>NC_135019.1:17105887-18338682 GCF_051020955.1 Megalopta genalis | reverse complement strand
CCAACGTCCAGTATTGGATGTAAATAATCGCTACTAAAACTGCTCGAAAAATTCTTTTTAATTGTAGGCTCCACGATTGTTTCCACAAAGAATATTTATATATATTTCCATAATTGTATAAAACTTATCGAGCGTACATGACGTTTATGCAAATGAAGCAAAAGAACTATTACATATCGTTCACAGCCTGTCTAGCGTTCTTACTAAAAGCTTACTTTTGAACGGTTTGCAAACTGAAATACTGTTATACTCTAGTGCTTCGCAAGATACGTGGTATCTAAGCACTCCTCAATATATTGTTGCATCTATAAATTACTGAGTATGCGAATAATTGCATCATGTATTCAAATATGTGTAAACGACGATACATTGAATATCCTGCCGGTGGAATATATTCGATAACAAGGAAAATGAGAGCGTTATGAATTCCATATGCAAAACCTCCAATTTCAACTAGCAGTACAAACCATTTCCTTGATTTTCAATTGCATATTTTTGCAAATACTGAGACGCCTTTTCGCTTAAACCAAGCTTTGGTAATTCTTTTTGAAATTGTTCGATTGTTCCAGCACCAGCTATGTAACCATTTAATTTAGCTGCTAGAGGAGAATTTCGAAGAGCTTCGTCGCTTTTGAGACCGGTCGTCTCCATTAGCCATGGATGGCTTCTGAGACGATATTTTTGATGGTAGCTAAAAATAAAATCGAAAAATTAAGCAACGAATACTTTGATATTTTTTAAAAATTATACTTTGTAATAATCATATTGTTCTTATCGAGCCCACTACGGTTTTACAACAAATTATTTTACGACAATAAAAGATCTAATTCTTTTCTATCTCTCATCTAAGAACTCTTGTTCTCTCAGTCTATACGCAAACTTACTCTTCAGCAGGATAGAATTTTTCAAACTTTCTAACTTCAGTGAGGATTTGAGCTGTATGTTTGCGCTGTTCTTGTTCACGTGACTTCTCGCCTAATGATTTCTGCTCATCATCGTGATACAGAATCAACGACATATACTGAAATTTGGAAATAGAGTTTTAGGGATAAGTCTTAAGCGACTTTATTCATACTTTTATTTATACTTTATTCATATCAGTGACTACCATTCATATTCGAACTTCTTTTAAAACACTATAACTTTTTTAGAACTGGACAAAACGACTTGAACATTTTTTAGATGATGGAGGGACCAGTCTACTAGACCATAACTAGAATGCTTTTCTTAAATTTCGCTACTGCCTAAAATGACAAAGGAAAATAAAAAACTCTCATTTTTTAAGTTTTTTATCTGAGCTTATAACGAAAATTTAAAAAATGCGTTTTGTAGATCTCGATAACTTATATGGATGTTAAAAATTTCATTAAAATCGGTTGACTTGGGTATGAGCTGTAAACAATTAAAAATCGCGAAAGTCGCAGTTTTGTCCCGATGTTTGACACTTTCGAGCAATAAGTGTGAGAAATCTGCAATTATTAAAATCTTTTAACGCTTGTAACTTGACTTTGCGTTAACCGATTTCGATGAAATTTTCAGTATGCATATAACTTACCGAGATCTACAAAAAGCATTTTTTAAATTTTCGTTATAGGCTCAGATAAAAAAGTTAGAAAATAAGAGCTTTTAAATTTCTTTTGTCATTCTAAGCAATAGCAAAATTTTAAAAAAGCATTTTAGTTATGGTCTAGTAGATTAAAAAGAATTCAGATCGTTTAGTCCTGTTCTAAAAAAGTTATTGAGTTTCAAAAGGTGTCCGAATATTAGTACCTGTCTCTTGATCTTTGTAGTAAGACCGTATTCGTGATTCTTCCAAAACAATGCCAGTAACTGCGAGTACGATATCAAGTCGGGATTATACTCGATATCAACGACTTCTGTGTGGTCACCCCTATAACCGGAAAATATATAAATAAAACAACTTTCTGAAAAAAATTGTAACTAAAATTGAAATGAAAACTTACATATTTCTGTAAGTTGGTACTTCTTTTTGTCCACCTGCGTAACCCACGCTAGTCCTAATCACACCTGGTAGGACTCCAAAAAGGCAATCACCTGCCCAGAAGCAGCCCATTCCGAACGTAGCCCGCTTCGATTGAATCTCTTCTAATTGACCAGGCATTTTGATCGACTGATTAAAATATAAAAATATTAGATTATAGATATCGCTATAAAATTACTTCTGAAATATAATAAAACACTAATGGAATTATATATAGCTCTTTTATGTGATAAATATGCCTGATAGTATAACCCTAATGATATTATGGTATTTCGGCGTCATTGAGATATTTCGATATGATAAATCGCGTGGGAAACCTGCTAAGTAATGATTACGGTGACAGAGATACGCGCGAAACAATATATTGGATTTTTCGTTGTAGAATATTTTCCGTAACACTTTCGTTGTCTGCAATTTTGTACGTTTTTTTCTATCTCTGTATTCATGAAAACATCTTCTCTATCATTATTTCCGCTAACCAATTAAAAATCAACAAATTACATCGCAAAATATATCTCTGCAATGTAATATTTCCAATTTATGTATGACTCGACAGAAACGTAAGCATCGGCAACTCTCTTTATTTGCGAATTAAAAAAGTTTATGGTATAGGCAATTAAAAAACTCATTAATTGTACAGAAGTTGAAATTATCTAACGATTAAACGATTCATTATTAAGAATGGTATAAAAGTGATAAGAGTGACATGTGTATAGCACCTATAAATAAAATCGAAATATCTTATAAAAACATTTAAATTTTAATCTTATCCTATTAAATGTTTACACTTTCCAAAAATGAACAACGTTTACCTCTTTCACGTTCAAAACAAGGATAATGCACGGAATAACTGCAATGATTTTGGCAGCAACAGAATCTAACATGATTAACGGGTTTTCCTTCGCTGATTTTAATTTTGTAAAAGAATTATCTTATTGTTTACTGTCTTCGTATTTTTAGGTTCAAAAATTCCTGTCCCTTTAGGACACCCGATGTGTATAAGGTCCGTTCCGCCTACAAAAAAAGTAGCACGAAATATTCAAAGTGAACTGTACAACCTGATCTCCTTGATCGTTCCCTTTTTAACTGAACTCTCCGAAAATTTTATCTTTTGTATAGTATTGTATTATAAAATCTTGCACAAACATTCAATACATTAAAATTGTCTTAAAATAAGTATTTAAAACAGTATTAATTATGAAAAGGATTTGAAAATTAATAATCACGAAGTTTTGGAAGAAAAGTGTAACGACTTTTTGATTTTTAAATAACCGATTTTCCAATCGTTGTTTACTATATAAGAAGTTTTGATAATAAATTTATGTGGAAGATTGTCAATCTTACGAAGTGTTTAAAATGCTATTCGTCTACTTCGATGTACTTGAACAACGAACGCTCACCCAGTTCTTTTTATTGCATTAGCACCTCGGCATACAGGCTGTTCCATGTATCAACGTAAAATTTTAGTTTTCTTTGAACTCTATAAAAAATTACGTTAAATATCAGTTAAACAAATGTTTTCATTGTTTGGATGCTAATACAAATTTGTTTAGTACAAAAATTATAGTCATTTTAAAAATCACAAAAATATGTATATAACATATCAAAACATTGACGCAAGTTATTGCAGAGTTCATAATTTTATTTAAAAATCAAATACTCGATTATATCTTCAAGAAAAAAAGCTGGCAAAAAAGATCTGGTTTTTAATAAAATATTCTTTTGTTACTGAATTGAGTAGTATTTTAAAGAGAATAAGCAAAATGCATTGCTTTGAATATTTATTAACATGGTTTCTATCCTCAAATAATGTCAAATATGAATTTACAAGTTTAAAATAGCTTGTATCAAACAAGAATTTTTCATTAATTAACAAATAATCACAATGATCCTGTTATGCAGTTCACTTCGTATACAAAATACTTCGCGGTATAACACACTAAACACATATTTTTCACATAGGTATCTATTTAATTTCAGTAAAAACCTAAAGTTTTCGGTATCTCGAAAAACTGACGCAATATAAGAAAAAATGCGACACTTCCTTGTTTGAGTTACTTTGTTTAATACAGTGTATATACTTATTCATAACATGCAATGAATTAATATGAAAATGAACATTTCTCTATAATAAAGTTCATTTCGAAGTTGGTGCTTATATTTTAACAAAATTTGAATGATGCTCAAAGATATTGTTTACCTTACACTACAATAAGGCAATTTGATTATAAAACAAGTTAAATAAAAGAATTATTAAAATGTAATGAAACGAAGTTCGAGTCCAATAGAAAGCGTCTTACTCGTGATGGAAAGAACGAAAGAACACAAGAAACTACCGCGTGTTCCAGTCGGACTACTTTTTATCTACTCTATCCCACCTCCTCCTTTTGTCCCTACTTTACTGCACTAGCCACCACTACTCATTCCTCCTACAGTACATCATCTTAATTCTTTTTATTCCCGACACGTCTGAAGCTTTGATTCAATTTGTCGTCTCGGTTGGTTTACTATTTCTATTTACACCTCGCACAATACCCAATAATGGCTCATGGACCGATAGCGGGACACGTGCTTGCGACACCATGAAATGTTCAGTATAACGGTAAACGATTCTCATACTTTCCTTCTCAAGGCGAAACTGGTGTTCCTATCAAATTTTGCTCAGTATCAAGGTCGTTCATTGAGACGATCTTTTCGATCACTTTGCGGCAAATGCGTCGAAGATACATATCATGTATATCTATAGTTATTTCGACTGAAAATAGTACAGAGAAAATACCAAGAAATGTTGCTTAAATCAAATTATTAAAATGTCTTTTGTTCGAAAAAGTATCAATAATTTCAAACATGATCGTTATCTATATAAACAAAAGAGAAAATTAAATATCAGTCTTTGTTGCAACAAACAAAAATCGATGTCAACATACAATTCAAAATTGTGTAAAACAATTATGCAATATTTTACTGAATGCCGTATAAACGCCGTGTAAAAAATAACTCACAGTATTTTCTAACTTACTGCAATGTTCATGGCACTGATCGAACTAACTTTACTAGGAAATTTGGCCGACTGCTGTCCCATGTCGACTATATTGCTATTCTCAATTGATTTTCATGCCTTCTATTCTACAGTAAACATTCTTATGCGACCCTTGATGTATGTTTTGGATCAATGCCTCCATACAACATACTGAGACTTAGCATTTCCAATTTGTATGCAGTATCCCTGCATTGCGTTTTTCAAAAATGTTCGTAACTCACTCAATAAGCCATTCTTATTTAATAAATTTTGAAATATCCGCCAAATCTTTATCGAAGAAAATGTAATATTAATAAATAATGTAATAAATTAACAAATCGTTTTGTATAAAAATCCTCATTTTATAAGCATTTATACATGTCTTTCACTATGTTTCATGAAATTTCGACAACGTGCAACCGTATAAATTTGTGCAACTCTAAATTCAATTGACTTAAAGCACCAATATTTATTAACCTCTCATCATTGTGTCACTGATTGATACCGAAGCTTATGATATATAAATTGCTTTGATTGTCAATTTAGACAGAGTTCGATAAATTCTCTGTGTATGTTGCATCAGCAACCGAGGCAGGATGTATCCGTTAAACTAGATAACAATTGCTGGACCGACTGATGTAATCTTTCAACTCTGCACGCTAGCTCAATAGTCTGTCACTTGCGATCACTCGCGATTCAAAAAGTGCGGCATTATCAATGACGACCATCGCGAACGGAGGTTACTACTACATCTTCTACATTCTGTATATTCGATGCTCTAATGTTACATTCATAATTACGTTTCGTTCATATAATTGAACATATTGATCAAATATGAGTAGTCACCCGATGAAACCGAAGCAACCGATTTCACAATATGATGAATCTAATCGGACACGAATTATTTAGTATCTATTTAGAGATGTCATGGTAACGTACCGTACAGTAATATCTGATGCCGATCACGTTTCTATGTAGCAAGAGGTTAAATTTTGGCAGAATCATCTTCATTACGAATATTTGTACAATTATGAACATTCTGGAAAAAATTCATTCATCATTCTTCATTCATCAACATCCCAAGACAGCGAACAATGACAAACGCATAAATCGTACACTCATTTTATGTATTTCTCAGGCATTGTCATAGTAAATTTTGGTACAAATGATACGAAACCTTTTTCGATAAACTCGATGCTAACGATAGCTAATCTGTAGAAATTTTATAAAGTTTATTTATTTACTGTTTTCCTCGTGCATGTTGTTGAATTAAAGCTTCCTTCGAAAATTTGATCTATCTTTAACTACTTGTGATCACATGACTGTTATCGCATCCGCCAATGAACAGCGGGAAAAATTTTGAAATATGAATTCGAATTTCCAAATAACGAAATGTATCGTCATATAGTTAAATATAATTTTATTGGCAACGCATTTGATGAAACAAAACAACGCGACTTACTGTCGACAAAACGGATCCGTAACTTTGGAAAATAAACTTGGCCACCATTCAACGGTCAACTCAAAACTGGCACGAACTAGGAAAATTATTAGATTCTAATTTGAAGAAATTATTATGATGGCCCCCACGGGTGTTCACGCACTTTGATTTCTGCTCAGTGCATTGAAAGTTAAAGTCAGCGTGAAAAAATTTAGAAAAGCGCAGTAGTAACTATGACTATATTAGTTTGTCTTGTTATTATCATAATAACAACCATAATTAAAATCTTATTTTATTTAAAAAATTTTAGTTCTTCCTGTATTTTGCATTTGCTACAGAACGTGCCTTATTTTAAAGAATGCTTGATGTGACGTGTTAAGTTATTCGCAGTTATTATGTATTGGTTTTTCACTAGTTTCATGTTACGACTACGACTATTTATCATATTTTTGGCACGTCGACTTCTACATTTAGCATTATTGCTAATTTTGGAGAAGGGACACTCCCCTTGTTACAACTAACTGTAAAAAGCTTAATCCAAGAAGAAAATATTTAAAAAAATTTCTTTTATTATTTGTTTGCAAACGAAATTGTGTTATTAACTTCCACTTCAGTTATTAAATCTTTTCTTCTTTGTTTACGATTGAGATTTTGACAATAATGAATATTTTAGTGTATTAACCCTCGGCATGCCAACCCTGGATCACATTTAGTCTCTACAGTATGTAAACAATGTTACGCTCACTGAACGCAGTTCCTATCCAATTTATTATGTTTTTAAGTGTGAGAATGACGAATAAAAAATAATTTCCCTGTATCTTGCATTAATTTTATTATCTTACCTATCCTTTAGATGTATAATAATACATAATTTTAATAGAAAAACTATTTCCAACGTATGTATTAGTGTGGATCCAAAAATACCCAAGGTTGGTCTCTTGCTTCTCTGGCGGAAGGTCGGCTTTCCGAGGATTAAAATATTAAAACTTTATACGGAGGCCGAATATAAAATTATACAACATTAATTTACCACATAATTTACGATATATTTTTAAGGAAGAAGAAAGTAAGGACATATGGTATCTAGAATAACGGCACACAAAAAATTTACAAATTACAGTATGCCTAGAAATGTAGATATCTAAATTAATATAAAAAATAATATTTCATAAAAAACGCGGGAAATACTTCATACGGTATCATACATATTAGTCGCAATGACACATTCTGCGCGCAATATACAATTCTCAATTATTGTTCGAAATATACACTATTTTACGCGGGAATAAATAAAACTCTGTACAAATTCAAAATAAGGCTTTGAATTCCATTAAAATTAATTCTCATAGCGTAGTTGATACTTAAATATTTGTTTAAGTACAAAAACATGAAAATCTATGATCGAATCTGCGGGCATATTGTTTAATCAAAAGAAAATACTTCAGTAAGTATCTTTAGAGTACTTAAAATCGGCAACGTGCTATCTTGCACCATATTCGAGAACTTCATTATTCTTTCTGTACAATTATCGAGCATTGTGTTTTTTTGTTCTTGTGAGAACACATCGGTGTCGAGTTTACAATAACGAAGGTAGTAAAAGTAAAAACACAAAATATGGAGGAAAATTGAAGTTGCATACAGTGATAATGTATGCAGGAGAAAGAAGAAAAGAGTTACATGACGGTGCAACAGTTTTTTTCGGAGTGATTGTCACCGACAATATCGCTGGTGTTCCCGGTGAAGCGTTGAAAGTCGCCGCCAGTGTTGAGTTCGGAATTGGCGATGGGCGATACAGGAATGCCATTCCCATTGGCATCTATCGAACCGGTAGATATGTGTCGATTCTGCGCCCTTTGTTTCTTCAAATCGGACAACGATTTGACAAAAACTACCGACACATGTATGTTGATCTTGCCATTGGTGTCACGGTCCGGCGTGTAGATCGACTGCTGATTACCGACCGGTGGGTCGGACCCTGTGACTACCGAGGCAAACATGTAAATCCAACGCTACTTCCTTTCTTCATGGTTCGCGCGAAATTTCTTTCCCTTTTCACTTGCCACATTTCACCTCGTGTAACCCTCCACCTAATCCCCATTCTTATACACTGAAAGGGTACTTTAAACAAAAACTCAACTAGTGTTATTAACTAGTGGCCATGCACCGCCAAGCGTTACATGCTTTAGCGATAAAAGCGTTAATAACATTGCAGAAGAGAGTATCATGAATGTTCTACATGTACCTACATGAACACCACCATCACCTTCTATTTTCCATTAGCGAGTCATTACACCTACCAAAACTTTTCAAATCTTTTACTTCTGGAAGAAAGAACTAGACATTTTTTAAGAATTTGTTCTCCCTTTACTCCGAAAAAATAATAAACTCTATCTATCGCCTTGTCAGATTATAATGTAAACCTTCTAGGTACTCAGTTTAAACGCATTTGGTTGAAGCAGAAGATTTAATTTAGAACTGGTGTTTGTATGCAGCGAACTCCTTGCATGTAGGGAAATATACATACACATAAAGCATACACAACAGTTGAATTCTCTGGAACATTGAAATCACTTACTTCATGTTTCCTTGAAATATAAACTTATATCATTCTGTGTCGATGTCCAAATAATGTACTGTTCATTATAACAGATTAATACCATCTCAAATCAATCACATATTTTACCAATTTAACTCATAAAATTTATTAAAACATAACAACAAGAATTATAAATAGTACAATTTAACGGACTAAAAACATTTTTAGAAATAGTAAATTAACCATAGATTCAATGTCAATGTGCTTTAACAGTTATACTTTTTATCAAACTTTCTAATGATAATAAACTAAACTTGCTTATCTAAAGTTTACAAATTTACTTTTCTATAGCATACAAAAGTTTAAGTAAGTAAGTCAGTTGTAATCACACTAACTTATAAAATTAAGTATAAATCACTTAAGTTATATTATTTTCTAGTTTTCAATTAAGACAAATTTAATTGACAATTACAATAAAAATGTTGAACGAGTTTGATCGATTTGATGTGGAGTTTGTATCAATTCAATGATTATATGGTATTAACAACATGAAATAATTTAATGCGGTGACACAACTGACCTCGTAACGATTTTATCGTATAGAGATAAAATTAAAAGACAGGAAGACACATTGCGCGAGTAAGGAACTAACAATGAATGAATACAGTTCGTCGTTAGCGCAACCAATTCGTTAAGTCTGCCAAGAAGTTATATCGGTTTTTGTTATTTTTTAATTATGTAAGTTAGTGTAACAGTTAATACACCACACAATCATAATTAGAATAAAAATAAAATTTTAAGCAAGAGAACTTTTCTAAATCAAATTCTGCATTGCAAATGTTAAAGAAAAGTATTCATTACAAATAGGATTAACAGTCATACATGTATTGTAATGATTACCACTAACGAAGGAACAGGAAAGTTATCATTTTTTTGTATAGCCAGTATTAATTACTTTAAAACTGTTTGAATTATACAAAGTACAATGATTGCAGCACAAAGCAATTTTAAATTTGTAAATGATAGAACTTCTCTACAGACCTAACATAAATAGTAGAGCTGTTCGATATGTTTCGTACGCGACATACTTTTTCATTTCATTAACAATCTTCATTATGATATGTAATAAGTATACGTGAAGTGCTCGTTGAATATTTATTATGGCTGTATTGCAACGTAGTCTCAACTTTATTCAATCTTTTAACTTCAGAATGAAAAATTGAAAATCTCATTATCATAGTGTGCTACATCTCTAGTTATTGATTTACTTCAAAATTTTAATGTAGGGCAAGATACTCGAACTGTATGCAAGAGTTGTCCTAATTCTACTCATATACTTGGAAGATGTAACTTGTGTAATGTAAATGTGCGTTAAAGTTCGATTCTGAAATGTTGGAAAGTACAAAATCACGTTACAAAAACTTCGTTTTAATTAAAACTTATCGCAATGCTTTCTTACATATAGCAGTCAATAAGCTCTGCTAAACGCTAATCAATGTATTTGGAAAAAATAGTGCTAAGAGAAAAGCGAGTCCAACGCAACCCTTGGCACAAACAACTTGATGTCTCAATATTGAAGTCTCCATATCAGAAAAGTATTCTCAAAGAGGAAAACACATTATGTATGCACACAACATACAGATGGTCCAACATGTTATGTATGAATCAATATCTTGAAACATACGATAATGTGTAAAGTTTGAAAATAATGTAAACGCTGCATTCAAAAGTACGTTCAAAGGAATAGAAATGTGACATAGAAAACTGACCTCGCAATTATTCAGGAGCACGACGCAATAATAACAGAAAGAAGAAAGGGCTGATAAATGATCAATGATCAACATTTCGTTTGACAATTTATCAGTAAATAATACTACTGCACTACTTTGTCTATGCTACTATAGTAATGCAGAATCACCCTGAGTAATCAGATTTCAGAATTTGTTCAGAACGTTTTCTCTAATATTTGAAATGATATATGAGTACTCTGTTTTAAAATAACTCGCTCTTATTACATTATTAAATTGCAATTATTATATCACGTTATCAAGGTCCAGTTATGCGTTATGAACGCACGATGTTAATGGACATGACACATTGGGTCTTCAATGATAGATTTTATGCAAAAAGCTACCATTTACCAGAGGATTCTACTTAACCATAACCGATGCGAGTGTAACATATTTTGGAATATACCTGATTCTTTATCGACGTCCTCACGAAGAAAAGATTCATTATCCTTCCCCTCAGGAGCTTTTCGTACTGCCATTGGCGGGGCATTAGAATCTATTTCGCTACTTGAATTTTCTCGTGCATTAATATCGTTTTCCGTTTGAGGCACATTCGCAGTTGCACTGACAACGTATGTCTAAGGTATAGTTATTATTATTCGATAATTTGATATAGCATAAGAAATCAAAATAATTATTGAAAATTTCTTGCCTGTTGTGCTTGTAATCTGAGCCGAGCTTCTTCTTGAGCATCCTTCTTGGTCGTCAAAACTTTGTCTCTAATTGAAGTTCGTCTTACACTTTGCGTGCGTGTATTTATACTTTGAGATCTGCGCACTCTTCTTCCTTGTGCTTCCCGCAACCGCTTACTCTCTTGTTCCGTTTTAAGTTCTACTATCCTCTCTCTTATCTCCGGATCTTCGCAAATATCTATAAAATTGTATTCAATATATTATTCAATTACTTACTTTGTATTAATCAATACAAAGAATATTGTATGAATACGTTACCCGCTGGTGTCTCGTCATGTTTATTTTTTGCATTTAAGTCTGCTCCATTTTGCACTAGTAACTCAAGAACTTCTAGCTGAAATGGTATAGTATGTTTAGAAAATAATTGTTTCAAGAAATAAATTAAATTTGTTAAATATGATTTGTCTTTACATGACCCCAACATGCAGCTGCATGCACTGGTTGCCACTTATCATTATCTTCAACATCTGTTGCAACATGTTGATCCAAAAGAAATTCTACTACCCTTAAGTAACCGTTGGCAGCTGCAATATGAAGCTGCAATTTGAAAAAGATAGAGCGAATATATTCCCGTATTTGATACTTACTCAATGTCTACATACTTTTAATAAACTTAAATACTCACTGGAGTAGCACCTTGATGATCTTTATACTCAAGATCACCACCTACAGTAGCTACATGCTGTAGATCTCTCAACATTTGAACTTCTATTGATGCTCTTGTTTCATCTATCAATTCTTGAGTTACGCCCCATCTTGCCATTTCCCCTAAAATACACAAATGGATGTAACTTCAGATGAATATTCAAATATAATGCTTAATTATATAGATATTTTTTTACCTTCAATGCAGTCCAATGTTTTTTCATCTTCACAAATATCATAAGGCATATTGCCATCAGCATTAACTGCTAACAGATTAGCACCTCTAGCAATAAGGTATTTAACTAAATGTAGGTGACCACAAGTAGCGGCAGCATGTAATGGGGTCCACTTCTCACTATCTTCTGCATTAACATTTGCTCCAAACTCAATTAACAGCTTCATCATCTCTTCATTATCATCTATACAACATTGATGCAAAGCTGTAAGTCCATCTTCATTAGTTGAATCTGGATTTACTCCTTTTTTCAAAAGCCGTCTCACTAAAGGTGTATTACATTTGTTAATAAAAGATGTCCAGAAAAATAATATAATCAATAAATTCGAATAAATATATATTATCACCTTCATCAATGTCATTTCTTGCTGCTGCCTCTAAAAGCATAACACTGTCATTAAAGAATATATGACGTTTGTTGCTTGGGTGCCTGGTTTGATGTCGCAGCCATTCTTTTTCACGCTGACGCCATACTTTCAATTGCTGAAGCCTTCTGTGTCGAGCCAGATGCAATCTCTCTTGCGTTGTTAACCTCTCTACATGCACCATTTCTGATACCAAGTCAGAATGTTCCATGGCTATATACTTATAAGTCCTGCTGCTATATTTACCTAATTAAAAAATAGACTATATTTTATTTTAATCACATGATTTAGCATTCTTTGGTACTAATATATTCAATACACAAAAGAAGTAATAATAAGGGGAATACTATGGGATTTAAGGGATTCGGATGTTAAACAATTTACCTTTACATTCACAAAGCCATGAATTTATTCCAAGGTACTTTAAAATTTTGTGATAAACATTAGACATCATTCTGATATAATATCAAGATTTGCTCTTTTAGATTCAAAAACCTGTATGAAATTGGCAATTGATTCATTGTGTATTTGATACAAGTAATATTATACCTTTATCCAAAACTTTGTTATACTTATCAAGTGCTTAACTGAATAAACGTATAATATTTACAAAAATATTCTAAAATACTTGTTTGAAATCATCATGTACACAGTAACACCACATAATAAAGTGTATTGTTACTTATAAATACCTATAAAAATATTTATACCTATGTACTTGACAATTCTGAAAGAGCTATATAAAGAAAAGTTTTTTTTTTACAAAAGAATACTATCAGAAATGTGCTTATAACATAATTGAACAACTATAGTTTTTTGTTACAGAAGATAATTTTGCAATATAGAAACAAAAGTAAGTACATTACATAATTAATACAGAACTGATAAGAAGAAGGAGATTGTACTAATGAATGAGGACTACAATTGACTTCTTATAAAATAAAAGTGTATAAATCTACCTTTAACTTATCTAACGCATAACATGCTATCATTTTTTTATTATGAACTATTCAACCAAAAAAACTTTGCAGATAAAGAAATTGACATATGCAAACAAAATACACTGAACCACCGTTTTGCACTCATTCTTTACTTTCTGTATCTGATTTGTGAACGCGTGAACAAAAAATAAACATTGATATGGCTCTCACGTGAAGAAGGATAATAATACAGATAAAAAATGAAAGAGGGGAGACGAAATCATAGCGAAGAAGTGAAATACATAGAAACGGAAGCATGGATATGTTTGCCATTTGACGATTGGAACTCGAGAGTAAATGCAGGTGAAAGAAGTGTAGGACTGGCGGATGTCAAATCACAAGTATCTACTCACATCGGCAGACGATCGTTTGTTCGTTCACTTATTCGTTCACGACCCAACGGAATGCGGTAGTTCGCGCGTTCGTTCATTCGTTCGATTTTTTCTTTCGTTTTTCGTTAGCTCGGAAAACCGCCGAGAGGAATGCTGAAAATTTAGTCGTGTCGGGTTGAGTTGAGTCGAGCTGGAACTCGCGAGTACGACGTAGCCGAGAGAAAGTCACCGTATTGATCGTCAAAATCGTAACATAATTTCCCTGATTTATCGGATGCAACGTTTTCACTGGATAGAATTCGATCGAAGAGGCTGAGCGAACCTCCCGGCTGTAGATTCACATAAATCACATCGCTTCTGGCCTTATCGCGGCACCGAGCACGCGAGGAAACGCGTACCTGTCAGTCGCCATTTTTAAACTACCTGGAGAAAATCATTCGTGTATTGCCCTTCACCGCGCGCTAATTTCGACTTTTTTCAGATTACTCGGCCTGTCTCCATGCACTTGTATGTACTACGCACGAATTTGATCTTGCACTGAACCTTTATCCGTCTATTTACGGTTCATACTAAAGTATGGCTTACTCGGAACCTAAAACTCCACATATTCCAGAAACATGAGATATCTCTGCTGTCTTTGTATTACTGTTATCTTAACATTCTTCTGTAAGCAAACTCGCGCTAATATATTTAATCACCGAATCTTTAAATCCAACTTATCGTACCATCGCACGTACACATTCGCATTCTTTTGATTATATTCTGGCTAAATAAAAGTTTATCATACTTCTGAGATTAAGGTTTACAGAATATTTTAAATGAGAGACATAAACAAATACATTCTTTCCGTAAAAACAAATTTAATCAAAAATCTGTTGGCTTTATTTATTTCATAATTACACTTATTAATAAAATCTGAAGAACATTGTGTCGCTGTTGAAATATAATTTCAATATTCCCGCCACAGAGTGGTACGATATTATCAGAAATAAGGTATAGATTGTACTGATAGATACTACACTCTATTTCTGTTAGTTTCTGTTACGTATGTATCGGTAGAATTAGGTAGAATTGAGTGACGAAAGTCTTTGCTGATTTAGGTAGGATATATCAATATAGAGGATTATTTTAATGATGCATCGTAAATTAGTGCAGCATTCTTCTTCACTGTCCTCAAATGAATCCGACACATCTTCTACAACAACATGTACAAATGAAAAACAAGTATCGAAAGTTCGTTTGGCTATCGTCGCTGGAGTTTTTGCGACTGTCGGAAGTCTGTTGGGTAAACTTGCTGGAAATTTTGGAATGGACTCCGTAGTAAATAATGCGATTTCTATATTTATTATACTGTCACTTGCTAGAACAATGATTGATGACTCGTATCTCCTAAATAAGGTTGGGTTGCTTTTGAAAGGCGTCCTCTTGATACTGATGATATCAAGTAATACAATCGGTTGCACGTTTTTCGTGAAAGCGCTGAATGCCAGTGGATCTTCCTTACCATGTACAATTGCCAGCTCTGCCACCAGTTATGTTTGTTCGGTAATTCTTTTACCAAAGTATCGAAGTAATGACTAGATCATTTTCTTCTTATCACTTATCCATATTGCTTGTTGTGTTTGAAGGCTCTAGCTGGTTTCCTGATTTTTAACGAATCCACGTCGATTACCTGGTGGTGTGGCATATCGTTAGTTATTTTAGGTTTATTTTTCATAAGTCGTGTTCCAGCAAAAAGTGATTCTACGGAGAAATTGAAACAAAAATAGATGTGTGGGTAGACTTGAAAATAAACAGACGATCATGTTGAAAGTTCCCTCGAAATTATCCTAGATTCCTTCCTTTTTTCCTTTCACTATAGTTGAACTGTTAATTTAGAAACAATAACATTTAATTAGTTTTTGAACGATCTGAATAAACAATAACCTAAAGAAACATGAACTTTCAAAGATTTCTAATGCACTCTCTATTCTTAACTTCATTCCTCTTGAGAAAAGTAATGAGTGCGAGAAATAGAAGAAGAAAGAGATCTCAAGTGACACTTGTTTTAAAGTGCAAAGTGGATTTGCGTATGTACTTGTAATAGTACCGAATAAGAGACACTGACGAAAAAGAATGGAAGATTCTTCCGCCCTATTTCCTTCGACACACGGACTATTCAAATCTCTTTTTACAGAAGTAAGCTTAAAATCCTTTCTAAGTTTCTATGATAAACCCTTTTTGTGAGTTTTCATTTTACTAATGCGCCATTTAGATAATTAATCACGATAATACTTTGATCATAGTTGTGAAACGTATTCTTATGTTATAATGTCAGATTCCAGTGGTCAACTGAATATGTATTGGCTAAACTAATTTACTCCGGTTACTCAGAGATGAGCTTATAAACATGAAAACCGCAAACAACGTTCAATTTACGAAATTGAGTTAGCGTAACTCAATTAGCAAATATATATCAATCGATTGAATATCAATTTTAATAAAATTCGTTTATTTTACACTAGAGTATTCAATTTCAAAATTAAAGCAAAGCAGGCCTTTAACACGCGGGTCCGGTAGGTGCCACAGAATGCAAACTCTATATGTATATACACAAACGAGCATCAAAGTGAAACAAAATTTACATACTATAATTTTGGTAATTCTCTTAGCCGGCTGCGCATGATATTTTAGAGGACTAGATTTAAATGCTTTGTTATTTAAGGCAAATTATTTGTTTTTATAAAAATTGTTTAATTGTTTGTTGATTTTCGCAACCCTTCATGTGTTTCGACAGAAGCAAACTGTAAAATAACCTTGATCAAGCTCTGGTATTTTATCTCTTTGTCTTTTTACGACTATGTATCTCTTTCACCGACGATACGTACATTCACCTAGGTTAGTAATGAAACAAGTCACTAGTCCAGGGTTACTAACTAGCCCCACTGGCGTACCCTAGCTAAAGTTGTGTGCGTACAGAGCTGTAATCCTCAGTCGACGAGTTGACCAGGTTCTCAGTTTGTGGGGCAGGGTCGTGGTTCGTAGATGTATCATGTGGTCGCGAAGGAGAAGAAGCGAAACGCGAAAGAAGAGCGAGAGGACGGCTTTATCGAGCGGCGTCTGCGCTACAGCGCACTTCTCCACACCGCCGTCTGCTGGCCGACAGTGACGCTCCGGACAACAGGATACAGTAGTTTCCCTCTTTTTCTCTATTTCCGCACCTCCTCCGTACCGCCATTTGAGATTCCATATCATAACAAGTCACTTTTTTTACAATATCTATCATAGTACGCATATTTCTGCACACGATACTTTTACTATCTCTCAATTATAAGAAAAGGAGAGACAAGGTCGCTTTGGGTTTTATAATTATATGCCTCTATACGTGCGCTTACTCACTGTACCAGACTTGTTGACACTGTTCATGTTATTCAGGTCAGGTCAGACACTATTCTCTGCCATACGTTGTAACTGTCAGCTGTGCCACCGAGCGAATCGATACGCAATCCATCATCCGTTCTCCAATAAAACTCGGACGTACTTTGAACCGTCTTCCCGCTCTTTTACATTTCACAAAAATGGCGGATGTTGTTGGTGAATGAAAACGACCGTCGCCGGTGCTCGAATTTCTCGGAAAGTAAACATCGATTGCGAGAAAAACGGTGGTCTACTTATCCGTGTGTTCGGCGCAAATGTAAACCGAGGAAAGCCGCTGTCGATTGAACGTGTCCCAGACGTGAAATAATCCTTCCCCTGAATCCTATGACTGGAAACTCTCCCTCGGGGTTGGCTTTCGTTATTCAACGGGTTGCACTGCCCCGTGCACGCCTTACTTTCCCCCACCGGTGGCCCAGACCTCCCTCCTCCACCCGTTCCTATCGTTCTCCCTCTTGGCAGCAAGTGCCCCTAGATTCTGGCAACGCTCCTTGCTACCGAGACAACGGGACAGTTTTCATACGGCGCACCCTCCTACCAATCGAGTCGAACGTACGCACGGTGGCTAGGCAGTGCGTAACGCGGTCCGTGTTAACCGTGTCCGCTTGATTCGCCGCGGTGTGCGTTGCCGTGCCGAATACGGTGGTTAATTCAGCGAAATAAAACGGTGTTTTCAACGTGACAGTGTTCGACAGGTAGCGGAATTACCACCCTGGATCAATCGGCCGCCCCTTCGAAAATCATCGTAACCGCTGATGCATCTCATGCCTTACCCTTACCCTGGTCTCTCTATCTTTCCGCTTGATCACCATCTCGACCCCTAATTCGGAGGGTAGCTATATGGATCACTTTTATGTACTTCGAACCCATAACCCGTGAAATCCTTAAGCGGATCCTTTAAGCGGATCCTGAAACAGAGTCTCGGTCCCCGTGGTTCTTATGCGGCATTCGCGAGAAGTCTGAATGGACCTGTTTCACGGTCGATCCTGAATGGGACAGTGATTTTGCTGAAACACGTTCAGAATTAATCGTTCAAACGGCCGAACCGATCAACCATACTTTTTGTATGTTCTGTATCTGCTGCGCGGTTGACTGCGACCTGCGATGTTGATGCAAAACTTTACTGTGCACAAATGTTCTTATACTGTGTTTTAAATGCAATTGAGATTTTGTTAATTCATAGGTGATTTTTACTTGTTTCTGACATGACACAATGTGAATTTCGGAGGAATAACATTTTCGAGAACGTTGAAGTTAGTTGACAATGGTGTTATTACCATTGCAATTCGTAAATTGTATCAAATCCCGTATATTTGTCTAATGCAGGCGAATAGTGCAACTTTAACGTTAGTTTGTGGACCAATGTAATGGAAACAGGCCCGTGAAAACTTAGATCAGAGATGCTTATGTAAATAATCTTTACCTGCTGATTTTTGAAACCAGTAATTAAGTAAAAATTCGTGAACTCTATGAACGTGTTCGATGGTTGGAGAAAAAACAAGTTAACCTTAAGGTACATTGAAAACAAGAATTGTAAAAGAATTTCGTTCATTATGTCGTTCCCACTGTTTTATCTAACGATTTGAAAATACGAAGTTCATTAAATAATATTGTTAAAAATAAATTTATTTATTTTTATACACATAAAATTTAAACAACGCATCTTGTAGAAAACTTTCTCTGTATGGGCTTCTAAAGATCACGAATGTTTGTTCTCAAGATTAAGTTTAAAAAACGGTGTGAAGCAAACGTCCATTGTTTTCTGTACCTTCTATGTAAAGAAATTAATCGGTTTGGCTTACCAGAGACCCCGAGTTCGTAGCAAACAAATGCACTGTTCGTAACGAAAGGAAAATTACTCATTCATAGGACTTGTACGACTTTTCAGGAACATAACAGAATCGGCTGTTCATAATTCCAGATGGAATTATTTAATACACCTCTGACTCAGCGTAAAAATTGATAACCGGCAGCCTTGAATGTTATTCGATAACTTACACGAATCGTGTTCACATGATCGCGCCATTGTTATTACCCGTGACGAATAGTTGTTGCTGGTGCTAACTATTTACATGCACGGAAAAAATTGCGCGCACGCATACGAGACAGATAACTTGATAACCCATCACGAGTAATTATTTATTCAAGCAGTGTTGGCAGATCGCGGATTAGATGCACTTGCAGTACACGCAATCGTTCGAACATAAAATGAATAGAATAAAAACATCGACGATGTTTAATATAAACTTTATTTCGTTCTTTTGTATTTAACAAAAAACGATTGGTAATCTTTGTCTCAGCAAACTAATTTATACGATCATGCATTCGGGCTATATACTCTAATTTTGTTATTCGATCTAATATTCATTTCGATTTTCTTTCGTAAACGCCGGAGCGACCCAAGCAAGAGATAGTTTCACGAACCCCGCGTACCTCAGTAAATTATGATAGGTAGACCGATGCGCGACGGTGTAAAGACCGATCAAAAGTGACCCGTGTATCAACGCAGGTTAAGAATCGATTAACGTTTTATTAATTTTGTAGCAACGGTTACCTATGATCGAGCGCGATAGTTGGCCGTGTTAGGGAACCGTTTACCCCAGTTTATGGCAGCGGTGAGAGAAGTTTTGACAAGTCAAGACGAATGTGGACACTAAGGTCGGTGTTTTATCGGTTGATTCGATCACGAGAGTCGTTCTTCCTCGGTCTCGATAGCTCCTCTTACCCGATCCTCGGTCGCGAGTTGTCTCGACGATTTTGATTTTTGGCAAGTTCAGCACACGCAAGACCAGCTTCGATTTTCTATTTGGCGACGGTCCAACTAATACAGCGAAACCGAAGACGCGAAAACTTTTTAATTTATCGCCGCGGGCCGAGTAACGATTCCGGCCGCGTTCCATTCCTCGTGTTATGTACAGGGATGACGGCTCTTTCGACGTGTGCATCGTGCATTTAAAACGTCAGAGAAAAATCGACTGCCGGGGGAAAAAATAATACGGGGCTTTATTTCCTTTCCCCACCCCTACGCCCCTACCATCGCTTCGCCAGGCTGGCCCGTTTTCCAC
This sequence comes from Megalopta genalis, assembly GCF_051020955.1. Classification (NCBI taxonomy): domain Eukaryota; kingdom Metazoa; phylum Arthropoda; class Insecta; order Hymenoptera; family Halictidae; genus Megalopta; species Megalopta genalis. Next base: position 18,318,166 of record NC_135019.1, on the reverse strand, counting down.
GAACGATTCAACTTCGAATCATTTCTATTCCCGTTTGCTGGGTAACAACTTGATTATTCGGCGCCGTAATAAGCCTCGCGTTTCGTTCTGCTCCCTCGTTCGATGAATTACGGTTGGGACAACAGCAATGTAGACGAAGATTCAGGGAACGATAACCGACGTTGATATTCTAGCGAAAGTGGCCGTTGCTCTACGACACTCACAGATATTAATTTCACGCGATTACGGCCGCGGTACGGATGTTTATCGTGATTTAAAAAAAGAAAAAAAATTGGAAAAGTTCGCCGGGACTCGTTTGCGGTGCAACATGGCAGAACAAACGCGTCGCAAAGGTTGCGTGTTCAGCGCCGACCATAAGCGATGATGGGGACTTCTCAGAATTTGTGCTTTAACCTATTTTTTACACTAAGTACTGTTCACCGCTCTGGGGTTTAATTACGTCAATAGAAAAACCTCGCAGTAAAGCCGCACGGTTTTCGAATGCGAACCTCTAACAAGCATTCTTCAAAGTTAGATTGTTCTTAACTTTAGTCGTTCAATGAACCGAGTCCAAAATGAAAATGGATAGAAATGTCGCGATGAATGAATAATAAAAAATGTTGTTAGGAGCGCAGAGATATGTTCGATTATTTGTGCAAGAAATAATTGGGAACGTAAATTTACTGTTAAAATTCGTTTGCGCAAATATTGGGCGAAGTCATACATAAATTCCGTTCCTGGGAACAAATTGTAACGATGCATTTTATCATTCTAATGACTCGCTATGCTCCACCTACCTGACAAATTACGACAATTCATTGCAGATAATGCTGGAATTGATTAAAGTATAATTAATTGTCGAATCAAAGAGTAAAATAACTTCGTTTTTCGATCGATCTTATAAATCGTCGAATGATCTGATTTTGGAAAAGCAGTGTGGGAACGCAAAGCTGTGAAAGGTGAATCGAAGAAAATTATGTCTCCGCGCCTATGCCTAGTCATTGTACACGTCGATCGGTCCCGGCGGAGGGATGCGTGGCGAACGCACATGCTCTGACACAGTTAAAAAGAGTTTCGTGACAGTCCGTTTAATCAGCGATCGCTCACCTAAGATTTATATACCCGCGAGCCAGTTTTTATCTTTCCCCTGCATTTTCACAAATAGCGGACCAACGTTGGAGAACGATTAAAATGCAAAGCCACACGACACCGAGCAAAGTATATTTTATTACTTTTTTTTATAACCAACGATTGTGAACATAAAACTGAAAAAGTATGAGAGATTATGATCATAGAACAACGATAAAGTGAACGTCTAACAAATTGTAAGTGAGCATTCGGTCAGTGAATCGTGTTTGAAGAGGATTATACTTCAAGGTGAGTTAGTAATGAATGCCATCTGAAGTATTTGCTATACTAGATTAAGAATAGGCCCAGCCGATTAAGATAGTCAAAATTGCCCTTAGAGGTTTTTTAATAACTATTATATCGTTCGATGGCTGACCAAGAAAATCTCATCTGTGCGAAATTTCAATCTCGCAACTTGTCCGTGAGGGTAGTTACAGGGTAAATTATTCGATTTTCATTTTTTTTTTACAATAGTGCGGCTGGGTGAAAAATCTGAGAAAAATTGAGCGCACTGCTTGTGATAATACCTTATTACGGAATTAATATAAAAAAGGATGGTATTTTTGTTTTCGAGAAATCTTCAATTTTCCGACTCATTTTTGGTTTTTCACTTTTGATAATCACCGAAAAATCTGAAAAAAGTCAGTAACTTACGGCTGATGTCCAAAATAAGCCACATTTTTTCAAAATTTTAAAAATGCCACCGGAGGGAGAAAATCGACGGAAAAGTGCGCAATCTAGTTTACCCTGTAACGGATAAGTTTCAAGGTTGAAATTTTGAACAGATGAGTTTGTCTTGGTCATTGAAAAACCTCTATAGGCAGTTTTGACCATCTTAATCGGCTTGGTCCTTTCGATGCTTGTGAATAAATATACTCGTCGAACATAAGATCGATAAAACGCTTCGAATAAAATATATTTATTTGGTTCAAAGAATAATCAGTAATGAACAAAAAGAAAGAAAGGAGTTAGTCAATTTATCACCGAATAAACAATTTCAGTCTCACTGATAACTTCCAATTTTAAACGATGAAGTTTCTGAATGAAATTCTGAATAAATTCCAAATAAATTTCGAACAAAGAATAATAATTGAATAAATCGAGAATAAAATAGAAAAATGATTTCAGATGGCAGTGGTTAGTAACTCAATCTGTACAGAAACATTGATCACACCGGTAGATAATATCTTGGTAAAAACGGACGGTGTAGAAATATGCAGAGTGCGTCGTGCAAACGTTTATCGACTTTGCGAGATTTAATTAGCGATCAAGTGTATCGAAACTAGTTAAAAACTTTGGGGAAACATCTTCGAAGATGGTGCAGAGCGTGGGACGCACCGGTGGGAACGAAAGGAACTGTTGTTCAACAATAAGGCCATCCGGGAGCGAGCTCGAGAGACGAAAGATAAGAGAAGATGGAGGAATCGTCCCGAGTTTGACGAGCGATTAGATTGATAGTTTTTATCGTGGATCTACGATTCTCCTTGTTGCCGGAGGGAATTGCCTCTATTCGAGCTGGCGTCATGGGGAATGGTATGAATAAGGTAAGAGAGACGCGCCTAGAGAGAGTCGAGAAATCTACTAACACGATTTCACCTGCATCAGATTCAAGGGAAAACATTTATTTCGCTCATTAACCCATTCAGTGCTGTCTAACATGAAAAAGTATAATAGAAGAAGTATCTATTTTTTATATCGTATCAACGATTTTATATTTCATTCGTGTTATACAAATGCTACTTACGTTACAGACTTTGCACTCAACGTTAATTCTTTTGTAAATCATATTCACGTTTTTTGCGCTTCAAGTTAATGATTCATTAAATCATATTTACTTCTTGACAAATAAAATTAACGCTTTTGCTGGTTTTATTCATCGCTTGATGAATTTATAATTTTTACCTTTCTCAGATTTCGTACGAATTCATATGCTTAGCATAAAATAATGTAAATTTAATTGTAAATAATTCACTTTTAATAATTATTCGCACAAAAGGTTATTCAATTTTTTAATTTAATATGAATTTTGTTAGAAATAATTACAAATAAATGAATTGAATTTGTAAAATGGTGAACATGATTTACAAAAGGATTAAATTTTAGTGCAAAACCTTTGTACTATTTTGTACCTTTGTACAAATCTTTGTACTAACCTAATTACTTGCACTTACATTATATTTATGTAATAAATCGTAATTAAAGATCATCAGCAGATAGATCTTCTTCATAAATACCACAAATTAAACAATTAAACAACAATTTTGTTACTTGCAAATAATGTATAAAAGCAAGGATAATATGTGACATCTTCATACGTTCTTTAAAAATGCACAAAATATTCTCGGTTTAAAAGATTATCCACTTTTGTTTTACGCTCTAATTTGTCAGGTTATGTACTTCTATGTATAGCTGTTCCATGAAAATCTCACTTTACTTATAATTGCTTGGACTTCTTAAAACGGTATTCGCAATTCCGCTATTTAAGTGGTTTCATAGAAGATATGAAGTGAGGCAAAGAATTAAGAAAACCCCTTTCAAATTTAAAAGGCTTATGCGAAAATTGTTACTTAAGAAGAAGCTTAGAGGGAATTCGCCAGCTCAGAAGATTCTACCACAGTTTTCACCCATTTTCGCTTCAAGTGGACCAATTTTAATCAGACGTACGAAATTGTAAACGCTGGAAAAATATTTAAAGAAATTGTCCACTCTCGATTTTGCGTTATAATAAACAACGGCGAAAGAATGTTTCTAATTTACGTGTGAAAACAAGTTTGCAGAAACGATGAATAACGAAGGAAGATTTTTTTCTGGAGCTGCTGCTTATCTCGCACGGTTAGTGTTCCAAATACTCTGCTAGGCGCAGCACGTGTTTCTGCAACGCTCGGTTTCATTATTTTCAATATGTGCATGCGGTTGATCCGCGGTGCTAAAATTATTCGGCCTAAATACCGAGATTTCCCGTGTAAAAATACATTTTATAACCCGGTCGGTTTCGCGCTCGAAAGTTTCATTAGAAGATCGTGGTCTTGGGAACGAGGACCGGGGACCCGTTGGCCCATTTGTCGACGACCGTAATGGCCATTGTTTCCGCGGTATCGCGACTACGCGTAGAACGAAACCGGTACACACGAAGATTTTAATCGATCCGCCGCGATGGAGAGTTAAGAGGTTTGCGGCATTGTTCGCTCGCGCTCGAGCCAAAGACACCCCCATTTAAGAATGCAGCATCGATTAAACGATTACCACGGGCCCCGGGATTGTCCTACTAGTTCGAGTGATCATCCGTGAAGATGAATGATTAACGGCAGAGCACCTGCATCAAAAAGCTGTGCCTTATCGATTTTTCTCAATGCAATCTCGACAACCGCGTACATCTCGAGCACCACTAGACTGGTCTCAACACGCTTAATTGGGATAGGCACTATCGACGGAATTTAAACCGTGAATCGTCGTGCTTGCGTACGCTCGAGTATCGCCCATTACGCGTTGAAAATAGCGAAAAATAAGTGGTGGCATGCGGTGAGAGATATATCTAAACGGGCTTTAGAACGTCTCGAAAAGCACCACTTCTGTTTAACCTTGCGACTCAGAAGCATTTACATTATCCTTATGGGGTTCAACATCTCGCTTTTAATTAACAGGAAGCTCCATAAACTGAAGCTCATTGTGTTCCGTCGCGATTTCATCATCTAGATGCTATTAATTGTTACTTTATCAAGCTTTCAAGCATACAATAATGTTTTGTTATTAAATCGGACCGTTTGATAGACAGAAATATAGTAGTATAGTCTCCAGTAGGATATTTTGTGTTCGTAAAATCAGTCAAGTAATCATGTTGCGGTAGTCGGGACAATGGCCTTTGATTTGAATTTAATTTGCGTGCAAGATTTCTTCGTAAATGTCCATTGTTTCGTTACCCGACATGTCTACTTAACGGCCCGGCCGATTTTACGACTTCAAAGTATCGTGTCCGGAACTATATCATAGACGTTGCTTTTCCATAGTGTAAGCCTTTCAGCAAGAAGCATAACTTTTTCTTAAAATTGTGTACGACATCGACGAGAATTTGACATGATATTGGAAACATTTGTCCTAAAAATCTAGATCGTACATCAAAGTCTTATGAACCGGCGAGAAAGGAATGAGAGAGAAACATAATTAATCCTCATCTGTGTGTGTGTGTGTGTGTGTGTGTTCCTCACATTTCTACAGCTTAATCTGTCCTTTGATATAAAATTGACGCAATGGTAAGAAGTTAATATGATGGAACGATTAACTATGTAAATTCCTTCTTTGAGAATAAAAACCTAAAATGATGCGAGACAAGTTTTAACAGGGATTATTCACGTTGTTCGGAACTAATGAAACGATTTACAACCCCCCTGGCAAAAAGTTTATACAAAATTTATAAAGAGTATTCGCGTTTTAGAGTTACAAAATGTTCTTTTATGCAGGTAAGACGAATGGAGAACGTAGGTGGGATCTAAATAAAATAAATAAATACAAATTAACTCAATTTTTCATTTATTATTGAAAAGAAACCAGAGAGAAAACAATATGTTATGTGGAAAAAAGTTTCCGATCATGACTCAAGTAACCAGCTCTATGAATGTCTCAAGCGGAGGAAGCAAGCGTAAACACGACTCGTGCCTGTGAAAATGTAAACATACATTTTTACCACTGAGGCATCTGAAATACAAAACATTTCAGTCAGTGAATAAGTAAAGACGGACGTGTGCAATATGCCGTCATGTAAGTTGTATTCAAACGATTTAAAGTTAAGAGTAATCAGATTTCTCAAGCAAGGTAATAGTCACAGAAAAGTCGCAAAAATTATAGGATGTAATCAGAGTACAATAAGTGATATAAAAAAGAAGTATAATGAAACAGGCAGTGTATCTATTTGTAAGAAAAGTGGTCGTCCTCGTGCAACAAGTAGAAAAGACGATAGAAAATTGCGTGCAATTGTTGAAAGCATGAGGCGAGCAACATCAAAATAAATAAATGAACAGTGAGTCTCGAGTGTCTGTAACCGTAGTGTCAGATATCGATTAAATGAAATGGGCTTCTCATTTCAGAAGGCAAAAAAACCTTCACTCAGAAACTCTTAAAGTAGTGTAGAGAACACGCAAATTGGTCTGTGGACTGATACAAAATAATATTTAGTGACGTGTTTGGAGTGGGGAATGACAAAGGAAAATTTGTTTGACGGAGATCTAATGAAAAATTTAATGAAGATTACATGAATTATAAACAAAAAAATCCACAATCTTGTATGATATGGAGTTGTATGACGGTAAAGGGGGTGGGAAAACTATTCATTGTATACCAGAATGTGAACGCAGAAATATTTTAAGATTTCTTAATTCCAAGCATAGAGGAATACGGAGATTCTTCAGATTTCATTTTCTAAGATGAAAACGCTAGTTGTCACGGGGGGCAGGAAATGAGTAAAAGATTATTCAGAGCAAAATCATATTACAACATTGTCGTGGCCTGCCAACAGACCCGATTTCATGCTAATCAAGGACATGTGGGCAAAATAAAAAAAACTTAGTCACCAGAAAAAATCAAAAACTAAAGTGGAACTTCGACATGTGATCAATTGTCATGGAATGAAATTTCGCCTAGCGATTGTGAAAACTTAGTAAGGTCAATGCCTCAACACATTAAAAGTATCATACGTAACATAAGTAACAAAATATTAATAACTCAATGATTGGAAACTTTTCCTCAACATTTGTACTGGCCGGAAACTTTTTCCTACATAACATTTTGTCTTCTCTGTGGTTTCTTCTTGGAAATCAATGAAAGATTGTGTTGAATTTATTTACTTTATTTAATAGTTTTGGTTCATGGAATAAGAGAACATGTACTGAAGATACTCTATAAACAAATGAATTGCTCAAGTAGAACTTGAGATATCGTGAATGACATGTTTATAGTTTTTCTTGTCAGATACACGGAAGCATGTATACGTGTTCAAACGTTTATAATTTCGTTATTTCTGATGTAGAAATATCCATGATTTCATGAAAGTTACGTATTATTTCTTCGTATCTATCAGTTGATTCTTACCATTAATTTTTTAATTATTTTATTCATAAAAATTAGAGAAGGCATATAAAATAAACTGCAGGTCCTTTAATATTATAACTTCATCATTTTAACGAATTCAAATAAATCATTTTGTACACATTTTTTGCTTGCGAAAATTATGAAGACTCCTTCTTAACAATTCATCTACCAGAAATCTATCAATAGGATCTTTAATTATTATGCTATACTATGTAAGATGAACATAAAATATTGTTTTCTACGTGATAATTGCAAACGAAATTATTTCTGTTACTAGGGTGACTTGTTGGTACATAATTGAAGATGTTGCTATCATTGACCAATTTAATAATAACTTTTTAATCGTAAATTGTAGATTTTCAAAATTTACATTCTCTAACAAGAATTTCGATCTGTATAATCAATGGTTGATTCTTGTAAAGTTTATCATTCAAAAGATGAATGCGAAAGCAGAATTGCTCTATCACCATCAGTTTTCGAAAAACATGAATTTTTGTAAATTGGCCCTATTTTGGATAAAAAGAGGCATTACGTAAAAACTAGGAACATTAGAAAGTTCGGATTTGTCTTGAAAGATAGAGAAGAGTTTTCTGAATATACTGTAGTTTTTAATTTATCTTATATTTAAAGTGGTTGTAAATATCCATCGAAGTTCAAAAAGAATCGTAGCACGCATTTTTTACCCTATATTTTCTTCATTTTCAAAAAGTTCTTCGTCTTACACAAATTTGCTATATAGCATTGGATCCTATGGACATTTATGAAAAGGAAACGGTTTAATTGTCGGATCGATGTTCGATTCAGACAAATCGAGAAAATATCAACCGACGACGCGTACACGATGCCTTGCGGTCACGCGACCGTCGCACGGCGGTTGGTTTCCATACAAGAAGCTGAAAAAAGTCTTTTTTAAAACATGTGGCTTATTATTTACTATGATCTTTTTTATCATTTGTTCATTTTGAACACGGCTACATGGCTTCAAAATAGCCCATCTCCAAATCATCTTAAAATATCATCGTTTATATAATTATTTCGTTCTTTGAAAATAAATAATTTTTACAGAATTTGATGTACTTAATATGTATACTTAAATTATGTCACAGAATACTTTTTTATCTCTCACATTTTTTGAGTTATATTCAATTGGATATGTTGAATTTTCATTTCATTTTTTAATTATGGGTACGGTGAAGTTCAGTGTTCGGTATGATCGCATTTTGAAGAGTGATGTGAATCATTCTTACAAAGCGATAAACGTTAAGCGCTTTCACAGCTCGGTTGGTTTAATGCGAAGAAAATGTCAAAACAAAGAAAATCTGAATTTGAGAAAATTCAAAATCAGAACACCTCCTCCTGTAAGGTACAGTCGACCCTTCTACGTAAGAAACCTAGAACTAAAAGGAAAATCCGTTTTGTGTTATGTCGAAACCGTGTCTTTGGAGTGTCGCGTTATATCGGAATCGTGTCAAAAGAAACTTAGAATCAATATAAATCAAGGGAATGCGTTCCGCGTTGTGTCGAAACCGTGTTCTCGGAGTTCTCTGTCATATATTGAGAGAAATTTCAAAACAATAGAAATCCAAAAAATTGTCTTTAAGCATTGACTTAAGCACTTTAAGCATGATACCGTACAACAAACAAACATATTGTGCATGTTTGTAAAACTAAAAAGTATAATTAATACACGTCTGAATGTACATACCTGTGAGCGAGCAACAATCTACTGAATTAGTTTTCAGTAAGGACAAGCTACGCATTACTATACGTGTTCTGTCGCAATGGAAATGTTCACATCCTGCTTGATCGAAACCGTGTTCCCAAATGATCGTATACGAGAATCGACGGTACTTAGATTTCAAACTTTTCAAATATAATTACATGATAAACAGTTTAAAAATTGATTTAATAATCTGAAATGACGCGTACATCGTACGAGTGAGATTTTATTTATGATTCATACCCATTTATGATATGAATACATATACCGTAAGTACAAGTAATATCGTTTAATGATGTGAGAAGTAGATATTTCTTCTACCATATTTTTTCATTCTGCTTTACATTTCAGGGTTTAAGAAAGTCTGTCAGTGACCGTGTTAATTTGTTGTCCCCAGGTCCTTCCTGGCCTCTATGTCGGGAATTACCATGACAGCAAGGACACTCATCAGTTGGAACGTTTTGGAATCACTCATATCCTGGCGATCCACGACACTGCGCGTCAATTGCATTCAGTAAGCAAGCGGAAGCTAGTGAAACGGTGTGTGGAAAATTCGCGATATATGTATATATTGAATGGATTGTTTGTAGGACAAGCATTATTTGTGTATAATGGCGGCGGACAGTCCGGATCAGAATCTGTCCCAATATTTTTCCTTGTGCAATGACTTCATTCACTCCGCCCGTTTAAGGGGTGGAAACGTCCTTATACACTGGTGTGTATAGCATTCCGTCTAATATCTCGATAATTAGGGGAATAGCTAACGCGTCGACTAACGGCACTGGTAATTTGAAACCAATACGGAATTGTGCATAAAGCTCATTGAGTAAGTGGAATGCTTTCTCCCTGCAATCATGCATCGTTGACCTCCTTAGCAGCGCATTTGCCTTCGCTACCCCATACACGAAAACAAACGCGTTGATTTTCTTTTTGGAATCAACAGAAAAGATTTATGCGATCTTTCGAATTTTGCGTGACAAATATTCGGTTCAAACCGGATGCTTTTTAATAGTTTTTAATAAAGTAGAATAAAAGAAATCAGGTATCAAGAAGTCACGGTAACGAAATATTTTTGGATAAGTATTTAGAAGGACGTTTTGGAGCTTCTTTTTGGTGCGATTTGAGACACAAAGGTATTCGAACACCTTTTAATATGAAATAACTTCTTGAAAATTGAACAAAATTGAACAAAATTTTAAAATTGTGTTGAGATGTCAAAGGGACCAGTTTACTAGACATTCTCTAAAAAATTGTTTTTAGAAATTGTAATTAATTGGAGTGACAAAAGAAATAAACTGCTCACGTCTTTAAACTTTTTCGCTTGTGTGTACAACGAAAATTTGAATAACGCATTTCGTAGATCTCTGTAAATCGTTTCACGTTGTCGTGAGTTACAAACAAGCAAAGATAACGAAAATCGCAGTTTTTCACGACTTTTGACCGATAACTGTAACAAACCTCGAGATTTTGACATTTTTCAATGCTTGTAGCTTGTCTCTCTAACAATCGATTTCGATGTTTTCAGCATGCATACAAGTTGTCCAGATCAAGAAAACGCATTGTTTAAATGTTTTGTTTTAGGTTCAGATAAAAACCTTGGACACACACAATTTCCTTATTTTTTGTCATTCCAGTTGCAATTTTTGTAAACATTTTTTTAGTCATTGTTTAGTAAACTAGTGCCTCTCTCTAACATTTAAACAAAATTTAGGTCGTTTAGTCAAATTACAAAAAAGTTGTCCATTTATAAAAGATGTTTGAATACTTTGTTGGCTCGCTGTAGTGTGTCGAAATCCTATTAATAGGTTCAAATTTTACAACGGCATTAGGAGATAATGGTAAATAAAGTAACTGGGTTATTGTAAAAGTGAGATACAGCACAAAGCTGTTGTTAACCTAACTAGATGCGTTGGAAGCGGCAACGCCCTTCTGCACGTGCATTACTAGTTCAAGTTCTAGATAGATCGTATTTGATAACAATAAACTAAACGATTAGTTTTTAGATTACTTGCCTAAGCAAGACGGAACAAAGTAGAGTAAGGATAGAACCAGAACAAGTTAAACAATCGTGTTCCATAAAACTGAGAAAAGTAGAAAAAGATCGGTACTTGTAAATTATTTGAAACAAGGTGGTAGTTCGCATCAGTCTGTCGACTGTTTTGTCATGCAGAATGGCTTCCCCGCGTTATGAAACGCACAGTAGTAGTCGTTGATAGCTGGCGGCGTCTTGGGAGCAGGTGCTATGCTGTAAATCAAACAAGTGTACCCGCACCCTCGATGTAGTCGATGCGTTAGCTATGCGTTAATCTATGTAAATTGAACATTAATAATTCAGAGTCTCGGCTACCCGAGGCTAACGGTCTGACTTTCATCGGGAACTGATCGACGAAACGGTGTATCGGGCTTTTAGCTTAGCCGGCATGTCGAGAAGCGTCACTGTAGCAGTGGCCTATATCATGAGCACCACCAATCTGTCATGGAAAGAGGCACTCAAAGTTGTCAAAGTGGGTCGTTCCATTGCCAATCCAAACGTCGGGTTCCAGCAACAGCTTAAGGACTTCGAATCGAGCCGACTCCACGAGGTATTTAAATAAATAATAGTGCTCGACGATGAAACGTTTTTGTTCGTCGCTACCCTCTTCCATTCGGCTCTCAGAAATGAAAGCGAGAGGGCTATTCTTGTTATGATCCGTCGTTCGCGAACCAAGCGAACGAATATCAATATTTCTAATTGGATATCGTCCGTAGAAAGAGCCCATCCGCGGGCTCGCGATTAACATACGAGTACCCTTAATAACCCCTCAACCGTGGAGGGCGAATTACCCAATTTGTATGCAACCCAATAATTTCAGCATTTAATCCCACCGTAAATTCTGTAACCGTGTAAATTGCACTACGTTTATTGTTGGATGGCCGTTTCGAGTCGTTGTTTTTCAGTTCTGACGCAATTAATTCTCCGCCGCGTGGGGCGAAAAGAGCCCCCCGTCCTCATGGACAGCAGCCGAGAGACGCGATCTTTTCTCCATTCGTATTTTACTAAATAACTCGCGCGAGTTGTGCAACCCGTGCAACTCCGTGCACTGTAGGGTCACAGAATGCTTGACGAATTCCGAATTAGATTCGTTAGGAATCGTCTTGATTTCTATCGGACAATGTCTCGCGGGTACTTTTATGTCCCGCTACGTTGGTCGAGCGAGAACCTAGATCCAGGTATTCCTTCGTACTGATGCAGGAACGACGCAGGTTGAAGGAACGGTTTCCAAGTCTGGCGCTCGCTCAGGCCGATGCAGAAGTGTGCCGCACCACTTTAAGAAATTACGAAACCATGGCACTGGCGCGAGAAGTGTGCGAAGGGAAATGTGCCATGGGCCGTCCTTGTCCGACTGGGCTCTGCCGGCAACCATCCAAAAGGTTCGTTACTTTTTTGTACAGTTGTGACTAATTCCAGACCCACTTATAGACGTGAGCGACTACACTACGACGACGTAGACCGTCTCTCTTGGTTTCACGTTTATTTTTGTCTTTGAAGTGTTAACCCTTTACGGCTGCCTGGAGCGTTCAACGTTCCAGTTGCCATCGATCGGTACCATTATTTTTCTTTGCTGCAACGAACCCTTTGGTGTACAATTTCTATCACAGCTACGTCGATCAGCATTCCCTTTCAAAAGTATTAGGACACTTACAGAAAATTAATTAAATTTGTAAAACCGATAGGCAATTGTTGCAATTTTTCTTGAATTTATTTTCCATTTAATTACGTTAACACGTTCCACGTGTACCGTCGATGGTACATGCTTGCATGTTTACTTGATGCACTAAAAAAATGGTTCATAACAAATTTAGAACTGAAGAATTAATTTCCACCACAAAACCGGTCATAATAAGTTTGCTTCATTGTTGTATATACGATAATTAATAATTATATATAATATATTAAGTTTCAGTAGAGTATGAAGAGTCGACTAAAAACAGTTCGGCACGGATATGTTTAACACTATAATGAAAATAACGTCGATTTTATAAAAGAAAGATTAATTTTCTTTTCATAATACATATTAAGGAAACATGTCGAGAAACTCGGCATACGCTTTCAATGAACAAAATGCTACAAATGATTAAACTAATTGTATAAATGAAAACACTTATAACTCGATACGTACTTTCGCTAATATTAGGTCATAAAACTCGCAGACAAACTTGTTTTTGGGTAATCCTGAACTGAGTAAAAAATTACAATTTATACGAAATATAAGCTGGTGTCCCAATTCTTTTGGTGAGGGGTGAGGATGTAACTCCGAAAATTCTCATAATATAAATATCATTTAATTAATGAAATCGGGACTAGAATGGTAAAATTTGCAACAAGAAATATCGGTTTTTAACTCTTGTATATTTTAAAAATCCTGATAACGTTTAGTTCGTTCGATATATTATAATAAAAATTAATTTACAAAAGCTAGTTAAAAATTAGAGACACCCATATGTGATCGGCGCTGCGCTTAATATTTTCCTTAATAGAACGAGACAATATTTCTTTTCCTATGTATGCATGTCTTCATTTATTTTCATTCCTACATTTTGATAACAGAGCAATCGAATTTTGTTTCCATTTAGAAGAAATGAATAGCATTTTTATTTAATAGATCATGCATGGGATCTCCATCGCGAGTCTGACTTGTTCTCATAGAGCAAGGGGTTACCAAACCCCGAAAACAAAGTTACGTAAATTTCTCCGATAAAATCAAATACAGTGGAACCTCGATAAATCGAACTTCGAGGGACGGAGTAAGGGATCTTCAAGTTTTATAGACTTTCTTCGGTTTATCGATTATCTGAGTACGAGAGGTTCAACATACGGAACTTCGGCTTATAGAGACTTCGAATGATTGTCAATTTCTCGACCTGTGACCGTGTAAAGACAGACAAACTCAAGTTCATAAAGTTGAAGATCATAAGGAAATAAATAATTGATAGCAGCAGAACCGTTAATTATCTTCAATCGATTGACTGTTACGTAGACCTTTATTTATAGAGGTCGGAGTTCTTCTGAATTCCAGCTTTAATGTTAACAATTTGACTGTGGGTGACGTAATTATTCGCTCAGAATGAAGAATTAATTTGTACGATAATCTATTATATCTTCCTAATCTTGATTATAATCTGTAAAAAAATGTACTCGATGTCGTACAAGTTAAAATTTCAATCTCAATTTCATTAAATATATTACTTTAATTTCATGAAGGTATTGAAGTTGTTGGCGTGGCAATCGAAGTGTTAAAATACATAATGTAACCAGTGATAAATGGTTCGAATTAAGAAAAATTCATTTCGAGTTGCAGAGGACTTTGTAGCTGAACAGAAGGGAACGAAGACAATTTTCGTCTTATAGAGGTTTTCGAGTTGTCGGGGTTCTACAGTACGATAAAAAAAGAGATCATCGAAGTGTCCGTTAGTCACTGAACCAGAATTTACAGGTTCACTCATCCTCTCCGGTGACCGGGTCAATCGATGACTCCAGTTTATTGGTGTCAGCCATAAAGGGTTAATTCTATAGAAAGAATATGCTGAAAGTGAAAGCGAAAAAGTTGAAGCGTTCGTGTTGATGCGTGCACAGGAGTGGACTTATTGGGAGAAGAAAACCATCCACAGGGAGTACAAGCAGCTTAACAACAACGAGAACACCCCCGCAAACGCCGAGAATGCTACCATCAGCACCCCCTTCGCCAGCCATGCAGAGATCGAGTAGTATAGTGTCCACAATAGCCAGACCCAGAAGCGGACCTGCCGGGTTGCATTACTACACTGGCTCCGCTCCTCCTTCCAGGTAACATTACTCGCATCGCTATAATAAAATTGCTATTCTTGCTGCCTCGTATTATAGCATACATTTTACTTTGTAGAAGATTTTCGGATGTTTGACGAGAAGATAATGGAATGGCGTTGGTATACCACATACTATTAACAATAAGAATAACGATAGATGGTGATCGTAACAATAACAGTAATAGTAATAATAAGTAGTGGGGGGTAGGATGTAACGGACTACGCGTGCAATACGTATAGTAAAAAATGTGGGTCATCTCAGTCGGAATTATCCTAATTTTCTTTATACACACCGCGACGAAACTATAAGACACTCACGAAAATTGCGAAATATTCTACGTAACTTAGAAATTTATTTTCCTTTCGCTCGTAGTATTATTGTTTACTCTGTAAAAAAGCATATCGCTCAGTTGTATGAAATACGTATATCAGCGAACTGAGTTTTCGAACTCGAAAACTCAGGCAAAAAATGTAACCGTGCTACTTGATCTGCGACAAAACTATAAGTCCGGTAACTCCGGTGAACCGGCAAACTAAACATTACGAAAAGAGAGTTTTGTTTCCAATTGTTGTTATTAAGCGTGCAGCATTTAAAGTGATGTTGCGTGTGCAATAGTTTTTGATTATACAAAATGCCGCACAGAGAAAATCTAAATGCAACGGAGATCAATATAATTAACAATTTAAAGAAGGAAAACTATTCAGTGCGAAAAAATGCCTATATATTAGGGAGAAGTTGTTGCGTAGTACATAGCAATTTGAAAAATAAAGAAAAATATGTTAAAAATAACCCCGGTGATTGTCCCAAGCCAAGAACTGTGCGAGAAAGGCGACAAATTTGATGACATGTTTCGAATTCTACGAACGAGTGTTAGAACATTGCAGAGAATAATAAAGGGTCTAAGCATTTGAAAAGGCTTAAAATGAAGAAGCGACCGCCACTAACTGACAAACATAAACAAGCCAGATTGGAATTTGCAGAGTATCGTATACAATGGTGAAAAAGGTGGAAAAAAATCTTTTCTGACGAAAAACGTTTTAATTCAGGTGGACTCGATGGCCTAAATTATTATTTTCATGATCTGAGGAAAGAGGAAATCGCATTGCAAAGGCGGTAAATGCGTGGCGATAGTATTATGATGTGGGTGGCTATAAGATATTATGGAAAGACGGATATTGAATTTGTTTCTACAAGAATGAATAGCAGAACGTACGTGGATATCGTTAATAGGCAACTATCGAAATATGTACAAAAAATAGTTAAGCAAAAGTATACCTTTCAACATGATAACGCAGCTGTGCATACTGCGAGAATAACACGAGTTTATTTCGAAGATAAAAATATAGATGTTTTACCGGGAAGATAGCCGGATTTCAATGTTATCGAAAACTATTGAGAAATAATAGCCAAGAAAGTATACTCAAGAGGAAAGCAGTTTAACACCATAGAAAAATTAAAACGATGTATCGAGGATACATGGACGAATTTGAAATAAAATACAATTAAAAAACTGTATAAATCTCTACCACAAAAAAAATGTTGGAAGTAGTAAAAAAAGGAAGGGTGAAAATACGCATTATTAAAAAGTAACGAAAAGAATCGTTACAACGCTACGCGTTGTTTTTATTTTTTACGGAAAACCCAACTTCTCTTATAGTTTTGTCGCATTCGTTTTTCTTATAAACTGTTACCATTACTGTAAAACGGTACGAATAGTTTTGTCGCGGTATGTACGTATACCTTTTCGAGTTAAAAAATGTTGGCAAACCGTCTGAAGAAATTCGTTCGGCAATCCTAACTGATCTTTTTTCGCGTGGATTAATATCGAAACGTATTTCTAGGGCGGTGTCGAGGATCGACTTGTCCGGAGCAGTGGCCAGCAGCAGTAGTAGTACGAGCTTGCAGAACGTCGGCAGATCAGGGATATCGAACAGCTTCAACTGGCGGCTGACTTCCGGATCGGCGCCAAATACGCCGAGACCGACGCCGCCGGTTTCTCCGCAGCGATGGCCGAGGCGAGCTTCGACCCGAAATGCCCAGCTTCCGATTTCGCCGGAAACCCCATCCTCGACTACGTAGCATTTGCGGAACTTCGCTTCGTTTTCGACCTTGCCCGAATAACCGCGAAGTTCGTCCTTCGAGAACGGAGTGCGGAGCCTACAAGCCAGGATCCACAGGATCCGCGCAGAATCGCTTGGTAGGAGACCAGCAGCGAATGTCCCTTAACGAGCGATCTTCTTGCCATTTCGCCGTAACGCTCGGCACCGATCATGTAGCTAGTGCCGACACTGCTGACTAACAATGGATAACGTCTCGCACCGAGTTAGCCGCTGCTTGCCACTTTGTTGCAGAAGAATGGGAGTTTCGTCCACGACGAGGCACACGATAACAAAACGAGCTGTGTTTAATTTAAGGAAAAACAGAAAAACGATACCCGGTTCTGATTTTCTGAACGATCGTCGAACGGCAAACACTCGGCATTCCGTCGCGAGGAAGCTGCCGGCGATTAGGAGGAAAGTCTCCGAAGGTAGCGAAAGAGCTGTGCTTAATTTAAGGCGGAAACGATACGGAGTCTCGGCGCCTGTTGTGATAGATCGAAAGCTTTATACGTGCAGCGAGCCGCTTGCACCATGCCTGGCCGATGGACTATAGCACGGTCAAGTCTCGTTCGAGCCCGCGTGATTTCTTAGCGACGCGAAGATGGTACTCTCCGTTGTCATTACCGGAACGTCGCGGTCTTCGGCGGAATTCGCGGCGTCGGTTCCTTTCTGTGGGAGTCTACGGTTATTTCTATTTTAGAGAGCAGACTGAGAAGAATTTTCAGAAAGTCTAGTCAGAGTCCGATTTGTTGAGCTTGAAAGCGAACGCTCACGTGGCCGCTTATCATGTATTTAATCGTACAATTGACGCTGATGCAAATGTCGCGGCCGATGTCTTCTCTTTTGCTTAGAGGCGGCCGGTCGGAGGAAATCTCTTCGGTGCCTCAGCCATGCAATTGTTTCAAAGAAACGGTGCTCGCGCCGTCGCGGCACGATTGTTACCTAACGCAATATAAATATAATTTCGAGCGTGCGTGATCCAGCAATCACCGACAATCTTGCGTGCGATTGTATACAATATGTCCGTAATCGTGTATTTCTCGTAACCGCGTGATCACTCGTTAATTAGCATTTTTTTAAAAACAAAAACGAACAGAGCGTACGACGAACGTTGTTGTTTATCATGGGGGGGGGGGGGGGGGGCTGAACGAAACGAACAGGTGAAACCGGGAGCCCGGAATAGAGTAACGTTTTAATGTAATAAATATCGAAGCTCGTCCAAACGGGTTCACCGTTTAACCGTGTAAAAACAGATTTACTCGTAGGAAGACTTTAGATTGCGTCTCTTTTTCCAATTAATATTAATCGTCCAAGGAACGTAGAGATTCGCTATTAGTGGCTCAGAAAATCGTCGCATCTCGTATTCCTCGAACAAATTCCTTCATCGGTGAATTCCCATCAGAGTTTGCGCTACCTTGATACCGACGAACAGTGCTGACTTTCTTTTCACGTGAAGATTATCTTTCCCTCGCACCTATCGAAGCGGTAGGGACGACCGGGACAGGTTGTAACGAAAAAGTTTCTCACAGTTTTCTCTCGAGAACGTTCCGTTCGATTACAAAGTTGTTCGAGTAAATTAATATTTACATGTCTGCTCATACAGGCGCGTTAAACGTTGCGAACATTTCTATAAAATATATTCAATGTAAAATGAGAGAACATCGTTATTTAATGTTAGACGAGATTAATTAAGCGGTAAGTGATTATCCATTGTCAGAATTGCAATTAGGTCAGATGTATGGAATACTTTCTTTAGTGCGACGCTGGTGCGACCATATTTCGCATTGATCGTGCATAATCCAATATTCGCTGGTGTATGATACAGTGCAAACCAAGCAGAGAAACTCATCTGCCGAGGAAACAGTTTGTTACAATTTATCCCGAGTTTGTATTTTTACATTTCATCCTTGCAAACGCGTACAAATTATGATAATGTAATGTCTAAGTATTCGTTTGCAACAATAAAGGCAAAAATTCAAAGGGTTTTAATAATAGCGTTTACTGGTTGAAGAAATGCTAGAACAAAATTTACTTTTTCACGCGAAGCAATAAAATTTTAAGTTATTGACTTAAGACAGACGTACGATGCTGAATTGTTTCGCTAACATTGCCATTAGTGATGTTGCGAAGTCGTTTGTACATAATGTTGCATTGCCAGATTTGTCGATCAGAAAATTTTAATTACTGGGTCCTATTGCTGCCCCTTCATCTACTTCCCTAAGCAAGCGAGGTTGTGTCCCCATCATTTACTGTGCATTCCATCCGCAAATGAATCATGTCTCAACAGTGTATCGTGGTCACACTAACGCAAAGCAATTTATATTCCAATTTTCGCTGGCTAGTCAAATTGCGGCTCGAAACCATGCAAGAACAGGACCCAGTACTGTTACAATTTACCCCGTCTTACAAGCTGTTCAGATCTTCCCTATTATTGCGAAATTACGAAGTGGTTTCGGCAATTATGGATGTCTTGGAATTTACAAATTTTTCCTAGCAGAAAGCTGTTCAAGATTTGTAAAAAAGAGTCGCGAAAATGGCTGTCAGTTTCGGATCAGGGTAGTGCAACGTGTAGAACCAACCGTAATATTTCTAAGCACTGATGTACCGTCGCGTTCGCATATTCGCGAGAACCGCTTCGATTCATCGTGTGCGTTTGTTCATCGAGTTGGAACCAAGTCAGAACGATTATGTTCGAGACTTAAGCGAACCGTTCGTGCGAGGCGATCGCAATCGATTCTGGTTATTTATAACCAGACTGCGAAGTTTATGCAAATTCAGGTATTTGCTTTGTTAAGAAACACAGCTGCTTTGTAATGACTTCATCGATCTCGATACTGTTTTCTGTATCGATTTAAGCCAAAAAGAATGAAAGCTGGAGGAATTGTTCTTCAAGTTGATAACGGTACAATAGAAATCTTAACACATTATCTAGTGACGATGATTTTGTGATTTCCAAAAGTTTGCAATTTACGGTTAGAAACTTCTGAATAAATTGTTTAGCGGCAATATCCCCAGCTAACTGACAGTTAATGCAGTAATATTATCTAATAATTTCGTTTAGGACTATCGTGTATATAGGAAAAGATCGTTTAGGATTCTATTAAAATTCTACTAACAGGCTTTCAGTAGATAAAGCGTTAAGTTGCTGTTCTTTCTTCGCAGTCTGCTTATAATACAGTTCGATGAAGGATGATTTCGCGAAGGGGACGATTAAAACATGTGACATAAAATTTGTTCATAGAAAGCTTCGTTCCCGAGAAAATGAAGCATAATTGTTAACACGACTGTGTACAATATAAATAGTTGACTGTATAAATGTTGACTACTTCTGTCCGTGTGTACGTGTACTCGCTCAACGTATAAACTTATTCGGTGTGTGCAAAATTTCCCGCCACTTATCGAACAATGACGTCGTCTCATCAATCGAACACAAAACAAGCCAATGCCATTTATTTTTGGCGACAGGGATTAAACGAGCCCCCGTGTAATTCAACATTTTTAAAGATAAACGATAGAAAGTTTTGCATAGGCCCGAATTGCGTGCAATATTGTAATGATTTGAGAAAATTGTATTTTACATTTCCGACTTCTAGTTTCGCATAGAGGTAGAATTGTCATCGTTCTTGTCGCGCGTATGATATGTACGTATATGTAACATTCCGCGCCATTTTGGAGAACAACTCGAGGAAATGTCGGGTTTCCAAGTACGTCAGTGCTGAAGTCCTCTGACACGGTCTTCGGCTAGTCGATGAGGGATACGAGAAGAAAGAAGGAGAACGCGAGTCGTTGTTCCTTGAATCGTTCCATTGAGTTTGTTTGCAAACCGTCCATTGCAATTGTTGGATTTGTAGCGAAACCACGCTGTTTAGCGCAAGTTGTTAACCCTGTGGAAAGTATATACTACAATATATACATACCTATATATACATGTACACGAAGCGTGTACGCTGATAAATGGGTTCCGTGCACGCAGAGCGTGGGACGACAGTTCGGAAGTCTGCGACAGAATCGAATAACTGATAGTTGCCGGCCAATTTCTCTGTCACCAATCGCGCACAACAAACGAAACTTAATTTAGCTAGCCGTTAGGCTGCGCGGTCGATACTCTTATAAAACACTGAAATTACCAGGAATTGATGGAATCACCGAAATTAATCGCCGTTTTATCAGACTCCAGTTTAAAACGGCTCGATAATGCATGATTGGTGAACTAATTGAATTGTAATAACTAAGATCAGACGACCTTTTCAAATGATTGTTTAATCGAAATATCGACGAGCGTCGGTATCAGTTGCAAGAACATCTCTCTGCTGTGTCGTTCAGTGGGCCCAAGCAGGCAATCTATAAAATTGCTGCGAGAAAGAAAACTGTGGCACGGTCTATTTTTACGTGAAACGTCCCTGCTCGTGCACAGGACACATTCGTTGTCGTACACCCTATACGCATACACAGCCTATAGGCATACGTTGTTACAAAAGGGATTTCAGAAAATTTTATAACTTGTTGGCAATGGTGATTATTATGCGACTACGTCGTAAATTTACGTAGACACGTTGTTACTCTTCTTTCGTGCACCGAAGTACTCTTTGGTGGAAAAGGTATAGCGTGGTCGTAAAATCGATCAGTAGCTAAAACGCTCGTTTCTAGAAACGGAATGAAAAGAATCGACAGGAATGCGGATATATCGTGGGTCTCGGCAGTTGTTCAAGGTCGCAAGCGCATAAGCTTGCTTCCCGATGCTGAAACATTCTCGTCGATCGTATTTTATTCGCGTGCGAACCTGACACGTATACGTCGGTTCGTCGCTGATGGCTTGCAACGTGATCTTTCGTCGAATGCCAATAGGAGTTCGTAATTTCCTTGTCGATAAGAGGATTATCGATTTTCAGAGGGAATAGTTCTTCGTCGAACGGAGTCGACTCATTTCACATCGTATCCGATATCGAGATTTTTCGATCGGCCTGTCAAGGATCTACTATACCACCATGCTATAGAGTTTCCGCTAACGCGACGATACGATTCACTGACGAGTGAGAGGCAAACGTTTCCGAGCGGATCATCGAGTTTCATTCCTCCCCGGTCGTCGTCGTCAATGCGTAGTTTCCGCGATTCGCACGATAGAATCGTTTATTTTTCTAGAATCATTCGATCGATCATCTAGCCCGATAAGGAGAAAACAATTAGACGATAGAGAACACGTCAACGCGCTGTTGACGAATATGAAAACGAAAAAAAAAAGAAAGAAAAGATGAACAGACGAAATGAGCACTTGTTTCATTCGATTTTTTAGCGTTACGCAATCCGAAAAGTGACCCAAACTGTAGATCAGAATATTTCGATCACTGTAATTAACGCATTCGCAGCCGCATTCAGCCTCCTCGGCATTTATTGCTCTGCTTGATATGTTCAATCACGATTTCAGACACTTTTTGGATTTTTCAATTCAGTTTAAAATGATATGATATATTTGTTATATATACTCTTGTTGTACCAGCGATGTTTTTTGAATTGCTACGGTATCATTGTAGATGTATTTATGATTTCTGTATTTTATTTATTGTTACTAGGCGAGTGCACAATCAACTTTAATCTCTGGCGAATTGGATACTATTGCGTCAATGGCTGCGAACGCGTTAGGATCACTTTCTCCATGCGAAGCTGTATTCTTTTGAATAGGCTGATCATCGATCCCACGAAATCGATGAAACTCGTTTCTCGATCCTGATCTTATTTTGTACTTATTACTGATTTATGCGAAACTGCTCGTTGACCGAGCAATCGAATGTTTTATCAACAAAATCTAGAGATCAGGATGAATTTTATCGACTCGTCAGCGCAATTTGTCGTAATTTGATCAGTCCAAGAGAATACAGCGATGATAATGTTAAAAATTCACAAAATATTTTTTATAAACTTATTGTTTTCAACATTTGCTCGATATTAACATATCGCTGTTATATTAATTAAAGATATATTTAAATATACACAAGTACACGTAAAACGCGTTAAACCATCTAAATGCAAGGAAATGTATAGTTAAGGGGTGGGGGGAAGGAGGGGCGTTCTGTATGCATAATTTGCAAGCTGTTTATTGATTACGTTTTGACATACTAGCATGTTCCGTTATGCGCGCTTCGTTGTATTGACCCCTTACCACAGAATTATTTTCTTAATCGCACATTATATTTATAACTTGGAATGTAACATGCAAGTTATCAAAAATCAATCCGGAAAATGATTTCTTCTTACATCCTTAATGCTGATGGTTTGTTTGCTTCTGGATACACAACTGTACTGCATTCAGAAATCAATTATATGCGCTGGCATGAAAAACTGCAGGGTTAATAGCGAAACATATTGTAATAAAATACTAACATTTTTCTATTTATTCATGATGTTTGCACTAATTAATATGAATACTTTCAACACGTTTTGACACATAATATATATGCATCATGTATGGCGTGGTGAGGGGTAAATATAATTTTTTAGAATCCGACGTATCCGTTGGACATCGCGTATTTCGTATTCAAGGCTTAAGCGTGGCAATTTTTAATTTGCTATTGTAAAAAGTGTATTAAAAAGAAACCAAGGGAAAGAAAGAAAACAGAAGAGCATCTTTAAAGTAAGCAATTACTTGATTTGTGCTTAATAGGGTAACTTTCGAAACGAATTTAAGTCGCTGTCTCATTGTTCCCAGAACGAAAACAAAAATATAACATGTAACACACAATGTCTGCATCTGCGCAAGTTCTTTTTTATGAAACACAAAACACGGGATCAAACGTGATTTACATAATGCGAAGATTTGGATTGTATCTGAACTTCGTTAAAATTTCTCAAACATGTAAAATACACTGTTCTTTTATCAACAATTAATTTGATGGTGTTGTTTCAACGTTTCAAAGCGACTTGCCTACACTTCAAAAGTTATCTTCTTGAGTTCTTATTAAATCACTTAGTTGCAGGTCTAAAGTTTACTTATTTACAATGTTGTCTTGTGTGTTTTGTAATATCTTACGATCGCGTGTTTCTTAATCCTTTTCCACTTGTACAACTGTTTTCACCGTACAAACATTTATTTCGTATTACCAGAAACATTCAAGGGCTTTCAATAGAATCTAAGAACCGTTGAAAATATGTATGTAATTCATCATTCATAATTTACAAAATACAACTTGGAAAGTTTTGGAAAGCTTTAATAAAATTTCTGGCGCTTCGTAAAACGAGTTGCAATGTTCCTTTATTTCCACAGAACAAGTATTTATAGTAGAATTCCGAATACAATTCTCCCTAATTGACCCTCAGCTTGGTAACAAAAATGGGCAATTTTGGAAGAGGAGATACGACTATTTGAGCCTTGCGGTTCGTTCGAGCAAAGCTCGAATAATCGTACCTCCTCTTCCGAAATTGTCCATTTTTGTTATCAAGCTGACGGTCAATTAGGGAGAATTTACTGTATCTGGGAACCGACTATATATGTAATCGTATATATGTATTAGGAATTAAAAAATAATTTGGGAGTCCAAAAATGTTCAAGATATTCTTCTGCATCTATATTAGGTAAACGAAGTTTGTTTATTACCGCAAACAAAAAGTACATATGCTGCCAAATCAATTGATCGTTGAAATATAACTTTAGCGCCAATATACATAGTGGAAAAACGCTTAAACTGTTCGTCAAAATTATCCACAGATGATAATACAGATTCTAATAGAGATCCATAGACTTAGAATCCGTACAAACATTGTATCTTATGGGCGTTTCTGTTTCACCTTTTTATTCTACAGCCCTCTTACCATTTTGTGTCGCGCTCAGCGTTACCGACAGTTCACGAAAAATAGGCTCGTTAGCCAGAAGCGAATACATATTCTATACATGTGTATTTATGTAATTTCTACTATGAGTGCTGTATATTATTTCGAGGTAATAAGTGAATTCATCGCGAATATTTAAATAATGGAAATAGCATTTATGAAATGTGTAGTACAGAAATACTATATAAAGGGTAATTATTTTTATGGATAAATGAGCAATTATTTCTATTAATTATATAATTAGTGTTATTATATAATTATATAATTGTAAATATATAACTGTATTATATAATTAGTTACATATACAGCAATAGTTTTATACCTTTTCTCTTGTAAATGGTTATTTACAACAGTTCACAACATTTAAAATTTAATTTTTTTTTTTTCATTTTGTAATTCCATCTTACAACAGCAATAGAGACATTGTTATATTGTACACTATAGTATTACTTATTATAGAAAACATATATAGGGTGTTCATTTAAAAACTTTAGATCAAAATATCTGGAAAACAAGACAATTCTGAGAAAAATGTTAAATATAAAAATTATTTTTTTTTACAGCTGTTTATTTTACGCGAAAAAAAGGATGAACTTTTGTTTTTAACATTTCTTAATCAGATTTTGTAGTACAAGGATATATAATACAATGAAAAATTTGTTTATTTATTAAACTTCTTAATTCTTTTTATGATTGAATGTTAATAAATCAATAACAATTGCATTTCTTTTCAGTTGGCTTTATACTTGGCTTTATACTACATAAAAAATTGCACGTTTCATGTTTTGGAGATGTAAACGACTAGCGTGTAAATAGTGTTGTTTTAGAAATATTTAGATTTAAAGTTTTCCGAAGAGTTAGTTCCTAACTTCTTGGGTCTCTCGTCTTTCCATACGCAGCTTATTAACGACACATTCTTCTTCTTTATATTTTCTTACAATGTATTGTATTGTGGAATGTGATTTCCAAACCATGCTTGCAATTTCCCTTAAGGATTTTTATTTTCTAAATAAATTAATAATAATTTCCTGCTCATCAATAGTCGTTTTTCTTCGTTTTTGATTGCGACTCATATTTGCGAACTAATTTTATGATTGAACTTATTGAACTCGTTGCTAACAGATTACTAAGGCATTCCGCAGTTAATATTCAGTATTCCGACGTTTCAGTTTGTCATTTGTCTCAATAAATAGAGCATTTACGCATCTTGTCCCACAAATATACGAAGACTTTTGCCTTATTTGTGCCATATAATAAATATGCTCTATTCACTTAAAGAGAAAAGATTCGTGTTTATTTACTCCTAGACTGTTTTGAAGACTAAACATTGTTCTTTAATTATGTGTAAACACATTCTGAAAAAAACGTTACGTAAATACTAATAAAGTTGAATTGAACTAATTTTATTCTGGTGTACGAACACTTTTGTGGACAACTGTATGTGTGCGTGCCTAGCAGCTACATTGTATGTCCCGTGTGCTCGTACTTCTTGTTGTGTAGAACAGGCTACCGAAGTGTAAACACGTGTCTATAAAGGATATATTATAATAAGCAAGCAAGGTACGTATTTGACAACGCGGATAGATTATTTAACCAATCCTCCAACAATAATCTTCTAGAAATTGAAATTTGAAAAGGGTTATGACATCGGTTTCGGTTCTTGAAACAGTCACATACGAAGAACCGAAATGTTCTCGTAACTGTTATTAGGTTCTGGTTTATATCGGTTTCGGTTCCTTGGAATCGTTAGTATATCAGTTCTATAATTGTTATTTTTCGGTTATGGATTTCGTTTCTAATTTTATTTCACGCACTAAATACATTATATTTCCTTTGGGGATTCAATGTATGAATTCTGAAATACTTTATATTATTGGCAAATTGCGACTGCGGCCAATGTATTGTTTTGTCTATCGCACAGAAATTTAAGGCAGTACAATCTTTTATGTTACATTGAATTTTTCCAATACGTTCACATATATCCGAAAACCAGAACCGAAAAATAATAGTTATAGAACCGATATAATATCGGTTCAAAAACCGAAAGATACCTCTCGAAATACCTCATAACTATTATGAAACTTTTTCGGTTCTCCATAACTGTTCAAGTCAGAACCAAAATATAACAGTTTGAAACAGTTGTTTTTGGATTTAATTTCAAATTGAATTCAATTCCTTTTCAATTCCTGTAAGATAAGTTATTTGTTTGAAATTTGAGCAGAAAAATCTTGATAGAAAAATCATGATTTAATGTGAAACATGTTATTCGTGGCAAACTAATTGTGAGCTTTATTCAAGATCAGACGAAAAATGCGTGAACGAAAACTAATGCGTAACCTAAAACATCTACATTTCTTAACCAAAGTTTATTATCCTCAAAAAATATGTGTTTTAAAGTGTTGTTCTTATATACAAACTGATGAATGCGTTAAACAGTTCAATACAATTGATTGATTTGTTTAATTTCTGATTTTATATTCAGTTTTTAAAAAATACTTTAAGATTATTTTAAAATTTGACGTGTTGGAATTATAAACGGATGTACTTGCCGAAGTTAGGTGCGTTGGCCGATCTGCACGGCCGTAAAACGTGTTAAAAAGGGCGATATTTTAAGCAACTTTTTCCTTTGCACCAAGAACAGGACTATTTTAGTTTTTAAGATATTTGCATAAAACTGTTACTACTACTAGAGTTGAACACATTTTATTTGAATAAATTCTTCGAATGTATTATTATAAAAATGTTATGTTATAATGTTATGTTATTAATTATATTATATTATATAATAATATTAATTAAATGTTATGTTATGTTATAAAAATGTATTATATAAATGTATTATTCCAATAATTTTTGAAGAGGAAGTATTAAAAAGATATATTTGAAGGAAGAAAATAACCAACGTTACAGGAAATGTAACAAAATGTTATCGTTTCTATAAGATAAATATTGTAATTTCCTTATAGATCTCTCAAACATTTGAAATTCTGCTATGTAGAAACATATTATGCAAATAACTGCGGTCTTATTGAAATAATTTAAAGCTAATTTATTGAATAAACCATAATAAGAAGAAGAACTTTCTTCCCTTTTGCTTTATATTATTTCAATAAGATCATATTTATATGCATAATATGTGTGTGTTTCTACATAGCGGAATTTTAAATGTTTGAGAGATCTCTGATATTTTCCTTACAGAAACGAGAAAATTTTGTTACATTTTTCGTAACTTTTTTTTTACGCCAAATATATTTTATTAATACTTCCTTTTCAAAGATTATTATTCGAATAATATACTCGACATGTTATTCGAAAAAAATTGTACTCGAATAATGTCCAAATCTGACGCGTGCCAGCGGCCACCGCTCGTCTAATGTTCCTATCGACATTTCAGAGATTTTATACTCTTTGTTAATAGATATCATTTCGATCATTATAATTTAAATGCTTCATTAGTACGAGTTAATTTTATAGCTAGCAGTGCTTGCCAGTGCCGAGCAGAGCCTGAACCATGTTATATGACAATGCCCAATGAACGTATTAAACTAGGAACAAAGTTTCTTAAAATCCGTCTCTTTCGTATAATTTTGACTTCTATACCCTATACTTAAATACATATACATTAAAGAGAAAAAATCCTTTACGGTAAATTAAAATAGAGTATACCGGGTACCCCAAAAATGTCTCGCAATTCGGAAATGAGAGGTTCCCGAAATCATTTGAACTAATGTTTTCCTTAGCAAAAAATGCAATCCGCGACATTGTTATTATTGAAAAACATTGACCAATAAAAAGCGAGCTCGGCTGGCGCGAGGCAGCCCAGCCATTGGCTCGGTCGTTTCGCACCAGCTGATCTCGTAAACAAAGCCGGGGATTGCATTTTCGCTAAGGAAAAAATTACTTCAAATGACCTCAGGAAACACCTCTTTCCGCGTGCTAATATAATTATGGGATTTGAACTAATTTTCAGAAATTAAATTGCCAAATGGAAATATTTATACACTGCGAGTGGAAATGGATCCAAACCATATTGTTTGAGTGTTAAAACGGATTAAGATTTTTAAAATTGAACTGTGAATGACTGGAATCTCTTGGAAAATTTAAAACTAGTTCACTCGACAGTGTCTAGAAACTTCTTCTAAAAAATTAGAATTACTTGGAATAACACAAAGCTTAAAAATCTCACGTTCGAAATCGGTTAACCTTATTGCCCAAATTGTCCATTTTTGTGTACAAGTTGAACCTCAATTAGGGAGAATTTACTGTATTTTGATTTTGTCGGATTTCGGGTTCTCCATCTCTCTTGACGATGTCCCAGTGTCCACAGTTATTGCAATATTCTCGAAAGCTCTTTACCCTATAAGAATTTTCTTCGACATTGTCTCAATTTTTTCTTTAATTTTCTTTTATCTTTCTTCAGCTACCACTAGCGCCTTCAAGATGGTTAAATTTCCGGAAAGTAAAAGAAATGCCGATTTCACTATAAAAGACGTGAATAGCATAACAGTTTTGCATATGGCTGTCAGAAAAGGCAACTTGGAGATAATTAAATTTCTGGTGGATGAAAAAGGAGTCAATTTTGAAGTTAAAGATCAAAATGGCATGACAATTTTGCTCAGGGCTGTTAACGATGGCAATCTAAAGATAGTTAAATATCTGGTGAATGAAAAAAATGCCGATTTGACCACTAAAGACAACAATGGCAGCACAGTTTTGCATTTGGCTGCTTACAATGGTAAGTTGAAGATGGTTAAATTTCTGGCGAATCAGGAAAAGGTCGATACCGACGTTCAAGATTATGAAGGCATGACAGCTTTACACATGGCTGTTAACTCTGACAACTTTAAGATGGTTAAATTTCTGATGAATAAAACACAGATCGATGTTGATGCTGAGAATAATGAGGGCATAACAGCTTTGCACATGGCTGCTATCACTGGTAATTTCAAGATAGTTAGATATCTGATAAATAAAAAACAGGCCGATTTTAATGCTATAGACAATAATGGCATGACAATTTTGCACGGAGCTGCGTTATCTGGTAACTTGGAGATGGTTAAATTTCTGGTGGATGAAAAAGGGGCCGATTTTGAAGCTAAAGACTACAATGAAATGTCAGTTTTGCTCCTAGCTGCTAACACGAATAAGTGGGAGATAGTTAAGTATTTGATAAATGAAAAAGGGGCCAATTTTAATATTAGAGACAATATTGGCAGTACAGTTTTGCACGCGGCTGCTGCCTTTGGTATGTTGGATGTAGTTAAATTTCTGATAAATGAAAAAGGTGTCGATTTTAATGTTAAAGACAACAATGGCGTATCAGTTCTGCACATGGCTACTATTTTTGATAGTTTGGATACAGTTAAATTTCTGATAAATGAAAAAGGGGCCGATTTTCATGATAGAGACACTCATGGCTCGACAATTTTGCACATGGCTGCTACCTTCGGTAACTTGGAGATTGTAAAATTTCTGGTGGATGAGAAAAAGATCGATTTTGAATCTAGAAACGATGATGGCATGACAGCTTTGCACGCGGCTGTTACCAATGATAACTCGGAGATAGTTAAATTTCTGGCAAATAAAAAAAGGGCCAATTTGCATGCCAAAGACAACAATGGCTTGTCAGTTTTGCACGCGGCTGCTTCCTTTGGTAACTTGGACATAATTAAATTTCTGGTGGATGAAAAAAAGGTCGATTTTGAAGCTGAAGACGATTATGGCATGACAGCTGTGCACGCGGCTGCTTTCTGTGGTAACTTGGAGATAGTTAAATTTTTGATAAATGAAAAAAATGCCAATTTTAATGTTATAGACAATAATGGCTTGACAGTTTTGCACACGGCCGCTAGTTCTGGTAACCTGGACTTAATTAAATTTCTGGTGGATGAATTAGGGGCTGATATTGATACTAAAGACTACGATGGCTTGACAGTTTTGCACACAGCTGCGACCTCTGGTAACTTGGACGTGGTTAAATTTCTGATAAATGAAAAAGCCGCCGATTTTAATGCTAAAGACAATAAGGGCAGAACAGTTTTGCACATGGCTATACTCTCTTGCAACTTGGACGTGGTCAAATTTCTGATAAATGAGAAAAAGGCCGATTTTAATGTTAATGACAACAATGGCAAAATAGTTTTGCACTTAGTTGATGTTCCTGGTTACCGTCATATGTTTGAATTCCTGAAAAATGTGGGAACTCACTTCCCACGGAAGAAACGTCGGCGTAATTAGCTAGTTCACACACACACAAACACGCGCGCGCGCGCGCGCGCACGCACGCACAGCAAGTATTTGTAAGATAAGTGATAGTAGCAGCTCTACTCCACATTCTTGTTATGAACAAGCCATATGATGTTGTGTCAGAAGGGAGAAGAATCAGGCAAACAAAATGTTGCGAGGACGGGAATGGGGTATGAAGTAAAATAATGTTAATATATTTATTATAGCTGTGATTATTGTAAATTAATGATTAAGTATGTTATTTTAAGCGACATGTGATATAGAGAGTGTATTCTTTTAGAATAATCATCCTTTATAAGACATTTTCAAAAATCTGTCAAAGAAGTGTTTTGTATAGAAATTATGTATTCTTCAGTGATCTTGATTTCCGAAAATTGACTTCACAGTGTTGTAGCACAGTGTTGTTGAAATCCTTCAATTTACTATACCATTACTTTTATGTTACTTTATATTACTTAAAGTATTAGTAATTTAAAGTAACATAAAAGTAATGGTATAGTAAATTGAAGGATTTATTTAACATAAAATACTTTAATGTTACTTTTATGTCATTAGTAATATAAAGTAATATAAAGTAACATAAAATACTTTATATTACTTTAATGTTACTTTAATTCAGAAACTCAGGTACGATCAACAGAGATAGTACAATGATATTGTTAGATTTTCCAATCATTTTCATTGGATTATTATGGATATATAATTATCAAATAATTGTCCATATTATCGTTCTCGTTAATCAATCCGACATTCTTGAATTCAAATAATGTGACGTTCAAAACATGTAATATCATTTAACTAAGATCAGGCTTGACTTAATTTTTTTAGGGAATACATAATTTGATTTGTACTCAAAACACTTCTTTGAGTACTGGAAAGCATTACTGGAAATGCCTAAAAAATGGTGGTTCATCTTAGTAAATAAATTCTGCATTTGATCTCGCAAATTTTAATTTGGAGCAGCATTTGGCATGCTATTTCATCAGTATTTCATTAATTTAATTGCATAATATTTCAGTTGTATCAGCCTTTTTTTAACAATAAAAACAAAATACTATTCAAATTAATATAAATATTTATTCATTTGATAAAAAGTGAAATAAAACAAGGAAAATAGTTTTTAAATATTATAGTAGAAAACATAACATAACGAAAAATAATTAATTTTTATTAAGAATTTCAATGAAATTATACATTTTCGTTAATCATTTATTTTATACGTATAATTATATTGAATTTTACTCAAGATTTAACATTTTTAAATATTCATAATGAACGGGAGGTATATATGGTAATAAATCCATCATATCGATTTGGAAAGATGGCAAAAGTTCATCGAACAGAATGGAAAATATTTAACTAATTAAAGTTCATTTCTTGTATAGAAAAAATTGAGTTTTATTTCACATTGAAATACCGAAATTACTTTCCTGCTAAACCAATATAAGTCGAATGTTATACAGTTTACAGTTTTTCAGAGTATTGGCAATAGTACTAAAATTTCACGGTGTTGGTGTTATTATTGAAACACAAAATTAAGATATACTTATTATTATTTATGAAATATTGTACAATTATCAATTATCAATATGAAAGATAGATAGATAGAAACACCCTACATTTCAAACATGACGTTAAACCATCACATTTGCTTCACCATACAGCAACCAGACTTAAATTTTGCCGTACGGTTAAAAATAATTGCAATCTAAGATGAACTTGCACCACTTTCAAATTAAATATATTTACAACACTGTTAAGAGGTAAAACTTCCATCTCCTAAATATTTGAATTTAAAACATTTGAAACATTTGAATTTTTTTGATTCTAAATTGTTTACAGATAAAAAGATCATGCTAAGTTTTATCTATAACTATCATTATCTTCATTTTTTTAGAACATGGACTTGCCCCACTTATGTATAATAATATGTATTAAATACGTGATTGGTTATAAAAGTTCTCGTGCATTATTTACGGTTGTACTCCAACACATAGAGATACCTAATCACGAAAGTTACTGGGTCATTTGCAATTTATTTCACTGTTTGCAAAATCACTTAAAATCTGTTAATCACTTAAAGTGAAGGATAAAAAGACTTGGCCTTATCACAATTAATAGGCAAATTAACAACCACATATTACCATGTAACTGATACATTATGATCTGATACACTTGTTAACATAATAGTATGTTGTACTAAGTACGATATGATTAATTGAGAGAATATAAACATGTGTTAGAACGGGATTGTATATATGTACCATCGTATTGTGTGTTATATGCATGTCATTTTGAATTCTATACATATTAGATTTTTTAAATTCTCATGGATTATTCAAATACTACAGTCGTAGACTAATTCCGCGACATCTCCATCTATGGTAAATGTAAAAACACTTTCGCGTAAGGTATTCATCGATTACGTTAATCAATTCATCCTAGTGATTTTCGGATTGTGATATATTTTTTTATTCTATTTAAGCCAGCTATTTATAACTGAAATTTAGACATTTTATTGACAATCTGGTAATTTTTCTAGATCCCTTCATCGTATTTTTAATCACAACCATTATTAAACGAAGACAAAGGTAGATTTTTCAATTTGTTATAGAGCATCTAGGTAGTGATTGAAAATAGCTTCGAGTCTGGATTTGTGCCTTTCCTCTGCTGATTTCTTCGGTGTGTCTTTTAAGAAAATAATTATTTCTTTTTTATCTAATGATGGGACAATGATGTTTTATTTTTTTTCATTTTTTAAATGGATCATATAATTTTTATATGCCGTATTCTGTTGTATTTTGGTTAGAGAGAAGCCTCTAAACTTTATACGTAGAAGAGTATAATATCGGATTTATTGGAACTGTACAAATGTGTATGCTCGAATATTACCACAGCCGAAGCAGGGACGAAGCAGAACTGTATAAATAACAAAGCGTTCTTATACACACACTTACATTCATTGTTAGGTACATTTGACCTTACTCAGATGACGCGAATAGTTTTAATATACGGTACATATTCCAACACATTTTCCTAAAATCGAAGAGATTGTTTTTTTCCGCGTTTTCTCACGCTGTATCGCGTCATTTTCGTGCTTTTCTCGCGATTTTACGCCGAGAAATGTATTTTGCCGAATTTTTTCGAATTTTCGGACGATTTTTGGACGAGGCTAGCCATATTTGTTATTATTGTCTCCTTCAAACCGTAGAGCATAGTACCAAGTACATACATATAATCCTACAAACAGACGCCGTAATTTCTGTCTTTTACCGTCCGGCAAGCAGTACGCAGCAACAGGCAAGTGAAACCTTAAATAATTAATATTATGCATAATAGAGTCAGCGTTTTGCAGCGAGTGGATAGTTGAAGTGATAGTTGAAGCATTGTTTTTCGATTTTTATTAATCACGGTGCGGAACAAATCTTATTTTTCGAGATTTTTCAATTTTTAAAAGTCATGGCGATGGTGATCGCAAATTTCATCGAATCCGGTGTCTTTTCTCGTGTTTTTCAAAGAATTCTTCACTCTACTTTCGAGAAAATGATTATTTATTTATTGTTGAACGATGGGGCAACATTTAAAAAATTTTTTTTTGACTTTTTAAATAAATTATATTTTCTTTACGTGTCGTATTCTCGTAATATCAAAGAGTTTGTACTCTTTTCATGCTTTCTCGCGATGTTTCTCGTCATTTTCGTAAATTTTTCATGTTTTCATACTTAAAAATGTATTTTTTCTACTGTTTTCAATTTTTCCCAATATTTTTTATATTTTCAAAAGATGCTAGGACGGTTGGCTGACGTCACATTTTAGTGCCATCTGGTCTTCAAAAAAGAAAAGCTTGGACTAGACGGGTATGGTGTCGCGCTGTGATATTTGCTATCAAGTTGTCCGTATCAACAAGTGAGTGTTATCTTTAATTTTCAAATTTTTATAGTCATTTTCGTGTCATCTAGCGAGTGCTGCAGAAATTAACGATCGAAGCATTGGCTTTCATATTTTATTATTCGCGGCGCGGTACAATAAATTCAACCTAATTGATCTTCTGCTTGTACACAAAAATGGATAATTTAGGATAAGAAGCCTAAGAGAAGTCTTGCAGCTCGTTTTTATAATTACCGATTGTCAACAACTATAAAAACGTGCAGCAAGGCTAACTAACTATAAAAACGATGCGCAAGTATATATTATATATTATTATATTATTTTTCTTGAATATAACATTTGGTCGATGGTTTTTAAAATTCGTTATAACAATTATATAATTTTTTAACAACTATTTTTCGTAAATTTCGTAGCATTGCATTGTGTTTTCTTAATTTTCTTTGCCAGCTACAACCACCTTGTCTTCGAGTAGTGTAGCGAATCACCCAGCACTGTTATAGTTTCTTGAATTGTTTAAACAATTACATTCATTGTTCAAATACGGGTGTTACAGGGAACGGTAATCAGAACATCATCTTTAATTTTATATTATTTGCGACACGGATTCCACCGCAATTTAAAATGTTTATAACAACTCTGGGATAGTTTCGAAGTACAATAAGTTTTGCAACATATACAATTGTATAGATACTGAAATTTATAAAATTTCTTATACAATATTTTGCAATTAAATTTATTTTAATAATTTATTCGTTTTCGTTTTTTTCTATGAATCAAATGGATTGTAAATATTAAAATTAAAATGAATTTTGTGGTCGTTTCAGTAGCATGGCAGCGGAAGAAGCCATTTTTCAAGCTGCTAATCTTCTCGATTAGCATCGAGAATTAGCTGCCATATTGGCTTCATCGGTACTATAGTACGGCCATTTTGCAACGCCCAACGGATCCTGTGAACACGTTAATATTATGCAATTAACAATTAATTTGTGTAAGTTTCAGATATTCTAGTCGACTTTAATGTAATGTTTTAATTTATGTTTATTGAATTCATTAATTTTTCTTTTCTATTGTTTTTTATTTTTAATGATTTTTTATATTTTTTGGTTGAAAATCGTATTTTGTTATGTTTTTGTTGTTATTGCTTGCTTGTTAGTTATTTTGTTCACACTTTTTGTAGGGGCCTAAAAAATTATTTGACATAAATTCGCAGAAAAATTGAAGTTATCCATATTAAACAATTATGTAGCTTTAGAGATAATTTAGTTTCGTTTTGACAATTTTTTTTCAATACAGGTGTAAAATTAATTTTTATAAAACATTCATTTCTTCAATTTAGTTTAGATATTCGGCAGAATTTCATAAACACAAACTTGATAATCTGCATGTCCTTTAGTTATATTTTGTAAGTTTAATGAGTTTCAATACTAGTTATCAAATGTTATGTCTAAATCTAATACGTAAATTTTCTCAGTTGTACTTTAACGTACTCTTTTGTTCTTAAATTTTTAATGTATTATATAAATTTTGTACTAATTTCTACTACGATTCGTAGGTTATGATGTGAATACAATTGACAATGAAATTGACAAATGCTCATGCGACATCAGGTTGAGATAGCAGGCAACAGGTGGCGTTTCAGTGAGTTTATCACCGGTGAGTTTGTTGCATTATTATATATCCATTTTATATATTTAAATAAATTTGTTTATGAGCTATTAACGGAAAACACTGACCAATAAGAGGGCGCGAACTACAGGATCAGTCGCACGAGCGCAACGTGCTCCGACTGTGGAGTTTGAAAGAGGAAGGGGGGGGGGGCTCCGTACCGCGATCGAATCAATGAACAAGTCACGGAGCTTGAAATTTCGATTTTCTTTTACCACGTGATAGTGATAATTTTAATAAGTAGTTTAACCGTGACAGCTGTGTTTTAATTTTCTGAAGTGCATGACACCTCACGTGTACCATATGAAGATTTTATGCCATATATACAGTGAAGATTAATAATAAGTAACCCCGTTAAAGTACGTAAATGATATTTTAATTTAAATAATTTCGTGTCCGAATAGTATTCAACGGATGATTCGCAAAGCCAATTTAATAATAAATAATTGCGTTAAAGAATATGCAGGATATGTTTGTTTAAGGATTGTAAAAAATATCATTAGCAGTAAACTCACCCATTTAGTTTAGGACGCATTTGCTGTTCGAAATTGTGGGTCACAATGTCTGTTTTTCCGCGTATTTGATATTCACGGTTCCCTACGACTTTTCAAGATGCTAGGGATAATAAGCTGAGTTTCTTTTCTTTAACTTGGAATATATTTGAACATTCAACTTCACATCGATACAGAGTATAATTTTTAGAATTCGGTGTGGGTGTGTTCTAAATTTGAGACAGTCGGATTCGTGGATTGTTCAATTCTTGCGAGGAGTGAGGGAAACGGTCGCCCTGACTGATTGGATTGCAATATTAGGAAGGTGACCGCCCCAAACTAAGGGTCACCCGCAGGTAGTGCTCGTGCCCTCGGGTGACACCCGCGAAGGAATCCGAGTGTCCCAAGGATAAGCCGTAGCAAACAATGATCCGGAAAATGCCTCTTCTCGGTGGAACATGCATATCGTAAAAAACGACTAGGAATGACATTTGGTGACCAACTGTGGATCATAAAAGAAATACTTGAATAGAAGACGGGAATGGCTTTCAACGAAATTGCTTACTACGGGTATTCTGGCATTTCGATTGCTTCGTCCAAAATACGCTATTTCCTAGGGCCTTCGGTCCCTGGGTTATCCACATCTGGCAATTTTCCTCTTCCCAGGGACGGGCGTGGATGGTCAATAATGTTTGACTCGAGGACAACATTTTCCTCACTTGATTTATAGGGGTTCCGTCATACAACGGAATAATGTCAGTGCATTGACGTCGTAAAATGCACTGCTGATCCTAGGCCTTTCACTGAACAGTGACCACTCAATAAGTCACTGATATAATCCGAAACACCAATATTCCAAAATCGTAGAGGTATCGTGTGGAGGGGGTGGGAGTGTGTATTTTTATTTACTTGTCATGGTCGAATTGTTTGTTTCCGCGTTAAGATGGAGTGGCCCTGAAAAGGGCCGATAAAGTCAGGAGCGTTACGGCGTCAAAAATTGTTCGAAGTTGCTACAATTGACCCAGAGACACCAGTTAGCACGGTACGGCATTTGCTCCTGTACACACCGCAGTGTGTCTACTGAAATTTTCTCAACGTCATCATGTATTCGCCCCATCAATGTCTCGACGTTGTCCAGCAATACGCGGTACACCTCATCTAATTACCTTTAAGTATCCCCATAAATAAAAATCCATCGGGTTCATATCGTCAATTTGAAACCTCATATTCTGCCGGATATACAGGGTGTTCCACAATTACTTTAACAGCTGAAAATGAGGGGTAGCTGAGGTCATTTGAAGTAACTTTTTCCTTTGCGAAAATGCAATCTGCAGCTTTGTTTACGAGTTATTAACGAAAAACACTGGCCAATGAGAGGTGACGGTGCGAGAGAGAGAGTCCTCGAGAGAGACCGCTGCACGAGGCTTTGACAGATGGTCGGGACGGACTCGAGCCGCGTTCGAAGTATTGAACAAATCACGAAGCGAGAACTTTCCGGATTTTTTTTTACTACGTAACAGTAATAGTTTTAAGAAAAGCGCTGTTCACCTTTACTTTAGAACGTCTGAAGAATATTTATTAATTTTTCGGACCCGAAATAATAAGTAATTTAACCGTGACGGCCGTTTTAATTTTCTAGTGTGCATGACACCTTGTGTGTAACATGTGAAATTTTTAAGCAAGGTGTACAGTGAAGATTAACAAAGTACGTAAATGATATTTTAATTTAAATAATTCCGTGTCTGAACACAGTTCGACGAATGATTCGCAAAGCTAATTTAATAAATAATAATCGTGTTAAAGGACGTAAGGGATATGTTTGTTAGAGAAATATGAAGAATATTATCAATAAGAAACTCATCCATTTAGTTGTAAAATCCACTTCATGTATCCGACGGCGACGAACAGAAGGATGTCTCCGGGCAGGCAATTTCAACGTTTACTTTCACTGCATTATTACTAAACACTGATCACTTATCAATAATATTTATGGACCAACTTTCCTGGGTTAATATGTATAGCTCTGAAAAGAGCCGATTTTTTAATGCGACGCGTTCGAAGTTCATATCGTTAAGAACACATACCGCGTTGACGGGATAAACTGCGGGATGCTACCATTGGACATTGCCATTGGCAGACAACCAATGATAATATTTGAACCATTGGCAGACAACCAATGACATTATTTGAACCATTGGCCTATCATGTAGTCCCATTTTGTAAATCCCCCCACCACAAACACGGCTCCGAGACCGACACTGGGCCTAACTTTGAGCTGCGAAGGGAGTGTGCACCTAGGCCGTAACGGATCGTGGCGCTGCAGTTGTGCGAACGGACATTAGACAAACCAAATTAGAAATATTTTCGACCGGCAGGTGGCACACGCATATGTTTCTGTGATCACGGGTATCGGTAAAAATGTAACGGAAGAGAGAAAGCAAGCTAAAAGAGAAGGATAGCGACTAAACATGGTTGCCACATTTCATTCCGCGCCGCAATGTTGCCATGTCGTCAAAACTGTTTCACAAACTGAGTTTCATGAAACTGATTCCTGCTTCATGAGCCCGTTCTGCCGCGCGCTAGGTTACTAGACCAGGGGAAGGTGGCGTGCGGGGCAGTCGTGAGCGGCGCGGCAGTTGCAGCAAGAACGCTCGTCGAATACTGTAAATATCTGAACTATAATAAAGAAATGGACATTTCTACAACCGAAGCCCCCCAGCTTAGACTTTTCTGAATCGAAATATCCAACTCCCGAACTGCTCACTCGAATATTGACACGTCCATCTTACTTGATGCGAACAGTTGTCACGAAGATATTCTGTCGGCGCCGAGGAAATCTCCGCTGGCCAATTTAGCCAGAACTGTCTTCATACTTGCCTGTAACATAGACGTGGAATTAGAAGTACATACATTATGAATAAGCATTTCATCGTACATACATATTGCAAATACATACAGTTTTCCGGGCGTCGAATGCCAGAGCGTCTTCTCTCCCTCCGGTCAAATGGAAGGTGGTTTCCGCCTACCGAGCCAATTTAGCCAGAACTGTCTTCATACTTGCCTGTAACATAGACGTGGAATTAGAAGTACATACATTATGAATAAGCATTTCATCGTACATACATATTGCAAATACATACAGTTTTCCGGGCGTCGAATGCCAGAGCGTCTTCTTTCCTTCTGGCCAGAACATTGTCGGTCGTTCCCTCAACCGCAGTGGCGCTGTCAATGGTAGCATCGCAAGCACACCTCACTGCCGATCCGCGTGAACATCATCTGGAATATGCAAGGAAAAATTCGCACACTAAGTGTGCAACCCGACATTGCGTGGGTACGCTCGAGCGAATCTAATGACTCGCGAGGTCAGATCTGTTTTAAATTTCCTTCGCTGAAATAATCAGCGAAGGCGCACACTAAGTGTGCAACCCGACATTGCGTGGGTACGCTCGAGCGAATCTAATGACTCGCGAGGTCAGATCTGTTTTAAATTTCCTTCGCTGAAATAATCAGCGAAGGCGCACACTCAGTGTGCAACCCGACATTGCGTGGGTACGCTCGAGCGAATCTAATGACTCGCGAGGTCAGATCTGTTTTAAATTTCCTTCGCTGAAATAATCAGCGAAGGCGCACACTAAGTGTGCAACCCGACATTGTGTGGGTTCGCTTCAGGTTTTTTAATTAGAATGTAAAAAATCTTATATAATAAACAGATATATAAACTATGTATATATGATATTATTTAAGAATACTAAATGCAAATTAGAAATGTGCGTATCCGCTTCCTGTTACTTGCCAAGCATGTTTTTGGACCGTTCGAAAATGTGCGGTCTTTGAGGGCGTGTCGAACGCGCAGAGCCCCGTCCGCAATGTGTTAAAATCACTAGAACAAATTTCTACAAACGTTTACGCACATTTCTAACTTGCATTTAGTATTCTTAAATAATACCATATATACATAGTTTACATATCTGTTTATTATATAAGATTTTTTACATTCTTGGAATGATTCATTTGTTTCGCTACAATTACGAATGCGAGAGGCTTCGTTACCATGGTTGTGTAACAGAAATATTTGCGGCTGGTTGCTTGTTGCTGATTAAATAATATTATTTTTTTTTTAGAACTATGGAAGTTACAAGTGAGATGGATAAAGTTACGGACACAGCAACGGAGGAAACCTCCGCCACGGGGAGGGCGACCGCGGCAGCGGAGGAAAGCTCCGCCACGGAGACAGCGACCGCGGCAGCGGAGGAAAGCTCCGCCACGGAGACAGCGACCGCGGCAGCGGAAACATCCTCCGCGCCGCCAACAGCCACCGCGGTCGCAGGGAA
This sequence comes from Megalopta genalis, assembly GCF_051020955.1. Lineage (NCBI taxonomy): Eukaryota > Metazoa > Arthropoda > Insecta > Hymenoptera > Halictidae > Megalopta > Megalopta genalis. The sequence continues at coordinate 18,276,899 of NC_135019.1, read as the reverse complement.
TTCGGAGGAGTCACTCGACTCGATTTTGACGCGGCAGCGGGAAATCGCTGCCGCATACGAGTCAGGGAGGGCTGTAAGTATATGCAATATGTGTACAAAATAGAATGTATATTTATACTATATATACTTATAATTCTGCTGTTATGTTACAGTCACAATGGAGGAACATATTGGGCCAGCTGGCCAGAGGGGTGGCCAGGCCAAACCTGGCAAACCTTGTAGCGGCGAATGTAAGTAAATGAAAAATACTTTTATATATAATATAATATAGTAATATGTATAATATCTAATAATAATAATAATACATGCTTATATGTTTCAGAGAGAGCTGAAGAAGCTACTCAGGACAACGATGTATGGCCCCCTGAAGAGGGGGAAAAAAAGGAAAGGGAGAGGAGGAAGAGGAGGAAGAGGAGGAAGAGGAGGAAGAGGAGGAAGAGGAGGCAGAGGAGGCAGAGGAGGGGGGGTAGGGGGTAACTGTAAATATATACTTAAATTTTATTAAAATCGTTTTCATCATTTGTGTTCATTTTATTTACCAATTGCCCCATCGCCATCACTTTTTTCCTGATGTCCTATAATTATTCATCCTTACGTTTTTATATAAACGTAGTATATAAAGTACATGTCATTAAATTATTATTATTATAAAAAAATCCATTATTATTTTAATATATATTATTACTCACCTACCCGATTACTCGACGAGCGTTCTTGCTGCAACTGCCGCGCCGCTCACGACTGCCCCGCACGCCACCTTCCCCTGGTCTAGTAACCTAGCGCGCGGCAGAATATCTTCGTGACAACTGTTCGCATCAAGTAAGATGGACGTGCCAATATTCGAGTGAGCAGTTCGTAAGTGGAAAATTTAGATTCCCAAAAGGATAAACTGGGGTGCTTCGGTTGTAGAAATGTCCATTTTTTTATTATTGTTCAGATATTTACAGTATTCGACGAGCGTACTTGCTGCAACTGCCGCGCCGCTCACGACTGCCCCGCACGCCACCTTCCCCTGGTCTAGTAACCTAGCGCGCGGCAGAATATCTTCGTGACAACTGTTCGCATCAAGTAAGATGGACGTGCCAATATTCGAGTGAGCAGTTCGGGAGTTGGATATTTCGATTCAGAAAAGTCTAAGCTGGGGGGCTTCGGTTGTAGAAATGTCCATTTCTTTATTATAGTTCAGATATTTACAGTATTCGACGAGCGTTCTTGCTGCAACTGCCGCGCCGCTCACGACTGCCCCGCACGCCACCTTCCCCTGGTCTAGTAACCTAGCGCGCGGCAGAATATCTTCGTGACAACTGTTCGCATCAAGTAAGATGGACGTGCCAATATTCGAGTGAGCAGTTCGGGAGTTGGATATTTCGATTCAGAAAAGTCTAAGCTGGGGGGCTTCGGTTGTAGAAATGTCCATTTCTTTATTATAGTTCAGATATTTACAGTATTCGACGAGCGTTCTTGCTGCAACTGCCGCGCCGCTCACGACTGCCCCGCACGCCACCTTCCCCTGGTCTAGAAACCTAGCGCGCGGCAGAACGGGCTCATGAAGCAGGAATCAGTTTCATGAAACTCAGTTTGTGAAACGGTTTTGACGACATGGCAACATTGCGGCGAGGAATGAAATGTGGCAACCATGTTTAGTCGCTATCCTTCTCTTTTAGCTTGCTTTCTCTCTTCCGTCACATTTTACCGATACCCGTGATCACAGAAACATATGCGTGTGCCACCTGACGGTCGAAAATATTTCTAATTTGGTTTGGCTAATGTCCGTTCGCACAATTGCAGCGCGACGATCAACTCCGGGTGCAAGCTGATCCGATACCGGGCCTATAATGACACCGTGCTTTATTTATCTCTTCCACCGGCGGCGATCTATGTATTCGTGGTGAGATCTATGCAGTCGGTACTGTGTGCCCGATAGATCGGCAGGGAACGAGGATAATATTCAGTTAAAATCTACGAATGTTGCATTTCGATTGCTTTCGTAAGTATCCTCGAAAGTAGAATATAATTGTATAGTAATTATATTAAATCATTTCGATTATTCAAGGATAACGTAAATCTATTTGTATCCGGCATAAAATATTTCAGGATCGAATGTTAAATATTATATATAATTATGTGTAACAATTGTATCACAATATAAACTTACTATGTGTCTTATATTCTTACCATTTGATTTTTATAAAATTAATTTAAGTCACTTGTCCCGCCATCTATGTCAAAATGCTGAAACAACTTGCCAATTATTATAACCTCTTTGAAACAAGATGTTATCACAGAAATTATGGCGGTTCTATTCAAATTGAAGTTTTCGAGGGGAATAGATTTAACCACCTTCATTATGCGTATTATATTCGTAAATACGCATTGATGACATCTAATGATCAATATTTGCCTCTAATCGTATTGCATTAATCGCAAGAATAACTATGGGATTCTTAGAAAATAGACAAATAGTAAATTTATTATTGTTGCTATGTACTGTACTTTTTTTGTTATGTTAAAACGTTCGATTTATTAAACATGCGATAACTTTAATTATCTAGCAAACTGTTGATTGTTAGACGTTTTTTTCTGACGGAAAGTTTTACTACGATGCAATTTTTTCTCTGAACCCAGATTATTCATGGCTTTAAAGTAACCATAACCATCTCGAATTACCTATATCGAAGTCGCGAATTCTTGCTCACTGACACTTCTGCGACGAAATAATGTTAAGGAAAATGAGACTTGTACTTACAGGATTGTTCATCTTCATTACGTGAGTTTAACGAAGAAGATGTCACGAAAAACAATTACTAAAGCCCGGCACGAGATAGACACACTCTACGACACTAGCCAATCGGCCACATTGAATAAATTACTTGAATTAATTGAATAAATTAACGATACCCATTCGATTATCTCGAAAACAAACGAAAATTTGAATTGGAAAACATATGAACCTCAGGAAACAATTCAAAATTGTTTCAGTACTTATTTTCAAAAAGGATACTCAAATCTATGGCTGGTGGAACAAGGAAACCAAAGGATTTCGCAACTTTTGCCAAATCCAACGTTTCAATGTCGAAAATCTGCTTCAAATGGTGCGAGTCGTACGCTCTCACGTATGCTTTAAATGCCTCTTTTGCTGACATGTTTAAAAAGTAATTTTTGGAAATTAACTTTTCAAGCTGAAAGGGAAGCATCAACAATTTATAAACAAGCGGCGAGCTGCGAGAGCTAGCCACTTAATTTTACTCTTGAATACTATAAAACCTAAATTTATAATTTTATTCTGCTCATGAAAGTTTTATAAAACAATTGAACACCAACATATTATTCGATCTCAATTTATACAAATTTTCAAGAAAAATTAGCATCTTACCTGCAGTTGGATATCCGCAATTTTATTCCATGAAAAATCGAATTCATTTACCGGAACCTTTGCTTGTTTAAGATAACGGAGAAAACCGAGTTCTTCTGGCCTCAAAATTAATAAGGCATGTCCACTGCTGCCTTCTCCTCGGGCAGTTCTACCAACCCGATGAATATATTCCTGAAATGGCATTTACAACGACATATCACTGAAAAATCTTACAAATATATTCCTGCATTTTAAACTTTGATGCATTTTTGATAATTAACCTTAGGATCATCGGGTGGATCGTATTGAATGATCCAATCAACGGCAGGAATATCAAGACCACGAGCTGCTACGTCGGTACAAAGAAGTATACCAGAAGTCGCGTTACAAAATTGGAAGAATGTTGTCGTTCTCTTCGTCTGCTTTTGTTTTCCCTAAGAAATCAAAAATTCATAGGAATATCTTACATTTCCATATCTATCAACCATTTTGATACACTTACATGTATACTTAATACTGGTAAATCAATGTAATTCAAAAGCTCATTGTGATACTTGACCGACATACAAGAGCTGAAGAAAACCATCACTTTTTTTTTTCGATTTTTCTTCAAGAAAGTAAATAACAGTAAGAATCTTTTCTCGCTAGGGCAACACACGTATCCCTGTTCCAAACCTTCAACCGTTGCTTTATCCTTATCATCATCAACGCCAACGTAAATCGGTTTTTTTTTCAATGCTAAAGTTGTTAACATTTCAGTTTTTCTTGTTTGCGTAGCGCTGAACAACATTGTTTGTCTCTTTTCTGTAAATATAATAAGTTGATAATCTTTAACAGTATGAAATTCTGCTTATTTTGCTGTGATGGTAACTAACTTGGTAAAATATTTATAATTTGCTTGAGCTCTTCCTCAAACCCAATGTCCAAAATACGGTCAGCTTCGTCAATAACCAAACACTGAAGATTTTTAAACAAGAAGTCTGTTGTATTCTGCAGGTGATCCAATAATCTACCAGGTGTTGCTACAACAATGTTAATTCCTTTTGAAAGTTTCTGAGCTTCAGTTTGCCTATTTGCACCTCCCATTAACAAACCATACGTATGATAGTGATATTTCATTAGCTCTTTTAAAACTCCAAACGTTTGCATGGACAATTCTCGTGTTGGAGATATAATAACACAACCTGTGCCTATAAGTACGAATACAATTGAATAAATCGAAAATAATTTTGCTGTTTCTATCACTTACATACCATTACGAGGCATGAATTTCAATTTATAAATTAGCTCAATTGCTGGTATTAAAAATGCTAAAGTCTTTCCAGATCCTGTTTTAGCAGCACCCACTAAATCCCTGCCTTCTAACAATGGTGGTATTGCTTTCGCTTGAATTTCAGTCATATTTCTGAAACCCATATCATGGATTGCTTTCAAAGTATTATCGCACACCAATGTTTCTAATACTTTGAAACTGGTGTCATTTGTTATATCATAGCCTATTGCTGATCCAGGTACTAACAAAAAACAAAATGAATTAAGCATATGCCCAATGTCTTTTAATTAAAGACTAGTTGTATTATACTTACAATCCGCAGTTTCCTTATTTTCATTTTTATCATCTGTACCTGGAGGCACATCAGCCTCAGTTTTCTTTCTCTTTTCTAAAATATAACATGAACGTCCACTTGTAATTTGACTGTTAAAAATAGAGGAATACAACATCATCTTGTATAAAGTAATTAAGGATATCTTTCGAGATTTAAATACAAACGATCCTTTGTTTTGACTTACTTTTTTTTGGAGTGTTATTTGCGGAATGTTGTTCGAATCCATTCGAAAGTTCCATTTCATCTTCTGTCAAAGAACAATGAGTTATTAACTTAAATTGCTTCAACGAGAGATCAAATATAACAAAAAGTCATCCACAAAATTTGAATTTACCATTTCGTGCTTGCTTTTCTCGCTCCTTCAATATCTGTAGCTTCTTCTTCTCTCTTTTCCTTATTTTTCGCATCAGAACTTTCTCAGGCACAGACATCCTTACGTTATTTGCAAGCAAATGTAATTATTTACAATTCAAAAGTAAGCCTTAAGAATAAATGTTTCGTCCATGTGGTACAGTAATCTAACCTCAATACACAAAGTAACGAGGTGGAATTCATGAAAAATTGTATTCAAATAATGAAAACAAAAATTGTCGCCATCTGGTGGTACGAATGGGAAACATTTTAAATTCAAATCAATTTGAAAATAAATGTCCGCGGGAAGTTTCGAATTTTTCTGCGTTGGAATCACAGGGTGATTTTAAAGCAAAATTTTAAGTCGACTATTTATTGCATTCCTAAGGCAATTTTTTAATGTTACATAGCTTAAATTAAAGTTGAAGCTGTCAGCTGACAAGTCAAAAAAATGTCAAACGCAAAAGAATAATTTGGATATTTATCATTTTAATTTGCAAATGAGTTTGATCCGCCTTATTTATTGCACATTTAAATCGAGATCATTCAGAAGCCTTGAGGAACAATTGAAGTGAAAGAAACATCAGATAATATTTCAGGTAGATAGGCGAATACCTCATCTCAGTCTTGTTGTGAACATCGCACAAGTTGTTCTTTGCGGGATATATTAAAATCTTTGTCTTATAAGTAAGCACTATATCAAGTTTTTATCCTACACAATTTTACTCACATATATTTTATAATTAATTCACAACGTATCATATTATACGAGAAATAAGTCGATTTACCATATAAAATGTTTTTGTTTCTTTAGTGTTTCAGTTTAAACAATGAAACTCTATTCCGTTTCCGATGAACTACCGTCTGTAGCATGTCGCCAAGCATTAAAAGCTTTAGATATTGACTATGAATTCGTGCGAATTTGGTAAAGGCGGACACATGGCAGAGGAATACGTTATTAAAAGTCTATAACTTGAAAAGTAACACATAATAGTAATTTCTGTAATGTTATTATTACAGCTAAATCCGCAAAAGGAAATACCTGTTTTGGTTGATGGTGATTTGGTAATGGGTGAAAGGTATTTTTAGAATATGTTGGTCCATTGATGTAGTAACCATATAAAATTTGAAGTAAATTTTGATATGTTATGCAATTTCTTTGTACATGTACATATCGGCAATATCTGAGTGATAAGTACGATACAGATGGTAAACTGTATCCAAAAGATACAAAGGCAAGAGTGATTGTCAATCATCGTTTGTGCTTCAATTTGGCCATGTATTATCACAACATTTCTGAATACGTGGTACGTATCCAGTCTATAATAAGCTTAAATTAAAATAAATAAATAGACACTACTGTATAAAGAGTAGAGGTAACAATGGTTTAAAGATGGATAATTTCTCTGAAAATATTTAGTGATCATTTAATTTGACTTTGTTAGAAATATTATTGTTATTAAATGTTTTTTTACAGATAAATCTCATATTTTTTACAATTACAAAAGAGCTTTCTTGGGATTGAAGAAAATAACGATTGCTATAGACATTTTCAAAACATATCTGAAACGTGAAAATTCCAAATATGCTACAGAAAGTCAATTTGCTTAATTACAGAAATTTCGACATATTAATTATTATTTACAAGTGTACTATATATGAAAAATAATTATTCTTACAGACACATTGACTATCGCTGATTTCCCACTGATCACCGCCACTCTGTGTCTAGAAGCAATCGATTTCAAATTAAATCAATGGCCTCGTATACAAAAATGGTACAATAATTTCAAAATAAAACATCCAGAGTTATGGAAAATCGCTGAGTCAGGCATGGAAGAAATTTGAGAATGCGAAAAAAAACCCACTAATCATGCTGCCTGATATGGATCATCCGATACACCCTGTTCGCAAAAACCAAGCTTTTTTAACCGCTCAAAACTCATGTCTTAAAAAAGTATGTATACACTTTGATACCGTAGTATACTTAAATCTTCATTTATATATTGAAGCATTGAAACTGTAACAATAAATAAAATAAAATATAAATAAAATATTGATGAACACTTTAAATAAAAAGTAAACATACATTATGTACCTTCATATTGTAGCATACATAATTTTTCATTCATGCACTCAAATGTTGAACTCTAACAGTAAATAAAAAACTAAATAAAATATATATGAATAAGAATAATAAGATAATAGAACAAGAACAACAATAAGAACAAGAGGATACTGATGATTATCAGTGATGTATTATTACCTTATTTTAATTACACTTTGAAATCGAATTCCAAAGTAGATCTCAACAAAGTCTGTCGCTGTTATCGCGATATCTCTATGTATATTTCTAAAAGAAAGAATGAACCGGTGTTGTCCCCACAGAGAGGGAACACATGGTTCATTCAACTCTTTCTTTGGAAATTATAAAAAAATTTGACAGTGTGTGCACGGGGGCACGATGAGCAGCGTTTGACACAGGTACACGATGAACGAAAATCGATTCTATGTGTGTAATTGACTCGCGAGATCGTTAAAAGTATACTTGGTGGTAGAAATACAGTGCCGCCATGTGAAGATGAACATTTTTTTTACATTCTACGATATGAGTAGTTTTAACAATTGAATCTAATAGCATAGAAAGATCGGTAGGCAGTTCCAAGCATTGACAATCGCACCTGAGATTTAAAACTGTACAAAAAAATTCTAGTAAGCACCTCTCGTATCCCAAACATTATTTCAAGCTTTCAAACGATGTTATACGATATATACGATGTTATATCGTATACTTTCATAATATATGAATCTTCTTCTCTGTATCAGAAGGAAAAGAAGATTAGTTCAACAACAAACAGATTATAGAAGAAATTCGAGGAAGAATACGAGGCGCACGGACTAAAAATAATGTAAGCTCAAAATCGTTTACAATATTCATAAAATAGTCTCGCATTTTTTAAAAGAAATCATATGAATGAAAACAGAATGATCGCGGAGTACATAATCGTCTCAAAAACGTTCGAGCTGATTTAATTCTAAAAAGAGAATTAGGAAAATCGTTCTCAAAAGGCATTTCTTAAACACACTAACATCCAAGTAAAAATAATACTGCATTTATTATATACGACTGTTGTTCTAATATCTGCAGTCTAAACGAGTTTTCCAGCAATCAGAAATGTAGAATTTATAAACATTTAAACAAACGGTCAGTCTTCATGTTCTCTATTTGAATAAAGACAATTGATTGTTCTGTTATCACGAACACCTTTGTTTCACTATTGATTTGGATACGGGAGGCTCTGTTGCATAAATTTGTTGAAATCGTAGGAAAATTTCTTCTACCAAGTATACAGGTCGGCGAAAACATGTCTGGATGTTACGCAATCAGAAAATTCGTAACTTAATTTCCTTATTAACGGTGACAATTGCGCTCGGTACAATTATATGCGTAATACAAGAATACTAGAAATAATTCTAACTTTTCAACTTATAGTTTAAATATTCACAGAAATATAACCTCGCTACCATTCAAAAGATTATCTATAATAATTATTGCATGTTACATATACGCGATAGATAGTGTCTCGAAGAGATTTCACATTCAACTTTTTCAGTAAGCCATGAATATCAACTGCAATTTAATTCGTAATTTGTAATAGAGTCTGGTACAGTTTCTTCTGACTTTGAATAATCATTAAAGGATTTCGTTCCATTGGAAAAATAGGAAAATTGGATACCGACTTTTACCACATAATTATAAACAATTCTCAAGACTCTATTATACGTGAAATTTTACAATATTTATATTGAAAGACACGCTATCCCTCAAAAATTATTCATTAATAATACAAAATAAGTTCAAATGGTAGTGTGTCTAGTCCGAAGTATGCTTAATAGCTAACCCTGCGTTACTATATAAATAAATAAATAAATAAGTACATTTAAGTAGATTGAATCGGTTCTGGGATTTGCCATACCTCAACGAGCAATGCAGAATTCATTGTAACAATCTGTCACGCTATATAGTTAATTAAAAACTATAAGTGTTAAAGTGTTGATATATTATTAAATGCTAAAGTAAAACGAATGATAGTAAAGATTCGAATTTTTACAACAATAGAGAATCTAGAAACAGGCATAAACCTGATTCTAAAGATATGTTTAACGTTAACAGGAGTAAAGGATATAATCTCTAGATCAGGCAATTTTTATTGTACAGTACGTAAAGTTTGAAAAGTCTGTAACAATCGTGTTAACACTTTGCCTATCAAATGTCTGTGCTACGATCTCTGGCAAGAAATAGTTTCAATCATACACAGTTTTTGCCAGGTATAGTAGAGCATGTTACTTTAAGTGTTGATCATTAACATTCAATACTAGACCTACTGTACATTTCGGATTTGTTATTTTATAATTACTGACTGAAGTAGTGCCCCTCAATAAATGTTGTATTCTTAGAATAAAGAGTTTTAAAAAGGAGACTCTGTAACTGTTCGGGACTTGTATCGTTAAAAACATTATAATTATAGTCTAACAGTACAAGTACAAAGAGATCAAACTGACTAGGACTGATTGTATTACATAAATTAAGATTTCCATTCACTTGCAAAGTGGTCTGCACAAGGATGACTCAATCTACTGAATAAATTCTCATAGAAGCACATTTGCAAGATCAGAAATCTGAAACGGGAATTTTGAATTCCCTGGTAGTCTAGTATTAATAAAAGTTGAAAAACGAGTCGCTTTAATTGCTTGGTACTTGCGTGTCGTTAAAAATATAACAGCATCATTCTGTATCGTTAAGAATATTATTATAGTAAAGTGTTAACGCACGACAGGAGGAATCTGAAATACCGTCAACAGTGTTGCAAGTAAAGTGATCAGGTTTCCAGTGAATTATGCTCTGTGTGTCTGTGTCTAGAAGACATGAATCTATTGTAAAACGAATATGTGAAGTGACGCAATCAGATTTAGGATGATTCTACATTCATATTGACGTGATTTCTTGTTGGTTTTACTGATCTTCCGTAATTTCTTTTGGCATTTTCTATGTTGCACCGCGACTGTCTGCATAGTCCACCAGTCACACAGTCACCTGACTCTTCCTGAGGGTGAACGAAGATGGGATTTTATGTAGCCGGTCCGATAATCGATCACGTCACGTTGGGTACCACCCGATACGCCGTGCCCATGTCTTCTACTCCATCTGCAATTAGATCTTAGATCAATTATGCTACTCAAACGTTCCATTAGTGGAGTCTTGGCTGCATGCAGATAGTCACATTGCCTCACATTTTCAATGTTAGTCAAAGGAATTCCTTCTGAGATAGCCTCAGAAATTTCTGGACCACTTCTTAAAATATATACTTATCCCTTAACATTAAATGAAATTTTCTTTCGTGAGTTTGTCTCGTACACTTGCATTTAAAATAAATATAAAAACTGTGGAATCAGGCTTTGATTATTAATAATTAAATTGCCCATCCATTACCAGATTTACATGATAATCCAGAAATTGCTTAGACTGTTTTGAATTACAAATCGAACCGTACTCGAATCAAAAGAAAGCAATAAATTACTGCGGTTTGCTAAGATAACTTAGAAGTAGGAGAGCCAGATCAGTAAAATGTTGTATAGGATCTACGCGATTTTTTGGAGCTTTTCCACTGCTTTGATTCGAGTACAGCAACACGAATAATTTTACGAGACACAGAGCAGCATGACACTGGTCACAGTGCTTCATTCCAAGTACGAAATGTAGAATAAGTAATGGAAAATAATTGCTCGACACCCGAATAATTATGTATGTATAATAGGTATACGTAATAGGAGAATGCTAACGGACTTAATGATTAAACTACGAGTAAACAGACGGTTAAGTTACATCGTTAAACAATTTCTAAAGTCATTCCTTAAACGCAGGCATACTGTATACGTACTAGCGATAACAAATGCATAATTAATATATATATATATATATGTATGTATATATATTTCGTACAAAGGGTACTCGATTTTATTAAAATCGGAAACGCAAGGTAGCACTAAAAAATCAGCAATTCAATATTGGCGAATCTAAGACACAAGGGTAATATATCTACTAAGAATAATAAATTAAGTACAATATCAAAAGGCCTCCTTTAGCTCTATACCCTATTTCCGTCCCTCTTGTAAAAGCAATTCTGTTTTGTTGCGATCTTTCAATTCAGTTGATTGCTGCTGTACCGATATTTTTATTTTCCAGAATAATATTCATTAATTTTGACGATATTGTTCTTGCTTCTACAAGTATAATTGGGTACGATCTACTGTAGAAAATCAGAGTTAATTAGCCTGCTGACAATTCAGCATACTCTACCATCGATCAACGTTATATAGTTGTTTATTGGTCACAATGAACGTTACTATTATATACTTCTGTTATCGTTATCTGTATAAAACATAGAGATATTCAACCTAAAGTCAGTATTATCTCCACCATTACAAAATCTTCAAGCTAACACACGGATTAAATTGTACATCTATGGTACGAAAAACAAAAAAGTCGTTTCTTGGGGGAACTGACCTGTATATCTCGAAGACATTGAAAGAGTTGCGAATTCGTAGCAATATAATTACTCACTGAAGAACATTTAAAATGAAAAAGAACGCTTAAACACCTTTGTTAATCAGAGAAACAATTTCTTGGATCGTTCAAAACGAAATTTAAGCGTTCTCTTTCAGTCGAAAAGCATCGCTTTATCATTAATGCTGCAACAGGTTCAAAGAAAACAAGTTTTAGGGCTTCGATTATCACCGAAGTCATCAATAAGTGCTTGCACCGTTCGAAATTGCTGTTTCCGTGGATCAAAGTGAAAATCGGTCATTCGAAAGGAATCTATTTAGAACAATATTCATTTGCAGAAAGATCCTATAGCTATAATTTGCAAAACAAAAGTTTACCCTTCTCTTATAATCATTTTGTCCCAATGTCTAATGTATAGATATTCAATCTGTTATAATTTTGTAAATAGGAGTCGTACAGCCATGATAATTCGTTCCACAGCTTGTAGCTCCTACTTTCGTATCATTCATTTTCTTGTAATATATTTTGGAACTAGAATAGCTAGTTCATCTTGGTCCCAGTATTTTATGTAAACAGAATAAATTGGTAATTTTGGTCCCAACGTCTTTGATTGGCATAGAATAAATGTAAATTTCCTTTCTACACTAGAGAATCTCGTTAAAGAATTAAGAAACAAAAGGGAGCGATGCGATTTCTGTTTCGATCCCAAGAGTCAGCAATCTCCAGTGGTAAAGATCGGGATTCATCTGTGTACCGTACGCAGAGGTCGGCTTCTATCTTGTCCTAAATGTACACTCATACCTTGTTATTGCCTCTGTAGGCCAGGAAGATGGGAACGTTGATGACTTTTCGTCGTGATGAAGGTTGAGGTCGCGATTGGGGTCGATATCGGGGTCGAGGTCGAGGTTGAGGTCGTGGTCGTGAACGAAATGGAACTAGGGAGACGTCGAGGTTGGGGTTCGAAAACCGTGTTGTTCTGTTGGGACGAGTTATTGTGCCGGTGGGTTAGGTTCAAGGTGGTGATGGAGGTTGTCGTCGAGGTCGTGGACATCATCGGCATCGTCGTTGTGGTCGGTTGTTCACCTTGGCTCCCGTTACTCTGATTCCTGTTAATGTTGTTAATCGGTAGCAGCATTTGCCCGTCACCATGGGCCGACGAGACCCCGTAGCTTCTTAGCCGATATTGCCGTTGTTGCATCGAGGAACATCGGCTTCTAGCAACATTGCTCCTGTGCTGCTGGGTGCCCGTGGTACTGCATATGATCAACCCCAGGACTTTCATAAATATCACCGTGTTGTATCACCATGATGATCATTAGTGTGCCCACGTAAGGACCTGTCTCTCTGCGGCTTCCTTTTTCTCTCTCTTATTTTCTGCGGCGTCGCGTCGTGAGGCGTTATTGCTTGCCGGATTGATAATTAGCAATTGACATCTCTAACCGTGCTCGTTATCAGCCCGTTAATTAAACAACGCGCCTGTTTCTCTTATTATTCTTGCCCACACGTTTCTCTCTGCCTCGACACGTGTTTCTTCGTTTTTTCCCCGGGTTCTTCGATAGTTAGGGTACAACTACGAAGGGCCTGACGATTCCTCGTGAAGAAACCGAAAGGAAATGTGGAATGCTGTTTCATCATACAAGGCTCCGTTTTTTTGGAAATTAATTTTTAAAGTTACAATGTTGGGCAAGCTAATATTGCGAGACAAGGCGATCTTTGAGAATTTTTTGGGAGGAAAGTGTTGAAGATACGGATTTCAAACCTTGAGGCTTTGTGAATGGATATCTTGCGAATGTACTGTATTTTTTTCAAGTTGAAATTTTGATTCGTTGCAGAATTATAGCCTGTGTATGAACAAATTCGATTTCATATCCCTCAATCCAGTTTCCACAAAAAATAACATCCCCTTCGGTTGTACCACGACTATCCAAAAGTACATGTATTCGTAAATACATCTATCTTCGTTTAAACAATAATTACTTTAAGAACGATTGGAAGAACGGTTTGAACTAATTTTTAAAAATTCGTGGTGGAAATATCGAATGCCCTAATCTTAAACGAAAATGATTGATTACCGTCGTAAATTCGTGGCACATCTATTTATAAATTTAAATCAAAATCTGTGTGTGTGTGTGTGTGTGTGCGCGCGCGCGCGCGCGCGTGTATGTGTGTGTGCGAAAGCAAGAAAAGTCATGCTCGTTTTAATCAGCACGAATCAAAGCCAACACGTTTAGTTTCGTTGTGTATCCGCGCAGACACAGAATTGACACAGCAAAGTAGAAATCCATGCAACTTTTTCACACTTTCTCGTTTGTTGTTCGTAAAAAATTCATCCGTAACAATATCCGGAAATTTTCTTAAAATTTTAATCAGAACTATCTGAAACATGAGGCATAGAAACGCTTTAAAAGGCTTTTCCAATTATAAATTTCAATGAGAAAGTTTTAGTTTGAATGAAACTTATAAAGCATAAAAATAAAAATTATTCCGTAACAGTAACTTAACACTATTTAATGAATAGTAATTCCTCCCCATAAAAATTGCACAGACATTTTTGGAAACACATAAGTGAAGCAATTACTGTAGCATGGCTGTTTTTGATAAATAAGGAAAGTCGATGAATTTTTTACGCGACCAACAAGAGGATGGCGATGTATTCTCTTACCTCGAACTGTGACTCATGAGGACTATGTTTCTGTAACAGCATATAATGCATCCTGATTGTTGGGAAGCGAGTGATGGAGTGTTGACGTCGATCCACACACAACACAATAAGCAGCTCAAGCAATTTTGTTATTCTCCCGTTTATTTCAATGGTTTTTGGGCACAGAGACAACTATAACTGTGATACCGTCTGAATTTCGTGTTAAACTTCGATAGGTTTTGGGCTAACAAAATGATAAAAGAAATTTCAGTAGTTAAAAAAATATTGAGTATCAGTCTTGAACTCGAGAATGCTGCCAATAGTTTGTTCAGGATGTTTTAATCGGTGTGGATTCATCAATTTAGTGGATGCACTGAACTGTGATTATGTTTAAGAACGATCTCGTGAACTTTTCACTGTTTGCTCGTTAGTATAGGGACACCTGTTTTTGGTACCTTAATATTTCTAAACAGGAATGTACATTACTACTTGTTTAATTGCCTCCTTAAGTATAAGAAACCCTTCTAATAACATAACAAAAAGTTTGTTTAAAATCGTATATTTCAACAAAATTTTGTTTCATCTATTAAACTGATACACAACAATGAATTGTATATGTAAGTTAATTTTTATAAAATAGAATTTAAACAATGTTCACTGAATTATTTAATATCTCACGTTGGGTGTTTGGAATGGCTGATCATGAACGATTGGAAGAGTATGTAAATATCGTTGATATTAATCAAATGTGAACTTGTTCTTATACTAAACTCATTAAGATAAGTTGCCTAGATTCTCGTTTATAGTTTAATTTCTTTCGTGATCCTAATAACATGTAGTTTAATTAGCTTAGACTCATAAAGACCTACATAGTAGAACTTTTCAATGTGTTTTCGCTATCTTTTTCTTTTCAATTCGAACTATTCAGTACTCATTTAGCTATACTTTAAACTTCTTGCATATTCCAGGCATCCTGTAAAACAACATGAATGCTGGTGTTTTATTTTAGCGACCTAGAGGAACACACACGAAGTATCACTAAATGCCAAACAAAATTTCTACAGTCTGCTTTGAACATCTTCTATGCAACAAAAACAGAAAAACTTCAAATAAACTGCGACAAATTGGGTTGCCACCTTTTCCTAATCAATATTAATTATTTGACAAAAACAAGATCGCGAAAGTTCCCTAAAAAAATAGCCTCATAAAAATGATTTCAGAAAATTAGAAAAGTGACAACCACAAGTCACAATAATCTTTATCATACTTCAAAGCGAAAAGCAACCCCTCCTATTATCCTGATTCTTCAACTTTTTTTTATCGACCTAAACGCGTTGCCTTTTTGTCAAGACATAGTTTAGAAGAGAAGGCAATATTTTTTTAAAAATATTTTCTAAATAGTGTTAGTTTACGTTAAATCCTAATTGTAATCTTAGAAACTACCACAAGTGTTTTTATCTTTCTTTATGTACAATGACAGCATGATTAAAAATAATCTCATTTAAGTAGAACATTTTTCAATTCATATTACAGACTTTTATGCAACTTTAAAAAGCTTTAAAGAAGTTATAGTTAATGATATGTACAGGTATTAGGATTTATATATGTACATTTATGGAGAATCTTGTGTATCAAGCATATACTACATCGGTGAGCTACACAGTAGTTCTAATTTAGTGCAAAACAAGATAAACAGTAGTTCAGTAATCTTGCAAAAGTAGAGAGAAGAAAATATAAATATAATAGATTCGTGTGAATATAATATTGTGCAGCATCTAAAAGTATGAGTCTTCTAACTTACGGAGAGAGAACAATAAGAAAAATTGTAATGTCTCAAAGATAAAATATGGAAGAGATTGACATTAAAATTTGTTTAATATAAAATATTTCCCTTTCGCTTAGAAATAAATTCAAATTGCAAACATTTGACTGCCAAGATACCATATTTCATCTTTTCTAATCTAAGCTGGAAGTTGGAAAATCTCTCTATATTGATTTCTGAGATAGTCTTAGAATTTTAAGTGCAATGCAGATGTCCCAGTGTATTCATCCTGGATACCCACCCTTTATGTAGATATATGTACACGCATACATTTAAAACCGTCCATCCGATATCTCTTTTATTCGTAGAAACTGGATATTATACTCTGAATATATTGTATAATGTACTATATTGTTATGAGAACATTCTCTAATGTATTAAGTTTTGTCTTAAAAATATATATATATATTAACATACTGATATACTGTCTGATAAAATGGATCAATGAATTGTTATGTTCTCAATTTCTATGCGAGATAAAAGAGACTGCTGTTTTAAATGTAAGTTCATGTGTAATTGTGCGCTCGCGTGCGTATGATGCGATTACACGTCGCATGTATTATACGTAGTCAGAGGTAAAACATTAGCAAACTTACTACGAAACTAAAGACTAAGAAAGAAATTAATTTAAAGTTAGAAAACATACCATAAATGATATTTGCAAAGTGTATTCAAAGAACATACCGAAGTAATCTGGTTATATAATCGGGCCAATTGTCCGGAAACATCACAAGGAAGAAGCCAACTGCTATGAAAATCATCCCTGCTAGTTTCATACCCACAAAATGGGCTCCATATAAAACAACATCTAGCGCTATAACATAGAGACACTAGTCAATTATTGTTTCCTATTAGTAACTAAATTATTTTGATTAGTTTACAGACCAGCAGACACAGGTACAGCTGTGATTAATCCCAGAGTGATAAACAGATCATATGTCAGAGCAATACTGAAGTTGCCAAGCATATTTGCAACTGAAATAATAAAAGTATCAGTATAACTTGCAAAAATTTATCTGGCTCACTGCAAATGTATGTTGTAGGTATTCAAACAAATTGTTTAAAGATGTACCTAAATGGAGAATGCTAGCTAGAAGTAATGCTGTCCATGGTAACCGTTCCCAATGCACACTCTCGACCCCCGTAAAGTACAGAGCCAAACAAATTGGCCATAACAGCATCGCATTGCACAATCCGATAAGTGAAAAGAACAGAGACATTTGTCCGAATGTCGTTTCTCCTAGAACTTTTTTGAACAGCACCTATTTGATCATCATTTAAAAATTTTGAAATAAATTGTGCAATCACATTACAGTTACAACGCTGTTATATTAATGTCAACATGATGCTGATAGCTACCTTATAAACAGCAGAACCAGCTGCTGCGGACGTTGCTAGAACAACACCTCCTAAGGTTGGACTTCCGGTTATTCCATCCATGTACGCAAAAAGTGCAATCCCAGTGTTGCACAAAATTACTGCTACTATCTGCAACGTGTTTAGAACATATTAAATACAAAAGTAATCATTTTTTGTGCAACAGACTTTTGTAGTAAATGATACCAACCCTTACACCAACGAATTGTTCGTGAAGAATAACCCATGATAACAAATAAACGCAGGACACGTTTGTCGCGAAAAGAGCCATCACATCGGTAGCTAACAATATTCTGAGCGAGTAAATGTACATGTAATTTGTAACCACCCAAAGTCCACAGAATAAGCTACATCTACTCAAGAAACGTCCGCCGGTGAACCCTTTGTCGCGGAATCCACGCAGATTTTCTGCGATGATCTCGGATGGAGTGTTGCATTTGATTCTCGCCGCTTGGCAAATGAAGTAAATGGGGTAATAGAGGATTTCCCAGTTCGTGCAGAACCATGTTGTGAAGAAGGGTGCGTTGTATGGAACCGTCTGAAATAATAAAATGTATCAGAAACAGTTTAATCAGAAGAAGAGAAGAACGAACGAACATACATGCTGCTGATGTAGCCCCGTCACTGATGAGTTCGAAGATAATAAGTAGCTGGAACTGTCAAGTTTGTTGAAATATAAATATTTAATACAATGTGTCGCACCGACCCAGCTTGCTGTGACGCATATGGTTACACACACTCCAAAATATATCTGCAATCATAATACCATGATGAGTAACTGTAATAGTTTAGATTAATGTTAGATTAATAATTGATAAACCTTTTTTGCGGACTCAGCACAACAGGAAGCGTAGCAAGCTGAGAGAGAATTAGATCTTTGTTGATACGTAACAGAAGGTGCAGACATATGCTGTTGGACTTGTATTTGACTGATATGCCCCTGGCTGCCACCAGTTCCTTCGGCGATTCCTCCACTTCCGGTTGTCTCCAAAGTACGACAACTTGGTGCAGAATCGCCGCAACCACTGCTGACGCTGCATCCTTGTTGCTGTTCACATCCTAAATAATGAAAACAATTAGTCAAAACTATATCCGAGGAGTGTTACGGATTAACAAACAGTTCAGAAACATCTTGAGTAAAATTACTTTGTGGCACGCTTCGTTTGTCAATCGGAAATCATATAAAAGAAACAAATAATCGACATCTTTAGTTTCAAAGAATGAACGTTGAAAAGGCGCACGTAATGCATTATCTATGTTTACAAACGTTACACTCGGCTTGCTGAAAATATTAATGCTGTTAGATCGACGACAACAAGTCACTTTTTGTTTTACACAGAAACTGTACAAGGTTTTGGTATTAGATTGATAATAAACGACACGCAAGCGATGAGATATATACAGAAACTTACGCAGGCAATTGCGGAACTGTGGATGCAAATGTAGATCAACGAACGTGGCGAGAATGTTCTACAATATCCAACAACGAAATCGCAACTGGGAAGGACGGAAAGTCTTTTATTTCAGCTACTATATTCATTACTCTACTGCGAATGATCTACGACCCATAGACATGTCAAAGCATAATATTATACTATCCAATGGCATCAATGAACTGTGGATGCGAATACGGAATTCTACACACATTCACAACAAACAAGTCAATAAAGAGCAATGGCCAAAGTTAAAGGACCCCCGAGATGTAGATGAGAAATTGTCAATATTTAGTTTGTTATAACTTAAGTAATTAAATTTTATGAGTTAGAACAGATTGAACGTTGACAATGTTTCACCCGATCCTTCGATTTTGATTGCTAGACTATAATAAAAGCGATAGTATTATACAACGTATTATACAGTATATTACAATAATAGAAAATAAAAGTAGTTCGCAGAATGAGATTTAATTGTATGAACACTGTCATTTGACATTAAGTCCTGGCGAGCATGGGCGGTCTGCGATACGCTCGATCATAGGTAAAGGTAAAACTGCTGACACTTGTCATCACCAGCGCTAAAATTGATAGCGAAAGATTATAAAAGAGAGAATACAGCGTCATATGCTTAGTATAATTACTTGTATAACTGCGGTTAACAATACAGTGAGGTGTTATTATCAGCAAAACCACCTGATTATCCAGAGTCAGAATATCGATCTATAGCAATTTCTGCAATTGGAATTTCAACAACGAATCTGCCTCGCTGCATTGTTACTTCCAAGCATATACCTGAATACACAAACGGGCTCACTTTATAATAGACCCACTCTGAAAATGGAATCGAGTGATGGGAGATAAGAAACGTGCGCCTTTCCATTTCCTATATCCACGGGCTTTTCTTCTTCAATGTTAATGCTGTTACAGACAAGTGTACATATATAGTAGAAGTGCATAAGAAGAAACTGTGCTCGTTCAGTCTTTTGTGTGGTGATCCTCTTCTGTGTGCTTTGTATAATGGGACCTAATCTTGGAAGAAGGAATGATGGAGAAGTGATAAGTACCTTGTGTATGGCAGTGACCTATCCGTAAAATACTCGTGATTTAATTATTTAAAAAATATTAATTATAAAATGAATAAAGGCTAAAATATTGTTTTGATCAAAAGGTGTGTATTCAGCGTTCAAATAATTCAAATTGTTGGTATAATTTAGCATAGGGTTTAAGTACTTATTATCACATGCTTACCAGGATTATCATGAGTAACTTGGCCGCTTTGGGGACCATGGTTCTGCTGATTGTCACCAAGAATGATATTTGAAGTATGAGTTTGTTGAGGATGAAATATTGTTGGAATGTCTCCGACTCCTCTGCTACCCATGCTTAAGTTTGTTCTTTAAAAGATGTGGTTACATTTTTTTTCAGTAAACTTGAACAAATGTATAGCTTAGCTCTATTTTACACTGTGCAAACAAGTTTATAATATGGAAGATATGTGCATCAATATAAAGTATTGATAATGAATTCCATAATACGAACAGAGACAATTTTTTAAATATAAAATACCATAAAAATAAATTCAAGAACCTAAGAGTTTAGCCTAATGAAAATGAAATGATCTTTGTGAGTCACCTAGGCTTGTATTTTTAAGGGGCATTGAAGCGATTAATATACCTAATATATTTTGAAAATCAGAAATAATTATATAATACTGCATTATCTACAGGATAATGAAATTATTACACCAAGTACAGAGTGTCTGAATAAATAAGGCAGATATTTAAGGGGCTCCTAATTTAGCTGAGACACCCTGTATTTCTAATAAATATCAATCGTTCAACTCTGCAACTAGATTAGCTTTTACATATAAGCAACAGCATTCACCTCAGTAAAATCAGACTATTCTGAGAATAGGAGTGGATCTTCTTTCCATTGCTTCTGGCAATTCTCCATCATACATTTTCTTTTAAACACCATATTCCAATTTATAAATGATTAGAATATAGCCATTCATATTATTTCATATAGTAAATAAAAAATGTCCATGGGCATAGGTATAAAAAAATGCAGTTCTTATATCCACAACTACTCAATCCTGTTCTCAGAGTGGCCAATTTCTAAGTATATCCTTTAGACATTGTGTTTACAGTTTACAACATTTTCTTTTACTGAACTATAGTTGCAACAGTAAAATGAATGACAAATACACCTGAAAAATAGACATACAACATTTTCAAATGTTTTGCTTCTATGGTAAGTGTACTGGTCTGTAGACACCTGCCATGACAACAATTCTCGTCAACGATCAACGTGAAAGTTCTAATTGTATATTTTACGAAGTAAGCAAATTAAGAAACTAATTGAATAAGAATATGATTTGTTGAAGTTGTGTACCTTGACTTACCTTCCTTACATCTTTCGTCGAAGGTTACGACATGCTTCAAATTCGGTGTATTCATTGTTAACTGTTTACCAAGTTTTGCATCACATGCACTGTCATAGCAATTTTATTGTCGTTTTATTTCTATACTCGATCGTTTACCGCTCCATCAGTTCTGCAAATTCAATTGCTTCAAAATTCGTCGAGTTAGTAAAATATAAAGTAATAATTGTCAGCGTAATATTTCTGCGCCACTGTTAACACAAATTACCACTTTTGAAACAAACACGGTAGAGCATCGACTCTACGTGTATCAACGACAATTCATTTGAACAGTTCAGTTGTACTACAGAAAAATGAAAATACTACATCGTGTCACGAGTCTCATTGTTCTGTGAAAAATTGATCACGAACACATTAGAATTCTTAACTAATTCCCTGTGATTTAACGTGTAACATGTTTCTCCATTGATTATAATTACCACTAAACTTCATACTATGTACATACCACTCAGGGGCCGTCAACTCTATAAGGAAAAGTGGGGGCATTTTTTTGACTGCCATCTGAGCTGCTGCAGATTTGGATGAACTAAAATACAATATGGCTGCCCATCCCTATGCGCATTTGGTGTTTGGTGGACAGTTTGAATTACTGCCATATTGAATTTTAGTTCGTCCAAGTCTGCAGCTAGCTTAGATGGCAGTCAACACAGTACCCTAAAAATTTACTAAGAGTCGAACCCCCTTGTTACCATCTTTTAGAACGTTCTAGTTGCGACTGCGCCCTATTTGTTTTCCACCTGTTTCATTATATTCCAATATGTAAATTTATATTTAAATAACCCGAATACATGCCTAAAAATACCGCAATTACATATTTAAAAATATTCAGAGCTCCCTTCCTTCATCGTTTGTATCTTCTACCCGTTTTATCTTCGAAATTTTCAAATATTCTTCCGTGGAAACTACACAAAAATCAAATTTTCAAAATGGAGGGGAATATTTGAAGAGTAACGTTCAAATACTTAACATTTTTTCAATTGAACTGGTAATATTTCCTTTTTTCCTTATATTGGCCGTCGATTAACAGGCATAAAATGTTGCACAAGTAAAATAGATGAAAGTGGAGATAAATCTATTACATAAGTTTAAGATGTTAGTGTACTTCAAATACACGCCAATTAGCATCGAATACTGTAATAAATTATTTACTTTCTTTCACTGTTTCGAAAATGGAATTATTTTTATATTGCAACGATGATATTATGATTAAAACAATTTATCTGAAAATATCAACTAGTTATGATTACAAAAACACTGCTTGCATCTCTTATAATTATAAAAATAATAATTTATTCTTGTAAATGTAGAGTTCGCAAAAATATTAAGATTACCATCAGGGTGATAGAAAAGAAGACCACTTGGTTACGACAAAAATATATTATTCTTTTGAAATAAGAGATTTTATTTGTTTTAAATAATATGTGAACTAAATATTATTGAAATCGTTTCATATTAATACTTGAGGTTCTTGTTCCGTTATCTCTACACAATCTATGCCTATTTGTGTTACTTTGTAAAAAATTTAAGTACAAATACACAATATATAAATAGTACAGTTGTACAGAATAATAATTTACACAGTAAATTATAGGTGGTCAAATGTAATCGCATTGCACAAATTTCATGTACTGTAAATAGCAGGCCTAACTAAAAAGAACAGCTAATATTGAAATAAAAATATGTAAACATTTTTTCAACTTTCCTTGTCATATTCTCTGTATTCTATTTGAAAATATTGTGTTCTCTATGTTGTTGTTCCATCTGTATTTACTGCATCGTGTACAAAATTAGTTTAAATAAATCAAACATTATAACAGTAACTATTAAATTTACGGAATAACCAGTTTTATTATAGAATAACAGCAGTAGATAGATTATAGTATAGAAGTTTATATTTTCGTATATTTCGTATATACATTTTACATCGAGTTTGTGAACAGTTCATAAAATGTATTATATTTTTTATACGGTTCGACTTTTGAAAAATCCGTGTTATTCTACAATATATGGTTCACTTATTCTTAATAAGGCAGTAAAAGTCTTTCTGGATATCACATCTTTAATGATAGATAAAGTCAACAGTTTTAAGTCTCTCCAGAGCATGTAAGAAAAAAATTACAGCGACTGTAATCTCACTAACGCAAAGTACATATTATGATGTTGTCCTAATAAACACTTAAGAATAATCTCTGCAGTATGAGAACTAAACATAAATCATAATATTCAGAGTTAACACTAGCCATTTCGTCTATCGACGCGCTGAACATTTTTATTATAGATACAAATTATTTTGAAAGGATACATATTACTATGTGTGATTTACCTGATAAAGCTAGCGGCGTCTTTAGTCTGCGATATACATGCTAGAACAGTTATGAATGTGTGTGTAATCCACTAGTTTTAAGATAATGTGTTCCTTTATGTGTCCCAATATACACAGAGTTTTCATTATATACATCATACGCTTGACCGACTCCGTCGACCCTTATCATCGACATAGCAATAAATTATATGGCTGAAGATTAGCACAGGGAAAATCGCAGCAACCTGAAATTTGGCATTTCCGGGAGAAATTAGTGTATACACTCCACAGAATTCTCTATGATGTTCCAAGACCATGTTCTAACCATTTCATCTATCCTCGCGCTGAGCATTTTTATTATAGATACAAATTATTTTGAAAAGATACATATTACTATTTGTGATTTATCTAACAAAGCTAGCAGCGTCTTTAGTTTGCGATATCCACCGTTATAAACGCCGTGTGCAATCCACTAGTTTCAAGGTAATGCGTTCCTTTATACATATGTCCAAATATGTATTGTATTATCATTACAAGCATCACACACTTGACCGACTCCGTTGATCTTAGCATCGACGTAGTAGTAAATTACTACTACTAATTACTAGTACCGAAATTTAGCATTTCCGGAAGAAATTAGTGTATACACTTCACAGAATGCCTAACAAAGCTAGTAGCGTCTTTATTCCCAAATATGTCTTGCAATACGGAAATGGGAGGGTGCCTGGTGTCATTCTAAGTAATTTTTTCCTTAGCGAAAATGCAATCTGCAGCTTTGTTTACGAGTTATTGACGAAAAACACTAACCAATGAGAGGCGAGCGCGCAAATCTACAACATGGTCGATTGTTCGAGCGCAACGTGCTCCGACCGTGGAGCGTGACAGAAGGAGGGGGCCTCCGTGCCGCGTTCGAATCAATGAACAAGTCACGGAGAGTAGATTTTCAATTTTTTTTTTACCACGTGACAGTGATAATTTTAAGAAAAACGCTGATCATACTTATTTCAGAATGTCTGTAGAATATTTACTAATTTTTCGGACCCGTAATAATAAGTAGTTTAACCGTGACAGCTGTTTTAATTTTCTGAAGTGCATGATACCTCACGTGTACCATATGAAATTTTTATGCCATATATACAGTGAAGATTAACAATAAGTAACCCTGTTAAAGTACGTAAATGATATTTTAATTTAAATAATTTCGTGTCCAAATAGTATTCAACGGATGATTCGCAAAGCCAATTTAATAATAAATAATTGCGTTAAAGAATATGCAGGATATGTTTGTTTAAGGATTGTAAAGAATATCATTAGCAGTAAACTCACCCATTTAGTTTAGGACGCATTTGCTGTTCGAAATTGTGGATCACAATGTCAGTGCATTGACGTCGTAAAATGCACTGCTGATCCTAGGACTTTCACTAAACACTGACCACTTAATCAGTTACTGATAATCCGAAACACTGATACTCCAAAATCGTAGTGGTATTCTGTGGAGAGGTTGGGGGTGTGTATTTTTATTTACTTGTTATGGTCGAATTGTTTGATTCCGCGTTAAGATGGAGTGGTCCTGAAAAGGGCCGATAAAATCACGAGCGTTACGGCATCAAAAATTGTTCGAAGTTGCTGCCATTGACCTGGAGACACTAGTTAGCACGGTACGGGATTTGCTCCTATACACGCCGCAACGCGTCTACTGAAATCTTCGCAACGGCACCATGTATTCGCCCCATCAATGTCTCGACGTTGTCCACCGGTTCGGTACACCTCATTTTGGAATAATCCTTACAAAAGAAATACATAATTTGAGTACAAAAGTGCAGCATTATTGATGAAAAATATCAGCATTATTATAATTATTTTTAAATATCCCTGGAAATAAAAATTCATCAGGTTCATATCCGACTTTTGATGAAATCTCGCGACAGGTCCGAGACTGCCGATTTACCTGACTCGAAAGGTTTCACTCAAATGAGCGCGTACATATGTTACGAAAATTGTAATTGAAAAATACGTGAACTACATTTCAAAATTTTTAACAATTGAATATGTTCAAAAAATTAAAACAGGATTTTTGAACAAGTCAACGAATAACCACAATTATTAAACAATTATGTTTAATAATTTTATGTCAAATAAAAAATATTGTAGCTTAGAGTTTCAAGTCTGTCCTGAAAAAATTACTTCAAATGATATCAGGAACCCCACATTTCCCGGAAATACCATAATTTTGGGACACCCTGTATAACAATGTATTTTTAAAAGCTGATATCGCTTTTCTCTGTTGCAGTTAGATGTAGTTCACTAGCTGAATGTTCCATTACCGATTATTCACGAATTCAGACGTGTTAGTAAAAACCGAGTATAGTATATACCTTATTTCTAGTACAAGTATATTTGATATTTTTTTGGAGTCGACAAAAACAAAAAAATTTGTTTACATTTTATTTAGGCAATTATTTCTATTAATTAGAATGTTACAAAAAATTTGTTAGATACTTTGGAGAGATATTTAATCTATAATAGTTTATGGACACGGATTCCAAATGCATGATAGCAATAAAATGACTAAGGAAATTATTATGTGGTAAATAACGATGTGAATCGATTTACAATGGAAGATAAATAGAAACGAAAAGTTATTGACGTATAACATTCTATAGTAAATTTTTTGTAGTGTCTAACGTCAATAAATTTCCATTTCTATTATACATATATTGCACTATGGATCGATTCACATCGTTA
Source organism: Megalopta genalis (assembly GCF_051020955.1). Lineage (NCBI taxonomy): Eukaryota > Metazoa > Arthropoda > Insecta > Hymenoptera > Halictidae > Megalopta > Megalopta genalis. The sequence continues at coordinate 18,250,258 of NC_135019.1, read as the reverse complement.
TTTACCACATAATAATTTCTTCAGTCATTTTATTGCTATCATGTATTTGAGATCTGGGCCCATAACTTGCCGTAGATTAAATATAATTGATGATAAATAATTAAGATTAAATATAATTAATGATAAATAACTATATATATTTTTTAAAATACAGAAGTACCTTTAAACAATTATTTAAAACTTGATCGTTGGATCGTATCAATTCAACTTCATACTTTTACCAATCGAGCAGTGGAAATGAGAGAATTCTCTAAATCTGTGCTTAGGATCCCCGTAGCCAACGATTATACTATGGCAGTGACGGTCCCTTGACCTCAAGCTCGTGTTCGTAATGATATTTGTAATCGGGATTTAGGAAAGAATCATGAATTATTAAAAAATGACATTCGTTTTAATCATTCACATTACAGCATTACATATATGCGATATCAAAAATAATGTTAGAACAAATGAATAATTACAGATTAAAGAAAATTTTATATTTCATAATATACTTTTTACCATGATATAAGATGATTAATAACAAGTTTGGATGACATTCCTGTCTGTGATTGCATGTTCAAACTTGTTTTATATTTACACTAATACTGCGTTGATGTATCCTTAATATAATTGTTATTAAACAATGGAAGTATGCAACAAATTTTATAAACTAGTAAAGGGTTCAGTCAATTGTTTTATTAAATCAACAAATTTTTTCATATTTTTTTCAATTTTACAGGTATGAAGGATGACACACATATATCTCACAGTAGAGATTGATTATGGAAATGAAAATATGAAGATAGTTTTCAAGAATTTCAAAAGTGATTTCCAAAGAAAAAGTGATAGAAGAACTCAAAGCAAAATGGAATGGTTGAATTAAACATATTTACAAATCCTAGTCTTCAGATTGAAATCCATTAGCATTCAATGCATATAATCGAGATTAAATATTTTTTCAGTAAATGTTTCTCTGAATATCATGTAAAACGATACCGATTTTATTGATGATACCAATAAAGACAAAATATATCAAATTTTCTTTATTTGCGACTTACTCTCTAATTGTCTCTTTATCAATAAAAACTGCGATATAAATGTATTCCACCAATTGTATTTATAATTCCAGTTGTTGCAATATTTCATAAAGAATTGTTTTCTTATCATAGCATCCCTTCAATTCTTATTGCATGTAGGAAGCAAAATGTAAAATACTTTGTCAGAATTTTGAAACATTGATTTTTCGAATCTGAATCATTTTTTCCAGCGTTACTATTGATTCATTAAATTTATTATAAAAATTGAATATCAGATTTATTTAAAACATACAAGAAATTGTGGTAAATCGATATTACTAAAATATTCTTTAAAGAAATGAAGTAAAATGAAAAATGGATACAATGTACCTACATAGAAATGGAGACATTACAACTTGGCCTACTGAGTATTTGCAGGGTCAAGTGCACCATAGTACCTACCTTTCAGAATGTGACTACCAACACCTACGTAGTTCTAATGACAGCGGCTATCACCTTCAGCATTTCCACTAATACAAAACTGTATTACGACGATATTAATAACTGAAATAAATAACGAGTAACTCTATCACATGTTCGACCGCACTTCAGCGAAGTAAAAGGCACGATTTCACTCTAAGATCGGTGCAACGGAATGCACTATTACGTCAATCGATTCTTGCCCCGAACTCGAGCATCAGCAACAGATGTCAATATAAAAATAAATATTGTATCTTGTTTTCATCGCATACATTAAATAAAGAAATTCATAAAAAAAATCGAACACTCAATACACAATGTAAATTTTTCAATCAAATATATATTACTTATACATCATATTATAAACTAAGAAAATATTATTAAGATATAATTTTTTAATCGACCATCGACCAATGGTTGATATAACTATAGTTTTTAGGTACGGAAGCGCAATTCAAATAATGTCATTCAGAATTGATATTATTTTGATCTTTTAACGCTTGGATGGTGGTGCTCGGGTCTATTTCGACCCAGAATATAAATATTGTTATTTGACTATCTAGTTTCTGTCAATTAATTCAAATTTTCACGTGTGACATGTGATCTTTTAACACTCGGATGGTGGGGCTCGGGTCTATTTTGACCTAGAATATAAATATTGTTATTTGACTATCTAGTTTCTGTCAATTAATTCAAATTTTCACATGTTACGTTGAGGTCTGCGTAGAAACTACTATGTTTAGATAAAATATCCCCAAAAATGATGTTGGAAAACACTAAAAAATAAGATCATATGCTCAATTATATTTTTGTAAATATGGTCCGCCGTTTGAGCGTTAACATAACTTTCAATTGAACTGTGGATTAATTTTGCGAATTATAACATTCACAAGCGGTTTTATGGTATAACTATAATGTCACATTAAAAATCTTTATACAATTTAATTTTTATAAAAACAATGTTTATCGCAGTTCTGATTCTCTAATTGTATTTAATAGATTAGGACACAGATCAGCAGAAATCTGCAAGATTTTCATCTCGCTTGCAACGATTAAAAATGCCCATTTTCGTTCGTTGCGAAAGAGCTTGTTATTTCTGTTATTCTCAATAAATCATCGAACATTTTACAGACCTACTTGAAAAATCTATTCGATCTTCCTTACGGGCCGATCGATTCGCTGGACTCTGAATGAACGCACGACGATCCCGTTATCGTTTCGTCCGAGTGGGTCACCGACACTTCGACACGAGATTGTACTCGTAGCCGCTTCGACGGCACGTATCGAACCTGTGCCACGAACAGACCATTCTTCGGGAACCTTGGTGGGGTCAAACAAAACAGGACCGTCCATATCCTTTACCAAAGCGATAGAAAGAAATTTGACCTTCTTAGAAAATACCCTTTTCTTTCCTCTCTCTCTCCCTGATCCTTTTTGTATAAACTCGTTACAATTTTTTTTAACAATTTAATACGAACTGGTCTGTACGAGTTCATTCTATTTCATACAAAAGTAATTAATTTCATGTCCTGGAAAAAAGAAGCGAAAGATATTTTTGGAATCAAAATAATTATTATCAATAATACGTTCAAGAATTTATTGAACGAATCTCATTTTGCGACTGATGTTATGTGAATATACTTAAACTAATTAGTTAAAGATTCGCATTCAAGAATTTAGTAAAAATGCCCTGACAAAGCTTTGGCTAATCATTGACACAAAATTGTATGAATTATTGTCTCAGTTTCCAATCAGTCTTAGCAACACTTCTGACGAACGCAGTACACATGAGATTCAACGTTAGGTATATAAATCCATATTTATATTTCTCAATGAAGAGTATTTCGTTTTTCAAGTATCGATTTACCGACAAACTCCAAATACTATGGAATATTCAACATTTGCTTAATTAACAATCAGATGGTGGGGCTCTCGTTCATTTGGACCCCGAGTATAAGTTTTTCAGTTTCTGAAAATTACTTTAAATTTTTGTTCCATTGAGGTCTATAAAAAGGCTAAGGAATACGTCAAGAGATACGTCGATGAAATTTGGCAAGTAAAATTATAAAGGTTCCTAAACGTACGTAGTTATGTTTTTGTCAAAAAAGGATCAGTTGTGCGACTGTGTGCAATGTACACGCGTAACAGTCGTGTATATACATGTGTATAACATAACTCATAAAACGTTTGTACACTTGCGCGAAAAGTGGGAAGAGGAGGGGGGGGGGGGGTCATGAAAGTGGAGCCAAGTTTCAGCCGTCCCTGGAAACCAGATGGGGTCTGAAAGTGCCCCGCGTGCTCGCCTTCGAGGAACATATATCCGTGCGGTATTAGTGTTCACGGGAACGAGTTACCTGTCGCACCTTTTTATCTCTCAATCGTCAAGCATCACGTTCACCAGTGGCTTAGCTCTCAGGTGACTTGAACGAGAGACGTACCGAATCAGTTTTCGAATTGTTCTGGCAGAGAAGCAACCGTCCATTGGAGAACCGTTCAGGATCATCGACTTTCTAAGAACTTCGGCGACAATCAAAACTGGATCGACCAGTATGAAGATCGCCACGACCTTGTTCCTTTTCGTAGTTGTCGGTATGTACGATTTGTCCTTTCTTCGAATCGAACGCAGTTTTAGCTTGGTTAGAGCTTCTACGATTAATTTTTAATCGATGGAGTCGTTGGATCTTTCCTCGATGTTCTTCCCTCTCTACAGTTTTTCTCGACTAACTTTGTCGTTCGTGTTTAATCGACTGCAGCGTTGTTTTGTCTTTTTTAACCCGAATGTAATTTACATTCGACGTAGCGTTTGAACGAAGAGATTGTGGTATCGACAGCAGTACGTTATAGACTTTTGTACAAATTAATTTACATCCGAGTGATTTTTCAATTCTGAACATTTGAAAGTACAGTTATAGATGATGAATAAAATTGATATACGAAGATCCGGTACAGTTTAGATAAGCGAGAATGATGTGCAATCGTGATGTGAAAAAAATTATGCATTGAATTAAGAAAAGAAAAGAAGGTTACTGGAAGGCAATGACTAACACGAATGACGAGTTAACTCGTTTTACCTGGTTATCAGGTTAACTAGATGAGTATTTTACTCGAAAGAATCGTAATTTAAGAGTTTAAATTGAACTGTCGTACACATCGGACCATCATGTATTTTGAAAAAAAGAAATTCTTCTAGCGTCACTAATGTTATTAATTATAATGTGACTAATACTAATAAGATTTTTGTTCAATTTATTAGTATACTCTGAAAATTACGATATTCTCTTTAGACTATATGAGCACATTTGAGGGAAGATCTAACATAGACTAATCGACGTCAATTATGTTCGCGTCTAAGATGTCATCTAGCCAAATAAATTATCTTCCGGGAGCTAAGCTCGTTTTACATTCTCTAAAAGGTTGTCTCTTTTTGGCGGCATATTAGAAACGCCACGTTTCGTAATGATTTTCCGAAGAAGCGTGAAAGTGTAAGCATTACATTGTCACGTAATTGTCGCGAGATATTAGGATCTCGGTAAATGATTTTTTGACGTATCGAGGACTTCGTTTATTTTGTAAACGGTAAAACTAGAAGCTGCGTTATCAATTATTCGGCTAGTGCTTCGATACGCAGTTACAACTTCGAATGTATCTATATTTACAATCCTTCGTTCTCTTTCTATACGAATATCGAAGCGTTGGTAACAACAAACTTTTGAAAATCTCTACTTAAGATTTTGTCACATGAACTATTTAATCCTAAAACAAATTCTAATTTCGCATCTTATTGCGCTTTGTGAATAGACTGCGAATCTTGTATCCTATCCTATAATCAATAATTGCAACGTTGATTTACGTTATATTTTTGTTTTATTTTCAACATAAAAAAAAATTTCAACCAATTTTTCTGGTTAATTGCTTTTAAAAATGCACATTCGCAGTTCACTCGAAAAATTTGACAAAATCTTTGGCACTGATTTGCATACATTTTCACTGGTGTTCGTATAAGTATTCTAGAAAACATTTAGTCACGGTTTCCTAATATATTGTTTATCGCTTTCTCGTATTACTTGTTTATTTGGAATTTACTTTCGAAGCGTGTATCTACATTTCCTGGGTTACTTTTCGGGCCTTTTCCATAATTTATGCCTTGTATTAAAGCATATTATTTTATACTCTGTGCTATCGAGCCCTGACTCATCTCGACTGACTGTGCACTGTCCACTAGATCTTATCACCTAAACTTCCTCATTTCTCGATCTCATTGCTATACAATATAACACACGTGATCTACAAATAATGTTCGTCTCTCTTTCTTACGATACTAATGGCGTAGTCCTTCTTCAGAGCGGTAGCTACGGCTTTCACACTTGAATGCAGATCTCTTTGTAAATACGATCTTGCATACGAAATATTGTAAAATGAGGTTACTTCTTGATCTCGTGAGCTTAATTCCGTGCACTTTCCCAGGACTGCGAAGATAATCTACAATAATTTCACGGTTTTCTTCGCGACGACATAACCGTGACTTGTCGTTCGTCATATCGCGATGTAATATTTTGATGGAACACGAAATATTATATGAATTGTACTTTGTTTCATTCGTTTTTTATCTCATGTTTGAATGGTTCCAAAAATTCATTAAGAATGTTGGACTATTATTTATTTATTATTATTATTTTGTATTAATAATTATTGTTATTATTATTCACGTCATTCGAATACTGTTTTAATGTATCTGTTCCATAAGAACACTTTTTGAGAAGATTCATTAAAAATTCTGTAAGTACAAATGTCTTCTTAAACCAAGCACAGGTTTTTGTCATTCAAATTAATCGTTTCGAAGATCATATTCACCTTTTCGCAAATCGAATTAGCCGTTTTGCAGGTCTTATTCACTTTTTTACAAATAAAATTCGCATAATTTTCAATTTGTAAGTACTGGCAATAAAATTCATATTAAATTTGAAAATTGAATGACATTTCAAAAATTATTATTGAAGATTAGCAATTTGTAATGAAAGTATTATTTTATAAACAAGTATATAAATTTTCGTTAAATTTAAAAATGGAATAAAAGGTAATCAATTTTGGTCTGTGAAAGAGTTAATTTTATTTGCAAGATGGTGTATACGATTTACAAAAGGCCTAATTTCGAGTGTAAAATCTGTATATAAGTTCGAGCAAGATTATTTTAGAAAACGATAGATAACTATTTATTTCGATATCTGATCTAAACCATAGATGCGACGATAAAGTGCATAATAAATTGCAAATCCATGCGACAAAGTTGAAGATGTACATAAGAATGTAAATAGGTGACTGAACAACAGGTATTGCAACATGTATAACAGTGTGTAATATTATGAATTCATATATTATGAATTACTTGTAGATGCCAGAATCTCCATTTTGTATCGAATCAGTCAGATTCAACTGAGCCGCGCTCGACTAATTTGGATGCTATTATAAACGAGCCGCTGACCAGACGGTGTTACTTTCAGTACGAATAAAAGTTTGACTTTTTCTTTCTACGCTGAATCTCATCTCCGGCGTTTACGTTTCTCTCATAATGACCATTTCCCATAAATATCGCCGATTGTGACCACGCAGATAACGATATGGTGTGCAACAGCAATCGGACGATCGGCGAATTCTATCCCGACGAGGATAAACAGAGCGATCGTTGTACGATAAAGAGTAACAGTAACGTCGATCGTACGCATCGGTGCAATCTAGAAAGTGCAAAAGTATCAGGTTTCATTGCTGAAAATGTTCGGATCGCGAAAACAGAAAGAAATGGAACAAGCTGCCAACGAAAGTAAGCAATTGCAGTTATGATTCCTCAATTGCCGGTACGATCAGTAAAAGGGGGATCGAGATCGATGGTAATTACATATTTTCGAGATTTGAGGCAACGCTCGTGTAACAGGCTATGATGGAATATAGGCCAGAGGAACGAGGTGTCCCGCGACTCGGTGACTTCTAGTCTGATTACGCCGTTTTTCGTTTGACCGGATGTAATAGATTCGTTATTATGCTGTCAAATTGATCGTAACACTTTCTCTGTATTTAACGAAACAATAACTTTCACCTATTAATTGCCTGAGCTGTCGCAAAAGCGCGATACTTTAAACGAACGATATCGCGTGCAGCTAGGAGTTGTTTGAAAAATCGACTTAATTATAGAAAATGAATCGTATTTTCGAGAGGACACGTTTGGGTAACTAGTAATTATTTAGAGTATGTAATTCGTTTGGTATATATATATATATATATAAAAATGTCACAGAAAATTAATTAAAGTGTTAAAGATTTTCTGAATTTGAACGGGACGGTACTACATGTGTAGTGATGATGATACTGATAATGATTAATACTCACGTTACATGATACTATTTCTTCATTTTTTTGCTATGTACGTATAAGGTGCGTACTTTAGGTATCGTGTCGCTTATTGTGCAAAACGATTTGCTTTTAAATTTTAAACGACTTTTAAATTTTATCAAGTGATTCCGAACACAAGAAGAATTATTAAAAATACAATAAGAGAGAGTTTGAACAGTGAATTCCAAACAAGACTAAAAGAATAATGGGATTCTAATTATTTGGAATATTTGACAACATTATTTATAATATGCTCAGACGGCTAAACGAACCGGTTATGGGACAAACTATTACGATTGAAATTTGTCATAAATCGCGTATAAAATATTTATTTTTCTCAAAATGTCGGATTATTAGTGGGGCATAAAAATGTAACGACTTTTAATTTAAAACGTATTGTATTAATAAATGTTATTGTTATTGTTGTCGTATTTTCAAACGGTAAGAAATGGTGAATCGTTTTGCACAATCAGTGACAAGATACTCTGAGTCACGCACTTTATATAAAGCAGAAGATAAAGAAATAGTATTGTGTCCAAATATTAATAGGAGTAACTGTACGTCCGTCCATAAATAATTGAATTATTTTCTAATTAAATATTTATTGTTTCAAGAACGAGGACATATACTTTTTTAGAACAATTCTGAGTACTTGTCAACTTGGAAGAAAGGTGAGAACGGTATGGTAATATCTTTTGTTTCAGAAGTTGACCCTCCCAACCTGAATACATTTCTCAGAGCTGATTTATTTGCCATCTCGTAAAAATGTTTTCTTTTACGACAAAGGAAGCTGCAATCGCAGACTTCAAACTCTTGGGTACCATTTTTATACCATACATATCTCTACAGAGGTCGTGCGGACATTGGTCGGGCTTGTGTTTTTGCAACAATATGCTTGTCATTGTCTTCTCGATTGACTTGTACATTACCGCTCGAACGGCAAACCTTTTTAACAAAAACATTACTGAGTATACTTAGGATCATTTTATGATTATTTTCATTAGGATCGATTTTGTTTATCAATGTTATTACAGATATTTTTCTAAGGAACACCTTCTAGACACGTAATGCTATTTAATGTAATGTAATTTGAGAATTTTTATTATAAATTTTATTTTCATGAAGAAATATTAAAACTATGTATGTAGATATTCTGTAAAATAAAAAAATATAACATTGATGAGAATGAATGAATGAATGAAACAAAGGTAATTAAGCTTATGTGGTATATGGAGGAATAATTTATTAATAAGATAAATGAGGGAATATTAGAAGCCAGTAAAGTGGGGTTAAATATTCTTAATAATAGTATAAAATATATAAATTGATTTATATTTATAAACATTATAAACATAATTAAGGGGATAAATTTGACATAAATGAGTATGGGGGTTATTATTAAATAATTTATGTTTTTTATTATTAGGTTTATTTAATAGTTTAGGGACTTAATTTATGTCTTGATTAAAAGTTTTTATTAATAAAAGATTCATGATAATTAATATAGAGGCAAAATTTGAAATGAAAAAGTATAAAATTCTTAATTTTTTCTTTAGATTATAATTTAGTATAATAGAACAAAATTATTATCATCAAATAACATTATTTATACTGTGGTCCAAATGTGTTGAGCAATAACTTGCAAATTATTTGATTGAATTGTAACCTGATATCGAGACTAACAATTAGTCGAACAGTAAAACTTCACGTACAAGTTATTCCAATCCTCGTCAGTTCAGTACAAAGATAGAAAAAGATATTTCCATTATGTTAACTGTGAAGTGTAATTTTTCAATAATTGATCATTTCCTTCTATTTACGTGAATTTTCATTGAAATTATTTGGATAGCAGGATCGTACTTGCGTTGTATGTTATTAAGTTATCAGATTTGAATGGACATAATGATTATAAAATTGTTCTCATACACTATTCAATAAATTAAAAAAATACATAATTAAGTATTTTCTACGGTCTGATGTATGCAATAAGATTGAAAGTTTCCTAGATTGCATCAGAATCGTTAGTCCATCTACAATTAAAGGGGAGTAGGATTTTGTAAGTCGATAATTAGCAGAATCCTGTAATAATGGCTTTACTAGAATTTCGTCGGTTTGATTACTTAGGGTAGGACACGGAATCGACCAACATGCAACACGAGGATCGCGAGGGCTACGCCTCCTAACTCCCGTTGCGCGTCACGCTCCCCGTGATCATCCCTTCCGGCTCGGAGCACCTCAGGCGCGTGCGCCTGTTCCTTTATACGCGTGTGTGTATCATTTAGGAGACGTAGCCCTCGCAATCCTCGTGTTGCGTGCTGGTCAATTCGGAGCCTTGATTTAGGGAATCAGGCCAACAACGTACATGGTGACAATTAGATGATGATTTTATTTTGTCTCGATACTTTTAAGCCTCTTCTAATTAGTGATTCCTTCATGTGTTTTATACTAGACGATCGGTAAGAGAATAAATCAACAAGTCTAAATCACTACTAAATTGCGAAGCTTTATAAAAAATAATAATTCTCTAAATTGTTCATAAGAAATAAAGATTATACGAAAACGTATTTTGCCTTCCAATAATTATAATAAGTTGAAAACAATGCAATTGTATTTAAATTCGTTTAGTATTTTTACAGTCTTGTTTTTTATTTTTTGCCATAAATATATAAAATTTATAGTTCAATGATGGTTCATTTAAATTCTTCCAAACGGAATATTCACCGTGCCTAGTACCAATGGTAGAATTAATAAATTAGAAAAAATAAAATGATTTAAATCACTACTATCCTACCCCGAAAATGATTATAGGTATCGAATTAAAAAATTTAGAGAACAGAAATAATATAAATTAAGCTAGAATTATGTAAATTTTAGAGAAAAATGTTTAGTTTTCAAACAGAATGTTACGATTAGACGACGGATTTTTTGTGCATTTATGATAAAAATGAGCCGACCAAATATAAGAAAGTAAAAACATTTAAAGTATCGAAAAACGTTGTTGCTCAATTTTAATTATATATATATATATATAAAATGATAAAGAAACGAAATAAATATTGTTCCTTATTGGGTTTTTATTAAATGGCGTAATTATAATTAAATATAAACTTTATTATAGTAACGAAGTTGGAACGAAAATAGACATACAAGCAATAATAACAATAACGAGATTCATGTGCTCGATCTATTGTCATGAATGACACATTTGATAGAATGTTCCGGTATCTTGCAATTAGATCAAACAACTTTTATTTTTCATAACAATCCGCCGTTTAGTTAAGATATTATTCGAAGAGTATTAATAAAAATGAATGCTGGTAGAAATTATTTGACGGATGAGGATTGAAAAGACTATTGATCGCAGATACTAGCACAATTCTAGCAACCTTCGAAGGTGTGTTGCATTCAAGGTGAAGGTAAAGGCCGTTCATGGGAAATAGTTGCGCAGCATTGCTTGTTACACAAGCATTGTCGCTGTGTATAACGGTAATGATGGGATCCTCTAAACGATGAAAATAATTTTATTTTCATTCATGATAGTTCCCAATTATATTATGACTCGGTCACATTAGGCGAACTCTGAGAGATGAGTGGTGAAAGTATCCTTGAGATTTGTACCGCAAATGTCATGCTATAGTCATGCATAGTCATGCTATTTAGATAACGATGCATCGCGCAGGATAAAACGTCGCTGTCTAAACAAAAGAACAGAAATTCATTTTCTTCCGATTATATGGATTGACAGAAATCTAATTGCTGCTTGAGAACCAATGATTGCACACAGATTATAGATATTTATGTAAATATATATGGTTAAATTAATTTATTAAAGTTTCACAGAAATTCCTAAAATACATTGAACTTAATAAGAAACTTCTTTATTGTTATAGAAAAAAAAAATTAGAATATTAGAATATTAAAATATTGTTATAGAATATAGAATATTTAACCATAAATATTAGCTGATTTATTTCGAATAGTACAATACAGGACAATGACATCATAGTACAAAGAACATAAATATAACTAAGGAGATCTGAAAAAGAATTCTGTAACTATGTGAAAACTAAGAATATGTGTAATTGTAAAAATAGCATCACTGGAAATACAGTACGATTCCAATCGTAAAAATACTTTCACTTACAGTTATAAAATTGTACAAAGCTTGAATAAATACAGTCTTGTCATTTTTAGAAGACTGGACACAGTAATTATCTTTAGCGCTCGGTAGTTTTGGTATCAATTATTTAGTCAGTTCAATATTTTCCCTGGGAAAGCAGGTTTGGTCAATAATTGGTCGCAGTCGTTTATGGTCGCACGTCTGTCAGTCTATGTTTGACCTGTTTGACAGACGTGCACGCGATCTGTTATTACAGATGAGATCTCGAAGAAGTCAGGATACAGCTAATTCTGATGACAATCATAGAACACCGTAGAAAGTACTATTTCTAATAAAATTACATCTTTTACCTATAAACATGTTTTGATTATTTTCTTCTTTATACCGTACATATACAGGGTGTCCCAGGTGTTAATGTTCAAACTTTGACAGTATATTCTATGGCACAAAGTAAGAAAAAAATGTTATGTAAACATAGGTCATATAAAGCTTTATTAAGAAGTTATAACAAAAATTCAGAATAGGAATAGTAATTAACTAAAAAAAAAAAAAAAAAAATAAAAAAATAAATGTCAATCATGTATTGTCAACAACGGTAGGCATTTCGAAATGTGTTAATAAATACAGCTTACATAAACACATGGCATGTGCTGATCTATTCAAGCCAATCCTCGCAGTAACAGCAAGTTGATTACTATTCCTATTCTGAATTTTTGTTATAACTTCTTAATAAAGCTCTATATGACCTATGTTTACATAACATTTTTTTCTTGCTTTGTGCCATAGAATACACTGACAAAGTTCGAACATTAAAACCTGGGACACCCTGTATATCGTTTCAGTAAATTTATCAGTAAATTCGTAACCATACAGCAGAAAAATGTTTCGTGTAATTCATTACACTCTGAAAATCAAAGCATTACGAATAAAAATTTAATTTTCCGACTCGTAATATTTTATTATCGTACAAAATAAAATTTGTTAAGAAAATATATTATTGCTTACATAATTTAATAGGCTGCAAAAAAATGTTAATGTTATGAGAACGTTGTATTAAATAATAGAAGTATTCTTCCAAAAATCTGAAACACCGCAAGATTTATATTAATCAGAATTTTCCAATTATGGCATCGATAGTAAGACTCTGACTAATTTCCATATGTTGCACATAGTATATAAGAATATATATATATACAATATGTGCATGTATGTATGTATAGTCTCAAGCAATTAGCTGAACTTTTCTTTTTACATAACTCGGTCAAGCGATGATTTCTAGTTGTACTTAAGTTAAAGCTAAGCTTTCTCGTTCGAAAATTTCACCATGTTCGAACGGGGACTATATAAAATTTCTACATGTAAACTCTTTCGTCACATCATCACAGTTTTAGCACTCTCCGTAATTCGTTTCTCAGGTTCTGTGAATTGTTATCAATGGATACAGCCATTTCGATTTTAAGACTGACTTCATTTCGTCAGCTACATCCATTGGGTCGTCACACATCCTCAGGCTATTGTGAAACATTATACAAACTACAAACTATTCTTTAACGAAAACGCGAAGAAGTAAAACTGTTAGCGAGGATTTTATTTTATTTTATTACCAGGTTTTCAGTTTTATTTTATTTTTCATTTGGCAAAATATTTTACAGAAAATATAGATTTCATTTTAACTTCTGACAACTCTGCCATGCTGTAATTAAAATGGATAATTAAGCAAACAAGTTGTCATTTAATACTTTACATTAAAAATGAATTTATACAAACGTGAAATATAATATGCACCACTGTATACACACACATGATTATGCAATAGCCATGATATAATTGAAATCACTTGATAAAAGACGTTTATTGATATGTACATTCATAGTCTGTGCATTCAAATTGTTTCATAATCTGAACGATATCGAAATAGTATCGTCAATGCCTCTTACGTAAGTAAAATTGTCGTGAAAATTGAAACGAAATGGAAACAACGAAACGAACTGTTTCGTTTCCATCGATCATAAGCATTTCTATCGACGTTACGACTTTTTCCTTCTTTCTCGACCGAAGGGAAAAGTGATTTGTAAGAAGTGGAAATGATTTTGGAGTATGAGGAACCTCTGTCGTCGGTCGATGACGGTCAAAAGATGAGTCGACCATTCAAGTGGGTCAGTAGGCTGTGGCCCAATGGCACGCCTGAGATCCGGCAAATCTTTTCTGAACACGAATTCCGGACGTACCTTTCACAAACTTTAGGACATTCCTGAAATAATTAGGAATTACAGTTAAATTAAATTTACACATAGGTCAGACGTATTAATTAACTGCGAAGTATTCATTCATGCGAAGTATTTATTTTACTTTCTCCATTGCAAGGTGGTTTGCAATGCTGAGATTTACAGAAAACAGTTCTTTCGCCTGTTTCGTTTCTCTAGAACAGAGTTGGGCATTATTCGAATTGATTCGAATTGATATTTATCTAAAATAATTATCCGAATGAATTATTAAATTTTTCTTTTCAATTTATTCTTTCTGTTCAAATAATAATGCCAATAGTTATTGAACGTTTTTTTTCATGTAATTTTTTAAGATTATCTAATTATGTATTAATGATCGATCGACATAAAAGTAGTCACTTTTGTGGCAGCAGTTGAAAAAAAGTTAATTGTACAAATTAACATGGAAGATATTAATCAATAAACGATGGAAAAACAATTTATTTTATAATTCTCATTTAAATTGATTATTTTCCGAATTAATCCCGGAACAAGGAAATTCTTATTCGTATAAAGCCTTATTCGGCTAAATTGTTATCTAGACAAATTTTTATTCGATTGAATATTTACTCGACAATGTCGAATGAAATATTATTTGTCACTCCTTATCTCTTATCCGTCATCCGAACACAATTTTGCCCAACTCTACTTTAGTAGTATCTACTCGACCAACCTATTCGAATTTATCTAAGAAATAAAATTGACAGACAAAATTTAGGGAATTAATAACTGCTCTGTGTCGTTACAGTGTAAATATAACGTAATACAACGTAAAATCGCTAACTGAGAAAAATACCATTTTTGATAATAAATGCTTTCCGAAATACAGCTTGGTCAAGCTTTCTTATTTCAAAATTCTTATTTTTTTTGAAAGTATGCTAATATTCATTCACACGAGAACATTAATTATTTATGTTGAAATAATCATGTCCTCGAAAAGCATTACATAAGGACGTTTTTATTTTAGCAGAAGACTCAGGAAATGTCGCAAAGGTTGAAAAGTTTGCAAAAGCGTCAACGTATTTTTTGATTTTAGATTTCTCGTACTTAATAAACGAAGTGTACGTGTCTTTCTAACGCGATTTGCCGATTTTTAATCAATTCTTAAGTTCAAAGTAAAAAGCAATAGTTAGACAAATTAGTTTTTAAGTTGCACGTTCGGGAAGCATAAATAAACGAAATTAGGCTTGCCACGGATTTATTAAATTTGAAAGAGTAACCGTAGACTCGAGAAAATTTCGATGATTCATCGTCTTATTTTGGAAGTGAAAGTAACTTGACATGAGACAGTTTACCGGTGCATTCCATTAAGAATCCCGAACGACATACAGGCAGAATACTATCCGACGAAATGGATTACGAATTATTTAGCAGTTTTAATTTTAGTTTCAGCATTGCAAACGCGTGGCGCGTGTGCGGGCGCGTTTTGCACACGTCGAACACTCTTCGTTGTCTTAGCACGTTCTTTCCAAAGAACCGCAAATATAGGATGACTTTCGTGATTTCCTTGAGAAATGCCATTATTCCTGACGCCCGTGGACAATTTGTCCGACTGCGTTAGAAACCTGTCGTCGTTGTTCCGTGATTATGGTTGACAATAGAATATGTAACGCTAGATGAGTCATTTCACTGGAAGATTGCTTTCACGGAAAGAAAATGATTTCGCGAAAACATTGAGCAATTACGCCGCATCCAGGATATAAACGTCGTTCTGAAAATGCTATGACTCTCTACGACATATGGGATTCTTATACAAGATGTCTTGAAACAAACAAAAATTACGAATATTGAGTTATTTTATATTATCATCAAATACACCTCCCTCCAAAAGTATTAGGACACTTACAGAAAATTCAATAAATATATATAATTTTTAAAATTTATTTCAGAGTTAATTATACTAAACTGTATATTATATAAAATGTATGTATATTATAAAAAACGCGGTGGATATATCGACGAAAAGAAAATTAAATGTTCTTTTCGTCGATATATCTATCGCGTTTTTTAATTACTTCTCGGACTAATTTCGGCATACGTTTTATTAGTTTTTCGTTTATTTCTGATACTCTTTGGCTCCATGCATTTCATAGTATGCTCCACGTATACTAAATGAACTCAGGATACGTTTTCAATGAACAAAATGCAATAAATGGATAAACTA
Organism: Megalopta genalis; assembly: GCF_051020955.1. NCBI lineage: Eukaryota > Metazoa > Arthropoda > Insecta > Hymenoptera > Halictidae > Megalopta > Megalopta genalis. The sequence goes on along the minus strand of NC_135019.1, from coordinate 18,233,851 downwards.
ATTGCATAAGTGACAAACACTTCTAACTTAACATGTACATTCGACAATATGATGCTATATTGAAGACTTGCAAACTAAATGAAATATTACAATTTGCACTAAATAAGCAGGTGTCCTAATACTTGAAGGGGAATGTATATTGACAAGCTATCTTGAGGAAAAGAATGACAAAATAATTTTCAAAGAAATTCTTACGCAGCACAAGTATTAGGCGTATCATTTACATATTTATTTGCATTAATTTAGTTCTATGAAAACGCTTTGTTTTCAAGTATGGCCAGCGTTGTCATGTATCATTGAGAAATCATTCCTGACACCTCAATCCCAACACGACTTTCAACCAAATTAAGGATCAATAGCACAGATTAGATATAATGGACTATGGCCCACGTTCAATTCAATTCAATTTCTTGTTGTTCTTGAGTTCTTGCTGACTAATCCATTCAACGAGAATAGTAACTTTCCATCGTAATGACGCTTTTGAAAATTGATTTAGATATACAGTTAGCGTAAAAACTATTCGTACACTGAATTTCAGATTTTTGACAAATTGTCGATGTTTGAACTGTTATACTTTTGTAAAAAGGAGTCACACCATAATAAATCTGGACTTATTTTAAAGATTAAAGCCTTCATTTTCACAATTCATCGACCAGTTTTTCATACCATCCTTTTACAAATCATAGCAAACGGAAAACTGAACACATAGGTTTATTTAATTGGATCGCCTCCAAAGTCATTGAAAAGTTGTTTTTACGAATAAATCGTTCACGAATTTGGAGATCGAAAAAAACTTGTCCTTTAGAATAATCTCAAAAACTTGTTGTACACAATTTTTTAGTTGTTTTATGGAACAGAAACAAAGGACAAGTTCGAATGTTTGGAGTCCTCTTGAACCTTGTGTTACTATAAAGCAGACAGTACACCTTTCATTCGAAGCTCAATAGAGTGACTAAAAAAATCGTACATCAAAGTTTAAGGAGTCATTTTAAAGGGGAAGCTTCAATCTTCAAATCTAGATGTGAAAAAATTTCCAGACGTTTTAGTCAGTAATTTCTAGAAAGAACATGTCTCCAGTTTTCCGCCTGTTATATTATGCAAAAACATGTTACAGAATTATGAAGGATACATAGCGTAAGTAGAAGGTTTGAGCTTTAAAATGAGTCCAGGTTTATTGTTGAACGAGACGATTTTACGAAATTATAATAGTTCAAATATCGACAATTTGTTAAACGTCGGAAATACGGTGTATGATTACTTTTTATGCTGACTGTATATATGCTAAATTTCCGGTATTCTAAAACAGGCTTTCTCCGAAAGTATTTCATCGTTCTTAAAATTTATATGCGTCACTGTCCACTGTAACGCTTCGTTCGAAATGATTCGAGTCACGTTTCATTTGAGTTTTAAAAGTAAATAAATTTTGGAGCTGAAATTTCTCCATCCCAAGAGTTGACACCGTAAAAGAGATGAATGTGTCACAAGAAATCGTGCGACATAAGTTTATCTCGTGTTCGACGTAAGAGAAAAATTAACTACGTAAGTCTATGTGTTGCGAATTACGATGGAATGTGCAGGGTGTTTTGAAAGTCCAGTAAAGAATATGCAAGCTCTGTCAGAATTAAAAAAAGAATCCTATTAAACATATTCAAAGATCTTCCATCTCTGATTCAGCCACTTCGAGTCACGCTCCAGTTCAGTTTGCTTATCGCAAAATGATAGTAACTCGCGGCGACTGTATCTCGCGATGAGAGATTTACGGAAATTCATTTATTAGGACCACTTTCATCTCGGCACACGGCTAGAACGTTTAATAGAAAAATTCGAGATCGCTTCTAAACGATGCTGGATCGCTAAAAAGATCCATGGTGTTCTTTTCTTCCCGTTTGGTTACAGGCTGCACGTGGCGAGAGACGCTAGGCACATGCGTGTTTCAATCGGACTTTGGTTTTGCACTTAACTGTGCCTTCAAAAAGTCCGGCCTCTTCCGAGTACGAAATCTTGGAGGCGTCAAAGGCTACTTAGGCTTGGGTGAGTCGAAACTTGTCGATGGAACGGTAACATCCCGGGTAGCACAGGACGTCTTAAAGACGCCCGTTTTACGTACAATTCAGGTCTGAACGTCTTACGATCTAAACTGGACGTATTTAAGACATTCTATTTCGGATGTCGAAACGATGTCCAGTTCGGGACGTCTTGAAGACGTCCTGAGACTGGATTTCCTACATGCATTGGACGTATGCGTCAGACGCTTTTATATTGACGTACGCGTCTGGCGATCGTCTGCTTCGAAAATAGTCTGGATGCGCACGCATTGTGATTAACTTCAACGTTTACATATAAAAATATCCGAAGAATTTGTCCAATAACAGTTTCGATAAAACTTGTTCTTTAATCGATCTAAAAAACTATATATATGTCTCTTTATCATTCAGTAAATGTTTACTTATTAAAATGCTAGAATAACCCACTTCATCTCGCTTTTTGTATATTACCTTTGATATTCCTTCGTTTTTCTTTTGCCAAAATACTCAACACAATTTCTTTGTCATCTTTTTTCTTCAAGAAGTTAAGGCGAATGACCATCTGACAAGGGAAGGTCCTCAGGATTGACGCTTACTTTTTAATGAGATTTGGTACAGTGATAGAGCTTGTAAAGTTGAATTCAATGATACCCGTTTCTAGGGGCAGGCGATTTATAGTTTTTGGGATAATTAATGTTATAGTTGCTAATAAAAGGCCAGAAAGACGCACTGGATTATGACGCGAGGCACCGCGCGGTAGAAAGTGGAGGGTGTCTCACACGTCGCGATCAGGTAGCCCGCCTTTTACCCCCCACTTTTTGCCGCGAGGTGCTTTGCGCCGTAATCCAGTGCGTCTTTCTGGCCTTTTATTAGCAACTTTAACTATAAATCACCTTCCCCTAGAACCAGGTATCATAGGATTCAGCTTTACAAGCTCTATCACTGTACCAAATCTTATTAAAAAGTGAGCGTCAACCCTACAGACCTCCCCTTGTGAGAGTAAAGCTCTCGACAGTTGCTATAATCTCGTATATGCGGGACCCGACACGCCCCTTCTCCTTCCCCGCATCTTCTGCGCTGTGCTGCGAAGTATCGAGGCTCGAGTGGTGCTAGGACCACTGTCAGATAGCTACTCTCACAAAACGAATCGGTTTCGTATTGTTCCCTATTCCCGCACCTGCCCCCCCCCCCATTTCTCGAGGTACTTGAAGATGAATTTTCAGTACGAAAATTTTCGAGTTACTCGAACATATTCGAATAGATCTCTAATTTTCAAATTAACCGAAAATATCCGTGTTACTCGAATTACTTGAATATTTGAATATATAATGTATGTGTAGGTGTAGGTAACGTTAAATTGCAAATATCTTTCTTTCTTGAAAATTTAAAAATAAAGTATGCTAATGAAATTAGTGTGACATATCGTACTCCATAAGCCTATACACACTACGTATGTAGATATTCGAGCAATTCAAGCAATTCGAATATAGTCGAGTATGTAACTTGTGAACTAGAGATTTTTCCGAATATACAAGGTGTCCCAAAAATATTGTAAGCTCTTGAGAGGATTGATACCTGAGGTGATTTGAATCAGAGTTGGGCATTATTCGAATTGTTTTGAATATATATTTATCGACGATAATTATCCAAATGAATTCCTTTTAGTCCAATATATTATCCGAATAACGATCAATTATTCTCTCCATTTGTTCGAATAATTCTTTATTTGAATTTATGATGATAATTTATGACGAATTATTCTTTTTATTCGATTAAATTATTCGTATAATTTTTGATTCGAACAGAGATTATAAAATTATTCGAATAATAATGCAAATAATTGTGTTGACTGCTTTTGTTTTATTTAATTTTATTCGAGTAGGTTTTTTTATTTTACGTAGTTTTATTCGAATATATTCTGGATCAGTTCAATTTCAACTACTCATAGAATTATAAAATTGTCGATGCCTACCTGTGCAATTTAACATTTGATAATATGGATATGGAAGAAATTCATCGATACACTATGAAAAAAACAATTCATATTATATCATTTTTAGTCAAATCAATTATATTCTGTATGAATTCCTGTACGAATAAATTCTTGTTGGAATAAACTCTTATTCGAATAAAATTGTATTCGTTAATCTTTATCTCTCATCCGTCCGAGTGAAATTTTGTTCAACTCCGATATGAAGTAACTTTTTCCTTAGCGAAAGTGTTCTCCAATGCTTTGTTAACGAGTTATACGAAGGACGAAACCGCATTGGTTACACCGGAAGGCATCAGATGGTACTCGTTCTCTGGTTAGTCCGTGTTTTACGTTAATAACTCGTTAACGAGGTTGTAATCAACATTTTCACTAAAGAGAAAGTTATTTCAAATCAAAGTTGGGCAAAATTTCATACGAATATCAAATAAGATAAGGATTAACGAATAAAATTTTGTTCGACATTATCGAATTAATATCCATTCGAATAAAAATGTATCCAGAATAAGAAGTTATTTGTTATTCGAATAAGAATTTACTTGTATAATAATTAAATCAGAAAGTAATCGATTTAAATAAAAATTATAGATTAAATTATTTTTCCAATAATAATAATTAAAAAAAAAATTTGTTGCTAATAATGAATAATTGTTATTCAAATAAAATATACTACTAAAAAAAGATTCATTCGAATAATTATTTTAGAAAAATATTGAGAGAGAGAGAGAGAGAGAGAGAGAGAGAGAGAGAGAGAGAGAGAGATTCGATACCATTCGATGAGGCCCAACTCTGCTTCAAGTCAACTCAGAAATCTCCCTTCTCAAGAGGTTACAACATTTTTGGGACACTATGTATTCGTGTAATTCGAAAATTTTCGGAGCTGAAAATTTATCTTCAAGTACCTCGAAATCTTATAAGCGCTCGAGCATTCGCTCGCCGATTTCAAGTAAGTAGGAAAATTCAGAAGATCGACCGTTACTCGACTGAAAATTCGAGTACTCGAATAAATTTTTTTCCCTTTATGAAAAAACATCAACTTTTCAGAAAAATGTGCATATAGAGTGTTTGATAAGGATGGGAGAAAACGTAAAGAGTGATTCTTTATGATAAAACAGGATGTTTTGCGAGGAAGTTACCATAAAGTCATCGTGAAGAATCATGTTTCATAGCTTCTTCTGTCTATTGTCAAACATCTTGTACAGTTAATCACTAAAATATTCGGGCACCTTTTCAAAAGTAATAACATTTTGAAATCTTGTCCAAATGACTTGAATGTCACTTAGAATGTCAAAAATACTGAAAACGTTAAATAGAATAACTTTTTTATCCGAGCTTGTAACGAAAATTGAAATAATGCATTCTGTAGATCTCGGTGACTTATATGCAACCTGAAAATTTCATCTCAATTGGTTTATGAGTTTATTGACTTACAAACAATAACTGTAAGAAACCTCGAGACTTTTTGCCTGTAGTTTGTAACGATGTTGACCGATTTTGATTAAATTTTCAGCGCACGTATATGTTACTGTGATCTACAAAACGTATTTCTTAAATGTTAGTTATAGGCGCAGATGAAAAAGTTATTTTTTAAACGGTTTTATTCTTTTCGTGATTTGTTTAGGCATTGCGTAAGTAAACTAGTTCTTCTAACATTTTTAAAAAATTGAAATCACTTAGTCCAATTTTTAAAAAGTTATTCCGTTTCAGAAGCTGTCCGAATATTTTAATGATCTCATAATTTGATCGACTTGTAAAGGGTACGAATTGAAATCTCACAATTTATTGCTTTAATTGGGCTGTTTATTATATTGTAAATGCTTACAGAGAAAGGATTTTATATCGATGGTACAGGTTGTAATGAATTCTGTGGAATTATCGTGAAATACTATTATTTCACGATAATTTCAAAGTGTGTTGCTGCTGTGTGGTGGAGGTCCTGTCATTTAACTGCTTGTAATTGTAAAAAGTTGCGCTCAATGATTAACTTGTCAAAAATTTTTATTCTAAGCTAATAATTTTGAAAACAAAATTTTTTTCTTCGCTCGTAGCTTTAGACCATGTTTCAACTGCTGGAGGGTCAGAAAGTTACTAACGTTTGAGAACTTATATTAATGATGTACTTTCTATTCTGAATTATACTTCGTGTTGCATTACTAATTTCACCAATTGACGAAATAATATACAATCTCATCGATCAAGAGAAAAAACAAATTCTCCGTTTCATTTCGTGCTCTAGATTCTTATATAAGATTCGAGCTATATTATAACACAATCTGTAAGTATTCTGTAATTAGGTATTTATCAACAGATGGGTGTGTTCGAGTAAATAGACATTTTTCAATTCTCGTAAGTGAGTTGAATTGGTCTCTGTGAACGTATTTGCAGATGGAAGGATTATTAATTCTATGCAAGCGAAAATCGAGGCGAAACTAATTTATTACGTAATAACCGAGAACCGTTAATAAATCTATCAAATTAAAAGTAATTTTATATCATACTGCACTGTACTATTGAATATATTCACTATAATTTCTAAAAAAGAACAATTCTTTTTTTTTTCTTTGAATAAGGTTTAACGTCGCATCAATTGCGGTAGTTATTAGCGACGACTATTTTATTTCTTATTTTTTTAATTTTATTGTATAATAAGATGTGTTTTAAGAATGGAATAACTTTAGATAACTATATAAATGTCGAATCAATAAAAGAAGTAGAATCAATAAAATAATTTCATATCACAAAGAGTATTTTAAAATACAGGCATTGTACAAAATAATAACTTCACTTAACTAATAAATATTAAATTTTTGGTGAATCTTTGCACAATGGTAGAGGTTCAAATGTTGAAGCTAACGATACACCCTTTTGGGGATAAACAGTTTTGAGATATTTAACGTCAAAGTGTTATTGTTTCTTTTTTCAGGAAGTACACATATGGCTGATTATTTTAAGGTTACCCCAATTAAAGTTAATAAAATTAGAAAATAAATTAATAAATTATTGAATTTTTCAAAAATATCGTAGTTATTTCTACTTTGACACGTTGAATGCCACGTCGGTTTTACAGAAATTGTCCGTGGCGCCACGATGAATTTTCTTTTACGTGATACATATAATGTTGAAATATTATCTGCAATAGATAAGTTACATCTGTTTGACATCTTAACTGCGACAGGGGTCACTGTTTGAATTGATGATGGCAATAATACAAAATTTTAGATATTGACATTTGTTTTAAATTATATATATTTCTATCAATTTGGACGCGCCGGTCACCGGTAGCTCTAATGGCGTCACCGCCAAGTTAAGTGCCGGTCAGCGGTGACCCCCGTGGCATTCAACGTGTTAATTATAAGAAGCACGTGAAGCAGTGTGGTACTTTACAACCGAAATAATTTAAAGATTGAATATTTGACTGCGTCTTCCCGCGTAATCAAATTTCGATTTTGATTTGCCAAAATCCAAGGAATTTAATTGACAGGTAACTGTAAGATAATCAGCGACATGTGTATTTCCAGAAATAGAAAACCTCTGATCTTAAATATCTCGATAACTATTAAACGTCTACTCCCAAAAGGGGATATCATAAGCTTTAGTATTTAAAGCTCCATCATTGTGCACAGCCTGATCAAAACGTCAGAGTTGTACCTGGAGAGCTTTTCTTGTTAATACAATTGTAAACAGGAAAGGGATAAGTTTTGAAAAATTCAATAGTCGCATCAACATCAATTTTCCGATAATATTGACGTAGAAATATGATGTAAAAAGTGACAGAGTATGTCAAGTATATTGTAATTAGTAATATGCAACATGCATGATCTATGGTGACATTAACGATGACTTTCTGATTAAAACACACATGTTTTAACCTACTTCTACCACACTTTTGTCAATTTGAGGTTGACTATAGAAAAAAAGGTACGCTGCCTTGACCTGTCCTGGATCGTTCATTGAGGTTGTACCTATGTCCCGTAAAAAGACGACACTTCTAAGGAAACATAATTAGCATTAGGAGTGTGTAAACCGTAGAGATCAAAAGAGTCTGCTCGTAAAAAACTTATTTGCGCGTTTGCAGACCCAGCAAAAACTGGTGTCGTATCTTACGTAATAGATAGTTACACAACTTTCTTCGTGGTTTCTTCTTCTGACAGAATCGCGTTGCTCCCTTCTGGAGCAACAGAACCTGCTTCTCATGTATAATTCAGAACGAAAGTAGAATTTTTGATAAGAATTTCTGTGGGAAAAATATTGTTGCGAATACTAGCTTTTAGAAAACGAACAGATTTTGTAAATTGAATTGAACTATTGACGATGGTTAATGAAATCTTTTAATGTAATTAAAAATTTCTTATGATCGAATATTTTTTGTTACAATATATATTTGTTACGATGCGAATTTTATGAATTTATGACAAAGATGAGTAGAAGGAACACAAAACAGCTAGAATATTAGACAAATTAAAAAGTATTGTCACATTGTTTTCAGCCTGTTGAACATACTAACGAAAGAAATTAATTTCTGTTTTACTCCAGTTTGTTGCTAATGAGGTAAACAATATTTATTTTGGTCTGCGGACTAACCTAATTATACTGCGGATCTTCATGAAAATTCTCATTTCCATACATCATTTTACGAAGTTAGAATTAAAGGAAAATTTCCTTCGTTGTCTCATTCTAAAAAGAAAATTATGATATTATTAGAGCTTGTTAATTTATAGGTTTTAGTGTATTTTACCAATCTGCTATAGATGCAAGAACATCAGCAGACTAGTTACATCTTTCACGTCCAGTTTACATTGCTTCTACACAATGTATTATACATATATTGGAAGATTGAATTTTATGTAATTGATTGGATTTGTGCATAATAAGTACATTGCAGATATTTATACAAAATAAAAAAACTGCCTCAAGTAATGTGAAATAGGAATCAAATAGAAACTCCTTTTCTTCAATAATTTTAATAATTATCGACATATTGTTTTGCGAACGCATGCTGAATTTTATTTTGATGTCCGTAATATAGCCTTTTCATGTTAATCGTCGTAATGGTACTAAATAATTATCAGTATGACACTTGTTGATATTTATATCGCGATCATTATTTATGTGCATCATACTTTCGTATCACGTATTATTTAATAACGTAACATTTATCAAAATGTTTGAAACGTGTGGATCATTTTAAAACGAAAATGTAAAATTCTGCCAGTAAATTGTCAATCGCTTATGAATGTGCATAATTATTTTCAGGGTTTTCCGTCGGTGATGAATTGGGTTTCAGCCAATCAATATCCAATGTAGAAGTTGCCAAAAGAAGAAGCGTGTCCACTAGGGGAAATGTGCCATCCTACGCTAACTCGGTAAAAACAATATAATGTTTAAATTAAAGACAAACTTAACGCGTAGTGCAAAAAATACCATTTTGTCACTTTTCTGCAAGTTCGAAAGTTCTTTTAACCTCTTGAACTACAGCAACGAGTCGGATCTGTGATAAGGATTTCATACATAATGTGCTAAATATGCTTGTTACCATTTTTTTTTCGAATTGAAACAAAATTTGATTGTTCTGCTATCAGAATCTAGGAATTTAAGTGAATGGAGACATACAAGAAACAAGAGAATTGTCTCGTTCTATCAATTATTAAGAACAAAGAAGTGCTAATCAAGTAACTTATTATACGCATATACATGATTCGTATTCTGAATTATAGCGTGCAATCTACTCTGATGCTATTCGCAAATAAAAATGAAAATTGTAAATAAACGATTGCACATACATAACCAGCCGAGAGTTTGAAAACACTCTGCGAATTGATGGAAATAGAGACACGCTTGTTACACAAACTTAAAGAACAATGGCCAATTGAGTTCATCTACCAAACATAAGAAGCGAGAGTTTCATTTGAAACATGAGCTTCGAAATAAAAGAACATCAGTCATTTCATTAGGATGACTTTCGGCAGACGGCGCATGCCTGAATAGAGTAAATGTTCCAGTTTCCGTGCCCTCGGATTAAGAACGTATAGAAATAGGAAAGTATTATACATATATAAATTGATGAACTATATATTTTTTTTTATTATATTTACCTATCAGCATGTAAGATTCGGGGAAAGGTATCAATTTATATATAAAATTTTTCTCTTTTAACACGTTTTTAATCGGAGGGCACAGAAATTGGGACAGGCACGGAAACTGGAACATCTACCTTATATCAGAATTGTTAAAATCAAATGACATACAGAGGTATATTTCAATTACATTTACAAGAAAGTTCGGTTAGGATAAATTCGTTTATGTCAATTTTGTAGTCTGTCAACGATGGAAGAAAATAAGGTACATTGTAAATATTTAATGTTGTTTTATTACCGCAAAGCAAAACCGTCACACAAACAAGAAATAAGATACGTCGTCTTTACGGAGAAGATGTTTTAGCTGAAAGAACTGTGCGCAAGTGGTTTGCTAAGTTTCGAGCTGGAGATTTCAGCCTTAAAGATGAAGAACGCTCGGGCAGACCATTCATCATTGACGATGATAAAATACGGACTTCGATCGAAAGCAACCTGCACTAGATGACACCTATATTAGCAGAGACATTAAAAGTATCAAAAACAACTATTCATGAGCTTTTTGTAAAACTTCGTTATGTAAAACGTTACGATGTATGGATTCCGCACAACTTAACGGAAACAAATTTGCTGAAAACGCAACTTAATAAACATATCGTTTTGGAGCAGATAACGAGAAATGAATGATTTACAATAATATTGAGTGAAAAATATCCTGATGTAAGCGATATGAATCATCACTATCTATCCCAGAAGCTGGCCTCCATCCGGAGAAACTTGTACTGTATGTCTGGTGGGATGGGAAAGGAATCCTGTATTATGAGCTTTGGCCATACGACCAGATGATAGATTGAGATCAATATAGCTCACAACTGGATTAATTGAAAACAGCGATTCAAGGAGAACGTCCAGTAATAGCGAATTGGAAGGGTATCTTGTTCCATCGCGACGATGCTAGACGTCATCTTGGATGTCCTACTCCACCTGCCATAATCACCAGGCACTGCACCCCCCTTCTGATTTCTACGTACTTATATCTTTGTGAAATACCTCTAACGGTAATAACTTTAACTCTTGAGACGATGTAAAAACCATCTTGAAGAGATTTTTGTCGAAAACTCTGAGAAATTCTGGGAGGATGGAGAACGGTTGTTGAACAAAATGATGCATAAATAAATATGTATCGATATAGAAAAATGTCGCCTTAAAGTTTTCCTAAAAAATCGGCACGCACATTCCGGGCAAACCAATATTAAAAATCGATAGTTCCAAGTGTTTGGTCGGCATTGTCATTCGTCGTTCGGCATTTAGGCAAACGTGGTTAAAAGAAATAGAAAACAGGATAATAGAAGAATTTTAAAGTATTGTCACATTGCTTTCAGTCTATTCGATTCTACTGAATACTAAGAAATTGATTACTAATAATAAAAATCTAATACCAAGAAGATAGATCAATTTCTATAATTGCTTCAACTTGTCCGTAATCGTGGCAAACAATTTTTACCTTGCAAGCAGATTCGCAATCTAGCGATTCGGATATTTGAAAGTGTATAATATTCCAGAGTTTACGGACTTCCACCTTTTACCATTTATAAAATATTTACTTTCTCTCGAATCGAACGAGTTAGTTTCCTATGGCGGCACAAACTCAACTCGACCCGAAAGTACAAGCTCAACCTTGTCGTAATTGGTGCATGAATGTCGATACGCCTCTTTTCACGAACAACTGTGCACAACAACACGGTCTAGTGCAAGGCGCATGTTAGCGCCAGTACTCTGCTACACATCAATGGTATCCCATTGAAATGCGATAAAAACCAGGGAGGAAGGGCGAGCGAATGCAGGACAAGGCTGCAGACGTTTTTCTGTATCCGAAGAATCGCCGATATCGGAGTGGAAGTGCGAAGATTAATGTTGACGACGCTTCTCTATCAACAGATTTTAGCAACTCGAGCTGCTGCGATTTTTCTTTCGATCGAAACTGGATGAACGACTTTCTCACATGAAAAACTGAAAGCTGCGTCGCCGTGGTATCAAGTGAAATGCTCACGCAGTCGTCAATTGCCGTGGTTCGAAAACTTTGGAAAAGTTAATTTGCAAAAATTCATATTCGTAGCTTCCATATAAATTTAAACGATTTGTATTAATGTTCATTTTATTCGTTGCATTTATGCATTGATTATTAAATACATTTAATGTATTGATTCCGATGTCGTTGCTTTATTTCGTTTAATAGATTTTTATGAGTTATGCCGAGTGAATGAAAAGTGCTCGTCTTTCTACTTTCATCTATGTCGCACTTAATTGATCACGTAATGCTCGTCTAGTTGAAAACAGTATAACAATGTTATTAAAGTTTACATATGCCTTCACAATTTCATATGTTAGTTATACATTTTTATCATAAATGCATAAAATCCGCAGTCTAGTTATAACAAATTCTGAAATAGAAGGGAATAAACATAATATTATGATTAGCAGAATATGTAAGACACTTGTTCAAGCTCTCAATTTAATTCTTTAATATGTTACTATATCGAAATCTCCTTTTTTATTAATGAGGATATGAAGACTTATAATTATTTAGTCCCTCAATGTCTCGTCAAATACAAAACATAATCTTTTTAAATTATTGGGTTTTTATTAAGAGGTATAATTGTAATGAGACATAAACTTTATGTTGCAAATGCACATAACAGTATTTGCTATTCAATAAATGTGTCATTTCGAGTACATACGTCTCGTTTGTGTTATTGTCGATTATATGTTTTTGTGTGTTCTGGCTATGTACGTTCAGCGTGCGTTAAATCATTATAATAAAGTTTACATTTCATTATAATTATACCCTTTTGGTAAAAATCCAATATAACAGCAATTTATTTTGAAATAGATTTAAGTAAGCTGTGGATTTTATGCATTTATGACAAAATGGAGCAGGTCGAATACAAAACAATACAATGCAGGAGAAAAATTTCACAAAGCTATTGGATTATTTTCCAACTATTAAAAATGTTAGGGATGAAAATAAATTTCGATTTAATTTCTGTTTGTTGCAATCGAGGTAGAGAATTTTTACTTTGCATAAAGATCTAGATATAAGATTTCCTCCTTTTTATTATAATATATCCACTATATTCATCACAGGTGACTAATGTTTGAAAGATAGCTCCCGTTTTTTGATTTTTTAAACAAATACACTTAAATACTTGACCCACTTTGTCGAAGAGATTCGATTCCTCTCTATAATTAAATATACCTTTCTTCCAATAATAAGGTGCCGCTGTCAGTCTCCATGTCCAATAAAAAAGACCCTTTCAATCTACTAATCCTGCAAAAAACGGTCTTAAAAAATTGATCGATTCCTTTTCTCAAGGTTACCAACCGCGGAGACGTTAGACAACAAGTGCAAAACACTCGGCAAGTGGTGCCTCCTTTCAAGCCTCTGCCATCAGGTGCGGTTCGGCCGATTGCTCAGCAACCAGAACGACAGAAATTAGTTGTTCAGCAAAACAATACCGCCCTGAGAACCGTACCAGCACCTTCTTTGTCAGTGACGCAGCAGGATTTACTGAGACAGCAGCAGCAGCAGCAGCAGCAGCAACTAATTCAACAGGAATCGAAACAGAAACAGCAACAGAAGCTACAGCAGGAGGCGTTCGCGTTGCAGGTGTTGAAGCAGCAACGACTACAACAACAGGAAGCTATGAGACAGCAACAGCTGCAAAAGATCCAACAACAACAGAAACTACAGCAGCAACAATTAGCGGCGCAGCAACAGTTAGTGGCGCAGCAACAGAAGAGGCATCAGCAGATGCAAGTGAAGAGAGAACAGGTAGTTATGTTTCATTGTCTCATCTCCCCTTTAGCGTTATTTGTAACAATTGCTTTTATGAACACACGCTTCATCGATCAAGCATTTTCAAATTACTAAATTTTAAATTCTACCTTTACAACTTTATAAAATTCCACAATTACAGCTACAAATCTACGCCGATAATTTAGAACCATAGTTTTTGTACTCAGTTGATATTATCCCTAATTTCAGACCAATCAAATGAACCATCAATGGTTTTATATCTATCTGAGTCAGCAAATAATAACAAAATCATAAAATTTGTGTTAGCAGGGTTAAGTCAACTAGCCAAGTGAATGATTTCTAAATTTTTCTTTTATACTCTCAGATATTACGAAAACGTTAATATCAGAAGTTTTTAGATAAACTTCTGTATTCAAGCATATCTTATAATAGAAATCATACGGAGTTCAAATAAGGCTAATATTGTCAGTGTTATAAAACAATATATTGTACATTAGTGTTATACAGAGTGAGGCACAAGTTAGTCCCCACGATTTTTCAGCCCCTTCCGATCGTCTGACAAAAAATTGTTTCCTACCAAAGTTAATTAGTACTTAGTCGACAAGAAATTACAATTATCAAAATTTAAAAACAAATTCATTTTTGATAAAAAAACAAGGTCATCTTTATATTTTTAAATGAAACTAGGTAATTTTAAGTTCATAGTATCGTAGGTGATGTCAAGACGAATGCAACGAGCTGTTACATGATGTCCTTTAGATGACACCGAAGGAAAAATTGCCATGAATTGATTGCCACGATATTTGAAATAATTTGGCGATACATAACATCAAGGCCTCGCATATAAACATAAACAAATGAACGTAAACATTACAAATGCTCATTTATTCAATTTCAGACCGTAACAAATAAAACGAAAGAAAGATTTATATAAAACCAAATATTATGCCAATCGATTCATGGGAATTTTTTCTGCAATGTCATTTGAAGGTCATTATGTAGCAGGTCATTGAATTTGTCTCGACGTCGCCAACAATATTATGAAATTAGAATTATATAGTTTCGTTTAAAAATGTATTCCGTTAAAAAATCGTGACCTTTTTTTTATTGAAAATTAATTTGTTTTTAAATTTGCAATTGCAATTGCAATTTCTTGTCGGTTATATACTAATTAACTTTGATAGGAAACATGTTTTCATCAAACTATCGGAAGGGGCTGAAAAATTGTGGGGATTAATTTGTGCCTCACCCTGTATACAAATTTAAATCGTACGAAGTTTAAATGAAAATAACCTTGTCATTATTATAAAACAATATGCACCAATGTTAAACATATAATTAAATTAAAAAATTAAGTAAGTTTCAGTGTTAAGTGGAAATAGAAGAATAGTGTTCTTAGAACAGACATACTTTTTTCAATGAAGACACCATGATTTTGCAAACAACGTATTTCCAGTTAGAGATCATTAGGCCGCGGTTTTCTAACAGAATTACCAGAAATAGAAATTAAATAACAATCCATTTCTCTTTTTAATAATTTCCATAAATTGAAGAGAAAATAACAATGTTCTTAAAATTTTCTAACTCGCTTACACTCTGATATTTCATCTAGTCATTATTATGTTTTTCTAAATTTAGACACCGCAGATTCTCGCGGTTGCAGCTGCGACGCCAGGAAAACTACCCAATATCGTCGCCGCAATTCCGCCAGCTGGAAGCATAATAGATCCAGAATCTGTGTCGAAACCGATCGTTGCAAGCGGAGGTCTGCCACCCTTTATCTCGATGCCACAATCGTCGGCACAGTTGACTGATCGAATTAGCAACAGCCCAACGATCGTGGAAGATGCCGACAATGAAGTATCGAAGGACGACAATCAGGTAATCTTTTTCTTGTATGTACATTTGTAACGCGATTGCGGTGGTTGTAAACGGTTAGACCGACTTTATTCTAGTAGAACAAGTACTTGGAAAAGTAAAGAAACTGATTTCGTTGATACACATCGATTTCCAGCTGCCATTACCTGGAGACGACGTAGCTTCTTCCGTGAATGAGATGACATTGCTATCTTTGCACCCAACGGCCGTTGAGAACAGTCACAGCTTGCATCAACAACAAACGGAGAAACGACAATCGTTGCCATCGTCTTTGCCATCTTTGGCACCGATTCAAGGCATGGAGACGTCGTTGAAAGCTCTCGCGGAAGCTAGCAACATCACCCTCGAAGCTTTAGAAGCGGCTATTTTGCTCAGGCAACAACAGCTTCTGCGGAAACAACAAGGTCCAACGACTTCAACTACTACTACGACAACATTGCCTCCGCCCAAAAAGTAATCAATGCTTCCTTTTACTTTAGGCAGTACTTGTTATTCTAATTGTACGCAATGTTTAATCATTAGCGGAAAAAGAAGTGTAATACGAGAGCGGATCTTTATGCAAATGTACATTTTTTTTAGAACGTAGGCAAATTTATGGAACTTACACAATTTATATATATACATATATGTTGATTAGACATCTTTTTTACTCCTCTTGATGAGTGCTATAAAACCTTAAAGTCTTGAGCCACTTTTTTTAACACCTTGTATATCATAATATTTTATTTATTTATTTATAATATTTTATTATATCCATATATATATGGATATAAATTGTGAAGAACAGTTATGTGACAATATTATGTGATATACAATGTGTTAAAAAAGGTGGCTCAAGACTTTAAGGTTTTATAGCACTCATCGAGAGGAATAAAAAAATGTCTAATCAACATAGCATCAACATAAAATCTTGCTATTTAAGAATTCCGTCATAGCTGATACGAAAGCCGGTTGGGAATAATCGGTTGTCGATTAAACGATGTCCCACTTAAAACATTTGTTATGCTCAGTTCTTGCTAATCCGGTTGGTCTCGATTTATTCGGTCCGTTTCGACCCGATGGGGTCACTGTATGGAGCAACCACTACTGTAGATCAGACGAAATTCGTGCAAGATATAATACACGTATGTATCAATTACGTCCAGCGATGTAGAAAGGACATCTTCAGTTTGCAAGTTAATCTTCAGCAAGAAAAGACATCAGCTTGCCACAGAAAATTGAGAACAAATTATAATTACATATTATGATGCAAATTACAATAAATGATATTCGTTATATTCGATGTATTTTGCATAAAGATCCGCTGTCTAAGTATAATTTTTGAGTAAATCTAATTTTCGGTATGAGTATACAAATTGATTTTCGAAGGGTATCAATAAATACTTAAACGTCAATATTAAATGGCAATGTTTGAAAAAAGTTAGTTTTAGTTATCATTATTGAATTTAGATTACGATAATGCGTTAATTGTTCCTTTGAAGCCAATTTTAATTGAATATTTCTTGTTCTCAGTAAGTATAACTCTGGAGCCACAAAAGTGATGAATGCACCTCGAGAATATTATCCCTTGGGTTATGACAAAAACTTCGATGATAATTTTGCTAGTCGTGTTGATCTTCCGGATACGAGTTTCTATTGCGGTGATCAGAAACATTTCCCAGGGCTGTATGCTGACGAGGACCTTGGATGCATGGTATTTAAACATTCGTACAAATTCAAATTACTAATTGGTAATTTCATTAACATTCGAACGACGGTCCCCTTTAACAAAAGTATAATTAAGTATATTTAGGATCATTTGTTATTCAATTTATCTATTTTTCCTAGATATTGTTTAAGGTTCTTCTTTTAGATACATCGGGTTTTCTATATACCTTAATAAAACATGTGATCATTTAAATTACTTGACAGAAACCGTTACGTAACAGTATTTGTTACCCGGGCCCCGTCGTTCAGTTGTTAATTCACATAGCTCTGTAGGTATCGTCATCATTAGAAATATTAAAATGGGTCTTAATGAGCATATATCTTGACACTTTAATTTGTCATATCTATTGACTGAAAAAATTATTGGCCTTCTCAATGAATAATTGAATCTCGTTTAAATAATAAAACAGTTGGTGAATACTCGTGTTACACCATGAATCAAACAGTATGATAATTTGTGAAAAAATGGTAGGTATTATGGTGCCCAAAATATTCTGAAAAAAAATGAACCGTCGAAAGTGCGTTGCATAACAATGACTGTAGCCTGTCCTTCAAAAGGAGAGTACATCTGTGGTCGCAATAGCAGTCCATTTCACTTGAATCACTTCAGCCTTATGACACGCGGGTGACGGTACAACAGTTATAAATATCGGTTCACTTCGGATTTCTTTCGAAATGCAGGATATAAAAATCAACTAAATTTGGTTGCGAAAAGAAGGATATAGTAACGTGTACTCTTTAATCAATTAAGAACAATTATTTAAAATATTTCACGAATTGGTTATTATTGTATTTCTTTAGCAATTTACCTCAATAGCTTCGCATGCGACACAGAACTATATACTGTCCTATAACTGTCCTATAACTGTATATACTGTCCTATAACTATAACTGTCCTGAATCGACACAGAACTATACAGTATATTCTCTCTAATTGTCCTTCAGCTTGTAAACAAAAATAGACAATTTGGGAAGAGGAGATGTGATTATTCGAGCTTTGCGCCTCATTTTTATATTTGTTAATTGTGAACAATACAAACGAATTATGATTTTGGGGTACCCTGGTTACATACAAACTTTAAATCGAAATATTTCAAAAAGGAGTGCACATTTTAAAAAATCCTATTAGAGTTGTAACTTTAACCCTTTCTCGTTTCAAAAGCGATATCCATGATTATAAGTTCCCCTTGCAAGTTTATACATGTATGCATGGCTATTGCCATTTTTTTTACATTAGTGTCCATAAACTATGCTGTACTGTCACCACTTTACAGATATTTCTTAATGCTTTAACTGCATCAATGGTAATTTTGACATCCTTTTAAAGTTCTTTATAATCATTAACTGTGAATGTAGTTTTAAATGAAGAATTTATGTTTACTCAGGTATTTCACGTCTGCGCTCTAACTGACGACGGGCTGATCATGAAGAGCTTCCTGTGTCCTGAATCGACGCTGTTCGACCAAACGATCCTCAAGTGCAACTGGTGGTTCTACGTCGATTGCAAATCATCGAAAAGTCTATACGACAGCAACATTCCAATCAGCAAGAGCTATCAGCTAATGAAAGCTCTCGCGTTCTTCTCAGCGTACAAAAATCACGACAATAGTACAACCAATGCTCAAGATAGCTTAGATCCCAATAGCTCTTGAATCTTCTAAGAAGTATAGACGAGTCGTCGATCATCACTGAATAGTCGTGCATCTACTGTTAGGTTTTAATCGGTTCTACGATTGCCAATTAATGTTCTCCTAATCCATTAACTCTCAAATGATCTTGAATTATCTCTATCCGCTGTGACGCGTCGAATTATCGCGTGTATCGATGATTTATTTATAAATTAATGAATTAAGTATCATTCTTAGTGGGAAATTAATGGATTACAAAGAATTGTTTTAATAAATGTATAAGTCGAGACATATTATTCGATAGATTTTCGTTCTGCAGTGTAACGATTCTTTTCGAATATGTAGACTGTTGAAGTTTATGCGAAAGCTCATCATAATTCGCTTATTTAAACATTGATTAAGATTTATGATTAGACTGTGGATCTTTAAGCAAAATAAAAATCGTAGTTAATTGCAAGGATAGATAAGATGAAAATGTATTTCATTTTTTAATATTTGTAACAAGATGCAAGTAATGTAACAACATCCTCAAATTCTTCTAATGCTTTGACAGTTTTGAATTTGATTTATTCATTATTCTCACGAATGCATAAAATCCACGATCTATGATAAAGGACAAACTTACTTGAACATGAACTAATATATTGTCGAATTTTGAGAATGCGACGAAAATTGAATTTGAAAAGTTATTCTACGAAACTCACAGTCTACAGGGAACTATAAGCACTGCCAATCTTATTGCAAACGATGGACGTATGTACATATAATTTATTGCGTTCGTACGTAGTATTTGTAGCAGATAATTTTTTTTACAATAATGACTGTAAATAGTTTTATGTTGGTCTCTTCTTCGTTGATATGGCTTGTTCAATAATAATTCTATTTTCCATAACGATAATTACTTTTTTTTAGTCTAGACTTACCATTTTGCATGATTTTCGACACTTTAGGGACATAATGTAGGATAGGACGTAATTACGTAGAAAGCGTAACATTTATTATGGCAAGTAAAGATAACGGAAAATGATACAAATTAAATGCCAATATTGCCTTATTACGATGTAAACATTCAGTCTATAATTTCTCGTCGATGAACACGTTTAAAATCATTTGTTTAATTATACCAAAGGCACGATCCTTGTACATGTTTTGTTTTTAGTTAGTATATTCTAGAACGCCTGCTATTGTGTCGCAACTTGATAAATAATTCGCTTTCTAAAAGGTACAAAACGTTACAAATATTATGATTTATGTATTATGCCGAGCTGTTAATTTTTCAATTTCATGTAAGACATACTTAACATATTTTTGCAGCTAAATATCACCTTTCGGTACAAAGTGTTATCGAATTACAGCTGAAATTAATTCGCAGAAGATAACGAGTAAAATAACGAAATAACCTCGGAGACTTCCGTAGCTACATATATAGAGATAAATACGATTGTGTGTTATTTTTGTTAGATCTTTAAGTGCAAGAAATACTTTATAAACATACAAGTTTGTTACGGTCGTAATACTATGTTACTCTGTCTTATTAATTGGTTAAATTTGCGTCTATAATTCTGAAACGGCCCGTACAATATTCGACGCTGAAGATTCTGTGAGACGATGTGGAGGTAAGTATTACAAACCTACACTAGGGCGATCCTTATTTTTTGATTTTCTTTTTTTCTGGTATTATCTGACTAAATTGTGACACTTCATGGGAAAATAATGTGCGCAAAATTTGGAAGCAATCGGACAATGGGAACTTGTGTCGTATTTGTATTAAAGTTAAAAAATTTTAACGACTTCATGCCATTGTTTAACGTAATTGTACTTCTCTATTTTGGAAATATCGTTAAACGTTTTTGACCAGAAGTGTATGTCTTAAATGAATAATGATAAACTTTGTGTCTTATTTTCAAAAGTGTATACAAAATTACCTTACCAACATCGATGATGACCTATGAAAAAGTATATGTTAAATATTTTTCTGATAACTACCTCTCACAAAAATTTCATTAAAATAAGTGTATCCAGATTCGATATAGTCTCCTTTGTCAGCATCATACATTGATCTACCTTTTGCAATAGAGTAATGACTCTGAGGTACTACTAAAAATTGTTATACATATATCGCGTACAAAATAACTTTTACGTTATAAAATCTGTTTATATTTAAAAAAGTGTAACTGTTCATTGAGCCACAAGACTCAAATTCATGTGCATAAAATGCATTAAATCATATAAAATGGAAACACTGTAGATCAGAAAACCAATTTGAGATTTAGAGATAACTTGGTTTCGAAAGCAAAGGGTTAATAATAAATAAAAATTTAAGGGTCTTATACGTGGTTTTAGAAGTAACACATACAGTACATCATTATTCATCTAAAACGTTGTCCTCTATTCAAAAAAAGTACATAAAACAACGAAAAACAATTATGTTTGAAAATAAAATTAAATCATTAACATTTTCAATCTTTAACACAAATGTGGCACTGGTTCCTGATCTTCGATTACCTTCAAATTTTACACAAATTTTTTCAGTAAGTGTTTCAATTTAGGGGAGGGGACCACCCTACTCTATACGTACGTACTACACTTACCGTAATTCAGTCGCGAGTTTAATTAATCACTGAAACACTAGATCTGAACTCACTCTTCTTGCTTCGCTCTGGAGCACGAGAGGCAGCAGAATTGTTGATAGAAGTGATAAGTGCAGAGCCGGGCTTGTGCAACTAAATTGCAGTTCGACCTGCTGTCCTTGCAATCTGGATTTTCGTCTAAAACTAAAAGCAAGATTAATATATATTGCGATTATTCGAACGCTAGAAAGTTATTGTTTGAAGTACCGTTCGAGATTTCTGGGTCGTCTTGAACTTGCAGAACTCGGTGATGATTCTCGGAGATGTGTACGTCGTCCTTGCAAGGATAATCGTTACAGACCCGGCGATATATCGGTTTGTCTTTTTCCTTGCAATGGAGTTCATGAGGATCAGGCGAGTGACCGTGTCTGTTCAGGCACCTTACTTCCCTTTCCTGGATACCTTTCCCGCATGATCGAGAACACTGAAATGGTTCAAAAATATATTTAACACGTTAAGCGACAAGCCTGTTTTGCCTTCCTTTCCGTTTAGTCCGCGTTGTAACATTCTGTGAAACCTGCAAATACCAGGTTTTAATAATACTCGTTAAAATTTGTTTTGGCAACAAGTAATGTTTAGGAACGTTCTTTTACGATCGCCAAATTATTAAAAATTTACTTATATACAAGAATATCATTTTTTAAATTGTATATCATCAGACTCGGAGGCCCGTTGTTAACCTTCGAACTCTAAACGTGGTATATTTTACAGTATTTTACAGTAGCTGCAAAACAATATTTTTTGTGTCGCTCAACTCCTTGACTGCCAGGACTCCATGCGTGGGTGACGGAATTATTTGTTTACATTTGAAAATTAATTATTACTGAATTTTCAGTCTACTGAATTTTCCTAATCTTTTTTAGGATCTGTAAAACGTAAGGATATGCAAAAAGTAATTGATGTCATATAATTTAACTTTTCAATTGGTTAAACTTTACGGGTCCAAAGATTTTTGGTTCTTTTATGCATATTTCCGTAGGTTCTGTCAAGAAAACTTCAAAAATACAAGTCCCAAGGTGCAGAAACCATTGATTTAAAAGTAACCAAAGTAATTCTAAAATAATCCTAACCCTA
Source organism: Megalopta genalis (assembly GCF_051020955.1). Classification (NCBI taxonomy): domain Eukaryota; kingdom Metazoa; phylum Arthropoda; class Insecta; order Hymenoptera; family Halictidae; genus Megalopta; species Megalopta genalis. Next base: position 18,211,032 of record NC_135019.1, on the reverse strand, counting down.
ACCCTAACCCTTAAAATAAAGATTAGCGCAATAAAATATGGAGCATTCGAATTATGATATCAAAACGGCTACTCGTCCATGCTTCTGTTGCCATCTGGCGGTTCTTATAAGGAATTTCTTTGATATTTGTGCTGTTATCCAGTGTGCTAATGTGTCAAAAACGCTTGAAATTCGTCAACTTTGAACGGGTATAACTATCGAACCAATGGTTTGCGCATCTTGGGACTTGTATTTTTAGAGTTTTCTCGACAAAATCTACGGAAATATGAATAAAAGTGCCAAAAATCTTCGAATCTTTAAAGTAAAGATTAGTCTTTCAATTTCTTTTTGATTAAATGAAATACTTTAATTGTGTGATATTTTTTAGATTATTGACGAGACAGTTACGGTGTTACATGAAATATTGTTTAGAGGAATTTATCTCTATAAGAGCAGATACGTTTCGAGATGTTATACACGGTGTCACCGAACTAATGGTATAAGCGGAAAAGGGGTGAATCAACATGGAGCGTCATTTTCGAATAAATCGATGTCCCAGATTTTTAAACCTTCATAATTCAGAAAGTTCGAAAAATGGTACAGGACGAATTACCAAATTATTAAACATCAATCTGTATCATAATTATGGACTATAGATGGTAATAATGATCTGAAGTTTCCAAGCGACAGCATAAATGCAAAAATTGATCTGAAAAAATTACTTCTGTCCAATCCGATATGAACCACGTGGACTCGCATGGCGGGCCGTTACAAGGTCTTCTCGTTTCCGGTTTATTTGCGGGACAATTCATGTCCAGAACCAGTCGCAGTGATCCTCGAAGAGTGGTTACACAGACTGCTTCTCTGACTTGTTCCCCTGAATCACATTGTGTAGAGCACTAAGCAAAGAAAGAGAATTTGAAGAAAAATATCACTCAATGAAATTGGTTATAATAATATAATAAAATCGATTGTTTCTATTTTCTTCTCATTTCTTCAGAAAATCTTAGATGAGTTTTATGTATACAATGAGTAACGATAATATCCGGACACTTTTTCGAACAACTGACAAAACAATCTTTTTAAAATTGGACTTGAAAACCTGAATTTTTTCGAGGCTAGACTTTTCGAGTTTGCTAGATTGCATAGTTCACTAGACAAACGGTTAGAAACATGTTCGCAAAAATTATAATTTCTTGAAACGAGAAAAAGAAATTAATACATACGTTAACCGATTTCGATTAAATCTTCGGCACGCATATAAGATACCGGGATCTAAAAAACGACTTACTTTTGTTCTATGTTTAGATAGAAGAATTGAAAAATGTCGTTTTTTTATTTTAATCGATTGCAACTTTTGTAAAATTTTGTTTGTTTATCGGCTAATAAACCGATCAGTCTAACATTAAAAAAATTAAGTAATTCGATTGAATTTTAAGAAAGTTACTTTAAAAGATGTCCGAATATTAACGTCACTCACTGTACGTGTTTTTGATTTAAAATTGTTTTAGATGATTCGAACAATATATAGAAACTAATGAACAAATCTCCAGCTTGCATTCAAGAAATACAAAAGAACGGACCTCCGACCAAGGTCCCGTGAACCATTGTCCACTGCAGGTTCTGTTGCTAGAACAAGTCCTCGTAGTTTCCGGTTGACTTGCTGGATCGCAATACACTTCTCTCGGTGTATCGTCGCAGAAAACTTTTCTAGTTTGCACGCCAGTCCCGCATTCGGATGAACACTGAAAAATTTTGATCGAGTCATACATACACCCCTCTCCAAAAGTATTGGGATACTTGCAGAAAATTAAATAAATGTGAAAATCCAATATGAAAATGTTATAATTTTTTAAATTTATTCCAAAGTTAATTACATTCGGACATTCTTACCCCTTCGGACCATTCGGTGTATAACCATTGTATTCCTTCAGGTTCTGTGGAAATGACGGATAATGGTGTCGCTTTAGTCGTGCAAGGTCCATAGTCGCAAGGTTCTTGAGTGTCAGGCTTCGTTTCAAGATCGCAGGGAGGTCCTTGCGTGACGCATGTTACCATTCTTGTCCTTTTACCTAGCCCGCAAGACGTGGAGCACTTAAATGGAAGATGAACTAATTAAAACGTATGTATAATATTTAATAGTATTTATGTTTAAATGGACTACCTTAGTTGTTGGTATATATTAGTTTAATTGTATCAGGGTTCAAAAAAGTTCCGGACTTCTTTCATAATTAACATTGAAATTGATTACATGTGATACTTTTTAAAAGAAGTCCTGATATTGTAAGTTTTAATTAGAATAATATAGAAGAATTGTTGAGGGTACAAGTTTTGGTTTGACTAGAATTAATAAAGTTTAAAAACGAAATTTTTTCTATAATAGAAACAACTATTCTGTTACTTAATATAAAATAAGTTCTCAAACATTGCGACAAGTGCTAAATATTATTCAACGAATAATCTTATAACAATACTATATTATTGTCCTGGTTACAAACCGAAAATGATCCTTTTGAGAACAATTTATCAGATTATTGGGAGGAGATGAAATATAATAATAAAGTTCATCGTTCAATTGTGTCGCATTGCCGTAAAATGTTAAGGTTTTAAGAAGTATTTTTAATATAAAACCGTAGAATATTTAAGAGATCGTGAACGCAAACGATGTACCATTGTGCAAGAAAACCGCCGAATTGTCCGCAAATGTCGATAAGATCCAACAAATCTGTCAGGAATATTGCAAAAACATTAGGAGCAAGCGTTTCAACAGGAACAATGAGTAGGAAAATTTACCAAATTAAACTAGCATGCCGCAAGGTTAGGCGATAAGTCATTTATGATTAAAATTAATACTATAAGACGTTTTTTTTGCGGCGAAAAAATTATAATGAAAATTATAACGTGGAAAAAATTATAAAGATTACAAAATTTTGGAAAAACATAATATGAACTGATGAAAGTAAATTTGAGTTGCCGCAATTGAAAAAGAAGTATTTTTAGAGAAATAATGATGAAGCTTTTAAAAACTTCTTTATTACGCCAAGATTTAACAATCTAATGACAGATCATTAATAGTGAGGATAGATAGGTGTGTTTTTCATGAAACGAAATTGGAGCACTGGTACAAATTGACGGCATAATGACTGCGGAGACGTACGTCAATATTATGAATAGAAATTTAAAAATGGCAGGGGCAAAGATTGGTCTGAACAGCGGATTTCTGTTACAAAAAATATTTTGTAAGGATTCGAATATTTCATTGTTCATCCGCAAAGTCCTGACTTGAATCTAATAGATAACCTATTGAGTTTAATAACCAGCATTCCTAGCCGGTTAGAAGCCATAACTCAAGCAAAATATGGCAACACAAAGTATTAACTTTACTGCGAATTTTATTTATCATGTAATTTATTATGTGTCCAGTGATTAAATATGTAAATATTAACTTGAATTTTTCACTAAATAATCTATGTATTATATGACCACGGAATAAATAAAAGTATAACCACAATGAATATACGAATTTTCATTCATATCTATTCTCCTTTCTTGTATACTAAATGTCTGAGGACATTTGAAGTAATTTTTTCCTTAGCAAAAATGCAATCTGCAGCTTTGTATACGAGTTATTAACGAAAAACAGCCAATGAGTGTAATTGGGCTTCGTACGCTCGTTGGCTGAGCTACTTGAGTTTGCCTCTCATTGGTTACTGTTTTTCGTTAATAACTCGTAAACAAAGCAACAGATTGCATTTTCACTTAGAAATAAGTTACTTCAAATAATCTCAGGAATTCCTCATTTCCCGATTGCGAGACATTTTTGGGACACTCTGTATATTGTTTTATAATAATGATAAGATTGGATTTGCTCAAACCGTGCGCGATTTGTATCATAATATCTACTTGAATAAAAGAGTTTATCGAACAATTCTCATAAAAACATTTCCCTTATATCAATATAACTGTAAACTTAGAAAATTACAAACCAGTCATTCTGACTGGTTTGGTAGTTCTCGTGTTAGGGTAAATCTCATATCATCGTCGGAATTCAATAAATGATAAAAGCGATGGCCTCTTCAATGGTACAAAATGTTCTCCCTTACGCGTGCAGCGTAGAAATGAAGTATGATTCACTGAATTCGTTGGTTTCCAAAATAAATTTCAATTAACTGTAAAAATGCTATTTACTGATCTCAACCATGTCAGATGTATGGACCTCTAAATCCAAATAAGGTGTTCGGGATGCGTAACATGCAATAGAAGAAGATTAATACCGAAGACCATGTGCCCACGTTCCATTGCGGAGGCGGTATCGTCGTCGGCGTTATTTTAGCATCGTATTCACACGGCGTCGTTTCACAAGTCTCGGTCGTAGGAAGAATTTTCGGTTCCGTGCAGGCGCCGTCGGCTATCCTCATTACCAACGACGGTTTTATTTCTTGTACACACTCTAATTCCCTGGTTCGAGACCCTGTACCGCATGTGACCGAGCAGTGGCTCCAAGGACCGGGTTTCCATCTTCACAAAATCGAATAACTCCGCAATCAATTCCTGACTCAACTCCATTACAAATTAATTCAAATGAATTTAATCTTTTTTCTCGTCACTGGAATTTTCAAATCACTCGAAATAATTTCCTCTTGACGTTTTAAAAATTACGAAAATTTCGATTCTATACATTTGTAGACTTTTCATATCCGCTACGTTATTTGTTATATATTTATTATTATTATATATTTATTTAATTTACTAATTTATATTTCGATAAATACGTTAGAAAATAAAATATTTCAGGAACGTAATGATTTTTATCGTTTGATTAATTGTCGGTAATACTGTATACAGGTTGTATCTAGCAATTGCATAGCACTATAAATTTGATTCTAATTCAAAATTTGTTGTATATGTTCATAACGTAGTTGTATATTTCGAAGAGTACTAAATGTTTTATGATTTTTCGCTAATCTTTCTTTATTCAGAATGTCATTTTTTTCTATCTACAGAAGGAACGAAGTTATAATCAGTTTGTTAGCATGTCTACTGTACACTTGGTGCAAAAAACCCAGTTGATGAAATACGTAAATCGTGTCAATGTATATGTATCTATGTTCCATGTGCTACACTTACTTGGGAGGACAAGGCATGGTGTTGCATCGTTGAAGATCCCGTGGTTTTTCTGTGTGACATCGTTTCCCAGGCACCAATATTTGTGTGTGTTCTTTCACGCATATATATTTCAGCATTTGGAAGCCTTGATTTTGGAAGAAAGAAGAATAAATTTGACAGTTTCACTATTTTTGGTTTCAACAAAATTCTGATTTAACTGACGCCGATCAAGTTTAACCCTCGAGCACTTTCGCGGAGTAAATTTCTACCCTTGCGTAACATTTGCATTCATAATTTAAATATAACAAATAGAAATAAATTCAAAATATAATATATTTATTATATACCCGATTATATATGTTTCATTTATTTATTCGAATGATAAAGCAGCGATGCTGTCGCAATTTTGAATACAAATATTACGCGTGGGGTAGAAATTTACTTCGCGAAAGTGCTCGAGAGTAAATTTCGTAAAATACATAAAACGCAAAGAAATGCATAAATTGCAAAGATTGATGTACCTCCGCCACAAGTTTGACTGCATCCCGTATAACCGATCGCTTTCCAGACGAATTTTCTCTTTTTACCTCGTCGCGAAAGATAGGGTGATTGTGTTGCATTGTTGATCATCGAACCACCATCTATTCTAAAAAATGACAATGGCAATTAAACAATTTTCTTCAGTTAAAGACAAGAAGAATATGATAAGGATTCGAACATTTGTACTCAAATATTTACCTTCTATTCAAAGTACTTGGTATAATTGGTTCTCCAGCTTTGCCGGTGACTGTGAACGATATTTATCGTTACGATAATTATGATTAATAATTTAAATTGGAAATTGAAAATTTCGTAGTTGATATTAATATGTAATTTACCTGCTTTGTGTCCAAAATGTGTATTCGTGGGGACATTCCCATTTCCTGGGATAATGTATCGGTAAACTATACCCGGATTTGGTTCTTGATATAGAACCTAATGAGAACAGTAGTTTTTATCAGACAGTCATATTTATTATTCGGTAATAATTATGACTATGAATTACTTAGAAACTTTCCCCTTTTTTTTCGCTAATTACACTGTCCGACAAAATCAAACTAATTATGGCACATTAAAGTACAGTAATTTCTCTCACATTGTCCCATAGTTTGGGAACGAAAATGGACAACTTGGGAAGAGCAGATACAATTATTCGAGTCTCGTACTTCGTTTTTATAGTTGTTGATAATCGGCAAGGTTAGCAACAACTATAAAAACGAGCCTCGAGACTCGAATAATTGTATCTCCTCTTCCCAAGTTGTTCAATTTCGTTCCCAAGTTGAGGGACAATGTGAGAGAAATTATTGTATCTGATTTATATAGGGTGTCCTAAAATTACTGTACAAGCGAGAAATGAGGGGTTCCTAAGGTCATTTGAAGTAACTTTTTCCTTAGCGGAAATGTAATCCGCGGTTTCGTTTACGTGTTATTAACAAAAAACAATCATCAATGAGTATCAATGACCAGGCGAGCTCGCCTGGAGCTAGAAGGTCGAGCCAATTAGCGGAAATGGGCTTCGCGCGCTCGTTGGCTGAATCGCCTCGCGTCAGCCGAGCTCGCCTCTCATTGGTCAGTGTTTTTTGTTAATAATTCGTTAACGATGCCTCAGAGAAAATTTTTGTAAAGGAAAAAGTTATTTCAAATTCCCTCAGGAACCTTTCATATCTTGCTTGTACAATAATTTTGGGACACTTTGTATAGCTTTTTAATTTTCTCACAAGCTTAGTTATTAATAAAGCACGAATATGATTATAGGAAGAATGAAGAAAAAGAAAGTGACATTATAAAAATATCGTTACAATTCTTGCATATGTGTAATATGAAAAAATTATTATGAAGTGAAATCTTAAAGCAGAGTTTTTTCAAAATTCAATGAAATATTCACCATGACATCGACTGACTCCTGCAAAGGGCCAGTAGCAGAGAAACTTTCCAAATGTTGAGGTCCTTGACGAAGGTACACAAAAGTTGTCCCTGCTGCTTGATACTTGCCAGACAAGTTGATATTGTAATTTCCATTCAGGAAATAGGTACCATTCTGCAGTTTGATTGCTGAAAAAATTATTTCACATTTTACTTTCAATAAACGCTGTGCAAATTATTTGTCACTAGATTTAATAATTAATAATTCGTTTCTAATTTTGTATCGATTTTAAAAGTCTAAATGAAAAACTTAACTAAAAGTGTTTGTTTCAAAATATAATAAAACAATATTCGACATAAAAATGCGAATTCTAATAATATGTATAAATTCGTTTGAATAATATATATAAATTCATTGTAATAATATGTATAAATTCGTTGTGATAATATCTATAAATTCATTGTAATAATATGTATAAATAGTCTCATGGTTGATTTTTAACACGTTCGCGACCGTAATTTCTTTTGTTATTTAACTACATTGCTGAAATAATTTATTAAATGCAACATATTTCTGTTACGAATTTCTTACTTAAATAAATTAGCGAAACGAAATTATGGGTTCCCTATATAGTATGCTATGACTTTACCGCTAAAATTGCGAGCCCTAAAAGCAACTAATATTGGTTTATAACAATTACAAGATTAGATTTATTTAAACTTCGTATGGTTTCTATTATAACAAATGATTGATTAAAAAAATTTATGTAAACATTTCTTATAGAAACATTTTCACAATATCAGCAATTGTAAAAGAAAAAATTCAGAAATCAGTCATTTTGACTGGTTTGGTAGTTCTAGCGTTAATAAACAATATTTATAACATAAGTAACGTAATTAAACAATAGGAAAATTAATTTGTCTATTTATACCGAAACAACCGTCACACATGTGTGGAACGGATAATAAACGCGTTAAAGATAGAAAATTTCACAAATAATTTTATTAGTAGATTAATTTATCGAGAGAACCATCAATCAACGTATAGTTTAACGTGAAATTAAAGAAACAGAAGAATACAACTGAAAAAGAACCTACATGCTCCTACATACTAATGCCAACCGCATGTCTTGCAAATGACTCTGCAGAAATTAAATGAACTAGACCGTGTGATTTTACTTCACCCAGCTTATTCTGCAGATTACTCTCCGATATACTACTATCTTTTCAAGCATGCTAACAAGTTATTACGAAAGAAGATTTTCGATATTCAAGAAGCAGCTGCAAACGTTTCTGGGGAACTTATTTGCTACAGAACACCAGAATTCAATATTTGGTGGAATAAAACGACGATTACAAAAAATATTCAAATGCTTTTAAAACGAAATAAGTTCTTTAAAATTGAACCACACGACTTGAACGGTTTTGAGATGTCAGAGGGACTAGTTCACTAGACAATAGCCAAACAAAATTTCATATAAATTGCAATACGTTGAAATGACAAGAAAGATAAAACAATTGTGTTTTTATCATTTTTATCTGACCCTGCAACAAAAATTTGAATTTGTTTTGTGATGAAATTTTCAGCACCCAGATCTACAAAACGCATTGCTTAAAGAGCCAAGCCGGATAAAATGGTCAAATCTACCCTTAGAGGTTTTTCAACGCACCGTTCGATAGGAGACCATGAAAAACCTCTTTGTGCAAAATTTCAATCCTTTAGCTTTTCCTGGAGGGTAGTTACAGGGTAGATTAGATCGCACACTTTTCCACATTTTCTCCCTCGGTGGCTTCTTAAAATTTTAAAAAAAGTTTGACTTATTTTGACTAACACGCCACATGTTAGAGAATTTTTTCAGATTTTTCGGTTGTAAACTGTGGTTACAGAAAATAGGAAACCAAAAAGAAGAGGATCAGAAAATTGCAGATTTTTCGAGAAAAAAAGATTTTGCCCTCACCGTTCTATCGAAGGACATTGCCAAAAGCAATGTTGTCAATTTTTGTCAGATGTAAGTGTGGAACACTGTTGCAAAAAATAAAAACCAAACTTTTGACGTTTTCTCCGTAAGTTGTACTTGGTTTCGTCTGATCAATAACTATATTGTGCAATATTAAATGGTTTTACATATAAAGAAATGATCGTTTAGCTAGGAACACGAAATTCAAGATATGAAGGTGCGGTAAGCGTGATATACATATATCTCCGCAACGCAATCGTGGTCACCGTGGACCATCTTTTTAAAATTCATCTATGTTTCTAAGAGGTCAATGTCATCATTTTTCTCACTTTTCATCATCGTTATGATTCCTGGCAACGCATAGAGAAACTACATTTCATAAAGCATTTTCCGCGATATGAATTAACACGTTCATGAGTGCATTAGAGACTATTAGAGAGATCGCTATCGAGTATTCAGCCCTCCCGTTGCTAATTATTTCACGCTTGTGTCATGCGTTGAGAAGTAAATCGCATAATCAGTCACCTAATGAAACGTATAGTCATTCGCGGAGCTTGAATACAAGAATTGCTGTCTCTCCGTCGGCGTTCTGTACGCGATATGATACATTAGAAATATGGACACGTCATTTATTAAATGACGCGCACGCCGATTACCCGCTGGTTGTCTTTCATCTCTCTTCAGGCGTAGTTGAACGAAACATTAGACCGATATTAGCAGCCATTAGGAAGCGAATTTACTTGCAGCAAGAAGCTCAATCTATTTATCTCGCGTCGACGATATAAATAACATTTTATGCGCAATTATTGCCTACGTTTGTTTTCATGAAATAATATTACATGACTAGTAGTACGCTTATTTTCTTCAAACGAAGAGATTTTATCACATTTCTTAGATCATTAATTAATTTACTGCAATGCTTTACTTGCTTTGTGTCAATTTATTTTAGCTTCGTTCGCTGCTTATTTATTTTTGTGTTCGATACATCTCGGTGTGATGTTTTCAATTTTATATCTTATATATTAGAATATACACCCACGAACAAAAGAAACATGTTATACACGTGAATATTCTTGGATACGATAATTTTTTACAATTTTCTAACTTTTCATTTTATTTTTTAATTTTCTTAATTTTTAATAATTTTTATTTGTGAAGTTTCTTTTGTTTTCTTTTACCTATAAATTAGGTTGTTCAGAAGGTTGGACTCACATTTCATAGAGTTCGTTTCATTTAATTCATAAAGAAGATTTGAAACACAATTCATTCTTTCATTTTATGAATTTAGACAAGATTTTGCACATATATTTTCGGAGCTATATTCTTCAAAAAAGTGCAAAAAATATCGATGTTTACAAATGCTCATATTAGAATGCCTCCTCAAACTTTCGTTCTTGTCCTAATATGTTTCAACTTTAATTAAAATGGATATTTATTACAAAAACAGGTGTTTTTTTCCAATGTCATATTACGAAAATATAATGATTACAACAGTTCGGCCATTAATTTCGAATAATTCGAACGATGGATAATTCGAGAACCTAACTACAGGAAGCATTGTTAAATTGTACATTGTCGTGTATGACGCCATATACCATAAACGACAAGTTCTATTAATACAACATACTTGAAGGTTGCAATTTCTGACATAAACTCGATGTTTCAATGCGGTTTCTGCGTCATAACTTTGAGTACACGCCAACAAAGCCTACCATTCTATTATGAATTTAATATAGACATGCGAAACGAGCGTCGGCCGACACTCATACGAACGTTGAAATTGATCACTGTTCGCAAAACCTTCGGATCGTTTCACGTTATTTCACACCTACCTAGGTTCTTTCAAATCCGAAGAATAGCCGCACTTCGGACACATTCTGTACAGCATTTAATCTTCTTAACGATCTATGACACGTCGATCGGGATACGTAAAAGTACAGATCGCAATCGTTTAGCCAAGAATTGTACCTATACTTACAAGAGCACTAGTCGGCATCGATTTTACGACCGGTCGATTTATGCGATCCAAGATAGATATGTTCCAGGAAACACCGTACACTATGCACTCATAACAACACTTTTTTGAGTTTCGCAAGCTGCGGAGGAAAGTCTACGGAATTGCACTGCGTTTGAAACACGGCGTCTTTTTACAGAATTGTTCCGCATTCACAGTTAACGCAAAGTCAAGCTAGGGTATACGTACCTGTCACTGCGGCATTTTCTCCCAATGAGACTAATATTATGTGAAAATATACTTTTTTTGCCTCAATAAATTTATATAATTCAATGAAAATATATTACTTGTTGAAGTAAAAAAGAAATTGTGAAACACACACACACACACACACACACACACACACACACACACACACACATTCTCATATTCTCATATTCTTAAAAATATGAGAATGTTGTTTTCTTGAGAGTGATATGAGAATGATATTTTTAAAAAAATTAAAATTTTTCTGCTGTTTCGATCACCAAAGAACTGCTGTTCAACTCATTTTACATTCTTTATACTACTTTAAATTGAATAGGCAAAGAATATACCTACTTTATTACGATACAAATGTTAGAAAAAACTTCTCTCTTGCTTTTTTAATAAAAGAAATTATTCCTTTAGCATTACGTACATGAAAACGAAGGGGAGCTTCTTACTGTGCCACAAATATCACTAGGAATGTTCTTAATACTGCGATTACTTCGGTTAGAAACGAGGTTCGCTCCAGCGTAACGATTTAGGTCATTGTACATGGTTATGATACAATACCAGAGTTCGATTCGATAAAAGTGAGAAAAATTATTTATATCTAATCTAAGTTAATAATTATTATTCATGCAATTGAGAGACATACATATTACATATAGAAGAAAATGGGAAGCTTGAAAAACAAAAGGGAATACCTGCAGGAATGTGGTATTTAAGAAATAAAACGATAGAAGAATTGAATAAGAAAGAGAAATTTAAAAGAGATTCAGACTGACAATAATAAATATTATCGAATTAGATTATAGAATTAGAAATGAAATGTGATATTACACTGTACATAGTGTTGAAATTAATAAAATGTTTATTCCTTAAAAAACTAATAAATAAAAAAAATGATTTGTTACCGTACTCAGCATTTATTTGAAGTAGGTAATAACTAAATAGTTAGTTTGTTTCCTTCTTCTCATATATTTTGAATTCTAATGAGCAGTAATAGGTACGCAGTAATTGATATACTTTTTTCTCCGCAATAATACGTACAAAATGTAATCGATTTTATTTTTTAATATTATCATATGAGGTATTAGGTTTTGAAGATCATCAATTTTGATTGCCGTTCAGAACACATTACTCTTCGATAAAATGCTCAAACATGTTATTATTTCATGATAAATTAGGAGATATATTAATATAAAGTGCGATCAAAGCATGATGTCGCAGTAATCGGTAAAATAACCATACAGAAAGATGTCAACATCTCAAGATTTCTTACGATTATTAACCGAAAGTCCTGAAAAACTGAAAAACTTTTCGCTCTCTTCCATTGTCTGTAGTTCATAACGACGTTAATCGTATAAGCTCGATCAAGCATGTAAAAACGCATTGTTTGAATTTCTTTTTTAGGCTCAGATATAAAAGTTGAACAAACATCACTTTTCAATTTTTGTACGATTCCAATCAATTGCAATGTTTGCAAAATCATTTTTATCCACTGCCTAACAACTTACAAAAATTCAAAACACGGTTCAATTTCTAGAAAGTTATTCCGTTTCAAAATGTGTCAACATACTTCCCGCGACGAGAGTATTCGGAAGATTCCATGGAATTTTATCGAAAGTGAATTTAGCATCAATGTCTGCAAATTGTACCGTACATTCTCCATCAACAACAAACTACCGATTATTAGGCATTTATATTTGAGTAGATTATAATCATTGCGGTGTAACTTACATTTTCCTCATTTCACATTTTCCAAATTTATTTCACTTGTCGTTTTAACATTTTGGCACGTATAGTTTATATTTTCAGACACAAGTCAACATTTTCGGAAATGTATATGATTCTAACCCAGTTATTTAGAACAGGCGAATTTTTTAAGTACAAAAGAGCTTGTACATCACACAAAATGAATACTGTTTTTATTTTCCCTCCTCTCCGATCTAGTGACATTGCTTAAATCAATTGGTTCCTTTTCAGATTTTTAGATTAAAGTATAATATATATATATAATGTCATTAAATAAACATAAATTCAACAGTGGATTTAGAATTGCAATGGCAAAGTCAGTTTAAAATTAGTTTAAATCCTTGCCGCACCATTATCTTCACAGTAACAATGATTAGAACTTTTACGATTGTAATAATTTCTTAGAAGAAGAAGAAAATGTATATTTTTTGTGCGCTACATTCACTCGAATGATTAAATATTAACAATGAAAGAACAGCGTTTTACTCCGACTTGAAAGAACGCAACAACATTCATACATAATAGATTATTTTACGAGAGTATTATTAGTTAGATTAGTTCGACTCGTCAAAGTACGATATACGTTTAAATTGATATATAATATACGGATTAAAAGAATCCTAAATCGCTGTTTCATCAGACACAGAACGGATACATTTTATAACTAAAAGGTGCAATTACAACTTCATTACGGATCTTTTTGCAAAACTGTTTTAAATTTCACCTACTTATTTATCATGCAAATCCGCAGTCTAATTATAACCGTATTTTTCATTCCGCTTCCAATGAGACTGCAAATGAGTGATAATCCTAAGCTGTTCGTATTAATTCAATCACCCATTGCGAATATGTTTAATAAAATCAGCAGAGGCGTATAAATACGTGCGATGAAAAATTCTCGGTGTCAAATAAAGTGAACAAAAATATAAACTCGATCCTGAGGTGTCGTAGCCACCGCATGTCAGAAATTATCATGAAATCCGCGAAACCAGATACTCGAAGCGCAACACGGTGTGTGACATGCCTATCAACAGCTGTTGCGCCGCACTTGCAACAGACAGCGCCCCGCACGTCCCACTTAGCACGCAACAGGAGATTGGATTATGGGAGGGTTGGTGCTGGTCGATATCGACTCCTTCAGCCTACGGATTCGCGCGATAGGAGATCCCGGGTTGATAATAAAATGCGATCGCGAACCCGGCGCAGCTGATTGCTTACAATTGCGAGCAATCACGGCGACGCGACGATTTGCTTACTGGCACAGTTCATTAAAATCAGTTTGCCGCGGTACGAACGGAACACCCGTGTATCAGCCTGATTCAATATTGTCGGGCAACCTTCGTCTGATCCCATTTCTCTTCATTCGTTACGCGCTCGTTCGTGTTCCGCTTTATTATCTCCCGACACTTTCACGCCTTTGTTACCGAACGACGTGTTTACGATTCCATAAATCGCATATTTCCCTCGGCTGTTGTTCCTTCGACCCGACGCTTGCCTCTAATGACGATGTCATTCTGGTATCGCCGAGTCTCCGGTATGTAAATGAGAACGCTTTCACCGGTATTAACCTTCGCGAAAAAAGAAGTCAGCCCACTCGAATTCAGAGCCGAACTCAATGAAATTTTACATATTTTCGGAGATTCCAGCCGCATATTTACGTACAAGATGTTTGATAGGGACGTCTACCAGGGATGTGCAAGTACAGTCGCGGACATACAGCGTGTCTTGTTTAAGTGAGTACAGCAGGATATCTCGGAAGAAGTTATAGTTATAGTTTTAAAAATGTTCCTAAATGTTTTATAGTTTCCAAAATGTTCCTACAAAAGTTGTTTCATAGGATAGGCTACATCATGTGATATTAATTGTCATAACCATGTTTCAATATTTACACGTTATGTGCAAAGTGTACACGAATTTCAGGCCATTTGGCAGTGATAAACGAGTGAGGCGTCTAAATTAGATACGAAGATAGTAAATAGATGCTCACAATAACAAAATACAAGCTGACATACGCGACAAGCATGTCTATTGAAGAGGCAATAATCATTTTCAAAGCACTGAAACTCTGCAAAGACCAACTAAATGAAAAGTACACCATTCTCACAGATCCTCCCTTCGTTATAACAGCAACACAAAACTACAGACCGAAAACGAAATAATCTTAAACAAACAAGATATATACATAGAGAGAGAGATATGGATAAGAAAAGATTTATAACCACTGAGACCCCTTCCGCTATAACACAGCAGGAAAAGGAGAAGCGGACGAAGCAGCCAGAGAGAAACTATCCTACTGCCTCCTAAGAATGAAATCAACATACTATCCCAGAATATCGAGGAAGCTATCAGCTGCAAAACAGTAGAGGAATGGCAAAAAGAATGGACCGCTATAAACTTCGCGAAACCATACAAAATAATAGTGTACCGCTGCAGGTTTTTATCTGACCAACCTACAAGTAAAGCTATTCAAGTTACTCAAACTATTCAGAGATAATCGGTCGTGCAAGACGGACGTACAAATTCCTCCTGCAAAATAAAACTTCACCTCAATATGAATTATGTGAAATTTGTTATTTATTCAATACCCTTCGAAAGAAATCTAAAAATCGAAACGAAACGGTAAACTTCCAAAATGAAAACTATGGGCACATGGGATGAAATCTAAACAATAAAATAACCGCCGTTAATGTCAAGGTTGTTGATCTGACGTTTAAAAATGAAAGATGAAGATTTTCACCAGTTAACTACGCATTGACGACAATTTGTTTCCAGATTGTGGGCGTTTGTGATTACTCGATTAAGACTTTTTTGGTTTGAGAAAGTTAAGTCAATGAGATCTGCGATGATTATAATGCGTTTATAGCAAATGGTATATTAAAATGGAGTACAAATTATTGATTTTGTAGATGCAGATCACATTCATCTTGTAGATTTTATTTACCTTTCTACGAATCAAGTTCATCCTTATGCAAATCAGAATCACTCCAACAGTCACTTATAAAATTTAATTCGCATTTTACTGGCGATTAAAGACGTTTTCTAGTGTATTTTTGCGATATTTTCAATTTTTCTAGCGGTCGGACATGTTTGGAAATTTTTAAGTTTAATATAAACTGATATATTAAAAAACAAATAATACAAATATCATTAGATCATATTTATTTATTATCAGGTCATATTTTTCGAGATTTCAAGGTCATTGATGTTTTTTTTTTTAAATAGGATTACATATTTTTGTTATTATATCATGATAGCTAAGATCAAGACGAATCAAATTACCTGTAATACCATGACCTTAACATGACCTTGAGTCCAAATTTGAAACTTTTAGAAATGAACACTAACGCTGTAATAACTCCAACGGAGAGATAAACGATGACAATTTTATTGGAATAAGTGTACAAAATCGTTTCCATTTACTTTTGCACAGTTTTTAATTCGGTTTTTTATTCAAATCGCAGCCAATTTCGATGTGACAAATAAAAATCGCGACGAGCGATGCGATACTCGGCCTGCTTAAGGTCAGGTGAAGGTCATTTTACTACATGCCATTGAATTCGACTTGATCTTAGTTATCAATATATAATAACAAAAGTATATAATCCTAATTAAAAAAACACCGATGATCTTGAAATCTCGAAAAATATGACCTTTAGAAAAAAAACGATTTCGACCGCAACATGTGTCCCTTTGAGCCAAAAAATTTGATCCTTAAACATTTCCGCGTAACATTATCAATAACGGAGATATCGCTTTGTAACAGAGTTACTAAAAGACACTGTAAAAAAGGATTAATTTAGAGTGCAGAAACCATAATGGAATGAAATTTTGTTCTCACTTTTAAGCAAGAGTTAGCTGCAATTTTACTCTGATTTTTTAGGTACCTTTTACCTTAACACTACCAATTTACATGAACATGATACAGTGGCGTGTTTGCTGATTCGTTGGTTAACGTATCAATAGATTCTCAGCTTAACACATTAACTGCCAGGATTCACATTTGAGGATTTTGGAATTTTACGTACACCACTTGGCGCGAAGAATATATCAGGAGCGTTTGACAGTTTAATGTCATTTTATACATATCAATCAATATCGTTTATAGCAGACGGTGTGTATTTTGTGTTTCGTTTTTTTTCAACAAGTGAACAAATTTGGAAATCATCTATAAGTTGAACACAACAAAATTGTGATACTTGAAGCATGATATTTTTGGTTTGGTTTTCATATTATAATTAAATACCATACATAAATATGTAATTTAGAGGTTATAGCAATTATGTGTTACTTAATCAGTCTTTTGTTTTTCATACAATAAACAAATTTCTTCTTTCTTTTTATTCACGCAACCTACCACAATCCCGATTTGGGACTTTTTAAAAAATATAAGATATTTTAACAACAAAATATAATTTGAATATAATTATATTGTTACGCAACTTTTTGTGCATATACATAACTTTTGCTGTCAAAAATTAAAAAAAAGAATTGGCACTTAATGGGTTAACGGGGAATTTTTCGGAACACAGCTAACAGTTGCGCTAATTAAAAACACGCCTCCTGCCAAGTCAAAACGCCCGAAACCTCAACGTCGCGGCACCTAACGAATAATGAACTGTTAAACGAAGATTCATCGCAGAGATTGTTGTTGCAACCTAAATTTGTTTAACCTTAAACCGGAAACTGTGTCGCGCAGATGTGCGGACCGTAGCACGAGATAGCTAAGTGCTAAATTCGTAATCGAAGTATGTAATCCAAATAACACTAATCACAGCGGGCGGTGGCAGTATGCACGCGCGTGGAATTTAATCCTGAAAATATGCCAGGAATGGAGAGTTCGAATATTCCGAGAAGTGTTCTTAATAAGTATACAGCATGATATTATCGCGGGCATATTTCAGAATGCGCGCATTGTTTGGACAGCGGAACGCATACTCGAATAACAGGTATGTACATATCCATATGGGACAAGTTCTACTGCATTTTCGTGCCGCTAAAAATACGATGCTGCTAAATATACAATGTCGCTCCCTTACCCAAATAATTCTCCGTGTGTCGCAATTGTGTCACGTTCAGAGCCAGAGCACCTCGAGGAACTGTGGCCACTAGATTGTAGCCCAGCTCCAAGGTCGGTTCCGTGAAAATCCCATCGATCAAGTGTCCGCTGCAATAACCCGAGAAACACTGCAACCAGAATTAGCATGGCGTTAATTCATTATTCATGTACCCGTTGGATTTTTCTGACGAGCGAGACAAGTTTCGCGATCCCCGTGCTGTTTCCGATCGCAAATTTCTCATGCGTCGCTACGTCTACGATCGTGTAGGGTAATTACAGGATTAAGCTGGGACATTTTATCAGCTGATCAATTATTCAACAAAATCCTAATTTGTGATGTTAGCCACAGCGTTCGACGAAAAAAACTGATGTGTCGAGCGTACATATTTTTTCTTTGGCAATTAGCGCGTTCTTTTCAGCGTTCAGAAATGTTGCTTTTTCGCGAGTATCGTTTTGTAAATCATTATCTTCGAAGATATCGAAAGACGGATACGTAAAATTTCAAAAACGCGCATGTACAATTAGTATAATGTGTAGACTGCGGAAGTTTATGTATTATAAACATATAAAATGCCTATGACATTTATGTACGAAAAATATGCAAATATGCAAAATATGTAAGTATATATAGCATGTAGTACAAGTAGATTGCAGATTTTTATGCAAAATAAAAATTGTCTACAATTATTACGACATACAAGGGCTTGATATACCTTTATTTATTTTCTTAAGCATTTTAATAAGTCTAAAATCATGCAACACTATTATTAAATTCTTGAAACATTTTCACTGTTTTGAATTTGATCTATTCATTTTATTATGAATGTATAATATCCACTATATTAGTAAGGTAATTACAGAATATTCACTATACTTATCTATACACATAATATGGCGCTTTTTACAATTATTTCGATGTATTATAATTCGCGTGATAATAAATTAGGAACATTTTCTCCAAATTTAATGTTTGTTAATTAATTTGTACGCGGCCAATGACGACTTTATAATATATTATTGCACATGTTTTTAAATTTAAATGTGCAAAGCATATATGCATTATGCAAAAAATGTAAAATAAAAAATCTATTTTTAGAATCCTCTAATCTGTCTAGGTTCCATTCTTTTAACTATTTCCTATAAAGATATACATTTGTATAAACATCCACGGTCTAATAATTTTTATAAAGTAGACAGCAGATCGTAATGCATAATAAAATGTTTATATATCGCTTACGAGATTAGGAAGTGAAATAGAAATTTCCATTACTGATAATTTTAATTTGTAAACGACATGCTCATATGTCTACACGCTTGCAGTGCTTCCACTGTTTCGGTTTTACGTACCCATTTTGGATACAAATGCTTAAAATCTGCATTATAATAACAAAACGAAGAAGACGAAATTAGTAACGGGATTTTTCAGAAACGTAAAACCCACAACCCTAACAAATACCTTCAATACGAGCTTTGTGAATGATGAAATAAATTTCAGAAAAGGAAATGCGCTTGCTTTAAAATTGCTAAGGTTTCCAGAGAATCGAGGTCGATACCTTATTGAGACATACTTCTTTGTGTAGGTGACCACTCTAATCACTTACGACAGTGTGGTAATCCTTTGTTGCGAAGAAAGCTAACAATTTTGTTGTCTCATAAATCATAGATTAAATACAGTTTTCATTATATGTAGATAGTTATGGTTCTTACCTTGAAGAACTGACTTATTAGGAAAAATCGCGACAATAACAAGGTTTTTCAAAAGATTTCCTTACAACGATTATTACAACGAAAAACAATAAACATTGATATGCAAGAATAATAAATAAGGATGTATGTATGCTTTCGAACATCTCTGTCGTTTATCAGTGGTGCATACTTGTACTGAACATGTGTACTGCAAATATTATACACTGTGTTATAATACTTTGTAATTTCACTGACATAATCTTGAGACTCCCTCTTCGCTGTAAATAGGGTAGTGGAGTCGGTTAATGTGAGATGGCCAATGGGGTAGATGTCCCAGTTTCTATGCTCCTTGATTAAAAACGTATAGAAAAAGAAACGTTTCATATATAAATTGATATCTCTCCCTGAATCTCACATGTTGACAGGTAAACATAATAAAAATATATCGTTCATCAATTTATATATAAAACTTTTCTTTCTCTATACTTTTTTAAATCCGGGAACACGGAAATTGCGACAGGCGCGAAAACTGGGACATCTACCTTAGATTGCACCTTTCATTTATTTTCAGGCATAATTAACTCAATATTTATCGGATAAAATATATTACATTCTTTTCTTCTTTTATTTTGCTTTTTTTTCAATAACAAAATTTAATGTCTCATTTCGATAAATATAAAGTTGATTATGCCCGAAAACAAACTAAAGGCATAGCAATTGGCAATCTCACAAATAGCGACTCCATTATACTAGTATACGTACCCAATAAGCACAGGACGTCTTAAAGACGTCCATTTCACGTCCATTTTAGATCTCAACGTCGCACGCTATAAAATGGATGTCTATAAGACGTCTGTTACGAGCCTCTTTAAGACGTCTGTTTTGAGCCGTCTTTAAGATACTTAAAATATTTCTTCAAGGCGTTTTTTATGTTTTCATGGTCTTTTTAATAAATCGGTCAAGTGCTTATAAATACAACTTTAATATGGATGATGAAACCAGAAGATAAAATTGATGATGTGAACTTATGGACGACTCGAATATCCTACACCAGACGTCTTAAAGACGTCTTTGTGCTATCTGGGTATTGTTCCAAACAATCCTACCTAACATAGCTATTTTAATTCTCCACCGTTGCAAAGACCATCCGAATAATTTATCAAACTAATGTGCACATAATCTATCAAACTCGTGTGAGGAACCTTTTTTTCCAAAATTTGTTCGCGGCGCCCTCCAGGATAGTTCCAATTAATAAAAGAATAATCTACATCTTCTAAATTATTGAAAATATTGAAAAATATGTCAGACATAATTTATAGATTTGGTAAGGCTGCGTCTTTTACGTCGTACTAACTTTTTTCGTACATCGAAGGATTTGCAAAGATAAATGTTGGAGTCAGAAGAAAATAAAAAATTTTACTGAAAAATTTTGGACACTACAGGGTGTTGCGATTACTTTTGACGAATACAGAATAAAAAAATATATGTATATTTTATTTTTGACACCAATGGATTATTTTCTAGAAATGAAAAATCTTCCTCGAAATGGTCAGACTTTCTAGGTTTTTGTATAGCAATTTTATGATAACATGTTCGTTAAAGGGAAAATAAATCGCGAAATATTGCAAACAAAATTCAAAAGTTGAGGATAAGAATCATCCTAGTGCACACAAAGCTGAGGTCATTCAAACGTAAAGAATATTTGTGCTGGTAATCGTCCACATACCAAAACAATGCAAACAACAGTTGAAAAGAACAAACAGCCGAATAAGAAAAGACCTCGAGTGTCCACGTAACACGAAGCAGGGTGGAAATTCGCGAATCGCACTCAAGATTCCATTCATCTCGTCATTCAGAATCGGCCGTGTCCAAAGGATAATTAGTCAAAACAGAAGTGCTGTTTACACACGTGGCTGCTTAGCCGCGTCTGAGCAAACAGCCTGCAGCGTTATTGAATCAAGTAGATCCGAGCCGCGAGGCCTGCAACGGGAATTAGTAAGTCACAACACGTGTCGCGTGACACGTGTTTGGACGCGCGAAATCACGGTGAAAATTATGGCTGTGACCGTGCAAATTTAGCCCCTCGGCGCCGTCGTCGCGGACCTCTTCGGCATTTGGCTGCGTTCTGTCCTCGAAACTTCGAATCCGGACAGCTGTCGAGTGCATCGGAACATTGGAAATCGAGGAACTGCACCGTGGGCGATCTGAACATCGCGCAGTAATCGGTCATTGTGCGTCACTTTTAAAAGTCAGTTTTAATAAATATCCCCACATAACGCATAATTTATTTACTAGTACTCAATTAAATATGTGGCTCATTATTTACGATAATCTTTTTTACCATTTGTTCATTTTGGACACGGCTACATGTCTTCAAAGTAGCCCATCTCCCAGTCATCCTAAATTTATATCATCGTTTTTTTTTTTTTGAAGACAAATAATTTTTTGAGAATTTAATGTACTTAGTATGTACTTAAATTATGTCACAGGACACTTTTTTATCTCACACATTTTTTTAGTTATGGTCAATTGAATACGTTGAATTTTCATTTCATTTTTTAATTATGAGTTCGGTGAAGTTCAGTGTTCGCTTTGATCGCATTTTGAAGAACGATGCCTTACATTAATAACGAAATAAAAATTGGCTGCTATTAGAGAAATCATTTAGTAATAATGCAAAAATGACACGTGCCACGAAGCATACTGTGATACCTATGGGCTACCAAGTTACGCGAGATGTTTTGAATAGCTTGAGTAAAATATCAATATTTCAGCTGCTCGCACTCTATTGAAACTAATGAGAATAATTATAAATTATTTTTTTGGATTATATGCAGACTTTTGCTCACAACCGATCCGTTCATGTCGAGTATGAGGAAAAGAATGATTAAGAAATCAAAACTACTTCTCAAAGAAATAATCGAACTGTTGGTTTTGGAATAATGTTTGCAACATGATAATGGAGATGTTCATATTAATTGAATTGAATTGAAAACAGAAATTGTATTTTTTTAAAATTTGTTTATAAATAATTAAAATACTGCATTTTGTTTTCATTATCCTATCCCAACAAAATATATGTACCAGTAATATAAAATGTAATAGTAAGACCTAAATATATAATTTTAGTTGTATGTTTTTTCCGCTTTTTGTATGGGAACCGACCACTGTGCGTCGATGCATCGATCGAGGCCACTGACTGCAGGTCTTCAGCTTTATATTGGTATCTTGAGAATAGCTTTCGACAGTGGCGAACATGCATTTGTAAACGCAAAAGTTTTTTCCTCTGATATTAAAGTCTCTAATGGGATTTATGAATTATTATTGTTATTATTTATTTACGGGCCACTAGAGTCTAGTTGTTGACAATCGGTAACTATAAAATCGAGCTGGAAGGCTCGAATAATCGTATCTCTTCTTCCCAAATTGTCTATTTTTGTGCGCAATCTGAGCGCGAATTAGGGAGAAATTACTGTTGTTGGCGCATTATCGCTTCGATTGTTGCGTCACCCACAAATAGGCGATGGAATTATTTTCTTAGATTTGAAAATTAATTTTTACACTAATCTATTATATCCTCCAAAGTTGATTCAGGTCCGCAGAACATAAGAATATTGAGAATATAATTTTTGTTACACAACTTAACTTTTATATTTTTAATTTGCTTAACACGTTGAATGCCACGCCGGTTTTACAGAAATTGTCCGTGGCGCCACGATGGATTTTCTTTTATTTGATACATATAATGTTGAAATATTATCTGCAATAGATAAATTACAGTGTATAACCATGTTTGACATGTTAATTGCGATAGGGGTTACTGTTTGAATTGACGATGGTAATAATACAAAATTTTAGATATTGACATCTGTTTGAAATTATATATATTTCTATCAATTTGGGCGCGCCGGTCACCGGTGGCCCCCATGGCGTCACCGTCAAATTAAGTGCCGGTCACCGGTGACCCCCGTGGCATTCGACGTGTTAAATAAAATACTTTAGTTTTAGGAAACTTTTGATATTGTTGGCGTGGCAGTCAAAGTGTTTTAGGAATTCGTGTTGTACGAGAGTCTACTGTATTCTGCATTTCACTTATTATTTCTTTTCGTCATAGATGCATAAAGCTCGCAGTCTATTTACAATAACAATCCCGATGCCCATAAACGAGTCTGCCACCGTACGTGATTCCCTCAAGGACCAATTGTGGTTGCATCGGTATATTTGCATGAAATACCGTTCCAATATTAATCATCCTGCTATGACGACATTATTAGCATTCGTAGCCCGCGACTACGCAACTATGTATTTGCGATTTTAATCGGGAATAGAATAAGATACGGTAATCGTTTCCTGGAAAGAGACTCTTTGTCTCCTGGCAGAGGATACTTTGTGATTAGTAGCTATGCAAATCGGAGCTGGATTTACATTCACCTGAGACGGTCAGTTTGAAATAATGTGACGAAGGGAAAAACCGGACGACGATATCGTAACATTGTGATATGTTCGTTGGTTCTGCGGCTGATGAGCTTGAACAAGATTTAAGGCGATAAAGGATTGTATGTTAAATTGCGCAGCACCCTGTGTAGGTACGTGGGTTAGCGTTACATGGGCGTGGAATCGGTATATAGGACGCGAAAGACGAGTATAAATTATAGGGAAGACCACATGGCTATGTAGCAGCGAGTGCCTCGGTGGTGATTCAAGTCGGATCTGGAACTTCGTATCTATTACTACTGTTTGATTGGGTGATTAATCACTGATGGCTTTCTTGAATGTTCCATTCTATTTTGGCCGCGTAGGTTGTTTCGCAATTCGGGGATGCATCACGGCCGTTGTCGTGACGTCAACGCATTTATTCCGTGATTCCACGAGTATTCTATTCTACCAAGGTTACCATCGGCGCGGCGTCTCAATGATTAATTTATTGATTAAAATAATTACCAAAAGCTAGTTTTCTCTTCCGAAAATTCTTTATTATTTGGGGTAATAATCGATGAGCTATTTCGAGGATTTTTGTAATAAGCAATCGTAGCGTAGATGGAGAATTATTTGAAAGCGTGATTGTTTGATGGTTTAATAAGGATGGATCCGAAGAACGTAGCAGGGGCTAGCGGTTTATCTCGTCAGACTTCCGTTTGGTCTGAAATGGTGCATGAGCACTGGCTTTATCATGTTAGAAGATGACCCCTTTTCGATTAACTAAAACAGAACGTTCCTGTTGCACTATTCGCATCCACTTACTGCTTTGATTTCCGGGAATCGTTTCAGCTTACACAATCCTGTGTTATATTTGCTCGGTAAATTGTTAACTGTAATTGAAAAAACTGTCTTTGAATCAAAGATTTAAGAAAGAAAATTTTATTTCGAAATTGTAACCCACTTTTGTGTAATAATACGATGTTATAATAAAAATTTGCATTATAAAATATATAAGTATATTATACGAATATAAATATATCTGACTTTTTTTCATAGACGAGTCACTATGGTGATCAATATTTAGTAATATTATTATTTAATATTTAATCTAATATTTTAGCGCTAAAAAATGACACTACAATAAAAGTAACAATAGTATTTTTATTCGGATTCTCAGCGATCTTTTTTGTGCTATTTCTTCTAAGCAACAAATTTATTCAATATAAATCCGTCATACTTAAAATTTAGTGTTCAGTACATATTTAAATATGATTGAGTTCACAAAATTCACTCGAAAACTCAGTTATTTTTCCAAATGGTGTAAGTTACATTTGAAGAATTAGCAATGATATCGACATTCCTATAATTAAACTGCGAATCTTTATAAATTTATGGCACTTATTCAATTTTAAACTTCTAAAAAACGTGTATGTTAACAAACATTAAGAACAGTGCTATATTATTTTTACTATAAGAGATTTTATAGATGTTGAATTATGGTTGTTCCTTATTCTGGTTTTTATAGAATGAGCTATGAAAATTGGGATTTGCATAAAGATCTACGATCTACTCATAAAAGAATCTAAGGAGTGGCTTGTCAGTTGAATGAATGCAAGAGACTTAACAATGGTTTTTCTGTACGCTTCTGTTAGAAAACTTTTCATGGTACGTAAATTTTATTTATTTTTCATATATACCTGTTAATTTACCATGGCCATTTTGTTTCGTCTTTTATTGTTGATACACCTGATATTCATATGCATAATATTTACACAGATATGTGTGTTCCTTTTAAAACAAAATATCGTATGTTTAACTTTATAAAATTTCAAATATGGAATTGTTAGCGTGCAGTTTGTCACATGGACATGTGACGTTTCGAAATAGTAACATTTTCGAAATTTCATTTGAAATACGATTCTACCATCAAAGAATTTAATTAATGAAAGGAAAAAATTTTGTTTTTTTTTAACAAAAACAATTATTTTTTAAATTGAATTTTTGTTGTATTGCGGATTAAATATGAGATTATAGCTAAAAGATTGTAATAAAAGAAAGAACACCTTTCTCTTCGTTTTTCCTGAAAATATTGCACTTATTATTTCATATTTGATAACCAATTGTATACATATATGGTGCAACTCTCCATTTTTTAAAAATTAACAATTTTGTATAATTCCAGAAATGTAAAACTGTTCTAAGCTGAAGCTTGTATATGTGTGAATAAAATGCTCATAAAAATGTTTTTATATGTATAATGCTCATATAATGCTCATGAAAATCTTTTATTATATATTTATTATATCATATTTGAAGACCTTCCTCTAATAATCATTGCGTACACTACATACAAACATAAAGTAAGTAATAGAAATGAATTAAATATTTGAAATAATCCGTTACTTCGAACGATTATTTGTTATCTTATTTGGAATAAAATATGCACCACTCTCGTAGTATGTACTAGATTTTCGAATTTCACACGCATTCCTACGGTGAAGATGCACTCGTACGATACACCACCTATCAACAGGAAGCGCCAAGTTCGATGCAACGACCAGCATTGTCCTTGATACTTGCCAGAGCTGAACGCACCGCGACACTTCTTTTTTTTCAGTAAAAGCTAATCAGTAACGCGCGCATAAAGCCGCGCCCAAAGTGACTCTCCTCACTCTGATTGGATTAACCCCGGATGAATGTCAAGTTGCTCGTTGCTCGCACGATCGATGTTAATTGTATGAATATCGCATGAGCGAATTTATAAATCGACCGGAGGGGAACAATGAGGACTCGGCCACGGGTCTCGATTACTGTTCGATAATGTCAAACGACGTGAAACAGGTCCCCCCTCTCCCCTCCCTAGACCGCCTCGTTTTATCGATCGATCGATCGATGTTAACGACGAGGGTCGACGGTATCATACGGAGTGAGAGCACCGGACGTTAACATTATCTTGCGTCGATGGTTATCTAGGATTTATATTTATGACGGTGACGGTGATTTAGTTGCGTCCCCGCGGCATTATAATTACAAAGAAATTTATGGAATCGCTTAATTACGTAACGATTCGCTACGAAAAACCGCGGACGATAATTTACTTAGGGAGTTTCATGGAGCGGGCAATTTTCTACGGCGGATGCAAATAAATGTAACCCAGCAACCCCTAGTATCCATTTAAATATTTTCTTCGAGGATATGGTGGCGCCTGGCGGCGTCACTGGTCGCTCGTGTTTTATTAGTCTCTGGTATAGCAATTTCTAGACCATTGACGACTCAGGCCGCTGAAATTCTTCGTGCCTGGATAACTTATGTAAGCACGTCAGTTTTATGGTATTTTCGGACTGCAAATATTCGTTCCGCTATCAATTTGAACGGCGTGATTTAATCTTTGATGTTTGTTTGGGTTAATGAGACCGCGGGCTTTGAACCTTTTTATAGTTCACAATGCAATTACAGATTCATTGACTTTCTATTAACACTAAACCTACGTGGTTGTTCAATATTAGGGTAAATGTGTCTAATGTGAGATCCATTTAAAGAAAGAATCATAATTCTCGATTAAAAACAATTTTATAAGAAGTAGATACACGTTTAACATGTAAAATACATATTCTTTTAGAATCTACTGTAGAATACAGAAAACAATTAAAAGTATGCAAATTCGAAGATTTGAAAAATGGGTTTTGCAGGAAAATTTGTCTGCCGCTTTTTCACACGTTAGGCCTATCAAATTTGTTTCTTCAGCACTGATTGAGTGCATTATACAATAGTGTTTATGAAAATAATTACATATTTTCCAGATATTTGTAATATAATATAATCGAACCCCTTTAAAAACTTTTGCAATGTATTTTACAAATATGATCAATGGTTGCCTGACGAAACAACGAAAGATCTAAATAAATACAGATAAATACACATGTTAGTTAATTTTAGGGCTCGGTAGGTTTAGTATTAATATTTTACTATATTAATAAAAGGGTTGCAGTAATTGGAAATAGTTTGCACTACTGTGCATCTAATCAGATGTTGAAGGTGCATTATATATATATATATATATAGACAGTCAGCTATAACGTGTACGCACTCTGGCAAAAATCAGAGTAATTTCTACATGTATTATAAATCTTAAATTGAAATTAATAAGCATATAATTCAGTCTTTTTAACGGGGGACCATAATAAATAATAACTGAATCTCAAGCAATGGAAGTGAATCATGTTAAGAAACGGAGATAATTAAACGGGGAAAACATATGTATTTTTGCTCTTGGTGACGACTCGTCAGTACAGATAATCGTGGATCATCACGACCATTACATGTACGCTAATTCGGCGCCAGGAAATCATAAACTGTAAACACTGAACAGCTGCACATCATTTGTCTTCAACATATTATTTATTACTAAAAACCCTACCTCTAGGTATCCTAGAATACTATCCGCGGCGTCTTTATTGAAGGGGTCATCCTGTATTTATACAATCATTTGTACACTTTTGTTACTGGTGTTTTACACATAGAGATCAATAGAAAGACGAGCATAATAGGCAGTTTGTACACGCTTACCTACAAAAGCTAAAAAACTTTACGTGTTGTTAACATGTGTATAAAATTTATATTATAAATATACATCTTATTAAATTAGAACTGCATATTGTAGTGAAGGATAAAACACATCGTTTATATCGCAATATTGTTTTATTTAGTGAATATGATAAATAAAAAAATAATAGAAAATAAAAGAAATTACATAAGTTCAAAATAGTGTACAAAAATAAAACTAATATTTTTGTTTGAAATTTATTCAAGAACACCGTAATAAATGTACAAGTGTATTGCAAATGTAAACCACGAACAACGATATGTCATAACAGATAACGCAAAATCAATAAAAACGAAAATAAGATTTTCAAGTCCTCTCTATATATATTCATGAAGAACGCACTTCGATTTATCGTTTCAACCATTTCTAACAATTTTCGTTGACAAGAATATGCATCTGTGTAACATGTTTTTTTAACTTTTGTCGTTAAGTGTATGTATTTCCTGATGCTAGTCACTTTATGGGTATGGTATCGAATTAGGAATTAAAATAATGCACTCTAAAATAGAATAATTAGGTGATATTTTCTCATCAGTATCTACAATGTGCTACAAATAAGCTAAAACTTGAAATGTGTAAGTAAATTTTAGTATTTCTTTTTCAATTAATCACTATTACGAACTAATGGAATATTTACCTTTTTACCAAATAAATCCTTAAACATTCCATTGTTATAATATGAAAACATTTTTCTAAATTGCATTTGATTTTCTCATTTGTTAAGACGAAATGTAAAAATTCAAGCACGGTGTCTTTCTGCTTGGTTTGCACTGGATCATGTAGCAACAGTAAACCTAGCGAAAATAAATAATATAAATAATATAATAATATAATAATATAATAATATAATATAAATAATATAATAATGTAATATAAATAATAATAATATAAATAATATAATAATATAATAAGAAAACGGCTTAATTAATGTCATCTAACATTTAATAACGATGATTTCTTACTTTATAGTATGAATATATTTTATAGTATTATTAAAATTTTTGTTTAAAGAAATAATACATATGTGTTACAATTTATCCCACATACCGTTACCTTTTACAATAATTTCTCTCACATTGTCCCTCAGCTTGGGAACGAAAACGGACAACTTGGCTCGAGGCTCGAATAATCGTATCACCTTTTCCCAAGTTGTCCACTTTTGTTTCAACTCAAAGGACGATGTGAGAGAAATTACTGTACTCCGTGACGAGACATATTGCAATCGAGGTTCCGATTTTTTAAAAGCGAAAATAAACATCTAACAATAAGTGTCGTATATTTTTTCACGTTTTTATCCTAAATGTGTTAAACAAGCATTTATATATTAAGTCACTAAAACTATTTTTTGATTGAAAAAATCATTCTACGGAAAATCTATGCGAAACATTAGTATTACAGCCTGCTCCGGTCTCTTCTAGTATATGAAGTTAGCTAATCCCATTCCCATTTCAAATTCCTTGAAAAACTTGTGTTCTGGATTTTGTATCATTTTTATTTTATGCTTATTTTTGTGTGGTGAAGAAGGTCTTGATCTGGAATTATGGGATCGATGATTCAGTTGGCGTTATGGATATTGCCTGTTTTGCGGCAGCATCTGCGTTTTCATTGCCTATTATCCCCAGATGCGAAAGTATCCAAATAGAGCTTGTGTTTATATCCTCACTGTACTGTATGTGCTGTAGTTCTGTATATGTTTTACGACATATGACAAATTATAGTTTTCTGATTAATTTCCGTCGTTACGTCTTCGGACCTTCGTAGTCGACGCGACGCACAGTGGTCGGTTTCCATATAAAAAACGGAAAAAAGTCAGTTTTAAAAAATATCTCCATAATGCATAATTTATTTAATGCATAATTAGTCAATTAAACATGTGGCTTATTATTTACTATGATTTTTGTTTACCATCTGTTCATTTTGGACACAGTTACATAGCTTCAAAGTAGCCCATCTCCAAACCATCCTAAATTTATATCATCGTTTATAATTATTTTGTTCTTTGAAAATAAATAATTTTTACAGAATTTAGTTTGTACTTAAATTATGTCACATGACTCTTTTTTATCTCTTGCATTTTTTGAATTATGTTTAATTGAATATGTTGAATTTTCATTTCATTTCTTAATTATGAGTTCAGTGAAGTTCAGTGATCGCTTTGATCGCATTTTGAAGAACGATGCCTTACATTAATAACGAAATAAAAATTGGCTGTTATTAGCTGCTATTGGAGAAATCATTTAGTAATAATGCAAAAATGACACGTGCCACGAAGCATACTGTGATACCTGTGGACTATCGAGTTACGTGAGGTGTTTTGAATAGGTTGAGTAAAATATAAATATATTTCAACTGTTCGCACTCTATTTAAACTAATGAAAATAATTATAAATTATTTTTTTGGATTATATGCAGACTTTTGCTCACAACCGACTCATTCATGTCGAGTATAAGGAAAAGAACAATCAAGAAATCGAAACCATATCGCAAAACAACAATCGAACTACTGGTTTCGGAACAATGTTCGCTACATGAAAATGGTGAATATGTTCAATTTATTTGAATTGAATTGAAAACAAAAATTGTATTTTTAAAAAATTTGTTTATAAACGATTAAAATTCATTCTTCTATCCTAACAAAAACCCAAATATATGGGGTTAATATAAATAATATAAAATGAAAAAGTAAGGCTAAAACATATAATTTTAGTCGTTATATATTTTTTCCGCTTTTTTGTATGGAAACCAATCACTGTGCGACGTTAAATAAACCACTGAAGAAGAAGAAAAAGGGGAAAAGAAAATTTGATTTCGCATATATAAGGGTCCACAGTCCAGTAACCTATAACCGAACTAAAATTTAATTGCACCGGTAGCAGACATAAATAAGGAATACAATACCCTTTGTAACAGACGTGCAGTGAGTATCACGAGTTCCCCGTGAGCTTTTTTATACAAAAGCGAATGATAACTCTGGCGGGATATAAATCTGTGAAGGCGTTAAAATGCATTAAATTATGTCGTGCGTGTTAAGTTGTAATAACCGAGTTATAATTCTGCCGGCTACGTTTACAAGCGGGTTCACGCGAGCACACGTCAGGTGTTTACCTAGCGATAAAACAGCCTGCGTGCCTATGTACGTGTTCACTTTTGGTGCCGCTTGTGTAGGTGATTCCAGTGGTAACCGCCTTCCGGACGGCCTGGATAATATACCGGGGGCATTGATAACAAACGTATCGCGCTGATTCCCGTGACCGAATGAGGTAACATCGTAAACTCACGGAAATAGAGCGACTCGAAATTTAGTTATCCATGACGGGTAGGTACGCACATATAGTGACGTACAAAGGTATTGGTACATATAGGTTTTAATTATTTCGTTGGAGATTTCTTGCAAAAAACGCTGTAAGTAGCGAACTAAATTTTCTGCTTCATCGGCAAGTGTTCTATATGCCAAGGATAACAGTGTAGAAGTTTGGTGTATTACTTTTGGTAAATACAGTGACTCGCATTAATATTCGGACACCATATTGTTAGAAGAATTATTGCTCCTTTTTATTGTTTAAGATAGCATTATTGAATCAATTGTTTTCTCATATAATAAAGCACTTCTTAAAATAAGTAGAAACATAAATTTTGTTTATTTATTCCACATGGTTTTTTGTATAATAAGCGATAAACAAGATTGTGACAAAATTCTACTTCGCAAAAATATTCGGACAGTGAATGTGTGAATTACATTAATTTTATATAAAATGAAAATCTTTTTAATCTAGTTATCATAACATTAATATTTTGTCGATTGACCCTTTTGTTTTATTACTTTATGTAATCGCTTGGGCATATTACAGATGACTTTATTTAAATAATCCGGCGAAATCCGTTTCCATTCGTCTAACAAACGTTGTTTTATCTTTGTAGGTGTTATACGAATTTTGCGGTCCAATTGATCCCATAAATTTTCAATTGGATTTAAATCAGGCGATTGAGGAGGAGAATGCAGTACTTTTGGAGAATTGTTTAATAATTATTCGTGTACAATTCTGGTCTTGTGTTTAGGATCACTGTCCTGATAAAACATAAAACTGTACGTATACCCATATTTATAGCACTTGTAATTAAATTTTTTTTTTTTAAATATCCAAATACTTCATTTTGTCCATAATACCATGGATAAAAACTAGTTCACCTACAGCTACAGACGAGATGCCACTATAACTATAACCCCACAGTATTACACTCCTACCACCGTGTTTCACTGTCGGTTTTAAATTTGATATGTTTAATTCTGTATTGTGGAATGATGTAATATTTTCGGATGAAAGCAAATTTAATCTTTACGGATCTGACAGTCAAAAAATGGTGTGGCATAAAATATACAATGTAAAATATACAAATACAATGTTGTGGAATAAATAAACAAAATTTATGTTTCTACTTACTTTAAGATAGATTTATTATATGATATATTATATTATATTATATTTATATTACTATATTATATTATATTATATTATATTATATTTACTTTAAGATTTATTATATGAGAAAACAATTGATTCAATAATACTATCTTAAACAATAAAAAGGAGCAATAATTCTTCTAACAATATGGTGTCCAAATATTAATGCGAGTCACTTTAAATAAAAACAATGCTAATCGTAGTGATCAGACAATGATACTTAATTTATTGGGTCGTTCGGTAATTTATTTCGTTTTTTTACGAGAAAATGAAAGACAATTTTTTGATGTTTAGAGTAAAACCAAACTTTCTGACATTTTTCTGATAGCTTTGAAATCTTATGCTTGCATAAGTCTTGTTTTTTTAGTGACAAATTACTAAATCACCTACTCTTTTAACAATTTTAGAAAATAAAATTATTTGGAAAGCGAAACAACTTTTCGATTGTTCTATAGTATAAACTTGATCATTTTTCATATGTCTTATAATCGTGTTGGTAATTATATAATGTATTAAATATTTACACTTTGCAGAGATACACCCTTTTTCTAGTACATTAGAAATGTTACCGAATGATAGTATGTAGGAAACCAGATTTCAAATTATTAGAATACCCATATCAATATTCTCTAACCCTCGCACATAATACAGTTTTTCTGTAAAGTAATTGCACTCTTCACAATTCATTAAAGGAATTTTTACATAATACAAAGATTATCGAGAATCTCCGTAATTTTATTTAAAAAAGTGAACTCTCTCTCTCTCTCTTCTACAATCCTTTTTCACTAACATCTACCAACGGAACATGTCGCTAATTATAAATGTCGATGTGACTTTAATCCTTTATACTTTATATAAAAAAAAATCATTTTATAAAACCAATTACATAATTTTATCTCTTTATATCTCGTATAATATCATGAAGTGAACATTTCTACATTTGTACTATACCATATTTTTCTAAACTGCTTTTATTATTTGGAGGAAAAGTGTAGAAATACATTTCAGTATATTATCGAATAAGCAATTAGTTGAAATATTAACCCTCACTATTTCCTTATAATCAAGGCTAATATAAGCCCTCACTTTTTTCTTATAATCAAAGCTTGAAAAAAATAACTTCCATTATGAACAAAATTCTCTTCCTATTTCTACGTTTCGTTCAACAAAATATCTGCTCGTGCGAATCTTTTATAAAAAATGTTCTTACTTCTCGAGATAATCTCCAAAAAAATGTTCTCGTGGAACAGATATTTTATAATGTGAACATTCACAATTCCATAGGAACAAATTCTTTTCAAACATTTATTCAAAAAGTCACCGTATTATTATACGCTAGGTTCATTTAATAAACGGCGACTTGTCCAAATCAAGTCGCTGTAATGTGAAACTGCCCTGTTGTGAACAACTCCTTAAAGAAATAATGGAAGATAAGGGTTACCACGGAACGGACAGTCGAGAGTCCAGAACGGATCGTCGAACGATCAACGTTTCAAATTCAAAGATCTGTAACATAATTGGACTGAGTTGTATTATAGTTTATATTCTTTATTGTAAATATATATATATATATATATATATATATATATATATATATATAAATATAATATATATATTATAAACTATATTATAAACTATTATTATAAACTATTAATATATATAATATATATATATATAAACTATAATACAACTCAGTCCAATTATGTTACAGATCTTATATATATATATAAAGACGCGACGCGAGGGAAACGAAGTGACTCGCAACAATATTATCATTTCCGGTCTATAACCAGAATAATCGTTTAATATTGTTACAATATTGCTCATTAAATATTATTTATCACTTGTTGTAATGTTTAGGAACATTTTTTATATATTAATTAGCAGAATACTTGCTTCTGTTATAGGTAAACATTTATTCAAGTATTAGATTTATTGTAGTCCATCCAAAGCTCATAATCTCAATCTGTTATACTATGAGAACTTTTTTCAAAATATACCATATGCAACAAATTCTAATAAAATTCTAGTAAAAAGTTTCTCAACTTTTTCGAGCACTGTTCGAAAGTCCTCTGTTACAGTTAGTTCCAGATTCGCGATTGCCCTCAGAACATTAACGTTCGAGTTCTAAGGTGTCCGCATTGATTTATATCATTCCCTTCGTTCTAAGCCTGTTTTCATTGCGAGTACATTAAGGAAGGAAAGAAAAAGGAACGAAAGTTGCGCGCGAAGTCATTAAGATAAGCGGCTAATTAATAATCGGCTTCGAAAGGGCCAAATGAATCATCCCGGTCCAATAAGGAACACCGATGTTGCGCTCCGAATTCTTGACATCGGGGATTAAACGGCTCTAGTGACCACGAAAATAACGCAACACGAATAAACGTCGAACTCGATTCGTGTTATCGGCAGGATCTCCACGACGACGCCGACGCCTTGTGGCAATACTGGTGTCGCGTTGTTAGAGTGACGCGTAAATCTGACTTGTTTGTCTGTATTCGTAGCGAGACAGCCGGTTTTAAGTGTCAAAATGTCGTTTCAGTTTTTTTTTTAATTTACTGGAATAATAATTCAGAAGGGACCTGGTCAAAGTTTATTGGAAATGAAAATAAGAAATTACTGTTTAAAATAATTCATTTCAAACTTGTTATATTCAATGTAGTTATTTGAAAATAAAAATAATATCGACGATAGCGATTTCGAGTAATGAATTATCTCGTTACATTTTTATTTCAAAAATGACAGAAGAAATAATCCTCGAAATGATATGCAACGGTAAGATTTTATTTTGAGATAACATTAACATCGATTTGCTTTAAAAAACACTCATTATTCCTAAAAATATAATCTTTGAAACAATTTGTGATAGGATTTTATTTAAAAATATCTTTACAGCATTTTGCTCTGGGCAAAAATTTTTCTTCAAAAAGTTCATGTTTGTTTGGATCCATCAAATATTGTCGCGGAAGAAAATAATCGTTTCACTGGTGTTGAAAATGGAAGAGGAGTGTTATTCGCCAGAAAAATGTTCCAAATTATCGGATAATCATTCAAATCGGTCTTTTTATCTCGCAGAAACGGCAATGAGAGCGTCAAAAATAACCAGATACCTCAAATAAATATTAGAAATAATTATAAAATAAAAATAACATGTTATTTGAAATAATATTTGAAATAATGTTATTTAAAAAATTTCAAATAATGTAACTTCAAGTATGCCCAGGTCTGGTTCGGAAGATATATTTTTATAGAAAATTCATATAAAAATTGCATTATCTGACATAGTTAAATAAGGAAGACGTTTCTAGAATGATAAAATGAATCAGATGTAAAGAATAATTAATTTCAGAAGAGAGAGTCTTCGGCATTTGCATGATCTAGAATTGTTTTGCGACTGGAATTTTCAACCAAAGAGACAAAATGTATAATTTTATTCTTCCACATTAAGAATAATTTATCTTATCAGTATGAAGGACTATCGTTCGGTATATATCTCTGAGTAGCGTATTTAAAGCGTAATATTTAGCGTAATTAAAATGCATTTACTCATTTGACCGTATCTTTTCGCAAACGTAATTATGTCAACAACTCGTCTTTGTTTTTGAGTTTCTGTAGAATAATTTATTTTACGTTGTGTTATTATTTCGAAAATATGCTGTATAAATGAGATTCGAAAAGGAAATTATGTTTAAACATCAACCTTGGGCTGTAACATAAACATATATAACAGATTTATAACGTTTTCAATGCAAACAGAATGAAGTGTACGTTTTTAAAGTTATGCTGATAGAATATTCACTCTTTTTTAGCTACTTTACTAGCTTACATAAAGCACTATGTTTCTCTGGCAATAAAATAGTCTGCGTATTCGCAGAACTCTTCTTCGGAATAAGCTGTATCCAATGGTTCGTGACTCCTCTTCATAATTTACATACTTTCCTGCTTTCGAAAATGAATGTAAATTGTGAATTAGTTTAAATGTAGTGTCACATTCGTTTTAACAGTTTACTGAAGCAAATGTTGCACGCAAATCACATACCTTTTTTTAATATTCGAACGGCGAACATTTTTTATAAAAATATAACTAGGTATGCTCGAGATCATTCATCATTTTATGCATTAATTTTTTTAGCATATTCTTGAAGGTGGTCCCTCTAGACACGTTAGTTTTTCAACAAGCTTAGATGAAATGCGTGAAAGTTTAAATTAATTGTCAGAAACTATTTTAAATATCAAGTCGACCCATAAGATCTCATGCTTTTGGCGGCGTGTTTCGTAAACGCAGAGCAAGAAGCGAATGAAGGAAAAGAGTATAAATGATCGAGTTTAGTCTAGAGAAGGTATTCGAGGGCAAAAGTTGGTGAATAGTATTTCATCTCTGTCACAGAGAAAAACTCAAGACTGAGTATCTTACTCATTTTCGACATCTCCTACTGTATGTGTTTCGCAGAGAAAATAGACCAACAGTTGCAACAAAAAATACATACGTGCAGAAAATGGTTTGATCGATTTCGCAAAGTACATTTTGATCATGAAGATCAACCATGTCTAATCGACGACGTCAACCATTGTCTAATCCAACTGGATTAGAGACAATACATAAGTATTGTCTCAATACTTATCCAAATTTAAATTATTGATTTTAAAATAAATACTAGAACGCATATTATAAATTCAAAATTTTTTTATATTAAATAAAATAGATACAAATAAAATATTTTCTAATTATATCGAGAGATGAGACTTTGAATATATTAAATTTTAAATCATTTGTCCACAGATATTTCAAGAAAGTGAGAATAGTATATATATCTATATTTAAGAGATGAAATAAAGAAAATATGATTACAGTTATAATAAATTCGGTAAGGCGCGGAATTACATTGCCATGTCCTTCGATATGCGATTAATAACTAATTTATTAATTAACTTCACACTTTCGCGTGATAAACCCTTCACGCCGCATTCACACATGTACCTCACGATAGCGTATTTTCTCATGAATAATAATATTTATACTGTGAAGAATATATTAAAAGCAATTACCAATTCCCCGTAGTAGAATTGGTAATTATTTAATTATATATAATTATCCAATTATATAATTATATCATTATTATCTAATTATATAATTTCTATAATTCTATCAAAATTTTCATTTTGAAATTATGTATCTAATATATTGTTTCCGGCATCGCGCCAACACGACAAATCTAAACGTCACATAACTGTTTGACTTAAAGTTTTCATCATGAATGTATGTTGTTGTGAAGTTTACAAATGCCAGAATGCCAGAATGTGTCTTCTTTGCAATAAGAAAGATGAGCATTCAAAGTGTTTTGCAAGAGAAATTTTAGTGAAGCCACATTCGTGGAAGTAAGCGATTCGAAAGAAGGTCACTGACCGCTGGACATCTTCAGAGGTGCGCATTGGATCGTATAAGATCTGTGAAACACTGATTATTTCACTGAAATGTTACTTGCTTCATGAACGCTGAAAAGTGGTTAAAATATACAATACGATGCATTCGATAATTTACTGTACCTCCTTTAATTCGAATATTAATGTCTTAATAACAACGTCTTTTCTTAATATACTTACATGCTGATTTGCTTCTACTATTGTTACACTAAACTTTCAACAAAATTATACAAAATATATTTGCAAAAGAAAGCGTAGTAAAATATTAAAATTGCTCTTAATGCATTAGGAACAGGACTTGTGCATCAACCGACTATTATGAGAAATAATAAATTGAAAATCTCCCAAAATCTCCCTAGTTGACGCTCAGATTGTGCACATATATGTGCATAAATGTGCAAGAGGAGATACGATTATTCGAGCACTGCGGCTCGTTTTTATAGTTGTTGACAATCGGTAATGGGTCAAATAAAAAACTGTGAAGACATTAGACGAATTAAAGGATATTTTATATTATATTGGACTTATTATATTATTAAAAGAATAAAGATATTTTGATCTTATTTATATTTCTTCCAATTAACTTGGACAATTTTCATTTTGTATAAAAGTTCGCAGTCGTCTTACAAGTTATCAATGAGGGAAGTTTATTTCGGTCGATACTTGAGAGTATAAATTTGGGCACCTGGGAAGGAAAAGATGTCGTATGAATTGATTATTTTGCGTTATTCGAAATCCATTGCCAATTTAAGAGGATTTATTTTTTGTTAATAAAGTTCAGCATCATGGAGAAAACAGTTGATCGCCGTAACCTGTTTGAATCCCACAACACTAACTTATTACGCAACAGCTTATACGTGTATATTACGTTAACATTGTTTAGTTTCTTCTTATTGTTTTGTTTCTTAGAGTAACTTTATTCGTTTTACCATAATTTTTCAAATAACTGGTATTTTGAATCTCAAATGTTGTTGCTTTCTTTTAAGACGTTAAACGTAGGTCCAAAATAAACATAAATTTTCTTTCTCTTCTAAAATGTTATTACGGACAAGAAAGTTCTAATCATTGAAACCACGAAGAACATTAGCGCATTTAAATATGCACAGAAATAATCCACATCGCCTGAAGCACAGCGGGCTATGTGGGGTTGATCCCACATTGGTATAATTGGTATAATTGAATAATCGAATGATGTGAGGGGAATATTGTGCATGAAATTCGTGTTAAGGTTTTAATCTGGCATTTAATATTATTAATAAAATATTATTATCAGCAGTCTACATCGAGTGGCAAGCTTTTATTTATTTATTTATTGGTTTATTGGACAGGCTATAAAGCTCTGTTGCAAAATTGCGATTTTAAGAGTGGTCAGAATATGCGTGTAGTTATTGTGCTTGGGCAGACTATTCTTTCTAGTAATCGAGCAACAAAGTGCATAATAGTTATGCTGTATTATGCGAGTGCTGTAACAACACTCGCACATGCAAGAGAATGATCAAGCGTTTACTCATACAAGAATTTTCGAAATCCTTATAAAATCGGGTAACAAATCCGAGTGATTCGTTGCCTTAATTAACAATTTCGTCTACTTGTTGTTAGCAACTTCGCCAACACAAGCAAACATAAGCGTTTCTATCTTTGAAAAAAACCCTGCGTGAGAAGTGTCGAAACTCTGTCTGGACAGATCGAAGCCATCGATTACGTCTACTTGAATCGTGCTGCAGCTAACGGAACTCGTCGACACAACATTCCAGCGAATTCCACTTTTCCGCGTTTCGAGATTAGTTTGCCGGCCGAACGTTCCGCGGCTTGCACGCCGACGACGGCGGTTGTGTTGAGATTCGCGATGACAAGGCACGTGACCGCGCTTATTCGCGGACTATCGGTTCTGCATTGGCTACTCGTCCCATTCTCATCCCGGACAGATTATGATTATTACGAAGCGTACGCGACGCGCAGGTTGCGGATCGGATCGTCGAGTCTCATCGCTCGCGGCGCGGCGCGGCAGGCAGACAGATCGTCGACGTCGACGAGGCGCGAGTCGGACAAGCTTCGCCCTGTCGGACCACCGAGAAAAAGCATTTCGAATTCGATGTCACGGAATCCGGTCTTACCGCGAACAGTCAATTACATCCGGAAAACAGGTTGCACAGGCGTGAAAAAAAACGACGGAATTCCGCGAAACCGTGAAACGATTCTCGGAACGGCCGCCGAGCTGTAAGTCGGCCGCGCGTTTCACGCTTGCTGATGTTCGGTCGCTTTAATTAGCGAGCTTTTTAACTTTTTAACCCTTGGCACACTTCATTCTTATCGGTGATCTCAATGCAGTTTCGTAGTGAAGTTTTTGAGAACGGTTGACGCAACGATGAGGTGACCCCACATTTTGTGCATCTTTATTCGCTGTACGATTGTTGTGTAAGACGGTCCAACGAAATTTTGTTAAAAAACGAAGCACTTTTCACGTCCTCTTTCCGAGTTTGGTTCATTATATGTGATAGTTCTCCGAATAACACTGTTGATTCTTATTTTAGAATGCATGAAAAATATTCAATTATTATTAGGATTAAAATACAAAAAATTCTCCCTAATTGACGCTCAGATTGTGCACAAAAATGGACAATTTGGAAAAAGAAGATACGATTATTCGAGCTTTGCGGTTCGCTTTTGTAGTCGCCGATTGTCAACAACGATAAAAAACGAGCCGCGAGGCTCGAATAATCGCATCTCCTCTTCCCAAATTGTCCATTTTTGTTTACAAGCTGAACGATTATTGGAGAGAATTCACTGTAATAAGTACACCCGCTCTTTTACGAGAATTTCTGTTCCACGTGGAATTGTTTCACCCAAATGAAGATCTCGTAAATGGAGTCTATAAGCACAAAAGAAAAAATATTAGCAATATAAGCTAGTATAAGTTTTAAAAATACATATTTGTTTCGGATAGCATAACAAAAAAATAATTGTAACATTTCAGAGAACAATAATAAATTTTATTCGATGTCACTGTCGCTACCATGATCTTCATCGCTTGAAACATTTGGAAGTTCGACGTCATTATCGTTGTTAATGTCAATTTTTTCGAATGATTTTTTTCTCAATATTTTCTTTTACTAAGTTTTCATAAATTTGCTAATATTCGCTGCCACGTTTCATTACATTTTGGTGAAACGTTGGGATCAATGTCTATAATGGCACTTTTCATTTTTTCGACTATACTTTACAAAGATTTACTAGCTGCATAAATTCAGATCGCGTAAATTGATATAGCGTGTCAAAATTACCGCGGAAATATTGTTATAATTTACCGTGTAGAAAAGAGATTGGCGTAAAAAGTGCCCCGTAAATTGCGGAACGGGTGTAGCTTAAACGCGACAGTCGTTTCAAGTTGTCGGGTTGCGTTACAGCGTTAAAAAGGCGTGATGTTTCATTTGATGGAAAAAAAAATCGACGAATAGTTGTAGTGATTTCGCCACAGGTAACATTACGTCTTTAATATGTTAGGTGCAAGAGGAGGCAGCTTCATAATCTTATATATCATTGTATCATCGCAATAATATTCAGTATTTCTTGCCGTAGTGATTACAAGAAATGTTCTCTCTTTTTGAGCCTCTTCAATAGCTACTTCCTTAAATAGAAAATAACTCTTACGTTAACTACTTGTCGTACCATTATCATCATAGTCACAATGATTAGTACTTTTTGGATTATAATTATTACTTAACCCTCCGTCTACTGTGCCGGAGTCACGGCGAGCAAGAGTGGAGAGAACTACAAATATGATTACTAACCCTTTGCGGTCGGATGGCGAGTCTCACTCGCCACGGCATTTCGCGCGACAGGTCGGATGGCGAGTGAGAGGCGCCAGTCGGTGTTTATGTTAGATTTTATTATCTCCAACATTATTCAACGTACTGTTTTATGCGAATGTCCCTGAAGAGGTGGCGCAAATTATTTTTCCGTGGACTGGAAATTTGTTTAATCAATTCGTACATTCTCTACAAACATGTAAAAAGGCAGAGAAGCGAACAGCCAGTTACACATTTGAACTTTCGCAAAATTTTGATCAACAAATTGCGAGGAGATTTTCGTCAACGGAAAACTGCATGTAATTGTTATTGGCACAAAGAAAGATTGCAAAGTTTGTTCCAGTCGAAACAAACCAGAAGGAAGACATGAGACGACCTATTTCTATGATACATGTCCAGATAAACCAAGAATGCATCTTGGTCAATGTTTTATAAACTATCACACCGAACGAAACTGCAAATCATAATTTGTGTAAAATTATATTCATAAAAGTGTGAATATAGATGAACTAACGAAATATAACGTTTTTCTAAGATAATTTATATGTAAGATTACTTTATTGTACCATATAAGACACTCGACATATTTGCAAAAATCGCCTCGTCCTGCTACCTGACTCTGCCGAAAAAGTCGACATCCGCTAAGGGCTAGAATATCAATGTATAGGTCAGAAATGACTCCGGTACAAGAGGCCGCGGATTCAATAGTCGGAGAGTTAAAAGAAGATTTACATTTATTGTACGCCTACACACACATTTACTCAAATGATTAAATGTCGACAAAGAATACAATTTTATTAACAGGTTATTACTAAAAATTTTCAACACAAGTCAAATTGTCAAATTTTCTTGTCATCCACGACAAATTTAATAAAATGAAAATTTTCATCTGTTAACGCAGAGAAACATGAATGCTCCATTTCAGTTTGTCCAATTCTATAAACTGTAAGCTTATATTCAACTCTAGCCATTCGTTTAAAAAACAAATTTAATCTACATTACGTTAGTATGAGGTACAGTGCAATGAAACATAACACTATTTGAAATATGTTTTAAGATTAATAAAGCGATTCAGGAGAGAAAGCCACAGATGTAAACCTAAACACCATGCGACGCCGGCTTGACGTGCAATGAAACTCGAGTGACTGCAACCTGCATGATCATGACCCTGCACTAGCTGCGTGTCATAACGTTGGTGAAGAAACGAGACACGAAACTGATGGTCCATGAAGAGGTATCTTCCTACCGTCAGTCGTGTATGAGAACATAAAAGCAAATTGATTATGTAACGGAGAAGAAAATTTAATCGAGACGTCCTGTGCCTAGCGAGAGATAGAAGAAACAAAGTACCATAGTTTTTGTCAGCACCGACCGTAGTGCTTGTACCAAATAGGTAGTAATTATAACAGTAAACAAAAATTGATTCTGATGTCAATGAACTTCAAATAATATACAAGCAAATTGTGTCGTATACCACTGGATAAGATGATAGCTCACTTCATGGACCTATAAATTGTACGATGTTTGCAAATGAAATTTTTCATATCCTGTGTACAACAGAAAAATTAATAATTAATTTGAATAAAAAGTTAACCCTTTTAGTGCTGATTAAAATGAAAAAGCATAATAGAGGAAATATCTAATAATTGTTTATATTATTTGTATGACGTTTTATTATATTTCTATTATTATATTATTTATTATATATTTCTGTTATTATGTGTACTTACATTTTACCTATATGTATTATCAATCATATAAAGATCATGGTAGATAAACATTTTTCTAAATACCACAGGTTAAACAATGTGTCTTAAACAAACTCTCGGACCGTACCACGTACGAACTATAGAGTGAAAGGGTTATTAATTTGTGCTTAGGCAGAATATATGGCAAAACGCATTTATAGTGTTCACGAAGAAGGTAAGTGGAAGCACGACAGAAAAATGATTCGCACGATTTGAGAAAGCCATGAGAATCGCTGAAGGATAAAATACATCCGCAGCATCCGTCTGTAATCAAAGATGAGAATGTGCTCACTATGTATTTAAATCTCCGCAACAGTTCTTCAGATTGAGAATTTTAATGCGATGAATCCACGAGAAGGAAGCGAATTCATTTGAATGGATTTAAAAAAATCTTGTTATTACGCTTGATGATACGAAAGGTGTACAGTAAATTCTCCCTGATTGACGCTCAGGTTGTCCATTTTTGTGTACAATCTGAGCGCCAATT
This sequence comes from Megalopta genalis, assembly GCF_051020955.1. Lineage (NCBI taxonomy): Eukaryota > Metazoa > Arthropoda > Insecta > Hymenoptera > Halictidae > Megalopta > Megalopta genalis. The sequence continues at coordinate 18,166,446 of NC_135019.1, read as the reverse complement.
AAGGAGAATTTACTATACTTATTTTGCAGAACGCACAGTATTATATTTAACATCATAGAACACTGTTTCCCAATCATTTTTGAATCATGCTCTACATCAACGCCTCAATGATGTGATGTCACCACCTGAGTCCATTTAAATCGATCCAGTCAAATATCTTTGAAACTGTCGATGATAGTAAAAAATGTTTCAAATAAAATTGAAACTTTGAAAATTTTAAGGGACGCGTAATCCGATATTGATAAGATTTTTCTAGATGAACATGTCGACACGTGATGGTGGTCAACTTTATCTTTTTAAATGGAATTATATATTTTTTATTATACTACTCGATTGAGCTCGTCATTCTTTTCATAAAAATATTAAGGCGTTTACTGCGAAAAATCATTGGTTTAAAAGATATTTTAATTTTAATATCTTTTGGAAACCGAGTAAAATCGTTTCATTCAGGCTAGAGGTCGTATTTTTTAATTTATTATTTATTTATTATTTTTAATGAAAATTTGAATTTTGTACATCTCGCTGACTTTTATGTATGCCGAGAATTTCATCCAAATCTGTTGATGCTGAGTCAAGTTACAGGCAATGAAATCTCCAGATTTCCGCATAATTGTTGGCCGAAAATAGTGAAAAATCTTAATTTTTGTAATGTGTAATTATTTGTAGCTCATACAAGTTACGAAAATCTACAAAACGCATTGTTTAAATTTTCCTTATAAGTTCAGATAAAACGTCGAAAAAACATTTCCTTGTATTTTGTATCATTCGAATCAACTGTAATTTTTGCAAACATTTTTCACTTGTCCATTGCATTAATCTGCCTAACATCTCAAAAAATTCAAGTAACTTGGTCCGATCTTAACCCTTTGCACTCGAAGCTGTTCTAACTTAAAAACCAAGATATTTCTTCCAATGTATAGCATTTTGCTTTTGTATTAGCTTTGTATTGCATGCATATGAAATTGAGCTTATTTTCTCGTACATACTCTTACATATTTAATAACTCTACAAATATAAACCAATTTGATAATGTAAAAACTACTTGGAAGAGTGGTATATCGATCTTCGGTAGTGTCTCAGTGTCACAATTCGGGTTAAAATAGTTATTGCATTTTAAGAGGTGTTCGAATGTTATCGATACTCACTATACATATTAAGTGTAAAAATAGTTCTTATCTGAATCTAAATCCGCTCCAAGCGCTCTTGTTTCAATCTAAATTCCATTAGTTCGTATTGCTTTGTAACAACAACTGATCTCGTTTGATCAAACACCGTTCGCCGTTTCGATTTAATTTGCAAAATTATTGGCGCAGCAGTCAGCTGAACAATGTGCTGGGGTTAAAGACACTTGACTGCCCAGCGAAAGTAATGTTCCCTGACGATTACAATTCACGACACATACGTTTACCTCGTTAGAGAACTATAAAGACGTTTGTCACGACAGAAGGTTTATTTATAATGATAAAGGAGACGTCACGGGCGATGCATTTATAGGAAGCTACAAAACACTCGTAATTTATTACAATGCCTCAACTTAGAGAATACGCGGTTCGCTTGTGACACGCAAACGAGGAAACGCTGTAGCAACCCGTACTTCCTGGATGAATTGCCGCGCGCACCTTATCCACGCTCGAAGATATATGGAATTTTTAATTCGATCTATCAAACTATCAACTCGTACACGGGCGCCGCGTATGCTCGCCGATGTATTCCTTCGAGCTATCAGCATTGTACACCACTACTGATCCGCCTTTTTAGATAGCACGCAATGGCTTTTAGTAGTTAACACTTTCTACTATCGAATATTAGAAACGGACTAGCGAAAATATTTCAGAAATATTACACAGGATTTCTCACGGAAATTGATTTCTTGCGGCATTCCTCGATTGATAGCTTTCAGAAAAATCTTGAAATGCTGGTGATATTTTATGACTAATTATTGGGGGGGGGGGGGTGATTATTTATTAAAATGTGAAATTTATTGCTTTCAATAGAAATTTTAATTATAATTCGTTTTAAATAGGAGTAAGTTTAATTATATTATAATCATATTAATTACATTAATTATAGTAGATTTGTAGTAGAAATTTGAGCGATAAGGTCTGCTGTTCCAGTGTTAATCCATGAGGTTTGAATTTTTTAATATTTCTCATGTGTATATTTGTTTCGTATTTTATTTTGCTGAGAATCATATATTTTTTCAATTATTGTATTGTAATTTAATATCCATTTATGTACAAACAGTTAAAGATTTCGAAAATATTTTCGAAGTGTTCGTGTCTTGTAATTGGTGCAAACAATGTTTAGTTTGCAAATAAAATTTATATATTATGAAAAGAACGCAATTGATTGACGTTAGCTGTTTTTGACTAGTAAATTCCTCATGTAGAAATGACAATATTTTGTGTTATAACGAGTACACTCGTCATGCGTAACAAGTTTGAATTGCAATATTTCAGTGAAAACTAAAATATATTCATAAATTTTAGGATGTTTTGAATATATGGTGACCAAACAATATAAAACGAACAAACAAAAAAATATAAATAGTTAATATGAAAAAACTGTATACATATAGTATCTGGATTAGACAGTACACTCGTCATCACTTACATTTTACGACACGTTTTAGGTACATTTTCATAGGGGGCCCATCAGCTAACTGGTTAAAACGGAGAACAAAAGTGGAAACAGACAATTGGGAGATATTCTGAGCAATCATTTTTAAGCAATATAAAAATTCGATTCGTTGTTATTGCATTTGCAAGATTTCAAATCTCTACAACTTTATCAGTTTTGAAAATTCGAGAGCATAGTTCGAAGACCGCGTCTCTAAACTGTTCTGTAGGAAGTGAAAAAACGTGAAAAAAGTCGATTGCATTGACTGGACTGGAGGCACCTCTTAACGGGAACCAGTTGCGCGGTCGAATTCTTCTATCTCATTGAACCTTTTGTGATAATCAATGGATCGTGCTCGAGCGATAACCCAAAGAATATTATGCTAGATATCCATTCGTATGATTAATGAACAGCCCCATGAAAGAAAGTCATGCGGTTCGGTCGTTGGATTTGGATCAAGGATAAAGTATCGGATCGCGTCTGCTTCCTGCAACACTTAAAAGCGATCCAGGGATCTATATACCCGGCTGAATCTGTTCTAATGCGATATCTGACCGGTCTAAGAATACGCGTCACTCGCAACATATACCGGCAGGAATGCGATCCACACGCAATATGGAACTTCCTAGATAGACCTTGAACATCGTGGACGGGATTCCGCTCATCCGCGGCGAAACACAGAAAGAGAGAGAGAGAGAGAGAGAGAGAGAGAGAGAGAGAGAGAGAGAGAAAGAAGAAAAATCGGCGTCGTTGGTCGTACGTAATTAAACGCGCGTAATTTACGAGCGACATTTCAAGCATGCTAATAAAGCGCCTTCTTTGTTCGTCAAAAAGTAACTCACCAGTCGGTTTTTGTAACCGATCGTTAAAGAGTGTCGTGATATTTTGCCCGCGAGTGAACATGCCCGGCTGATTCCGATCCTTGCGATTACATTGATTTATGCGACTACACTCGGGTAATCGCGAACCCAGACCTCTGTATTCGAAACGTTCACATTTTCTTTGCGGTTTAGTATAACATAGTAATTAATGACCGGTTCTTTTTACACTGTTTGATTGATATTCATTTCGTCGCCAATCACACTATAATTTAGTTCTCTCCTGACAACCTGTGCCGTTCTCATAGATTTCCATTTCTGCCAATTGACATCTTTTTCTCATTTTTTAACCAATGTCGAGAAGTATCTTCATTGACGATCCCTTGGACAAAGTATTGCTTCATGTTGCTTCATTCTGAACATATGTAGCAACGCAGCTCCAACTCTCTTTTGTAATTTTTACTGCTGAACAACATAAAAATCTAGAGATTTGAGGCCGAAGATTCTTGAATAGTGTGAAATTCAATTTTTGTTCTAAATTTTTATTATTGATCTTACTATCGATCCTTGAATCGATTCTGAATCATAGCGACAAGGATCGATCGAAATACTATTTATATTTGTATTCATATTGTAAAGGTTAAATTGCATATAAACTTTTAAATTGGATTGGCATATTTACTTATTTATATAAATCTTGAAAGAACGAAGAATTAAAAATAAATGAAGTATACACTGATCTTCATTTATTAATCATTCATTTAAAGGCAATAACTACAATAATTAATGGCATTATCGCGACTTTGAATCGAAGATCGATTCGTAACTAAAAAAAATCGATCCGTTTCAAAATCGACTGTCCTGGTATCGATTAAAAAAAAAATTGAAAATAACTTGGAAAGATTTTCTTTAGAAAATCGATTTAGAATCGTCCATCCATAATTCAAAATTTTCGGCTTTTTAATTTCATCATCGTCGTTCAATTTCTTTTAATCAGTCTACTTTATTATATTACAAGTAACCAGGTTTTAGATATAAGTCTCAAGTATTTTCGAAAGTATGTCTTTTTGAAAGTAATTGTTTATACTTTCGTAGAATTACGAATGATCTGTCGATTGATATTCGTAGGAGTTCACACGGTTCTAATTTTCTTCCTGCTAATTTGAATTAAGTATTTATGTTATACTCAATGGCAGCAACGATGCTAATTTCGAAGAAATAATTTGACAAATACGTGAAAGAAAACACGTCGGAAAACACAATGGTTTGTATGAATCTAATCATGGCTGTCACAAAATCGTCAAAAGTGTCCACCTTAGAAAGGTTGAAAATCATTGTACTCGATTGTCAATTATTATTTTATTATATTTTCAAGAATTATTATTTTACCTTAGATTATATTTCACTAATTAAAAGAAAAATCGTTAGTACGTAGAAACTCATGCTAGCAGGAAAGAAGTTTACGTATTCTGGTAGCATTACTATTTTGGAATCCTGAAGGGGATGAATTCTCCTTTTGAAGATCTTCCTTTGAAAGGACTTGTTAAGATGCCCGAGATAATAATAGTCGGTTCGAAAAAGCTTGGGGAATACAGTGGGTGAAGTAAAGTCCCAATACTCATTGTCAGTTCTTCCCATTTTTGCAGAGTCACTTGCGAAACTGCGGTCAGGACTCGTCACGAATGCGTCCTTTTCAATTGACATGTTTTTCTCATTTTTTAACCAATGTTGAGATATATATTCAGTCTTGGTTCTTGTTGCTTCATTCCGGACACGTGCAGTGAAGCTGCTCCAACTCCGTTTTGTAATTTTTACTGCTGAACAACATAAAACAGCGAAGGCAACATTCCTGCCTTTGGGATTTCCACTTGAATGATTTATTTTGAAATAAGCTTTTATGTGAGAACAAAAATTGCAATTATTTTTGCAGAAATCTGATCCGTTGCTACGACATGAAATTACGTTGACGCGTAACAGCACAGTCTGTATATCTTAAAACATATATTTCATAAGAAGCATACATGTCACAGTTGATTAGACTGCGAATATTTATGCAAATATTAACTTGTGTGGTCTAATCTACAGAAACTGGAATTAAATAGGGACTGGCTCGCCATATTAAGGATTCTATTCGATTCGAAATAACATGAAAATAATGTTAAATCTTTCTTAATTTATTACCGTATATATGATTTCAGGCAATAGTGGGTGTCAAATATATTCTGCCTGTAATTAATGAAGGAACAGCGGTCTACAATCTATGATCCTCTAGAATTTTTATTAATCGAATATAAAATGACTGTTGGAGGTGAACTTTTACAGAGTTAAACGTCAATGTCCAACTTAAAACAGAAAAGAAATCATTTAAAAATTGAAAAATTGATCGTCCAAAATGTTTAATCTGCAGAGGCTTGTAAAAACTTTTTACTGTTATATTATTACAAACATCATACACAAGGAATAACTTTTTTTAAATTGAACCAAGGGTCTTGAATTAGATTTTTAATATAAATTTAATTGTAATCCAATTTTAATAGAAATTTAATCACACAATACATTTTTAATACAAAATGTAATTATAATAGATTTTAATAGAAATTTGGGTTGCGATAGATTTTTAATGGAAACCTCAAGGATACTTTAAACTTTTAATAGAAACCAAAAATTGCAATTGGTCAAATGACAAAAAAAATACGTTTCTTCAACTTTAAACGATAAGTTTTGTGGATCTTGGTAACTTATATCTGTATGCTGCAAAGTTCGTCGAATTTGTTTAATATAGGAACAAGCTACAAGCATTGGAAGATGTAACAATCTCGAAATTTCTTTTTAATTGTTTTATACCTCATAACAGCGTTAACTAAGTTCGTTGAAATTTTCAACATGTATACATACATAAGTTACAAAGCCTATAAAACGCAATGTTTAGATTATTGTTAAAGTAAAATGATTGAAAAAGGAAACATTTTTATACTTACTTTGTCATTTCAACAAATTTTTACAAAAATTTGTTTGGACATCGTTTAAGGACATTAAAAAAAACCTCTGACATTAGAAAAGATCCACTTACTTGGTTCAATTCTGAAAAAAGTTATTCCGTTTTAAAAAATGTCCGAATATTTCAGTGCTAGTGGTTTGGATGTCGAATGATTATTGCTTGACACAACATTGTTGCGTGGGATTTGCCTGCGTTTTGTGAGAAAACCAGGTTCTCTACGAAGACATACGTTTCACGATTAGCGTTTTATTCGTCATAGTTCCTAATGGAGACGAAAAAACCGGTTTAAACGAGACGTTCGCGAGTCCCGATGTCCCGACGTAATTTTAAAATACAAGCATTCATTAAGGAATGCGCGAGGACTGTTTACCTTTTGCCAGTGACTACGTGACCCCCTCATTAGGCCACTGCAAATGGTAATAATAACGCTGATTAACGTAATGACGAATACCCGCGACGATTCATTAACTGCTTGACGCGTAAACATTGCTGAATTTACGGAACACGCGGCGCCGATTCCCTGAACGCGTCCGGCGCCACTTCAGGCTCGTTGGAATTCGTTAAATGGGAGACCATTATCGTTTTAGGACATTGGAGTCCAGTACATTTCATACAAATTAAATTACTCGATGTATCGTTTTATAAAACAAAGTTCACGAATAGTTTAACCAATTTTTTCTTCATTTCGTGTGCTGTTCTTAAATCACTATTGGGGAACAATATGGTCAAAAGAACTGTTCCGAGAGAAATATATCATTGTAGGAGAGGCAAAGATCATCGTTGATGATAACAAGAGAAAGTACTTTTACTTCTATTTAGTATGGTATGTTCGATTAAGTTTCCAAGCAAGAGATTCTATAAACGGTTAACCATTTGTTCTCACAGTCTATCTCATTGTAGAGTTGGCTATCAAATTCATTAATAGTCGCACAGTGGTCGATTTCCATACAAAAAGCGAAAAAAAATCAATTTTAAAAAATATCCCTATAATGCATAATTTATTCACTAGTAATTAATTAAACATGTGGCTTATTATTTACTATGACCTTTTTTATCATTTGTTCATTTTTCTGTTATTTGATGATTTGCTAAGTAAAACAGCTTTTTTATTTACTCAGTTAGCTGTTTTTGACGAATATACTCGCCAAAAACTGAACTAGAAGGATATATACTTCGATATTCTTCATTAAATTATACATATTTTATAAAATTGTTGCACTTAAAGAAAATATGAAGAAAATCAAACATACGCGATTTATAATTATTCATATAATTTTACAGTAACTTATAAACTTTTCAAAGAGATTGCACGAGCTGGTTAACGAGAATTGGAGAAATAGGTGAAATAAAGTGGCGTACAGAATATAGGATTTTGACACGATTGAACTTTTAATTACTGTTCTTCAGTAAACATGCGTGCGTTACGCGAGCCCGTGGCTGTCGCGGGCTAGTCACTTAATTCGAAGGATTAGATAAAAGAACTCTTCCCAAAGTTAAAAGGAAACTTAGTTTAAATGAAATTTCTCGCTGCATGAATTCGTTTGTAACAAGATTCCCGTAAACTGTCCCATCTCGGAGACCGCTACGAGATAATTCATCCTGTTTTCCATTAACTTCGTGTCGTACTTCCAAATACGGTTTATCAAATAGACGCTTCGTCTACAAGTTAAACAAACAGTCATTCACTTCGTCACTCGTGCGCCGGTGTCTCGTACCGAGCAATAAATTCGACAGGAAACGAACGGCCGGCGTTTTATTGCCGAGGAAATTCATTTACAAGTAGAACAAGGCTCAGGAATCCGTTCGGGACGCGTTCTTAAGAACCCGAGGGAATCTTTCGGGAACTCCCACACGCACCCATTCCGATAGTGTCACGAAAAAAATACACTCTTCCGAGTCAGTGACACGCACGGATAAAGGGGTGCTCCCAAAAAGAGTTTCTTATCACGGTGACACGAACGAGACACGGCCGTGTAACACTTTTTATTGGCCCCGTGGTGGTAAGCCGCCGGCAGTGAGACGCTTCTTTCTCCGATTCTGTCTCTCTCTCTCTCTCTCTCTCTCACACTCTCTCACTCTTTCTCTCTCTTTCTCCCCCCTCTCTCTCTCTTTTGGTTTTCTCGAGACGACAACGAAGAATACAAAAAAACAATGAAAAGAAAAGCAACGGAGAAGAAGGAAGGATAAAAAAAGGGGGGCAGAGAAACGAAGAAAAAAGATGAGGGCTCCCCGTGTTCGTGGTTTTCAGCATGTGCTAAGAACGGACGGGCTTGAAGCACGAGGCGCCAGATATCCAGTAATTTGTCTTTCAACGAATCACTTTGGATGACGACGCGGAGCCAGGATTTTCGTGGAGCGTATAAATTACAATATTCCTGGACGAGAACGATAGCCACCGTTGTTGCTTCCGTCCTTCGACGGTTTCTCCTTCGTATTGCGAGAGCGACCGTTTTGCTACTCGTTCGGATTGTTTAATCACTTGTGATGCAAAGCACGTGGCCACGTACGACGACATGGTTTTGTTTCAATTGCACTTTTTAATCCATAACTGCGGACGTGTCTAACAGACTCGACTGTAAATATTATTTATTTGGCACAAGCCGTGAACATACGTTACAGTCAGGAAATAATTCTCTTCAATTGCAAGCTTGTCAATAATAATAAATGGAAATTAATCTTTACTACACGATAAACGATGAAAACAAAGTTACTTACTATTTGCTTTTCAGTTCAATTCGAAGAAAAAATAACATGTTATTTGCAAAACTAATTTACAAAATATCCACTGTATAATGTACAACAGACGAAAGAGAAGCAAAAATTATTTATTATTTATCTTTCTCTAACATTCAAATAAATAATATTTTATTTACAAATAAGAAATAAATTATTCGTGGAATTATTGAAATCACTTTTTAATTAAATAATATTTTATAGGTATTATTGGTAAATGAAATATTAATTTAATTTCTAATTTATTATTTATTGTTTAATTTTTATTACTATTTTCCCAACATGTGCAATATGTGTTATAATAAATTTCTATGTAAAAAAAAAAAAAATTAATACTATATTCATTTTATAAACATATTTTAGTGAGTAGTTGTCACAAATTCGAATGTCCGCAGTTCATGGTTAATATACAAAAAAAAGCAAGATATACTCGTTCCAAAAGTTTCAATTAGTTGTGGCAGAACGAATATGCAATTTCTGATTATAGAAAACGTGGAAGTATGCTTTCTGGTAACAAGCAAAGCAATGAGGACATTTTCCCAGGAATATTCCATCCACAGAGCTAAACAAATCCACGAAGAAGGTGTACAGTGTGTTCAAAACACGAAGAATGCAGTGAAACTGCGTGTAATGCAAGGAATGCCTTGTTGCGCTACATATTTCAGACTGTTCTGAAATATACCATACTGTCTTCTCGTTTCAAGTGACGCCTTACGGCGAGTTACAGTGTAGTATGTGGCACGTGCAACGTGCTACTGTGAATCAGTCACCAACGCATGTTGTTCATATACTCGGAAACGGAGTATAAATATTGTTATTTGACTATCTAGCTTTTTGGTAATTAATTTAAACTTTCACATGTTTTGTTAACCTCCCTTTGTACCACAGAATTTGCTATATATATAATTCTATATATAATTCTATATATAATTCTATATATAATTCTATATATATAATTCTATATATATAATTCTACGACCTATGTATTCAGAACAGTTGAAGAATATTCCACCATGCAATTCATAAACGTGAGTCAACAATGTAATATATAAACTGGCTGAATATTTCTTAACGAATGTTACACACGAATAATAAATATTAGATTATTTCCATTAACTAGTAACAATATGAAAAATGTTGTGTACAAAGCAGCTTCGTATTCTGAAGCAAACAATTTTGGTGTAGGTCGGTATTATTAAAAATATCACAGACAATCAAGATGAGCATATATTGATAGCTATTATAGCTATTGATTAGTAGCATACACAAATGATCATTTCGTCTAACATTTCACTTGGTCTTCCTATACAATTTGACGTTAAATAACGTGTGTTTAGGAAAAAGAAGAACATGAATCCAATTCTTTCGTAACTAACGAAGATAAATCACTGTCAAGTTATTGCTTCTGCGGACGTGTGGACTAGCGTCGATCAGTGAGCGAGTACTGGTGTGATTTATTGGCGAATAAAATGGAACATGGCATACTAAAAGTGGAAAGTTAAAAGAGGTACTGAGCAATAATTACTGGATAATTCTGTATGATTAACTTAATAGCTTTCCTAATTGAAATTTTCCTAAAGAGCAGGTTTATATCCATATTATTTGAAAGGTATTCATGTGTGTGTGTGTCGCACACGACTAATACAGGGGTGTAGTGTTTCACCTCCTATCGGAAGAGAACAAGTTTTACTTTCAATTCTATTTCAATCGTTATTATGTGAAAGGGGCCTAATCGATAAATACAATCGATTCGAAACCTTTCAGCATGTTACGTAAATCGTTTAATTTGGCAATAACACTTACAATTTAATGGACAAAGAACAGTGAGTTTCAGTCCGTTTCACCTCCAGATTAGACGTCCATTTTTCTTTTCTTGCGAAGCAAGTGTACATCGCGTAGCGCAAGCTATACAGTATATTCTCTCTAATTGACGCTCGGATTGTACACAAAAATGAACGATTTTGAAAGAGGAAATAGAATTATTCGAGCCTTGTAGCTCGTTTTTATAGCTGTTGACAATCGGTAACTATAAAAAACAATCGCAAAATTTAGTAATCGTGTCTATCACGATATGAGATATATATTTCCTTCCAAAAAATACTTATTAGAATGACAATTGTCATGAACAATTATATGTCAATGCAATTATACAATAATAATATGTCATTAATTTCGATGTATCCGTAATTTAAAAATAATAAGATTAAATTGTTTGGAAGAACGTGAGAATGTGGACTAGCCGATTACATATTATTGTCGTCCGAGATTTATATTTATCTTGAATTTATTAAATTTCTGTATAATGGAAGATTCAATGAATATTCAGTACTTGTATAAAAAACTTGAAATTAACATATATTCAGAACGGCAGAAGATATTCTGAGATCTTAATAATATAAATTTAAAAAATTAAGAAACTTAATACAAAATGAATAATAAATATACTATTTATAAAATTAACAATAATATAAAGAATATCTATCCATAACTAAGAATATACAATACACGTAACTGTCGCCACAATTTTTCGAGTACTTCCAACAGTCTGACAAAAAAATGTTCCGAACAAAAGTTGATCAAAATCGCCTTCACTTCTTTTTTAATTGCATGGCAAACGTTTTGCTTCATATTAACTTTTTTTATGTCAAGGTCATTCGGAGATCATGGTATAACAGGTCGTTAAATACGACTCAACACGAGCTCCAATAATATGAAATAAAAAATGTACCATGCAATTTTAAAAAAGTGAAGGTGATCTTGATTTTTTGGAACAAAACATTTTTTCTGCAATTTGTTACATTGCAATCTATAGCAGATCAAAAACTGATTAACTTTTGTTTTGAACATTTTTTCGTTAGGCTGTTGGAAGTGCTCGAAAAATCGTGGGGTTGCAGAAGTACGATACCAAAGTTTATTCGCCTATTTCGGGGACACTCTGTATATGAATTAGTAACCAAAATCTTTGTCCACACTGTGCGTCGTCGTGAAACAAGAAATATTGTAATGAAATCCGACGTGTCCTCTACGGATTTAACGAACAAAGGATTGAATGAAGTGCGTACATCAATATATGTATTGAGTTCAAATCCAAAAGCGGCAAACACATCGCTAATTGAATGTGTTCAACGTGACTAATTATTCCCGAGTTACGAGACGCTCGCACGCGGACGAAAAAATTCTATAGAAAATTCGATGACGTATTCGCTTTTAAGAAGTGTGTCCTTTGAATCCAACTTCAAAGAGGCCGCTTTACGGTCACTCATTTTTTCCATTCGCCGGTGTACACCACACGCTCGAACGATAGTACATTAATTTGATCTACGAGGTCGGCAATGAAGTTCAAGTCGAATCAGAGGTGACCTAGAAGTATCTCGGGGAAGAATCGTGAGCGAATGTTGCGACGTTAACTTACTGTTAACGACTTACGACTGTAAGCTTACCGTTAAAGATATCAATAGCACGAAGACGAGAGTTCGGTCCATTTTGGAGAACGTTGGCATCCTGCTTCTTCAAAGTATAGTCATCGTCGTCCGCGACTTCAACAGTTCTCTTCCACGCAATCAACTACTTCGTGGACCGTTCGCGAAATGCACATCGTTCTTTTCGAACTCGGACAATCGTTTTTTCCACTGCACCACGATTTGAAATTCTATTTCAGTCCCTTCCACTGTCATCGAAATCACCATTCCACATTTCACTCACACCTTTTTCTTCGTTTCTTGCCTCGCAGCGCCGTCCATATCCCGAATTTCAAGGCACTCGTCTTTTCTAAATAAAATTCAGACTTCGGCGAGCCGATATTTTCGAGTCATTACGTTTTTTGTACATTAATTTCGATTTTTATCCATTATGAATATTCCCTTTCACGAACGATATTAATTTTACTGTGACTGCAATTTCAATTTCTTTGCTAGATTAGTCGACCATTTCAAAGTTGTGGCAATCATCTTTGTTTGCTATTATGCCACTTTTGTTGATACGTTTTCAAACAGAATGACTTTTCAAAAATTAAATCAGATAACGTAAATTTTTTAAAAACCAAATAGTTTACTAGACATAAATTGTAATTGGTTGGAACAGTAAAGAACTTGAAAAGTGATTTTTTTCAATTTTTTAAACCGAGTCTATTATCGCTAAAATTTAAACAACGCGTTTTTTAGATGCCGAAACCTTCATCGAAATCGGTTAACATTCCTATGAGCTACAAATAATTGACATTCGGTTTGTGGAGCACTAAAACTAGCTATTTTATAAAGGCAATGATAATATATATATATTATCATTATATTCGGTTTTTTAACCATTTTTATTGTATTATTTGTTCCAAGTTACAAATTTATTGAACAAGCTCCTGATGAACGTATCTTTACAATTGTTAGCCAAACATTTCAAAAATATTCGGCTCAATTTTGAAAAAGTTATTCCATTTGAAAGGGTGTCATCGTATTTTCCACGGCGACTATACATTACGTTGAGTATTTTGATTGAGAATAAATTGGAATAAATGGTCAGATACATCAAAATGTTATACAAAAAAAGATTATGAAAGATGAGTGTTAAGTACAACAAGATTGTTAAAGAACACAATTTGAAGAAAAGAAGCTGCATTACCCACAGCTCAGGTAATAAAACAAGGACGAACATAAAAAAAAACAAAAAATCAATACTGCTTTATAAAATTTTGCAAATATACGTTGAAAATATTAAGAAGTGGATATAAAAGTACCCAAATTAACAAAACATCTATTCACATACGCGGCTAAATTAATTCAATCCCAGACAAGTCAGAGTCAAAATAAATTTTAGGCAACTGGCTCCAAATATAAATAAGCTACTTCAGCAATGGGTTGGGGCTAAAAAATGTGCAAGGTATGAGAACAAGATGATTGTAAAAATACTCTTATTTGCTGGAGCAGTTTTGACAGTTTCTATCTATTAATTTGCTCCGCTGACTTTTTCATTTATCCTTGTTCGAATTCGCAGACCAAGGAGCACACTTCCACGAACAAGGGGTGGGAGGACAGCTGTCTTTCACTAAAATTGGTCAATGAAACCAGGGTGCCGACAAGAGTGATCGATATGTTTAGCTGAAATTACAGGCTACTTTCAACGAAATAAGTGCGAGCAGCGAGCGCCGCGCCGGTTACCGAAGAGATTAGCCAATGCCTGTCTCGATGGGAAATGTTGCTCATGGGGTAACTAGTGACATATTGTTTCCTGCAATACTCGATGAAAAATCGCCGGGTGATTAATGATGGTATGTGTAAATCAAATAGCGAGGGCATACGCGTGATTTGAATACCAGCCTCGCTGTTTCGTCCACGGATCTTTCTGTTACCGTGATCACCGTTCAGACATATAATTTCAGTATTCGTGTTATGTATACATATGTAGTTAGGTGAATCATCGTGGACACTGTACAATAGCGACGCATACCGGAACTGTTATATTGCAAGAAAAATAATATGGTTTTAAGGAGCAAACATAGGCACAGATTTATTACCTAATTACACTGCCTTCGATCCAAAAATGTTGAGTTGAGCGACCGATGTGATAAAGAGATAGCGAATTTGACATGCTTATGGCATCTTCTGATATACTGAACATACTGAAACGATACGTTCTCAAACAGTAGAATTCCATATGTGCTGGAACGTGCTCATTCTTCGATTAAAATTATACAAGTTTTTAAATGTCCCTTTAAATTGTTGGATAATCTTTAAACGAACGAATGTATGATATAAACAAATTAAATCAACAAATCTCTAATCTTTTCCTGTATATAATAATAAATGAATTCCTAAGGTATTAATATATAATTAATATAAATATATACAATATTTATAATACGTATTTTAGAACAATATTTTTCTAATCTCTAAATATGAATATAATTTGTGTATATATATATATATATATATATATATATATATATGTTATTTATATTTATATTTAGAAACTAGGAAGGTATTGTTCTAAAAAACACATGTGCAAATATATATTTATATCTACAGAATAAAATATTTACATTTTGAACATTGTGTGTGTGTGTGTGTGTGTGTGTGTGTGTGTGTGTGTGTGTGTGTGTGTGTGTGTGTGTGTGTGTGTGTGTGTGTGTGTGTGTGTGATGTAATAAAGTACTGCATCGGGTAACACGAGAACAGAAAGACTTTTTACAAAATGTTTTAGAAACCCATTAATTTAGTTTCGCTTAGGAATGCACTTGGATGCGAAAATACACCATGGGCTTTGGATAATATTTTCAATGCCCCTCAAGGCAGGTGACGTATCGTCCACTATTTTTAAGTCTTGTCCTCATTTTTGTGAACGAAGCTGCACGCTGCACTATCAGCGATCTACGTCTTTCTTTCCAATTATTCAAGATCTTGTTTCGCTTAAGGATAATCCCGAGTTTGAAAATGTGATAAATGAATTCCTAAGGCATTAATGTCTTTCATCGGTGTTTATTTAGTTCGACTGAATAAACTATCACAATGTTATACTGAAACATTATTTTATAAAATTCAAGTAGCCTGCGCCAGTACATAAAACAAAAGTATTTTTATAAATCGTAAAAACGCATTTAAATAATTTTAAAAGTTAAGAATGTCGACGTATCGCTTTCATCTTATTAAAATGATTAATGAAGGAACGAAATTTGTATTTTGCTCCTGTATTCTGCATAAATAAATAATTCGCTGTCTAGTTGTCGTATCTTGAAAATAGTACTTTATAAGTGTGAATGCAAGATTATTCTTATTAGTTAAAGTATGTGAAAGTGAGATTATTTTTATTGGTTTTCGGTAGTACACGATTATTATAAATTGCATGATTGAATTCAATTATCTGTGACATTCGTGTTAATGTTTTAATTTTGTATTTAATATTATCAATAAAATATCATCATCAACATATAACCCATATAACACTAAAGAATACATTTACATAATTATAATTAATTTAATTAGAACATTTGAAACGAAAATGTGTTTTTGCTGTACAAATCTTTCGATTATGCAGAGGAAGATTTTTTGTAATTTACGCCTCGCCTGAACGGAAAGCAGAACAAGATTAGCTCCTTTGTTGAACGTGTTAACACAATGGCGTATCGATTCTAATAACTTTGAATTTTGAACGAGTGATCAAAATGAAAATAGTTAACATCGTGAGAAACTGCTTCATAATACGACAAGAAGGAAATTAGATATTATTGAAGCGATCGAGGCTGGTGTATGTATACGCACTCACATAATGCTTTCATGCTCCAGTTGTTAGTGAGTGTTACACGAGGATCGATATTAGCCGTGCGTCGACCTGTTGAACGTAATCGCTCCTGCATGGAATTATTCGCTGAAAGACCGTCGAAGAACGTTTCCTTCGCTCCTCGTCCACGCATTCCGCGACCGTTTTAATTTGAGATTACGCGTTCGTTGAAAGTTCTGCTTGAAATCGTAGCTAATGATTTTCTTCGTCGGCGCCGTGCCGGTCGGTGGTTCCACTAGATCGATCTCAATTACGAATGTTCCCCTATCTACCGTTTTAATCTATTGTTTATATGCTACGTTTTACGCGGTGTCTTGCGGTACAACACCAATCGAATAAATTACCAGGCTACTTTGCTGTTGAACGATGCGTGTTTTATGACATTGCAATAATGCAATTCTCTACGCATTAAACAGGCAGTAACGACTTTCATATACTAAACTAATCTCAATTTAAAAATTAATTGAGACAATAACGGAATTTACGAGCAATTTTTCTTTGTTTGTACATATTTTCTGTATTTATTTTCTGTACAATACTAACATGTCTATTGTTTACTGATCAAATTTATCGTTAAGATAATTTATAGTTACATTAATTTATGGTAACTCTATAATTTATTTCATTTTTCTGTTTAACATTTTCGCATACATAGATGACATTTTAACATATAAGTCAAATTTTTCTAAATCACTCAATGACTACTTATGGCATGTACAGATTTTAAAAATGCAAGAACACGTATGAATTGACAAGATCTGATAACGTTTTTATTCTCTTCTTACAATAAGTAATCTTTTATTTGACGAAGGAAACTTTTCTTTAATTTCAATTTTCGTAAAGTGACGTATGAAAATGAGAATTTTCGAGGATATTTACAATGTAATCACGATGAACATAATAAGGCTATTTTATTTTATCAGATTCAAAAGAAATATTATAAAAGTTCTATATTGAATAACAGCCAATCTTCTTCTCAAAGTACATGTACACATAGCAATCATATATTTACAATGTAATCACCATGAACGTAATAAGGCTACTTTATTTTATCAGATTCAAGAAATATTATAAAAGTTCTATATTGAATAGCAGCTAATCTTCTTCTCAAAGTACATGTACACATATCAATCATATATTTCAGTTTCTACCAAACGTTTCCCATTTTTATATACTTTCATTATAAAATGGAACAGTAACGTGTAATTACATAATATCGTCTGGGATTAATTGGTCAAACAAACAAACAAACTTCAGTCAAACCAACCCAAGTTTTATCATACAATTTCTAATTTTGTGTACTACAAATTTAGAAATATTGAATTATCTATACAGTCGGTGTACACAGTATTCATACATCTTTTAAAACGAAATAACTTTCTTATAATTCGGCAAAGCGATCTAAACTTTTATGGGATATTAAAGAGATCATTTTACTAGACGATGGACAACAAATTGCTTTAAAAAGATGCGATTGGTTCGCAAGACAAAAGAATTAGAAAATTATATCTTTTCAATTCTTTTATCCGAGCCTATAACGAAAACTTAAACAATGCATTTTATAGAACTTGATAAATTATATGCATGCTGAAAATATTATCGAAATCGGTTAACGAAGAGTCAAGTTACAAGCATTGAAAGATTGTAAAAACTGAAAATTTCTCATACTTATTGGTTGAAAGTGTCAAAAAATCGGGACAAAACTGCGATTATTTCGATCTTTAATTGTTTACAGCTCATATCAAAGTCAACCGATTTCGGTGAAATTTTTAACATGCATATAACTTACCGAGATGTACAAAACACATTTTTGAAATTTTTGTTACAGGCTCAGGTAAAAAATTGAAAAAACATAATTTTAATTTGAAATTAATCGTAATGCTTGAAAACAGTTTTTTAGCCGTTGTCTATTAAACTAACCCTTCTAACATCCTAAAAAAATCTGGATCGCTTGCTCCAATTATAAAAAAGGTTATTCCGTTTTAGAAGGTGTACGTATACATTGTATGTATTATTCACCATTCGTCATTACACCAGATTGACTTTAACCGCAAATTGCACATCGTCTTTGTTCGAATCAATCAATTACCCACGTTCGTTGCACGTTAGAGAAATTGTAAGAATTATAAGACAAGCCTAGAGCGAAAAATCGGCGCAGTAAAACTGAAATCGCGTAAAATTCGATTACACGTTCCCGAACATAACTAACGAACGCAATGACGTCTTTATGAAGCCTGAAGGTAATAAGTAAACGAGATCATTGCGAGCTTAATTAAAGGTAATCACTGGTTGACTAAGTTATTATTATGCAACTCCTCACAGGCATTTGAATGAAAAAGAAAGCTGTGTAAAAGGCATTGATAGCTTGTCTCCGTGGCCGTGCAATTTGTAGTACAAGATGTTTTGGAATCATAATTGCTTCGGGCGCGAAACGCGCGGCTTCCGCGTTCCTGTTTTTTAATGCCGTATTTTAAGACTAATCTAAATTAGCATTTAATGTGAAGGTGAGAATATTAAACACTCATCCGCATCGTAAAAATCGAGTTTCATGTTTCATTCGATATCACCAAGTACCTTCAACGATTATTCCAATCGTTATTGCATACATATAAGCGAAGTTTCGTTTATCCATTCGACTCTATAGTTTTTCTAATCCACAAAATAAGTTCAAACATTTATTCGGTAAATATTTACCGAATTTTTTTTCTACTCGATATTTTAAAAAATTTATTTCTTCACCGAAACAAGGAATCAATTTTCTCTATTTAAAAAAAACAAACATGAAATTTGAAAATTCCCCGTAATTTTGTTTTCCAGATATTTGTAAACAAGTACGGTGAATTTGAATATTTTGAACAACTTCTTCCTAAAGAATTAAAAACACACATAATTTTATAAGACAGTCATAGTTTACCAGAGTCGACCATATTTGCCAAGAATAAACCACGACCAGTACTCTAATTCCACAAAAATGGTAAAATCATTCTTGTTCTGCATCTAATTAATAGTCCATTTTGCATAAATAAAACTGCATTTAATGCATAAAATATTTAATATAAAACTGCGAAAGGTACATTAAATTGGCTATCATCCACATTTAATCATGAACAGATACTTAACCAAGTGGCGATTATGCAAATTTTCTAGTTTTATATTTTTTAGAGCACTTGTATTACAAGCTGCACGGATGAAGTTATCCACCCACACTTCCGAATTTTTCCGCGGGTCCAATGACCGCGCAGAATATTCAACGATCCAGAAAACACGGTTTGTCAGATTCGCGGCCAGTTATTCAACGATGCGGACGTAATTAAATTATTCCACGTTTATTTATTAGATTAAGCACCGGAGACCGTGCATATTAATTGCAGGTTATCGTCGCATAAGTATTACGCGTTAAGTGTGCGGTAAGAGTGTGATAAGTAGTCGCATATGCGCTTGTATGAATTATGCGACGCCTGTTTCGTTGCTATTCCCGTGTCGTTCGAACGCGAGACATTGCCGAATACATTAACAGCGTAATATTTCAAGCTCGGTTATGTATATTAATTAATCAATGTCTCTGCCCCGTGACAAAATATTATATAAATACGAGGAATTCGCCGAACGACATTATCGTCGCTTTCGCTACCGTTTTTTCCGTGTATGTGTTCAATTAGCCTCGAATCTATATCGTATCGACGTGAGCATGTTCACATTAATTCGCATTTTTTTATGCAAGATTGAAAGTGTAACTACATATCATATTTCAACGTCACATAATTTCGCTAATATATATATTTCACACATAGATATGATATCTTTCTAACTATTCTTCTTCTCTGATGGTATTTGTTTATTTATTTAGTCATTTTTTATTTATCTTCTATTATCATTATATTTTGTTTGATTCATTATCTCATGATTATGAATGATCGGCTAAAATACTATTATCTAGACTGTGAATTTTATGCATTTTTGATCAAAATATTGATTTGATTGTGAAATAACAGGAAGATTAATAACATTTAATAACGTCGGTATACTACTTGATCTATTAAAATTATTGAAGAAAGAACGCAACTTCTAAGCAGAGTTGTGCTAATTCAACTATGTACTTCAACTATGTGCTAATTCAACATTGTAATTCGATTTCACGATTTAATTTCATTGCATTTCAACGATGTAGTAATTCAGTTACATAATTCAAACCTTTCAGTTAATTCAATTGCTAATTATTTTAATCACGAGTGTAATTCAAACACAATGCACAATTGAAATATAATACATTTCTCGGAACTTTGAAGAAGTGAGATACATTTTTATATATTTCTCTCGTATTCTCACTTTTTGACTCTTCTGAGCATTGTCTTTCTCCATTACCTATTAATATTATTTTTTAATTCATAAGTTTGATTCAATTACATCGTAATTCGTAGTCTCAACGCGATTACATCGTAATTTATAATTAATATAATTTAATTACTTGGTATTTCGCAATTGTGTTCCAATTGCAATTGCTAATTACATTGTAATTTAATTGAATAAAGATCCGAATTACGAATCACAATGTCATCGAATTATAATTTAATCGAATTACTTTGAAGTTATAATTCGTTGAGTAATTCAATTGTAATTCTGCAAAACTCTGTTTCTAAGTTACTCCTATTTCTTGCTACAGATGCAGAAAATGTTAGTTTTGCTTAAATATCTGTAGATCAACTATTGCAATTTGAAAGAACACGAATGAATCAGTAATTTATCTTTAATTGCATCCATGTATCAACGAATCCGCAAAAGCGACGACTCAATTTTCATCTGAAAACGCATTAAATGTGCAGCCTACTTACGGTGCAAGCTTCGTTTATATAACTGCGGCTCACAATGACGTCACTGAATTCACTAATTCACACTTCGATAGGGCAAACAAGCCTCGACGAAGTTTCCGCCGAGAGCTTTGATTGCTCGTTAGGCGGTCTATTTTTTCCCCTCGACCAACGTTTACAAAACCGGGTTACTTTATTGCAATCAAAACAGACCGGAAAGAATGAAACCATTCGAAGGAATCTATACTTACGTAAATCCCGGTATAAAGTGTGATACCGTTTATTTTTACAATTATCGACCCGCCGAGATCGCCTACTAACTATTAATACGCGTTCGCAAAAAGGCCAGCTGGGGAAGATGCGATTTCCCCGCAAATTAAATCGATGGGATACCTATCAAGCAGCTGCTGATAATCGTATCGGTTATGTTCACGAGTTACTCTTCCATTTACTCGTTTTTTTCGGACACCGTATATCGTGGAGCCAAATATTTGTTGTTCAATGAAAATGTTCAATCAATTTTAGAATAATGTAGAAAGATCAATAAGTGAGATGACAGTTTCGTCAAATGCAATCGTTGAACTTGCATATTTTATACATTCATCTCGGAATTGCAGTTTTTATCACTTTTTAGTTTCTTACTTTATATGCTGAGTGATTGAACTACGGTTTTGTATATTTTGACAACATTTTTAGGGGGAAACACTCGATGAATTCAAAGATATTTTTTCTACTTCTTCAAGTTACCAGATCTTTTATGGAGAGAAACCAATTTTTATTTTACTCCAGTTTATTGCAATCGAGATAGAATATTTTCCGTAATCTAGAAATGATTTATTTTAAGTCCGATTTTTGTTGCGTTTCATAGTAAGTTTAGAACAGTTTCACATTTTTGAAACATTTTTAAAGATTCGCTGGAAATTGGAGTTGAATAAAATCGTTTACCTTTCGCACTAATTTTAATAAGTTGAAAAAAGATATACCAACATTCGCAAAAACATCCAAACTTCCAACTGCTTCATATATTGTGCACTAATTTTGATCGGAAACATTGAGAAAAAACAAATTGAAAAAATCAGAATCACAGTGATCGTTAATAACAACAAAGCTATATCAGACCCAGTTACGCAATGTCGAAAACAATGCTGTCTATAAGAAATGTCACAGCGATATTGTTTGCACGAATTTTGAAAAATTCAAGCAACGCGAATAAATATTACAGACCACGCTACAAGCAAACACTCGATAAATCTGCCGCAACTTCGGCTGAATCTGAGAAGTTGAAATTCGACAAATTTCGATCGTCCGCAAAGTATGACATCCATGGTCCAAGAGTGTCGGAAAGGGCACAAAGTCAAGGCCGCTTGCATCGAAGCACGAGAATAGTATGTATTAGCTCGGATCAAAGGGAACGTAAATTTAGATTTGTGCGATACAGGCCGTTTTAAACTATTCCGCGCGGATTCCGTTAAAAAAAGCTTCGGTGAGGCAATCAGGAAGAAAAACGGCACAGCTGTCTGACGTAGTAAAGAGTAAAGTGTAAAGCGGGCATAGTGATTCGGCGATGATGGAAGTCTATCGCGGTGCTCCACGTTTTTCAGAAGCATCGAACTCCTAAGCAATCCGACAGCCAAGACACATTCCTTGGGTATCTTAATTTCATGCTGAATTTTTTAGCATATCATTGTAAAAAAAAGAACGACGCGATACATCAACGTGCACCGGTATCTTTAGATTACCTTTCATCGACTTTTAATTGGTTGCTGCCTGTTGACAAATAAGACATTCAGGTTAATTAAAAGAGGGCTGAGAAAAGGTGTCGGGACTCCCGACATAGAATGTGGCACGGACTGTTGATACATCGGACTGACGACGACCGCATTGTACGAACAAAAAGATTAAGACATCTGATCGATCTATCGGAACGATCACTCGGGTATAAACTACCGTTTAGAAGTTACCGGACACTCGATTGTTATGGGGAAATTAAAATTCTGCCACAGGTATCGTTTTTGCGTGGTCTCTTCTTACCTCCGTTTATTTTTTCGTTAGACAATTAAACTACGAAATTATATATTGTCGATTAAACAAATATAACCATGCATAAAATATGGACATCGTATTTAAATATTTAATTCTAAACGAAACTTTTCTAACATACTCAGAAGAATTGTAAAATTATATGTTATAAATATGAAATTCGCACAGTTTGTTTAATTTTAATAGTCAAACTCTATAACACAAAACTCTGTCAAAAATATTCCAATGAAATGGTGAAATTTGTTTTAACAAATAAAAAATGCTCGATGAGGGATGATTAAGATTACATTTCTTATAATTCACTGTTAATTGCATTTCGAACTCTCATCGTTCTCTTATTCTATCCTAACTGACACGAGTCCAACAATGAAAAATCGACAGTCACGAATTCATATCGATCTTTGTAGTCGCACCTAACATAATTTATCTTAATTGTTTGATTAGCGCACGATAACTACCTGCTCTTAGCTAAAGATACACCGAGGTCAAAAATGTAACAACTGTGCGGAAGTTGAAAAGAAAACGAGCACTCGGCGTCACATCATGGTACCACCTGCGATCGCTTGCAGTTCCAAAGGAACCGACTCGGTTACAAAAGTCTCGAGCTTTCCGAGAAATTCGAGTAGTCGATCTATCCTGCACTTAGCGTTCGTACCAACTCGTCGGACACTCAATCTTCCCGTGCGGAAATGGTTCACTGTACGCAAACTGTAAACTGGGAAAAGTCGTTAAATCTTTTTTAATCGTTCACCGTCTGCACTGGTTTATTTCGGTTTTTTTTTAAGTGAATAGGAATACGCTGCTACGATGCGGCATGCTGCGTGTTACAGAAAACCGAGAGGCGAGTTCCTCTGTCGTACTAAACAGAGGTGTCGTGCCGAACTGACGGCTCCCGTCGGTGGAGGATCGACTTTATACAGCCTCGTGTGTCTCGCGCGCTCTATGAGCGCAGCTTTAGGAGCCTCCAGCTTCGTGTGTCACCTGACAACGAGATCTTTCCAATTTCCATCTTATCGTTCCTCCCTCGCTTTCGTTACTAATTATTGAACGACCACGGCTGTTTCGGGACCACGGAGCAGCATCGCTTGATTTTTGCGCGCTACTCTATCAGGACAAGAAGGCTGCATTTTATTGAAACATTGATATTCGCGGCGCGATTTACTCTGGTAATTTATCAAATCAGTAATCGTGTTAGACAAGATGTAGAACATTGTTGGTGAGTTTCATGTATTCGTGGCAAAAGCAGCAAAAGCATCGAAAGAATATGAAAATGCTGATCAGTGTTTTCAACCTTTATTCTTTATTTGTCTTATTCATTTTCTTATTCGTATTGTCCACTTTTATTTTCAATCTATATTATATTTAATCTTTCAAGGTTCAATCTATTTAACACTGGAAGTGATTGGTTTCTAATATTTTCATTAATAGTTGCTGACATTATGAAAATGTTTCTGTAACAAAGTTTTCGATGCACTACTTTATTCCAGTATATATTGTAATAGAAATCGCATGAGTTTGAGTAAGTCCAATATTGTCATCGTTATGAAACAATATTCGTTAACCTGTATTTAGTAGAATCTAATAGTAGAAAATAATATATATAATTAATAGAAATTAACCTATTGATAGAGGGCTTGTTCAAATCTGATCGTTTACGCATACATACCTGATAATGACGGAGTAACATTGTTAAGAATTAAATGTACACGCACCTGTCGCTTGTAAATATTTGAGAACCTGCAATATTCATTGTGCAGTACAAACAAGAAATTTCTTATTATTTTATGATTGTTAGTGGAATGCAAATCTTCACGCAATTTCTCATTCTCGTGCATTAGTTTATGAAAATCTGAAGTAGCGAAATATTCTTTAGATTCACTAAAAGATTCCTTCTTGTAAACATAAAACAATAACGCAATTACGTTTCGTTAATATGCTCGTCTTTTTTGAAATTTACAAACTCACGCATCCCATAAATGCATCGAATGCGTCAAATGCAGAAGAGAAACAATATTTAATGAATTCAATGATATTATCGAATTACTTCTATAGGTCAAAAATTGTTGAGAAAGAAAATAAATGTTCACGTAACTTCTGCATTATGCAATTGATGCAAACAATTTTTATTTTGCATTAAAATCCACAGTCTAATGATCATTATTCTATAATTTGCGTTCAGTACGTCTTTCCAATAAGTAAGCACATTTCGTTACATGTTGAGTAAGAGATCAGAAGAAGCAGTTTTTGTCGCTTGAATTATGATGTAGATAATAAAAGATGCTGAATTCGATGGTAAAAAATGCCCGAAAATTCTAAAATAAGAATTCAATATTTACAAAAATAAAAACATTTAGAATTCATACTAATAATCAGTTTTTTTGCAAGCAAAATTGGACATTATTCGAATTTTTCGAATAAATATTTATCGAAGATAATCATCCGAATGAATATTTTATAGTCGAACATTTTTTTCGGATAACAATTATCCATTATTCATCATAAATTATTCCATATTCCGTACGGAAATTCACACTGAAAATAATCGATTTGAATAAAAATAATAGAATACAAAGTGTTGTTTTCGTAGTTTATCTCTTAATAAAATTTTATTATTTTATTTTAAATTACAAAATTGTTATCTAAATAAATTTCTATTTGGTTGAGTATTTATTCGATGATGTCGAATAAAATTTTATTCGTTAGTCTTTATCACAAATCCATCATTCGAATCAAATTTTGCCGAAATCTGTTTTCAACTAGAAAAATATTCAATTTCTCTATTCAGTTCCCTTCAGTTGCGTTGAAAAGAAATTATAAAAATCGTGTATACGTATGTAATTCTAGAAACTTTCTTCTGTTCGCGAATCAGATTTTTCTTCCTCGATTTTCTACGACAAACCGCACAAAGGGCAATGCATCAATTCTAAAAATGGACCCGAACGATTAACCTCGGCGGTTCGGTATTTTTTTACCCCGGACAAAGAGTAAGAAATCAAAGAGCAAGAGAGCAGCCTTTCTCCTTTCCGTGTGTATTTTTTTCTCAATAATGGATGCTGAACGCCGGCGACAATTTGACGCTGAATCGAGGAGTAAAAGTAGCAGAGTATTAAGTGATCCTCATAATGGTTGTTTATCGCGAAAGGAGCTTACGCGGATGCACGGTCGCTCTAACAGGCTTGTTTGTACCGTTCCATCGCGATTGCTTTTTTGTAAACTCGCGGTTAGGTGGTAACCGGAGGGTTAACTAATTTTAGGCTCATAATCCAGAACCCACTAAAACGCGTGCATCACTGAAACCAAATATCGTAGACCCATACCACCACGGTCGGGGGAATTCTGGGACGCAGAACTACGCATTATCAGCTTATCTCCATGTTTCGACAGTGGGGACATCAGGTTTTTGCTAGGGCGATAATTATTCGACTACGGATCTTTGCGCAAAATACAAATTTTCTGCATCAATCACAAACATTGGAGACAAGTATAATTTTATTTCTTTGATCATTTTAATAAGTTCAAATTAGTAAATTAGTTTCTTTTAATCTTTTCACTACTTTCAATTTTATCTAATCATTTCTGCCATCAGTGCATAAAATCTGCTGTCTAATCCTGTCTTTAATTATAACTTTTGTGAAATAACATAAGAAAACGAGAATTTGCATAAAGAACTGTTATCTAATTACCACACTCCAGATCTTTATGTGAAATAACAAATCTCTGCATTCATCGCGAGAACCAAGGAGTTTCGAATTTTTCTTATGTTTATATTGTTTTATATATCATACTCTGCTAAGTAGAAATTATACAATATCTCTTATTTAAGATTCCAACTTCATGGAAACGGTGTATTGACATTCTTGAATTCTTTAAATGTTTTCACAGTTTTAGAACTTAGATATTAATTTCGATCGGAAATTAATAAAATAAGAGAGGTTTACATAATTACATTTATTTTGACATTACGTAACGAGTACAGTATAAAAAATTCGTAAAAGTAAGAAAGGGAGTGACGTTGAATTTTACAATGTAATAAATTTTATAAGGTGGACCGCGGATCTTTATGCAAAATACAAAATTGTAGCTTTTATTCGATTTTAAATAATTTAAACAAGTTGGAATTAATGCATTAACAGTTTCTTGTAATCTGTTCACTGTTTCATATTTCACCTATCCATCTTTGTCATAAATGCATAAAATCAATAATTAGTACGCAGAATTCTATATCTTGACGTTCTAAAACATTCCTGAAAATAAATTATAGTTTCTACGATTGGTAGAAACTTCCAATAGAGGACGAGTTGCAAATAAGGAAGCAGCGTTTAATTATTTTGATACTTTGAATGCACGGTGTTAGCTTCTGTTCCGTGTGATAATTTATTGCCGGCGTACCATTTAAACTGGTGACCATAAATATCGTTGGATAATATCGAAAATTAATGTCACCGCCTAGTTCTAATGCCTGGTAGCGTCGAACGAAACGTAGAAGCGACGATTCGACGATGCAACGTGGTTAGTCCCCGCTACGAGAGGAAAAAGAGAACATACCGAGCAACCGGTCGCAAGAAAAGATCGCGACGATACGAAACGTGGATATAACGCGTAATCGTAGTTATAGTCGCATCCTGAATAGCGTCAAATATTTACGTTAAACTATCGACCGGATCAACGTTATCCCTTGATCCGTTGTTGTGTAATCTTGCATATGGCACAACAGCAGGTTGTCGATCTGTTCTGCTTTTTTTCTACAAGGAAACGCTCTGTTCGTGGTAGTTTCGATATTGTTGTTTCATAAAATTTTAGTGCGACGCGATCGTAAAACATTAGTACGCGGAATGTCAGTATTTGCAAAGTAGATATAGATCGACGAGAAGCGAAACATAGACGTCTAAATACCGAAATATGAAATATTGCGATGCCGATTTGTAGCGTGTGTTAAATCACACTTTTACAGCGTGCATTTTATGCATTTACGACAGAACGTGTAGGTGAAATATGAAACAACAGAAACGTTGGAGAACTGTTACTGCAAATGATTCAGAATAGTTTTAGTTTGCATAAAGTGTTATTATACTATGGATATTACTATGTTCAAATGCACAACAATTCGATAATAAAAATGAAAATACTAAAAGAAAATATTTGGAAGTGCATAATCTAAAATATAGAAAAATGATTTTTCATACACAAAATACCTTAATTTAATGAATATGAAAAACTTATCTATGAAATTTCTACAAAAAGGATTATTTTATAATTTCAAAACATGTTCAAAACTGTTGCTCCAAAATCAAAACTCATTACAATATATTTAATTTCAATTAAAACAATACGTATTTATGAAAGTCTTAAGAATATTATTTGGAAAATCGTGAGAAAACATCGATGTATTATTTTTAATCTATTAAAGTGATTAAATTTTTATTTATCTCTTGCTTCTTTACAATTTCACAGTACAGTAACTAATAACTGAACATAATCTATTAAAAAGTGTTCATACAATCGATTGGAATCCATCAAGAACAAAGTAACGAGCAGAAAATCTTAAAATTAAAGCAAAATGCCACGAAAGATCGAATAAAAGCTATTCGAATTTAAATGCGCGAGACAAAAGTCGTACAATTGAGAAACACTGAACATCCCTGCACTGATCAATCGCAATAATAAGCGTAATTGCCCATCGATACCGGCTGGCCATCGAAGACACCGTGAAAACAGAGAATAATCTTCCCGCGTGTTCTGAACCTTATTAGTGACTATAGTCATCGAAGCGACTACAATGTTTGCTATCCAATGATCCTTTTTCGCGGACACAGTGTCATGTACGTAACGCGATATTAATCTGAAATACGATGCTAATATTTCACACTACTTAGACTCACGTACGCACATTAAGATCGCACCACCTTCCATTATGATGCTGCCTCCATTACGAAACCGCAAGACGCATCGGGCATTTTTCACAGTCTTCGTTTTACATAAAACTGCTGAGCGTTATTTGTCCGGAATTTAGCATTAACACGTCCACCCACATATTAGCCATAGCAACATTCTCTCTACGCGTGAGGTCCAACCCTCCACTGTTCTGCTTCTGCGAGATTACTTATTAGCTAATCCTGCCGGCTACATCGAAATACATCATCCCGAGTGTTTGTACTATATTTCAAGTGGCTGCAACGGAATTTATGGTCCCTCTACAACGTTCCCGTTGAGAGTTTTACGCATTTTCGTGGTCCCATAGATCACTTGTGAGTATTCGCGACGTAAACACGTAACACCGGATACAATGTATATTTTATTATCCCCGAACCGTTCGTTAGATCGCGCGGGGAACTAATTAAATAAAATCGACGATGTAGAATCTGTCTGCCCGGGACAGCCGTCCCGCAACCGTATCCTTGCACACAACCAACAATTACGGTTGAGAATCGGTAGCATTGATCCAATTACACCCTGATCCAGGACAGAATTACGCGACATGCTTGAATAAATCTGTTTATTAGATGTCGGCCACGGTTCGCCGTGTGGCAGCTCGGTAATCAGGTACCGCGACACGCCGTCGATCTAATTCGCCTTGATTCGATCAAATTTGAGCCGCGAAATGCGCGTCGAACCGGCAGCGTCGACGACGGTGTTCTTGCGAAAACCGCCGGTAATTAGCGATTTCTTCGTGGCACCGATAGAAATTCACCGCCGGGCAAATTATCGAGTGGCGCGCGGATAGAATTAGCCGCGTCGGTCTGGCCGATATCGCTAAATTGCTGCATTCCTATAAGACGTCCGGAGTGCATCTCTCTCTCGTTATATCATCATCGTTCATCAGCCTCTGGTCTACGCGGCGCGCTGTATAAATATATCGCGATTTGATCATCCTCTCGGTCGGTGGCGCGCACGAGCGCATGACCGTCCGTAAACGTCACGTTCGATTGGTCTAAATCCTCCCCTAGCGAGGAGATAGCATATACGGTTGTATCACACTCGATTAAGATGTAATTTTTCATTGAATAAGCGGCTGCGGAGATGAGTTTAGCTTTCGAGTAAAACCGTCCGAGATACAGTTGAATCGCTGTATATTTATCGGGGACCATAATTATTGTAATTAGACTGCGAATTTTTATGCGCATTCAACATTGTCCGAGTTAATTGTGAGGAACGTGAGACAGATGAAAATGTCTTTTTTCTTTTATTAATAAATCATTATTACTAAATATAATATAATATATTATTATATTATATAACATAATATATATTATTATATTTTATAATATAATATATATTATTATATTTTATAATATAATATATATTATTACTAAATAATAATAATAAAAATATTCTCAAATTCTTCCAACGTCTCCAGAAGTTTATTTTCGAGCTTTTGTTGAAAATGCATTACATAAGCAGTCTAGTTATAATCAATAGAAAAAAATCGTTCTATGAGAATTATTATTTTGATTCAATATCTTTAGTTGTAAGTAATAATTATGTGTAAATTGTGGATATTATGGATTTTCTGACAAAACTAAGCAGATCAAATGCAAAATAGAGAAATCTTCAAACATTTTGAATATATTATTGTAGTATTGTCAACTTATTCAAATTATTAAGAAAAGGAATACATACATATCTCTGTAATTTTTGCATCTTCTAATTAATTCAGACAAAATTTTATTTTGCATGAAGATCGGTATAGTCTTGTTGTACAATATGACAGAAATTTTGTTGTATACGCAAATCTTTCGTTTTGCGTTTTTGTAAATTCATCGCTAATTTAGAAAAAGGAGTGTATTCGTTGTAAACTATTTCAATTAACATAATCTTGTGTATGTTTTTAATGTCACGTTTCTTAATTAGAACAACGCAAATATTGTTCTTGCGAGAATACTGGAAATCGTTTTGGTCGAACGTGAAACAATTCGGTACCGTAATATAAAATACAATTACTATTATTGATTACTTTTATAAATAATTCAATTAATATTTCTCGTCGACAACTGTTATTAATGACCGAATAAAATTTCCGTAATTGATAATTATTGTGAGCAACTAAAACAGAATTTGTCTCACCAATAACTGTTATATGAACAACCGCTATGTTACAACAGTTAATTGCAATTATTATTTATAATCAAAAATTAAAATCTTTTAATCATGCGATTTTTTTAGCAATTTCTTTGTCATATGCCTGTTAATAGCTTCAACTAATAGTTATTAACAATCGGTAACTATAAAAACATACTATAATTATATACTTCCTGTTCCCAAATTGTTCATTTCTGTGCGCAATCTGAGCGCTAATTAGGGAGAAATTACTGTTGCTGTCATTTTTGGTCTCTGATCTTGATATTAGAAACTTCAGCAAATGAAAGCGTACATTTAGATTAACAAAATTCTATTTATAAACATCGAAAAATCAACCTTGCTTCCGATTCGAAACACAGCTGTGACTATCCTGATCAAGAGCCTAATTATATTATCTGACAATGCCCGCAACTTGATCTTGGTAGAAATGAAATGATTTCTAATTTGCGTTCATTAGGCTTCTTATCCCTATAAACGATTAACACATCTCTTTTTCAGCCATCTATCCCTCCGCTGATGATTATTTTTAAGTTTTTAAAGCAGCACTGTCTATACCTCTAATATATAATTCGATCGCTATTATGTACTCGTATCGTTTATTTGTGTATGTTCACTTATAACTTAATTTGTTACATAGATTTTTGTTGTATATTGTTGTTTTCAGGTATTCTTAATTTAGTTATATATCTCAAATATATTAGACATTTAGGTGTGTGTTGCTAATAATCCTGCATAGGATTACACAGCATTCAACAAAAATAAAACTTCGAAAAATCGATATTTCTACTTGAATCAATGGTAGCATGCATATAGCGATTATGTCTTTGAAATATTGAAGAGAAATTCAAACTCGTTATCTAGACACATAACGTCCTCAATGCATTTTTTCGGAACATTTTTTATGCAGTTGGTTCATAAAATTTGATTGGCAAAAGAGTACTGGAGCGAGATAACCGCCTTTGTTTTTTCATCAAACAGTCCTTTCGTCATTTAACATATAAGCGAAACGATAAGTTGTATACATAGTGTTTAATTAACAAAAGATCAGTAAACTTTTTAAGTGAATTTCGAGCATTTGGATTTGGACAGTTGACATTTCTGTGCAAATCGTTTTACTTGTCGGAATTTTCGAAATTCGATGAACTGTAGACTGAGGAACAGTTATGTTAATTCAACGTTGATCATGTTGATGCGAACAATTTCCTGGAAGTAGCTTTCTCAGAAAAATATTCTCTGAGGCTTGTAGTCTCGCTCTACAGAGTGCGATAAATTAAAACCTTGTTTTTGTAATGTTGTATTTTAACAGCACAGTTCCGAGTACGTCGTACGTATTGTAACAGTACTATTGTTGCATGATTGTGTAGTAAATGCAGGCAATTAGCAAGTAGGTGGTAATAACGACGTGATTAATGCACTAGTCAGTAGTCACCCATTTCCTAAGGCATATTTGATTGAGCATGGTTGTCGCTACACCGACGGCTATATTTATAACATTTGCGAACACTTATGATGATTCATCACATTCAATCCATCTCTGGAAGATGTAGCTTCAACATTTTTTAAATTTCTAATATTTTGATACATGTATTAATAATAGATCGGATAGATAAATATTAGATCAGTCCATAAGTGCGTTTTTAATTTCGATTTAAATTTCCATGTCAAATTAAAATGGAAGAAGTCGATTATATCACTGTTTTGCTGTAATTTGATCGAATTTTATGAACATAAAATTTTTTTTCTAAAAAGCATCATTTTTATATTCTTTTCATGTTTATTTCCAATGTGTTTCAATTTAAAAAATTAATTCCCGTATTTTATTGGTTTCAAGAAGCTGAAATTTTGATTCGGCTATGAAAATGACAGATCAAATTCTGTTAAAAAGATTCGACATCTTTAACTGAATAATGTTGTTTTTAGATATATGTAAAATTATTGTGGAGACGCAGTAACCACGGAGAACGGAGTAATTAATATACTTACCCTAAAGTGATTAATTTGTTAAATATTATGGAGTGGAATGAACATTTACGATTTAGTCGGAGATGTACACTCTTGTAACCTCGATACTTCGCAGTTTTCAAAAAATTAATCACTTTATTACTAACGCGGAACGAATGAGTAAACAATCATCAGAATTAAACCAAAATTATCGAATAACGTACGAGATATTAGTACTAGACAATTACCATGTGAGAAATTTAAATCGAAATTAAAATCAAACGATCTTATGGACCGATCAAATATTAGTAAAATGAATTATTTAACACTAAACCTTTCAAGTAATAAAAATGATCGATCCGTATTGTTACGCAAAAGTGAGAAAATCAAATATATTTAGATGTGCAGTTTTTATTACTATACTTGCTTCAATAATGGAATTCGAAATTCTCCAAATGCTAATAGCTTGCATAAAAATTTAATTTCTCATTTCGAGTAAAAACGATGCAAAATAGTATGAGTAAACAACAACAGTGAAAT
The DNA here is from genome assembly GCF_051020955.1 of Megalopta genalis. Lineage (NCBI taxonomy): Eukaryota > Metazoa > Arthropoda > Insecta > Hymenoptera > Halictidae > Megalopta > Megalopta genalis. Next base: position 18,132,613 of record NC_135019.1, on the reverse strand, counting down.
ATCTGACCGTCTCCGAAAATTTTACAGGTTGTTTTCGAGAGTAAAAGTTGACACACTATAAAGTACACAAAGTAATCACGATCCCTGCGGCAGATAAGCGAAAAATGTGAGCAGGCGGTTTATGAAAATGGCAGACATTTGCTTCGGATCGTTTCCCACACCCCGAAGCGATGAAATAAGTTTTTCTGAATTGGCGCTCGTAACGTTTCTGCATTACGTGCTTTCGCATCGAATGTTTCTCTGAATGAACGAAGCAAGATTATACGATCTAGTTCCCGCGATATTTACGCACTGCACGCATTTTAAGGTTTGTACAATATTGCTCAGAACTCAAGGAAATCCGGCTTCTCTTTTCGATTATATTCTACCAAAAGAAACGCACGTGATTACAATTACCATCTTATTTTTATTTGTCACGCATAATAAATGTTACCAGTTGGAGACTACGCTTCTCCAAAATTACGGATGGCAATCGACCGTGTATCATAATGCTAAGACGATCTGCATTAGCATGACCTGTAACTGTGAATTTGCATGTACGATACTGCTCGGAACTCAAGGAAATCCAGCTCCTACCTTCAGTATTGTAGTAACGGAAACACGTGAGATTACAATTATCATCTCATCTTCATTCGTTACATGAAATAAATATTGCTTGTTAGAGACTATACTTTTCCAAACTTACTAATGGCAATTGGCACTGTATATGATAGTAAGATGTATATTAGCATGCCGTGAAACTGTGAATTTGCATATTAATGTTGTGAAAGTAGATTTATAGGATTGACCATTATAAAACTGAATCTATGTCCATTATAGACATCTTGTTGTACGATTTTCTTCACTGTTACAATGAATAGAAGTTTTCCGATTATAATCGTTTCTTAGAAGAAAAAGAGAAAATATATATTTATTGTCAGCCTATAATTACTTGAATGTTTAACCAGTTAGCAGTTTCTGGTGAGTGTAGTCGTCAGGAAGAAATTACGTTTTGTGTTATGACGAGTATACTCGTCAAAAACAGCTAACTGGTTAAACATTCAAGTAATTATAGGCTCACAATAATAATAAATACGTACCTTTTTTTCTTCTAAGAAATTATTTTTAAGTGAATAATATATTAAATGTATTTTTTAATACAGTTAAGAAAATACATAAATATTAGTAATTATATTGATAGATAAAACTGTCATTTTATTAAAATATAATTCTATATTATAACAGACGCACATACATTTTTCGAAGAGATTGCAGCAACTAACTGGTTAAATATTGATAAGAAGAAAACCGAATTTTATTCCAGCTTAATAGAACGGAATAACATTTATACTTAACAGGATCTTTGTGCAAAATAAAAATTTCCTAAGCGAGTTAATTGTAAGAAATGTAACTTAGATAAAAATGTCTGATAACTTTGTTACAAGAAATCGATAACGAAACAGAATGGACGTCCTCACATGAAAAAATATTAAAAACAACTGAACAAACAAATATTCGGAGCAGTCTCTTCACATTGTACATTTAATATATACACGTTGTGTTAAATTATTTTTCGTCATCGTCTTTCCTCTTTGAATAATTGTAATAAATTAAAAATGATGTAACAATATCTTCATCACGAGTCAAATTCGTCAAAATAGAGCAAGAAGTTAAATGTGTTCTACTACGGTAAGTTAATAGTATTCTTTAATTTTAATATTTTGCTGTCTATTGTTTTACCTTCATAAATATTATATAGTAATCATAAATAATCTCTTGTATAGAATTGAAAAGATGTTATTTAATAAATCAATAATAATCATAATAGATACGTTCAAATTCAATAATAAACATGGAATGTTTATTTAATAATAAATAATGTTATGTGTTTATTTAATAATAAATAATGTTATGTGTTTATTTAATAATAAATAATGTTATATGTTTAATCATTTAAATATTAATTACTTAAATATTTAATAATTGTATGTTTATTTAATAATTTTAAATGATTTGAAATAAATACATTATAAGATACATTTATTTTTGGTTTCTAAATAGATTGTTGTTCTTTATGCAAATGTTAATAGTAAAAGCTGAATTACATCCATTTTTAATTCACTATACCGATAATATCATCAAGCTAAAAATATCTAAAGTTCGTATAAAATTCCAACGAAGCCAGATTGTATTTTATTGTCCTTCTTTTAAGAGCTATAAGTGCCACAGTACAGCCAAGAGACGTAATATCACCGAGCGTAATTATGGTAATAATTCTTGGCTCATAAATTCCCGATACGTTAAAAAAATTGAATTTACTTTGCGTAACGTTCCGTTTTTACAGACACCGATACGAACGTCAATGTATTAAACATGAAAAACCATGAATTAATTAACATCCACTTCAACATGTATTTCTAATATCATCACTTCACAAACCATTCATTTTTGCATATGTATATTACCATTGAAACCCGTTTTTTTTAAATTTACAAACCCATTTATTAGTTTTACGAAAATCGACGAAGCGTACTACATACATCGAATTTTCAGACAGTTCGAAATATTTGATACACAAATTATGTACACTAATATGTGGTAAACTAACAAGGGTAACTTACGATTGTGGAAATCACTTTTGAAACGAGAGTGGGCTGTAGTTACAGTACATACCTAATGTTAAAGAACCCTGATTTTTCAAAATGGGTTTTCGTTTTTGAGATATTTTGGTTTAACGTTTGTATGCACAATCATGTACATAAATATCTACAAAATAACATATTGGCATTTTATACATTCTTTAGAAAGAAAACTCTAGAAATTGAAAAAACTATATTTTATTTCGGTAATTTAGATAATGTTATTAAAATAAAAATAAAATTTATTATACGCCGCATTTTTTACGGATGACGAGTCTCTCCAGCGAACATTTTTCACAGATATTTTTTACATATGTTTCTATATTTTATTCAATATTTGGCATGCTTTTTCGTTTTTCAGAAATTGTAGTGGAATCTGTTGATATTCCCTCCATACTTTTTGTTTCTCAATATTAGGAGATATTCTACTATTTTTAGTTCTTTTTCATTTTTCTTATCCTATAAAATTTGTCTTGTAACTGGAAATTTTACGCACACACAATTGAAATTTTATGTACTATTATTATTACACTTGTACTGTGTGCATAAGTCCGGTTATAATAAAAGTTCATATATTTTTCCAGTGGTCAAACGAATCCGCACGGTAGATAACGATAGAATAACAGAAAATTATCAGAAAAGGACGAAAGAAGAAGATAAATAGACATCAAAAAATTAAGTAGCTATACATTAAAGAAAAAGTCGTGCGGTAAGTTGAGGCAAAGTGAAAACAATTTTACAAAGTTTAAAAAGCGGTCGCTTGACCGCTCCGATAGGTATAGTGTTACCTAAAAAGCGGACAGAACTTTTCTGTAGACCTATTATGATAAAGTGACACGCCATATTGTAAATACCTTAGATGTTTAGGTCATCGCCTAATATTAAACCGTGTGCCCAGCGATCGAGTGATCGGTGGTGCGGGTTTTAGCGATGAATTATGCCCGTGATGTTATTAACGCGTATGAATTGCCCGTTTATTTGCACGCGTTAATAAATAACGCTCGGTGGATCACAGAAAAATCGGAGCGATCACGGCGCTGCTCCGCGTCAAGATATTCTGAAACGTTCGCAGATAAAAGTCTCCCGGCCGACCGTACAAAGAATCTATTTATGCCATTCGCAAGGTAAATTGTGGCAATTACTGCAATCTCGGCTGCTAGACGATACGTGTGCGGCGACGGTGGAAATGTCTCGATCTCGTGGCATCCCCGGCATTCAGTCTGAAAACGTTGAAACTGTAACGACCGTAGATACGTTCAGGAGCGGCGACGATTCTAAAGAGATTTTTATAAAAAAAGTCGTATAAACTGCTGTAAAAGTTTTCGACGACGATAGTCCCTCTCAGGTTGGTTATTCAGAAGTCTTCTAACACACAGGTTCGCGTTTCATAAATGGCGTCCGACGCAGCTAATCTACACACGTTCCTCAATTTACGCGAATTTCCGTTCCACGTGGATTTATTCCAAAAAATAAACGAACGAAAATCTCGCAATTAGAATCTGTAAGTACAAAAGAGAAAATATTGGTTAGAAAAGATAATTATGACATTTCAGAAAACAGAGATAAAAATTTGATGCCACTATCGCTACTGTAATGTAAAACAAGCAACCTTATTTTTTTAATTGGCAAAAACTCTTCATCTTCATCGCTTGAAATATTTGGAAATTCGACTTCATTTTCGTTGTTAACGTAAATTTTGTTGGATGATTTTTTCTGAATATTTTCTTTGACCAATCTTTCATAAATTTGCCGATTTTCGCTGTCACATTTCATTCGTCGAAAGTTGAAGGCTCGTTGAAATTCAACAGCTTTATCAAGATTTGCTGACTGCCTGAATTCAGATCGCGTAAATCGATATCGTAAAAAGAGTGCCGTGTAATTTGTGGGATTTGCATGTTTGAAAAACTGTAATCCTTGATTAATAAGCCGTTCCCTGGGAATGTTTGCAAAAGCTATACTAATGGCGCAGCCGAGGCATTCAGCTCGTTAGCAAGTTTTTAATTTTGCAACGACGAATACAGAATGTTATTGGTTGTTGGCGATTAGCGCGGTTATTGGCCGAGCGTTGTCGATTTTACGAGTGTGTTGCGGCGCTTAATTAAAACTTTATTAGCGAAAGGAATTCGAGGCTGTTAGTATTTGCATGGCTGGCGCCACGGTGTTAAGCAAAATATCCTATATTTCGGCCGTGCGGACGTGGTGTCGATTGGAAACTCGTGCTGACAGATGCAACTTTGCTTTCGACCTTTTTTGTTCTCGCTAGCGAAGCGAGAATTCGACCGGGGCTCATTGTGGACCGGCGCCGTTTCTTCCTGTTTCATTCATTATTCGCCATATAAATTCGTCGATTGTTGTCGCCTCGACGGAACAATTGTGATGTAACGTTAATTATCCTGATGGATCATGTCATCGAGTCAATGACACCTGGTGGAAGTGGCGGAAAGACAGGTAGTACTTTGCTCGAACAATTACTGTCCAGTCGCTGCGATGCATGCTCGCGATTATTCGACTGTTAAAACCCGATGGAAGTAGCATTATGTGTATGCGTGGAGAACGTATTATGACGAGTCCCATTAAGCCAATTTCCAAACTTTCCAACGCAATATATCTTATACGCCAGGTTTTCTCTTTCTTTGTGCTCACTGCGCTGCGAATTCACACTTTCATAAACTAATTCGCGATTACATCGATGAAATGGAAATGTAACTCTCTATAATACATAGTAACAACCTATTCACAACTTCTCAAAAATATCTGCTGAATAAATTCTCTCAATGTTTGCATCGATTGCAACCAGCAAGAGATGCATAGTAATTTATTTCATTTTTAATGACTTTATCAGGTTACAAATGATGTAATCTATTTCTCAAATGCTTCTGACATTTTCACTAATTTGTGTTTAATCTGCTCGTTTCCATTATAAATGCATACAATCCAATAAGTCCTTTATGGCATATATGGCAATTTTCGAAATCTTCCTTGAAATATTGATTGAAAAATTTAATTGCATGTAAAAACAATTCATTGAACCGCTTTCACATTCTTTGAAAGTCGTTAATAGATCTTTACATCTCACTTAGATAGTTACAATTTATCTTGCAATAAGTTTAACCCTTTTATAATTAGAATTTACATACGAAGAAAAATCTCAAATGTCAGAAAATGCATTAGCTTATAATAATCTGACTCGTGGTGGTTATTTTCAGTAATAACTAGACTGCGGATTTTTTATGCATTTATGGCAAAAATGAATAGATATAATCTAAAACGGTGGACATGTTAGGACAACCTAAGAACGTTGTTGCATTATTCTCAACTTATCGAAGTGATTAAAGAAAGAAAAAGAAATGTGCTTGTGTCTCCTGTGTCTTGCAACTTGTAATTTCGTTCCTTTCAGTCGTAATAAAATTCTAATCTCTTGCCTCTTGAAATAAATGTAGGCAAACAATGAACGTAACTTTTCTTTCTTTTTTAAGAAATTATTAGGATCAAAAAATTCCTAATTCTAACTGCGAAAAAAATGGTACAACAAGGACTTAAAAGAGCATCGTTACGTTTCAGTCGTGGAAGTAATAAACAAATTAAAATCCTCCCAGTAGTTACAGATTTATAGGTCATTTACATATTTATTGATCATTTACAGAACAGATGTAAACTAAATAATAATTTCAAGTTCTATTGATTGTATCATAGAGACTTCGCGCGACCGAGATAGTCACGAATTTACTGAAAAACCGGGGCGCAGGCGGAAATCTGAACTGGTCTCGGCTTTTCATCAAAGCGAAGGAGATTGACCCATAACCCGGACCCAAGATTGCGTCACATCCTGAATCTTTATAGACACGGGCGTGTGCGGTTGGTCGCAGGAAAAATTCCTGCAGGCGCTTTCACGTGGATGCTGGATTTTAGCGGACACAAATACTACCTTGGCGAACCTCGGGCATGTGCCACTTTTGTGACGTCGACGACGCCGAGAGCGCCATTTAGCGTCGTTAATAGAGTTGCATCAGCGTCGAGTGCACGGTGATACATCGATAGGAGTGGTTCGGCAAATAGATCGGGGCTGAAGATATATGTTCGCACGCGAGAAGGAGAGAAAGAAAGATCAGGAGAGAAAAAGAAAGAGAGAGAGAGAGAGAGAGAGAGAGAGAGAGAGAGAGAGATGTGAATGATGTGATCATGCTGGCTCGGCTTCGATGTTTCTATGTATACAATCGTAGTTGAGGTACGGTGCGATCTCTGTATGAATATTTTCTTCATATTGCTTAATTTTACTGTTACTTTAACCCTTCAGGAATTCTCATTTACAATGATTCCATTAAGTAATATTATATACAAAATTTTTGTATTCTAGACAGCGATTCGCATATTAATATTCGGACACATTCCGAAACAGAATAACTTTTTCCAAATCGAACGAAGTGACTTGATTTTTTGGAGATGTCAAAGGGACTAGTTTATTATACAATGACTAAAATAACTTCGTTTTAATATTGCTATTAAACGGAATGACAAAAAAATAATCTATAACGAAAATTTGAACAACGCGTTTTATAGATCGTGGTAACTGATACGAAGAATATTTTGTCGGTTAACGCAGATTCAAGCTACTAGCGCTGAAAGCTGTCAAAGTCTCTAGATTTTTCACAGTTTTGTGATCGAAAGTCGAGGAAAACTGCGATTTTCGCTACCATTGATTGTTTGTAATTCGTAATAACGTCAACCGATTTCGATAAAAAATATTCAGTATACATATAAATTTTGATCTCACGATAATTTGTTTAATAATTTGTTGTCACTATTTAAAACAATAGTATAGACGAGTCCTGGATCAAATTATTTCTCAGGAATAATCTGCCAATTCTCTAGAATTTTAATTGAATTGTTCTTGACCCTACACAGCTACATAGTACAGTAATTTCTTCCCAATTCGCGCTTAGATTGCGCACAAAAATGGACAATTTGAGAAGAGAAGATACGATTATTCGAGCCTTGCGTCTCGTTTTTATAGTTGTTGACAATCGGAAACCATAAAAACGAGCCGCTAGACTCGAATAATCGTATTTCCTCTTCCCAAATTGTTCATTTTTGTGCATAATAATCGCGAATTAGGGAGAAATTACTGTATACCTAATCAACGGTAAGCTTGATACTAAATTGTGTCGCCAAGATCGCTAACATCGAATATGGATCATTCTGTACATCCTCGAGTCGCCGCGGAACGAAAGCAGTCCATTAGAAAATCTGCGACCGATAGATTGTTTATCAGTCGGTTCCGAGCCAGTTCGAGGGGGAAAAAGGATCGTGGAACGCCGTACATTCAGTAAAAACGAAAGCACGCGGTGAAAGCAAACCCATAGGACCGCGTAAAGTACACAGTTGATAATTACAGTGCCTAGTTGTAAAATGTTAATAGCCCGAGAATCAGATATCGCGCGGTGTCGAGTCAGATAAAAGAGAGGTCATAGTACGTGTCAAGTAATTTTCTACCAGTAATTTAGTCAAGATCAGCGATTGTTTGTTTATTAGCTGTCGTATCCGACGCGTTCTATGTGCCAGTATAATAATGTGCTCGCACATTCGCTCGGGAGATAAAAAGACAATTGTTCTTCATCTCGGTAGGCGATCTATACATATACATATATATTAGAGACTGATCACGTTTGTTATGCGGCTACCATGTAATGCAATGTATGATTGCTGTCGATAATGGTATGTTGATGTAAAGCAAGGAATGTAAAGTGCGAAGTCAGAAGTGAGAAGGTAGGGTGAAAAATTATGAAACTTCGAATAGCTTTCTATTGATTGACACTCGAACGACAGACATTTTTGACAAAAATACAGCCGAGTATGTTTAAGATCATTTTATTTATCCATGTGTTATTAAAGATATTTTTTTTAGGTACGCCTTCTAGAAGATATGAATTTATTTATAGACGTTAACAAAACGTGTGAAAATTTTAATTAACTGTCAGATACTATCGGTCGAATAACATTATTTTACTGTAGGTCCGAATCAACCCGAAAACGATATTGTCTCCATTGAACATTAACTGTAAAGTATAATTTTTCAATAATTAATCGTTTCCTTTTGTTAACATGACTTTTTATTGAAATTATATGAATAATTTGATCATACTATACGTTATGTTGCATTTTATTAAGTATCATTGTGATTTGAACGGACATAATTATTATGAAATTGTTCTTGCACATTGTATGCAATGTTGTTTACAATATATGTTTCAGTATCTCATATGGTATTTTTCAGTATTTTATGCAATTAAATTGAAAGCTTTCTAGATTGCATCAGAAACGTTGATCGCTTTACAATCTTACGTTATTAAGTAAATATCCGAAATTAATTTATTCGTCATTCTTTTTAACGTATTTCTTAAGGTACTGAACACGTTCATTTTTCTATTATCTTGAGTCAGTAGATATGTAAGAACGATTGTAATATACCTCAACAAACGAGTGCACAAAATGTTTAATTCTGTTGTTGATAACATTTCTTGCAGCAAAGACATCAGATCCTTTTGATCATCGATTTCCTGTCTATAGAGAGTTTACGTATTATATAATATTTGATATTATTTATAAAACTCTGCATTTATCCCAAAAATCTTATCAAAAGGGCTAACGAAACGTTTGAAAATTCAAATTAACTGCCAGAAACTAAGTAATCGAATAACAATATTTATTATGATTTGTTATTTAATTTTTGAACAATTATTGTTCTAATAGACAGTTCTCGAAAAAATGGATCTACAGAATTAGAATCACGCAATTAGGTTATACATAGATTTTGTGTATTTGTGATAAAATCGAATAGCTGAAATGTAAAACTACAGATCTTTCCATAAAATAAATTTTCCAAGACAATTGTAAGAAACAGAAATTAGATACAAATGAATTAATTCTTTCAATTATTCTGATAAGTTGAATATAATGTAACATCTAACAATTTAATTTCTGTTTCTTACAATTGTCTTGGAAAATTTATTTTGTAGAAAGATCTGTAGTTTTATATTTCAGCTACTTGATTTTGTCACAAATGAACAAAATCTATGTATAACACAGTTACCTGATTCTACTTCCATAGATCTACTTTTTTCGAAAACTATCTATTAGAACAATAATTGTTTAAAAATTAAGAAAATGTCAACAAATCATAATAAATATTCAAACATTTGATTAGCCCTTTTGATAAGGTTTCTGGGATATTGTTACACTATATTCAATTTATCAAAATGATTAAAAGAAATAATTCACTTGTATCTAATTTCTGGTTCTTAAAATTGTCTTGGAAAATTTATTTTATAAAAAGATCCGTAGTTTGGACAAACGCATCGATTTTTAACAGTAAAATATTAATAGATACAATGAGTTTGCTGTAAACACAATTTAATTGGATTATTATTAAATCTATCGTATGTAATTCATATTACTGTCACTTATATTTGAACGGTCATTGTTCACTCGTAAAATGAAAAGTGAAATGTTCCAGCAATGGAAGACCGATTCAGCAGCCTCGATCATTAGATCCGAGCTTCCACATTATGTTTTCCACTTTCGACCTCCATCCGTGACAACTATTTGTCTTCATTTATAGGACACTGCTCATTGATCGTGGCAGAATAAGGTCTTAGTATAAATTCCGCCAACGCTGGTACAAAAGTCGCAGTAGATACAACATTGATTAATCTCATCAGTTGCTGTAATTCCTGGGAAACTGTCGAATAAAAAATTATCTAAAAAACCTGCGATGAATTATTACTATTATCCATGGATTTTTAAACGCATTAAGCAATACGTAATGTACAGTCTCCTCGAAAAGTATTAGGGCACTCACAGGATATTAAATAAATCTGAGAAATCGATAGAAAATTGTTAAATTTCTTCAATGTGTTTCGAAGTTAATTGTATTTAACTGTAACAAGTACATATATTTATATTTTTTTTACGTTACAATAAAAATGATGTCAATTTTATAATAGAAAATTAAATTTTCTTTTCGACGACACATCCACCGCGTTTTTTAACGCGTTTTCCACGTATTTCGAAAACGTATCGTACGAAATGAACACGGCATGCGTTTTCGCTGAACAAAATGCCATAAATGGGTAAACTAATTGCATAAGTGACAGATACTTCTATCTTAGTATGTACTTTCGACAATACGATGCCATAAAACTAAGGGCATCATTTACTATAAGATAACGTATTCATAAAAATTACTAGTCGATTTTGTCATTACAACGATCTACTGATGGATTCCACTCGACAGAAGTAAATAGTTCTTCCGTGATTACCCATATACGGAACAGTTGAAGCTTATTTTGAGAAATTACGCAACGTGATAATTTTAGTTGAACAACCTGATAACGTTAACGCGATATCGCGGCGTTGCTGCTTAAAGTGTCCTTCCCGCTGTGATCGTTTGAACACGGGTGCCAGTAACCTGTTCTAGAATCGTTAAATTCAATCTAGACGCTGCATCATTCCACCAATGAAACGGAAGGTACCGATCTCCATGAAAACTTAACTACAGCCTACACAGAATAGCTCTGCACTTAATGTAACCTTTGATATGCTTTGATACGCTATCGTTGAACTCTGAAATTAATAACTACGAAATTGTCTTTCACATACGGCGATTCCCATTAATATTCAGACATTTTTTAAAACGCAATAACTTCTTTAAGACTGGAATAAAAGATTTGAAACCTTTTTAGATGATAAAGGAACTGCTATGTTACAATTTTGCTATTATTTGGTATGACAAAACAAAATAAAAGATTCTCATTTTCGAACTTCTTTTATCTGAGCCTATAATGAAAATGTAAAAAAATGTGTTTCGTAGATCTCGGTAAGTTAAATGTATGCTGAAAATTTCATCGAAATCGGTTAACGCAAAGTCGAGTTACAAGCGTTAAAAGATTGTATAAACTGCAAGTTTCTCACTTTAAACTGCAAACACTTGTTGGTCGAAAGTGTCAAAAATCGGGACAAAACTGCGACTTTTGCGATCTCCAAATCTCATAATTTTCTGTCGTAAAATATTAGAAACGAAGTTTCGTTTCTAATATTACTCATACTTTTATTAAAATTAAAACGTGATGTTTATTACAAATAATCGATGGAATTTTATAAACAATTACATTCAATTCGATTTTCATAAGTTGTTTTTATTCCTGTAATACCTTGAATACTGATTAGCAATTTTAACGTAATAGTAATATATTGTCCTAATTTTTCATATATATTATATTTATTAAACTCGAAATGATTTTTAAAAGAGGTATCAAAAAGTATTTCCGTGATCTTCTCTACGGTATTTGATATTATATTCGTATCAAAAATTCGATTCTTCTTAGTCCAAAATGGAAAAAAATATTCGAAAGTACTGCACTAAAAGTGCTATGCTTGCCGCCGCGAGCATTTTTCATACAAATACTTTGGCTAATTTATTCGAATAAAAAATTATGGTAATAATTATAATGAATAATTGTTATTCGAATAAAATATTCGACTAAAGGAATTCATTCGGATAATGATCTTAGATAAATATTTATTCGAAACAATTTGGTAAAGCGAGAGAGAGAGAGAGAGAGAGAGAGAGAGAGAGAGAGAGTGTGTGTGTGTGTGTGTGTGAGAGAGAATACACAATGCCGAACTCTGGTTTAGAAGTCGCGATTTTTGTCCTGAACGCCCACATAAACGGAACACTGTGCGATGACCAGTTTCCCATCGGGAATATTTATTATATAAGTATTCCGAGTTAAATTATTCAAGAGATACCAGCAAAAAGAATCCCGGTATGGAAACGCTTAATCTGCAACCACGTAACTTATTTCAATTTTAATCTCTCTGTGTCGGTCCACGTCGCCTTCTAATCGGCCTCCAACTAATTCTCGAATCCGTATCTAATTTACCAGCACGCCTGCACTTTAACGGCGCACGGTCTGTCGTTTTTCCCGCCATAGGCATCATCGATCGACCGTGTCCATTTTCCGCGACTGTCCTAATTTATTGCACGATTCGATCTTATCGAATCACGAGTTTATGACGCTGAGACACGGGTAACCGTCATGACGTTAATAACCACTAATCCGTCGCGTACGAAACAGATTCAATTCGTTCGGTTCCGAAAGACCGGTGACAATTTATTGGTCGATCCAACATACGATTTCCTCTGCGTCAGGTACTGAGACTTCGAGGATCCCATTATCGATTGTCCTTTCGGCGCTCGATTTTGCAAGAATTCGCGATCTCCGAGGCTTTCTAACTTGCGCGGAGAGTTATATGCGCCGATACTACAACTGTTTATTGTGTTTATCGTAATTTATTGATCGAAACATAGGAGTGCGTCGTGTTCTCGGCGAGAAAAGCAGTTTTCACTTTCAAAATTGTAAGGGCAGATACGAGGCCCTGTGGCGATATATCACGGTATGATTAGAGAGTTGTATTGTAGCCAGAAAAGACTCGAGTTACCGATAGTTTATAGATGTTCGTAAATGTCTTGTGATTGTAGTCTTTCGCTGTTAGTATATCTTCCTGACAGGGGAAGGATAGATTCTTATACGGATTTATGTATTGTTCGCTGTTGGGAAAGAGATGTGGTAACAATTAGAGAAAGGGGTGTAATAAATTCTTCTGATGTTTAATCTGCGGACATTGTTTCATACGTGGGATCAGCATTCGAAACGAACAAGAACATTTTGTTGTGAAAAGATGCTTCTGGGAACTAACAGTAAATTCTCCCTAATTGACCCTCAGCTTGCATACAAAAATGGACAATTTGCGAAGAGGAGATACGATTATAGTATCGTAGACGACTCGTTTTTATAGTCGTAATTGTGTACAATCTGAGGATCAATTAGCGAGAATTTACTATATTTCGAAATATATTCTTGTGGAGCAGATATAGAAATCTCTGGATTGAAAATTCCATGGAAACAAATTCTTTTAAAATGTTTATCGAGGAAGTCTCTATAAATGAAATAAAACCGGGAATTATTATAATCTATTTTTATTATAATATAATTATAATATTGTAATATTACATTATTATTATAGTATTATAATATTATAATATTTTATTATTATTATTATATATATATTATAATATAATTATTCTAATTCTTTCAAAAGCTTTTATTTAAAAAGTCAACAAAATAAATAAAACATGGAATTATTATATGCTAAATTTATTTAACAACATTATTCTAATTCTTTTACAACGTTCATTAAAAGAGTTCCTATAAAATAAATAATACCCTGGAATTATTATATGCTACTTTTATATAGCGACATTATTTATTTATTTATTTATTTATGACTTAATCGGGATCTCAAAATTCAAAGGTATAAACTATTTTAATTTTTATCACAAGAATAGAAGTAAGACATGGTATACACTGGACATGGGCTTTTCAGAGATTTTATAGTTTTCATTAGATGTCGTTCAAAATTTAAATGCTTCATTAGCAAGGGTTAATTTTATAGCGAACATTACTTGCCAGTGCGGAGCAGAATTCCAAGACCCGAGCCACGTCATATGACGTTGCTCAGATTATGAGAACGAACATGTTGCACTTGGAACGAAGCTTCTCAAAGAGCAAGTATTACTTTCCTGTTTGCATTAATTCCTTCTTATGTAATCCTCATAGGGAAGAGCTTAAAGTAATTTATAATAACGACATTATCTTGATTCTTTTAGAACATTCATTAACGAATGTCCCTATAAAATGTGAATGGTACATCGAATTAATTTATGCTAGACGTAATTTAACAGTATTATGTAATATTATTGCTAATTAAAGGAGCGCCATGAAAATCATAACATGAGCATTATAGTTTTCTAAATTCACAGGACTCGTTTCTATATGTATATAATTATTTCTACAATCATTTAATATATACATCAGTAATCATTTAATACTGTTATGATTTTATTATTCATTACACAACATCGGACTCTTGTTATAACGTTTGAAAACTCTTTTCGTATTAGTTAACAACATATCTGTTCTTATGGAAAAAAATTTATTTTTATATTTTGTTAATTCTATTTAAAGTTTTAATCTCGAGGATCTTTTGATATCTGTTCTTATTGGAACCTGTAATATGGGAACATTAATTAATATATCTGTTTTAGTTTTATCATTTGATGACAGAAGTATTTATATTATGCTGCGGATTTTGTGAAGTTGCGATATTATAAAAGAGTACACTATTTAGTAAAGCATGAATTTTAGCAATGATTATAAAGTTTCATGTAATATCGTTTTGTTATGTTACATAACTCAAAAATGAAATAGATTAATTTTTTAAAAACGTATGTAGAAAATGGAGATCTATGTAAAAGTTTATAACCCAATGCTCGTACCGAAATATAATGCTTAGCAACAAAACCAGTAAAGATTGCTCCTAATATTAATCTTATAGTTGATCATGGAGATAAGACCAGTAAATATATGTATAATGCAATATCGATTCAAATTAATTCAAAGAGAAAAAAACAATTTTAAAATATTTGCAAAATAGTGAAAAAATTCGAATAAGAATGTTACATTTAAAATGCATACAATATAATCCCTTTTTCGAGGAAGTAAAAAGCCTCTTGACACGTTAGAAAAATCATCCGCAGCCAAATGGAAGCTGTTTCCATCGCATAAATTAATTTTAAGTAAAACTCCCTCTGCCACATGCTAATGCTACAATTTATTTGCGGACAACCTAATATTTTCAGCAAACAGTTCCATTTGACATTTTTATGTTCGAGTTTACGTCCCAATAACTTCACAGGAAGAGTTTCGCAATGACAACCGTTCTGATACTCATTGTGGAGCACAACTAAGGTACAACTGCTTGCGGTTTTACAGCCAAATCATGTTCGCGCAAATATTGCTATTAATTACCACGGTGACCGCGCAACTGTGCTCATCAACGTCGCTACAGAAATGACTTCTCAACATTTGCATTGTGCGCGAGGGGAACGCTACGGTTGTTACATGACGATTATTTCAGCCGAGCATGAAGGATGAAATTCGTGGGTTAACCACCGTGTGGATCTATTTTATTTGCCAACGTGATTGCCGAAGTATGTAACTTTTATGTAACCCAAGTGCGCAAACAGCAACACCTTGAATGCAGCCTTGGCTGTTTGATCGTTTTACTTTGAACGAGCCGCGCGTTTATTCCGTTTGACTCCGATGCTTGATATTTTATAGTCCCATACGTCGTCCACTGAATACGCGGATAATCTGAATTTATGACATTCGAAGACTATGTGAGATTGTATTCCACCGTTTTCGAAAGTTTTCGACGTGAATTGGAATATTAAAGTGATACGACGTACCCATTGGTGATATCTTTTCTTAAATTATTATTATTTACTGTCACGCCGTTAACGTTAACTATTACATTACATTTAGGGATGGGCAAAATATCGATTCTTGAATCGATTCTGAATTACAGCGACAAAGATCGATTCACTCGAAAATTGAACCTTGAAAAATCGATTGTTTGAAAATCGATTTAAAGAAAATCGTATCGAAATACTACTTATATCCATATACATACTGCATGAATTATTGATTTAATTCTTATGGCACTTTAGAACCGATTTAGGAAATCAAGTTGCTCAATAAAAAAACCAACATTGAGAGTATAACATTTCTAACACTATTTCAGGATGTGTTACTGTATATAAACTTTTAGATTAAATTAGTATATTTATATATTCATTTAGGATTTCGAAAAAGGAAGTATTAACAATAATTGAAGTATACATTAACCTGATTAATCAATGGTTAATAATTTATTAACCATTAATTTAAAGGCAACAAATTTATGTTCCGATGATCCACGTGTAACTAAAAAAGTCAATTCGTTTCAAAATCGAACATTCAAAAATCGATTTGAACAAATCGAAAATTCCTTCGAAAAAAATCGATTCTTCAAAAAATCGATTTAGCATCGCCCACACACACACATCCTTAATTATATTATTATATTATATTATAATATATTTTATTATATTACATTACGTTACATTACGTTACGTTACATTTCATTATGTTACATTACATTACATTATATAATATCATATTATTTTATATTATATTATTGTGGTATTAATCGAGAGCGTGGGAGAGAGAGACAGCGAGAAAAAGTATGATTTCGTTAATCAGCATTACATTTTTTAATTTAAAGATTTCACGTTACTATCAATCGTTTATCGCCAGTCGTATCGAGCTGCCAAAATCTGTCATGTCGTAATTTTCAAATGATTAATACATTTGTGTTATTTTGTATTATATAATTAGTTTTGTATGGATATTGTTAATTTTCATTAAATACATTCCTACTTAATACTGATTCACATTATGTGTCATGTTACATAACATTATAGTACATTACATAGTCGAAGCGATAAAAATTTTAACAATTATCATCTTCATGCGCTTAGCTAATATAAGTTTGTACCGGATCCTTATTTGATACATGACAGTCTCTTTCGTGGGGGGCATTGTTCAGCGTTTATCTTAACTTATTAAGGTTTGCCTTTGTTAATTATATTTCTTTTGTTATTTTACGTTATCCTAATATAGAAATTACATTCATTACTTTTTAACTGGTGATTTTACTGCATATTGCAACATTATGTTGTACATTACAACATAAAATTATTTTATCGATTAAGCTACTACAGTTCAAGGTAGTAAGGGAAGAAAACGAAACCGTATTAGATTATTGCTATAAACAAGTCGTAGTTGTATTATTCTTTGAAACTAGAACTATCGAGCCCTAAACGAGATTAATGTAAACGATTTTTAGAATAATATATGCTTGAATAAAGAAGTTTGACTAAAAATTTCTCATCGATATATTTTTATAATATCAGGAATTATAAAAGAAAAATTCAGAAAACAGTTATTTTAACTGGTTTGGTAGTTTTAGTATTAATAGTTAGCTATTTTGATTCAGTTAGTATATTAACTTTGCTGTATAAATTATTATAAGTATTAATTTTCACCCTCATCATTAGGAAAATAGGAGTTCATTGAATAAATGGTTAAATAGTTTTGCAATCGACATTATCTATTGATTTCGTAATTGGAATTGCTTAGGAAAGTTTAATGACTTTTATGAAAATTGTATTCATAATGTGCGAGAGATGTTCTAGCAGTCTTAAGATAACATTTTTGTAAATAATTAAACTGATCAAAATTAATTGTGTTGCTATTCCATGTTCACTATAAGGAACTTTGTATTGAATGTAAGAAAGTTTTATATTCTTCATACATTCGAAAAATAAATGATTGAAAATGAGAATTTGTACGAAAATCTGCAATATAATAATTACTGAAACTCTTAATAAATTCTTAACAGCTACTTAGGTTTGTTTGCCTTATTAGGCAATTGCGTATCTTAAGCAAGTTGAAAATTTTTATAATAGTTTCAGTATGTTATCAAACTCCGTTATCACAAATGTGAAACTTCGATTTCTAATCCTTTTATGCACATCTGTTCAGAGTATCAAGTATCAAAATGCATATCCGATCGGATAAAAATTTTTTAAATCATCTATGAATCATGTATGTATATTTTGTAGAACTTTTGATGTGTTTAAGACGTCATAGTTCGAGAATATTTCGTAGAACTTTCGATGTATTTAGAACTCTTGAATATGAATGGGAGGTCAAATTAGATTGGTTTTAGCGCGTATGTTATTACTTCGGATTTGCTAAAATTGATTGGACTTTGGTATTTTACCAAGAATCGTCTGTTCTGGTAACGTGCAGAAATATTCCTAGGTCAACTGTTGTAGTCACTGATATTATTAAAACAGTTTCACTTGACAGGCATGTCATTAAACTGACGAACAAGAAGAAGTAGAGCAGAAAACTCTATCCAGCTGGTGGAATTTTGAAAATATTTTCAATTCTCATTTTAGTAGTTAATTGAATTCTCGAAATCACACTGCTTCTTATATTTTCAAAATATTCATTTCAAATGATTAATTTGAAATATTAATTTGGCATTGATAACCATTTTAATTAATTTCAATTGATTTTTAGTCGACATGTAAGCTGATTATAAAAAAATATTTCTATACATTTTCGTATATTATATAAAGTACCCAATATTTGAAAATCCTTAGTTGCTATTGTTAAGTTTCAATATAGTATATCAATCGTTACATCAAACAGTCTAATTTCATTTAATTTTAAATGACGGGACTTGAATTCATTTAGACTTACATATTATAAATATTGTTATTTAACTGGTTTCTAGCTTTAACTAGTTTCTGACAATCCGTTGAAATTTTCATATATTTCGTTTAAGGTCTTTTGAAAAGCTAACGCTTCTAGAAGTAGTAATTTAAAGAATATATTGAAACAAAAAACTGATAAATTAAACTATAAGTGATCCTGGGCATACCTGGTTCACACTTTGATAACCTTGACGGTGTTTCTACATTGTGTCGATAATGTTGCGAACGATACGTGGTAATAGCACAAACGAGCTATCACCATAGACGATGTGTTAGAAGACACCATATGGGGTTTCGTGAAATACGTTCTGAAATATCGACATTGCTAGAAACCAAAGGCACAGACCTAGGATCGTAAGTCTGTGTCCTATACCTCGTCTGTGATATTGTACCAACGATTGGTATTACGAAGTCGTTTAACCACGAATGATAATGTAGGAATCTAGCTTCAATTGAAGCTTTGTAGAAACAAAATGTATTTAATTTGATATAATTATTCAATCCTCGGATCTGTGGAAAAGACTCGACAATAAATTATGAAAACATATATATAATATCAAATAATTGTATGAAAGAAGTAAGAACATCTTAAACATTAACCACAAAATTAAATAAAAATTTCTTCATTAAAAGATATCTTTAAGAAACATACTTTACAATTATAATGTCTGGTTAAATAGTATAATTGAAAGTATGCTATAGTACTACAGTATACGTACAGAGTGTTGTAGCAAATCTTTTATTTAAACAATAAGAATATTTCACTTGCAGTATTTTATAAACATTCTGAAAATTTTGTAGACATAAATTCATTTGCTTTTCCTCAAACATCTATTAAGTTTATCACATCTAGAAAACATCTAGAAAAAAAATATAAAACAACAAAAACATTAAAAGAATTTAAAGATATTGTCGCATTGTTTTCATCTTATAAGCATATTAAGGAATGAAATCGATTTCTATTTTGCTTCAGCTTGTTGCAATAGAGACAAACAATGTTTATTTTACATAAAGATCCGCAGTATAATCATAACCATAAACATATATAAGTATGTAAATGTGAAACGTGTATGGTTTTAATTCATCTGAAATGTTCTAATCGTCGGATTAATTAATTCCAATTTGCGTTTCTCGAAGAACAGAGAAACGAGAAAGATATTTCCTATCACAGAAAACATGAAAACTCTATTTTTAACGCATTGCAATTACATGTCAGCCTTTACAAAATATTAAACATTGCACACTTCATTGTTACCAAGTTACACATAAGGCATTTATACAAAAGTGTAGATCAATATTTTCACACGTTATATTTTTTCGAATAAGGATAGTACTTCACGATGCACGAGATGTGGTTTCAAGATGAACTAAAAACTTTGATATTGCGTAACGCCGAAGAGGAGCATAGTTGAATGTATTTCGTTTTTGGTAGCAGAAGAGAAGTGGGATACCAAGATTAAAAGGATATCGGAAAACAATCGGTTCGATGGGCAACTGTATGTTTAAGCCCATTTCTATTCCAAGGCCCAGCGCAGTTAACGTACATGCTGAGCTTTTAAAAAACTTTCCAATCGTCTTTATCATTGGTGGACCGGGTGCTGGAAAAAGTTACTAAAATTTCATAATACTTTACATTCTTTTTTGCAACATTACATAACCTTGTACAGTAGTGCACGATTAAATTTACGTCGAGTTAGGAGCCAGCATGTAAATGTACTGGATGACATATCCTTCCAAGCATGGCATGGCAATGAGTACTATAAGAGATTGAACTTATTAATATTTTTCTCAATTTTTATAATAGTGTAACCCTGAAGAAAGAAATATGTACAGTACATTCTCCCTAATTGTCCTTCAGCTTGTAAACAAAAATGGACAATTTGGGAAGAGAAGATGCTATTATTCAAACTTCGTGTCTCATTTTCACAAGCGCCGATTGTTAACAACTATAAAAATGAGGCGCAAGGCTTGATTAATCGTATCTCTTTTTCCCAAATTGTCCATTTTTGTTTACAACTTGATGGACAATCGGGGAGAATTTACCGTATATCTAACAATTTCCGATGAGAGCAGCTTTATGATTTCAATAATTGTAACATAAAAAATGTAAAACGTGTGATTTGACAGATGTCGATACATTTAGTGTTAAAGTGGCATCGTGACCATAAAAAAATAAACCTGCTATAAAGAAAATTTCACTTTTCGTTATTGTCACCTTACCTTTATAATTGCATTATCAATGGATAGCTGAGATTCTTCCGATTAAAATGAGTTCAATTAATTAATGCGCAATAGAATTAATTATTAAGCAATCGATAATATGCTTAAAATTTAACCGTACGAATTTTGTATAAATTTAACTGTGCACCACTGTACCAGCATTATTTTTTAACTTAAAATTAGTTATAGAATTTTTTGGAATTAATTTATTTAATATTTTGTATGTAATGTAATGCATTTTATTGTTCTCCTCGGTGTTTCAATTCCTGTAAGCAATTCTTCTTATCCAAACTTGTAATTACGTCTTATTTTATTTATGCTACCTCATTATACTATACACATACTACCATTTCTACCATTGGATCTCCCGTTCAGTTGCCTCTATTCAGAAATATTTTGTTTGCAATTCGCATCATTTTTGAATGATATATTATATTACATTATATTTTGTACAAATGAGCTCTAATTAACTCTTTGCACTCGAAGTATTTTCCCAGATCACCTACCAGCAATTCGAATATACATGGTGTCCCATAATTAAATTAACACCCGGAAAGAGATATGATTCCTGAAAAGGTGAAAGAGATTCCCGAGGTCATTTGAAGTAACTTTATCTACAGCAAAAATGCAATCCGCGACTTTGTTTATGAGTTATTAACGAAAAACAGTGACCAATAAGAGGCGAGCTCGTCTGACGCAAGGCGACCGAGCGAACGAGCGGTCTTTGGCGGCGGTTCGAGTGTGGTATAGGAAAGGGGAGACGTTTCGTCCGGGGCCCGCTAGAGGACTCATCGGTAAGGCTATCCTAGCGGGTCCTTGCCTTAGACGTAAGGGTAGGACGAAGTCTCGGTGTATATATACGGATCGAGGCGGATCGGCTACTAGCGGGAAGAGGAGCCCTCTGCTGGCGGGTCTGGAGGTAGCCGCCACAGGTCAAAGCCCAGTTCCATTCATTGGGTCGGTCGCCTCGCACAGCTGATCTCGCCTCTCATTGGTCACTGTTTTTCATTAATAAATCATAAACAAAGCCGCGGATTGCATTTTTGCTGTAGAAAAAGTTACTTCAAATGACCTCAGGAATCACCCCTTTCCGAGTTATTTACCCTTTATATACATTTATCCTTTTCCGGGTAAATAGTATATTTGAATGACGCATGCTAGTCGGATGTAAACAATGTCGCGGATTGCATTTTCGGATTGCGAGACATTTTTGGGACATCCTGTATACAGCTATATACTTCGAAAATTGCATTTTGATCAACTCTTTGTTGTAAGTTAACACTAATACTCGTATGCGTTGCCTTATAAAAATTACAACATTGAATTTATGTAGATATTTTGCAATTTTTATATTAACCCTAGGCCGCATAAGATAGTAGAAGGTTTAAGGGAGGTTTGTATCCATGTAATAGAAGGTACTGTAAATATTATTTTTTCTATTCGAGATATAATTATTTATACAATACTGTTAAATAATACATTACTTACAAAGGAACATTGCTAGAACAAAGACACCTGTTCAAAATTCTGTGGCCATATTTCGATCCTCCTCCAAACATGCTAGGTTTAATACGCATTTGGATGAATAAAAAAGAACCGTTTCAGGTGAAAGTATATTCATAATTTGAATAATTGTAGCATGGAAATTGTAAAAACTGGTCATTTACCCGGCAACGGTACGAGTCGTGTCGATTAATCAAGAGTTCCTTGTATTTTATTTCATTTCGATTCCGCTGACACCGCCGATCATTGCAGGAACACTGGGTATGAAATTGGCGGAACACTACGATTTCCTGCACATCGTGACGGCCGACCTGATCCGTGAGGAGATATCGACGCGAACGGAGAGAGCTTTCAGATTAGCGCGTTTGATGTCGCAAGGTCAACTTGTTCCGACCGACATACTGGTCGAATTAATGATCACCAAGATACTGAACAATCGGCTGAACAAGCACGGCGTGGTCGTGAGTGGTTTTCCGAGGCGGAAGGAGCAAAGCATATTGTTCGACAGGTTCGTGCGGCCGCCTCATCTCGTCCTGTACCTGGACGTGCGGGATTCCGTGCTGAGCGATCGCATAATGGGCAGATCGATTACCACCAGGGAAGTTGTGGTGATGAACTATGAAGACATTAAGAACCAACTGAAGGAGTTCCATACGAGGACCCGGCCGATCGTGAAACACTATAAAGACTGTTTGGTACAGATCGACGGCGAAGCTGACCTGGTTTCCGTCTTCGAGACCGCGTGCGAAGCTGTCGATAGGTTCCTACAGAAATTAGACACGAGCTCGAGTGTTACTTCTCGATAAGTAGTGGGCCACGAAAGTGTTCGAACGCTTTTTAATTACAATTAGCACAGCTTAAAATAGCATCTCTAAAATTGGACCGAATGATTACAATTTTTCTTTTTTCAGATATCAGAAGGAGTAGTTTATTAGACAATGGCTAACCAAATTTCTGCAAAACTTGCATCTGGTTGGAGCAACAAAAGAAATAGGAAAATTGTATCTTCTTTGTTTTTATCTGTTTTATCTGAGCATAGAACAAAAAATGTAAACAATGCGGTTTAAGGCTTCGTTAAGTTATATGCATATTAAAGATTTCATTGAAATCGACGAAATAGACCGTACGACGTAGTCAGGGTCCAACAGGACCCACACGACGAACATACTTTATTTTATTACTCTGTAGTTGGAACACAGGATTAGGGGCGGGATAACTCGAGACGCTTGGCAACGATTTCGATGAATTTTTCAGCATGCATAGAAGTTACCACGATTTACAAATTTCATTGTTTCAATTTACATTCTAGGCTTACTGTTAGGTAAAAAAGTTGAGGAAGCTAATTTTGTAATTATTGTTTGCCATTCCAAGCAATTGAAATTTTTGCAAAAAATTTTTTCTTATTGTCTAGTAAACTTTGAATCTTATATCTCAAACAAATTCAAATCGTTTGGTTCATTTTAAAAAACATTATTTCGTTTTAAGAGATGCCCGAATACTTGCTTGACACGCTGTAAATAATTTTTAATAGGTGTGTCTTGTGCTTAAAGAAGTAGTCTTTTATTATCTGAAAAAGTCATGTTTACTAGTTTCTAAAACACATTGTAGCAATTATTTACTCTGCTGTTGTATATTTTAATTAGTTATCTTATTTATAGGATGCCAACGATTAAACGGTTTGTTGTATAATGGGACAAAAATATTATACGTAATTTACTAGATTGAACACAGTATACATCGCACTGTTCCTTGGATTGTGTAATCAAATTGTGTAAATAAAATATTATCCTGCAAGGAAGCTTTTGAACGGTGTTGAGTATTATTTCAGTACTTTCGATGATTACGTTACGCTGATAAATATTAATGTTTTATAATATTATATAAATATTTTCTCTTGTACAATTTTTCTTGTACAATTTACTCTTAAATGAATACTATTATGATCACGTAATCACGAGACATTATCGATACATTGTTTCTCAAGAATATTTGTATTAATAGATCAAGAAAAAGGAAATTTGTTTGACGCGATATCATTTTATTACTATATATCAGTACTGTAAAAAATAGTTAAATTTTGAATTCTTTTTTGATGTCCCAATTTATTTCGAAGGGGTCGCATTAACAATAGTATCATTGATGACTGTTTCTAACAGTTATAGATTGATTCGTACAATTTAGATTTATGAGTTAGTGAATAATAAATTGTCATGATAAGTTAAATGTAGCGTATAATGTCACTTATGATATATGTATATTTAAACATACATACATATTATACAGTACAGGGTGAGTCATATAACTAAAATAACTTTGAAATTGTGCATTTAATTAAAAATTGTTAAATATGAAAGTCATTGAATTTTAACGGGATTAGTGAGACGTTGTATTCACTCTTTTGTAGTTTCGAAATTTCAAGGCCAACTTCCTTTTTTTTCAAATGGAAAGATTTATGTTTCTTATCGTAGATCAAAAGAATATACAGTTTCAGATAGAAAAGTATAAACCTATGATGAACCTTGTTGTTTGTTGTTCACTAGCTAACTATTAACTTTAGGATGGACATACGTTATGATCTTTCCTACTTACAGTTTAATATTCTTATATATATATATATATATATACAGGGTGTCCACAATTATTTTAACAGCCGAAAATGAGGGGTAGCTGAGGTCATTTGAAGTAACTTTTTCCTTTGCGAAAATGCAATCCACGGCTTTGTTTACGAGTTATTAACAAAAAACACTGGCCAATGAGAGGTGACGGTGCGAGAGAGAGGGTCCGCGAGAGAGTCCGCAGCACCAGGCTTTGACAGAAGGTCGGGACGGACTCGAGCCGAGTTCGAAGTATTGAACAAGTCACGAAGCGAGAACTTTCCGGATTTTTTTTACTACATAACAGTGATATTTTTAAGAAAAACGCTGTTCACCTTTACTTTAGAACGTCTGAAGAATATTCACTAATTTTCGGACTCGAAATAATATGTAGTTTAACCGTGACAGCCGTTTTAATTTTCTGGTGTGCATGACACCTTATGTGTACCATATGAAATTTTTATGCAAGGTGTACGTAGATCCGACTGAATCGCGTTTTTGAAATGACAATTTTTACGTAGCATATATTTACGACTTATAAACTAACACATACGCTCGCCAGCTAGCTAGCACACACCTACACACTCACTCGTTCGTATATGTCAAGTACTATTGCGGACCAAGTGGATCAAAGAAGTCCCCTGAGGGACCTCTGATCGGAGGAATTACAATTTGTACAATTTTCGAACGAAACATTATTCAGAGCCCCGACTTATAGTATAATTTCACATACTTTTACAATAAATACTTTGTTACAATACAAAGTTTGCAGCTATTTGCTCGGTATCATCCTCGATCCAGAAATTCATTGTAATTCTCAATATTTCCTAAACCGAGGATGATACCGATTGCCCGGGTCTCACCACGAGGAGGTTGCTGCTTTAGAGACCCGAAAGGGAGTCAGAACGAAGCCGGAATTCGCTATGGCTCCCTTTCTAACAACGACGACTTATAAACTAACACGCTCGCTAGCTAGCTATCACACATTCCCACACACTCACTCGTTCGCATATGTCAAGTACTATCGCGGAACAAAGTGGATCAAAGAAGAAGTCTCCGATCCACGGGGACCAAAATGAATCAGTGCAGAAGGCAGTGATTCTTTCAAAGTAAGAAACAAGTACGAGTCAGTGCAGAAGGCACTGCTCGAAGGTGACGCGACGCGTACAATGCTCGCACAAGACTGGAGCATCACAAATCTTGATGTCCGGCGCGATCACATGAGGAGTGACGATCCAAAGTTGGATCCTCCCACACAGTGGGATGCCATTTCTCGCCCTGCGACCTAAAACTAAGTTAGGCCGCCTTACCCGTCTGAATCGGCACTAGGCAAGAGCCTACACAGGTAAACCTGTGTGACCATTTCTCGCCCAACACCCCGCCCCTCATAGGAGCTAAGGGCGGATTACTGGCCGAACAGCGACCAGGGAAGAGCATTCACGCCGCATGATCACTCGTCGAACATCGAGAAGTGTTCGTACCTACCCAAGAGATTGCGCAAGCAAGGCCGCCACAGCTTTCTACTGTGGCGGAGTCAAAGACGAGACGCGAAAAAATAAAGCTAAGGCAATAATACTCGACATATGCGAAATTAGCGAATCGGGTACCTCGGGGACGCTACCCCCCGTGCCCCCCACGGGCGCTCCCGTGGGTCGGGGGCCCCTGAGGGAACTTAACCCCTTGCCGCACCATTTTCTTTAAATTTATAATGACTAGAAATATACCGATTATAATTATTTCTCAGAAGGAGAAGAAAATTTCTAATTATTGTGAGACTACATTTCATTGAACAAGTAAATAATGTAGTGAAAAGAAGAGAAGTTTAGACGAAATTGGAAGAATAAAATAATGTTCATTCTTAAGAAAAATCTTTAGTAAAAGCTAGACCCGTTAAAGTACGGCAAGAGGTTAAGAATCTTAAACTAAGCCACACACACACACATATCAACTAACTCGCACGCACTTAATAACTAAGACGAATCCCACGGCGGATGAAAATCACACGGCGGATGAAAATCCCACGGCGGATGATAATATCTGTAATGAATCTGAAAAGATTGAATTCTAGTTAGTACGAATACAAAATAGGTGACAAGTCAAATTAGGAAACCTAAGACCAGCACACGAGTGCCAAGCTAACCAGCACACGAGTGCCAAGCTAACCAGCACACGAGTGCAATTTTTAGGAAAATGAAGGAAATTAAGATGCATCCCACGGCGGATGATAATATCTGTAATGAACCTGAAATGATTGAATTCAAATTAGTCTGAATACAAGGCGAAATACGAAACCTAAGACCAGCATACGAGTGTCAAGCTAACCAGCACACGAGTGCCACACTGACCAGCACACGAGTGCCACACTAACCAGCACTCGAGTGCCAAACTAACCCGCACACGAGTGCAATTTTTGAGAGAATGGATGAAACAAAATTTAACAAACTTAAATTAAGAACCCTAACAACCTACAAGCGCCTCGGGTACCTCGGGGACGCTACCCCCCGTACTCGCCCACGGGCCCCACCCGCAAGCGAGCCCCTGAGGGACCTCCGATCGGAGGAACACCAATTTCAACAATTTACGAACGAAACATTATTTCGAGCCCTAACTTGAAGTATAAATCCACATACTTTTACAATGCACACTATTTTACAATATAAAATTTGCAGCTATTTGCTCGGTATCATCCTCGATCCAGAAATTCATGGCAATTCGCAAGAATTTTTGAACCGAGGATGATACTGATTGCCCGAGTCTCACCACGAGGAGGTTGCTGCTTTAGAGACCCGAAAGGGAGTCAGAACGAAGCCGGAATTCGCTATGGCTCCCTTTCTAACAACGACGACTTATAAACTAACACACACGCTCGCCAGCTAGCTAGCACACACCTACACACTCACTCGTTCGCATATGTCAAGTACTCTTGCGGACCAAGTGGATCAAAGAAGAAGTCTCTGATCCACGGGGACCGAAATGAATCAGAGCAGAAGGTTCTGATTCTTCGAAACTAAGAAACAAAGGCGTGTCAGTACAGAAGGCACTGACTCGAGGGTGACGCGACGCGTACAATGCTCGCACAAATCAGGAGCCTCGCAGATCTCGATGCTCGCCGTTTTCACATGAGGAATAATGATCCAAAGTTGGATCATCCTACAATGAGTCGGATCGCCCTGCGCCCCGCCCCCAAAAGAGAGCTAAGGACGTCTTACATTGCGAATACGCGAAGCGAGAGCCTCCCCAGCAGGAGGGTCCGCGTTCGAATCACCATGCCGCATGGTCACTCGTCGAACAACGAGACGTGTCCGGACTTACCCAAGAGTTTGCGCAAGCAAGGCCACCACAGCTTTCTGCTGTGGCGGAGTCAAAAACGAGACGCGAAAAAGTAATGCTAAGGCAATACTACTGGACATATGCGAAATTAGCGACTCGGGTACCTCGGGGACGCTCCCCCCCGTGCCCCCCACGGGTGCTCCCGTGGGTCGGGGGCCCCTGAGGGAACTTAACCCCTTGCCGCACCATTTTCTTTAAATTTATAATGACTAGAAATTTCTCGATTGTAATTATTTCTCAGAAGGAGAAAAAAATTTGAGTTTACTGTGAGACTACACTTCTTGAGCAATTAAATATTGTGG
Source organism: Megalopta genalis (assembly GCF_051020955.1). Taxonomy (NCBI): domain Eukaryota; kingdom Metazoa; phylum Arthropoda; class Insecta; order Hymenoptera; family Halictidae; genus Megalopta; species Megalopta genalis. Next base: position 18,103,758 of record NC_135019.1, on the reverse strand, counting down.
TGAAAAGAAGAGAAATTTAGATAAAGTTGTAAGAGCAAAATAATATTCATTCTAAAGAGAAATCTTTATTAAAAGCTGGACCCGTTACAGTACGGCAAGAGATTAAGAATCTTAAACTAACTCACATACACTTATTAACTAACTCGCACGCACTTAATAACTAAGTCGCACGCACTTATTAGTTAAGACGTATCCCACGACGGATGATAATCCCACAGCGGATGAAAATCCCACGGCGGATGAAAATCCCATGGCGGATGAAAATCCCACGGCGGATGATAATCCCACGGCGGATGATAATATCTGTAATAAACCTGAAAAGATTGAATTAAAGTTAGTCTGAATTCAAGTCAAAATAGAAAACCTAAGACCAGCACACGAGTGCCAAGCTAACCAGCACACGAGTGCCAAGCTAACAAGAACACGAGTGCCACACTAACCAGCACACGAGTGCCAAACTAACCCGCACACGAGTGCAATTTTTATGAAAATGAAGGAAACTAAAATGCATCCCACGACGGATGATAGTATCCGTAATGAACCTGAAATGATTGAATTCAAATTAGTCTGAATACAGGGCGAAATACGAAACCTAAGACCAGCACCCGAGTGCCACACTGACCAGCACACGAGTGCCACACTAACCAGCACACGAGTGCCAAACTAACCCGCACACGAGTGCAATTTTTGAGAGAATGGATGAAACAAAATTTAACAAACTTAAATTAAGAACCCTAACAACCTACAAGCGCCTCGGGTACCTCGGGGACGCTACCCCCCGTACTCGCCCACGGGCCCCACCCGCAAGCGAGCCCCTGAGGGACCTCCGATCGGAGGAATACCAATTTCAACAATTTTCGAACGAAACATTATTCAGAGCTCTGAATTATAATATAAATTCACACACTTTTACAATACATACTTCGTTATAATACAAAGTTTGCAGCTATTTGCTCGGTATCATCCTCGATCCAGAAATTCATTGCAATTCTCAATATTTCCTGAACCGAGGATGATACCGATTGCCCGGGTCTCACCGCGAGGAGGTTGCTGCTTTAGAGACCCGAAAGGGAGTCAGAACGAAGCCGGAATTCGCTATGACTTCCTTTCTTACAACGACGACTTATAAACTAATATACTCGCCCGCTAGCTAGCTATCACACACTCCTACACACGCACTCATCCGCATATGCCAAGTACTCTTGCGGACCAAAGTGGATCAAAGAAAAAGTCTCTAATCCACGGGGACCGAAATGAATCAGAGCAGAAGGCTCTGATTCTTCGAAACTAAGAAACAAAGGCGTGTCAGTACAGAAGGCACTGACTCGAGGGTGACGCGACGCGTACAATGCTCGCACAAATCAGGAGCCTCGCAGATCTCGATGCTCGCCGTTTTCACATGAGGAATAATGATCCAAAGTTGGATCATCCTACAATGAGTCGGATCGCCCTGCGCCCCGCCCCCAAAAGAGAGCTAAGGACGTCTTACATGCGAATACGCGGAGCGAGAGCCTCCCCAGCAGGAGGGTCCGCGTTCGAATCACCATGCCGCATGATCACTCGTCGAACAACGAGACGTGTCCGGACTTACCCAAGAGTTTGCGCAAGCAAGGCCACCACAGCTCTCTGCTGTGGCGGAGTAAATAACGAGACGTGAAAAAGTGAAGCTTGGGCAATAGTACTCGACATATGCGAACTTAGCGACTCGGGTACCTCGGGGACGCTACCCCCCGTGCCCCCCACGAGCGCTCCCGTGGGTCGGGGGCCCCTGAGGGAACTTAACCCCTTGCCGTATCCTTTACATTTATAATAACTAGAAATTTCTCGATTGTAATAATTTCTCGGAAGGAGAGGAACATTTGTATTTATTGTGAGACTATATTTTTTGAACAATTAAATATTGTGGTGAGAAGAAGAGAAATTTTGAAGAACCTGAGAGAGAAAGAAAGTAATAATATTCATTCTTCAGAGAAATCGTTATCAAAAGCTAGATTCGTTAAAGCACGGCAAGAGGTTAAAAATCTTAAACTAAGACGCACGCACTTATTAACTAAGACGCATCCCACGGCGGATGATAATCTATATAATGAACCTGAAACCATTAAATTCAAGTTAGTATGAATACAAGGTTAAATAGGAAACCTAAGACCAGCACAGGAGTGCCAAGCTAACCCGCACACGAGTGCAATTTTTGAAGAAATGGAGAAAATGAAATTTTACAAAATTAATTTCAGAACACTAACAACCTACAAGCGCCTCGGGTACCTCGGGGACGCTAACCCCCGTACTCACTTGCGGGCCCCTCCCGCAAGCGAGCCCCTGAGGGACCTCCGATCGGAGGAATTATAATTTCAACAATTTTCAAACGCGAAACTTTATTTCGAGCTCCAACTTAAAGTGTAAATTCACACACTTTTACAATACAAAGATTGCAGCTATTTGCTCGGTATCATCCTTGACCCAGGAATTCATTGCAATTCGCAACATTTCCTGAACCGAGGATGATACTGATTGCCCGGGTCTCACCGCGAGGAGGTTGCTGCTTTAGAGACCCGAAAGGGAGTCAGAACGAAGCCGGAATTCGCTATGGCTCCCTTTCTTACAACGACGACTTATGAAACTAAGACACTCACACACTTGCTAGCTAGCTATCACACACTTATGCACACTCACTCGATCGTATATGTCAAGTACTATCGCGGACAAAAGTGGATCAAAGAAGAAGTCTCTGATCCACGGGGACCAAAATGAATCAGTGCAGAAGGCAGTGATTCATTCAAAGTGAGAAACAAGTGCGAGTCAGTGCAGAAGGCACTGACATGAGGGTGACGCGACGCGTACAATGCTCGCACAAGTCTGGAGCCGCGCAGATCTCGATGCTCGCCGTTTTCACATGAGGAATAATGATCCAAAGTTGGATCATCCCACAATGGGTCGGATTTCTCGCCCTGCGCCCCGCCCCCAAGAGAGAGAGCTAAGGACGGCTTACATTGCGAATGTGCGAAGCGAGAGCCTCCCCAGAAGGAAGGTCCGCGTTCGAATCACCACGCCGCATGGTCACTCGTCGAACATCGAGATGTGTCCGGACTTACCCAAGAGTTTGCGCAAGCAAGGCCACCACAGCTCTCTGCTGTGGCGGAGTCAACTACGAGACGCGAAAAAGTGAAGCTAAGGCAATAGTACTCGATATATGCGAAATTAGCGACTCGGGTATCTCGGGGACGCTACCCCCCGTGCCCCCCACGAGCGCTCCCGTGGGTCGGGGGCCCCTGAGCGGACTTAACCGCTTGCCGTACCATTTCCTTTACATTTGTAATAACTGGATGTTTCTCAATTGAAATAATTTCTCGAAAGGAGAAGAAAATTTGAATTTATTCCGAGACTACTATTCGTGAACAATTAAATATTGTGGTGAGATGAAGAGAAATTTAGACGAAGTTGAAAAAACAAAATAATAGTCATTCTTAAGAGAAATCTTTATTATAAGCTAGACCCGTTAAAACGCGGCAAGAGGTTAAGATTCTTAAACTAAGACGCACCCACTTATTAACTAAGACGCATCCCACGGCGGATGATAATCTCTGTAATGTACCGAAAATGATTGAGAATAGTTAGACAGAATACAAAAAGGGTACCAGGAATAAATAGAAAACCTAAGACCAGCACACGAGTACCAAGCTAGCCCGCACACGAGTGCAAAGCTAAACCGCACACGAGTGCCAAACTAACCAGCACACGAGTGCCACGCAAACTAGCACACGGGTGCCTAGCTAACCCGCACTCGAGTGCATTTTTTGAGAGAATGGAGAAAATGAAATTTAACAAACTTAAATTAAGAAAACTAACAACCTATAAGCGCCTCGGGCATCTCGGGGCGCTACCCCCCGTACTCACTTGCGGGCCCCACCCGCAAGCGAGCCCCTGAGGGACCTCCGATCGGAGGAATACCAATATCAACAATTTTCGAGCACTGGACTGGAACTATAAATCCACACACTTTTACAATACACACTATTTTACAATAAAAAGTTTGCAGCTATTTGCTCGGTATCATCCCCGACTCAGCAATTCATTGCAATTCGCAACATTTCCTGAACCGAGAATGATACCGATTGCCCGAGTCTCACCGCGAGGAGGTTGCTGCTTTAGAGACCCGAAAGGGAGTCAGAGCGAAGCCGGAATTCGCTATGTCTCCCTTTCTTACAACGAAGACTTATAAACTAACACACACGCTCGCCAGCGAGCTAGCACACACCCACACTCACTCACACGTTCGCATATGTCAAGTACTTTTGCGGACCAAAGTGGATCAAAGAAGAAGACTCCGATCCACGGGGACCAAAATGAATCAGTGCAGAAGGCAGTGATTCTTTCAAAGTGAGAAACAATTGCGAGTCAGTGCAGAAGGCACTCACTCGAGGGTGACGCGACGCGTACAATGCTCGCACAAGTCTGGAGCCGCGCAGATCTCGATGACCGGCGCGATCACATGAGGAATGATGATCCAAAGTTGGATCATCCCACAATGAGTCGGACTTCTCGCCCTGCGCCCCGCCCCCAAGAGAGAGCTAAGGACGGCTTACATTGCGAATGTGCGAAGCGAGAGCCTCCCCAGAAGGAAGGTCCGCGTTCGAATCATCACGCCGCATGGTCACTCGTCGAACATCGAGATGTGTCCAGACTTACCCAAGAGTTTGCGCAAGCAAGGCCACCACAGCTCTCTGCTGTGGCGGAGTAAATAACGAGACGTGAAAAAGTGAAGCTTGGGCAATAGTACTCGACATATGCGAACTTAGCGACTCGGGTACCTCGGGGACGCTACCCCCCGTGCCCCCCACGGGCGCTCCCGTGGGTCGGAGGCCCCTGAGCGATCTTAACCCTTAGTCGTACCATTTTCTTTAAATTTATGGTGACTAGAAGTTTCCTGATTGTAATAATGTCTCAGAAGGAGAAGAAAATTTTTTAATTATTGTGAGACTACATTTCATTGAACAAGTAAATATAGTAATGAAAAGAAGAGAAATTTAGACGAAATTGAACGAATAAAATAATGTTCATTCTTAAGAAAAATCTTTATTCAAAACTAGACTCGTTAAAGTACGGCAAGAGGTTAAGAATCTTAATCTAAGCCACACACACACATATCAGCTAACTCGCATGCACTTAATAACGAAGGCGAATCCATCGGCAGATGATAATCCCACGGCGGATGATAATCCCTCGGCGGATGATAATCTCTGTAATGAGCCTGACATGATTGAATTCAAGTTAGTTTGAATACAATGAATAGTGCAATTTGTGGGTAAATGGAGGAAACGAAATTATAGAGAATTTGGAAAATTTTGGCGAAAATATGAAACCTAAGACGCATCCCACGGCGGATGATAATATCTGTAATGAACCTGAAACCATTGAATTAAAGTTAGTCTGAATTCAAGTCGATATAGAAAACCTAAGACCAGCACACGAGTACCAAGTTAACCAGCACACGAGTGCCAAGCTAACCCGCACTCGAGTGCAATTAATGAGAAAATGTGGAGAAAATGAAATTTAACAAACTTAAATTAAGAAAACTAACAACCTATAAGCGCCTCGGGCATCTCGGGGTCGCTACCCCCCGTACTCACTTGCGGGCGCCACCCGCAAGCGAGCCCCTGAGGGACCTCCGATCGGAGGAATACCAATATCAACAATTTTCGGATGAAACATTATTTCCAGCCCTGACTTGAAATATAAATCCACACACTTTTACAATCAACACTATTTTGCAATATAAAGTTTGCAGCTATTTGCTCGGTATCACCCCCGACTCAAAAAATATTGCCATGGGCAACATTTTCTAGGTCGATGATGTTACCGATTGCCCGGGTCTCACCGCGAGGAGGTTGCTGCTTTAGAGACCCGAAAGGGAGTCTGAGCGAAGTCGGAATTCGCTATGGCTCCCTTTCTTACAACGACGACTTATAAACTAACACACACGCTCGCCAGCTAGCTAGCACACACCCACACTCACTCACACGTTTGCATATGTCAAGTACTTTTGCGGACCAAAGTGGATCAAAGAAGAAGTCTCCGATCCACGGAGATCAAGATGAATCAGTGCAGAAGGCAGTGATTCTTTCAAAGTGAGAAACAAGTGCGAATCAGTGCAGAAGGCACTGACTCGAGGGTGACGCGACGCGTACAATGCTCGCACAAGTCTGGAGCCTCGCAGATCTCGATGACCGGCGCGATCACATGAGGAATGATGATCCAAAGTTGGATCATCCCACAATGAGTCGGACTTCTCGCCCTGCGCCCCGCCCCCAAGAGAGAGCTAAGGACGGCTTACATTGCGAATGTGCGAAGCGAGAGCCTCCCCAGAAGGAAGGTCCGCGTTCGAATCATCACGCCGCATGGTCACTCGTCGAACATCGAGATGTGTCCGGACTTACCCAAGAGTTTGCGCAAGCAAGGCCACCACAGCTCTCTGCTGTGGCGGAGTAAATAACGAGACGTGAAAAAGTGAAGCTAGGGCAATAGTACTCGACATATGCGAACTTAGCGACTCGGGTACCTCGGGGACGCTACCCCCCGTGCCCCCCACGAGCGCTCCCGTGGGTCGGGGGCCCCTGAGGGAATTTAACCCCTTGCCGTATCCTTTACATTTATAATAACTAGAAATTTCTCGATTGTAATAATTTCTCGGAAGGAGAGGAACATTTGTATTTATTGTGAGACTATATTTTTTGAACAATTAAATATTGTGATGAGAAGAAGAGAAATTTTGAAGAACCTGAAAGAAAGTAATAATATTCATTCTTCAGAAAAATCGTTATCAAAAGCTAGATTCGTTAAAGCACGGTAAGAGGTTAAAAATCTTAAACTAAGACGCATGCACTTATTAACTAAGACGCATCCCACGGCGGATGATAATCTATATAATGAACCTGAAACCATTAAATTCAAGTTAGTATGAATACAAGGTTAAATAGGAAACCTAAGACCAGCACAGGAGTGCCAAGCTAACCCGCACACGAGTGCAATTTTTGAAGAAATGGAGAAAATGAAATTTTACAAAATTAATTTCAGAACCCTAACAACCTACAAGCGCCTCGGGTACCTCGGGGAAGCTACCCCCCGTACTCACTTGCGGGCCTCTCCCGCAAGCGAGCCCCTGAGGGACCACCGATCGGAGGAATTATAATTTCAACAATTTTCAAACGAAACTTTATTTCGAGCTCCAACTTAAAGTGTAAATTCACATACTTTTACATTACAAAGATTGCAGCTATTTGCTCGGTATCATCCTTGACCCAGGAATTCATTGCAATTCGCAACATTTCCTGAACCGAGGATGATACTGATTGCCCGGATCTCACCGCGAGGAGGTTGCTGCTTTAGAGACCCGAAAGGGAGTCAGAACGAAGCCGGAATTCGCTATGGCTCCCTTTCTTACAACGACGACTTATGAAACTAAAACACTCACACGCTTGCTAGCTAGCTATCACACACTTATGCACACTCACTCGATCGTATATGTCAAGTACTATACGGACAAAAGTGGATCAAAGAAGAAGTCTCTGACCCATGGGGATCAAAACGAATCAGAGCAGAAGGCTATGATTCTTTTAAAGAGAGAAACAATTGCGAATCAGTGCAGGAGGCACTCACTCGAGGGTGACGCGACGCGTACAATGCTCGCACAAGTCTGGAGCCTCGCAGATCTCGATGACCGGCGCGATCACATGAGGAATGATGATCCAAAGTTGGATCATCCCACAATGAGTCGGACTTCTCGCCCTGCGCCCCGCCCCCAAGAGAGAGCTAAGGACGGCTTACATTGCGAATGTGCGAAGCGAGAGCCTCCCCAGAAGGAAGGTCCGCGTTCGAATCATCACGCCGCATGGTCACTCGTCGAACATCGAGATGTGTCCGGACTTACCCAAGAGTTTGCGCAAGCAAGGCCACCACAGCTCTCTGCTGTGGCGGAGTAAATAACAAGACGTGAAAAAGTGAAGCTTGGGCAATAGTACTCGACATATGCGAACTTAGCGACTCGGGTACCTCGGGGACGCTACCCCCCGTGCCCCCCACGGGCGCTCCCGTGGGTCGGAGGCCCCTGAGCGATCTTAACCCTTAGTCGTACCATTTTCTTTAAATTTATGGTGACTAGAAGTTTCCTGATTGTAATAATGTCTCAGAAGGAGAAGAAAATTTTTTAATTATTGTGAGACTACATTTCATTGAACAAGTAAATATAGTAATGAAAAGAAGAGAAATTTAGACGAAATTGAACGAATAAAATAATGTTCATTCTTAACAAAAATCTTTATTCAAAACTAGACTCGTTAAAGTACGGCAAGAGGTTAAGAATCTTAATCTAAGCCACATACACACATATCAACTAACTCGCATGCACTTAATAACTAAGGCGAATCCATCGGCGGATGATAATCCCACGGCGGATGATAATCCCTCGGTGGATGATAATCTCTGTAATGAGCCTGACATGATTGAATTCAAGTTAGTTTGAATACAAGGCGAAATAGGAAACCTAAGACCAGCACACGAGTGCCAAGCTAACCCGCACACGAGTGCAATTTGTGGGTAAATGGAGGAAACGAAATTATAGAGAATTTGGAAAATTTTGACGAAAATATGAAACCTAAGACGCATCCCACGGCGGATGATAATATCTGTAATGAACCTGAAACCATTGAATTAAAGTTAGTCTGAATTCAAGTCGATATAGAAAACCTGAGACCAGCACACGAGTGCCACGCAAACCAGCATACGAGTGCCAAGCTAATCAGCACAGGAGTGCATGTTTTGAGAGAATGGAGAAAATGAAATTTAACAAAATTAAATTATGAAAACTAACAACCTATAAGCGCCTCGGGCATCTCGGGGACGCTACCCCCCGTACTCACTTGCGGGCCCCATCCGAAAGCGAGCCCCTTAGGGACCTCCGATCGGAGGAATACCAATATCAACAATTTTCGATCAGAACATTATTTCGAGCACTGAACTGGAACTATAAATTCACACACTTTTACAATGCACACTATTTTACAATATAAAGTTTGCAGCTATTTGCTCGGTATCATCCCCTACTCAGCAATTCATTGCAATTCGCAACATTTCCTGAACCGAGAATGACACCGATTGCCCGAGTCTCACCGCGAGGAGGTTGCTGCTTTAGAGACCCGAAAGGGAGTCAGAGCGAAGCCGGAATTCGCTATGGCTCCCTTTCTTACAACGACGACTTATAAACTAACACACACGCTCGCCAGCGAGCTAGCACACACCCACACTCACTCACACGTTCGCATATGTCAAGTACTTTTGCGGACCAAAGTGGATCAAAGAAGAAGACTCCGATCCACGGGGACCAAAATGAATCAGTGCAGAAGGCAGTGATTCTTTCAAAGTGAGAAACAATTGCGAGTCAGTGCAGAAGGCACTCACTCGAGGGTGACGCGACGCGTACAATGCTCGCACAAGTCTGGAGCCTCGCAGATCTCGATGACCGGCGCGATCACATGAGGAATGATGATCCAAAGTTGGATCATCCCACAATGAGTCGGACTTCTCGCCCTGCGCCCCGCCCCCAAGAGAGAGCTAAGGACGGCTTACATTGCGAATGTGCGAAGCGAGAGCCTCCCCAGAAGGAAGGTCCGCGTTCGAATCATCACGCCGCATGGTCACTCGTCGAACATCGAGATGTGTCCGGACTTACCCAAGAGTTTGCGCAAGCAATGCCACCACAGCACTCTGCTATGGCGGAATAAATAACGAGACGTGAAAAAGTGAAGCTTGGGCAATAGTACTCGACATATGCGAACTTAGCGACTCGGGTACCTCGGGGACGCTACCCCCCGTGCCTCCCACGAGCGCTCCCGTGGGTCGGGGGCCCCTGAGGGAACTTAACCCCTTGCCGTATCCTTTACATTTATAATAACTAGAAATTTCTCGATTGTAATAATTTCTCGGAAGGAGCGGAACATTTGTATTTATTGTGAGACTATATTTTTTGAACAATTAAATATTGTGGTGAGAAGAAGAGAAATTTTGAAGAACCTGAGAGAGAAAGAAAGTAATAATATTCATTCTTCAGAGAAATCGTTATCAAAAGCTAGATTCGTTAAAGCACGGCAAGAGGTTAAAAATCTTAAACTAAGACGCACGCACTTATTAACTAAGACGCATCCCACGGCGGATGATAATCTATATAATGAACCTGAAACCATTAAATTCAAGTTAGTATGAATACAAGGTTAAATAGGAAACCTAAGACCAGCACAGGAGTGCCAAGCTAACCCGCACACGAGTGCAATTTTCGAGGAAATGGAGAAAATGAAATTTTACAAAATTAATTTCAGAACCCTAACAACCTACAAGCGCCTCGGGTACCTCGGGGACGCTAACCCCCGTACTCACTTGCGGGCCCCTCCCGCAAGCGAGCCCCTGAGGGACCTCCGATCGGAGAAATTATAATTTCAACAATTTTCAAACGGAACTTTATTTCGAGCTCCAACTTAAAGTGTAAATTCACACACTTTTACAATACACACTTTGTTACAATACAAAGATTGCAGCTATTTGCTCGGTATCATCCCCGACTCAAAAAATATTGCCATGGGCAACATTTTCTAGGTCGATGATGTTACCGATTGCCCGGGTCTCACCGCGAGGAGGTTGCTGCTTTAGAGACCCGAAAGGGAGTCAGAACGAAGCCGGAATTCGCTATGGCTCCCTTTCTTATAACGACGACTTATGAAACTAAAACACTCACACGCTTGCTAGCTATCTATCACACACTTATGCACACTCACTCGATCGTATATGTCAAGTACTATCGCGGGCAAAAGTGGATCAAAGAAGAAGTCTCTGATTTATGGGGATCAAAACGAATCAGAGCAGAAGGCTATGATTCTTTTAAAGTGAGAAACAATTGCGAGTCAGTGCAGGAGGCACTGCGATTTTAATCACTCGATAATTAAATTCAAACGAAAAACGCGAGTCATCGAAAAGAAAACATCCTAACTAAGTATGAGATAGAATTCGCACTGTACTCGAAAAGTTGAGAAACTACTGGTAAAATAAGAGCATGCGACTTACATTTCGATGCGATGTTGGTTCTGGAATTTGTAGTAGGTGGAAGCAAACGAAAGTAGGAGCGGAGTAGCAATAGCAGCAGCAAAGACAGCAGTAGGAGAGAGGAACACACATTTCAGATTCTAATCGAAAATATTAATTTCCATTTGGAAAAGATTTAGAAATTATTGGCAACCACGTGGAAATTCGCGTTGAAATTAGACTGCAGCCCCCGACGCCAGCCGATCGTCCTAGCCAGCGCCCGAAGCCGCCCGACGCCAGCCGATCGTCCCAGCCAGCGGCCGACACCAGCCGATCGTCCTAGCCGGCGCACGACGCCAGCCAAATGGTCCTAGCCAGTGCATGACGTCAGCGAACCATTCTAGCAGCCGCCGGCCAGCGGCCGACGTCAGTCGATCGGCCTAATAGCGTCGCAATTCGCAATGTTTATATCGCGACACTCACGTACGCACGCACACGTACATCGTGTGGGGTAAACGCCCGGGAGCTGCGAACTGATCGGCTACGTAATTTCGAAGGTCGCTCCGAAAGCATTAAACTTCGGCTACAATAATTATAAGAATTTCTTTTCCTAATGAAACCACACCTAGCACTCTTTTGCCTGTTTTACTATCTAATGTTTAAACAAAATTAACGAACATAATAATGGGACACCTTGTTTATTAACCCTTTGCACTCGAGTGGTGGCTCTGAAGCACCACTAAAATTGTTGTATTACGTTCCAAGATAATTGTTATATTAACAAAGTTTAGATTTTAAGAAAATTGCTAAAAGTGTAACTGTTGTTACGAGTCACCGCAAGACTCAATTTCATATGCACAGAATACACACACTTCGTCTCATACATCTTAATAATTTAATTTATTACAATTACACGCATTAAATTTCCTTTAAAATTATATCATATCTTAATTCGTAACAATTTAATATATTGTAACTTCACGCACTAATTTTCCTTTAAAATTATATTATATCTTATAATTCTTAAGAATTTAATTTATTATAATTACAATTTTGGAAGAGCTTACTTGAAATGCGACTGGTTCCCTCAGTAGCCAAGTTCCGACTAATTGAGCAGCGACTTCGCGCTTCGCGCGTCACGACGTTCGTCGCGTTTTGTCGTGTTCTGTCGTGTTCTGTCGCGTTCCCTACGAGTGCGTCCTTTCGAATTTCTTCGTTTCGTTCAACCAGCGTCCGACGCCAGCCGATCGTCCTGGCCAGCGTCCGACGCCAGCCGATCGTCCTGGCGTTTATATCGCGACACTCACGTACGCACGCACACGTACATCGTGTGGGATAAACGCCCGGGAGCTGCGAAACCGATCGGCTACGTAATTTCGAAGGTCTCAATTTCATATGCACAGAATACACTTTGTCATACAAAATGGAAATACCATAAGTCAGAAAAATTAGCTTAGATTTACAGTTAAAATGGCTTCGAGAGCAAAGAATTAATCACCACAAATATAATACAAATAACCACAATACAATAAGTACGATCAACAGCTTTTCAACTTCTTCCGATTTTTATTCCAACATTTATTGGTGCCATTTTCTTAGGCATAGAGTTGCACAGTTCATTAATATTACATTTACGGAGCTGAAAAACCAGCTGTTTTCTATTAGTTTATAAAAGTAACAATAGGACATTTATTCTGATTTTTAACAAGTATTATTGTAACATTTGCCGTAAATTATTTATATATTATATATAAATTGAATAAATAACTCACTACTATAACTAACTCACACACTAAGTTCCCTTTAAAATTATATTACATCTTAATTCTTAACAATCTAATTTATTATAATTACGCTTTTAGAAGAGCTTCCCTGAAACGCGATTAATTTCACACACCAAGCTTCCTTTAAAATTACATTACATCTTAATTCTTAATAATTTAATTTATTATAATTACACGCATTAAATTTCCTTTAAAATTATATTATATATCTTAATTCTTAACAATTTAATTTATTATAATTATAATTTTGGAAGAGCTTACTTGAAATGCGACTGGTTCCCTCATTAGCCAAGTTCCGACTAATTGAGCAGCGACTTCGCACCGAGCGAGCAGAAAGGATACCCCCACTACTGACTTTGACGATCGACGATCGCGCGATCGACGGCGATCGATAATTTCGACAATTTTGATTATTTCCATTCATTTAATATTCGCGATAATTTATTTTGCAATAATGCTATCCGGTGCCCGATAAATTATTTCATCATTTAAATTGTTCATGAAAAGTATCAACGAGGTTTAATTAACAAGAGAACAACGGTTGCACAAATCGGTCGATGAGTTATTAAAGTTTTATTTTCCTTTAAAATTATATTACATCTTAATTCTTAATAATTTAATTTATTATAATTACACGCACTAATTTTCCTTTAAAATTATATTACATCTTAATTCTTAATAATTTAATTTATTATAATTACACGCACTAATTTTCCTTTAAAATTATATTATATCTTAATTCTTAATAATTTAATTTATTATAATTACATTATTGGAAGAGCTTACTTGAAACACGTCTACTTCCAACATTAGTCAAGTCCCGACTAATTGAGCTTTGACTTTGAGCCGAGCGAGCACGAAGGGTACACCCCCCCCCCCCCCCCCCAATGACATTGACGATCGACGATCGCGCGATCGACGGCGATCGATAATATCGATAACTGCGATTATTTCCAATTATTTAATATTCGCGATAATTTATTTTGCAATAATGCTATCCGGTGCCCGATAAATTATTTCATCATTTAAATTGTTCATGAAAAATACCAACGAGGTTTAATTAACAAGAGACTCGCATAAATCTATCGAATTGTTCAAGTTATTATATCGAATAATATAGTAATATAGTAATATAATAATATAGTAATATAATAATATAACAATATAACAGTATAACAGTATAATAGTATAATAGTATAACAGTATAACAGTATAACAATATAACAATATAACAATATAACAATATAACAATATAACAATATAACAATATAACAATATAACAATATAACAATATAACAATATAACAATATAACAATATAACAATATAACAATATAACAGTATAACTGTATAACAATATAACAACATAACAACATAACAACATAACAATATAATACAATAATATAATAATATAAATAAATAAATAAGTAAATAATAGATAACAAATAAATTGTAATAATTTCGGTACACCATGTACGTCCTTCACAACTATAACAAATAAGAGATCGATCATTCAATATCATTGCATCGTCGTTACGCAATCGACGTGGTCGAAAACTCAGCGAAACCTCCGCCGCGGTTATATTCCGGAATAAATCGGACATTTCATACGCGTCGATCGAACAGCTTCCTAAACAACAGATCGGTCGATAGAAGCGCAATCGTGCGCGTCCGGAAATGCCTTTAATCGTAGACTGCAGCACACAAACTATACCCCTCGAACTCGTTTCGCGAACAAGTGTCGGTCAGCCCCGGTTCAACAAGCAGTCTTACCGTTTCCCTTGTCCGATAATCAAAATCTGGAACAATCGGGGTGGCGGTGATCGATTGATCGACACGGTCGAGGAGAGCGGGTGACTCTCGACGCGGAGTTTTCGGACAGAGGAAGGCCCGCTCGATTTAATATAGAATTCTATTTACGCCGTCGGCGTGCATTGTTCGTTCGTGCGTTGATGTAGCACGCGCACGGACCAACACCCGGCAGCAGCCTACAGGCACGACGTCCTTGATCCGCCGATCATACACGGGTATAATTAAAGCCTGATGATCGCTCCATGGCTCGCAGATTGATCGGCGGCTTATCCGCCGAATCAGCTTACGGTAATCCAGAGGGAGCCGAGTGGTCCGCGTTGCACCGCCGAGGTTTCTGATCGCCTATCGAGCGTCTACAATTTCCCGGAAAATTTCGGGTTTATCTGTTGCAATAGCAATCGATCATTACTTATCCGCGTGTCTTCCAATTCTCAGAATTATTCGATTATTATTGATAATGACACGAGTGCATTGTTACAAAACGTGTATGCGTTGTTATTAGCATTTGTATTGTTTAGACTTTACGGAGAGGTTCCCGAGGTGATTTGGAGCAACTTTTTCCTTTGCGAAATTTTTCTCCGAGGCTCCGTTCACGAGTTATTAAGGAAAAACGCGGACTAATCGGAGCGCCAGTGCGGCCAGCGCTTCGCCCTCGCGGCCAGTGCTCCGCCCTCGCGGCCAATGCCTCGTCGCGCCGGCCGTCTGACGCGGCGAGGACGGAGCGCTGGTCGCACTCGCGCTCCGATTAGTCAACGTTTTTCGTTAATAACTCGTAAACGGAGTCGCGGATCGCATTTTCGCAAAGGAAAAAGTTGCTCCAAATCACCTCGCGAACCCGCTTGTACAATAATTTTTGGACTAATAATAATTTCTATGATTATTTTAAGCTGTTTGTATCGTATAAACGCTGTTATAATATAACAACACTGTCGTTCGATCTTTGCATATTTATGGTGTACGCGAATCTTAAAAGTGCAAGAAATAAATTAGCAACGTCTAACAGCATCTTCGTGTTATTATTAAACATTCCCGTTATTTCTGAACGCTCGAATTACAGTTACATATTATTGAGTGGCATTATACAGGGTGTCCCACAATTATTTTAACAGCCGAAAATGAGGGGTAGCTGAGGTCATTTGAAGTAACTTTTTCCTTTGCGAAAATGCAATCCACGGCTTTGTTTACGAGTTATTAACAAAAAACACTGGCCAATGAGAGGTGACGGTGCGAGAGAGAGAGTCCGCGAGAGAGTCCGCAGCACGAGGCTTTGACAGAAGGTCGGGACGGACTCGAGCCGCGTTCGAAGTATTGAACAAGTCACAAGACGAGAACTTTCCGGATTTTTTTTACTACATAACAGTGATATTTTTAAGAAAAACGCTGTTCTCCTTTACTTTGGAACGTCTGAAGAATATTTACTAATTTTTCGGACCCGAAATAATATGTAGTTTAACCGTGACAGCCGTTTTAATTTTCTGGTGTGCATGACACCTCGTGTGTACCATATGAAATTTTTATGCAAAGTGTACAGTGAAGATTAACGAATGATTTGCAAAGCTGATTTAATAATAAATAAGGGACGTAAAGGATTTGTTTATTAGAGAGATATGAAAAATATTATCAGTAAGAAACTCACCCATTTAGTTGAGGATGCATTTGCTGGCTGAAATTCACGATGTCGAAGGGCACTGACCTTGTACAACGTACAGCTGATCTTTCACTGCACTGTCACCAAACACTGATCACTTAATTAATCACTGATAATCCGAATCACTTGTGGATATTTAAGAAAGATCACTGAGACTCGTTCGCGGATAATCGTTTATTCGACGCGTTCGTTCGGAAGTCGACGTTTCACTGCCAAAAAATCGAGGCCTCGACCGTGGGCCCTTGTCGTTCGTCTTTCGGCCGTCCGAGGAAATAACCCCCGATACCATTTTCTTCGAAGCGCAGGGTAACGCCAAATGAAATAAACAAGATATGCCGAGACGTAAACTGTGTTCGACCCGCTGTCACCCTGCGCTCTTAGAACGTAATTAATGGCCGTGCGAAGAAAGTGGTATTGAGTGTCATTTCCTCGGACGGCCGAACGACGAACAACAAGGAACCACAGTCAGGGCCCGAATTTTTCGGCAGTGAAACGTCGACTTCCGAACGAATGCGTCGAATAAACGATTATCCGCGAACGAGTCTCAGTGATCTTTCTTAAATATCCACAAGTGATTCGGATTATCAGTGATTAAATAACTGATCAGTGTTTGGTGACAGTGCAGTGTAAGTGAACTTCGCAAATAACCATACCAGAGGTTCCGCCGACAGTATCCCTCGAATGTTGCGGTCATTGACCTGGGATCAGCTGTTCGTTGTACGAGGTCAGTACGTACGAGTCAGCAAATGCATCCTCAACTAAATGGGTGAGTTTCTTATAGATAATATTTTTCATATTTTTCTGAAAAACAAATCCTTTACGTACCTTAACGCGATTATTTATTATTAAATCAGCTTTGCGAATCATTCGTTGAATTCTGTTCGTACACGGAATTATTTAAATTTAAATATCATTTACGAACTTTGTTAATCTTCACTGTACACCTTGCATAAAAATTTCATATGGTACACATAAGGTGTCATGCACACCAGAAAATTAAAACGGCTGTCACGGTTAAACTACATATTATTTCGAGTCCGAGAAATTAGTAAATATTCTTCAGACGTTCTAAAGTAAAGGTGAACAGCGTTTTTTTTTTAAAATATCACTGTTACGTAGTAAAAAAAAATTCCCGAAAGTTCTCACTTCGTGATTTGTTCAATACTTCGAACGCGGCTCGAGTCCGTTCCGACCATCTGTTAAAGCCTCGTGCTGCGGACTCTCTCGCGGACTCTCTCTCTCTCGCACCGTCACCTCTCATTGGCCAGTGTTTTTCGTTAATAACTCGTAAACAAAGCCGTGGATTGCATTTTCGCAAAGGAAAAAGTTACTTCAAATGACCTCAGCTACCCCTCATTTTCGGCTGTTAAAATAATTGTGGGACACCCTGTATATAACAAACCGCGATGGTCGAATAATTGTATCTCCTCTTCCCAAATTGTCCTCTTTTGTTTAAAAACTAAAGAACAATTGGGGGGAATTTACTGTAATTTGAAATGAGAAATGTTTTGATATATCCCGCACATCTATTAGAAACAAAAATAATTGATCAAAATAACTTATTTAACACGTTGAGTGCCACGTCGGTCACATATGGGTGACACTAATTGCTGACTAGTTTTCAAAATTTATTTTTATCGTAATAAATTCGAGTAAAATGAATTCGATTCGGATGCATAAAATGCTAAAGATTTACAATACTATTCACCGTGATAAATTTTAATTTCCTAGCATCAGTTCTATTAATTAACTACTTTGATATTGTAGGAATTTTTAAAATTCAGGAATTTTTTGACACTTAACGTGTTAAACAGCTGTAATATATTTACCAGCACGCTACGAATACGTTATTGTAAAAGAAATAACATTTTAATCAGTATAACCTCTATGCAATTACAAAATCGCTAAACAAACAGTTCGACGGAGCAGGGAAACCGACTGTCGTCTACACATTTTTCCCGCGTACACAAGAATAGTGTTTTTGATAGGCGGTTATTCATTTCGCGTCCATGTTCGGTGAGCCTTCATTTATACCACGGCGTACGTCGGTGTTTATTCATCTCCTCTATGTGTTTCTGCTCGTTTTAATCAGTGGATGGATGGTCGCATCCATTTATAAACACGTCTACGTACACGCAGGAAAGATCGTCGGTGCGTATCTCCACGTATAAGCTCAGCTCCCAACCCCGTATACATGTACACACATAGGCACACTCACACAGTTCGTCGGTATTGCTATAACATTCACTAGGCAGATATATTCATAAACATGCATGTACCTTCCATAGTATTCATCTGCACGTGAGTCCGCCTCCGCGTCTCGGTGGATGACTGATGGACCGTGTTTACCGGTGGTCCTGGCATCGTTCGTTCGTTCGTTCGTTCGTTCATTTCGTTCGTTGTTTCGTTGTTTCGTTCGTTTCTTTCGTTCGTTTCGTTCGTTGTTTCGTTCGTTTCGTTCGTTCGTTCATTCGTTCGTAGGGAATGCGACGAACGTCGTAATGCAATTTACGATTATACAATCACGATTGCGGTTTAGGATACGGCTTAAAAAATACGCTACCCCCCGTACTCGCCCAGGGGCCCCACCCGTGAGTGAACCCCTGAGGGACCTCCGATCGGTGGAATACCAATTTCATCAATTTTTGGACGAAATCTTGTTTCGAAAGCCGATTTAAAATATAAATCGGCAACAGCACAAGAGTGCAATTTTGGGGAAAATGGAAAAACGTAAATTAAGAAACAAACGTAAATTAAGAAGTAAATTCTAACGTACCCCCCACGTGAGGAGATTGACACCGAATATGAGAATTACAATTTGATTTTGTATGCCAGAGAGAAAATCAAAGTGAAAGTGGCAAAGAAATGATGCAGCGATCCTTGGAACGGCTACTCGCAGTGCGGCATTTATTTCGCATTTATTTCGCATTATTTTCTAACACAACGCGTTGTAATTTTTCGCAACTCTAACAGAAAGAATTGGCAATTTCTTGCCAATAGTTGCTAACACAACGCGTTGTTAATTTCGTCTCGCAACTGTAAGGAAAGTCGCGAATGCCTGCACTGCGGAGTGTTGCTGCTGCGGCATGGGCTCTGAAAGACGAACGAAGCTATTGCAACGCGATTATTCTCGCAACGCTAACTTCGAAACTAATTCGAAGACAAATCGCGATAATTTATTTCGCAATGCTAGAATGCAATGCAAAAATCGCGATGTTTCGACGCCACGCTAATGCAACGAACAGAAATCCGAAAAATTTTACCTTACTTTCTGGAAAGAACGAGTCTGTAGACTTTGAAATATCTGATAGAATTGCAAAGTTGAAACGCGATAAGTTCGCAACGCTATATTCGAAGCTATTGTGCTTGATAATTCGAAGAAAAATCGCGTCTATTTTATTGGCAACGCTACGATTTTTGTTCAAAATTAATTATAGCAACGCGTGATCAATTCGCAACGCTACGATTTCTGTTCAAAATTAATTATAGCAACGCGTGATCAATTCGCAACGCTACGATTTCTGTTCAAAATTAATTATAGCAACGCGTGATTAATTCGCAACGCTATGGCAAGTCGCGGATGTGCCCATCCGAGCTGTTGTTGGGACGGCGAGGCCCTTCGTTGCAGCTGCAGCATGGACGCCTGAAAAGTCGGAAGGTAAACTATTGTAACGCGATTATGTCGTCGCGACGCTAATTCAATGAACAGAAATGCAAAAGCGAGTGGACTTTAATGATCTTCGAAATCTTCTAACTTGAAACGCGATCGTATTTATTCGCAACGCTATCTTTGACGCTTCTTGCATGTCGAATCAAATGAAATCGGGATTATTTCATTCGCGACGATATACTTTGAATAATTAATTTCAATGCTAATGATAATCATGATGGTTTTATTCGCTACGCTAATTTTGATCTCTGTTGAAAATGAAGCGAAACAACGCGAGATTATTTTGCAACGCTATTGCAAGTCGCGGATGTGCCCATCTGCGCTGATCGTTGGGGCGGCAAAGCCTGTCCAAATACTACTACTACTATTACAAGAACTACTATTACTATTGCAGCGAGTACAGTGACCAATTAACAATACATATACATAATAATATACACAATAATCTTTGGCTTACAATAGTATTAACCTGAAAATAAAGAATCTGAAAATAAAGGACCTGAAAATCCTAGCTAAAATGGGGTTATTGGTTTCGAATTATTCTTCAAAATCAATCTGTTTCAATGAATGCGTGTGAATTTAATTACTCGATAATTAAATTCAAACGGAAAACGACTTACATTTTGACTTACATTTCGATGCGATGTTGATTCTGGAATTTGTAGTAGATAGAAATAAACGAAAGTAGGAGCAGAATAGCAATAGCAGCAGTAAAGGCAGCAGTAGGAGAGAGGAACACACATTTCAGATTTTAATCGAAAATATTTCCATTTGGAAAAGATTTAGAAATGATTGGAAACCACTTGGAAATTCGCGTTGAAATTAGAGATACGATTTTGCCAAACAACTGTTAATAATAATTTTACCGAATGTTAAGTAAATTTAGATTCGAATTAAATAGACTTGACGAACAATAAAATTGATTGTGCACTGCCTGACACGAGTGAAAAAATTCAATTTACTTTACTTTACTTAGATTTTCTACACTTTCTGTTATAGTAGTTGCTCCAACAATGAATTAAGTAATTTCACGCTTTTCATTTTCCTTGAAAATTATATTATATCTTAATTCTTAACAATTTAATTGATAATAATATCATTTTTGCAGGAGCTTTCCTGAAATGCAACTGATTCGTCCGATAAACGAGTAACGACTAAACGAGCAATGACTTTGAGCCGAGCGAGCAAACAAAGGACAAACGGATTTAACCTTGCCTTTGACAACGACCTCAACGACAATCGATAATTTCGATCATTTAGAATTATTTCATATTCGCGATAATTTATTTTGTAATAATGCTAGCCGGTGCCCGAAAAATTATTTCATCGCTTAGATTGTTTCTGAAAAGTACCAACGAGGTTTAATTAACAAGAGTTAGTACATTTTTATTTTCCTTAAAAATTATATTACATCTTAATTCTTAACAATTTAATTGATTGTAATATATATAATTTAATTATAATATATAATTTGTGCGCCGAGCGAGCACAAAGGATACCCCCACCAGTGACTTTGACGATCGACGATCGTCAATTTCGATTATTTCCATTTATTTAATATTCGCGATAATTTATTTTGCAATAATACTATCCGGTGCCCGAGAAATTATCTCGAAATATCATCGCTTAATTTGTTCATGAAAAGTACCAACGAGGTTCAATTAACAAGTGTCTTGCATAAATCGATCGAATTGTTTAAGTTATTACATCGAATTGCTTTTGTTAATTAATTTATTATTTCTCGCTTCCTAATATTTGCAACAATTCTGTTTGATAGAAGTATGGTGAAGCATCCCACTGGCAATTTTGCTATTTAAATTTCTAGCGAAAATAGCCGATAGAATCAAACATACAAAGTAATATTTCGAGCACAAAAGTTTCAAGAAATTGTTGCAGCAGACGAGCTTCGTTGATAAATCGGTTGCTTTTCGAATAATTTAATATTAACGAGAATTCTTATTGCAAATGGTATTATTAAATTATCCCGTGGCTATTTCGTTGTAACATTTAGTAGCGGAGGTAATTAATAAAGTCGAACATACGAAGTAATTTTTAAAGCACGAATTTAGAAGCGTTACATCAAAAATATTCTATCGATGCATTTATTATTTCTAGCTGTTTTAATAATAATTAAGAGATAGTAGGTTTTGGAAACTATTCTATTTTTTAAGCCGTGTTCGTTATATTATAATCCCCTATCGTTATTCGTATCCTAAACCGCAATCGTGATTGTATAATCGTAAATTGCGTTACGACGTTCGTCGCATTCCCTACGAGTGCGTCCTTTCGAATTAGTTTGTTTCGTTCAACCAGTGCCCGAAGCCCGCCGTTCGTCCTAGCCTGCGCACGATGTCAGCCAATGGTCCTAGCCAGCGCATGACGTCAGCCGACCGTTCAGCAACCGCCGGCGACAGCCGATCGCCCTAGCTAGCGCACGACGCCAGTCGATCGTCCTAGCCAGCGGCCGACGCCAGCCGATCGTCTTAGCATCGTCGCAATTCGCAATGTTTAGATCGCGACACTCGCGTACGCGCACGCACACGTACATCGTGTGGGGTAAACGTTCGGGAGCTGCGAAGCCGATCGACTACGTAATTTCGAAGGTCGCTCCGAAAGCGATTCTAACACAACGCGTTGGAATATTCGCAACTCTAACACAGCGCATTGACAATTTCTCGCCACGCTAACACAACGCGTTGTTAATTTCGTCTCGCTACTCTAAGGAAAATCGCGAATGCTTGAGCACTAAGTTTCCTTTAAAATTATATTACATCTAAATTCTTAACAATTTAATTTATTATAATTTTACGCACTAAGTTTCCTTTAAACTTATACTATATCTTAATTCTTAACAATTTATTTAATAACAACCATACTTATTTTCTATATGTAGATCCCTTGGACTAATACATTTACATTGTAATTAAAAAGTACGTGAATTAAAAACTTCAAAATTTTTAACAATTTAGTATGTATAAATAATTGAAAATGGATTTTTGAACAAATCAACGAATTGTCATATAATTGTTTAATATAAGCAGTCAGATATATGTAATTCACGAGTTGATCGTAGAGTCTAGCTATCATAGCGGTAGAGTCCGTTATCGTACCACGGCATTTTCTACAGAGTCGGTAATTCAGACCTTGAGATGAAGATAAGCATTGTGTGCAATGCTGTACGGATGCAGTTTATAATACATGTTTCATAAATACTATTTTCACCATTTAAATATCGCACCATATGAATATTATTGCTAATGAATATTAGAGCTAATTGCTTCAAATAATATTCAGCACTCGCAGTAGAAATAAGATATATAGGATATTTGTTTCTTGGTAACGTGTCTAAATTAGTGAATTATCGGTAACGCAGAGGGCGACAAGAAATGGTAAGAAGACTCTAGAGCTCCCCAAAGCTAAGTTAGAAAAATCTATAAGATGCAATAACTGAACGGACTCTAAGTCAATGGTATTATTTTCTTACCTAAAAATGGGGCTTAGAAGCTTTATTATCATTATCGTGTCACGCTAATTGTTATCGATATTTCAGAAATTAAAGGTTCTTAGTAAGAATCCAGTGTTCTGTATATATCATTTACATTACGATTTGAAAGCCACAAACGATGAAAGTGGAAATATAAATTTAACAGCAATTTAATTTATTTAAAAATAACGTTTTATATCGCATCAAGTAAAAATTTCATAAAATATTAGGATACCAGTAATTTGCAAATTTGCAATACGAATTAATTACCTCCAGTCGCAAAGGTAGGCTCGGATAGGAAGAGTTTCGCAGGTTTCGGAAAGCCCTCTAAAACTGTGGGGGGCAGTACTGTTTTGCTGCGAAGCGTTAACCAATCAGAGAAAAGCAGTTTCTCTACCTGCCCTCATTTTTCTAAATGCTTTACCCCCGCAAAGGTTCTTTATATGGAAGCACTATACAGGGTGTTCCACAATTATTTTAACAGCCGAAAATGAGGGGTAGCTGAGGTCATTTGAAGTAACTTTTTTCTTTGCGAAAATGCAATCCGCGGCTTTGTTTACGAGTTATTAACGAAAAACACTGGCCAATGAGAGGTGACGGTGCGAGAGAGAGGGTCCGTGAGAGAGTCCGCAGCATGAGGCTTTGACAGAAGGTCGGGACGGACTCGAGCCGCGTTCGAAGTATTGAACAAATCACGAAGCGAGAACTTTTCGGATTTTTTTTACTACATAACAGTGATATTTTTAAGAAAAACGCTGTTCACCTTTACTTTAGAACGTCTGAAGAATATTTACTAATTTTTCGGACCCGAAATAATATGAAGTTTAACCGTGACAGCCGTTTTAATTTTCTGGTGTGCATGACACCTCGTGTGTACCATATGAAATTTTTATGCAAGGTGTACAGTGAAGATTAACAAAGTTCGTAAATGATATTTTAATTTAAATAATTTCGTGTACGAACAGAATTCAACGAATGATTCGCAAAGCTGATTTAATAATAAATAATCGCGTTAAGGTACGTAAAGGATTTGTTTTTTAGAGAAATATGAAAAATATTATCGATAAGAAACTCACCCATTTAGTTGAGGATGCATTTGCTGACTCGTACGTACTGACCTCGTACAACGAACAGCTGATCCCAGGTCGATGACCGCAACATTCGAGGGATACTGTCGGTGGAACCTCTGGTATGGTTATTTGCGAAGTTCACTTACACTGCACTGTCACCAAACACTGATCAGTTATTTAATCACTGATAATCCGAATCACTTGTGGATATTTAAGAAAGATCACTGAGACTCGTTCGCGGATAATCGTTTATTCCACGCGTTCGTTCGGAAGTCGACGTTTCACTGCCGAAAAATTCAGGCCTTGACTGTGGGTCCTTGTTGTTCTTCGTTCGGCTGTCCGAGGAAATGACACTCGATACCATTTTCTTCGCACGGCCATTAATTACGTTCTAAGAGCGCAGGGTGACAGCGGGTCGGACACAGTTTACGTCTCGGCATATCTTGTTTATTTCATTTGGCGGTACCCTGCGCTTCGAAGAAAATAGTATCGGGTGTTATTTCCACGGACGACCGAAAGACGAACGACAAGGGCCCACGGTCGAGGCCTCGATTTTTTGGCAGTGAAACGTCGACTTCCGAACGAACGCGTCGAATAAACGATTATCCGCGAACGAGTCTCAGTGATCTTTCTTAAATATCCACAAGTGATTCGGATTATCAGTGATTAATTAAGTGATCAGTGTTTGGTGACAGTGCAGTGAAAGATCAGCTGTACGTTGTACAAGGTCAGTGCCCTTCGACATCATGAATTTCAGCCAGCAAATGCATCCTCAACTAAATGGGTTTTTTTTCATATCTCTCTAATAAACAAATCCTTTACGACCCTTATTTATTATTAAATCAGCTTTGCAAATCATTCGTTAATCTTCACTGTACACCTTGCATAAAAATTTCATATGGTACACACGAGGTGTCATGCACACCAGAAAATTAAAACAGCTGTCACGGTTAAACTTCATATTATTTCGGGTCCGAAAAATTAGTAAATATTCTGCAGACGTTCTAAAGTAAAGGTGAACAGCGTTTTTCTTAAAAATATCACTGTTATGTAGTAAAAAAAATCCGGAAAGTTCTCGCCTTGTGACTTGTTCAATACTTCGAACGCGGATCGAGTCCGTCCCGACCTTCTGTCAAAGCCTCGTGTTGCGGACTCTCTCGCGGACCCTCTCCCTCGCACCGTCACCTCTCATTGGCCAGTACTTTTCGTTAATAACTCGTAAACAAAGCCACAGATTGCAAATTCGCAAAGGAAAAAGTTGCTTCAAATGACCTCAGCTACCCCTCATTTTCGGCTGTTAAAATAATTGTGGAACACCCTGTATAGAGAAATAGAAGATTTCAAAACATTGCATAGAAAATCTGACAAAGAGTTTTATGGATATTTTCCATACCCTGTCAAAGAAGACGAATATATGCCGAATCTCATGATTTCAAAGTCCGATATAGATGATTATCGCAATGCATTGCGATATTTAAGGTCGAACCCTTATCCTGGCGAAAAATTATTAGAAATAATAGATTTTATAGGGTCCATAAGCAAAGCTAAGCAATATAACATCCTTCAAAAATTACAAGTTGTAAAAGAAAAATCGTTTGATGAATTATTAATAATAATACGAAATGAAGCAGCAAACGATGAATTGAATGAAGGCGAATGTGTAGAAAATGAAATCGATGAGTCAGAAGAAACTGAACAAGATTATACAACTGTGGACCAAGAAGAGTTACAACATATAGGAAATTTAAATGATCTAAAAACCGATACCACATATTATCATTCACCGAATAAAGATATTAACGAAGACAAAATGAATATTGAACAATTTTTAACATCATTAAGAGCTGAAACAGACCGTTTACATATGGAATTGTATAAATCGCAGATACTATGGGATATGGGATATGGGATATGGGATATGAGATATGGGATTTGAGATATGGAGTATGGGATATGGGATATCGGAATTGAGATATGGGATACCGGATATGGGATATGGGATACCGGGTATGGGATATGGGATATCGGATATGGGTTATGGGATATCGGATAAGGGATATGGGATATGGGATATAACATAATATAACATAACATAAAACTCTCCTCTTCCAATGTTGTCAATTTTTGCTTAGAAGCTAAAGGAAAATTCGGGAGAATTTAATGTGTCGCTATATCGTTAATTAAATATAATTCAATAATAAATAACAATATATGATATACGATATATGAAGGAAAATTAAGGAAAATTTACTATATTCTGTTTCTTGAGATGCATGCCGTGACTAAGAAATATTGAACGACGACCGTCTAAATGTCTTGCTCGTCGATGCGGACCGTGACTTTCGATTCGAAACAAATTATTAAAGCTCCACTGTCTGAGTGGCCAGGTAAGAAAGTGAACTGCAAGTAGCAATATTGTTTCTAAGTAACGGGTGATAGGAATATTTTGTGCATGATCGCTATCGAGGAAAATGCTTGCGAACGCATTTTTCTGCAGCGCTCGCTTACTGCAATTCACTTCGAGATTCGCGCACGCACGCACGCATCATGTTGGAACGTCGATACACCTTCATTATTTGAAACGTGGCTTCCGTGCCACGACAGAAGGACGCCGCGCGTTTTTCTTTTTTTTACCTGTTGCCTATCTTTTTTTCCGAGACGAGATCATCGATCACGCATTCGGACTGACTCCGAGCACTGTCGATGCAAAAATTGTTTGCGATCTTTCAATTTTGAAAAGGTGAGTCGTTGGAAGTAAAACGTGGGAGGCATAAATCATGATTTACAATTTTATATAATTAAATATGATTCATTTTTACTTTCTTTCGAATTAATGAACTATTTTAATGAGAGATTCGAACGGTGGTATAGTCTGAGTATCGAATCCTATTTGGATGTAATATTGTTCCCAAGTAATCATTATAATAATGTTTACTTCAAAGTATTTTAACAGTATTCCCGTTAAAATTTTTCAAGAATCGTTGTATGAAGAGCTGGACCGAATGAATGAAATGGAAAATGATCAATGATTCCTGTCGGATCATTAGTCATGAAGAGAATACGTAGTATGTATGTATGTTTATGGAAATTGGCCCGAAATCAGTCCATTGAGAGCTTAAAAGATTATTCTAAAGACATACAGAAATGTTCAGAAGACTTTCTTGCATTAATATCGTGTCAAAAAATGTTATTTCTCTCTTAAAATACATCAGACAGATGATTTTTGCCGCTCCCGTTATAAAGTTTTACGTGTAATCCGGCCCGAATTATGTGCTTGTGAAAATATAAACATAGCGCTATTGCACGTGGTGGCAAAACGCTGAAACTGTTGCTCAACGCTTACCGACGGAGTGAAAGTAAAATTTGTCGACGAGTTCTCTAAGCACTTATCAGGAGTCCGTGCTGTCACTGCGACAGCATGCAATGCTTTTTCTGCCTCAGGATCTGAATTACCGAGCCTGTAGAAAATGCTGTCCTACAATAGCGGCACAGCTTAGGATGCTAAGTCTGTAGGTATAGTTGGATGTAATTCGCTAGCTGACCGTTCCATTTAGGTTGAGTCCGCTATCCTACCAGGTAGAGGGCACAGTTACCGACAAAATGAGACGAAAACATGGGTTTACGAGGTGACGATAATAAGTCTTAAAAAATAAAATAAAAATTGATGGTGCCGAAACTATAGAATCCAAGCAGTTTAGGATATCGGATACCGGATATGGGATATGGGATATGGGATATGGGATATGGAATATGAGATATGGGATATGGGACATGGGATATCGGATATGGAATATGGGATATCGTATATGGGATATGACATATGGGATATCGGATATGGGACATGGGATATGGGATATGGGATATGAGATATGGGATATCGGATACGGGATAAGGGATATGGAATATGAGATATGGGATATGGGATATGAGATATCGGATATGGGATATGACATATGGGATATCGGATATGGAATATGGGATATCGTATATGGGATATGAGATATGGGATATCGGATATGGGATATGGGATATGGAATATCGAATATGGGATATGGAATATGGGATACCGTATATGGGATATGGGATATCTGATATGAAATATGGGATATCGGATGTGGGATATCGGATATCGGATTTGAGATATGGGATACCGGATATGGGATATCGGATATGGGATATGGGATATGAGATATGTGATATGGAATATGGGATATCGAATATGGTATATGGGATTTGGGATATCGGATATGGGATATGAGATATAGTATATCGGATATCGGATATGGGATATGGGATATGGGATATGGGATATGAGATATCGGATATGAGATATGGGATATCGGATATGGGATATGGGATATGGGATTTGGTATATGGGATATCGAATATGTTATATGGGATATCGGATATCGGATAAGGGATATGGGATATGGAATATGGGATACCGGATATTGGATATCGGATATGGGTTATGGGATATGGGATATTGGATAAGGGATATGGCGATCGATAATTTCGACAATTTCGATTATTTCCATTTATTTAATATTCGCGATCATTTATTTTGCAATAATGCTATCCGGTGCCCGAGAAATTATTTCATCGTTTAATTTATTCATGAAAAGTACCAGCGAGGTTCAATTAACAAGAGTCTAGCATAAATCGATCGAATTCTTTAAGTTATTATATCGGATTCTCCTTTTGTTAATTAATTTATTATTTCTCGCTTCCTAATATTTGCAACAATTCTGTTTGATAGAAGTATGGTGAAGCACCTCACTGGCAATTTTGCTATTTAATTTTCTAGCGAAAATAGTCGATAGAATCAAACATACAAAGTAATATTTCGAGCACAGAAGTTTCAAGAAATTGTTGCAGCAGACGAGCTTCGTTGATAAATCGATTGCTTTTCGAATAATTTAATATTAACGAGAATTCTTATTGCAAATGGTATTATTAAATAATCCCGTGGCTACTTCGTTGTATCATTTAGTAGCGGAGGTAATTAATAACGTCGAACATACGAAGTAATTTTTAAAGCACGAATTTATCGAAGAATCGTTACATCAAAAATAATCTATCGATTTTTTTATTATTTCTAGCTGTTTTAATAATAATTTAGAGATAGTAGGTGTTAGTGCACAGCACTAATGTCTTTATGACACGGACGTGCCTAGCCGGCTGTTTTTTGAGACCAGGTTTTTGGGAGTTCGCTTCTCTCGGTCTCGATGGCCGGGATTAGTCATGAAGAAGGAAAAGTTCCGAAGGGCCTTGCGGCCGTCTGCTTTGGAACGGACTCGCTGATTGGCTATTGCCAAAATTGGGCAGGGCCAATCGGCGAATATTGTAGGTGCGTTGGATGGATGGCAGTCTACTACGAGAGAGGATATTCTCTGATAGAGTAGCAGAGTTGTAATAGAATTCGTATCATCAAGACATCCTGACCAAGGGTGTACTGTAGTTGGGGGCTCAATACAAAATAGCAGGCAGAATCCGGTTCTTTATTTTATACAGTCCACAAGTATAGCGTCATAATTCGTCGCTATTATTGACGACGCTGTGACGCCCCAACATTTGGTCCTTCGAGCCGGATATTTGCGGATCAAAACTTTAGTCCTTGGATTATCTCAAGCTGGTATTCGGCCTCTGTTTTCAACTGATGATCTTTAGAGGAAGATTCCACCAAGCACGCTGACGTGGCAACCTACGGAATCTCAAATCATCGTTGAGATTTCATCAACCACGTCACATCTTACTTCCTTTTGATATTTTGGAGACCACGAAGCCGCCGTTCGGACATCCTCGTTGACGGAACAGTAACACCAAAGCTCCTTTCTACGAAATCTGAAATCATCGTTGAGTGAGTAAACGAATCATCTTCCACTCCCAATTTCCTTCCTGTCGTATTCTACTTCCATTAAAATGGCATTTGAAAGTAGTGAATCACAAGTTTTGAAAAACTTGAAAAGGAAGCGTGCTACCATTAAGTCGCAAGTAACGCGTTTAGGAGCGCGCGTTGAAACTACGGAAGGTTCAACGCTCAACTCGTTCGAAACCCTCACCACTAGATTAGATCAGCTTCTTAGTGCGTATGAGGACACACAATTTGAGATAGAAGGCGAAGATGTTTCCTCAGATCATGACGCGGAGAGAGACGCCTTTGAGAAGCATCACGTTATCATCATGAATTTAATAAATTTACGCAAAAATTCATTGAGAAACACGCATAGACCCAATCTCGCAATTAGGAATTCAACAGAATCTCCAAATACTATAAAGGTGACACAAGCTAGCTCTTTACTGCCACAAATTCAAATTAAGCCATTCGACGGCAACCCATTAGAATGGAACAGCTTTCGCGATACTTTTGATTCGCTGGTCCACCAGAACGAAGATCTACCGGCCGTACAGAAATTCCACTTACTTAAAAACGCCTTACGTGGAGAAATAGCGTCGGTGATCACCTCGTTGACTGCATCAGAGGAGAATTATATAGTTGCTTGGGAATTATTACAAAAAACGTTGCAACAAACGTCGGCAAATTGTGTATGCACATTTAAAGTCTTTGTTAGAATTACAAGACGTTAAGGTAGATTCCCCGGACAGATTGCGCGTGTTAGCCGAGCAAGCTGAAGTGCACGTAAATGCTCTGAAGGCTCTGGAACAACCTGTGCAACATTGGAGCACATTTTTAGTTTATATAATCAGTAACAAGTTAGATAGGAATACCCGTAGAGCTTGGGATCGCACGTTAGAAAACGACGAGTTGCCGCAATTTGGACAGCTAGTCGAATTTATAAATAAACATGCGCGCGTAGACGAACGGGACAATAGCTTTGCTCGCCCGAATCAGCAAACCCAAATAGTAACGAGTTCACGCGAAAAACAACGCCATCTAGGGCAAACTTTCGTAACCACCAATTTGCGAATCGCATGCAAAATTTGCAAAGGGGAACATTTTGTTTCGAGCTGTCCGAAACTTTTAGAAGTAACCCCTAGAGATCGCTTAGGCATCATCAAAAAGGGAAAATTATGCATCAATTGCTTGTGGAGCGGCCACACAGTCGCCTATTGTAGATACACTAACTGCAAAAAGTGTGGTAAAAAACATCATACTCTTCTACACATTGCGGAAACGGAAACTAATAGTCAATCAGAGATTGAGAGACCCACCTCCCCAAAACCCACGCCACAAACTTCGAGATCCTTCCGTTAATAGTTGCAACGAAGTATTATTAGGGACAGCGATCGTTACCTTTGTAGCTCGCGATAAAAGTGAACACGATTGTCGTGTGCTGTTAAACAGCGGTTCACAAACAAATTTCATAATCGAAAGAATGGCCGATAAGCTACAATTGAGAAAACGGGAAATAGATTCTTCGGTAGGTGGAATTGCCAATGTCGAGACCCGCGTCAAATATCTGGTCAATGCCGTAACTAAATCGCGCACCACCCAATTTAATGACACGGTAACTTTAGTGACACTTCCTTCCATCACTGGAATGCTACCTTCGCGCCAGGTAAAACGTACCGAAATTGATATTCCGACCGAAATAACGTTAGCTGATCCTGAGTTCAATATTCCGGGCCCAATAGATGCAATTCTCGGGAATCAACTGTTTTTCACACTTCTATGTTTGGAACGAATCAAACTTTGTGCACAAAATATTATCATTCAAGAAACATTAGTAGGTTGGATCGTTACGGGAGCTACAACCAAACAGGAACAAGTATCAAAGGGAAAACCCTCAAGATCACTGCACGCATCCTCCTTAGACAATGCGCTAACAAAGTTTTGGGAGATAGAAGAAATAGCAGAGCGCAAAAATTTATCTAGCGAAGAACAGGCATGTGAAAATCACTTCGTTGAAAATACAGTTCGCGATGTACATGGACGCTATATCGTACGCTTGCCATTTAACGATAGGAAGAATTTCATAGGCGAATCTCGAGGCCTTGCTCTCAAGAGATTTTATTCACTCGAACGCAAATTCTGCAAAGACCCTGATCTTCTTATACATTATAAACAATTCCTGTCAGAATATCTAGCATTAGGCCACATGACAGAAGTCAGTGATGCACGAGATGGCAAGGAGTTCTACCTACCGCACCACGCGGTAATAAAGGAGTGCAACTTCACTACTAAGGTCAGGGTAGTTTTCGATGCCTCGGCTAAATCCTCATCGGGCGTATCCTTAAATGACGCACTTTTGGGCAATTTTACTACGATTTCGCTTTCACATGTTCGTCCTGACAGCAGACATAGAAAAAATGTTTAGGCAGATTAAAATGCATCTCGATGATGCGAAATTTCAAAAAATATTATGGCGCGATTCGAAGGAAGAGTCAATCAAAACGTTCCAATTAAATACGGAACCGCTTCGGCTCCTTTTTTAGCGGTGCGATGTCTACAGCAACTAGCCGAAGATGAACAGATCAGATTTTCGAATGCGTCGCGAACCTTTAAAGAAGATTTCTATGTCGATGATTTATTCACCGGCGCATCTACCTTCAATGAAGCAATCAACTCACGCAATGAGTTGATTGAATTAGCTAGAAATGGGGGCTTCCATCTACATTAATGGGCCTCAAATAACCATAAGTTGATTAGCGATCATGACGATCGACAAGCGATATGCTTAGATCTCAGTCAGACAAAGAAAACTCTGGGAGTTTTTTGGAATCCATCCAGTGATTCCATAACTTACGCGGTAAACTCCTTTAGCGAAACTAGACTCACTAAGCGACTAGTTTTATCTCAAATAGCGCAATTATTCGACCCCCTTGGACTTCTCGGTCCCGTGATTAAACGGGCAAAAATAATTATGCAGGACATTTGGAAGTCGAAAGTCACTTGGGATCAACCAATTCCGCAGGATATAGCCAAGGTGTGGTTAGAAACCAGAAACGAACTGGCTCAATTAGACAATTTTTCGTGCCCTCGGAGGGTAATGTTAGAAAACTCACGAGAAATACAACTCCACGGCTACTGCGATGCTAGTGAAAGGGCATACGGCGCTTGCATATACATTCGAACCCGCGACCACTCAGGTAGGGTACGGGTCTCTCTATTATGCGCAAAATCCAAAGTAGCCCCTCTCAAAATCCTATCATTACCGCGGTTAGAGCTTTGCGCGGCTAGGCTATTAACACGATTGTATAAAGAGGTAGCGAAGGCGTTGACCAATATAACCTTTGACGCGATTAGGTTTTGGTCAGATTCAACTATTGTGTTGCAGTGGATTAGGACAGCTCCACATTTGCTGAAAACCTTTGTAGCCAATAGAGTCAGCGAAATTCAAACAGACTCGGACCCACGTAACTGGATGCATTATATTTCTCGCGGACAATTGGCATCTACATTTATGAATAATAAAGTATGGCTAAACGGTCCTGCGTGGCTCCCCCTAGACGAATGCTATTGGCCACAATTGGACATTCCGCAAGGAGAAATTCTCGAGCGGAAAACCACAATAACGTTCCTTGCACGAGAAGGGACGAATGACCTGTTAACGCGATACTCTTCCATTGCGCGACTTAATAGAATTGTAGCTTATACATACTACGATTCATTCACAATTGTAGATCGAAAAACAGACTTACGGGAAATTTATCAACTACAGAAATTCTCAAGACGCATTTAGTTATCATTAAACAAGCCCAGTTAGAGGCATTTTCGATAGAAATAAACTGTTCGGAACGAAAAACAGCTATGCTCAAAGGGAGCAGAATATTAAATTTAAATCCATTCCTCGATCAGGATAAGCTTCTAGGAGGTCGGCTAAGACATTCCCCATTAAGTTACTGTCAAAAACACCCATTGTTATTGCCCCATAGGCACCATATTACAAATTTGATAATTGAAAGCAAGCACCTACGCCACTGGCACGCAGGCACACAGGCAACTCTTAATGCGGTCCGACAAATTTATTGGCCAATAGATGGAATGAGAGCCATAAAGATCGTCATACACAAATGTATAAGGTGTTTTAGAGTAAAACCAAAGGTCCCAGCATATACAGGGTGTTCCACAATTATTTTAACAGCCGAAAATGAGGAGTAGCTGAGATCATTCGAAGTAACTTTTTCCTTTGCGAAAATGCAATCTGCGGCTCTGTTTACGAGTTATTAACGGAAAACACTGACCAATGAGAGGTGACGGCGCGAAGTTCGAGAGCCCGCAGCACGAGTCTTTGACAGATGGTCGGGACGGACTCGAGCCGCGTAACGATCCACGTTACAGAAAACCGCGTAACGATCCACGGCTTGGTTGAGACGAATTAATTAACGGAGTACGCTCAAGGTGCGCATACGGCGACGTTCGAGAAGGGAAAAGCGGGCCGGAGGGCATGGAAAAAAATCTTTTCGAAATACATTTTCAATAAAGATCGCGACACGGTAAGGGCGGTTCCCGGGACACGCGTTTACGATTGCGCGGACGATTTAAATTTCAAATCTGCCGCGTGCACGTGTCCCGATGGAAATGTTAATGCATGCGAAACACGGCGGGGCCGTTTTGCGCGAATTAATACGTCTCTCGGGCGTGAGAGGGTCGAGTGGTTCCTTCTCGAGCATTCTTTCTTCTCTTCCTTCTTTCTCGCGGCGCGTTTGTATTTCGCGCGAGTTACGTGACGCGACGGATGCTTATGCGCGCTTAGGTGCCGTGACGTAGATCAAAGGGTCGTAAAAATGGATTTGTACGAAAGGACCGTGGCAACGAGGGGGAAACGAGTGGCAAGGGCTGCACTTGTTATCGGGCTGCTAATAAGCAACCCGCGTGCGAGGCGCAACGGCTCGTAACCATACTTAATCGCACGCCGGTGCTAACAATAAGCCGCCTGCGGAAATAATGGGACACCATGCTCGCGAACAGTCTTTATCGAGTGCCTGCGATCGAGACTTTCCATTTCATCTCGCACTTGCTCCATTTGCTTCGAACACGCATGTTTTCGACCGACCATACTCGTCGTAATACAAAATGTTACGCCATTTCTTCGCGACGCGCGTACTCGTCGAAAACAGCTGACAAGTTTAGAATACTTTGATATTCCCCATTGAATCATGTATTTCATAAAAATGTTGTGTTTAAACAAAATATGAACGAAATCCAACGTATACGGTATAATTACTAGACTGCGGTTTCGATGCATAAAATTGAGTGCAATTTGAAATAGTAAGAACAAGAATGAAAGAACGTTCTATTTAGATTCTACCTCTTGCAAATTGATACATTTTATATAGTTTTATACAGTTTTATAAACTGATATAAAACAGCTGCTTTCAGAGCTCCGTAAATCTAATGTCAATAAAACTCCAAATGCCTGAGGAGATATACAGAGTGTCCCAAAATGTCTCGCAATCCGGAAATGGCAGATTCCTCAGATTATTTGAAGCAGCTTCTTCCTTTACAAAAATTTTCTCCGAGGCACCGTTAACGAATTATTAACGAAAAACAGTGACCAATAAGAATCGAGTACGGCTGACGCGAGGCGGCCCAGCCAACCAGCGCACGAAGCCCAGTTCCGCTCATTGAGCTGCGATTCGACCGCTCGATCGCTGGCGCCGTTGGCTCGCGCCAGCTGAGCTCGCCTCTCATTGGTTACTGTTTTTCGTTAATAACTCGTTAATGGTGCTCCGGAGAAATTTTTTGTAAAGGAAGGAGTTGCTTCAAATGACCTGAGGAACCCGCCACTTTCGGATTGCGAGACATTTTTGGGACACCCTGTATATCGAACTGTCTAACATAATCGAAAAAATAATGTGTCATCATCCGTATAAAATTGGTATTTTATACGTGTATAAAAAAATATATTTTCGATGTGTATCGATGAATCGCTGGAAAAACGACTGCCAAAGCCTGAAGGTTGAACGTATTTCCTTCAGCCCTTTTTTCCGGCTTCCGTTGCCACGCCGTCAAAGCGTAAATTGAACTAATTGAGAGAGCCAAGTAGGGTCGCTGTGCGTGGTTGTGCTCGATAGAACGGGATGATATCGTCGCGTTCCTCTGCTTAATTCTGCATTCGCGAAAGAAAGATTTCAACGACGGCGAGGCCTCATCGAAGCACACTTCCTTTAATGGGTTGCTGACTTGGTAATTGCCGTTAGAGTACTACGTAATTTAGTCGGCCGTGGCGAAGTGGCGGGAGGAATATATTAACTCCTTAGGTTAGGCCTGCGACCCTCCGGCACCCGGGGAAACTAGGCAAGAAAAATAAAATGGCGGGTCGCGGCGCCTCGATAATGGTGACGACGCCACGCCGTCGTCGTCGCGCACAGATTCCCTATGACCATGTAACCTTGACGCACAATGACGAGTTAGGGTCGTCATTCATTTCATATGCCACTGTAAACTTTGACGAGTCTAACTCTGCAAGAGCTGGTTTCGACGGACGCCGTGCAGTTTATTATGAGATTACTCGGTTGCTTCGACTCGTGCGTCGATTCCGGTTTGTTTACAATGTTCGAGATGCCCCACCTTCCCACCTTCTCGACAGTGCCAACAACAAAGTTGCAGCCACAAATTTCTCAGCTTGCACATAACGGTTCAGTTGAGCTGAATTAAACAGTATTTTTTGGACGCATCAAATTCCGTTTTATTTGTACGTGAAAGGGTTAAAGAAGAAGCTCAAAGCACAGGGAAATTCACAGCAACCCTAAATTTTGCATTCCAGGGAGAATTTACTGTAATTTGTAAAACATCGGACAGTTTTAATGAAATTATAAGATACGTTGCTTCGTTCAAACTAGATTTTATTTAGACTCGATTACACAAAGAAATTTCATAATTCGATTTTTATTTTATATTGCATTTCGCGAGCAATCAAGAAAATGACTATTTTTAGCCATTCGGACGGTAACACAATCGTTATCATCGTCGATCACATGACCGGTCACACATCTTTTATCTTCGAATTGTTGAAATTGTAACGAAACGATTGTATCAGTAAATAAATAAACGTCGGCAGGTTGAAATAAATACAGTCCTTTTATCGTAATGAAAGAGCATACGTTGGTTACTTTGAAGGCTTTGGTAAGGTTAGCGTTAATCGCGGTATGCAGGAGCTGCACAGACATTTATGGTCCTTGCTGTTTTGCATTTGATTTACTTATTTCCGCCATAAATGCATAAAGTGCACAGTCCGTTTACGACGTCAGAACGCAATGAAACCGGTTTCACAAACTGACAAAACCACCCTGAATTCCTGCACGTTGCACCACAATGAATATTTAGCCATATCAGAATTAGCGCTGTCGCCAGCGCGTTAAAGTATTTATTCCGCCGCAATAAAGTCGCAAGAGCACAGGAGAGCTTGCAGCCAGAGCCCTAATTTTCTTCTTAGCCGGTTAGAGAACTCGTCCAATGTCTCTCTCTCTCTCTCTCTCTCTCTCTCTCTCTTTCTCTCTCTCTCTCTCTCTCTCTCTCTTTCAACGGCAAGTAAAATCCCCATAGAAGCAGCTCCCGCTCGTTAAATATTTATGAGAAGTGCCGTTTACCTTGGTCCGTCCTTTTTTCGCGCTGGCTCCAGGTCCCTCGGTATCTTTGTTTTTTTCCTGTCGACCGAAAGTTCGCGACGGTCCAGGTATTTGTCGACGGCCGTCCGGCGCAGTGGCCGACGGGTCATTTGTTACAAAAATGGCCGGCGAGTTATAACGTAGGAAGGACGCGGGAGTATATCCTTGCCAGTATTTTCCTGTCGACGGTTCCCGGTGACCAGCAATTTTCCGAAACCCGACCAAAAACACCCCCATTCCGCCCCGGTCCGCGCGCCCCTCCGCTCCACGCCGCGCTGCGCCGCTTCTTCGTGCTTCCTTGCGCGATTTCCTGGCCCCCTTTTCCCGGCCAACCGGAAGCTGTTACGGAACGTACGAACGCTTCCGAGTTCCACGAACAACAAAAGGATGGAATTATGTTCGGGGAACGGCGATGGTTCGCGCGGGTTTTTCGCTCGTAGTTCGCGGAGGATTTCATTTGTTGCCGCCGGACAAACGGAGTTACGACTGGCCAGGGTGATTCAGATCTACCGTAGCAGACCGCCGGGATGACAAGAAAATTGTTCGAACGAGAATCGAAAGACTTTTCTTCCGTAGAATGCAATCGGATAGATGAGGGAGCCCGAGCGGGAAACTGATTGCCGGAGAACCGCGCCCGAAAACGGGATCTACGACGTCTGAACGCCTTCTGGGGAATCACGTTTTACGTTTCTCACCGCGATTCAAAGACACCCCTCGCCGGAAGGGATGAAAGGATTCGCTCCGAAGACGCGGCGGAATCGATTAACGCGTCAACAGCGATATACCAGTGTCCGTCAAAATCAGACAGAATTAGAATAACTTGTTCGAGATGACAAAAGAGCGGCGAAGACAGGATTTGTTGTAACTAGATCGCGGATCTTTATCCGAAATAAAACTTATCTTCAGCAACAAAGATGAGTCAAATAGAAATGTCTAAATTAATTAATAATAAAAAAAAAAAAAATTAACTTTGCCTACTCTAAGAAAACATTGACATTTTTCTTTTTGTTTCTCTTCTGCTAAGATTAGTCTGTATGTCATCTTCAGACTACGGATTTTATGCATTTGTGGAAAAATTAAAAAGCAAAAATATAAAATTGTGAAAATATAGGAGGAATTTTATAACATTGTTACACTATTTGCAATTTACCGAAATAACTGAAAGAAACAATTTATTTCCCTTTAATATCTGTTTTTTACAATCTTGTTGGAAAATTTTTATTTTGCACAAAGATTTTTAGAGATTCGATTGATAGATATTTAGCATTTCTTTAATTGCATAAAGAAATTTCATTTTGCAGTCCGGTCGTCTTATAATAAAAATTGTGCTTTGCATCGTTGTTTTTGTACAGCTGACACGCAAAATCCTTATTTATCTAAATTTCCGTGCCGACCATCCGGATGTTCCTAAATTTCGATCCGACTATTGTGTTAACTTTGCTGGCCGGTTTCGCCGCAAACGCACGGGGCCAGCAGTCCGCTAAAATCGATTCCACGATATCGGCGACGTGGACAGAGCGGAATCGCCGAAAGTTCGCCGGATTTATGCACTCGTTTATAACGATGCATCGGGACGGACGGGAGCAGCACGCGTCCAGGGAAAAATTAGGGCAGCCGGCGGCGGTGAAACTTCGCGCGCCTTTAAATCAGCGCTTTGTTTCGCGGGACAAAGTGAAACAAGCCGGTAATTTGTGCCGGCTTCCTTCTATTTATCGGCGTTACGAAACGGTTTAATGGACGACACTGATTTTATTGCGTTACGTGCAGACGGGGCCGGCCCGCGTAATTCTACGGAATATTGGCCGGGAAAACGCGACGCTCCATGAAATTACACGAGTCTCTCTTCTTTTTATTAGCCGTGGAGCTCGATGGAGAGGGGAGCGCATGGCTCTCCCGTTTTTGTTGCGAGAATCACGTAAACTTCATGGGAGATATCGAATTATTTTTTGCACCGGCCGAAAAAGCGAGAACAACGGTCTGCGCATCGCTAAATCCGCGGTTCGGGGCAACATAATAAATCGAATTGTTGCTTTAGCCATGTGTGTTACGATTTTTCCAAATTTCGTCGACATTTCCGCGAATTAATCGTTCATACGTATCGCTGATCCGCGTATTTCGATCATCGGGCCATGGCCGATATTTTCATCAAAGCAAGTCCATTTTTAAGCCTATAGACTGAATTTAATAAAACATATGTATATATTAATATGTGTATATATAT
This sequence comes from Megalopta genalis, assembly GCF_051020955.1. NCBI lineage: Eukaryota > Metazoa > Arthropoda > Insecta > Hymenoptera > Halictidae > Megalopta > Megalopta genalis. The sequence goes on along the minus strand of NC_135019.1, from coordinate 18,063,498 downwards.
TATAAAAAAATAATGATAATGAAAAAATTCTTTAATCACCCTGTATTATGTAATCACCCAATTTTTCTTTAATCACCCTGTAGTTTAATATATCTTCATTTTACGTCAATATCTCTTACGGTTCAAAAATTATACAAAAACGTTACTATATTCTTCGATTTGGACCACTTAAAATATTATTATGAAACTAAATTATTGTAATAAATAAATGCAGGAACTTCTGGCATGCGGTTTTACCATTTCGATAATTTTCGTATGCGTTGATTACAAAAAAATTTCACGAGTTTATATTTTACTTATTCCAATAAACGTTACATGTGTGAAACATAAATATGAAATATATATTTAGAAAGTAGAAAATAGTTTGTATATTTACATTTAAACAATTCTTTTCTTCAATCGAAAATATCGATGAAAAGTTATTAAAATTTATCGTTTAACAACTGTAAAAAATATTTGATTAACCGTACCTAAAAATTGCTATTTTATAAAATATTTTTGTTGAAAATTTCGTCGCGGTATCTGTAATGGTTCAAAAGTTGTAACAACTTGTCGCCGAATTGTTCGAACGGGCCCACTGCGGGCCATCGCGGCCGGTAATCAGTTTTCATTAGCGACCAACGGAACAATTTCTCGTCTCGCCTCGTTTGCATTCGTCGCGGTTCCCCGGTCCGCGTCTTCGCCCGCCGTCATCGACGGGATTCGCGGGAATAAAATTAACAATAAAATTTCATTGCCGCGACGCGACGCGTCGCGCCGCGCGGAATCGCGCCGTATCGAAAGAATGATTAATTTCGCGCACGATTTTGCGGAGATCCGGCGATGTTTTATCGTTACGACAAACCGAGAGCGCGATGGCCGCGGGAATAAATAATGCACGCGGGAACGATGTTCGACGCCGTGCCTACCGATCGCGACCCGTGACGTTCGCCCGGCACTTTTTAACGAGAATTTTCATTAATCTCGCGTTTTATGGAAAGGTAATCCCGCGGAATTAACCAGATCGGGGAGGACCGACCGTGGTGCCCGCGATCAATTTCGCACCGTCAAAAGCAGCGGTATAAAATCGTAATTCAACGGGATTCGTTCTGAACATTATGGCAGGACTGTTGCCGACAATACGCGGTACGTGTCCCACGTGTAAATGCACGTCCTCGTTGCCGAGCACCGCCATATTTCCCTCACGTTCCCGGGCTTTGACTTACCGTCGTCGGATCGCAGTAAATACATTTACCGGTTTGCTTCCGGGCCGAAATATGCATGGAAATTACTGTTTCCCGTGGCCCGATGCTCCACTAAATCACAATGCCGGAAGAGTGAAAATTGTCTTGGGAAAGAAGGCGGCCGAGCACGGTGTGTGGCCACGATGGGAGCGTCGGTTATCAAGCTTGCCAATCCGGCGAACGTACGCCTGTTTTCGCGAGAACGCTTCCGGCAAAAAATCGCCGGAAGCGTCCCCGATCGTCCGTGACGGTCGCGGAATCGGTCGGGATTTTTTTATCGAAATTATCTTCCTGCTATCTCCAGAATATCCTTCACTTTTGTTTATCGATCCTTCGCACTCGACTGGTGACTCCGACTTACCACTTCAATTTGTTTCATAATTTCATGTACAGGTAACACTACTATTATACGGAAAATACAGGGTGTCCCAAAAATGTCTCGCAATCCGGAAATGGCGGGTCCCTCGGATCATTTGAAGCAGCTTCTTCGTTTACAAAAATTTTCTCCGAGGCACTGTTAACGAGTTATTAACGAAAAACAGTGACCAACAAGAATCGAGTAAGGCTGATACGATGCCCAGTTCCGCTCATTGACTCGATCACCTCGCGCCACCTGAGCTGGGATTCGACCGCTGGCGTCGTTGGCTCGGCCGCCTCACGCTACCTGAGCTGGGATTCGACCGCTGGCGCCGTTGGCTCGGCCGCCTCACGCTACCTGAGCTGGGATTCGACCGCTGGCGCCGTTGGCTCGGCCGCCTCACGCTACCTGAGCTGGGATTCGACCGCACGACCGCTGGCGCCGTTGGCTCGCGCGAGGCGGCCGAGCCAACGAGCAGTCGAAGCCCAGTTCCGCTATTGGTTCGATCGCCTCGCGCCAGCTGAGCTCGCCTCTCATTTTCGTTAATAACTCGTTAATAACTCGTCTCTGGTTTTCGTTAATAACTCGTTAACGGTGCCTCGGAGAAAATTTTTGTAAAGGAAGAAGTTGCTTCAAATGACCCGAGGAAACCGCCACTTTCGGATTGCGAGACATTTTTGGGACACCCTGTAGGTTCCTAGAAAATCGTGTTATATGAGACCCAGAGTCAGTACAAAAACGACGATCACGTACCGAAAACTTGTTAAAAGTAAACATTTTTTTTTTAAATTCCATATAAGCAACTTACGATTTTCATTAAATGTAATTTTAATTTAAGAAATTAAAGTTACGTTAGGTTGTCACCTTCGCTTTCTGAACCTTCTTCTTCGTTCAGATTTATTGTACCTTTTATCTTGTTTAAAAATCTGTAATTTTGGTTTGTTTGCTGGTTCTTACAAGGTCATTGTAGATTTCATGGTATGAAGATAGACAATTTTGCAGCTTTCATTTGAATGTTCGGCTTCTTCCTGTGGAAGGGTATATGTTTATATACCCTTAATTATAATAATTATACTTTCATGTAAAGGCATTGTAGTTCATTATTCCTTCCCGTCATTAGCTTAAGGTAATTTGCACTTAAGTCATACAAAATGGAAATACTGTAAGTCAGAAAAACTATTTAGAATTCAGAGTTAAAATGACTTCGAATGCAGAGATTAACCCCACGAACAGGAACCATTATCAGAAAAATGCAGTTAACCGCTGTTGACGACGATTCTCAGCTTTGTGCAGCAATTTTTCGAAACGTATCTTTAACGATCTTTCGCGGAGACCTTTCCATGGAGACTTCGATGGAGGTCTTTCTGCTGTTCCTAGTGTAAAAGTAATTTATTTAATTGGACCGGCGTAAATTGAATGATGAACAGTCGAATCGTAGGGTGATCTAATTTGTAAGGAATAAAACGCAATAATTTAGCCTGGGTGCTCTTAATGTCCGAACTCTGAACAGTGATTCTTTTGGTAGAGTGCCCAGACGACTCAGCAGTATTCATTTTTCGAGTAGTCGAAAGAAACGAATAAAGTTTTAAAGGTCCATACATTTCATTTACTTTTGCTTGTTTCATTTTATTAGCGCGATGTAAATAAATTTTCAGCGCGACTCGATAAACAAAATTTTACGAAACTAAATCGACGCTCAATCGTGCCAAGAATTTTGCAGGCAGGAAATAATATTAAAAGAAAAGAATTCCTGCGCGAATTCTTCGTGAATTGATTAAAATTACTTTTAATTTTCATATATTCAAGATATTCGTGTGGACAAATCCCGTTGTACTCTCGACGAACGGGTTATTCGAAATTTGCGCTTTCCCGCGGCAGAGGATCGGGCGTCCGGCGAACTCAATTGTGCCAATATTTACATTTCCAATACTCTGCTTTTATCTTCAGCAATTTTTCAGTCGGCTTCTCCGCATATGCAGCCGCGTTACGGCTTAATTAATTACACCGTACACCGATGCGATCTACAAAATCCAGTCGCTGTTACCCGTTGTAGATCCGGATACGTGTACTCGAAAAATTAAACGGCGCTTCGCCGGCAGCCGGCCTGCTTTATAACATCACAGTTTGTTAATTTTATTCAAACCGGTCAACTGCAGGCGCGGCCTCGCAACACGCTGCAAGCCGCCGTGTTATTTTTCCGTTCTTTGAACAGCCGTGTATCCGCGTGAAAATTACCGATCCTCCACTCCGGCGGAACAAGCGAACGAGCGAGCGAGCTCGCATCGACTTGCGAACGATAGCAAACACAGGCTCGGCCGAAATATTTTATTAAATATTCCCGCGGAGGTTGAAGCCGGGGCTTCTCGCGGGCGCGCAAGAACGTTCGGGGTTGTCACTCTCGTTGAACTACATTCTTGCGATAACAGCGCGCCGGAATTCGCGAATCCGCGCGGCCGAGAAGAGGCGCGGATTCCTTCCGGCGAGAAAATATTTGTCGCGTATCGGCGCGCTTGTATTTAAGCAAACATTTCGCCGGCGCATGGATGAATTATGCATGAGCGTCGATGTCGTCGCGTTATCATCCGTATCGTTAAATTCGTCTGTTATTAATTTCAACAGTTTACTGTCTTAGCGCTGCGCGCGTTCCCTCAAACAGCCCGGAAACCTTTCGAAATTATTATAGCTGGATATTGTTATTTTCACAACCGATCCTGATTTCAGCTGTTTGGAAACCTGCGTCGACGGTTCTGTTTCATCGCTGTAAATATCCCGGATAAATTGGGACATTTCTCTTTCATGTTACGTCGTCCGAAAACTAATACGAACCTAAAACCGACTGACCTAAAGCATGCGTTTTACTAACAAACTAAAAACCAGTTTCACGATCACTCACGAGTCCCCTAATTCTTTCGTATCGATTAGGCAGGCAGCCTTCTACGTAAAATAGCAAACTATTCGTTCAGTTTACAGGGCGTAATTAATTCTATATTCATCGAATAAGACGTATCGAACCTTTTTATCCTAAAATAAACAAAATAAAAGAATGCAGAAAAATGTAATATCTCTTATTCATTAAATATTAGGTTGAAAATTATGTTAGGTTGGATTAGGTTGGAAACTATGAAACGGGCGTTGAATGATGTAAATCACGTTTAGTTTCCATCTGGTTTCGGAGAAAAATAAAATAAAAATGTGATACAAACACGAAGAAAATTGTACGAAATGAATAAGAAGAATACCTTTAAAATTGATAAATAAAAATATCGAACGCACATTACAATAAACACAGTCGCAGCTGAACACAGACTAAACAAAAACGTCCGTTTCATAGTTTCCAACCTAATATAATATAAAGTAACATGAAACTCGACAATAAGTATAATTATGTCATAACCTCGAAATACGTATTTAGCAAAAAATATAATAAGGTTATGGCGACTACGCCTTTATGTATATGTATGTACGCATGTATGTGGATTCGCAGAATAATCTCTTCATAGAAGTTAACCCTTTGCAGTCGAGTGGCGAGTCTAAGACACTATTAAAAATTTTTATGTCACGTTTCAAAATAATTTTAACATTATCAAATTTGTTTACATTTAACACTAAACCTACCGCCGTCAAAGTGACCGCTTTCTTATTTTGCAATTCTGCAAAGTTCCGAGACTATTTCGTGGAAAACGCTCGAATAAGTTATATTATTGGAACAAGTTTTATAATACAAACTTTACAAATTCTAAATAAATTCGGTCTTCTCACTTTTGTGAAGCAGTACATGCCAGTTAGTATTACTGCTTGGTAGGTTTATTTTAAAAAATCTGTTAAAAGTGTAGCTATTGCACATAATACAATTTCATAGGTATAAAATGCCCCAGGTTACATAACATGGAAGTGCTATAGGTCGGTAGAACTATTTTGGATTTCGAGTTAAAATGGCGTCGACTGCTCGGATGATGAGCCGCAACGTCGACTGGAAAAATGGCCGATGTAGAATGAGTCCCGCATCAAGGGTCGTTGCAGAAGTTCCGAGATTACGGTGGCGGCTAACCGAAAACGATGCGCACAGTATGGAAGGGGAGTTGCAACGACAGGGTCTGCGGGGATGACGCAGACTTTCAGCCTGCATAATTACTGGAGACGAGTCCCGTGCTGAGAAAGCCCGTCCGCGAATAGCAGTCGCGGGGCTTGGCTCCGCCTCCGTAAATAATTTACGGAAGTTCGCCGGGCCCCCTGAATTTTGGATCTGCTCTGGGCAACCATCGAATTCGAGGTTCTAATGACTCGAGCCAGCAGGAATTCGATCAGCAACTTCGGCGTGCCGCTGAGTTCGAGGACCCCGACGACTACCGAAAAACGAGATTTCATAGTCCAGACAAGTTTAATCTTGAATTCGATTAACAATGAACTTTGTTGGCTCCTTTTTTGCGAATTACAGACGCAATTTGGTCAACAATCGTATCGATTATTCATCTTTGTCTACATTTTCTACTGAAATTGCGAGACGTAGGAGCCAAGTGTCTCCCTTTTTTAACCCTTTGCACTCGAGTGGTGACTCCGAGGCACCATTAAAATTTGTTATATCACGTTTTCAGATAATTTTTATATTAACAAAATTTAACTGTTGCGTGAGTCACAAGAGTCAATTTCATACGCATAAAATGCACTTCGTTGTATCAAATAAAAATATTATAAGTCAGAAAAGTTATTTTAGATTTACAGTTAAAATAGCTTCGAGTGCAAAGGGTTAAGATGACTTTAATAAGAGGACAGCGGATCTTTATGCGAAATAAAAATTGTCTACGTTGGTTGCGATAAACAGAAGTGGAGTAAAGATATAATTCCTTCGTCAATGAAATATAGTAAGCTAAGAAAATAATATAACAGTATGCGTTACAAAAATCCTCAACTGTTCTCGCTGTTCTCGTGTTTCATCTATTCATTTTTCTCGCGTAAATACATCAAATCCGCTGTCCGTTGATAAATTCAAACTGACGCATCAACATAACGAAACTGCGGGGATTTTCGATGGAATAGAATCTCCCACGCGGGTTTTATCGCGAAAACACTGTCTCGCCGAAGAAGATGTCACGGATTTCCGTGGGCCGGGAGCCCGGCGTGGGCGGACGCGCCGTAAAAAGTAAGCGATTCGTCCAATTATTGGAATCGCCGTAACATGAAAAAGAAATTGGAGTTTGTAGAATGGGATTCGATCCGACGCGAATGGAAAACACTTTTATCAGGAGATTTCGAGTTCGATTCGTGGGGCTTTTATACGGGCGGCCGGGATAAAGCCGGCCGTCCATGGAGATTTTCTTAGTGAAATTAACTCGGCGAACACGACCCATTAAAAACCGGAAAGCTGTTACATCGATACAGCGTAAACCCAGCAACAAATTGAACGCTCCGCTTTCTTCCTCCGTTGTAATGGGTGCCGCGGCGTTTTGCGACACTTCGTAGAAGAAATCTACAGCGGTTCTTAGCATTAGAACTTCCAAACCAGTCGGAACGACTGCTCTCCGATTTCTTTTACGGTTCCTCTGATATTCTAAAAATATTTCTGGGAGAATTTTTTGGCTACGCTTCTTTATTAAATCATACATTGTAATATAGATCGTGGAAAGTTCATATAAATCCAATCTTTTAATTTTTAATTTAATTTAATTTAATTTAATTTAATTTAATTTAATTTAATTTAATTTAATTTTTAATTTAAGTTTCGTTTCAGAAGAAACGGATAACATTCATATTTCGTGAAAAAAATCTGTAAAAAGATCTATCATGTTTAAAAAATCTGCATCACGAGTCCGACTTGCTGAACTACCGTTACTGCATTAGTATACTGCGTTGTTATACTACTACTGCAAAATTTGGTAATTTGACAGTTTGGTACCTCTAGATTGCTGTATGCATTACATAATTACATAATACATATATTACATAATATTATTCTTCTATGCCAGAGCTGGCTAAACTTTTGATCGCTACGGGCGACATGATTTTTCAAATTATAACCAGCGGTCTACGAACATCGTGTGTGTTAATCTCTCATAAGAAAAGTAGTAATTTGAAGCCAAAAATGACTTCAAATTTAAAATGAACATAGATAATATCAGACAGGCGAGCGACTAGGAATAGTTACGCGGTCGACCGTTTAACCGCGGTCGACGCTTTGGCCACCCCTGTTCTATGCGACTAAATACCCGTGCTTGCTAAAATATAAAAATTACCAAATTTTGCAGATAGAGCCAAGGGAGTTAGCGCTCGGCAGTTCTAGCGTTACCATCGCCGTTCCGATCGATAGCGCCCGGGAACGTTTCGAACAAAAATTCTGCCGCGGCCGGATTCTTATTTCCGCCACGAACCGAAATATCGCAGGAATCATAATTCTGCGGTTCTCGAGCGTTTTCCGCGTGAGATCCCGCGAACCGCACGACCGCGGGGGTGGACGTGGGCCGCCTCTCCTTTATTAAGAATGCAGGAACGCTCGCGGAAAGTTTCGGCTGCAAATTTCACGGTGTCTACGCCAGTGTCGGGTCCCGGGGGCGAAATCTTATCGTGATTTTAGCCCGCGCGACACCCGTGATCGCCGGACGCGCATATATTTGCCTCTCCCCCCCCCCTGCCCCATCCCCCTAGCCGCGATAAATAAGGGTGACCCATTTAACGGGCGACGCCGGCGAAGGGTCAAAGTGCATTCCGTATTCCAACGCAGTGGCGGTGCAGTTTATAGAACCGGGTCGTGGTAGCGACATACCAATTAGTCGGTTTGCATGGCGGAGCCGGCTGCTGCTGCTGCTGCTGCTGCTGCTGCTACGAGCGTATATGCTACCCGACATTTCCCCGTTCGCGAAAAACAACTGGCAAAAAGGTCCCTAGCGCGACACACCTTCCCTACCTGCCCGGCCAACCGTGATAGATCCCATGATTCATAATGCGGAATTACGGCCGACTGTCTGCCGTCATCCGACCCGTGGATCGATTCTACTTTCGCATGGCAGATTTTCATTTTACACGGCCCAATTATTTTTCGAATCTCCGCTTTTATTCGGTTCGTGGAAATTACCGCGGCGTTGGTTTTCCAATTTCCTGGAATATAAGGAGACGCGCGAAAACCGCGCGGGCGGTGCGCGACTGCGATCGACAATTAGACTGTATGGTCACGTGAGAGTCGATGAATGTAAATAAGATAGCGGAGCCGGTTACCGTGGGGTCACGAATTCCTGCGCTTTTGCATCGTTTACGGGCACAATTAACTCAATATTTATCGAATAAGACGTGGTATCTCGATTATTTTATTCTTTTATTTTGTTTATTTTTTTGAATGCAAAGAACTCAATATGTCTCAGTTGAAGAAGTCAAACAACTCTAAAAACAGTGTTTAGCTTAAACAATTCTATGTATTGTAAATTGTAAATTGTTTTAAAAAAGAGAGCTAAAAATTAAGTTATTTAATTTCTCATTGCGAGACCGCGGATTTTATGCATTTACGATAAAAATTGGTATCTGTAATTTTAAAGAGAACAAACGGTTAAAGAATTAAAGTGTATCGATACATTGCTTTCAATCCACTACGATCATTAACACGTTGAATGCCACGGGGGTCACCGGTGACCGGCACTTAATTGGCGGTGACGCTATGGGGGCCACCGGTGACCGGCGCGTCCAAATTGATAGAAATATATATAATTTAAAACAAATGTCAATATCTAAAATTTTGTATTATTACCATCGTTAATTCAAACAGTGATCCCTGTCGCAATTAACATGTCAAACATGGTTATACACTGTAACTTGTCTATTGCAGATAATATATTTCAACATTATATGTATCACATAAAAGAAAATTCCTCGTGGCGCCACGGACAATTTCTGTAAAACCAGCGTGGCATTCAACGTGTTAATGAAAAGAGAAAATTCCATGTTGACTACCGATTCTTGCAACAAATGTAGACAATTTTTATCTTGCATAAAAATCCGTAATCGACTCGTTACATACAAAAAGAGAGGGGGGCGTGTTATAGTTGAAGTTATTGGGTTGGAAACTAAGTAATTGCCGATTTCAGTGATAGATGTCTCTCACTCCCATTTTTATGACATCCATAAATATTATATTATAAAATTATTATTATTATTATTATTATATTATTTTTTATTATCCGTGAATGTTAGCAACTGGACAAATTGAATGCAGCGGTCAAGGAAAAGCGACCAGAATTGGTCAATCGTAAAGGTGACATTTTCCAGCAGAACAATGCTAGGCCGCACACGTCTTTGTCCACTCGGCAAAAATTGATGGATATTGCTTGGCAATTGATGTTACACCCACCATATAGCCCTGATCTCACGCCATCGGATCACCACTTATTTCGATCCCTGGACAACTCCCTTCGCGGTTAAAATTTTAATGATGACGACGTTGTAAAATCTCACTTAACTCAGTTTTTGGCCGAAAAGGATCAGACTTTCTACTTTCTACTCTTGGCAAAAGGTCATCGAACAAAATGGAAAATACATTACAGATTAAACTTCATTCCAAGTAAAAAAAAATTTTTTATTTCATTGATCAAATCGGCAATTACTTAGTTGCCAACCCAATATATTGTCTCACGGATTATAGTTGAAGAAATGAAACAATTGAAAAACTCGCGAGTCTCGCGAGACCCTGCGTCCGTCGGCGGAAAGTCGAGTCTTCGCGAAAGCCGGCGTGCATTTCGTAGATGATAAAAACGCTCGGCGCGCACGCGTAATTTTCGATTACGTCGCACGGGACCGCGTTTAGAAACACTCTCGCCGCGAACGTGGCCGTGCAGTAAAAGCGGAAGGAGAGGTTTCTCTATGAAAACGTTATCGCTTCGAACGGATGAAATTTCCCGGGGCAGGAGGAACAGGCGGACAGGCGGTATTGCATTTGCTATCAGCCATATCGAGTCGCGAGATCTGAAAATTTCTTAATAAGCTCCGGGGCCCGCTGCTGGTCTTCCTTCAGCGGCAACGTCGCACATTGGGTCTATTTCCTCGTTTCAGCCGGTCAAAATTGTTTTTTTTTTCACTCAACGTGCCTAAAATATTCCTACTAACTTATTTACGGTATTTGATCGCAACTGCAAACAAAACGCGATTGTAAACAAGAATAATTGTAACGAATAAAATATAAAATGAAAAAAACGTGATAAATTAAAAATTATTGCCGTGTCACAATCTGAAGTACAACAAATTCGTTCCAACAACGAGAATGTCGAATTTAAAGCGAATGGAAAAGTTACACTCTTTAAATCACTTCAACCACATTGAAAAAAATACAAGTTTGATAGAATTTTATGCGCTTGCAAACGAATATAAATGGCGATGCTCTGCATGGAATGGAAAAAAGGGAAGACAATTTGCGATTTGTTGTCTCTCAACTACTTGCCTTTTCCAGGTGACATGATCGCATTAGTTGCAAAGTGCACTTTAACCCTTTGCAGCGGCGACTCTAAGATATCGCTAAAAATTGTCACATCGGCATTGAAAATTTTGCGTGGCCCTAATTCGATGACACGGAACTGTAGATAGTCGATCGATGATCGATCGACAGTCGAACAGCGAGATATCGCGAGATATAATCGATGTCTTGCCTATTTGCAAAGATTTTGCAACCGAACTGCGTTCAGCGCAACGAGAACCGCCTCCACCGTAACATCTGTTGCAAAATCGTTTGTTGCAGCGTTTGCGGCGAGCGAACGCATTTACAATTTACAATATGCAGGGCGCCGAGGCCGCCGAGCAATAAAGCACGCGATAAGATTTCGCTCGGGGAGCCGCATCGGCAGGCAGTGGCTGACGAAATTTGTGGTTAAAACTTCCCGGAGGTGTTCGTGCATTCTCAATAAGTAGCCGCAAACTCGGAAATCTCCAAACTCTGCCCGAAGGTGCACCTTTATTCTCGAAGCCCGATACTTCGCCACTTCTTGCTGACCCCTCCAGATTATTCGCCGGAATAACGAACAGAAACTTGTTTATTCGGATCCCAGATCACTCCTTAATTGACGTCCGAGACCGCCGCGTCTTTATTAGTAATTCGAAGAGAGTCCGCTGGAACCGCTTTCCCCGATCTTTTATTCTCGCGAGAATATCGTGATGAGGCGAGGCGAGGCGAGGCGAGCGTGCATGCGTTCCTCGAGTGCTGAAAAGCTTCGGATACACATTAAGGCCGTTAAACCAGAACAACGCTGGTTGTAGGTATGTTCCCATTAACTCCGGTATAACGGCGCATACTTGTACGACATAAGCTCGACATCGTAACACTGTGTAATCTGCAAGCTTCGGAGCCCTTCGACTGTTCCATTAACTTGACCTGTTCCCTGGACCCTTTGACCGACCCGAGGTCAAATTTTCCAGTTTTACGCCGGGCACTCGGAAAATACAGGTACACCGTGGAACCGGACCCCTAACTTCGACTTTATCTTCTCGTCGCTTCGTTATCATGCAAATCTGACGCCGAATTATTCTCGTATGTCCGTACGCTGTTTTATGAACTCATTTCGCGGAGAACACAATTAAAGTAACTCCGCGAATAAGCGCGGAAATAATCGACTCGTTCTTAAATTCTTCGTTTATTATTATTGAGCAATTGTTAACGTAATAATTATAGCATATAATTATAATATGTATTATGTAATATTAAATTTTAAATAATATAATAATTTACACGTGTTCACTGTTTAGTCACGAATATGTTCGTATCGTTACCGCTAAAATAATATATAATCGACGCAACTTGTGTTCAACTGGAAATTTCGGTCGGAGCAACTACAAACAATTAAACTTTCGGAGAAAAGGCGGCTAAAAGCGGAAACTGACGAGAATCGATACAGGATCCTTCGATAAGTGATGAAAATATTTTCTGGGTGAACGGTGACGATTTTTGTAATCGAATGAACTATTTAATGCGGCCCATTTGAAGTTCTTCTTCATTGATTAGATTCTTCGTTAATTATTACGACTGCAACGATGTGATATCGCCTGCATTCTTTAAATAAAGTCGCAAAATAGAGACGCTAGGGAACAAATTAAATGAAAAGAAAATCGAGGTTAAATTTGAAGAGAAAACTTGTGGAAAATAATAGCGAAAAGTTGATGGTTTCATGACCATACAGCGTTCAATTGTAAAATTCGAACTTTCATTTTTCGAAAAATCTTTTGAAAGATCCGTTGAAATATTTACAAAATGCTTCATTTCGTCTCGAGCTCCGAACATGCCCTAATGCGTCGAACATTTAATGTACCAAATTAATATCGAATAAAATGTTTGAACACGCGATATCGCATGCAGCATTAGCTACGGTTTCGCCGCGTGATTTAAAAGAATCGGTGTGCACCGACTGCGCGCGGAACGCAGAGGCCGCTTTAATAATTAGCGTTCCACGTATCGAAGCCAATTTCAATCGGCCCGAATTACATCTGTAACAGAGCGGGATTTATCTATTCTAATGCAGCAATTATGACCGCGCGGCCAATTGCGCCCCATCGATCCGCCGATTAAATTCCGCTCGGAGATGGCCCGAACGATTCGGTTTACGTTTTAACCGGCGCGAACGCACGGAAAAAGAGACGGATGCGGGCCCCGCCGATTTGCATGTCGCCGTTACCGCGAAACTCGATTTGTCGCAGCTGCCTCCACTTACTTTTCACGTAGCCACGCGTTCCAACGATACGATCGTACACTCCGAATGCGTTTCCGGATGTTTCTTCTCACCTTCGATCTTCTCCTTTTGCGTCCCGGACCGGTCGATACGGGAGAACCACCACGAATGGGATACTTTTGTCTAGGAGAAGATAACGAGAAAACTAAACGACTGATCTAATTCTCGTTCGAAACATTCGAAACGTTCAGTTATTTTACCAGAAGAATGCGCAGTGTCAACGAGTTTCACCTACGTTTCTTCTATTTTCAATTTTTTGAAAAAGCGTATTTCGTCCTAAATTGCGCGCGATTAGATACGCATAATATACAGGGTGTCCCGAAAATGTCTCGCAATCCGGAAATGGGAGGTTCCTGAGGTCATTTGAAGCAACTTTTTCCTTTGCGAAAATTTTCTCCGAGGCTTCGTTTACGAGTGACTAACGAAAAACACTGACGCGAAACACTGAAAAACGCGCATATAAGTTATCGAGATCAACGAGAGGCGTTTTTTAAATTTTCGTTATAGGTTCAGATGAAAAAGTTAAAAAACAAGAGATTCGTTTACGAATCCAAGTAATACCAAGATTTACAAGAAAAAGCATGTCAGTCATCGTCTAATAGACTAGACCCTCTGTCATCTAAAAAAAAATGCAAATCATTTAGTTCAGTTCTCAAAAATTTAGTGCGTTTTATTGTAAAAGGTGAGCGAATAATTTTGTGGCCCTCCGTATGTAATTTAAAAATGTTATTTCACACATTCTATTCTCTGATATCTGCTTTTCAATTCCATACCTTTTATTTCGACAACGTGCGAATATATTTTCGAATACATCGCATTAAAAAGTTTAACATAATTTTGTTCCACATTGTTCCATTTTTCCAGACCTTTTAACACACGAATGATTCTTTCGTTTGATGCCGGCATAACAGCTTGGAAATTTTAGATTTTAAAAAGAATTTCGAAGATGGCGGTAATAAAAATTCCTAAAATTAAGATATGTCATCCAAGAATTTTCGTACTTAATTCTTAGTCAAATAAGCACAATGCTATAGTTAGTTTACTGCCTTTTAACAGCCAAGAAATATAGTTCAAATGTTATTTCAGTTTTTTAAAATGGCACCAAAATGGTACCACCGGCATACAACAGAGAGTTTTTGCATGGCACCAGCGTGGTGCCACCGGACGGCATAGTGTTGACATGTAACGTTGAAATATTACATAATATGATGAAATAAAATCATATTCTTATTAATAGTGTGGTTTATTTCGATGGTCATCCGTGACCACAATAACGCTATAATAACACTTGCTGTCCAGTGCTTGGAAGAAGTCGATCGAGGAGACCGAATCCATGTTAACGCCCTCGCAGTAGCAGGGTAAACGCGCTTCCCTTATTGGCAGAAATGATTCCTTTCTATTGGCCCCGGATTAGCCGCAACAGTGAATTTCCACGAAACGAGTTCGGCCGAATAAAAACAAACAACGCCTCCTCCTACCCGTCACGTCTCGCCCCCCCCCCCCTCACCCCCCGTGGTCGCCATTTTCGGCTAGGAGCATATCGAACGCGTGGCCTGTGCTATCTATAGGTGTGTGTGTGTGTGTGTGTGTGTGTGTGTGTGTATTATTTACGCGCCACGAGCGAGCGAGACGCGCGACGGGAGGCGTAGAACAGTCGAAACAAAATGAAACCGCTTATCCCTAAAGCGTTAAATTCAGATTCTTCCGATGAAGACATGATTATTTGTAATTACTAATAGTAATAATTATTTATAATGATTATTTTGATCATTTATAATGATTATTTGTAATTACTAATAGTAATAATTATTTAATTTAATTATTATATAATAATTATATAATAATTATATAATATTATATATTATTACATTTAATTATTTAGTATAATTAATTCGTAATAATTACTAATAAGCATCTTGATTAACTTTTCATTGCATTATGCAGCAAACGTGCTGTACTATATACATATTTTTTATATTTATTTTGTATCATGTGTTATCTTATGGCTACGTTAACATTAAGAACTTGAAGGTAATATCGCGAAATGAGAAAATGAAACATACGCAAAACACTAAATGACGCAAGGAGCAAAGAGAGTCGGTCGCCCGCTCCACTTAGCCTCTTCCAAATTGTTTTAATTTTATTACCACATAACATTTTGCAAAATTAAATATTCCGGAAAAGAAAGAATTTTATAACAAGAATGACTTCTGTCCGGTGCTCAGAATAAATCAGTCATTTCGGCCGAGGGGCAGGGGGGTATTCCACACGCGCCGCCTGATCTGCTCGCCCATAGTCCCCACTTAGCCAATAATAAACAAGCCTCGCCTCTCCCAATTTGTTTTGATTTCAGAATTTTCTTTATTATTGGCTAAGTGGGGACTACGAGCGAGCAGATCAGGCGGCGCGAGCGGAATATCCCCCTTGCCCCTCGGCCGAAATGTCTGATTTATTCTGAGCACCGGACAGTAGTCATTCTTGTTATACAATTCTTTCTTTTCCGGAATATTTAATTTTGCAAAATGTTATGTGGTAATAAAAATGTTGAGTTATCAAATAACGTACTTTTTATTGCAGAATGTTCTCTACTTATTCACGTTGCTCGAAATGTTCAAAATTGGTTTTTAATGAGATAAATATCATAACTTAAAAAAGTTAAACAAGCTAAATAATAAAAGTCAATCGAAGGTAAATAAACGGAAAAAGAAAAATACGAGAAATAGAGTCGCTTGGTAGAGAAGTTCCGGAGACTGCGGAGACGCCTAGTGATCATTTCGGTCTTTTTAATGTAAAAATCGTGCAATTATCTTCCAAGAGGGACGGTCTCAACATTTAAGGGTTGTTCCGAAGTGTCCAACTTTAAACTCCCCGGATTCCTCAAACTTTTTCCTGGCTCTAAAGAGTTTTGAAAAATTGAAACGTTCGTTCCAGAGCTACAGAGATTAAAAACCTGTAAAAAAAGGATAAAAAGTTTCGCGTAATGCGCCGTCGAAATAAATGCCGCGACTTCGAAAATGGATCGGCCGACGTGTATTAACGTTCCTCCCGCGCGCGACGGCATAAATAAAGCCGGACCAAGGTGCAGCTTGTTTCCTGGCGCGGGATACTTCCACCCTCACCTGGCCGCGGTATAGTCGAGGGCGGTTTATCGAGTGGCCGAAACAATTTCCAGGCGCTCCGCTGGATTTTATGAACTTTCACGGGCAACTCGCCGTCGCACTATACCGCGCGCGATTCATTACGACCGCGATGCAGTTCCCTTGTCGACACCGTTTTCGAGTAATCGGGTTCCCGCGTCACCCCCTGCCACCCTTGTCGCTGCTCAAGACGTTAGGCTGTTTGCACCTTTCAACGGCGACGAAGATGCATCGCGGATCCTTTTAGCCGGAAATATCGGTGTCGCACGGCCACCTAATGGACCGGTTTGTACACGGTTTCACTTTCGGTTTTAGAATTTTAGCGCTGCTTTTCTCGCTACCGAAGTTCGAGGTCACATGATCGTGTCGAGTACGCGTCCTGTAAAAGGATTCTATAAATTTGTCTAGTTTCGACGAAGAGTGATTATTAGGAACGACGGTTCTGTATGCGAAATAAAAATTCTTTAAATTAATCGTGAGAAACATAAGTTAGTAAAAAACATCTCTCCTCTTTTAACCCTCGTGCGACGAATCACAGTGGCCGGTGGTCGGGTCCCAAATGATCTATAATAGCATTTCAATACCATTGATTTATGTATTTTCTGATTATTGTTAATATCGCCATAATGAAAAGTGGTAAGAAATAAAAAGCTATTAATTTTTCTATTTACGATAAGTAGACTGCGGATTTTATACATTTATAATAAAAATAATCACAAATAATCATATCAAATCGCAAACGTATAAAATAAATTTAAGAACGCCTCTACATTCTTCTGAATTTATTAAAATTATTAAGGAAAGAAATACATTTCTATTAAACTTGTATTTAATACAATGTACCTAGAAAATATTTATTTCGCAGAAAGATCCGCAGTCTGACGATAATAATGTAACAATATTCTTAAATTTGTCCAATATCTCCACAGTTTTGCAGTTCACTTATTCGTTTTTACCATAAACGCGTGAAATCCGCAGTCTAGTAATTATCTGTGATTGTTGCTTAAAATTTGATGGAATGATTCTGAAGTATCATAGAAGGATTGCTGCGAATTATTCAACACTTTTTAAATAAGAGAGCGACAGAAGATGCGACACGATGTGGAACAGTGTCAAAAATCAATTCGGAAAATGGGCAAATGCAACTGGAGGTCTGCACCGCGATTAGACTGCCGTTCTCGCGAGTTCATCCCCCCAAAACGATAGCACATGATCGCAAGTGGAAGTCCTCGAACGTCGTGAGCGTTATCAGTTGGCAGACTGCGCTCTCAAATCTTCGGGCTGGCAGTACGAACTTTGTGTAGCACTCTCTTCGATCCGACAACGCAGCGTGGCTACAATTTCCGCGACGACTTTACAAGGTTATCTAGCTCGAGCGAAAAACAGGGTCGCCCCTTTAGCCGTCCGTTAACTCGAGACATTCTTGCCGAAAGATTAGTCGGCAGGTGTAACAGAGAGGGAGAAAGAGAGAGAGAGAGAGAGAGAGAGAGAGAGAGAGAGAGGAGTAGGTGGGGGAACAGGGGAAGAATTTCACGGAAACTTGCCGGCCGTCATTACAAACTTCCGTCAGGAGCTCGCCGGGTATCCGGCAGTTCATTGAATGCGAACAGGGAGCTGCGGGGAGGGGGAGGGGGTGGTAGCCGAGTGTTGAATGTGTGTACGACAAGCGCGAGAGCATTAGCGTGTGACGTATTTAAGTTTGCACGTATGAAATCCGCGCGGCTCTCGGCGCGGCGTAGCTCGCGAGCTGCCGCGAGTTGTCGCGAGCTGCTGTGCGAGAACGCGCCTAGCAGCAGCTGGCATTACAATTTGGAAATCCTCCATTAAATAATTCAGCCCCGGGAAAGTTCGGCCCGGAACCCAGCCGTCCGGGATCGCGATAGGCGTTTAAGATTTTAATTAAGACCAGCCCCCGCGCTTCCGTTACCGAGGATTTTCACCTTTTATCGGGCCGTTCGTGGACCCCGTTTCACCAGCCGAATACACCATTCGCAGGCCCCGTTGCTAACAGAAACTCCGAGCACGGTGTAGTTTATTAGCGGACGTCGATGCAACACTGTTTACCGGAATTATTGTCGCGAGTTACGCTTCCGTTTCGCCAACCATTGTCGGCAAGGTAGCGCGGAAACGTGGCTCGTTCCGCGGACGAAATTGGCAGAGGTTAAATTCGTTTCTGCAAGCTTGTCGCGGTAGGATTTTTCGTAGAGGGGTTGCATGATTTGGTGATAATAGCAAATCGATTCGAAGAATTCAACGGAATAAAAAGTTGTTTGTTATCCAAGTAAAAATTTACTTGCAGTGGAATTAATTCGGAAATTAATCGACTTGAATGAAAATTATAGAATACAGTTATTTTTCCGTAGTACATTGAACTATTTCTTCCATGCTTAAAAAATTACCAAAAAGAAACACGGTCAACGATTATTCGCATTATTGTTGGAATAATTTTACAATTTCAATTCGAGTAATTTATTCGAATTGATAAATAGAATAAAAATTGAAGAGTTATTCGAATTGATAAATAGAATAAAAATTGAAGATTATTCGGATTGATAAATCGAATAAAGATTGAAGAATTATTCGAATTAATGGATAGAATAATTTGTTGCTAATAATAAATAATTGTTATCCGAGTAAAATATTCAACTAAAAGAAATTAATTCAAATAACTATTTTATATAAATATTTATCTGAAACAGCTCGATCAATGCCCAACTCTGACACGGCGTGCATACGTTGCTAACAGAAAAACGAAACACGTAACGCACTGCAACCACAGCGCCCGGTAAAAGCGAGCAGATAAGTGAAAGATGATTGTTCCAGCGTTCTCTAACCGAGGATCGGAGGTAACGTCGTGGGAAAATAACAATAATAATAATAATAATAACAATAATAATAAAAACAACGAAAACAGTTTATACCCTTGATTCGCGAAGAAAGCCGATACTCGGTGGTGGAATCGGCTGCACAGATGGTAGGTTCCGCGTCTAAAGGAAAAAACAGACAGTGAATCCACAGCCGTGCAAAGTTTACCGAGCACGGGTAGAAGAAAAAACGCGATGCTCGTAAGTGCATAACAATAAAAAGTCCGCCGCGGAAGAAGCGACGGGCCAGTGAATTACACGAGGCGCGAGTCATTCTGTATGCATATTGCAGGGCCGGGTCGGCTGTATGCAAAGTGCATTTTACAGTAACGCAGCCCGACATTCGCGCGCTTTCAATTTTAATTATACCGTGGCCTCGCCCATTACGTCAACTCCAGCCAGGCTACGCGAGCATTTATCATCCGATGCTCACCGTCAAATGAAATCCTTGACTGGCCGGGGTCCCCGGGTCTGCTCGAAAAATTAAGCCGCGGACGCCTTCGGTCGCAAATATTGCGAAGATGGCGCCTCTAATTGCTCGTTACTTGTTTCAAAGATTAACGATGAAGTTTAAGTATCGAAAGTTCGTAGGGCTGTTGTCGCGGCGTCTAGATATTATCGTAAATTGGTCCGAAAAGACACTAAACGAAAACGAAAGGATTAAACGAAAGACATAATTAGACTGCGGGTTTTTATGCATAATAAAAATTGTCTTGATAATGTAGAGGTGCAGTAAATTCTCCTTAATTTTCATTCAGTTTGTAAACAAAAATGGATAATTTTGGCCTTGCATCTCGTTCTCACAATTGTTGACAATCGACAACTATAAAAATGAACCGCGAGGCTCGAAAACAAAGTTCCAACCAAATGAAGAGGAACTGCGCGTTCCTGCGCTTTGACCGGCACGCTTCTATATTCCGTAATTATACAGTACCTTAATCGTATATTCTCTTTCAATTTCATTCAGCTTGTAAACAAAAATGGACAATTTTATTTAACCTCGTTTTCATAATTGTTGACAATCGGTAACTATAAAAATGAACCGCGAGGCTCGAATAATCGTATCTCCTCTTCTCACATTACTCATTTTTGTTTACAAGCTGAGGGAAAATTAGGAAGAATTTACTGTACCTCCTCTTCCCAAATTATGCATTTATGTTCACAAGCTGAGTGACAATTGGAGAGAATTTGCTATATATCGTATTACTATTGCATTGAATTCGTATTTATCCGCTGTATAATAATCATTCAGTTTTTAGTAAATAGTTTATTGTAAGGAATAAAAACCAAACTGTAACACATATTTATTCGAGCGAGATCAAATTGCCCAAAAGAAACAACTTTATCTGATCTATTTACCTCATTGTTGCGTTCTCGCCGGCGGTCGCTCCGAAATCGTAACGCGCTCGAGGACCCTTCGGTGGTCGCGAAGCACCTACAATAATTTTAATGAGTTGACAGTAATACAATAATATTATCAAATTTCTTAGATGTAAGGTATTTTGCATTTGATTTGCTCATTTTCGCTATAAATGCATAAAAACCACAGTCTACATAGAATCGATAAATTATTGCCTGTAAAAAAATTGAAGGTAAAATATTGAAGAAGTTGAAGCACTAAGACGCAGTTACACACTCTGCACTGGAAGCTATTTAACATTTTCGCGACGCTAATATTTCTTCCGACTTAATATTTCAATTCTACATCATCGCTTTCATTTCGTTTAGATGAAATTAAAAGTATGTACTTTCCATACCACAATTAAAATTTTGAATTTAAATTTCAAATTTCATTTATTATACACAAGCGGATCTAGGAATATATACAGTAAGCAAATTATTCAAGATTTCAAGTTCTTTAATCCTCTTTTCTGATCCTGTTAACAAGCTGCGAAAAAGTTGTTCCGTAGAAAACGCGTTCAAAGTTTCAAGCCACGTCTACGCGACAACTTTGAATATCTGATTGAAACTTCACGGAGATAATCTTCGTGTATGCTACTATTGATTACGATAAAATAGCCGTCGAGTCTTTGAGTACGAACGCAGAAATTCTCTGGTCAATTACATTCGGCCGCCTCCGCGTCCGAAAGTCAATTTCGCTGCAGTCGGAACTTCGCCGTTTCTTCGAAACTAACTTCCGCAGAATTTCTTCGCGGACCTCCGACGTTCTCCGGCCTCGAGATCCGCCGGGCGACGAGTCCGGCCGTTAAAAATCCGTTTCCCGTCTCTGGGTTAAGGACACGTGTAAATGTTCCAACGGTCTCTATCTCCGCGCAGCACGTATCTGCCGTAGTAATTACATGCACGCCGCGAAATATTAACGCAACGCTCGCGGTGGCTTCGAGCCGCGGCCCTCCGCTGGCCGACACATTTCTCGAAATTCCGCGAACGGGAAAACCGTGTCGTGTGCCCGACTTTCAAAAGCATCCGCGGACATTTCGCGGCACGCGGCCGCCCGGTGCCAGATGTAGTTACGGATTCGCAGGCAACCGCGCGCCGAAACTTTCCAAATTATGTTTCTAAACAAATTCCGATATTTTCCGAGCGGAATCAACGCACGAGATGACGATACTCGGCGTCCTCGGAAGTTCGCGGCTCGTCGAATACACAGGGCCGCAATTCATTTTTAACCCTTTCGTTACGGGTGCCGACTATAGTTGGCGGCCGCGAGAGGACCTGTGTGTACGGGTGCCGACTATAATCGAAATTCACGCGACGATCTGTTAATAGAGCTAATTAAATATGTAGATAACTCAATATTCATACAATATACTCGTTTTACTTAAAAAAAGTGTACATACAAGACAACCACAAAGTGACGTTGAAAGACATAAGTCTGAACATCGAAGACTACGTCCAACGTGCAAGGTGCACACATCGCGGCGCGGTGCCCCGTTCAGTGGCGTCAGTCCAGCAGAGCGGGCTGCCGTAAGGAAAGGGTTAAGTTAATGGGTTAATTAAGTTAAAGGGTTAAGTTCATTTGTTTAAGTTAATGCCAATCAAATGATAAATGACATAGTTTCGCGACAGTTCTTCCTGAACAAATGTTCAATCGATGTTGCAATTGTAGCTTGGAACAAAGAACGGCTATTAAGACGTTGAATGCCACGCCGGTTTTACAGAAATTGCCCGTGGCGCCACAATATAATGTTGAAATATTATCTGCAATAGATAAGTTACAGTGTATAACCATGTTTGACATGTTAATTGCGACGGGGGTCACCGTTTGAATCGACGACGGTAATAATACCAAATTTTAGATATTGACATTTGTTTTAAATTATATATATTTCTATCAATTTGGGCGCGCCGGTCACCGGTGACACCCATGGCGTCACCGCCAAGTTAAGTGCCGGTCACTGGTGACCCCCGTGGCATTCAACGTGTTAAATTGTATGCTAGACTTGATAAAAGTGGATCAGAAATATTCCGGTTGATGAAGCAAGCGTATGGCGACGCTTGTTTAAGGCTGCGGCTCGCTGCACACTACGACGACCCACACATAGAAGGAAACCATATACGTATATTAGTTTTCAGAGGTTTACATCCGCTAGAATTGACGCTTTAATATCGAAGTGTGCAGTTCACAAGTGGAAAATTTAGATTCCCAAAAGACTAAACTCGGGGATTTCGGTTGTTGAAATATCCGTTTTGCAGTTATTGTGGAGATATTTGCAATATCCCGCCAGCGTAGTGTCAATCAAATGTTTTCGTGTGGCATAAACGATTTTTGGATAGCAGAGAATCGCTAGAAGATGATCAAAACACTCGAAACGAACAGTTGGACAATGGTGCACGATAACGCGCTATCTCGCAAGTCATTCAATGTTCGTCAATTTTTAGCCAGAAATGTTGTCTGCGTGCTCGATCATCCGCCATATTTGCCTGATTTGGCTCCGTGCAACTTCTCTTCATTTCTAAGACTAAAAAATTGAAATTAAAGGGATGCTTTTTCGAAGACATTCCGACCATCCAAACGGTTTCAACACCGGAACCAAAGGCAATGCCACAAAATCAGCCGAATCAAGCATTCGAATCCCTTCTGAATCTCTGTAACAAGTGTCAAGAATCGAAACAACGTGAGATTTCATTTCTATCGCGTTTTATTGGTCCAGTCTTAAAATTTAATCGTTACAAGCATTCGAATCCCTTCTGAATCTCTGTAACAAGTGTCAAGAATCGAAACAACGTGAGATTTCGTTTCTATCTTATTTTATTGCCCCAGTCTTAAAATTTAAGTGTTACGCCGTGCGTGTCAGTCCGATCGGATCGGACAGGAGGAATTAGCATCGCGAGAACGGTTGAATTTCCAGCGGGGAGAAAAAGCCGAAAAAAGAGAGACGCCCGGGAATTCAGGTCATGCGTGAAAGATGCGACGCCGGCGAGTAAACGCGCGTGTATTTAAAGCGCATCATAAACTAAAAAGCTGTCGTGACGTCTATACGGGATGCGAAACGGGGCTTGAATGCGCACTGCCAGTTATTAAACTTCGTGCCGGGCCACGGTTCATTAATCTGAAACAGAGGCGGCGTGACGTCGATTGTACGCGTTGATTTGTTGCCGCGCTGGCTGCGACCGAGATTTCGCTTAATTTCGGCTGCCGAACGATAGCTGCGAAATCGTTCGATTGCCGGCTGCGTTCGCCGCGACCGCCGCGCCCGCCGAATTTTATGTTAACGCCGATAAGAACAACCGGCGTGTATCATTTACGAAGATGGTCCCCTATTATGCCCGGAATTAACGTGCCGAAGACACCCCGTTTCCGCCTCGTCATGAATATTCAGCGCGGCGAGCGCGTAATCTTCGGGAGGGCGCCCGTAAATTCGTAGCGCGAAAACCGAACACCTGCGACAAACCTATCGCCGGCGATTCGCGTTCCGGGCCGATTTCGATGGGCCCTGGCTCGTTCACATTGCTCGCTCGTACGGTCTGCATCACGGATAGGCGATTCCGAATCAATTTTCTCGAGAACCGATTTCTTCGAAGCGATTCTTAAATATTCGATTTTTGAACGGAGCGATCTTTTTTTTCGTTACGATCTCCGATTCAGAGTCGCAATCATGCCATTAATTATTTCACAATGGACCGTACATTATCGGGCCATTTACAACATTTGCCATTCCTAAAATTATTGTTTTTAACCCTTACCTCAACAGCCGAGCACTCGGGTACCCTTTTGCACATTCAGCTTATCAATGTTTCGTCAATATTTATGTATTATTTATCAGTTCTCATCAATATTCATCAGGAAATATTTATCAATATTTATCAATATTTATATTGATTTATATACAGGGTGTTCCAAAAATGTCCCGCAATCCGAAAGTGACGGATTCCTCAGGTCATTTGAAGCAACTTCTTCCTTTACAAAAAATTTCTCCGAGGCACCGTTAACGAGTTATTAACGAAAAACAGTGATCAATGAGAGGCAGACTCGCTCAGCAAGGCGGCCGAGCCAATCGGCGGAACTGGGCTTCGACTGCTCGTTGGCTCGGCCGCCTCGCGCCAGCTAAGCTCGCGCGAGCCAACGGCGCCAGCGGTCGAGCGGTCGAATCCCAGCTCAGGTGGCGCGAGGCGGCCGAGCCAACGGCGCCAGCGGTCGAGCCGTCGAATCTCAGTTCAGGTGGCGCGAGGCGACCGAGCCAATGAGCGGAACTGGGCTTCGTGCGCTGGTTGGCTGGGCCGCCTCGCATCAGCCATACTCGATTCTTATTGGCCTCTGTTTTTCGTTAATAATTCGTTAACGGTGCCTCGGAGAAAATTTTTGTAAAGGAAGAAGTTTAATATAATATTATTTTATTTTTAATATAATAGAATATTTCGTCATACTTCATCGATATCTCTTCAAAATCCTTCTTGTTCCCGGTAAAATATTTCAATATCCGGCTAGATCGTTGTTATTTGGCACATTTTCTATCGATATCTGATTCGAGTGTACAATTTTGTTATCGTAAAAGGTACCAAAATTGGATAACAAAGTTTGATATATAAAACAATATAAAAGAAAATTAAGGTTTATATAATTATACAGAATTTGTATGAAACTGTATAACCTAATATAGGAGATCATCGTAGAGATGCCCGGGTAAGTGATAGTATTTCGGTCAATATTTTTGAGTCGATTATCAAAGACCCGTTTTTCTCGCGAATGCATAAAATCTGCAGTTTCTCGTGCCGTGCAATATTCGAAAATATAAGGGATCGTTCAACTGCGAATGATTCGAGAATGTCAATATATCGTTCCGAATCGATTAAAATTGTTAAACAAAGGACGGCGTTCCCGTTTGCCTCCATTCAGACCTCGCTTTTTATTACAACCGATTGCGCAAATTAATAGAATGCCAACATTTCAGATACATTACGAACGAATGATACGGGGGAGCTTTCACTCTTAATTGGATGTCAATTATGATCCAATTTAATTCGCAAAGTATTAACGTAACAATTTCCTGAACGGGGAGCATATTAATTTGATGGATGATTCGAGCATTGTGTTTAATAGGTAAGGAAAATTATAACCTAATTTGATAGAATGAATAATGAACTGTAGCCTCGGCACGATTCGAATATTGTTTCGATGTACAATAATCCATTTCGTTTCGACGATCCGGCCGATATTATCGCTTACAATTTTTGCACGTTATTCATTTCCGGATCTTGTCCGGCATTATGGTAACAAATTTGCCAACGTTGCCGGTAATAATAACATCGTAAACGCGCGATTCACCGACGGAATAATAACGCGATGCCGGATTGCAAAAAGACGGGAAAAGAACAAATTAAGTCGGACAAGAGGAAACACTGTGCAAACATGCATTGAATATATTAAAACACGTTAGGAGCGTCGCGCGGTGAGCGAGCCGGAGCTCTCGGAGTTTTTATAAAACCGGGCTCTACAAGTGCAAAATAATGTAACATAACGTAAAAGGAGGACAGAATCTCGGGGCATGTAACGCGAAGCGAAAATACGGGAACGAAAATGTTTTACGTAGAAATGTGGGCGGCGGTTTAACGAATAACAAGCTGAAAAATATGAAAACAAAGTTCCAACCAAATGAAGAGGAACTCCGCGTTCCTGCGCTTTGACCGGCACGCTTCTATATTCCGTAATTATACAATACCTTAATCGTATATTCTCCTTCAATTTCATTCAGCTTGTAAACAAAAATGGACAATTTTATTTAACCTCGTTTTTATAATTGTTGACAATCGGTAATTATAAAAATGAACCGCAAGGCTAGAATAATCGTATCTCCTCTTCTCACATTGTTCATCTTTGTTTACAAGCTCAGGGAAAATTACGAAGAATTTACTGTACCTCCTCTTCCCAAATTATGCATTTCTGTTCACAAGCTGAGTGACAATTGGAGAGAATTTACTATATATCGTATTACTATTGCATTGAATTCGTATTTATCCATGTATAAACGCGGGTGTAGGTTTAACGAATAACAAGCTGAAAAATATGAGAACGAAGTTTCAACCAAATGAAGAGGAACTGCGCGTTCCTGCGCTTTGACTGGCACGCTTCTACAGGGTGTCCCAAAAATATCTTGAAACCTGAAAGTGGCGGGTTCCTCAGGTCATTTGATGCAACTTTTACCTTTACAAAAATTTTCTCCGAGGCACCGTTAACGAGTTATTAACGAAAAACAGTGACCAATGAGAGGCGAGCTCGGCTGGCGCGAGCCAACGGCGCCAGCGGTCGAGCGGTCGAATCCCAGCTCAGGTGGCGCGAGGCGGCCGAGCCAAAACTGGGACTGGGCTTCGTGCGCTGGTTGGCTGGGCCGCCTCGCGTCTGCCATACTTGATTCTTATTGGTCACTGTTTTTCGTTAATAACTCATTAACAGTGCCTCGGAGAAAATTTTTGTAAAGGAAGAAGTTGTTTCAAATGGTCCGAGGAACCCGCCATTTCCGGATTGCGAAACATTTTTGGGACACCCTGTATATTCCGTAATTATACAATACCTTAATCGTGCGCCGTTTGAGAACAATGAAATATCTACTTTATGCGAAGTGTGCCGGGAGAAACTTTCTACGGACATTGTCGGAATGGGCTCGAAGATAAAAGGCCCGGAAGAAGGGAAATTTTAGTCGCGACCTACATACGCAACTGGAGACGCGATTCTACGCGCTGAAATCGCGCAGCCTTCGACAATTTGTCTGTTAAATTAGATCATCCGCGGATGATTCACGGTGACGATACGAACATTCTACGAGTTAAATTACTGCAATTACACTGTCCCACAGCATTTTGCGTTTCGATCAGGGACATTATACGAGGTATAATTACGATACCGGTATTATTCCTGAAAAGCTATACCGCAATCGATATAGTAATACCGAAATACGAATATGTTTATAATACCGAAACCAATATACTGCCGGAGACCGAAATTGTAAACAATTGTAACATTATTAATTATTAATTATTAATTATTAACTATTATAATTATTATTCTGGTTAATTATTTGTTTTGTAGTAAATTGTAGTAAATTGTAGTTAATTGTAAAAAATTGTAAAAAATTGTAAATTGTAAAATAAAATAATTTCGGTATTCCGTTCGGATGGAATACATCCGAAGGATTAAGGTGTTCATCCTAACGGTCGCACCGATTTTCGAGGCATTTACACTAATCTGACAAGAAAATCTTTGAAATAACAGTTAACGAGCACTTTGAGGAGAATAAAGTGCACTAAGAAAAATGTCGAAAATTTTTTTATTCGATAAGAAGCTCCTCAATTTTTTTAAATAGCACAATATATTTTTTACTTTACAGCGTTATGAATTCGTTTTTAGGTCAGCGATAACGTTATAAACAAAGTAAACGCTAAATTTCTTAAAACTGTAGATTTACTAATGAACGATAGAGCGCTATCCAAAAAACATGATTTTCGACCGACACGTGAGCCGGGTATCTGTGCGTGCTGGATCGCGAAGTAAACATTTATTCAAGTAGATGCATCCTTCACCCTCCCCTCCCCCTCGGAATAAGAACCTTTTTCTGCAGTTGCCTCCCGCAGCATAATTTTCCTTCTTTCTTCAATCATTTTAATAAATTGAAATTGCTACATCAACATTCTCAGTTGCTTTTTACACTATCTTCGGTTTCACCCATCCAACTTTGCCATAGATCGACAAGCATTGCAATCTAATGATAATACGGTGGAACATTGATTCTCCGAATTCGGAATTGACAATTAATTTCTTTTTATTTACGATAGATTATCAATGCTACGTTATGAAATGTTAGGACGAGATTTGATCGACGACCAGCGAGGTCGTTAATAAAAATCCGAAGTCCCCGGGACGAGTTCCAGAATTCGAGGCAATTGCAGAAAAGTTGTGCAGAAACTTTGATCGTCCCGCCGAATAATTCATTCCCCGGGAAGTAATTTTTAAAAGAACGTTAAGTCCAATTTGATGAAATTTGCCTGCGAATTTCCGGGCCCAGATGTCGCCGAGCAGCGCCGTCCGAATTTCTCCGTATAAAAGCCGATCATCCGTCCGAGCCGATTAGTATCGCAACGGGGCCTTCGGATCGCATCGGTCGCAGCCGAATTTATCATAGAACGTCGGACTGTTTCGTTGCCGCGGAAGTCTCTTAACGTCGGATCGGACGAGAATTTATTTTCGACTTTCCCGTGGAACAAGTCGTTTAATCATACTTCGATTTCCGTCGCGTCGATGCGCCGGCGACGACGGTCACGTCTCCGACGCGATAAATGCAAAGTACGTACTAACGGTAACAGAAGGTTCCACGGAATGTTCTGCGGCTCTCTACGCCGTGGAGAATCGAACCGAACGAAAGGGACTCCTTGATAAACCGGACACGCGCGTCCTCTTTCCGCGCGCCGAGCATTTCACGCGATTTCGGCGCGCGCGCGCGCGCGAGCGCGAGTAATCTCTCTGTCCCGAGCGTACATTTCGAAAATAAGAAATTTCAACTATTGGCAGTTGCTAATAACGGATACACGAATTGCGCAAATTTGGCGCGAACAGATCCGAAAGCGATTTTTAACCCCGTCTCGAACGACGATCGAACTTCCAGAATTTGTTTCGCTTGAACGATAAAAGATACAGGAACGATGCTTGCGCCAAATAATTCTGCAGACTTTCTCGAACACGATAGTATATTATTTAACGACGTCATGGACATTTGAGCGCGTTCGAATAATTGTTAAATGCAATTCGTAAAGTCGACGCGTGAATTGAAAACAATTTTTAATTGAGCGAGGCGAGAACGATTTTGTTTTATCGTTGCGTTATCGTTTCGTTGTGTTAATGTTTTCCCGTATAATCGAGTTTTCGCACTTTTCGAACGGCAACAGTTTGATTAGACCCGATCCGAAATAATTAGCGACCGAGCAACACTCGGCGGATAAATGATTGGCGATTCGAAATTCGCGATTGGCGCATTCCGCGAGGATTACCGATAATTTGGTGAACGATCTCGGGTTTTTGGGGGACAGTTACACGCTTTACATCGTGTTAGCCCGCGACCAACGAAATAAAACGCGGCGGCGCGGGGCGAGCCGCGCGGCAGCATCGCGTGTATGCATTTAAAACGGTAATTGCGAAAGTCCGTAGTCCGGCTTCGGAGCTCCCCGATGGTTAATCCGGTTTATTAAGTTTTATCAAGTTTTCACGGTGGGGAACTTTCGTAAGTAATTATTATAATTATCGCGGCGGGCGAGTTTAAGCACCCTCCTTGTTTCAATAAACCGCTCTGCCATGTTTAATGCGGCGTGTACGGCTACGGCTGAGTTACGTTAATTAGCTGGCCAACCCGCTAAATAATTTACAGCCGAAAAGTAATCGACCTTTGGCTCGGTTGCAAATGAAACGCGACCGTGCCGCGTTCAAACTGTTGTCCTGCTCATTGAATCACATGGACACGCTATTATGCGGCCGAAATCGCGGCGATCCTCGAAATGCTCATCGAAAAATCGACCCCCGGCATCCTCGTTTCTATCACCGGGATAATTAAAAAGCTACTCCCGTTTGCGGTGCGCTGTTAATTTAAGGTTCGCCGAAAACGACACGGTGTGGGCCGCGATTTCGGGATTATAAATCGTTGCTCGAATTCCATACTGGGATACATTTAAATAACGAGGTTTAAAGAAAAAGCCGTTGAAAGTTTTATTTTATGCTAATGCATAGTGAACAAAACAAAAGATATCTCGAGATCTAATCAACCGATTACTTTGAAATTTTGCAGTTATCTTTACTATAACGTAGACTAGGGATTGACGACCGATTTTTAAAAATTATCAATCATTTCGGAGAATATTAACAAAAACGTAGAATTTTTTGTGCACAAATTCAATAGGTCAAATACAAATAGCTGCCATTTTGATAATTTCCACAAAAATGGGAATGTTCGATCGTCAATGCCTAAAAAATATATCCTAGTTTCAAGCACTTTTTGAACTTTTTCTCTGGGTAATCCCATTTGGTAGAAAATCTCCGAAAAAGTCGTTTAAAGCGAATAGTATTTAAAACAAATTCAACGCTGTCTTTTAATAAGTTGTACCAATGTAAAGCGCGCCACAAAAACGTGTATCAATCGAATGTTTCCTTGTTTTTTCTACTGTTATTTTAAAAGTACGATTAATTTTCGAACGCGTCGAAGTGTTCTAACCCCTCGAGTGTTCAACCCCTTAACACGTTCCGTGCCACGTGTACCATCGATGGTACACGCTTGCATGTTTACTTAGTGAACTGAACAAATTGTTTACAAGAAATTTAGAACCGAAGAATCAATTTCCACCGCAAGAATGGGCGTTGATAAGTTTTTGTTACGTTGTTATGTGTACGAGAATTAATAATTGCACGTAATACATCAAGTTTTAGTAAAATATCAAAGTGTGAAGATTCGAGTAAAAAAAGCTCGGCACGGAACGTGTTAATAAATGAATTGCCGCTGCGTCGCGACCCCCGCGAATTATCTGGCGCATACACGAAGATGACGATCCAGGAACAAGAGAACGGCCAGCCGCGTCCCGTCGCAGTCCGACGCGACGCATGGCCGGGAAATACGGGATGCATAGGTTTTACGCGATTATGTAAATTTTTGATGCCACCTTGGTCAAAGTTTGAGGTTGCGGAAACACGCTCCGCGGGCCTGGGAGCACGGAATTGGACACGTACGTACAGAGCGGAACTTCCGAGGAGGTTTTTGGCTCGGACCCGACGCCGACGGTTACCTGCGGGTCCTTGTAGAAACAGCAGCGCTCGATAGAGCGCTATCCAAAAAACATGATTTTCGACCGACACGTGGGCCGGGTATCTGTGCGTGCTGGATCGCGACGTGAGCATTTATTCAAGCAGATGCATCCTTCACCGCCCCCCTCGGAATAAGAACCTTTTTCTGCAGTTGCCTCCCGCAGCATAATTTTCCTTCTTTCTTCAATCATTTTAATAAATTGAAATTACTACATCAACATTCTCAGTTCTTTTTACACTGTTTTCGGTTTCACCCATCCATCTTTGCCATAGATCGACAAACTTTGCAATTTAACCCTTTGCACTCGAGTGGTGACTCAAAGGCACCACTAAAATTTGTTACATCACGTTTTAAGATAATTTTTATATTAACAAAGTTTAGATTTAAAAAATTGTCAAGAGTGTAATTGTTGTGCGAGCCCTAAGAATCAATTTCATATGCATAAAATGCATTTTATCATATAAAATAAAAAATACTACAAGTGAGAAAAATGATTTTATATTTACAGTTAAAATAGCTTCGAGTGCAAAGGGCTAATGATAATACGGTGAAACTTCGATTATCAGAATTCGAAATTGATAAATTATCAATGCTACGTTATGAAATGTTAGGTCGAGGTTTGACCGAGGTCCTTCTATAATTTAACCCTTTGCACTCGAAGCCACTTTAACACGCCCTCAAAGACCGCACATTTTCGAACGCTCCAAAAACATGCTTGGCAAGTAACAGGAAGCGGATACGCACATTTCTAATTTGTGCATTTAGTATTCTTAAATAATACTATATATACATAGTTTATATATCTGTTTATTATATAAGATTTTTTACATTTTAACTATTATTTATTATACAGATTTGAATATTGATTTAGAGTGTGATATTTGGAATGATTCATTTGTTTCGCTAAAATTACTTAGGAATGCGAGAGGCTTCGTTACCATGGTTACGTAACAGAAATATTTGCGGCTGGTTGCTTAAGTTGCCGATTAAATAAAAAAAACATGAAAACGAGATATCTCGTGACCCGTCCGCAACGTTCAATTTGCTAAAAACGAGATATCTCGTGAGCCGTCCGCAATGTGTTAACTGTAAATCATAAATAATTTCTCTGACTTATAGTATTTCCGTTTTATATGACAAAGTGCATTTCATGCGTACGAAATTGTGTCTTGTGGCGATCCGTAGTTGCAGTTACACTTTTAGCTTGGAACGTGATATAACAATTTTAGTGGTGCCTGAGAGTCACCACTCGAGTGCAAACGGTTAATCGTTTTTACTTCGAATAGTAAAAAATAATAAAAATCGACGGAAATCCATTTCGGTTGATCGAGAGTTTTCTGCACTTCGGTATTACAACGTGCAGCGAATGTATCCGGCAACGAGATATCGCGTGAAAAGTCCGGTTTGTTCGGAAAGTCTGCCTTGGCCGGCAAAGTCGATCATGTATTAAGAAGGATTTTTCCGAGCAAAATAAGAGAGAGCATCGAAACTGAAGATTAAATTCAGGAAAGAACCGCCGCTAATCGGCCCGTCGCTATTAAATGAAAGACCCGGCCGAGGGAACGGAAAAGAGGCAGAAGTTATCTCTCCGGTAGAACGGTTATCTCTCAGTCTTTCGTTCTACGATTATGTTCCGGTTCAATCGTCATCAATCAGAGACTCCATTCAGCCGTGCGAAAAAGAAAGCCGGAGGAACGGGACGTTGAATTAAAATATGGGAGCACAATTTCCTCCGCAGATTTCCATCCGCTATTTAAAGGATTTAATCGTCTAAGTGCGCGTTTAAAAGTTAATCGAGTTTCAGCGCGGGTCTTTCTCGCGGATCGCGGCGCCGTGCGAACAAGTCGACGGACGCGATTTTCTTACGGGGAAACAATGATCGAGCTTCTGTCCGCGAGAAGATTCTCGCTGGAATTTCGGCGATGAGTGCTCGGCTTCGCGGCGAGTCGTTCGAAAACGATTACCGAGCGGACGGCAGAGTGTATCGAGTAAATTGGTTTTAAAAAATCAATTTTCCATTAAAATGTTCATACTTTAATACTGTTAGTATCTTAATCGTATTTATATTCAACAAATTTTATTAAGATCCAAGCGTCCTCGCGATTTATTTTGCAGTTGGATGCACCCTCCCGTTAGGTCAATTTACACCCGCCATCTAACAAATTTAATTTTTAACAGCATTTTTGACGCGTAATAATTGAGTAATATTGACGAGTGATATAACAACAGTAATACGATAATTGAAAAATATATACATTTTGAAATATATTCAACCGTAAATAAATATCAAGAAAGAAATAATTAACAACAAATATTATATAAAGAAATTACAGCGATAAAATATTTTCAATTATCATCGTTATTATGATCGAGCGTTTACAATCTATTCCACGGATGCAAATATAAAATTTTCGAAATTGATCCTTTTATTCTCGAACGCCAACTTCCACGCTGTGGAACGGCAGAATCTCTTTGCTGCGGATTAATTACCGTTTGTTGCTTCGTCACTGTCCGAGAATGCCGACCGCGGACCATTATGCGAAGAAACTAGGCGGATATTAAATAATAAACGATGAGACGGCCGAAAGAAATGACACGCCTTTGCGCGGCTCGTCCTATTAAAACGTATTATTAAATTTCGGATACAAAGCGGCGCTGATGGTACGCGGAAGCTTCCCCCACCCACACGCCCCGACCATTCTTTTCTTTCTGCTTCTACTCCCGCTTCTTCTTCGTCGTCTTCTTCTTTTAAATGTGACGGAGTTGCGGATGCTTGACTTTCTATTACCCTCGAGCGGTACGAGTCTTTGATACAAACACTGTGTCGTGCTCGTGCTTCCATTATTTCTCATACAACGTACACCCCCCGCCAAAAGTTTCGCCCCAATCCGTCCTCTGCTTTGTACCCTTTTAGACGCGATGCGACGCCCTACAAAACTTTGTCGCCCATTTCCGCAGTTTCACCGTGCGTTTCACCGTGCGTTTCATCGAACCGTAGACTCGATTTTACGGACACACACGATTTTTTGGAAAATTTTCGTATCCTCCGATCGTAAATTGCAGTTTGTTTTTCGTCGTAACGACGAACGCTTGCGACGTTCTAATAACTGGATATACAAATCCTTCGCTATCGCAGTTTGAATAAAAGTGATTGCAACATAGCGCGAACTCGCATAAAAGTTCTGAAGCTGATCGTAACGCGCCGACAAGACAGAAAAATAAGACCTTGAGGACTGTTTCCGTAGCTAAGACATACAAATACGCGAATGCCTTCGAGTCCAAGGCATTCTCGTGGACAAACTTATCAAAATTGCAAACGAGGACAAATTCGTTTCATCCCTTATAGATGGTGTTCCACTCGAAATAAGATCAAAACCTTCTCGAACTTTTACGAATGCTGCGTACAACTGGAGATGCATAAAATCCGCAGTTTTTCGCCGCCAAAGAGAAAATTCACCGCGTCGAATATACGCGCGATTACAGCAACAATAAATCGATTTGTAACAGCGAAACTGAAGAATGTGTTCGCGGTGTCCA
The DNA here is from genome assembly GCF_051020955.1 of Megalopta genalis. Lineage (NCBI taxonomy): Eukaryota > Metazoa > Arthropoda > Insecta > Hymenoptera > Halictidae > Megalopta > Megalopta genalis. The sequence continues at coordinate 18,028,465 of NC_135019.1, read as the reverse complement.
AAATTGTTTTCACCCGAGCAACCGAACGTAATTAAATACTTGAGACTATATTGCGCAAATTCGGTTAAAAAGAAGGCAAACTTGGTGATGCAGTTCAATGAAAAAAGCCAAGGTCACCTTTAAATCTCGGAAGCATGTCTATCCAGCAAAAATTCGCGACCATTATAGGACGTCACCCTCGAAACAGGGTAAAATTGATTTGAAATATTTTTTCGAGCGAACTATAGTTTAGGTTAGGGCTCGAAACAAAACTGTTCGGCGGACCTCAGGAGCGTACCGTCGTGGCGCATTAACTATTCGTGGTTAACACTCATTATTGTGTTACATATTTAATGGAACACAAATCAGAACTTTTTAATGTTTTCAAAGATTATGTTGCAAAAAGTGCCGCTCACGAGTCCGAGTCTGCCTGCATGCCACCTTCCCCAGGCCCAGAAACCCAGCGCGTGGCAGAATATCCTCGTGACAATTGTTCGTATCAGCTAAGATGGACGTGCCAATATTCAAGTGAGCAGTTCGGGAGTGGGTTAACCTACTGTCTCTGCATGTATCTCCCTATTTTTTACATTATATTAACCCTTTGCACTCGAGTAGTGACTTTCGGAGACCACTAAAATTGTTGTATCACGTTCCAAGATAATTCTCATACTAACACAGTTCAGATCTAAAAAATTGTTAATAATTGTCGTGTTGTAAGTGTTTATACTATGTCGTATAAAATGGAAATTCTACAAGTTGGAAAGATTATTTAAGATTTACGGTTAAAACGGCTTCGAGTGCGAAGGGTTAAAAATAACATCAATCTTATAAAAGAAAATTAAATTTTCTTTACGTCGATATATCCACTGCTGTTTTTATTTAGCCATTGGACTAACTCGACATCCGTTTCATCAGTCTGTCTATTATTTTCGATCCTATTTCGTAAACATATCGTACGAAATGAACTCAGCATATACAGGGTGTCCCAAAAACGTCTCGCAAACCGGAAATGAGTGGGATGATGAAAATGATCATGAGTGAGAACCTGGGATCAATTGAAGTAACTTTTTCCTTAGCGAAAATGCAATCCGTGGCTTCGTTTACGAATTATTAATGAAAAACACTGACCAATGAGAGGCGAGCTCGCCTAGCGCTTGGCGGCCGAGCCAATGAGCGCACGAAGCCCAGTTCCGCTCATCGGCTCGGCGGCCTTGCGCCAGCATATGTCACCTCTCATTGGTCACTCTTTTTCATTAATAACTCATAAACGAAGCCGTGGATTGCATTTTCGCCAAGGACAAACTTACTTCAAATTACCTCAGGAACCTCCCATTCTCGGATTGCGAGACATTTTTGGGATACCCTGTATGTTCTCACTGAACAAAATGCAATAAATGGTGAAACAAATTGCATAAGCGACAAACACTTCTAACTTAATATGTACATACTTTCTACAATACGATGCCATAAAATTTAACGCCGAACATGAAATATTACCGAAAAACCGAATAATAAATTACGATTTATATTAAATCGGCAGGTGTCCCAGCACTTTTGGAGGGGGTGTAAGTCGATTATCGTGGGCCTCCCTTAACAAGGAAACTTCTTGATCCTGGACGAGCATGGAACGGCTGCCGGTAAGCGAGCATTCGGGTAGTATATTTTCCAGCGCGGCCGGGGATTTTTCGAGCGGGAGGCACGCGTATATTAATCAACGGCCGGGGCGACAGGAGCCGGTGTAAGACATTCTGGAACGGCGGGAAAACAATGGACAATTAATGCACGCCATTCGTCGGGCGCATTCCGCGAGCTCTGAACTGCCGCGGCAGCCCATTTGCTCCGGGAAGTTGCACAAAGGATCGGCGAATGCCATAGACCGGCGCCGAGCCGCGCCGGGAGCCGCGTGTCTCGATTCGTTTTTGGGAAATGAACCCTCTCCCTCCGTTCTTCCCTCCCTCCCTCCCTCCCGCACTCCCGGCGAACTCGTCTTACGTCTGTCATGCGCCGCCGCCCGGAATGGGACACGATATAGGGGAATTCCGCAGCGACGAATTAAAGAGGATGCACCCAGGCCCGCAGCCACGTGCTCGCACGTTCATTGTCGCCGAGGAATTAAGACATTCTTCGACGGCCGGAGTGGAATTCTTGCCGTGATTTCATCGTTTCCGACGGGAACCGGCGATAACGGCAATTAAACTTCGCACGAATAAGTGCGGGAACTTAGCCGAGAAACGGGCTCGCGTCGGCCGACGACTGGAAAAGCGACGCCTAGAGAGCGGATTTTATGCTGGCGGTCGCTGGCGTTGCTCGATTTCTCGGAGAACGTGGAAAATCGTGTAAACAGATGCAGTGAGCAGCAAAAGTGTCCACCGCGCCTTTTAAAACGGTATAACCTTTTTAACCCTAGAAAGATAACCATATGACAACGTACGTAAAAGATAACCATACGCTTCAGAGGCGCATGCTTTTCTAAGGCGTCAATTTTATACTAACAATGGATATTTATTTAAGTTAATCTAGTCATTTTAAAGGTTTGGCATTATTGTAAAAATAAAATGCATTTATATTATATTTTTTTATATTTTAAGTAATTTTAAACTTAAATCACTAGACCTCTATGAAAACGGTGCAGTCAGTTGTTTATTTCGCAGGCGCCTCTGCGACGTAGGTTATCTTTCTCGGGTTAAAGCTGGTTTAAATGACTTTAGTTATTATGTATATGTTTGAGGGTCTAGTTCACTGTACAATGACTAAAACACTTTTTGTTTAAATATTGCTATTGGAATAAAATGAATGTAAAAAACTCTCGTTTTTTTTCCTTTTTAATATGAACTACGACGAAGTCATTTTCAAGTCGTATAGACCAGTTTTAAAAGAAACTTACAGGGTGTCCCAAAAATGTCTCGCAATCCGGAAATGGCGGGTTCCTCGGATCATTTGAAGCAACTTCTTCCTTTCCAAAGTTTTCTCCGAGGCACCGTTGACGAGTTATTAACGAGAAACAGTGACCAATAAGAATCGAGTACGGCTGACGCTAGACGGCCCAGCCAACCAGAAAGTCGCGGTAGGTTGAATGTATAATACTTACCGAAAGAAGTTGATAAAACTTTACGTATCGTTAAAACGATACGTAACGCTATTACAGATAGTACAGCGTATGGTTTATATTGCAATACTGTCTCATTTAGTGCATGCGACAAATAAAAAGAAAATAAAAGTCGAAAGTACAAAATTCAAATAAAAATTGACAATTAACACGTTCCGTGCCGAGCTTTTTTTACTCGAATCTTCACACTTTGATATTTTACTAAAACTTGATGTATTACGTGCAATATTATTAATTCTCGTACACATAACAACGTAACAAAAACTTATCAACGCCCATTCTTGCGGTGGAAATTGATTCTTCGGTTCTAAATTTCTTGTAAACAATTTGTTCAGTTCACTAAGTAAACATGCAAGCGTGTACCATCGATGGTACACGTGGCACGGAACGTGTTAAACATTATATAAATATGAAATTCATATTTTCCTTGACGCAATATAAAGTATTCTACAGGGTGTCCCAAAAATGTCTCGCAATCCGGAAATGGCGGGTTCCTCGGATCATTTGAAGCAACTTCTTCCTTTACAAAAATTTTCTCCGAGGCACCGTTAACGAGTTATTAACGAGAAACAGTGACCAATAAGAATCGAGTACGGCTGACGCGAGGCGGCCCAGCCAACCAGCGCACGAAGCCCAGTTCGGCTCAATGGCTCGATCGCCTTGCGGTAACTGTGCTGAGGATTCGACCGCTTTGACCGCTGGCGCCGTTGGCTCGGCCGCCTCGCGGCAGCTGATCTCGCCTCTTATTGGTCACTGTTTTTCGTTAATAACTCGTTAACGGTGCCTCGGAGAAAATTTTTGTAAAGGAAGAAGTTGCTTCAAATGACCCGAGGAACCCGCCACTTTCGGATTGCGAGACATTTTTAGGACACCCTGTAGATCACAAAAATTTACGTTTTTCAACGAAACTTCTAGAAAAGCTACTTCAAGATGCATATCACAAAATAATCATAAAGATATTCACCAAAAAAAACCCGATTAAATTGAAACAATAAAAGCTCTAAACGCGACGGTTTCCCTTGTCCCGTAATATCCGCGAGCTTTTCGCCAACTGATTCGAATCGCTTCGAATCGCAAGGTGGCCCGTATTCGACGATTCTCGGCAGCATTAACGTATTATTATCCCCGTTCCGAGTCAGTGGAGCATGCAGGTGGGTTCGTCTGGCAATTTCTCTGTTGCTTACTTGTTCGCGGAAGCAGCATTTCCGCGAGATATCGAGAAGTCGAACGAGCTAGGACGCGCGGCGATGTCCATCTCGTAATAAAGCGGCCGAGAAGAATCCGCGGACAATTTACTGGCCCGGAAAACTTCTATAGACCAGCAAAGTGGAAGATGGCGAATAAAGGGAAGTCCGGCGCCGATAGCCACACGTATGCACACGTGGAAATTGGAAAATGCTTTGCATAGTTACCGGCGCGGCGGCGGGAGATGCCGAGCACAAACTCGGCTCGGCTCGGCTCGGCAAGGCTCGCCGCGGTTCGGCCCCCGAACGACGCCGATACGCTTCGACGGCGGTTCTGCCGGATTATTTGTTTTCCACGGCATTCGTTCGCCGAGTTTCGGGATCTCGCTCGCCCGATATTATTAGTTTTATCGACTAATGAAAAACAATTCCCGTCGGCGAATCAATTTAGTATTGCCTCCCTTCGCTATTCGGCCTCTGAATAAAAAGATCATTAGAAGCGAACAGTAAAAAAATTTTCCACCGAATGTGTGCTTGGTCCGGGGGAGATTAAAACGCGTTTATCGAGGCTCCGCCCAATTTTTATGGTAGTATACGCGGGAATGAATGAATTTGTTAATAATTAATTCCGCGAGAGCGTGTTTATAATTCTTCGATCTTTGACAATTTTATATTATTATTATTATTATCATTATTATTATTTATTGGTAAACCGGCTGGAACATCTATGTATACGCAATAGTTTAAACAAAGGAGCAATGCATTGCATGATTGCACTATTATGCAATTGACGTTTAAAGGTTTATCGGGAACCGGTAAGGAAATCGACGTTGCCATTTCGTGTGTACGTAGGATGTAACATCGAATCAAGTTTTATTTAACTTTAAGATTGCATACCTAAAAGCACGATCTAAATTTAAGCACGACTGTCGAGTGGTAGAAATTGATCTGTCCAAGCAAAGATCGATCGTTCGATCGATTGTTTTAATCAAATTGAAAGCGAGACTTTTGTCTGCGATTTTTTCTTTTTGTTAATTTTTAACCTTGACATCGATCCTCAAGGGTCGGTAGCAACCGCGCTTTAATGTATTTGATTTTATAATTGAAATTCGATTTCTATGCTCCGACTACATATGTAAGTTGGTCGTATTGGAGTTGTGCAGTATTTGCAATCGCGAAATGCCACGGGACGACCGAATTTGTATGCATAAAATCGGCGAAATGTCTACTGAACTCTCTCCCTCTCTCTCTCTCTTTCTCTTTATCATGGTTTCATGAATCGAGGACATCGTAGACCATATCGTCGAAGCGTACTCCAGAATGGGACGAACAAAGGTAATCTATAGAAGTCTCCACGTATGTACGGAATGAAAATCGGTTGCGAAGCGTAAAATAAAGCCCATGGTCCTCGATGCCGAGTTCGCTACAGTGGAAATACGGCTCGAAAAATCTGGAGTGGAGGAGGAGCGTATTCCGGCATCTTTCACTTCGGCTATTCAGGAAGGTGTAACGTTGCTAATGCTTCAAGGGTAGATAATTTCTATAATGTTCATAATGATTTTCTAAATGTTCAAATCCACATCATTCTCTTGGCACCGTACATCGAGTCTTGCGAAATCGGCTTGGGACGTGGCGAAAGATTTTAACATCGACGGCGAAGAAGTGGAATTTGCAAAAGATCTTTATCACAGAAATGTCTATGACCCAAAAATGAGGAGTTCCTAAGGTCATTTGAAGTAACTTTTTTCTTAGCGAAAATGCGATCCGCTGCTTTATTTACGAGTTATTAACGAAAAACACTGACCAATAAGTGGCGAGCTCGGCTGGCGCGAGGCGGCCCAGCGCCAACGGGCGCACGGAGCACAGTTCCGCTCATTGGCTCGGCTACCTAGCGCCAGGCGTGCTCTCATTGGTCACCGTTTTTCGTCAATATCTCGTAAACAAAGCGGCGGATCGCATTTTCGCTAAGGAAAAAGTTACTTCAAATGACCTCAGGAACCCCCCACTTCCAGATTACGAGACATTTTTGGGACCGCAAAATCACCGCAAAATTAACCAAGTAAAATTAAAAAGACTGTTGGAGTCTCCGTTAATCTCAAAGAGGTTCGGTAAAGATTTTGAGCAATATTCTAAATTCTATCTGTATTTGAAAACCTTGTACTTCAATACAAAAACAATACTGTTAAGCAAATATTCTAAAGCCACGATTTTTAGTATTTCAAATAGTGGTATATTTAACTCCATAGCCGGAACCTCTGTTGCAATATGGGGTGCGCCTCCCGCAGAGCTAAAGGGATCCAGTAAGCCCGTAAATAAATAACGATACAAATAGTAATAAATGTTAATAATAATAATAATAATGAAATTAGCTTTTGTTGTCATTCCGAATCGACAAGAGAGATTCCATTCGACCCTGCATCAGAGAATAAATTAAGAAAAGAAGCAAAAATTCGCTCGAATCCCCATTCAGCGAGAGACCAGCTGTTTGTCTTCCACCTACGTATCCGGATAATGAATTTGGCTGCCTCCGGTTGTCGGCTAACAAGACTCTCTCTCTTTCTCTCTCTCTTCGGAGAACCGCCTCGGGCATCTCAAAGAAGTTATAATATTCGTTTTAGCGGCAGTAATGGGATATATTAGCGAGCAGTCGAACGGCGAGCGAAGGAAACCGGTGTGTCTGCTCGCGGTAGCATAAGCCAGCCGAATATCGGAAACTCGACGGAACACGGTGCTATTAAATTAACGCGTACGAGGCAAAGATAATCCGTCCGCGGGTAATAATACCTGTTCCTGGATTATTTCGCTGCCGTATTAATTCGTGACCGGTAATTCCTTATTTCAGAGACGGACACGGTTATGTGAAATTAAGGAAGGCAGGACAGGACACGGGGTCTGTTGGCCGTTGCCCGGGAATCCTCGCGTCCCACGGGAAATACTTCTCCTTTTTCTACTCCTCCTCCCTCCCCACAAAGTGGCAAAAAGGAATACTTCGAACGTTCTCTTTTCGCTCTTCTCTCTTTCTCTCTGTCTCTATCTTTCTTTATCTCCCTCTCGGCTCGCAGCGAAGAAATTTAATTTCGCGTTACGCGACTCCGGAGTCCAACAGTTTTACGCGGAACAATATTCATAGAAATTTCGGCGCCGCCGGAATTAGTCTTCTGACAGGGCCTGCGCCTCGCCTCGCAGCTGTCGTGCCATGCAAGGCTTAGTATCACCGGCGAAACATGCCACATTTCTGTTCCCGGTGTTTCACACCGCCGAGCCCGCTCCGCGCCCGCATTATGCATACACAAGACAGCCCCGTGATTCGTCGGCCTTGCTGCGAGGATCCGCCGACGCGTATCGCCCGCGAAACGAAGATACCGATTCATGATCGTTCGCCTGTTACCTAGTCTCGAGTCCAGCTCGCTGGATGGTCTAGATGTCCATGTTCTGACAGCTCCGAAAGTTACACCGATTTTTCCCGATCACGATTCTCGTCCGATGTTCAGGTTCGAAAATCATTTCTGCTTCAACCGCGAGAGATATTTGAACGGTTTTTCCGTAGAACGATTCTGTAGGCTCTCCCAAATAAGACGGTACAGTAATGTCTCTCTAATTGACGCTCAGATTGTCCTTAAAAATGTACAATTTGGGAAGAGAAGATTCGGTTATTCGAGCCTTGCGGTTCGTTTTTATAGTTACGAATTGTCAACAACTATAAAAAACAAGCTACAAGGCTCGAATAATCGTATCTCCTCTTCCAAAATTGTTCATTTTTGTGCACATTCTTGTAACATTGTGGACGTTTGAACGTGTTTGAACGACGTTCGAAGAGGGCTTGGACGTCTCCAAGGTGTCGATTTTGTTGAACACCTTTCTATTTATAATTTATCTATTTTTCATAGATTCTGCTTATTTTAAGCATTTGATTGCCACGTCGATTATGTATGTATGACATAATTTTCTTATCGAACTTGGTACTTGATCTTGATTATAGTGTAGGAAACAAACCAATGTTTCTTAGAATGTACAGAGCTCAAGAAGATTATAGATGTAATTTAATTAATTTTTTTAATTAATTTTGTGCTTTCTATTCTTATACCATGAAATAAGTTGTTTCGATTTTGTTTAAAGCAAAGCACCGTTTGGGCCCGGAGCATAAATATAGTTATTCGACTGCCTAGTTTCTGACCATTAATTGAAGTATTTACACATTTCATTAAGGTCCACAGAAAAACTAGCATATCTAGAAGGAGTATCTTAAAACATATATGAAAAAATGTGATAAATAAAGTTATGTATAATCGCTTGAGAATACTCAGTTATAGTTTTGACAAAAAGTGCCATTTTGTTGGTCACTCGATCGTTAAATTTGTTAAGGAGAGAAGTTCGGCGTGGACTGAAAGATTTCCTTAAATATCCACAGTCTACTTACAAAGAATCCATTTTACGCAAGATATATCTAAAAATATTCCAATCAACCTGGTAATCAGATGGAAGAAACGCGAGTAGAATAAAGATCGACATCTTTCCGCGATTAGTCTAATAATTCCAGAAGGGTAAAACAGTGCTTCAAACTCGTATAACCCGCACTCCGCTAACGATGAACACAGTTATCTCTATCTAGTCTTTACGATGTACCACGTGGCCTAGATTTAACCAACGTTTACCCAGCATCGACGCGTAGAGGGTCTCGCATTTCGGGAGAAGAATCGGGTAAAAAGCGCCGAGAGATCACCCTGTGCCCTGTATCATCAGAAGAAGCGTTTCCGGGTTTCAATACGATAAGCAGAGTACTCTAAGAGCTCGGCGAGAGGGCCCACTTAAGAATTCATCAGAGAGGTCCGCGCTTTGTCTGAGCGTTCTCTTCTTTAACCCCTAAAGCCCTCTGCTTTCTATTGTTATTTGTCTTGTCGCGCTGTCTCCGGGGACGGAGAACCCGGTCTGGCATCTGCAACCAGCATCGCAGCCCCAGCAACTCCTGTGTGTGTGTGTGTGTGTGTGTGTGTGTGTGTGTGTGTGTGTGTGTGTGTGTGTGTGTGTGTTGGCTCCTTAGCGAAAATTGCACGGCCCTAATATCTCAAGGAAAAGGGCGCCCGTAAGTATCCGCTCGTCGAATCGGTTTCCCGTCGTCGACGCGGCGATTCGCACCGATTCCGTTCACGTGGCTTCAATTCCGCTCGCCGCGGCGGAGGAATTTGAAAGAAATTGGCCCAACAATTTTCTCGGAACGGTCCCGCGGCTTTGAAGTCGCCGGCTGTGTAATCGTTGCCCGGGCACCAACGTTTTCGTGCGTACCTCCTCTTTAGAGGCTCTTATCGGCGACCGGTTTCCATCAAGGTTAGTTAACGCTTTTCTACGCGGCGAGCTTATTAATGCGCTTATTGGCCGAGGCTGCAGCGCGCCTTTCACCGGCAATTGATACGGAAACGACGCGTTTTCCCTTTGCTCGAACGGGCTCCACGCTTTATTGTAGCTTCCTTCGTCGAATTTTATATTTAAAATCGTGCATTCGATACGCGGCGGAATGTTCCGATAGAGAACGTTTATAGCATTTTTCATGTCACGCGGAAAGATTCTCGAGCAAATTGAATCGTGGATCAAGGAACTTAGAGACTTCGAGCTTTTGAAATGAGCGTATCTAAGATCGTTGCGCGAATTTTTCTCAGAAAGTCGCGGTATAGGTTGAATGTACTTACCGAAAGAAGCTGAGAAACTTTACGTATCGTTAACGTTCGTGTAAAATTTGATGTTTCAATAAATATGCGTGTCAGTAAATTCATGATACACGTTAAAGCGATGCTATTACAGATAGTACAGCGTATGGTTTATATTGCAATACTGTCTCATTTAGTGCATGCGACAAATAAAAAGAAAATAGAAGTCGAAAATACAAAATTCAAATAAAAATTGACAATTAAACATTATATAAATATGAAATTCATATTTTCCTTGACGCAATATAAAGTATTCTATAGGGTGTCCCAAAAATGTCTCGCAATCCGGAAATGGCGGGTTCCTCGGATCATTTGAAGCAACTTCTTCCTTTACAAAAATTTTCTCCGAGGCACCGTTAACGAGTTATTAACGAGAAACAGTGACCAATAAGAATCGAGTACGGCTGACGCGAGGCAGCCCAGCCAACCAGCGCACGAAGCCCAGTTCCGCTCATTGGCTCGGTCGCCTCGCGCCAACTGAGCTGGGGATTCGACCGCCTTGACCGCTGGCGCCGTTGGCTCGGCCACCTCGCAACAGCTGATCTCGCCTCTCATTGGTCACTGTTTTTCGTTAATAACTCGTTAACGGAGTCTCGGAGAAAATTTTTGTAAAGGAAGAAGTTGCTTCAAATGACCCGAGGAACCCGTCACTTTCGGATTGCGAGACATTATTGGGACACCCTGTATATTAAGAAGGTTTACTGCATCGAAGAATATGCATCTGTGTAACGTTTATCTTAACTTTTGTCTGTGAGTGTACATCCATACGTTTTTCACCATTATTTTGCTGTCGAGTGCGGTCAATTTCTCTCTATTTTACGAAACAAATCTGCCATTTAAACGAGAAGACGATCGAAGCGGGTGAAACTGTCAATCTCGACCTTTAAAATAAATCGAAGATTGTTGCCATACGAACTCCTTGTGATTTCATAAAGCAGAAAGGGATAACAACAATGTTTTCGAGGTTTTCCTCGAGGATTAAACGTCGATCGTGAAATGCGAGCGTGTCTTAGCAGCGACGCTTCTTTGATCAAAGATAAGAGCGGCCATGGCGTGATACCGAGCGGGAAAAGCGGACTGTAAATTTGAAAACGAGTGCCGTGGAATTGACTTATTCAATCCGGTACTCGATTGAATTTAAATGGCACCCTCGGACGTGGCTCGAAACCGTATTAATGGCGCGGGTGGGCTCGCGGGACGGGAAACATGTAACGCGCTATGGAAATCAGGCTAAAATATACATTTCGGACCCGGAATTTTCAGCAAGTATTCTCCGCTCGAGAGCTGTTCAGCTGGAATGGTGATTTGTTTGAATACCTCTTCTTTTTTCGGGGCGATGTATTAATTTTGATTCGAGCGGCAACTTTGAAAATGGATCAAATTCGGTGCAATTAGCGAGCCAGTTTCGAGCAACCATTTCATTGTGCCCCGACATTGAAATATTTTACCCTAGTAGAAGGAACGGCGTCTGCTGCGATGCACGCAACCTGAAATTTTAAGCTTTTTTTATCTTGCATTTCGCACACGATAACAGTGGGGAAATAAAACACAAACTGGACGGGAGTGACGTAATTTCGGAAATCTGTTCCGGAAATTTCTTCCGAACGTTTGCAGTACTATAGAAACTATGAAATCGATTTCTAAAACGATTTGACCGCCTCGGACATTGATTTTCTGAGACAGTAGGTTGCTGCGAATCGATTGTATCGAAATTGCGCGGTACTTTCAAGAAATTGTTTAAAAGATGCATGAAATACTGTTACACGTTGCTGATACTTCTCGTTTTCTTCGTACACATTTTACCCGTAAAATGTTACTCCTCTGCAGAATTTTACAGTGGCCGGATTCTACGCGTGTTTCGAACGTTTCGCACATTTTCCAGCAGATTTTTCAGAGCAATTTTGACGTGCACTAGAATTTTCTACCGTGCGTACGTTTCAGGAAGAATTTGTGCATCGATTTCGTTCACGCATGCATGTACACTTGTAACCGTGGGTTGTACTTCTTCATCACTTGTCATATAAATCTGACGAAGCGTGTTTGTCGGGCAACATAAAGTAATCGAAAGACTAATGAAATACAAATAGACCCATGGATCACGATCGGAGTAAATAAATAAATCACGGTGTCCAAGAGCCTCTGTACGCGATATGCAACGATCGAAATGCGAAGGTGACGCGATTCTAGAAATTAGCTTGCACGTCGTGCTGCCCCACTTCGAATATCTTGCTGTACGATCGCCGAAATCGTAAAACGTTTTTATAGTACATGCCAATAAAACGTGTATCAATTTATAACGCTATTCGGATCCTCGTTCCATCATTTTCATTATCCGTCGGCATCGAATCGATATCGCAATAAAACAGACACGCCGCGATGCAAAGAAAAATGGGAGACCCAGCAAATTCTGTTTTTCCATTCGCGATAGATGTACTCTAAATTCCATTAAAGAGATAGTAGAATTCTTAACAACACGGTCTTTCAATTTTTCGGATTAAAAACAGGTCTGTTTGTCTCTGCACATTTTTATCATTTGCGAGTAGATAACGGATTTCTCTGCGAACATAGATTTCTATGAACCGATCTATAAAAATCGGGGACGAGCAAAAATTGGATTCGTTTATAGGAGGTTCTATTGTGTTTCGACGAAGATAACCGTTTTATTAAATTTTGCTAGAGTTATATGTGGCGAAGTTTTAGGGGAACAAGAATGCTATAAATGCATAAAATCCGCAGTCTACTGACCTGTGACGAATAAACTGCAGAGCCTCGTGCATGTATGGTATGTGCGAAATTTCCAAACACAGGAAATCTCGCATATCATCATTTTTACGACGAAAGATCCTCTGGTCTGGTGGGAAAATCTTCATCTGCATATTGTTTTTTTTATAATTCATGAAAATATAGCGTGTCGCGTTATGTTTGCGATCTAAGAAAGAAATTTGTTTGAAATCGCGTACCGGATGATGAATGACGTAAAAAAAGTTCCGAAAGAATTCCAACTCGTCCGAACAAGAAGTATTAACGCTAAACGTACCATCGCCGGTCAAGTCTCATATTTTTTATTTTCAAGTTGTTGAAATTACGAAGATCCTGTCTTGAGAAACGATTAAATCGATTTCTTTATTCGAGAACACATTATAATAAAAGTAACGAGAGGTTTAAATAAGTACAGTGTTTTCATCGTTATAAAGTTACTTATACAATAGTAACTTTTAGAGCTCGGTAACAACTAACAAAATATTAACTAAAATAATCATCGAAACGATTCATTCCAAGACCTGCTCGAATATTAATTTTAGTGACTGCACTTTATTAAAGAACATCGATAAATCATTGATTATCATCATTGAATAATCATCGAAAGGATTCATTCCAAGACCTGCTCGAATATTAATTTCAATGACTGTAGTTTATTAAAGAACATCGATAAATCATTGATTACCAGAGCGTAGGCTCTGTGCATTTATGAAACATAGCCATAATTACTAAACAATAAAAACCCTCAGAAAAATTTATTGATACCGTCGCGCAACCACCACTTCACTATACAGTTATGCAGAAAAATCCACAGTGCGTTAATCACCATACTGCGAATGTTAATGCAAAATAAATATGTCGTCGATCATCCGTGAGAAAGTCCAGGAAACATGTAGTCCTTCTTTCAACGTAGTTTTAATAAATTAAGGAGAATGTACGAACATTTTCAAATTCTTGTCCCAAGTCTTCTTTCTTTGGTATTTCACGTTTTTAAATTATCGCACAAACGCATAAAATCCGCAGTCTACTAATCGCTAGACCGTGGATGTTTAGACAAAATAAAAATCGTCTGCATCGACTGCAAGACGCACGAGCTTAACAAACATTTGTTTCCTTCCTTAATAATTTAAACGAGTCGAACATAGCACAACGGTATCTTCGAATTCTACGAATGTCTTCGCCGCTTTGAATTTCATCTGCCCACTTTTGCCATAAATCCGTCACCGAATCCGCGCGAGTCCGTTAATCGCTGCAAAAATCATGAAGAATCCTCCCACGATGAACCCGAAGCTCACCTATCGGCTTCCCGCAGGTGGTCAGCTGCTCGTTGATCACAACGGCAACCTCGTGGCATCGAGCACGGTCCCGATCGGAGTGTTCCAAAAAATCGTCAAGTGCCGGAGTCTCCGGGAAGCTGTAGGGGTTAGTGGTGCTCTCTCATCGGTGGCACATATACAGAAGGGGTAGGCGTGGCACTGGCCGTTCGTTGCGCGTGCACAGGGATGAACGAAGACAGAGTGCACACACGCGTGCGTTCCCGACGAGGGGGTGGTTCGGGGTGCTCGGGGGTTGCCGGGGTGTCCCGGGGGGTGCAGTCGTGTATCGTAAACAAGGACGGAGAGGCCGGCGATGAAAAAGAACGTGGTGTGCACGTAGGAAAAGGGGTAGTAACCCAGAGAGAGAGAGAGAGAGAGAGAGAGAAAGGGAGAGAGAAAGAGAGAGCGAGAAAATAGGGGATGTGTATTAGAAGGGAGGAAGGGAGACATCGTTGAGCGAGTGGGCTGCTGATAAGGGACACCAGAAGAGAGAGAAACGGAGATATATCGGTGAAATCCGCGCGGGAGAGACCGAGAGAGGATGAGAGAGAGAGAGCGCGAGAGGACGCGAGAGATCCGAGAGAGGGTTGGAGAGGGTGAGAGAGGGCGAGAGCGACGAGAGGCGGTGGGAAAAAGAAGATTTCGTCGGAGGTTGCTGGGAGAAGGACGGAGGATCGCGAAACCAGGAGGGGGTGGAGAGAGAGACACAGAGTGAGAGAGAGAGAGAGAGAAAGGGTATGAGGAGAGAGAGGAGAGAGGGGGCCACGCCGAGCAAGACGGGACAGCAGTTTCAGTCACCGCCCGATCCTCGGCGCGCACGGTTTTCGAGCGGGTGTTGTTCGCGTCCTCTTCGAAGGGGGGTCGAAATCGCCGATTAACGGGGTATTTAAACAGTGATCCGCGACTCGTGCAGGACTCGTCGATCGCGCAAACATTTTCATTACCCTCCGAAGGAACTTGCCAGACCCAGGGACCGTAGGATCAAGGCCCGTGATCGAGGCCCCGCGTTCGGTAGCAGTGTTGTGACGATCGGTTCGTTGTTACTGACAGCCACGCTCGTCGCGCCGATTGCTCCGATTACATCGATTACAAACACCGATTATACGGATTTGTGCACGAGTTTTTCTCGAACGTTCCGACGGAGACGCGAGCAGCCTCGTTAATAGAGCAAACGTCGTCCATGACAGTGACTGTGGGCGTCGCGGTTCGATTATATCGGTGTGGATCGATCGTGTGCGATCATGCGGCTGATCGATAAACTCGACTGACGGAGCGGGAACCATCCGGGTTGTGTGTGCGTAGAAAGAGTGTTTCTGGTGCGTGGACCCATTCTTCTCGTGTACCCTATTGTTCTTCGTCGGCGGAGGATTCGGTTGCCGCCGGTTTCCTGGTGCGACGCGACTTCCGGTGCCACTCTCTCTTTCTCTCTCTCGCGGATCCAGGTGTAGTCGGTGGCATGAGCGGCAACGGGTCGCGGACTTGAAACGATTTCGGTGAGTCGAAGTTTTGAGAGAGTGTGGTTAGGTTTGCGAATTTGTATTCCACCGTGTGGAACAGGGGTGGCCAAAGCGTCGACCGCGTAATTATTCCTAGTCGTCCTATCTCTCCCGTCTGTTTGATATTATTTATGTTTATTTTAAATTTATACTTACTTTTGGCTTTAAATCATTACTTTTCTTGTGATCACTTACGATATGTTGGTAGACCGCCATTAATATATAATAACACAAGAAAACGCAATAATTCAGAAAAACAGGTCGCCCGTAGCGATCGAAAGTTTGGCCATCCCTGGTGTAGAATGGTTAAGCTAAGATTGAATTCTAAATATTTAGCTTGTGGAGATTACAAAGAATGTTTCTGACACGTTTTAGATGAGATTAAAAGGTTACGTCACTTGATATTTCTCTGTAACACAGCATGCACTTTTCTTGGTACAGGAGAACCGTTAGCCAACTGCAGAGTTGGGTAGAAAGTAATCTGATTAATGAGTAACGTTTATAACTCTCTCGTTCATTATATATAATAATTTGTGAATTAGCTGTAATAACTTTTCGCTCAATTATTATACGTTAGTTGTAATAACTAACCAGTTACAACTAATCTATAATAATTTATAGTAAGTAACGAGTTATAGATTATTTTTTGCCCATATTTCTTACCCGTTTGCTGATGCGTTACGATGATCTTTTGTAGCTAGCCCCCAACGTAGAAAAACGTAGGGAGTAAACAACACATCTCCAGTTGCGTCTCAATAAAACCACCAATTTATTATTTCAGTTACGAGTCTTCGTTTTATACATGATTATCTTTTATGAAACATTTGCCGATAACTTTGTGAAATTCTTGTAATTAAAATTACATCAAATACTACGTAATTTTTCGTTCGTATTTCTACTCGTTTTCCCGGCGGCATCATTGTCCGATTAAACAAGTAAACACGATGATTATTTAATCGAACGTACTTCGATCATTTTAGTCGGAATATTGTTGCAAAAGCGTTGATCAATCTTTCATAGAAAAAATAAATGAAAAAATTTTGTCATCTTCGAGGGTAGAATTTCGGGCCCTTGTATATTTCACAAGCTTTGTTAATGCACGTTTTATGGACAAAGTCATAAACAAATAACGAAAATCTAAAAACTATTCGGCGAAAGCTATGATCATAGGAAAATACATTCTACGCGCGCTTCCCTTTTGGAATCATTCCGAATCGATCCGAAATCGGATGCTATTCGAAACGTCTCTCGCGTTATTAAAATTTTAGATGTAGACAGTCGATAAAAATGCCAACGGTTTGCACACTTGACCGGCGCCGATTCGTTCGATGATAAAAATTGCGGACACCGGAGTAATAACGATATTTCTGCGAATGTAAATGAACCGTAGGAACATCCGAAAGCGGCAGCCATCGATGCGTTAAAACGAATGAAATTCGTTATTACGGTAACAGACGGCGATAATCGTAGCAACGCGTTTCATACGATCCTCTTCGTGTGTACAGTAAATTTCACGGTTTTGTGATTCTGATTTATTTGCGTTTCCATGTAAACGAACGCGTAAACAAAGGCGGCCGGTTTTTCGGTATCGTCCGAGTTCCCCAACGAAACCGGTTAATCGATGTCTATAAGCTTTGCGAAACTAGTATCTTCGCCAAACATTCGTGATCCGACGCGCGTGTACGCGAACCGATTCTAGCCGAGTGTATCCTCTGCAACCAAATAAATAAACAAGGTCGAAGCTCCGGCATCGGAAACTTGTTGCAGAAATTCGGATTTCGCGTCTCGAAAAATATTGATTTCATCTACTGTGTACCTTGTGCTCCAAATATTTTCTGCTGTACACGCTGTTTGCTCGGACTCGACAAAAAAAAAAGAAAAATCGAGTGCACTCGCCCGGGATCGCGGTGCGTTCGCAAAGAAATCGATTTCCACGGCACTCGTGGTTTTTTCCTCGCATTACGCCTTGTTTATTCGGAAGCGAAAAAAAAAGAGCGGCAGAGGGTTTCCATAGGGGTCGAGCGTGAAGTCGAGTGTCCACTCTACTCTCGACAGGATCACCATCGTGGCCCATTGTTGCACAGGCGAGCAAATAGACTGTTCATGTCGGCGAATGCCGTGATATTGTCTAGTTACATCGTTGCCCCTTTGCGGCAAAATAGTCGCCATTCGGGATACCTTACAAATAGCCCGTAATAGGGCCTGAGTGTTGCAATTGCACCGCGCCGGCATATGCATCCCCTAATGCGGCGCAATAGTGACGCTCCTTTGTCCCGTAATAGCGGCTCTTATAAAACAGCGAATTCCATTATCGGTTATTGAGCAGAATAGCCTGTCGTTATCCCCGCGGTATCTTCTCCGGGGACGGTCGAAAGTTTTCCGTGGCGTGTTACCGCGATGTTTAAACGCCTCCTTTGAAACAACGTCCGTGTAACGTTATGCTTTCTCGAAGCTATTCATCCCTTTCCCTTCTTATTGTTGGACAAATTTCTTTCCCCTCGCAATTGCGTTCTTCCGTGCGATGCCCGCGATCTCTGCAACCGGACGAACAACGTTTATACCGAAAAATGAAATAAAAGCACTGCAGACTTGAACCTCGGCTTGCAGCTATCGGGTCGTTTCGACTCAGTGCAATTTAACCCTTTTAGTGCCGGGCGAAAAAGAGGTGCTTGTGCGAATATAACCGGCCGAATTTTACGATTTTACTAGGATTTAGAAAAAGGCTCATAAAAACCAAACGAAAAGCAATATTTACATAATTCAGAAAGCTGTGTAGTAAGGACAAAATAGAGAATAACACGGTGACGCTAATTTTTCTCTCGTAATGAAATTAGACTATTTATAACGTATTTATTTATTTATAACGCTACAAGGTGCGGGCCGATATATCGGCTCTGGCACTAAAAGGGTTAAATCGTCGCTCAATTAGTCAAGTTTCGGCAATTTGATTAACCCACTGACTGCCACGCAAATTTAGAGCGTCTTGCCCTGGGTGCCATGGTTTTATTTGAAAGAAAACATGAAGTTTTACAAAATATAATAATATTAAGTTACTGATATAATATTGCAATGGCATTCACAGTATTTTTTTTTTATTGATAATCAATATGTTCTCTACACTATATACATTTTTCATTCATCCTTTCTAATAGTTCCTAACTCAAATAGCCATTTGCAGCCGATCTAAACTTGCAGAACCTACTACGAGATATCTCGTAGCTGGCAGTTTTGGTACAGATGCTTACTACGATAATGGGTATTTATAAACGACGCGAACACTGAAAAGCCTACGTGAAGTTCCTGTAAAAATATGACCGAGAAGATTGGCGAATAAAGCAGAGACTCGTCGTAAACGTAGTTAACCCTTTGCACTCGAGTGGCGACTCTAAGGCACCGCTAATATTTGTTATATCACCTTTTAGGATAATTTTGATATTAACAAAGTTCGCATTTGAAAAATTGTTAAGAGTGTAACTGTTGCGCGAATCCCAAGAGTCGATTTTTATATATGCATAAAATGCGTTTCCTCGTATAAAATAGAAATACTGTAAGTTAGAAAAATGATTTTATATTTTCTGTTGAAATAGCCTCGAGTGCAAAGGGTTAAAGTGGTCAGCCGTCCGAGAGTTAAACAACGCGACTTTGAGAAATTAATTGAATTATTTTCGCTTGCAAAGTCAATGTTATATGCGTGCTTGAAAAAGAAACGAATTTGAAACAATGTTGAAAATTGTAATCAGCATTTCCAGTTAGCTCGGAAATATTGCTAGCGATTATGCTCGTCTGATTCGGTCGGCTCGAACGATCGACGAGTTATAAACCAAACGCCGTCGCATTATTCCTCGGAGTTTTATCGATCGAAGGCCGTCACGGCCTCGTTTCATTAGGATCTAATTGTTATAATAGGTTACGTAATGTACACGCGGCAAGATTAATTAAAATAATGAACGCGTAGGTATCCTCCGTCGAACGAACGGCAGTTTCCGCGAGCGTGACGCGGACATTATTCTTTAGAATTCTCAGATTGAGATTGAGGATCTTGGCCCGGTGAAAAGTAATACTACCACTTTGCTAAATAACATTGACATTACGCGAATGAAACGATTTATTTGCTCGCCTGCTCTTTGAGGGGATTAACGTCAGCAGCGGCAGGAGAATAAAGCGGGAGGAAAGGAGAAGGAGCGAGGTTTAAGAATTATCAGAGCGTATTTTCTTTCATCGAATTCGAGCCTAGTGTCCGCTCGTTCGTTTACCACCGCGGGTTTCCTTGTTTCGAAGAGACTCTTTGTTTCACCAACCGCTCGGGGAAATATTATTTCGAACCGTAAATAGACTGTTTTAATATAAATCCGGCATGCAAAGTAAACACGTTGCTCGATACGTATGTTGGTAATATTGCGGGTTATTCGAAGAACGCAGTGTATTTGTTAAATGCAAGTAAAGGCTGGTCTCTTATAATGGATATTCTATTTGTCCGTAAAATATTAAATGACAACGTTGTGTTTGCTCAAATATGCTACGACATTTAAAACTTAAATGTTCCATCGCAGCGGTCAGGTAATATTTTGATGCAATATTTACGACGTGAAGAATCTTTCTTCTCTAATTTTCTTTCTTCTCGAACTTTCTTCTTACTTATTCTTCTCTAATTTCTCTTGGGATAAAACCATATATATCGTGCTATTATCGAGATTTAACTTGTAAAAATATTGCAGACACAGAATAAACATTTTCTTCTTCTAATTGGATATCACGAAGGCAGAGCTGGGCGAAAAGTAATCCGATTAATGATTCACGATTACAATTCGTTAGTTATTACAATTAATTTATAATAATTCGGCAAAATGTAATCTCGTTAATGATTCACGATTGCAACTCGTTGGTTATTATTAGACAGCGAATATAACGCTTTTATTGCAAAAACTGCGAAATAAAATATTAAACGAATTTGAGAACGTTGTTACATTATTTTCAATCGATTGAAACTATTCAAAGAAGAATTCAATTTTTATTTAGCTCCAGTTTCATACAATTATGACAACAATATACAATACAATACAACCGAACAATATTATTATAAATTAATTATAATAACTAGACCGTGGATTTTGATGCAAAATAAAAATTCTCTCCATTAATTGGAAGACGCAGGATCAATACAAACCGTTTATTTTTCTTGTTATTTCTTGTTACCTTGAACGGTTTAAAAATAAATTTGGAAAAAATAAAATAATGATAAAATCGGAAGCATTTAATAACACTGTTACGCTGTTTTCAACTCGTCGCAATTATCAAAAGACAAAAGATATCTCCGTCTAACCCGAGTCCCTTACAATTAACACGGACAATTTTTATTTTGCACAAAGATTCGCGGTCTGTTTATAATCGTTAATCATTAATCGGACGACTTTTTTGCCCGGCTCTGTACCGAACGACAAACTAGATCCAATCACAGCGGCGGTCGAATAAACGATAAGGCAAAGGGTGAATAATTCGTGTCTGCGGAGAAGCTTAGGAAAATAGCCGGAATACTTGGACGGGAGTGTTAATTACCGAATTGGAAGTGGGCGACGTCAAAGAGCGAGTGGTTTTTCGGTCTCTGTGTACCGTACACGTGGCCGATAAAGTGAGTCTGCCGCGCTAAAAGCCTCTCCGCCGACCCTTTTCCGCGGGGGCGGCAAAACAACCGGTGTACCGCCGAGGAGCCCCGAGAAAAAACACTTGGCCCGAAAGTAAATGCTTTCCCGGATTCGAATGTCAGCGCGACTGCGGCGTGGCCTGTGCGCGGAGCGCACGCGGCTGGTCGCCGAGTTGTCGTGTGCGACCGCAGAGAGCCGTGCGGTCGCCGCGCGGCGCCGGCGTTCCCTCGCAAACACCCTGCTCGCGATTTGCGGTCCGATTTAAGGGATGTACCGCGAATCAATGAGTCCGCGACACTCGGCTCCCCTTCCTCCATGCAGACTACCATCCCGGGCGCCACCGTCTCACGCTTTGGTCTCGCGACAAAATCAAACGGAACGCCACCATTTCGTCAAAATTTGACAAAAAATCACGGGATTGAAAGCTTTCGATTTTGAAACGTTTTAATTAGGAACAAGAGCAAGAGCTGGTTCGTTTCGTTTGAAACATTTTGTTATTAGAGAGGGTAATAAGTGCTGCAGTTTGAAGCACAATGCCTTTCTAGAAGTGATTCTGCATCAGAAATGAGATTTATTAGGTCTACCGGAAAGTTCTGTCCGTTTTTGAATTGAAATATAACACAATTTTCATACATTTAATAATATTTATTGTAGAATATACTTTCCATCGTTACTTATGACTTCTTGCCAGCGTGATGGCAACTTGATAATGTCATTTTTTAAAAATGATTTATTTTTAGAGGCGAAGAACTCAACCAGTGCTTGGTTGACATCAGCTTCAGTTTTGAATTTTTGTTCCTGTAAAAAGTTTTGCAAAGAGAGAAACAAGTGATAATCGGAGGGTGCTAGGTCTGGGGAGTATGGTGGATGCGACAGAATTTCCCAGCCTAGCTCTGCGATTTTCTGACGAGTCGTCGAAGCAGCATGTGGTCTGGCATTATCATCGGTAGCCATGTTTTCGCGATCGCGTCTCGCTTAATAATGACATGAGACATCTTTGTTTCAGTTTATTTAGGAGAGTACATGTGTGTAAATGCAATGATAAAGAGAGATAGTCATATATATCTCAAATCAACATGTGCATACGGATTGAAACTTAAAGTGACACTATCGGACAGAACTTTCCGGTAGACCTAATACATTGTTCGCGAATGGTTATTGCGATTATTGTATCTGCTATAGCTCGGGGAAGTTTAATTTTGGGTATAAAGTAGCTTCAGCGTGGTCTCTAATGACCTAAGAGAGTCGACGATATTTGAAAAATTGAATTTAAAAGAATAAAGTAGCTTCAGCAGTTTTTAACAATCTGGCGACGACTTCATTTCAAATTGCCCGTGTTAGTCCGTCCAAACGCGAAAAATGCTGGAATGTTCATCGAGCCGCACCGAAGCAACGCAACCCGGAAAAAATCAACAGCCCTGTGCTCTCTTGATCGGATTTAATTAAAATAAGGCTACAGTTTAATTAGAAAATGTGGAATATAACTCGGGCCCGGAAAAATATTACACCGTTCGCGAGAAAAGGAACAACGAGCTGTCTTCAATCTGAGTTTAATTAAATCGCAGATTAACCGAATCATGAACAGGGTATTACGGCGGTGCTGAAATTGCTCGAAGTAAAGTGATTAGGGGATATTGCGTAGGAAGATTTTCCGTTTGAGTTTCGAAACGGAAGATATAGAGTTGCGATTGTAAAATTGACGTAGATTAACACAATAAACGGGGTGAGTCGTTTAACTCTTTCACTTAAATAAAATAGCAATTATTGCACATAATATAAATAGCAAATAATTGTAGTAGCATAATAATAACATAATATAAATAGCAAATAATTGTAATAGCATAATAATAACATAATATAAATAGCAAATAATTGTAGTAGCATAATAATATCATAATATAAATAGCAAATAATTGTAATAGCATAACAATAACATAATATAAATAACAAATAATTGTCGCAGTGTATTTTCATTCTTTATAGCAAACAATCTTTGTTCGAATAATTTCTTTATACAACATGCAGTTTACTAAAAAAAGTTGAGGTGAAAGAGTTAAACAATTTACCCTGTATATTCAACATATTTTCCCAAAATCTATGGATTACGCAGAACATATATTGTTCTGCTTTACTTCAAATATATTTATATAAATAAATCACAAAACTGTTTCTACGGAGAATGATGTAATAAATTTCCTTATTCGAGCACGTTTAAGCAGATCACGTAAAATCGAATTAAGTTAAATCTTGTCATTCGTCATCGATCAATCGTTTCAGTTACTTTCAACGCATGATAGGTTCAGCGTTAGGTCAATTAAATGCCAGAATTTTACGAGTAATTTCTCTAGAATAAATTTCGTTTAATTCCGATTCGATAGGACAGCCGATGCGAACAACGCAAGTATAAACTGTTCTTCGTTTCGGTCTCGTTCATTCGAATCGCTTGAAACACGACGAAGCGAAAGAATAGTCTCGAATATTCGGCTCGCCTCGATTAGCGAGCTCGGTACTCGTATTTTCCAAATTCTCCCGATGCCACGGAGCGATTAAACCGCCAGGGCCGCGCGTGTTTTCCAATCTAGTTTCGCGATACGTATCTCAATTTCGATTTTCACGCCCCCGTAGAACCGGCACACGTGCGTTGTATCCCGATTCGGTTCCGAGTTTCTCACTTACAAGTATCCCTCTGTCCCCTATCGTTGTGTTATGAGTTTACCATGGCATCCGGTGATGCGCGGGTCTCGTACAGACGAAGAGACACGTACCGGCGAATGCTGATTAACGCACCGTACACACTGTGATCAAACAGGGTGTCTCTATGGGTAGTATATTGCGATCCAACGGTTCGGATCGCGGCCACTCGGACGGTAAATCATGGATCGCGTCTCGAACTGATAAATTTTCATCGATAAAGACGGATCGCTGCTGTTCGCTGTTAATCAATCTTGCAATCGCTCGATCAAGCCGATGAGTAACGACAGATTTATGGAGCACCGAAAGCAACTGTTTCACGTTAGTTTATGATAGTAATAATATGACGTTTATTCTGTTTTTTAACGAGGTTTATTTTAATATTGTGTTTACCTCTTAGGCACGACGCGCCACTATAGTGGCTTTCGCGGATGTCATCTCTCTGAACAACGCGCCACTGTAGTGGCTCACTCTAATAGCTCACTCGCTCTCCGTTTGAATGAAATAATCCTCTTCCTATGCATTGTTTCACATTTTTTTGTCTTCGCATCGATTTACAGCAGTGTCAACAATATACAGATGGAATATACAGCATCAAACTCTGTACAGCCGTACCTAAAAGGTTAATAAGTGTCGATGCGATATGTGCCGCAAGGAACGCATACATTAAACAACTAACTCGTAAATGCATTTTTGCGATCTAAACAATCGGAAATTCAAGAATTTAATGAGCCGTCATTTTAACGAGTTCCGTAAAGCTAGGCGTTAATTGCATTAACCCTGCCGATCGCTTCTTCTTCTGCTCGATCATGCTCACTTATCGGCAGACTGCAGAACTTCGTGCAAAATTAAAAGTTCCAAAGTTCAGCGCGAGAAGCAGGAGTTGCGGAAAAATGTGTTAATCGTTTGAAAATTTTATCAAGCCGCAAATAGTGTGACGGTACTTATAATTAGCAAAGTCTTCTAATATTGTTTCGTACTTTAGATCGACAAGTTGTGCCTGTCCTATTAATAACTACATTTTAATGTAATACATTTTAGATTAGAAACAGGAGAAGATGGTAAATATTACGATTTGTAAAAAAGTGAAGTAGTTGAATTTTCACTGCGTGTTATTAAATTGCAGAGAAAATAATACATATATTGGTTTGGCAACTAAGTAATTGCCGATTTCAGTTATAGATGTCTCTCACTGCCATTTTTATGATATCCGTAAATGTTATATTATAAAATTATTATTATTATTATTATTATTATGTTATTTTTTATTATCCGTGAATGTTAGCAACTGGACAAATTGAATGCAGCGGTCAAGGAAAAGCGACCAGAATTGGTCAATCGTAAAGGTGTCATTTTCCAGCAGGACAATGCTAGGCCGCACACGTCTTTGTCCACTCGGCAAAAATTCATGGATATTGGTTGGGAATCGATGTTACACCCACCATATAGCCCTGATCTCGCACCATCGGATTACCACTTATTTCGATCCCTGGACAACTCCCTTCGTGGTAAAACTTTTAATGATGATGACGCTGTAAAATCTCACTTAACTCAGTTTTTGGCCGAAAAGGATCAGACTTTCTACGAGCGTGGAATTTTCAAGTTGTCGGAGAGATGGCAAAAGGTCATCGAACAAAATGGAAAATACATTACAGATTAAACTTCGTTCCAAGTAAAAAAATTTTTTATTTCATTGAACAAATCGGCAATTACTTAGTTGCCAACCCAATATATACGTCCAACGGATTTTCTCACCTTTTCGTAAGCTCTTTTTCTAGAAAAACCTTCTTTTTTAGGTACAGTTTCTAAGAGAAAATTTCTTCGGGATAGTTGAATTCGCCGGTTCCGCGGGTGGTTAACAAAAATGTCGGAAGAACATTGTTCCGCGGAGCGCGCCTAATTCCGGTGTCGACTGGAGATTCGGCGGCGGCTCGCACGCGCAGAAATTAAGCCGTATCGGCAAGGAACGCCCTGCTGAAAGTTTCGTTGATCCTCGTTATTGCGGGAAAGTTCGCTTCCGTTCCGTGGAAAGGTTTCGCCGGAGGTTTTTCCTCGGCGTTGTTGCCGCGTGCCGCGGGAAAGCAATGCTCTCCGAAACTTTTGCCGGGCGACTTTCGTTTGACTAATTAGATTCGAACGGGAACCAAGACTCCGGGAAGCCGACAGGCAGGTGGCAAGCCGTGCAAATTAACCGCTTGCCCTACGATTCAAGTTTCAATAACGTGTACCGCAAACAACAACAAAGTCGGTCACATGCCGAGTGCTTTCACGGTTGCGCCGGACGTTTAAAGTTGTGCCAATCGCACGCCTCTTACGCGGCAGGGATTGGCACGCGTCAAACTGATTTCTGCGCCACCTTTTTTAGCTACTAATTAATAAAGTAATTAAATGACGAAAAACAAAAATCCACAAAATACGAATCCCCTAGTCTAACACGAGCCCAAGTAGTTATGTTTATATTTGGCCCGTCCGACGCGCCACGGCTCTTATTTCTGGCTCGATTTTTTGACCACGTCTCTCAGACGTTATAATCATTTCTAAACCGATTTTTTGACCACGTCTCTCAGACGCGATAATTATTTCTGGGGAAATGTTTTGACCACGTCACTTAGATGTTATAATCATTTCTGACCCGATTTCTTCACCACGTCTCTTAGACGTGATAATCATTTCTGGCCCGATTTTTGTCCGCGTCTCTCAGACGTGATAATCATTTCTGATTCGTTTTTTTGACCACGTCTCTTAGACGTGATAATCATTTCTGGCTCGTTTTTTTGACCACGTCTCGTAGACATGATAATCATTTCTGGCTCGTTTTTTTGACCACGTCTCTCAGACGTGATAAGCATTTCTGGCTCGTTTTTTTTACCACGTCTCTTAGACGTGATAATCATTTCTGGCTCGTTTTTTTTACCACGTCTCTCAGACGTGATAATTATTTCTGGGAAAATGTGTTGACCACGTCTCTTAGACGTTATAATCATTTCTGACCCGATTTTTGACCGCGTCTCTCAGACGTGATAATCATTTCTGATTCGTTTTTTTACCACGTCTCTCAGATGTGATGATCATTTCAGGCCAAATTTGTTGACCACGTCTCTCAGACGTGATAATCGTTTCAGGCCAAATTTGTTGACCACGTCTCTCAGACGTGATAATCATTTCTGGTCAAATGTTTTGACCACGTCTCTCAGACGTGATAATCATTTCTGACCTGATTATTTGACCACATCTTTCAGACGTGATTGTAGGGTAAAGGGTTAACGACAAACGCCGACCGCGTGCGTCTTAATTGTGAGAAACACACGCAAGGTTGAAGGTCGGTCGACCCGATTAAGCTCGGCTCGCGATGACGCATGCGATTTTCTCGGAAATTTGAAGCGTCGGGTGTGTTAATTAGAAGGAAATTCACGCAGGATCGACCGAGATTCCGGGAAACGTTGGAAATATCGCGTAAATTTACCGCGATTCCGGCTTTGATAGCACTTTTTCCTGGGCCATTGTTATCTTTATGCATGTTTCATTCGACCCTCCGTGTGCGTTCCCTTGTTCCGCGTAGCTCCGTGTACTTCCACGGTAATTGTTTCCAGCGTTCTTGCTCATAAATGGGCTCCGTAAACACCTGAAGTGCTCGTAAATTCTCTGGATCCACGTAAATTTCTTGGGTCATAAGTGGAACGGGAAATAACTCCTATTGGTGCCACGTGATTGCTATGCTGCAAATGTATTTGCCCAATTCTATTTTATTCTTCTTTGTATCGCGTTTAACTCTTAAACTGTTGCTCTACACAAAAACTGCATGTTAGATATTAAATGTGCAGAGTGGCGTAATATAATTAATATAATGTAATTATATGTATATAATTACATTATATTAATAAGGAGTTATTTCCCGTTCCACTTATGATATATATAATACAATATAATATAAGTAATATAATATAATTTTCAACAACTATAGCTTATACATATTTATTTGTAATGAAGTACATACAACATATACTATACTCTCTCTATTAGTAACATAATAAACTTATATCTAAAGTAAATGACATATACATAAAATATATAATATAATAATAATAATAATAATAATATATAATACAATATAAGATAATAAAATAAATATATATAATAAAAAAATTATAACAAAACTTAGCAACACTAATTAATGCAGATGTCTTACTATTGGGTTGTTGAAAATTTAATCACAATTTTTTTGCAAGCTATCTATTTGGAAAACCGAAATTACTTTTGCAACCAGCCAATATTTAACAATCAGATGACGTAGCTAATTCGCTGCAAAACTATAGAATTGTTTTTTTATAAGGAAACCTCTCATGAGATTTATTACAACATACTACATTACAGAATATTACAGACTATAATGAGTGGTGAGAACGTTAGCAACATTCTGAACAATTTGGATTCCGGCCCATTCGGGGATATGGGGCAATGAAAGGGTTAACGCGCTAGCTAAAGGCGCAACTGTTGCCCAGCACCTTAAAGGTCTCGAAGATTCCATTTTCTGACCTAATCGAAACTTCTATGAAAGAAGCGATTTCAAACTGTAGAATTGCACACAAAGTCTACTATTCTACTTTACAGCGCATTCGACCAAATCCTATCTCAATGGAATCTTCGGTCTAGATGCATCACGCTCGCGATACAATTACTCTCTGAGAAGGTAGAACGTTCTGTCAGTGGAACAATTACCGTCGGCACACATATATCAAAGCAAGCCTTGTCTTCTCTGCTGCTGCTCTTCCCGACGGTGGAAACGATGCAACAAGAGAAGCGAAATTCCCGTTGCAGAGCGACGCAACGACCATCGACGGAGCGTCTACCGGCAAGTAGACATCGTTCCGAGCTATTGGTAATTTTTCAAACAATTAATCAGCCGGCTATACTTATCGGGCAGAGCCGGGGTGGAACGTATAGGGGACAAGAGCAAGGATCTATTTGTTCCATCTCTCGGTTTCAACGATGCTACTCGATGGCACTCGAGCTCACGGACTAGCCTCTATTTCTTCGAGGCTCTTTTTCTCGGACTCGGCCACCCCGCCCCCTCTATCCATCCCGGCCAGCCCTCTCGCGAATTATTTATTTTTCGGCGAAGCACGCTTTAGACGGAGAGAATCCCTATCGAGAGGAGAACGAGCTCGCGCAGTGGTCGTTGTCCTCGAAAAATGCGGCAAAGATCGTTGTGACTTGAGAACTTGCTTTGTTCACAGGTAATAAAATGAAACATACCTTAGTAATCTTCGTTAATGCACGTGCATCATTTCTGCGAAAATGCATTTCTTCGTTTAATGGATTCAATCGATAGAAAACAATGCGACAATACCCATAACCCTTTGCACTCCGCGCCATCCCAGACGTTAGCTACTCGACACCGTTTTGTCGCAGTAACGTGTACTTACGAGCCTTTATATTATACAGAGTGTCCCGAAAATGTCTCGCAATCCGGAATTGGGAGGTTCCTGAGGTCGTCTGAAGCAATTTTTTCCTTTGCGAAAATTTTCTCCGAGGCTTCGTTTACGAGTTATTAACGAAAAACACTGGCCAATAAGAGGCGAGCTCGGCTGGCGCGCGCGCGGCCCAGCCAACGAGTGCACGGAGCCCAGTCGAGCTCGTCGGTCGAGCTCGCCTCTCATTGGTCAACGTTTTTCGTTAGTAACTCGTAAACGAAGCAGCGGATTGCATTTTCGCTAAGGAAAAAGTTTCTTCAAATGATCTCAGGAATCCACTACTTTCAGATTGCGAGACATTTTTGGGACACCCTGTATAATATACCTTTGAAATCAAGCAAGATATTATGATATTCGATTTATATGAATTTGTAGACATCGAGAAACGTACATTTGCAAAAGAAATCAACATTTTATTTCTTCTAATTTTGTACAGTGCAATAAATTGTCAAGCATTCCAATATAATAATAAACTTTAATGTCCCCTCAGAGGGGACATTCGAGTGATATGCTAGAATTACGATGTCCCTTGAGAGCAGACAACGGTGTGCAAAGGGTTAAATCCCTCCAAATGTCTTCACTGTTCTATGTCAATTCTTTTCAATTCTGTCTGATCAATTTTTCCAATAAACACGTAAAATTCGCGTGATTGATTACAATACTTTGAAATCACATTTTCAGTTTTTGAATAATTAAGAGCCGCGCTCATTTTGATAAACGAAGAACACGATCTTGAAAATTTAACTAATTCTTAATGATTCCAATTTTCACTGTTACTAGTACAAATAAACGTGTAAAAACCTGCCAGTTGCACGTATTCGACAACAATGAATAAAATTACAGAACGATTTTCCGCTTAACACATAGCCAACCGAATGGGGAGATCTCCCCGTTTTAAAATTCAGTCGATCGACGACCGATTCGGGAAATCTTCCACGTCTAATTAAAAATGACCGCTTAATTTTATTAAGATTTGCAAGACGTACGAATGTTGAAGAAATAATCGATGCCATATATGTTTGCTTTGTAACGCGTGTTGTGTTGTTCGGGGTACAACGGAAGGACACAGTGCGAAACTCCACTGGACTTTATTCGGCGAGGTATATTAACCCTTTCGCTACGGGCGGGTTCTCCACCGCGGTACTTCCGCTGAACGGAGCGCCGCGACATCACTGCACGCTACGCGACGCCGATCGTCAGCGGGAGTACCGCGGCGGAGAACCCAAGCTGCTTGAATGTTTTCGTACGAAAAAATTTCTCTCCAAAGGGTATTTATAAATAAAGGGTATTCCAGGGTATTTATAACGTCTTAGCATGCGCTCTTTAATTTACAGTATGAGAGGAAATAACATTATGCAATATAATGCATCTTATGGAAGGCCACTATAGTGGCCCATAGTACCTCAGTGGCATCTTATGAAAGGTCACTATAGTGGCCCGTAGTACCTCAGTGGCATCATACGAAAGGCCACTATAGTGGCCTGTAGTACCTCAGTGACATCTTATGGAGGGCCACTATAGTGGCCCGTAGTAGCGAAAGGGTTAATGACGCGCGGTGCGGATGGTTACAAGATGAAGCTCGGCGGAATGTTTAGACGAGAAGACGATCGCAGTTTCTTGCCTCTGTTATTCATATTATGTCCCCCAAAAAGGCGTGGCCTTTTTGGGAGACTCGCTGTCTTCTTTTACCCCCGTTTAGTTTGGCGGGGGAGACAGCCATCGTCCAACCCTCGCGACTTTCTCCGCGACTAGGCCTGCAGTACATGTGGCAGTGATAAAAAATAAAGAGACAAAGGAATTTCCGGTTCTTGCAAACGTCAAGGATGTTTTCTCTCTGCCGAACCCTTGACATCTGCAAGCGGACAGTGTTATGGTTATTACGGTCGCCGACCGTGTGCCGCTACAGCTTCATAATTTTTATTTAATCGAGTGAAATACTTCAATTTTATGAAATTTTTTAGGTTTCTAGCGCGCTCGTGGAACCGTTAAAAAATAATCTTTGTTTTTTCTCATTTTAGTCCCATTTTCTAAGAAAATCGAACACCGTGCGGCGCGATCCTTTCGATGATCGAACGCCACAAATATCGAAACAACAATGGAACCTCGGAATCCATGGCTGCGATACGTTTGCCGTGGTTGCTTCGCTCTCGCTCGTAAAAACTCTTCTCCCGTCCTCCCTTCGGCCGCGCACGAGCACAAATTCCGCGTCGCGCTGCATACTGCCGGCGGAGAACGTTCCCGCGAAATATTTGCCCGGCACGTGACGCGTGCTCGGATCCGGCCAAAAATCTGTAAACATAGAGCCAGCCCTAAATACCGGGGGCAGCGCCGTACGTGAGTCCAAGGCGGGGATATTTGTTGTATTATCGGCTATTTTATGGAGTTCGCTGCCGGCTACGGCGATTCGATTGGCCCGCGGCCGCGCGCCGCGGCATCTGGAAACGCGGGAAACGATCCCCGGGAAAACGGCGGTTTTATCAATTTTATGGCCGGCCTCCCCTTAATCTTTCTGCCGTTTCGAATCACGACTACTCATTTTCGTCACAATGCCGTAAAATTCGCGGGCCGGTTTACAATGGAAATACGGGCACCGGAGAAAAATGTACGGCCGCTTCGACAATTTTAAATAGAACGCGAGCCGCGTTTCTCTATGTGCGTGTATAACTCTCAATCAACGGAGTAAAATTTTACGCGGAACCTTTTTCGAAATTCCGCGAATATTAAAAGTTATAGCGGCCTGAATTGTGCTGTGCGGTCACGTTCGCGCGCCGCAAACGAACCGGATAGAAAAACGTTCCGCCCGCGAAATACAGTCCACGTGGTATCACACATAAATAGAAGTTATTATGTCGTTCGCTATTTAAATCCGCGCCGGTAAACCCGTTACAGCGTTATTAAAAGATTTACACGCGATCCGATGGTTCTCCGTTGTTATTGCGGTCGCAAATTCTACGTCGTTGGATCTCCGGAAAATTTGGATTTCGTCGGATTTCGGGAAGTCGCAGTTTAACAACAATTTAACGCGTTTACAGTTATGCTTTTTAACACGTTGAATGCCACGGGGGTCACCGGTGACCGGCACTTAACTTGGCGGTGACGCCATGGGGCGCGCCCAAATTGATAGAAATATATATGTTACAGTAAAACACCGAAATCTGAAGAATGTCGACTTTCACCGGTGAATGTCAACATTCACATAGTCGCTTGGTGTATGTCCGAAATATTTGCTAAATACCCTTATTTCTGACTTACACCGGTAAATGTTGACATTCACCATGCACTAATGGTGAATGTTGAACATGTTGGAGATTTATATTTTCTTCTCCGTAATTCAGTCGCTATGAAACGCCACAAGGGTGACATAACTTTTTCGCCTCTCTTTCTGAAAGGAATGACCAAGAATTTAAAATACACGGTACATTCTACATGAGAAAAGAAAATAATAGTAATAAAAAAATTACTTACTTATGTGATTCAAATCTTATTTATTGCAACAACTTAAACTATTATGACACTTTGAATTGCACAAGAGTCCCTTGCTTTTACAACTGCATTTATTTGTGGAACACTTCCTTTTGCAATGACAGGTTTTGGACCTCCACCAGAGCATATCTGTGATTGTCGACACACACCGGAGAGGGTCCGAATGTACAACAATGTAATGAAATATTCGATCTTTCACCGACGTATTTGGTATCTGTTGACATTCACCGGTGAAAGTCGACATTCTCCAATTTCGGTCATTCACGGTAACATATATATATATATAATTTCAAACAAATGTCAATATCTAAAATTTTGTATTATTACCATCGTCGATTCAAACAGTGACCCCTGTCGCAATTAACATGAGAAACATGGTCATACACTGTAGCTTATCTATTGCAGATAATATTTCAACATCATATGTATCGCATAAAAGAAAATTCATCGTGGCGCCACGGACAATTTCTGTAAAACCGGCGTGGCATTCAACGTGTTAAACGGTGACATCGAGCTTCGCGTTGCTTTGTAAATTGTAAGAGTTCTGTACTCGCGTTATTTCTCCGATTATTTCTCCGCTAAGTGGGTGCCCCATTGGATCCCTTCATCGGCGTTGATTACGCATAGCTTCGGCCCTGTCGGACAGAGAGAAGCGAGCAGCGAAGCACGTGGCGGCAAAACATCGTGTACATGTTGCCGACGAACATTTTCTCGACCTACTCAAAATGTACATCGTTCCGACACTTCTATCGGGCCGTTCCTTCTTCAGAAATGTCTACAGAATCCGATCCTGGGTAGAGTTTTCGTGCTGAACAAAGAACTTTCCGTAAAAATACAAAAACATTGCGGAGGAACTGCGCACGTCGACACTTTTTTAAACTTTGACATTAATTTATAGTTATTTAAGACCAAAAACAATTAATAAATTGTACGCCACTATATTCGGAAAACTTCCCTCTATCTTTTGAGACCGATTAGAACTTTCTAACGTTTGTACTTTTCATGCAATACCTCATTTTTGTCGAAAATTTTAGGTTTTTACAAATGTTCGTTTTTTTCTTTTTTTAAACTGAGGGTGATGGAGCAATTCGGTTTTCGGATTCTTGTTCGGGGAGTGAAGCTCTACAAGAATTTCATAGTGGCTATAGGAAATCAGAAAAAAAGTTTGATTTTGTCGGACAGTGTTACTTGTTCGTCGATTTCCGGTGAGATCGCGTTCGCAAACCGGTCTAATTACGAAATGAAAAATCCGTGAAGAGCGAGTGTCACACGTCCGCCGATTCTACCGAGTCAGTAATCTATCAAATGAGACGGAAGCAGGGGAATTAGATCGCGATCGTTCTACGCGCCCAATCAAGACGCGGGCTATCGGCTCTCGGCAAGTTTCGCCGATAATCAGATCAGAAGCTCGTTAACCATTGAAAACTCTTGACACGCCGATAATGTCCCGCGGTTCGATCGCCCCCCCCCCCCCCTTGGCCCTCGATCGTTCCCTTTTCTAAGGATTTTTTTCGCCGTATTCTAGCCGCGAGTCGGCGAACGACCGTGATTTTTCAACTTTCCCGACGTCGTCGTCGTCGTCGTCGTCCTCGCCCTCGCCCTCGTCCCCGTCCTCGTCGTCGTAGTCGTCGTCGAGCCACTGTAATTAAGGGTAACCAAACTTACAAGTTCCTGACGGCCCTTTGTCGAGAATAATGCGGTCCAAAGAGGCGGCGGGAGTGTGAGGCGGCACTTTAAATTGATCCTTCGCGACGTATTCGAACTCCACGCCCCGACGTAATCGCCTGCGTTCCGCGAGCGGAACGGGCGGAACCCTTCGCGAAAACTTGCGACGCTTTTCTGCCGTTCCGCCGTTCCCGGGACGGATAGTTGTCGAGTTTCGTTAAGTATTTCGGATGTGATGGAGGCACGTACTCTCTGGCGGCTGTAACTGCGAAATTTCGGGGTCTGGCTAGATTTTCAACCAAATTATTTGACTTCGTGGATTAACGAATACGCTTACAATATAACCACGGACGCGTTTTCTTTTTTCACAAATGTACAGGTTGTACAATGACGTCTGGACATAACTGAACATTGAAGTGCTAGCAGGGCGAACAATGCGTCGCTTAACCCTTTCGGTACGAGCGCCGGATATATCCGACATCCATCTGGTCACCTGTGTGGCCGAGCACTGGATATCCAGGGTGTTCCAAAATTATGATATTTCCGGGAAATGAGGGGTTCCCGAGATCATTTGAAGCAACTTTTTCCTTAGCGAAAATATTCTACGAGGCTTCGTTCACGAGTTATTGACGAAAAACACTGACCAATAAGAGACGAGCTCGGCTGGCGCTGGGTGACCGAGCCAACGAGCGGACGCAGCCCAGTTCCGCTCATTCACTCAGCCGCCTCGCGCCACCTGAGCTGGGATTCGACCGCTCGATCGCTGGCGCCGTTGGCTCGCGCGAGCTTAGCTGGCGCGAGGCGGCCGAGCCAACGAGCAGTCGAAGCCCAGTTCCGCCGATTGGCCCGGCCGCCTAGCGCTCGGGCGAGTCCGCCTCTCATTGGTCAGAGTTTTTCGTTAATAACTCGTAAACGAAGCCGCGGAGTGCATTTTCGCTAAGAAGAAAGTTGCTTCGAATGACCACAGAAACCCGCCATTTCCGGATTACCAGACATTTTTGTGACTGTCTTATATTTTTTTCTCTTCTGGCTTATCTATTCGATAGATTCAAGAAATACAAAAAGCGAAGGAATACAATCTTACGCGGTTCAAAAAATTAAGAATCCAGCTGTTCAAGCATCCACCGTAAAAATCAAATTCCCGCACTAATTGGACCCGATAAATCCGTTATTACGAATCACGAAGACATATCCTTGCAGAGTCATCCGCAAAAATTTAAGGGACACTAATTATGACCGCTTGTTCCTTATATATGCAGAAAATTCCGCTGATTTTTCTTTCAATTTATTTTTTCAATGTCGCATCTGTTTCCCCCAATTTTCAGAGCGAACAACCAACACGAAATTAAAAGTAACATAAAATTAAACGATAATATCTCGCTTACCATACAATCCGCTGATTTAGTGAAACAAAAATTAAGAATTAAGAAAAAAAGAAAACAAAATTAAGAAAATAAAGAAAATAATCCTCTGGACCAGAAGATACCCTTAAATTTTGAAAAGCTCTCGCAGGAACAACAGCCGCCCGAAAAATGTGCAATTTCTGGATCTCGTAGAATGGCGCCGGCGCCTGATAATCGTTCCTCGAGAAAACAACTTCTGGCCCATTATGCGAGTATTTATAGAAAAGACGCGAATCGCCGGCGGGGAAACGAAAGGGAAACAAAGGACGGGGTCCGATCGCCGGGCATTCGTTGCAATAATTTGTTTCGCGGTGAATAATGCATGACTCCGCGGCCCGATAGATTATGCATCGTGGCCGGTCTCCGCGTAAAACTGGCGAGAATATAATTTTACCGACTGTGTCCTCGGCTATTATCGAGCATTAATTACCCGGCCACTGAAATTTTATCGTACACGCGCGAGTAACAACGGCACGCGATCGCTCCGCCTATTATTGTTCCATTAACGTTTCCCGGCTCGGTCGCAACACACAGCCCGGGAATCAATAGGCGATTTTAATCCGGCCCGGGGCGCATACTTCGGATTATTTAGCGCCTCGGCGTCCGGTTTGTAAACTGTTCTGCATGGAATTTCATAATGGGGCTGCCACCTCGCCGGAATTGCTCGTAACGGCCGCGGCGCCGCGTAAACGGCGAGCTTTCGGCGCGCCGGCCGTTTTTCCGCGCGAACGTGTTTCTTCGCGTTCCTTGCGCGCGATAAAGCTCCGGCCGCTGCTGGCCGAAGCTTCCCCGATGGAAACGCAAGCTGCGTCTTCTTCCGTCGCTGTCCGCCGAAACTATTCCTGTTCCATGGCTTCGCAGTCTTACGGGGCGAGAGCTTGTTACCGAAATTAATTGTGCGCTGCGGATCCTCCCACTAGATGCGGATTTCCGACTAGACTGCGGATCTTAGGCATTCGTTCTGCGAATGCAGAACGTAGACCGCGGGACTTTTGGATAACAAGCGAACGTGGGTCTAACTTAATGCGCAATGTTTATGCTGTAATAAATCCGCAGTTTACGGAATACAGTTAATTCTTCCGAATCGACGCTCAGTTTGCGCAGAAAAGTGGACAATTTGCGAAGGGGAGATCCGATTATTCAAGCCTTTCGGCCCGTTTTTATATTCGCTGACAATTGGCAACTATAATAACGAGACGCATGGCTCGAATAATCGTATCTCCTCTTCCCAAATTGTCCATTTTTCTGCGCAATCTGAGCGTCAATGATGCAGACTTTACTATATCTGTTCTACTCTTTTCACGAAGCAACGATCATATTTGGTGTTTCTCTCCTCGATTTGCGATTTCTTGACCAATCAGCTGGTTGCGATTTCTTCGGAGAGTGTGAAAGTTACCGTAATTATAGTAAATTCCCTCTAATTGACGCTTAGCTTCGAAACAAAATGGACAATTTGGGAAGCGGAGATACAATTATTCGAGCCTTGCGACTCGATTTTTGTAGTTACCGATTGTCAACAGCTATGAAAACGAGCAGCAAGGCTAGATTAATCGTACCTCGATTAATCTCAAAATAGTCCATTTTTGTGTACAATCTGGGCGTCAGTTAGGGAGATATTACTGTATGTGCAGTTAATATTAACTTGAACCTCTTAGCGACGACAGAAAAAAAGACGTGCTCACCTGACGTGCGAAATGTAGCAAACCTGCTTGACATAGCTCGGCAGAGTTTCGGAAAGAGGTTGCAAAAGTTTTATGAAACCTGGTAATTGGAAAATTCGAAAGCGAAGAAGGAATAATAAGTGAGATTGCGCTGTTTATTAGAGATATCGAGAAAACGACATCTTCTCGAGCGAGCCAATAACTATACAATAATTTAGAATTTTTGTTATTTATACAGTGATTTATAAAGATACGATTATTCGAGCATGCGGCTCGTTTTTATAGTTACCGTTTGTCAACAACTATAAAAACGAGACGCAAGGCACGAATAATCGTACCGCCCCTTCCCAAATTGTCCATTTTTGTACCCAAGCTGAGCATCAATTAGGGAGAATTTACTGTATTAGAGTACGAATTTTTACACCATATAAAAGTTGTCTGTATCAGTAGCAAAACGTAGAGGCTAAATATAGAACGTAATTATTACCGTGATTGTTACACTACAGATTTTTACGCTATTTAAAAATTGTCTGCATCAATCGCTATAAATAGAGGCTAAATTAGAACGTTCTATCTTTATTGTTCTTACTACATCAAATTGCAACTACACCACTTTACATATAAAATCCGCAGTCTGGTAATTATACTATATACGTTCGATCTTCTTCATAGTTTATATCACGATAAAGAATATTTTCGAAATTTTCCAAGCTGTTTTGGACGAGCACACTCGTCGCGTACAAATGGCAACATGTTGTGTTACGACGAGCCTACTCATCGAATACAGGTACCCGATTAATTATCACAGCTAATGAGAGGGTTTAAGCAGACATTCCCGCAGAGGTACAAATCGGATGAAGCATCGTATCAATGATCGCGATGCAGCGTTTCGAATCGAAAGGAACTCTCCGGGAAGCCTCTTACGGTGTCTCTGAAATTGGGAAGCAGCTCGCTCCGGTAGCAATTTGGTAGGCAGTTAACGAGGGTTGGCAACATCGCAGACGGTACATTTTTCTCGAGGCATAAACAAAACGCATTGTTGAAGAAGCATTACCCGGTAACGGCGAGGAGAATGAAGCTCCGCGAACCGGCAGCGTCGTTTCGAGACTTAACTTCGGATTTACTGTCGCGAGGGTAGACGGGACTCGTACGCGTAATTAGTTTATCAAGTATCGTTATCTCGCCGGAGTTCGGGAAAGCTCTGCGAGAATATATTACTTCGGAGAACAGCTAAAGGGGGGGGGAGTGAGTGGGAGAGAATGAGAGAGAAAGAGAAAGGGAGAGAGAGAGCGAGAAAGAGAAAGGGAGAGAGAGTAGGAGTGAGAGATTAGGAGAGAGAGAGAGAGAGTAGGAGTGAGAGATTGAGAGAGTGGGAGAGGGAGAGTAGGAGTGAGAGATTGAGAGAGAGAGAGAGGGAGAGAGATAGTAAAAGTGAGAGATTGAGAGAGAGTGGGAGAGGGAGAGTAAGAGTGAGGGATTGAGAGAGAGTAGGAGGGAGAGATTAGGAGAGAGAGAGAGAGAGAAATAGTAGAAGTGAGAGATTCAGAGAGAGAGAGAGAGAGAGAGAGAGAAATATTAGAAGTGAGAGATTCAGAGAGAGAGAGAGAGAGAGAGAAATAGTAGAAGTGAGAGATTCAGAGAGAGAGAGAGAGAGAGAAATAATAGAAGTGAGAGATTCAGAGAGAGAGAGAGAGAGAGAGAGAGAGAGAGAGAAATAGTAGAAGTGAGAGATTCAGAGAGAGAGAGAGAGAAATAGTAGAAGTGAGAGATTCAGAGAGAGAGAGAGAGAGAGAGAGAGAGAGAAAGAGAGAATAGGATTGAGAGATTGAAAGAGAGAAAGAAAGAGAGGAAGGGAGAGAACGATAAAAAGAGAGAGAAACAGATAGAGAGAGAGAGAGAGAGAGAGAGCGAGGGGGGGGGGGTTCGATGCATGCAATCTCGGGCGCGATATATTTCGACGCATTCATCGAATCTCCGGAAATCATTCAAAGGTTTCCGATTAATTCCCGTCCTTGCTGCGAGTCTCCTCTGTTTCGCGATTATTCCGGTTTAATGGCGGAATTATACGAGTCGCGGCCGTAACAGGACCGTGACGAAATTGATACTCAAAGCATACATATGTACTTGGAATATCACCGGGTTCGAATATCTCGCGCGGTATTTTTCCCGTATTGCTTGAGTCCCGCGTTTTCCCGGGCGCAGTCGGTCCCGCTTGCCTCCCGTGATCTTCGTTTTCCGAATATCGATGCACAAAGCGGATATTGCGATGATAAGAACGACGAGAGCTGCGGATTGGTTATTTAAAAGCTGTTTCCGGAACGGATCGCTCCGCTGGCTCGTAATATTTTCGATACCGCGGCGTAGAACGCGATATTTCTCGCATAATTCTAATTACCAACGGCGGAATTACAACTGTGCTTCCACCTATATTACCGATTTGTTCCTGACGAGTGTTCCGCTGATCGTACCGATAATTTCAACATCGGTCGCTGACCTTTTTTATGAACTCTGAAAAGCAACAAACTCCTAGCGCGAGTGTTCTACATGCTCCTATCGAAAAATCAAGCGCTTGTCACCGATAGTCTTCGTAATTTTTCAGATATTATCGAACACTGATCACTGATCAAGTTTGCGATTAGTGGTTTTAAGGATTACGACTGCAGATTTTTATGCGTTTATGGTATACGCAAATTTTTTAAATGCAATCAAATTTGTGTAATCTCTTCCTTCAGATTTTTATGATAGAATTCATGTCTTCCTTTGACGATTTCAATAAACCGAGGACAATGTAAAAATATCCTCAAATTCTTTTAACGTCTTCGCACAATCATTTTTATCGTAAATGCATAAAATCCGCAGTCCAGTTGAGATTGCACTTTATCGATTTCCTTACGGATCACAACTGGTTTATCTCCTTATACATCCTATACCATACAATACAATACATAAAATAAAATGCAATAAAATAAAATAGATGAAATAAAACGAGAAAATAAAATAAAACAGAATAGAATAAGATAAAATAGAATGGCATAGAATGAAATGAAATAAAATAGATAAAAGGAGGAAAAATGAAATAAAACAGAATAAAGTAAAATAGAATAGACTAGAATAGAATAAAGTCAAATATGGATAAAATAAAACAGAATAAAATAGAATAAAAAAAACAATAAATTAAGCTCAAATAAATTCCAATAATTTTTACAATGAAATCCGCAGTCTAGTTATAATCCATCAGAGTCCCATAGAAAAATCAAATTCCTCTAACCGATTATTTTTACAATACGTGCGAACTATGCCGACTATCGGTCACTGTCCAGTCCCATCACCCAACGAACAGCTCGATCGGACAGACGAACATTCGCTACCGCGTTTCACCCTGACGAAAGTTCATCTGCCGGTCACCGACGTCCACCAAAGCCGGCCAAAGTAATAAAAGGCGCCTTCTGCATTCTGTGGTAGGATGAATTACGATTGCTCCTGGAGTAATTTGAGGCAGCGAAGCTGTTTGCTTAGGGAAGCGGTACGCAACGGTGGTCACGGTTCCGTCGAAGGTAGTTTATCCGTCATAAGGTTGTTCGCGGTTATCCTTCTTCGTGGAAACAAGGTAATATTTCGCTTCTCGGCGGTGGCCGGGCTAGCTGCAGCGCAACCAGACCAAAACGCTGCGGGAAAGCCAGTGGCTCGGGTCACGCTCGGGATTTATCGCCGCGTACTTCTTACCAACGAGCCGCACATTTCGAGCGCGTGTGCGCTATCATTTCCCGTGTTCTTATAAAGCCGGCTGAAACTTCTTGGTCGGTATTTATAAGGGCTCGGTAGGATACGTTGTCGGAGGAGCGGAAGAAAAGAGAGAGGGAGAGAGAGAGAGAGAGAGAGAGAGTGATACTGTGCGGAAGAGAGAGAGAGAGGGGAGTGTGCAGGGGAGAGAGAGAGAAAGAGAGAGGGTGTGCAGGAGAGAGCGAGAGAAAGCGAGAGAGTGTGAAGGAGAGAGAGAGAGAGAAAGAGAGAGAGAGTGACCGTGTGCGGAAGAGAGAGGGAGAGAGAGAGTACGTGTGGTAGAGAGAGAGAGAGAGAGAGAGAGAGAGAAAGAGAGATGAGAGCGAGAGAGAGCGAGAGAGAGAGAGAGAGAGAGAGAGAGAGAGAGAGAGGATCGTCCGGACTCGAGACGGTTGCACGGGTCGCGCAGTATACGTTATGGGATTCCGAAACGTTATTCAAGCTTATTCAACCTTTTGAACGCGTTTTGCCCGGTAAACGGTATCTGGCGCGTCCGATCCGATAGCAGAGATAAAATCTCAATGAACGGCGCATCAATGGCCTGCACGATATCGACCGAAAGTATGGCTTCGCTCAATTGATTGCACGCTCCGCCGGACGAATATTAATTAGCCCACTGAAATCGAATTCAGCATTCTGTCCGGTCACCTCCGTCGATGGCAATCCCGAATATTTCGTCTGTCGATTTTGCATAAACCTCCATATCACGTTGTAGGATTATTTAATGGGACAGCCTCGGAATAACTGAATCTCGCGTATCGTTTCGACGCCGAGTCATCGGCGAGAGACGAAGATTTTTATAAGAATTGTTAACGCTAGCTTTACGGAACCCGTCGAAATAATAGGTCGGTGGATAACAAATTTTGTCGGAGTCACGAAAGACTAAAGTTATGACTCTATCGTTATGGGCTCGACAAAATATTTTAACGACAAAGACAATTAACAATAGGATTTCCGAACTCGTCTAAATGACGGGACACTAATTTTTTAATTTACGATTACTAGGATTAGTTTTTTGTATTCCAAAACATTGCTAAATCATTTATCCAATATATCCGTTACTTGTGGCAAATATTGTAACAACACTCGGAAGTTAAAAGCCAGAATAAATGTCTTACCGAGGTCTGAAAGCGAGCAACACAAAAAATTGCCTCGTTAGAATAACAAGATAGAATTTATTTAAATTTATTCAAATTTTTCACAATATTTATAGTAGCGCGTGCGCGGCTAAAGACTTTATGACTTTAATAATTGTGAAATGAAAAATGTGAAACCGGTCGTTTGATCGACGGTTGTAGGTTCAATGTTATAGCCTTCATTAAAACTCTTGGTGCTCAATTTACGAAACGGTAGGGTATTTTTCGCGAACGAAATTTCGAAATTGGCGGAAAGAATTGTCGATATTTTT
The DNA here is from genome assembly GCF_051020955.1 of Megalopta genalis. Taxonomy (NCBI): domain Eukaryota; kingdom Metazoa; phylum Arthropoda; class Insecta; order Hymenoptera; family Halictidae; genus Megalopta; species Megalopta genalis. Next base: position 17,985,724 of record NC_135019.1, on the reverse strand, counting down.
GCTCCCGGCGAAGTGTTGCACTGCTCTTTAATGGGCGTGACATGGAACGGCGTTTTGGTGAATCGACTGCGCTTAAAACAGAGAGATCGTTTTAATTCTGGTGGCAACGGGAGAGCCCGCTTTGTAAATTCAATCCGTTGCCGGGGCTCGTGAGCTGAACGATAGTTAAAACTTTCATAATCATCCTCCGCGATGGGAACCTGTTATCATATTACCTGTATCATGTTGCTGCGACTATGTGCTACAAAGTAGTTCTCAGCATACTTGGCGCTAGATTTTCTCGTTACATCTCGACTCGTGTCGTTTACACTTCGATCGTCTAGATTTACGTTGCGATAATTGATATCGTCGTGATAACGCGTCTTTTAATGATCCAAATAAGACGAAAATAAGATTATAATGTTGTTGACACTATCGAGCCCTAAACGCGAACAATGTATATTGTTTTATAACAATGACGAGATTAAATTAAGTTAAATTGAGAACTGCATGCGATTTTTTGTATGCTTGAATATATGCTGGATAAATATTAATAATTTTAATACGTCTCGATTAGAGACGTATCTCTCCGTTATCATATTACCTGTAACATGTTGCTGCGACTATGTGCTACAAAATAGTTCTCAGCATACTTGGCGCTCGATTTCCCCGTTATATCTCGACTCGTGTCGTTTACAATTCGATCGTCTAGATTTACGCGATGGTTGCAATAGTTGATATCGTCGTGACAACGCGTCTTTTAATAATCCAAATGAGACGAAAATAAGATTATAATGTTGTTGACACTATCGAGCCCTAAACGCGAACAATGTATATTGTTTTATAACAATGACGAGATTAAATTAAGTTAAATTGAGAACTGCATGCGATTTTTTGTATGCTTGAATATATGCTGGATAAATATTAATAATTTTAATACGTCTCGATTAGAGACGTATCTCTCCGTTATCATATTACCTGTAACACGTTGCTGCGACTATGTGCTACAAAATAGTTCTCAGCATACTTGGCGCTCGATTTTCCCGTTATATCTCGACTCGTGTCGTTTACAATTCGATCGTCTAGATTTACGCGATGGTTGCAATAGTTGATATCGTCGTGACAACGCGTCTTTTAATGATCCAAATAAGACAAAAATAAGATTATAATGTTGTTGACACTATCGAGCCCCAAACGCGAACAATGTATATTGTTTTATAACAATGACGAGATTAAATTAAGTTAAATTGAGAACTCCATGCGATTTTTTTGTATGCTTGAATATATACTCGATAAATATTAATAATTTTAATACGTCTCGAGTAGAAAAGTTTATCGAAAAACTTTTTATAGAAACACTTTCATAATATCGTGAATTGTGAAAGAAAAGTCGTTTCGATCAGTTCGGCAGTTCTAGCGTTAAGTTCTTCGAATATTTTTACCGTTTTACGTTCGATCGATTAATTTGTAACGCGAATTCATAAGATTTGCAGCCAAATCGTGCGGTGCTAGTCGCGAACTTAGCGATTGTACCGAAGTGCCCCGAAGGATCAAATTCCTCATCTCTCGAATGAATAGCAATCGCGACGATAGCTTTCGAAAGTGCATTAAAATGATGCATCGTGATCGCAGCACGAGCCGTTCTAAAATTCTAGCGAGACGTTTTTCTTCGAGCGCCATTAATTACGCGAGCCCGGTCGCGGACTCCCGCCGAATGTCATAGTTCATGCCGGATTACAGGGCTTCCGTCCTTTAACTTTTAAAAATGAACGCACAGTACGCCTCGAGTTCGGAAGTTCGTAAATATTATAGCGCCGGCTTCTCGAGGTCCGCGGTCGCCAAACTTCCACCGAATTTCCTATGGAATACTAAAGCGCGTTGATGCAAGTTTACCGGCCGGGCCGCGCGATGCAAAACTAATCGCAGCTTCGTCGCGGACGATCGTTACATGTGGATTATGTTATTCATGGGAAAATCGGAATTTTTCGAGTCTAACGGATCGCGCGGATAGTCAGCTCTTTGTCCGAAGATGTAATCTAACCGATCTAACCGAGATACAATTTCTCCCGAACAATAAACAGTTGAGTCTACTTTCATCCGGAGTGCTAATTAGGTTATTCGTATCGCGATAATTAATAATTGGAACACGATTAAAATTCGACTTTGAAAAAAATCTTGTATGTATATAAATTGTTCGTGATAAATTGATTTATGTGTCTCAGCTTGAAAAATAAAAATTGGAATTAATTGTCTACTTTCGAAAATTTTATCGATCTATAAGTAATACGAAATACGAGTCGCAGCCAAAATCGTATGTCACATATCAGAAAAAAAATTTTGTCTTGTAAAAAAGTTTAGGGTAATTTGGGGAAATTAATTTGACAGATATACATATATTGCAAATATAACTACATTTGTTATGTACTTTTGTGTATTAATTATTATGTACTATTATGTACTAATTATTATGTAATATTATATACTATTGTGTACTAATTATTATGTAATATTATATACTATTGTGTACTAATTATTATGTAGTATTATGTACTATTATGTACTAATTATTATGTAATATTACGTACTATTGTGTACTCATTATTATGTACTATTATGCACTAATTATTATGTAGTACTATGTACTATTGTGTACTAATTTATATGTAGTATTATGTACTATTGTGTACTAATTATTGTGTACTGTTGTGTACTATTTATTACGTACTATTATGTACTATTTATTACGTACTATTATGTACTAATTATTATATATTATTACGCACTATTATATTATTATATACTAACACAGAAACCAATGAACATTTTTATCTACGCACAAAAATGAAATCGTGGATCTCGGAGAAATCGTTTTCAAACAAGTTGCTTAGATTAACAAATCGCGGCCGACCCGATGTAGCAATCTGCAGAATTTACGATCGGCCCGGTCTTTTAAGTGGCGCGCCGATTTTCGGAGACCGTGCCGGTTATTTCGAACTTTATCGAGGACTTTATTCGCCGTACGTGCCGGAGTCCCGCGGACTGGATCAGAGTACGCTTCGTCATGAATTCCGCAGCTTCCTGACAAATACCCGCTGCGACCCGGATTTGAAGGAGAAACTCCGACCCGCTTCGTGCGCCGCATGTAACTCCCGGAATCGCGACGATCCGTTACAAACGGTGACGCCTCGTGCTAGCCAATTTTTTCCCGGACATGGTCCAGACACCGCCACAGACGGCTCTCCATTCTCGTTTCGACCCGAGTCATCCATCGGGAGCAACGTCTAAATTAAGATCGAAGACGAACTTAGCTAGCGATCTTCTCGGAATATCCGCTTTTAAAGATTCCCTCTAGTCACGTTAGAATACAGTAATCTCTCCCAGAAATGTTCGGAGGTCGGAATTGTAACCGGCAAATCTGAGAATACTGAGTCGCGATTCATCGGGCTTCGCGGTTCGTTTTTGTACAGGGTGTCCCAAAAATGTCTCGCAATACGGAAATGTGAGGTAGCTGAGGTCATTCTAAGTAACTTCTTCCTTCGCGAAAATGCAACCCGTGGTTTTGTTTACGAGTTGTTAACGAAAAACACTGACCAATGAGAGGCGAGCTCGCCCAGCGTTTGGCGGCCGAGCCAATGAGCGCACGAAGCCCAGTTCCGCTCCATTGGCTCGGCCGCCTTGCGCCAGCATATCTCACCTCTCATTGGTCACTCTTTTTCGTTAATAACTCGTAAACAAAGCCGTGGATTGCATTTTCGCCAAGGACAAACTTACTTCAAATTATCTCAGGTACCTCCCATTCTCGGATTGCGAGATATTTTTGGGACACCCTGTAGAAACTCGGGACAGTCGGTAAAAAACGGCAGCGGCCAGCATGCCGGTGTACAATAGCAATGCTAGAATAAAAACGATGACTTAACGTTTTTATTTCTAATTTTTCGCCACCATTCGAAGGCAATTCGGAGGCCACATGCCACGATTCGACTGTCACGTAGTAGATTCCGCGTAATTGACGCTCAGCTTGTAAACAAAAATTCTTCGAGTCTTGCGGCTTGTTTTAACAGTTGCCGATTGTCAACAACTATAAAAAAACAAGTAGTCCTATTAGAATATCCGTACAGTGAATTTCCGTTTCAAGAACCGACTATCGTTGTCTTTCGTTTTCTTAGAAATAGACCGCGGATTTCACGCATTTTATAATAAAAACGGGTCGGTGACATTTCAAACGAAAACATTGAAATGATCTAAGGATACCTATGTATATTATTTTCGACTCTCCAAAATTATCGACGAAAGAAAGCTATTCTTATTTCACCCATCCTTGTCGCAATCGACGAAGATCATTCTTATCGCGCACGCGTTCTCTCGCCTGCGACAAAAAGGCGTTAGCCGCAAGAAAAATCCAGAAATAATATCCGTCCGTTAACAATTTATTTCTCTTTAACGCAAAAGCTCAGTATTTATCATGTAAAGATGGTCCGTATAATTATTATCAGCGAACGTTTCGTCTCGTACCTGAATAATTCCCGGCGAGCGCGGTCCACGTCGGCTAAGAAGCCGACGACAAAAAGAAGTCGGGCGCAAGAAAAATCCAGAAATAATGTCCGTTCGTTAAAAATGTATTTCTCGCAACTAACGTAAAAGCTCAGTATTTATCATGTAAAGATGCTCCGTCTAATTATTATCAGCGAACGTTTCGTCTCGTACCTGAATAATTCTCGGCGAGCGCGGTTCTCGTCGTCGGCTTCTTAGCCGACGACAAAAAGGAGTCAAGCGCAAGAAAAATCCAGAAATAATGTCCGTCCGTTAAAAATGTATTTCTCGCAACTAACGCAAAAGCTCCGTATTTATAATGTAAATATGCGCCGTCTAATTATATTATCAGCGAACGTCTCGTACCTGAATAATTCTCGGCGAGCGCGGTCCTCGTCGTCGGCTAAGAAGCGACGCCCCCTCGAAAATGAGGGGGCCGGGTTAAGTACGAGCACATCATCCAGACAATATTCTCGCGGTCGGCAAGAAGTCCGCGTTAGATTATGCGTTCTAAGCAGACCGTGCAGGTGGTAGGCCCGGGCTGCTCGGCAATTAAAATCTCGCTCGGCGATTCCTCGGTGGAAGAGATTTGAAAAAGTCGGCAGCCCAATTTTTTTTTTCCGAGCCTACACGATCGTGGCGGGTGTTCCGTGCGCCGATGTAATTGGAGTAGCACGCGAGTAGGACAGGGGTTCGTGGCTCTTTGAAGGGAATCGAGTCGAGAAAGCTGCCGGGGAACTGGTTGGATTCACGGGAACCGGTCCGCGAACAGTTAGTACCACGGAGCGTGTCCCGAGCCGAGCAAAAGAGAGTAGCGCCGGCTGATAGTGTGCCTTAAAGCCCCGCTCCGCGGTCTGATAATAATTCGCTTCACGTAGTTAGTTTTCGTGGCTGCAAATGGTAGTCCGGATTACTTCTCCTGGCCGGGGCTCGGCTCGGCTCGGCTCGGCGCGGCGGGCCACATGCTTCCCGAGGAACACACGCTCGCGCACACATGTGCGGCGGGCTTAAGTTTCCTACCGCCTACTTAGACCTCCATTTTCACAGTTCCCGTCGTCTTCGTCGTCTTCGTCGTCGTCGCCGTCGCCTTTGCTCTCCTACGACCCGGCCAGTGCACCCTCGAGTACTGCGAACGCAATGGCGAAAACCCGGGAAAACTTTGCTCCTTAACCGGAGCCGAGACTTTTCTTCGCAGGGATCTCACCCTTCTCCGCACCCTCCGCGACGCGTTCACAGCGTTCCACGGATTAAGGTAATTTCGGGGAAGATGTCCCGTGTCCCTTACTAAATCTCGACGAAATTTAGTTCGCACGGCGTGGACCGATTGGGTGATAGGATAGCGGAGCCGGTTACCGCGGGGTACCCAATTACCGTGCCTTCGATTTTTCTATTCAAATTCGATGAATGATTCATTTGGTGAAATTAGACGTGTGAAAGACGGAAGTTCTTAAAATATCGCGAAGATTATTTCAATTTTTTTGTACCGAATTCGCGAATTGTTTTGTAAATGGTTATGTCAAGGTTATGTCAAGATTATTTGAATTTTTTAGTACCGAATTCGTGAATTTCTTTGCAATCGTTCCTGGTAAAACGTCGCAATGTTAATTGTACCGATGAAACGTATTATGGTAAAATATATTGGTAAATGTATTGGCAAATTTTTGTAAGCTATTTTATAAATTAGAGTTTAGCTATTTTAGTTATTTTATAAAATAAAGTTTCCATCGTGGACTAAAAGATGATTCTCTGCAAAAAGATAAAAATAAATGCTATTGGACTATGTTGATTTATAAATTTTCTCATATTTAGAAAAATCTGCACCTGTCATAAATGTATAAAAATCCGCGGTATATAACGGTCAGTCTTTTAACCCTTTGCACTCTAAGCCACCATTAAAATTTGTTATATCACGTTCTAAAATAATTCTTGTATCGACAATGTTTAGATCGAAAACACTGTTAAAAGTATAACTGTCGTGCGAGGTCACAAGACTCAATTTCATCTGCACAAAATGCACTCTGTCGTATAAAATGAAAATGCTATAAGCACGAAAGATTATGTTAGATTTACAGTTAAAATAGCTTCGAGTGCAAAGGGTTAAACGTGCAGATGTATAAAATTATTGTCTCTCGCGATGTATAAAATTGTCGCTAAACTTTCCCAGAATCATAGAAACGTCTGTAAATCATTTATAAGGATTTGATTTCTAATCTATAACGTAAAAGTTGCGGATAATTTCGCTCACTAAATTTCACTTTCTTCTTAAAAATTCTTCTAAAAACAATAATTGTTCCTGCAACGACAACGAACAGAATTTCTCTGGTTTCAACGAATCACTGGAAAAGGTCCGTCCGAACAACATGGAGGTTCGGTAAATTTTCGTACGTGACATTACGTGGCATAAAAATCGACCGTCTATTAGTTAATTATTTCGTGGACGAACGAGGGTCGCAGGGGAGACGGGGGATCCGTCGAAATTGGAAAAGAAGGAGACTAAAGAGCTCGGCGCAGGGGTGGCTCGGATGAGAAAGGGTTGAACTGCGGCAGGGTGGATGCCAGGGGGGAGAGTCGCGAAATCTAATGGCAGACGGTGAGAAATTAAAAATGCCCTGTGGGCTGGCGCGCGTAAATAATCTTGGGGAATGTTTTGTACGCCGCGAGAGTGATCCCGCGATGTTTCGGTTCCCGGCAAATGGAGAGAAAAGACTTCCATTCGAAAAGCTCGGATCCGCCGGAAAATGGGTGGATTTGCAGGCTCGTTTCACAACAGCGAGACCCGGACCGTGGCGCGTTCTAATCGTCGAAGTAACTGCATCCGATTTGCATGCCACCCGGTACGCGTGCCATCGAGTGCCATCATTATCGGTACTCGAAATTTCAGATTCCTCTAATGTCTTCGCAGTTTTATACCCCGCCGATTAATTTCCACTGTATCTGCGACAGTGAGGAAAAATGCCGCGCGTCGCGATTTCAATAGATTTCAGTTACTGCCAGACTGCAGTCGACTTGCATCGATTGCAAGAAACAAGAACTGCACGGACATTTATTCCTGGCTTGAATCGTTCGAACGAGTTACAAATAGTACGAACAAATTGTCAAATTCATTTAACAGTGTCACTGTGTCGTATTTTTATCATAAACGCATAAAGATCCGCAGCGTAGGTATTGCTTTAATCGAGCAATAGCATACAATTTTATACCATTTTATAATTGTGTTTTTTAGAATACTAATATACAGGGTGTCCCAAAAATGTCTCGCGATCCGAAAGTGGCGGGTTCCTCAGGTTATTTGAAGCAACTTTTTCCGTTACAAAAATGTTCTCCGAGGCACCATTAATGAGTTATTAACGAAAAACAGTGACCAATGAGAGGCGAGCGGTCGAATCCCAGCTTAGCTGGCGCGAGGCGGCCGAGCCAACGGCGCCAGCGGTCGAGCGGTCGAATCCCAGCTCAGGTGGCGCGAGGCGGCCGAGCCAATGAGCGGAATTGGGCTTCGTGCGTTGGGCCGCCTCGCGTCAGCTCGATTCTTATTGCTCACTGTTTTTCGTTAATAACTCGTTAACGGTGCCTCGGAGAAATTTTTTATAAAGGAAGAAGTTACTTCAAATGATCTGAGGAACCTGCCATTTCCGGATTGCGAGATATTTTTGGGTATAATGTATAATACTAATATCATACCAATTTTATAACTGTGTTAAGAACCGGGAGGGGGAAAGTTGGGATAAATTTTCTGTCCCAGGTTCGCAAACTTTGAATATTTTTTATGCTGGTGAGATCAATAGCATAACGGGGGCTAATTGTTAATATAACCTGTATTTTCTTGACTTTTCTAATTAAAGCGGTCTAGATAATTATATTTAGTTTCAAACGAATCTATAAGATCATTTTACTTAGTTTACTAATTTCCCACGTTTCGTTCTTAAACTTTTGAAACGACCTGTACAGGTGATTTTGCTGCTGAAAACATTTGACTGTGAGCATCAGAAAAAAACATTGTCGAAACAAGTTCTACAGACCGTAAATAAATTATGCAATTTGAAATACAGATTTTGCGTGTGCAATCGAGCCGAACGGGTGTTCAGTGAAACGAATCACAAATCGATCGCGGTTTTTTACGCGAGTACGAATTTTTGCGGACCAACTTTGCGAACGAACTTTTGTTTCGAGAGACATTGTCCGTTACTATCGACTCGCGGTCACCTGAAGTTCGGTTAAACGTATTAGCAAACGTTCGCGACGCGGCCGACGCGTCGATAAATAACTTAAAAGGCACGCGTCCCACATTTCGCGAGCCGTCTCGGCGGATTAATTCCTGGGAGCCGGCAATAGTTATCGGGATACGAAACTCCATTACGTCTTCGAATGGGAAAGGAAAGGAGGCGTTTTCGCGGCTCGCCGTCCAAGTGAACGAGGTATTACGGTTGTCGCGGGGGATTCTCATTTCCTCCGGCCTCTCGATAATAATTCGGCGAGGAATTCTTGCTCGGCGAACAGTCGGGCGCAAATATTGACCGTCTCCGAGGCGGCCAGAGGAGACGGGCTCCATCCACAATGACGAAAGTCGCTTACCTTTTCGCGCTATCGGGCCCGGTATTAACAAAAGGAGGACTCGGTTCTCGTTTCCCTCGGCACGTCGAGAAACGAGGAACGTGAGAAACGGCGATAGAGCAGCAACATCCTCGTGTTAATGCCTCGCGGAAAACTTGGCTTTCATTTCCGGACGGATCGAGTTGCGTCTCCCGAGCTCCTCCACCCGCCGCCGTTCAATTTAATTCGGTTTGTCTACGGCGAGACTTCGCAACCGCTGGAATTCCACCGGATCGGGTGACAGATCGGTCTCGATCGTCGCTTTCAACGATCTACGAAAACGCCCGAACTAAGCAATTGTTGTACCAGAGTTTTTTTGGATCGCTGATTATGAATCTAGAATCGAATCAGTGATTAACATTACCGTTTATCAATGACAAATATTTTCATTGATAAAATAATGAAGTATGAATATTTTTATATGTTCCTTCGCAATACAGGGTGTCCCGAAAATGTCTCGTAATCTGGAAATGAGAGGTTCCTGAGGTCATTTGAAGCAACTTCTTCCTTTGCGAAAATTCTCTCCGAGGCTTCGTTTACAAATCATTAACGAAAAACACTGACCAATAAGAGGCGAGCTCGGCTGGCGCGCGACGGCCCAGTTCCGCTCATTGGCTCGGCCGTCTCGCGCCAAATGATCTCGCCTCTGATTGGTCACTGTTTTTCGTTAATAATTCGTAAACGAAGCCGCGGATTGCATTTTTGCTAAGGAAAGAGTTGCTTCAAATGACCTCAAGAATCCCCTACTTTCGGATTGCGAGACATTTTTGGGACACCCTGTGTAACAAAATCAATCGACAAATGATCGCGTAACAAATTAAAACAATAATATTTATAGTTTATTTGTTCGAACCACGGCGACGTAGGAGCGATGTAAAATGCTTGTAAATCGGATCGTACGAAGATCTGCTTTAGTTAATTTTAAAGCGTGAGGCCTCTACTTCCGTGCTCCCGTGCTTTATTTTTGCGGAGGAGTGAACAGTGGAAGCTTCGCGCTTGGAAATTAACCGAGATAGCTTTTCGTACGATTCTTTTCTACGATGGTACGAAGATCGACAATTTTTCGGGAACATTTTCCGCAGCTGTTGCACGAAGCCGCAGCCACTCCGGAATTTCGTTCTCTAATTATTTTTGCAGCCGGGTGTTTTTTTTTTAATTCTGTTTTAACCTTCTTCACCGTTTCGAATCACGCCCTATTCATTTTTGTCGGAAACCGCATGAACACCGCGCTTTAAATTAACGGAAGAGATATTAACCTTCTGAAAAAATTGAATTCTTGTTTTCATTAAAATAACATTTAACATTTGCAGAACTGACAATAAGATTTTGATAACAAGTATAGAACGAGAATTTTTACAATCTCGCAGAGAGAGATTTTTTAAAATATATAACGGAATTAAAAAGAAGTAAATTGTTTAAAACGGTATTTATAGCTCTCCCGCGCATAGCGCGTTAAAAACGACTGTTATCCGTTTCATTCGAATCGATATGGTACAGCAGAAATAAATCTTCTTCTCCTATATACCTTCAGGAAGTAATTTAATTCAATGAGCTTCTAATCGGAAGACAGCGCTTTATGCGGATTCGATTCCAGCAAGTTTGGTGGACTGGATGATAGACTTACGAAGATTCGCGGGCGATCGAACGCGGTGGCTCGATTCAATGGGAAAGTAGTAAATTTATTTTTATAGTCGATTTCGTACGAGACTGCGTTCGTTTACCTAGCCGCGGACATTATCCGTGGGCCGGGTCGTCGCTAGAATAAGCGGTGCCCGCCGCATAAATTCTTCTATCCAGGAAATTGATGTTTTTCCTGGACTCGTACCTTCGTCTTCCTGTCGACCGTCGAACACAGATATGCTAATAGTACCGGCGGCAGGTTCGCTTTCACCGGGACGAAGGTAAATCTCATCGGGCCGTATGCTCGAGCGAACGCTCGCCTCGTTGCGGATTAAAGAGCGCGTATTAACGCTCGCGCGGAAATAAATCGCGCGATCGACCCCACTCTCCCAAGTACCACAAACATTGAAATCTCGTAAAATTCTCGATGGAGGATCCGCATAGACTGCGGATTTTTCTGCGGCGAAACAAATCTTCCGAATCGATTTTGAAACGCGGAAGCTGAACCGAGACGCATGTAGTATTTCTTTTGTTAGTCGTCTGGAAATATTAGGTTGGGAAATAAGTTTGTAGCGTTATTATATTTTCTTTTATTTTACAACGATTTTTTGCTGTTTGACAAAGCGTATAATATTCATTCGATAGAGCTCTTTCTGCTCTACAAAACTGTGCCAATCGTCTTTTTGAGTAATTTAATTTTTTATTACTTCCGAGGCTTAGAAATGGAATATCCAGGAGGTAAAAAGCAACATTTCCGACACCTTCTCTTCTTCGCTTTTCATCGAGGCCAAAAAGCTGCTGAAGCAGCCCGGGACATTTACAACGCATACGGAGAAGGTGTCATAGGGGAGTCTACAGCACAGAAATGGTTTGCGTCGACGACACGCCCCGCATCGGAAGACCTTCCGAATTCGACGAAGAGCATCTCAAAGCACTTTTGAAGGAGGACGGTCACCAAACAAGTCGTGAATTGGCCGAAAAAATGAACTGCGATCATAAAACGATTCTCAATCATCTTCATTCAATGGAATTTGCCGAAAAATTGGGAGTCTGGGTGCCTCACGAGCTTAACGAAAACAACAAAGAAAATCGCCTTGAAATTGCTTGATAAAAACGCTACCCAATAATTCAGATTCATTCAAATAATTCAATAATTCAACGACTGGAAATAATTCGACAGTATTTTGAAGTTACTCTAATGTTTCCACAATTTTATACTTCGTCGATTAATTTTTACTGTAATCGTCGCACGTGGCCGGGAAGTTAACGTCTTCGGCAAATTTAACGCGCAACGAATAATAAAAATATATTTTAAGAAACGCACGAAATAATAGCATAAAGAATATCTAGCAATACCGTTCTTAAAATCAAAATACAAAAGAAGAGCAAAACAAATAATAAAAAATAGGGAAAAAGAATTAGATTGTTGAATGGTGAACGGTAAAAAAGCAAAAATGGCAAAACGTCGGAAAGATTGGTGAAAAGCTATGAAAATAATTAAGAAAAAGTCTACAGCGATTTGCATTAAACGATTGGAACAATAATGCTTAAATTATGGCAAAATAGAGTTTACGACTTTCTTCGGGAAGAAAGATAGAGTCGGACGGTGTACAGAAATTTGATTAACATCCTAAAGAATTTTAAAGAAACCTTTGAGCACTTTCTATTAAACATCCTTCAACTTTCGAAGACGATCGATTCTCCTCCGATAGCTCATCGTAAAAAAAAAACTGTGTAAAAATAAGGGCTGTCTTTTGCAACTGTGTACATTCAATTACGCGCTCTAGCCGATGGAGCATTGCGCAAGGAAGGTAAAGTATCGCTGGCGGCATTTCGCGGCCGAGCAGAGCCGTTGACACAATCGTGCGTCGAACGGGAGTTCGGCGTTGGAAAGGATGGTTCCGGGACTGTTCGGAATATTTAACGACTGAATTACTTCGCCGAAGGTACAGGCATATATCTGGAGGCTCTGCTGGCGACAGGGTTTCGTCTGCTCGTATCTTTTCCGGCGCGGAATGGCGCGGCGCGGTGCGGCGCGGCGCGGAGCCGCGGTAGATTCGATAACTCCGTTCGAGCGTGAACGCGCGATTCCGCGAGCGGAGCCGCTCCTCTAGTTCGGGACCACCGTATTATCTTCGTTATATTAATGCAAGCCGATTTCAAACTCGAGCGCGCATCAACTCCTGATCCTCTAGTTGCCTCGACACGATTTAGGTCCCGGCGTCCCGGCAACTTCGTCGTCTCGCCCGGCCAGATAAGACTAATGTGAGTTGAGTCACGTACCCTCGCAACACATTGGAGATATCTCGATGAACGACGCGCTCTATAATCGTGCTTTAACCGAACTTCAAGACCCCCTGTACCGTACGTGTCGATCTCGATACCCTCCCTGTCAGTCGTTTCGCCATTGATCCACCGCCAAGATATCCGCAATGTTCTTGCCAAACTTTCTACGGTTCAACTTCTCGAACAGTATCGCCCGGTGATATTCTTTCCCCAAGGCCGGGCCAAGTTTATGCTGATTCGGGAAACTTGGCCAGGGTGTATCTCCTACTTATGCAACGATGATCTTTGCTAGGTGTTACTTCGTCTTCGGATAGCGGACAGTTCCGACTAGTACAGGATTTAGCATCGTTTCGAACTTCGATTGCCAATTTATGCCTCCTAGGTAGGTTCGTTAAAAATAGAATAATTCTTCGAAAGAACGATACGCGATGTCGTCATGTTCCATGCTTTTCTAATCGTGTGTTACAAGCCGAGGGCCAGGCAGCTGTGCGTGGCCGGAGGTTTCATGCAATTGGCGATTTTTCTAAGGGAGATTCGTAGACCAGCCGATGCTTATTTCGGCACGGGTGGCTATCTTTAAGGTAAGGATAGTGTTTGGGGGAAATTGGAGTTAGGGTGCCTCGTAACTTTTTGCAAGAAAAGAGAATTAGAGATATACCTCGAGCGGTAAAGATATATCTTGTGGGTTGTACCAACTACTGCTTCGAAATAGGAAATTGAAATAATTGAATTTGTAACCCAAGAAACTGGTAAAAGCTAGTTTATTACGAGGTTTGGTTTTCTACAAACGTATCTAAGTGTTCGCGGACTCTATCGCGCTCTCAGTTTATCGCACCGAATCGGCGGGGGCTTCTGATCTGGTATCGATTGTTTGCTCGAAGGAGAATTAACACATTGCGGACGGCTCACGAGATATCTCGTTTTTAGCAAATTGAACGTTGCGGACGGGTCACGAGATATCTCGTTTTTATGTTTTTTTTATTTAATCGGCAACTTAAGCAACCAGCCGCAAATATTTCTGTTACGTAACCATGGTAACGAAGCCTCTCGCATTCCGAAGTAATTTTAGCGAAACAAATGAATCATTCCAAATATCACACTCTAAATCAATATTCAAATTTGTATAATAAATAATAGTTAAAATGTAAAAAATCTTATATAATAAACAGATATATAAACTATGTATATATAGTATTATTTAAGAATACTAAATGCACACAAATTAGAAATGCGCGTATCCGCTTCCTGTTACTTGCCAAGCATGTTTTTGGAGCGTTTGAAAATGTGCGGTCTTTGAGGGCGTGTTGAACGCGCAGAGCCCCGTCCGCAATGTGTTAAGACTCGATCTCGCTAGAGTTTCCACGTCGACGAATGACTCGAAACTAGCCCGATTTCTGGTCGCGTTTGGGCCCTTTATATAGCCAGATTTTCTCTGGAAGAATGGTAGTAGGGGTGTTCCTATGTGGTCCGATTCCAGATACGTTCGTCGTCGTACCCCCTTGAAGGTACTCGACTCGCGATATACAAATGAACCCCCGGCTGACTGGCGCCAGCCTGGCGTATGCCTTCAGAAAGGAATATACAAAATTCGTGGGAAGATTCTCTGTACGTTACAACAGGATTTAGCATCGTTTCGAACTTCGTTTGCCAATTTATTCCTCCTAGGTAGGTTCGTTAAAAATAATTCTGCGAAAGAACGATACGCAATGATGTCCTGTTCCATGATTTTCTAATCGTGACATTTTCAGAGTACAGTAATGTCTCTCTAATTGACGCTCAGATTGTCCACAAAAGTGGACAATTTTGGATGGCGAGATACTATTATTCGAGCCTTGCGGCCCGTTTTTATAACTGTTGACAATTCGTAACTATAAAAATGAACCGCAAGCATCGAATAATCGTATCTCCTCTTCCCAAATTGTCCATTTTTCTGCACAATCTGAGCGTCAGTTAGGGAGACATTACTGTATTTTATCCAATCTGATTCGTTATCCGGTCTGATCGGCAAGCCTTGAAATCAAGTAATGAAAGATCCGATGAATCGTGTACAAATTTCGTTCGAGTATTCCCGAGAACGGCGATTCCTCGATCGCAATTGAAACAACAAATTTCAAAGAAGAAACACCGACGAAACGGTCGCGAACTCGGCCGGAAAGAAAGAGTTTTGTAGCACGATAAAACGGGAGATAGAGTTGCAGCGGGGCTCGGAGTCGAATCTGTTCAAACTTCGGAAAACGATTCCATTGTTTCGCTGCGGCGTCGTCTTGCAGCTCGAGCCCGGATTGTTTAAATAGTTGCAGCGATCCGACAATTGGAGCGATCCCGTTTTTTTCCCCAACGAGCTTCCCATTGTCCGTACAGGTTGTATTCGTTTCGTTACATCGGTTCCCGGTTTTTTTTTTGGAGGGACGGGGGAGCGAGGCGTCGGTCCGGTTAAAAGCGCCGGCCATAAATCATGAATCGGCGCAATGAAAACGAAATAATTGGACGAGCGTGGATTGATGATGATTCGCCGTATCCAGCCCCCGGGCTACAATTTCAATGTTGGCCCGATTCATTGTGCCCGGTGATAAATCGTATCGCCGCATTGGAAATTTTCAACGGGCCGCTCGAAAACTGCTGATCCCGCGGACGCGGCGCGTCGCGGCCGATTCTCTATTTTATAGATAAAACAGGGAAACCCGCGCAACGCCCTTGTTCAAACCGGTGAAAAACACTGCGAAAACGGCCACGCGTTTGCCAACCGTTTGTTTCTATTGTAGACACGCCGGTGTTTGGTCGGTCGAGCATTCGCCGCTTTTCGTCCGCGTTATTAATAACCGCGCCGCGGATTTTTATGCTGCCCGCGCGAATAAAGTTTCGCGAGATATTTCGGTGCAACGTGGTTCGCGATTTTCGGGTCGCCTGGCAGAAATGTCGTCGCCGTATTTGTAAGTGAAGCACCGGCGAAATGTGTGACAAAATATTTTTCCATTATTATAAACGATTATTATTATTATAAATACGCGATTATTTATTATTAAATCAGCTTTGCGAATCATTCGTTAAATTCTGTTCGGACACAGAATTATTTATAAACGAATTATTATAAAAGAATTATTAATTATAAAAGAATTATTTATAAATTATTTATAAATTATTTATAAACTTAAAATATCATTTATGAACTTCGTTGATCTTCACTGTACACCTTGCATAAAAATTTCACATGTTACACGTGAGGTGTCATGCATACCAGAAAATTAAAACCGCTGTCACGGTTAAACTACATATTATTGCGGGTCCGAAAAATTAGTAAATATTCTTCAGACGTTCTAAAGTAAAGGTGAACAGCGTTTTTCTTAAAAGATATCACTGTTACGTGAAAAAAAATCCGAAAGTTCACGCTTCGTGACTTGTTCAATACTTCGAACGCGCTCGAGTCCGTCCCGACTTTCTGTCAAAGCCTCGTGCTGCGGGCTCTCGAACTTCGCGCCGTCACCTCTCATTGGTCAGTGTTTTTCGTTAATAACTCGTAAACAAAGCCGCAAATTGCATTTTCACGAAGGAAAAAGTTACTTAGTATGACCTCAGCTACCCCACATTTCCGTATTATAAGACGTTTTTGGGACACCCTGTATACTGGGTGAACGAATAAGTAATCCAACATTTTTTGGCGATATTTAAGATTTATTTTAAATAATAATTTGGGTTAAGTTTTTCTCAGGGGATCAAAATTTGTCGAATTTGCATAGTATATTTTGATAGATATTGACGAGATTAGATCGGAAATGCAAGTTTTAAAGTGCGAAACTCATTGATTCAAAAGTTACGCGTATGTAAAGTTTACGAAATTTCAGCCTCCTCTTTGAAATCTTGCACACATACAATCCTGACCATTTTAAATACCACGCGTTAGTATTACGACCCGAAAATGGCCGTTTTTTCATAGGCCTTACTTTTGAACCAATGAGCTCCGCACATTGAAATTCGCATTATCAGCGCTTTCTCGTCGATATTTACAAAAATATACAATGGAAAGTCGACAAATTTTAGTCCCCTAAGGAAAGCAATGGACAACAATTATCATATTATAATAAACGAGACCGGTACTGAAATGGCTACAACATTTCTCGCAGTCGCTTAAAAAATCCTGCAGAAACGTGGACTTACGAATTGAATCGAATAAGACGGGAAACGCGCCATAGACCGCACATTGAAGCAGAAATTCCGGCAATTA
Organism: Megalopta genalis; assembly: GCF_051020955.1. Classification (NCBI taxonomy): domain Eukaryota; kingdom Metazoa; phylum Arthropoda; class Insecta; order Hymenoptera; family Halictidae; genus Megalopta; species Megalopta genalis. Next base: position 17,968,503 of record NC_135019.1, on the reverse strand, counting down.
GGGGAAATTGGGGTCCCGATTAAAAGCAGAAATCTCAGAAGGAATTCCTTTCGGAAAAATGGGGAAGAGGTTGCCGCGTCTCCGTGGAATTAGAAATGGTTGTCCCGGAGAAACGTGTCTCAGACATGCTCGGCCGTATGAATACACATGTCGCGGCTCGTTACTAACAAGCACGCGAAACGCATGCTCGACGAGGCTGCCAGTCGGCATCTTACGGTGCACTCACACGGTTAAGTGCATCGCATTGTGCGGCGGTTCTCGTCGAGGGAGCGCAGTTTCTTCGGTTCAGCTCGTCGTTTTCCGCTCGTCGTTCCACGGAACCGTGTTCGCGGGTCGCGGGAACAGCTTCCCGATCGTGTTAGGTTCCCGGTATCGAAATCATCCTCGTAAAACAGCGGGATGCAGCGTGTCGCCGCAGCGCGGGCTAATTAGAATTCAGCGAACGAAATTTAGCAAACGAGAACGAACACGCTAATAAGCAAATTGCTTCCGCAGCCAGCGGCCTCGTTAACGGCTGTTGCCCGATTAACCGACTCGTCCGTCTCTCTCGCTTGCGTTCTCTGTGCGTGGCCGTACGTGCGCGTTGCTTCGCCCGCGAGGAAATTTGATTGGTTCGCGCGGGAATCCGGGACACGTTTGTTCCCGATACTTTGCGCCCCGACGCGACGGGTCAACTTATTCGCGATTGTTAATATCGACGGGCTTTGTTTATTCGGACGCAGCCCGTTTGAAGTTACAACTCGATTTAGCGAGACACGACGCTGACGGATCTACGCTGTGTAAATCGCTGGCGCTGTCTTTATTGCTTTTGTTGTGGTAGAATTGTTTTGTTTACACGGGAGAAGCACCGTGTTCGACGAAGATCGATGCGACGGATTCGAACTTGTTCAGCCCTGTTCGGAAATTACGCGGCGCGATGGCGTCGAGGGTGTTTTTTAGAGGCAGAATTATTGACGATTTTCTGGGCGAACAGCGTTTTATTTGACTGCGTTCGTCGTTGTCGAGGAAGCCGTTCGTTCGAAGCAAGAAACGTTTTAACAACGAAAAATTGGTGGGCTCTAATTTCATCTGATGATAGATAGATAATGATAGAGTTATTTCAGACTCTTTGGTCTTGAAATGGTCTTTGGTTTGTAGATGTGACATATCTTAATCTATTGGGTTGGAGAATAAGTTCGTAGCGTTTTTATTTGAAGACGATTTTCTCGTTGTTTTCGTTAAGCTCATGAGGCACCCAAGCTCCCAATTTTTCGGCAAATCCCATTGAATGAAGATGATTGAGAATCGTTTTACGATCGCAGTTCATTTTTTCGGCCAATTCACGACATGTTTGGTGACCGTCCTCCTTCAAAAGTGCTTCGAGACGCTCTTCGTCGAATTCGGAAGGTCTTCCGATGCGGGGCGTGTCGTCGACGTCAAAATCGCAATTTTTGAACTTCGCAAACCATTTCCGTGCTGTAGACTCGCCTATGACACCTTCTCCGTATACGTTGCAAATGTCCCGGGCTGCTTCGGCAGCTTTTTGGCCTCGATGAAAAGCGAAGAAGAGAAGGTGTCGAAAATGTTGCTTTTTACCTTCTGGATAATTCCATTTCTAAGCCTCGAAAGTAATAAAAAATTAAATTACTCAAAAAGACGATTAGCACAGTTTTGTAGAGCAGAAAGAGCTCTATCGAATGAATATTATATACTTTGTCAAACGGCAAAAAATCGTTGTAAAATAAAAGAAAATATAAAAATGCTACGAACCTATTCTCCAACCTAATTTAGCTTACATTACATTCCGCATTATCACAGATTTTTCTTATTCTGCTTATGTCTAGTCTGTCCTAATTTTTCTCTGTTCTCTTTTGCTTTGTGACTCTACCTTCTTTTTTCTATCTTTTAAAGCCAATTTATATCTTCTCATCTAGGATCCTCGCTAGCCTCGTGTACGTATCATCCAAATGATTACTGTCATCTCCAAAGCTCCAAGGGTCCCGGTGACTTTTGTTCGACGTAACTTCTAATGTCACCAATATTTCGAGAAATATGATCGTATTTTCACCGAAGAAATTCTTGACCATAACCTGGCACCGCTATTTGATTGCCAATATTATCGCAAGAAATTTGATATTTCGCCATACCGTTGCCGCACAGGGAATACACGAAATATTCGTGGAATATTCTGCGTTGATAAAAATTGATTTCCCGATATCTGGAATAGTGACACGTCCGTGGACGTGTTATTTGCGCGATGTCGATTCAGCTTTTTTCCCCATTTTATTCTGTTGTTCTATCAGTTCATCGTTTCTTTTGTTTTTGATTTCGCAACGAAACAACGCGGTAGATGGACATACCTTCGCGAACAAATTATTTTCAGCATCTGCGATGCTTCAAATGAAAGATTGAAATATAAATGTTGAAGCCCCGGTGAAATGAAAGAGACAATAATCGCTTACGTTTCTGACAGCATAACAAAGTCAACGATTATTATGAAAACCGAGAATTCAGTGTCCAGATCCGAGTTTTCCGAAAGAGAGAAAAAGTTCAGCAGCGAAAGAACGGACTCTCTACTCGTGTTCTCTTTCGTTCTACACGTCCGCGTCGCGATTCGCCCAACGGCAGCACATAAAGCAATCTTTCTAATCTCTCCGGGACGTAAAAACAAAGAGATTGCAACGTAATACGCAGTTTGGTAGCTAAACGCCCGGCTCGAGACTTCATCGGACCATCGGCCGAGGAAACAGAGGCAGCGCAGCGCCGCCATTAAATCGCTGTTTATGGCGTCGTTCCCGTAATGACTGTCTCCGTACATCTTGGGAGCCAATTGCCGTGACTACGAGGACATATCGTTCGCTCGGGCCTTCATGGCCCTCCACCGATTAAGCTCGGTTACCGAAACGAAAGAAGAAAGGAACGCGCTCATACCCGACGAGACCCGACGCGACGGTTAGGTTCCCCGTCGATGTGCGATTTTCTATATCGTGGACGGGGGTGTCCCATAAATTCTGGGAAATTGTATGCGACCATAACTCCGCGTTGATAGGCTCGACAGACGACTTTTTTCTCTCGGATGCCATCCGAGAAGAAATATACAGGCAGAAGGAATCCGGAGCTTTTTCAAGCTGTGGCGAATAACAACGGGGGGGCCGGCGATCTATCACCTTCTCTATACAGAGAAATCTTTTCTTCTCCTCATTCGCTCGCGCACGAGAAGAATATTTTTTCGCGGTGTTGACAGCTACGGAATTTTGATCAAGAGCCGGGCTGGTTCGTGTCTCGTGTACGTCGTTGGCGGTAATATTTCTGAGCCGATGAAATCAAGAAAAATCCTCAAATAAGTGACTCGACGTTCTACGAATTATTAAGTCACGATGATAGATTTTCGTTGAAACTGTAGATCGAAAAGAAGAAGAGAAATAATTTCATCGAGAAGAGAAATAATTTTCTTCGCGCGAGATCGTTCGATCTATATGGTTATGAAAAACTTGTAAAACTCGGCTGATAAAGTTTCTACATTTTTCTCTCGCACCTCACAATGTCTGCGATCGGGCTTGAATAATTGAAATCGGCTGAGAGTGAAGTTGTAAATCAGGTGTTAACATTATAAGTATTACTACCATCCGGATTGTAATTATTCGAGCGGATTTGAGAGCCCAGAAAGTAGAAACTTCCGCGCGAAAGAAGCTAATCCTTATTTGATCGAATTAACATCTGCGTTAAGTCTGAGATTTTAAGCTTCTAAATCGAAGCTTGCCGTGGAACATTGGGATTAGTGTAAAGGCTAGTGTACCGTGAATAATTATAATTTATTTCAATAAATCTCAAGTCTCGTTATCTCAACGTTTCAGATTTAATTAACGTCCGAGTCGATGGATAATTATGTCAACAATTTCCACGAAGTGGATGAGCCGGGGTAAAAATTTGCCGGGACAGTGGCATCGCTGACATTTCAACAATTTTTTTTCTCTCAAGTTTTTATATTTAAGTTTGCGTTTTTCTCACATTTCGTTAGTTTCGAGTTTTTGTATTTCAACCGTCCTTGCGTGACTGCTACAATATTATTAGTCTCTCTCTCTCTCTCCCTTTCTCTCTCTTTCTCTCTCTCTCTCTTTCGCTCTCTCTTTCTTTCTTTCTGTCTCTCTTTTTTTTCTCTCTCTTTTTCTCTTCCTTTTTCTTTTTGTCTCTTTCTTTCTCTCTTTTTCTCTTTTCTGTCTCTCTCTCACTCTCTCTCTCTCTCTCTCTCTCTCTCTCTCTCTCACCGTAACAAAGTATTTATCCCGTTAATAAATAAATAAAGTTATTATTATTATTATAATTATCGACGTTTTCGTCGGCGGAACGTGACGCCCGATGTCGAAAGAACAACGCCGTTCCATGAGTGCGAAAAGCCGAGCGAGCTTTACGTTCAATTAAAACACGAAATCTTTCATTCGGTGTCGGGCCGAAGCGGGCGATTACAGTGATTCCGCGATCGATTCGGATCGCTCGTATTGAATAATTGCGAGCGACGAGAAAAAATTATTTCGCAAATTGGACACCGGCCGATCGATCCCGATCTATGAAGGCCGTTAATCACAAAGGCTCGACGAGACACCCCGGCCCGACGATTGTCCCCCTTTCGGCTTCATTTCTCCAGGACCGCGCGCGTCCCTCTGCGAAATTCCGGCACGTCGGCTGACACGATTCCCGTGACCGACTTCTTTTTTTTCGGCGTTAATACAGCCGCGCGGGAAAACGGGAGGAAAATCGGGAACGCTGGATCCGAAAAGAGACAAATATTCTTCCTACTATTTCGCGCCGTGGATCGTGCACCGTGGAATCTCGTGAAATGTCGTGTCACGTCGCGGATGAACCGACGAACCACGAAAATATTTGTGGCAATCTTTATCCGAGCAATCTTTAGCAAATACATGAGAACGTGTTGCATAGTATCGCAAGTCGTGTTTATAACCACTTCTACGTTTACTTCTAATATTTGTCTTCCTTATCGGTAATGTTGGAATCGATCGTTATCGATTTCGTCAACAATATTCGCAATTACCGACGAAGCTGGATTATAGGATACAATGATGTTTAGACATAATTGAACGTCGAAGTGCTAGCAGGGCGAACAATGCGTCGCTTAACCCTTTCGGTACGAGCGCCGGATATATCCGGCATCCATCTGGTCACCTGTGTGGCCGAGCGCTGGATATATCCGGCATCCATCTGGCCACCTGTGTGGCCGAGCGCTGGATATACAGGGTGTTCAAAAATTATGATATTTTCGGGAAATGAGGGGTTCCCGAGATCATTTGAAGCAACTTTTTCCTTAGCAAAAATATTCTACGAGGCTTCGTTCACGCGTTATTAACGAAAAACACTGACCAATAAGAGGCGAGCTCGGCTGGCGCTGGGCGACCGGGTCAACGAGCAGTCGATGCCTAGTTCCGCCGATTGGCTCGGCCGCCTAGCGCTGGGCGAGTCCGCCTCTCATTGGTCACCATTTTTCGTTAATAACTCGTAAACGAAACGACGGATCGCATTTTCGCTAAGGAAAGAATTGCTACAAATGACCCGAGGAACTCCTTATTTCCCGAAAATACTATAATTTTGGAACATCCTGTATATCGGCATCCATCCGTTGACCGGTATGGACAAGTGCCGAATACATCTGGCATTCGTGCGAGCCATATTTCTGACATATATTAGAAATTATTCTAATAAAGTCTTTTCTTACAAGGATTCCGAAAAAAACAGCTACAGATATAATCGTCGTTTGATCTGAATTGATTTACAAAATTTGAGGTTACATTTTTGTTCGAAACTTCTTCATAGATTTTAACATATTGTAGGCCCTTTACAGAATGTTTACAGGAAACAAAAGATTTAGAAACGGATTAAGCACAGTTATTACTTCAGAAAATACAAAAGTGGACTGACCCACTGTGCTATGTGCGCATTTTCGGCGCGGCACCCCGTACAGTGGGAGAGTGTCACGGCTGACAGCGCGCTCGTAACGAAAGGGTTAAATCTCTAACGCTCTATAAAGCAATTTCAATCGTCACCTACTCGTATTAGGTCCAGCGTGGAAACGAGCCTTTATTTCGAAGAGAGAAGCAGGCTCGAGAGAGCCGGTAAAAGAAACCGGCGAAGAAACGACAGATTTACAAACGTAGAGCCTGACGGAATTGCGCAAGCATAGCCGGAACGACAAACAGTCGGAGGAAAACAGACTCGCAGAAACAGCGACAGAAGGCCGAGTAAACAGAAGGAAGAGCTTCGGCATCGAAGAGACAGCGATCTGCGCGAAGCAGGTAAACACGGGATTAGTCTTTCCCACTGAAAATACAGGGAAGATCGCGGAATTTACACCGGACTGAATGAACAACATCGTCGGGCGAGGGCGCGGGAAGAAAGAAAGAGCCGCGTCGCCCGGTAAAACACTGTTAATTTTCTGGGTCCGGGAGCGAGCAACTATTCCGGGGCATCGTCGCGTTTGTTTTCTCCGCGGATCGCCGGTTTCCTCGGCTGCTAACGGATGACTCGACGGAAGAGGAATCCAAAAAAAAAAGAACGCGGGGTGGCCCTGTACGGCAAGCCGTGCATCGAACTGCCGCGATCCGGCGAGCCTTGGACCGGGTCCAAGGGTGGGCCGACGTTAGCGGCGCATAACTTGCACGCTTTCACAACAACCGAATCCGCCCCAGCCCGACGCCGACCGCACGAATCCGGGAACCGATTCATTGTTCGCCGCCGCGCCGTCGGCTTAATCGCGCGGTCGACCGTCAAAAATCTGGCCCACGGAATGATACGGCGTCGGCCGACCCTAATTCGCAAGCATTCAATCGGCCGGACCTACTTTTCGCCGCCGAACCTTCTTCTTTGGGCTCCGTGTCTCCTTCTCGGCCTCGAGACCCCGTCTCACACCGCGTGGAAATTCTTCCGCGATTCACGCGTCGACTGTCGAATCGCAACGCTCAGAATTCTTGCAATTTCTAAACAATTCTCGTAGAACACCGTAGGGATCTCGTTGTGTAATATAATATTTATAATTATACTGTTTATAATATTTATGTTATGTTTATAATATTTATGTTATATTTACGATTATGCTATTAGGAATATTTATATAATATTTATGATTATACTATTTGTAATATTTATATTATATTTACGATTATACTATTTGTAATATTTATATTATATTTACGATTATAGTATTCGTAATATTTATATTATATTTACACAATTATACTATTTGTAATATTTATATTATATTTACAATTATACTATTTACAATATTTATATTATGTTTACGATTATACTATTTGTAATATTTATATAATATTTACGATTATACTATTTGTAATATTTATATTATATTTACGATTATACTATTTGTAATATTTATATTATATTTACAATTATACTATTTACAATATTTATATTATGTTTACGATTATACTATTTGTAATATTTATATTATATTTACGATTATACTATTTGTAATATTTATATTATATTTATAATTATACTATTTGTAATATTTATATTATAATTACGATTATACTGTTTGTAATATTTATATTACAATTATGATTATACTATTTATAATATTTATATTATATTTACAATTATACTATTTGCAATATTCATATTATATTTACACTTATATACTATTTATAATATTTATATTTTATTTATAACTAAATTACGATATAAAATTTATAATTATTATACATGTATCGGACAGAACCTTTCCGCCGATTAAATAAATTACAAAATTCAATTCGATTCAATTGAGTTCAATTTAGTCGAGAAACAAGAAACTTCAAATTGATCAAAACAATTTCTCCCCTAATTTCTTAGCTGTATATGGCGAGTATATTTATGAGGGAGAAATGGTGGTCAGGGTCTACATAATTAATCGACCTATCTAATCGAAAGATCAGTTTTTTACTATAAGAATGCATAAAAGTGCAATATTAAAAAAAACTCGAACAAAAGTAATAGTACTTAATACAGTGAGGGTTCGTTTCAATGTAGAAAGACTGAGGGAAGAAAGGTTGCTAATGAATGGAAAGGACTGATATGCGTGGCAGAGATAGAGAGAGAGAGAGAGAGAGAGAGAGAGAGAGAGAGAAACACACGAGAGTGAAAGACCACACAGAGAGCTTACACTATTACAGAGTTTTACAATATTTCATAAGTATGTAATTCGTCGAATATACATACAAAACTTGTTAGAGCCGTTAAACATCCACCGCACAACGCGAAAGGATGAATCCGAGGTGTCGCGAGCTTCGCGAGAGGACCAACCCCTCCAAACGCTGCTGAAACGACTCCGCGAAAGATCTGAGAAGCGTTCGAGAAAGAGTTACACGTCGACGACCCCCGCGTGAAAAGGACGTCCTCGAAAAAAGAAAGACACGTCCTCGAGAGCGCGAGCGAGCAATGGGACACGCAGACGGAAGCTGGCGCGGGCGGACGGCCGTGCAAGCACCGCGGGCAGAGTCGTCGATTTCGCGGCGCACGCCCTTTCCAGCCGACGAATGGATTTCATTGTCGATTTCAAAGCGAATTCACGCCCGCGCGGAATCAATAGACCGAGCGGCGGAGCGCATCGGATCAAGCCGGCGCGCGCGTTGGTCTTTGAACTGTCAACAAACGCGCGACACAACCGTGACACGCGTCGTTGAAAACGCCCCCTCGCCGGCGAGCGGGGAATGGGGGGAGGGAGCCAAGGGGTGCCACACGGAGGCTGAAAAGCGGGGACTGTACGCGCGGCTCCGTTCGACTCCGGCGCCGCTCCCACACCCCCGGGCCCGCGCCGAATGAGCTTCTCGGGCGAAACTCTTTAATTAACGGGCTACGCGAGACGCCTTGGGGCGGGATCTCCGGCGACATTCAGCCGGCTCCAGCCGGCTCCCGGTTTACATAATTAGCGCCACAATAGGCCGCGTTTCTCCCAGGATTTATAAATTCGCCGGGCTTTCGAAGATACCAAACCCGCGCGCGCGCCCTCCCCCCCTCTCTCCTCGCCGTTTCTCGGACTCGTTTCTTTCCGACTAAACAGCGGACAATGGAATTTTAATTAAGCCCGGCGGAATGCTGGTGTACGCGTCGCGCGACGCCCGGGCCCGAACCTCCGACGATTCTCGGGAACCAAGATAGACGAACCACACTGCGCCGGGAAAATTGCAAGATAAGATATCGATTTCTCGGCGCGGGTCGCCGCCGAGCTTTTTTTATCGGGACCGAATTTATTTACGGTAATGCGTTCCTGATCGCTGGATTTGCGGCCTGCGTTCCCGAACCACGAAAGTTCTCGAGCCACGTGGCCGTGTCTGCGCTAATTTTGTTACGTAACTTTTTACTCTTCGTCGATCTCTTTAACCCCAGATTTACGGAATCCGTAAAAATGACGGGTCACTAATTTTTTAATTCGCGATTGTTCATATCGTGAAGATACATTTATGAGTTGTTTATTCAATTTGTATGTTGCTTGCGGCAAATGTTACGGTAACACTTGTTAGAAATCAGAATAAATGTCTTATTGTTACTTTTATAAACTGATATAAAATTGCTGCTTTTTGTGCGCTCCGTAAATCTAGTGTTAAACGCATCGATCCATTCTGCGTATTAACCCTTTGCACTCGACTGGTGATTCCGACTCGCAACTTAAAATTGTTATATAACGTTTCGGAGTAATTGTAACATTATCGAATTTGTTTATATTTTAAAAACGGTTGAAATCGTAACTGTTGCACGAGTCACACAAAATTAATTAATATAATGCACTTGAGTCATACAAAATGGGTATCCTATAATTCGGGAAAATTATTTCGAATTCAGAGTTAAAATGGCTGCGAGAGTGCAAAGGGTTAAGGATGTGAAGGAATCATTTATTTCTTACTTGTTATTACAGTAATGTCTCCCTAACTGACGCTCAGATTGTGCAGAAAAATGGACAATTTGGGAAGAGGAGATACGATTATTCGAGCTTTGCAGCTCGTTTTTATAGTTGTTGGCAATTCGTAACTATGAAAATGAACCGCAAAAGGATTGAATAATCGTATCTTCTCATCCTAAATTATCCATTATTGTGGCCAATTAGAGAGGCATTACTGTATTTCGTGCTTACCATTATTCATTTATGTAAAAGAAGGAAATCTCGGCGTCCACGGAACAGATTTCTTCAAAATAAGCTCGGCGGTCAATTTGTTAACGCTTGATTGACTCCGCGCCATCTATCGTTCCTAATTAGTAGATTTTCTGTCGCTGGATTTTACGCGTTTCTGGTAATAACGCGTTGGAACAATTTCAAACGGCGGTCGATTCGAGGTAAACGGGGAGCGTTGCCAAAATACGTAGTCGCACGATCACATAGAAGCGTTTGCCCGGGCAATGTGTTCGCACGGAAGCTTCCCTCCTCGAAAAGAGTAATTAATTTTGGGACGGAGGGTACACCGTCACGGTGAGAAACCGAAAAGGCGTAGCGATATAAAGGGGGACGCTGGATTTGTTCAAGTGTTCCGCCACTTAGGGGATTAAAAGGGACAGCTGCGATTGTTCCGCGTCAATCTCGTCGAGACGTCGACGGGCCTCTCTCTGCTGTTCGCGAAACGCAATTACATATAATTAAAAGCAGAGCCCTGACGCCACGTGAACAGCGCGGCGCGGCGGAGGGAAAAAAAGGAACAGCAAGTAGATAAAACCCCGTTTCTGGTCGGACGCTCCAACCGGCTCTCGATCAAAGGAGAAAGATGTTCGCTCTTTCATCAAACACCGGGCAACTTTCCAATTACGGCCCTGTGTTCTCGCGAGAGTCGATGCCGAGAGGACGGCGACGCCGGCTTTCGATCTGCGGAGACGCGGGAGTACGGAAAGACGGCGGCCGTGCTCGCGGTGCCCACGTTAGGGAGGCTCGTCAAAGCGGCGACCCGGTATCAAAGTGACGTCCAATCTCTTTAATGAAACGTTGCCGTCCACCGAGCCAGCCGAAAGTGTCGCCGAGAGGATTTCGGAGACCGCGATGTTTCTAACGTGTAGCACTTTAATCGCGGACCGGTCGGAACTTATGAGAGCGGATGGTAACGTCGAGCCGAGTCGTCGATGCTCGGCGGGATTGCGCGAAACTGAACTTCTTGCTCTCGGAGATTTCGATTCGAAGAAATATCGGACGCTTAACCCCTCGTCGTACTTTAACGAGTCGGACTCGTGGTGCAGATTTCTAGTAATATCCTATTAGATATCAATGTTATTCCGTTTTTTTTTTGAGCTGGGATAAAATGTTGTCCTCTTGTGATCGATACTTTAATCATCCCAGTAAATGTAGACTCACGATAAATATAAATTTTCTTTCTTTTTTGAAGAAATTATTACAATCGAAAATGTGCTTATCATTTTAATTATGAAGAAAATGGTATGGCAATCCTTGGTATGGGTTAATCCTTTGCGCTCGGTCGGCGACTCTGAGTCTCCATGGAAAGTTGCTCGCACGTATATAAAATCGTGGTAAATGTAAACGGTACCGTGGTTTGGGAAAGCTGCCTCGATTTTCGAGTTGAAGTACCTTCGACTGCAAAGGGTTAAAACTGTACCGCCGTCCTTAGTTAGAACGTCCTATCTAACGATTTGCCAGTTTTCCGGATATTTTTAAATAGTTGGAACACATCGCGTGCCTTTTACCTTTTACCCAAAGCGTACACCTTTCGAAACGCAATCACTATTTTAAAACTGATCTAAACGATTCGAATTTTTTTTGTTTTAGATGATTGAGAGACCGGACGATAACTGAAATGACTTTCTTTTTTTAATTTCGCTATTACTTGGGATGACATAAAAAAATAAAAATCTCCCGTTTTTTAACTTTTTTATTTGGGCCTATAACGAAAATTTAAAAAATCTCTTTCGTAGATCTCGGTAACTTATATGAATTTTGAAAATTTCATCGAAATCGGTTCACGTTGTTATCAGTTACAATAAATTAGAGATCGCAAAAATCGCAGTTTTATCATGATTTTTACCAAACAAGAAATTTGCAGTTTTCAAAATCGTTCGACGCCCGTAGTTCGACTCTGGGTTTATCGATTTCGATCAAATTTTCAGCACGCGTATAAGTTTCCGAGATCTACAGAAGGAGTTTTTTTTAAATTTTCGTTGTAGGTTCAAATAAAAAAATTAAAAAACGAGAGTTTTCAATTTTTTCGTTTCATACCAAGTAGTGGCAAAATTATGGGAAAAGCTTTTAATCATCGTCTAGTAGTAGTAGTCCCTCTATCATCTAAAAAATATTCAAGTCATTTAGTTCACTTTTGAAAAGGTTATTGCGTTTTAAAAGGTTCGCGGGCCACTGTATGTACTTCACAGAATTCCAAATTCCATTCATTTGCTTCCACTTGATGATAATTTTATTAATTTAAAGCTTCGTTTTAACTCGATTCGATTGAAGAAATTTGTGATTCGTTCTTCGAGTTTCTTCTTTAATCCATTAACATAGAAATAAAACGGAATTCAATGCCTCCGAAAAATACTACTTAATTCGGCTCAATTGAACAGTTACGTGCAAGCTGAGAAAGAAAATGTTTTATTTTGAAATTTGGATTACTGATTTGTGGATACAACTTTGTTATTATTACCGTTGAGAAGGTGGGAGGGTGGGGCATCTCGAGCATTGTAAACAAACCAGAATCGACGAGTAGCTCTTGACAAGTTTGAAGATACGATTATTAGTGTCTCGCGGCTCGTTTTTTTTATATAGTTACTATAATTTATAGTTACAACTATAGAAACGAGCCGCAAGGCTGAAATAATCGTACCTCCTCCCAAATTATCCATATTTGTTTCCTTGTCGAAGTCGACTCGTCGAAGCCTACAGCGACACATGAAATGAATGACGACCCCATCTCGTCATCGCGTGTCAAGGGGTTAAAGTACGCGTTCTAGAGAGATGGAGCAACCCGAAAAAGATATTCCGTTCCAAAAGCATGTCGCGTAAGATTTTGCAGAATTGAATTTGTCACAGTCCGCGACAGATTCCGCGGGAACGAACGACGACAATGCGGCGAACTCGGCGGGATTTGACGCGATCAGACCGGACCGAAAGCCGCTATCTAATATCCGCTCGCGTGCAGGCCGTATCGCGGCCGTTCGAATTAATATCGACTGTTGAGCCCGTCATCTTGAAGCAGTATTTAACGAAGACCGGCTTCCGTAAACAGGGCGTATTCCCGTGTAAACTGTGGGATACCGGCTGCTGGTGACCATGGCTATCGAAACGTCCGTCCCTACAAAGATTATTCAACGCCGGAATTAATATCTAATTATGGATATGACGGGCCGGAAGCTGTCAGTAACAGTATTTGAACGTCCACCATGCACACGGTCCACATACGGTCAGTCGGTTCCTCCTCGTTGTTAGCAGGCGGCGCGGGTGGGGCGAGGCGGGGCGCGGTAGGGGGTCGGTGGGCGGTGCGGCGCGACGCCAGGAACCATCCTAAGCCAACTGTCAATGGTACGGCCTGGACACCCGGTATCCCATTTCCATGCGAAATGAATCCCAACGGCCGTGAGTGGCCGCGCTTCCTCCAGGTTTCCGATACGGTGCTTGCGCGTGGCATTCGTGGAACCCGCGAAACTCGACGACGCTTCCTGCACGTGAAGCTTATTATGCAATCGAATGCGGAGCCCGCTCAGCCAACGTCTGCCTCTGCCATCGATTCTCCATGGACGCTCGTCCCAGTAACCGAACTTTATTTTTACCCGCAATCGCGACACCGAAATTCGACGACTTATTTTCGCTCGCTTTCGAACGCTTCTCGCTCCATTGATAGTCATACGGTAAGAACCTCGGTTAACCGAACCGGATTTTCCACGATCTTTGCTACTTAGATTTTGGATTATTGTTCCAAATAGTAACGGTGAAAATATAGAAGGATCTTGTTACGTCCTACTCCACCATTTTTATTCTAATTAGACTTATTCTTCTTCTTCTCCTTATTATTATTATTATTATTATTACTGTTATTATTATTATTACCATTTTTATTCTAATTAGACTTCTTCTTCTTCTTCTCTCCTTATTATTATTATTATTATTATTATTATTATTATTATTATTATTATTATTATTATTACTGTTATTATTGTTAGCACTATTGTTGTTACATCAATTATTATTATTAATGTTATATTATATATCAACGTCACATTCCGCGATCATCACTTGTCATTGTATACCAACTTTATTCCATTATCTTCTTATCGAACATCCCTAAATCATCTGTAAACCATGATTTCACCCTTGACTCACCCTCAACTCTGCCTCATCCTCGATCTCTATCCTCGACGCATCATACCTGAACCTTTGCATCGCCACGTCATCTTCAAAATTCTGACTTTAGCAGTCAAGTAAAACCTATGTACATGAATTTCCCCTCAGCGGAGAGCCTTTCAAAAGCTGCACCAGTGCAGTTCCCTTCAAAGCGTGTGCGTCTAACGAGATACCGATCCTCAGATCTGTTCGTATCATCAACATGCTCAGAAATAATTACTAAAATAGAGGAAGTTTAATCCAGAACGAGTCTTGGTAAATTCTGCGATCAGAATAAGGATCCTCACATTTCTTGGGAAACTGTCCCCTGTATCAATAATTTAACGAAAATGAAAAGAAACAAACTATTAATTTTGAATTCGAGTAATTGATGTTCTATGCTATTACTGGTGCAGGATGGGGCACAGGAACCAAGTGATTTTGGAATTACAGTAAATTCTCCCTAATTGACGCTCAACTAGGAAACAAAAATGGATAATTTGGAAAGAGGTACGATTATTTCAGCCTTGCAGGTCGTTTCTATAGTTGTAACTATAAATTATAGCAACTGTAAAAACGAGCCGCGAGACACTAATAATCGTATCTTCGCTTCCCAAGTTGTCCATTTTTGTGTACAAGATGAGCGTTAATTAGGAAGAATTCACTGCACTTTTTATTTGTAATTACTCTAATGGAATTACTTCCTATTTTCTGTTTTTATTATTTCTATAACTCTCTCGTTATAGAAAGGAAGGGCGTGCGCTAGATGGTGTTACATTCCTTGGCTGATAGCATTTCACCATCAATTATCATCGTGGAGCCGTGGGCGCTAGAACATCGGATGTTTGCGTACGATTGTTTTGTTAAAAACAACGCGTCGATGGCCGCAGTTCAACATGCGTTTCGTCGTAGATTTAATGTTCATGACTGCGTTCCCTCGCGTGACACGATCTTGCGTCAACGGAAATCGCACGCCAGATTTATTTCTCCGAACGTGAATAATAATGAAATGTTACGTACTTACAAAGATGTTTTTTCACCTATAAATTTTTTCTACAGCAAAATCTAAAAATTGTATAATTATTCCAAAACCACTTGGTTATTTTGTGCCTCACCCTGTATTTTCATAACTGATACAACGATGCCTGGAAGTTACACGATTTCTTTTTTATAGATTTACAATTGTTTGTAGATGGAGGATTTTCGAAAGCCGAGGTGTCCGAGTGTCCGAATCTTCTCGCTCGCAACTGTGTCTCGATTTCGACTTTTGGCCAGGATTACGACGGCACTATTCGGCACAGCAGCGGTTCCCCTAATCATAAATCCAAGCTCCGTCGAACCTCTCTCGAGCAACTCTGTCATTAGAACGTCGTTCGGCCGTGAGTTATCGGCGAACGAGGTTTCCGAGTTCTATCTTCCTCGGAAGTTCCTCGGACTTTCCGATAGCGGTGGCTCGGCAGTTGCCGAGTTTCGGCTGCAATTAGGGTGGAAGCGAGAATCGCCTCTGCCCGATGGAAATGTTTATTAGGCCAGCAGCACGTGGACGGAATCGGGCATCATTAGGAATCCGCTTCTCGTCTCGTCTCGTCTAGTCTCTTCTCATCTTGACTCGTCTCGTCGCGACAACGCGCAGTTAAACGAAACACCTACAGTTGCGGACAAAATTGAGTGGGCAGGCAGTGGAAATGGTTATAAATAAAATTTAGTCGAACTAGTATTACTACCATGCACACAAGTTTTGTATATTATATATCCTTATGGTACATAGAACATTTTGTGCAAAACTCGAGTTAATGTTTATACTTTCGTACACAGAAATCGTACTTAACGGCAAAGTTAGCAAATTTCTCAGGGACAAAAATGAGTGGACATTTAACAAAGCGCAAGATTAATATTTAGTATGCCCCCCGTTTGCTTGAATTACCGCTTCTAAACATCGTGAAAAACTGTTTATTAGGTTTCCAACATAATCTTTGCTAATTGCTTCAAATGCTGACTGTAAACTTTGAAAACAGTTGATCTTGTTATTTCGTTTGTCCAATGATACCTTCGAGTCCAATTCGCTCCATAAGTTTACTATTAAATTTAAATCTGGACTCTGTGCGGGCCATTCAAGTAGGTTAATGTGAGAATCCTCGACAAATTTTTTGGTTTTCTTCGCTGTATGTTTCGGATCGTCATCCTGAACTAAAACAAAATCTTTGTCGAGTCCCATTTTTACGACAGCTTCTTCTAAATTTTCACTTATTATATCGATGTACTTGTCGGAATTCATTATTCCATCGATTGGGACTAAAGTGCCAACACCATACCAAGAGAAGCATCCCCATACCATCAACCACCCTCCGCCAAATTTAATCGTTGGCGTTATAAACGGCTTCTTATATGCTTCATTCTTCTTCCTCCACACTTTCTTCGTCTTCTTTAACTGCCGCAACTCAAATTTACTTTCGTCAATCCACACTACATTTTTCCAGAATGACAGTGGCATGTTAACATACTTTTTTGCGAAAGCTAAACGTTTCTTCGCATTTGCTTGATTAATATGTGGCTTACGTCTAGCTTTGCAGCATTTTAATCCAGCCTCGTGTAATCTCCGCCTTATCCTTTTCGATGACACATTTAATTCTAAGGTTTCTTGAATATTACGCGACGCAATGCTTGGATTTTGACGACATTGTCGAATAATTTGACGATCTTCTCTTACAATGACACAACGTTTCCGACCGCGACCTCTTAAATTTTCCACTGTATTGTGTGATAAATATTTTTTATAAATTTTTTCTACTGCACTCTTGATACTCCGTATTTTTCTGCTATCACACGATAACTTAATCTTTTGGAACAGTCCGAAGCAATCAAATGTCGAACTTCATACGAAATTTCTTTTCTTCGACACATTCTGTCAATTGTTCTGCTTTGTACAAAGTCTATACTTCAATTAAATATGTGTGCAAATGTTTTGTTTACGTTTGCAAGTATTAGGCATGGCGGATAGCTATATCCTACGTTTGTTTATGTTTCTCGCCGGAATAAGTCGACTGTCCACTCATTTTTGTCCCTGAAAAATTTGCTAACTTTGCCGTTAAGTACGATTTCTGTGTGCAAAAGTATAAACATTAACTTGAGGTTTGCACAAAATGTTCTATGTACCATAAGGATATGTAATATACAAAACTTGTGTGTACAGTAATAATACTAGTTCGACTAAATTTTATTTATAGCCATTTCCACTGTCTGTCCACTCAATTTTGTCCGCAACTGTATTTTCCTCGATATCAACGGCCAAAATTTATAGTCGAAATTGTGGGGCTTCATTTAAACGAATGGATTAGTATCATTGTGGCATAAGATCATATTTACGAAAATTTTGACTAATGTCTTAAAATATATATATACATATATAGATGCTATAGATGCTAAAATATTGAAAAAGACAATAGAAATTAATTATAAAGTTACTGTAAACCAATGTAACTCTGAATTATCTTAACAACAAATTTGGCCAATAAACTGTGTTAGCAAGCAATGACACAATTTAGTTACTTTTCGAGCATAATTAACTTTGTATTTATCGAATAAGACATATTAAATGTTTCTTATTCTTTTATTTCGTTTATTTTTTAACGCGAGAGATTTGATACGTCTTATTCGATGAATCTAAAGTTAATAATGTCCGAAAACAAACCAAAGACACACTCTGTTTACCCTAATGAAGCTATAGCAGAAAATTTCCAAGAAATTGGCCGACGATGTCCAAAAAAAAATAGGCGTTTCGTTGCACCGTGAGTCGAACCGAGCGGAGTCGAGCGAGGCAATGGGTCGCATTCGTCCGATGTTATTTCCATAAACGAAGAATAATGGGAAATCTACGAAAGCTGAGCAAGCAGCCGCGGTCCAATGAACTACCGGCTTTGCGGAACCATGAAGACGAATGACCGCGTGGGCCGAAATCGTGTGTCACGGTCGTCGCTACGGCAGCAGCGAAGAAATTTCTGGATTTTCCGCGAACGTCTCGTCGCGACAAATGGATCTTGACGCCAGCTAAGGGTGAACCATTGGGTAACGTGCTGGTTCGACGATGACCAACGGCAGCCGCGTTCGCCACCGGTCTATTGACGGAATCTATGGCCGATGTCCGAGCCATTTGACACCGTGAACTGCTATTTGTATCGGGTCCCCATCGATCCTGCATTTTCCATTGAACGCGGACTAATCGCCGCTGCTTTGGATTTCGACAAACGTAGGCGACCGGGAGCGTTGCTTGGAAATTCACTTCGACGACAGCAATTGGTATTTTATTACCGGAAATTCAGGGGACTTTTATTCCGTCTTCGAAGGTCTGGTGAAAAATGTTCCCATTTTTGAAACGCGGTTGATGAATAGACCACGGTTCTGCAGGGTCTTACGGATCTAACAGCGTTCTTATGTTCTTTTTATGATAGGCAATCTTTTCGTCGTCGAAGGAGATTTTTCTTTAGTTCTAATTTTTGTACAATTTTTCTTTAGTTCTAATTTTTGGACAATTTTTCTTTAGTTCCAATTTTTGTACAATTTTTCTTCAGTACTAATTTTTGGACAATTTTTCTTTAGTTCCAATTTTTGTACAATTTTTCTTCGGTTCTAATTTTTGGACAATTTTTCCTTAGTTCTAATTTTTGTACAATTTTTCTTTAGTTCTAATTTTTGTACAATTTTTCTTTAGTTCTAATTCTTGTACAATTTTTCTTTAGTTCCAATTTTTGTACAATTTTTCTTCAGTTCCAATTTTTGTACAATTTGTCTTCAGTTCTAATTTTTGTACAATTTTTCCTTAGTTCTAAATTTTGTACAATTTTTCTTTAGTTCCAATTTTTGTACAATTTTGCTTCGGTTCTAATTTTTGTGGCACGCGCAGATTTTTAGAATGCAAGAAGTATAAATTAACAAGTTCTTCATTTCTTTTTATAACAAGTACATAAACTTTTTGCCAACGATGGAGATTTTTCTCCAGTTTTAAATTTTATAAAATAACGCATGATATTGCGAATTCGCATAAAGATCCGTAGTTCACTTATAAGATCGGATTTTATCTTAATCAATTTCTCCATACTTTTATTCCTAATCAAACATCGAAAAGAAGTTTAACTCTTTGCGGTCGGAGCCATTTTAACTCCGAATCCAAAATAGTTTTTCAATCATTTTTCTGACCTACCGTAATTTCCATTTTGCACAACTCGGTGCATTTTACACGTGTGAAATTGAATTTCGTGCAACGGTTATGCTTTTAACAGTGTTTTAAATATAAACGATAATATTAGAATTACTTAAGAGACCTATTTCTGGACATCGAATTGCAGAAACGCGGATAAATCTTGCATCCGCCGATCGATGCGACTTAGAATTTCTCTTCCCCGAAAGTTGCCCAAGCTGCTGCTAATTTCCAAGGAACGGCGGCGGCTCGGAAATAAGCCTGCGAAAGATCCGCAACGAGGCGGACAAGTGTCCCACTCTTTCCTGTAACAACACCGCCGGAGCATAACGTCAGAACGGTAACGCTTATGGCCGGCCATTCCCCGCCGTATATTCCCCGAGAAAACGCGTCGCTCCGGCGTGGAACGGACTCGGAAAAAAAGACTGCCGAATGGTCTCTTATCTGTGACTACTAACAATAAGTAGAAAAGGTGAGACTAACGTTGCGCGACAATGACGCGGCCCCGCGATAAAAGCGGACATTTCACGCGCGGTTTCGCGCCGCTCTTAGACGACACAAATAAGTTTCCGGTGAACGAACCTCGTCGACGAATTTTGGTATCCCTGCTGCCGTGGGCGACCATAGTACCCGGAAACTTATTTAGCGTGAGGATCGCTCGATCTGCTTCGTTGAATGGGAATTTGAATCGGTTCGATGTGTCGTTGCTTTGGAGACGGCACATTTTATTTCCACTTATAATTTAAGCGAGATGAAGCGAATGTAACGTTCCTCTTTATTTAACAGACACACTGGTCGTCGACGACAAATTATTAATATCGTGCTACAATTAGAAATTGTTTTAATACGTTGTCTGCCGCGTCACCCGTATTCGGGTGACAGCAAAAGTTCTCATCAGGCCACGTCACCCGTAATTCGGGTGACGCTGATTTGACTACTTACAAAGGATTTTCGAAAATATTTCGACAAATATTCTACAGGGGGTAATGAAACTATTGAATTCTTATAAAAATGGTTTATTAAAAAAATTATTCGCAGTGTATAACATTAAAACATTCTCTGCAAAGTTAAGGTTGATCAGGACAGCTTGGACAAAAAGTTGTTTGTTTTTTCAAATATGCTCGTGCCTCTGATCGGTCCATTTTGTATCTTTTATTTGAACTGTAGCATCCTCAGTATCATCAACATTTCTTTCTTCTTCCATGACCAATTCTCGTAAAATCTCGTCAATAGTATCTTCATAACATTCATTATCACTAAGATTATATTTATCAGTATCCAAATCAGAATCTGACGATGTAATTTTATTTGTGCTTCTCCTTCCGGGCAATCAGATCTCTTTTCATTATTGAAAAAAAATAAGGGCAGAGATTTTAAGTTATACCATTCGGTACTCGGCAAAGATTCCAACTGTTCATGCAGGAACAGAAACAGATATGAATTAACAGCGTACGCTTCCTATAGCGGCATGGGTGGCCTGTAGGAGATTTTGTTGTAAATACGCATGGCAGTCAATGTGTTAACACTAAACCTACCGCGGTCAAAGTGACCGCTTTCTTATTTTGCAATTCTGCAAAGTTCCAAGACTGTTTCGTGGAAAACGCTTGAATAAGTTATATTATTGGAGCAAGTTTTATAGTAAAAACTTTACAAATTCTAAATAAATTCGGTCTTCTCACTTTTGTGAAGCAGTACATGCCAGTTAGTATTACTGCTTGGTAGGTTTAGCGTTAAAAACAACGAGATTTTATTACCAATTGAAATTGTAAAATCGAAGTTGAAGAACAACGTTTATTTTTGAATGCAAAGAACTCAATATGTCTCAGTTGAAGAAGTCAAACAACTCTAAAAACAGTGTTTAGCTTAAACATGTCTATGTATTGTAAATTGTAAATTGTTTATAAAAAGAGAGCTAAAAATTAAGTTATTTAATTTCTCATTGCAAGACTGCGGATTTTATGCATTTACGATGAAAATTGGTATCTGTAATTTTAAAGAGAACAAACGGTTAAAGAATTAAAGTGTATCGTTACATTGCTTTCAATCCACTATGATCATTAACACGTTGAATGCCACGGGGGTCACTGGTGACCGGCACTTAACTTGGCGATGACGCCATGGGGGCCACCGGTGACCGGCGCGCCCAAATTAATAGAAATATATATATAATTTCAAACAAATGTCAATATCTAAAATTTTGTATTATTACCATCGTCGATTCAAACAGTGACCTCTGTCGCAATTAACATGTCAAACATGGTTATACACGGTAACTTATCTATTGCAGATAATATTTCAACATTATACAGGGTAGGACATTTTAATCAGGTCACCTGAATAACTCACTTGTTTTTAAAGATAGGAGAAAATGCACTAAACTTACTTGGTATCGGGGGCTCATATAATCTGGTATTACCAATTTTTCTGTAGGTGGAGGCGTCAAGGAGATATGAAGGTCAATTCTGTTTTTTTAAAAATGGAACAGTAAGTTTTTTTACTTACATTCTGATAGAGTGTTTCAAGGCAAATACAATGAACTATTATGAAGGTCATTCAAGGTCGCCCAAAGTGACACAGAGAAGCAAAGCTAAAATACAGTAAAATGGCAAATAATCACACAAATTTGTTTATAAATCTAATCAAAAAATAATGTCATCTATTTACTTGTGTGCAATTTTTATGTATGTATCGCATAAAAGAAAATCCATCTTGGCGTCACGGACAATTTCTCTAAAACCGGCGCGGCATTCAACGTGTTAACATCGAATGAATTTTGTGGATACAATTAATTCAAATTGTAACAGATGTCACGATATTTAACGAATTTATAGCTTCCCTTTGACGACGTTCTTTCTCATGTTTTATAAGAGGATACGATGAATTTAACGCGACAAAAATGCAATAAATATAACATGTATAAAAAATATAATAAATGTAACGCTGGCAGCGAACGCGTTAACGTGATTTAATTTATGAAATTTATGAAATTTTATGAAATATATAAAATTTATAAAATAGCGAGAGGAAACCGCGCTCGACGATCGTGTTGTCGAATGAATGTTGAATCTCCGTCAGGCCGGTCGTGAACACGAACGCCATTAGCGTATTTTGACGGGAACGTTGAAGTCGGTATTACCGGGGTCGAAATAGAGATAGATATTCGGTGGAGTATCTTCAGCAGCATCGAATCGTTGGAATTCGTGGCTCGACGGCGGGAGGGGAGCGATGTTTGCCCTACGAGTCGCAATATACCGGGATCCATTTGCCCGTGAAACGCGGCCCGTAACCCATCGTTGCTCACCTGTATCAGACACGTGATGGTAACGCTGCTGCCTCCGCGGAAACGCTTTGCATTAAATCGCGTTGGCAACGAGCGCGTGTCGAGTAATTGCGGCGGACTACATATATATATATACACACACAGAGGAGCCGATGCATCCTGTTTCTTCGTTCGTGAAACGCTAGAAAGGATAAATCAGAATGCTTATCGCCCGGGAGAATTGCGCCGGAACAATAGCTGCTGGTTCCAGCGTTATTCAATGATTTTTGTTTGCCCCGTTTGTGGCCGCGCGCGCGTATCGCGCTGTCTTTCGCTCGAGAGAAATTACAAAGCGGTCGCCTCTTTCCTCGCTGTATCTACCGAGTCGGCGAAACCGATTAAGCGGATTCTCATCGGTTATTAAGCTCTTAGGCATGACGCGCCGCTATAGTGGCTTTCGCGGATAACATCTTTCAGAACGACACGCCACTATAGTGGCTTTTGCGGATGCATCTCTCTGAACGACGCGCCCCTATACAGGGTATCCCAAAAATGTCTCGCAATCCAAAAGTGGCGGGTTCCTCCGGTCATTTGAAGCAACTTTTTCCTTTACAAAAATGTTCTCCGAGGCACCGTTAACGAGTTAGTAACGAAAAACAGTGACCAATGAGAGGCGAGCTCGGCTGGCGCGAGGTTGCCGAGCCAACGGCGCCAGCGGTCGAACCCCAGCTCAGCTGGCGCGAGGCGGCCGAGCCAATGAGCGGATCTGGGCTTCATGCGCTGGTTGGCTGGGCCGCCTCGCGTCAGCCATACTCGATTCCTTATTGGTCACTGTTTTTCGTTAATAACTCGTTAACGGTGCCTCGAAGAAAATTTTTGTAAAGGAAGAAGTTGCTTCAAATGATCTAAGGAACCCACCGCTTTCGGATTGCGAGACATTTTTGGGACACCCTGTAGTGACTCACTCTAGTAGCTCACTCGCTTTCCGTTTGAATTAAATAATCATCTTCCTATGCATTGTTTCACATTTCTTTTGTCTTCATATCGATTTACAACAATGTCAACAATATACAAACGGAATATACAGCATCAGACTCTGTACAGTACATATCAGAATCTGCCGTCCAGGGAAATAGCCTCGCGCAGAATTCAACCGTACCTAAAAGGTTAACACTTCTCCCTGCGAGAGGAATCGTTGCGTCGAGATGCGGGAAGATAGAAAGCGTTGCTCGCGGCGACTAATTTTATCGTCGGTGAATCGTTTCGAGGATTTCGCTGTGTTTTTCACGCAATCCAGCCAAACGAATGTCACACAGGCTTCTCGTTGACAATCCCGAACGAGCGTGCTATTTTATTGGTATTCATCGAATTTTGTTTTATCGAGAGAAATTACCCTCGAACCGGGAGTTGACGTTCTCGCCGTCAGCATCGTACACCCGTGACAATCGCGGTCGCGTATTCCGCGGAGCGGTGAAACAAAGCCTACTTTTTACATCGACCGTTATTTATAGTCGCGATTCCTGACAGCCGAACCGCGAAATCGACGCGAACGTTTCTCTTTCAGATTTTTTTTTTTTCATTTTATTAACGTCGAGGTGTTCCGACGACGCTTTCGTTTCGATCGTTTCACGTCGTTGACTGCTCGAAGCGAGAAATTCTCGTCGAGCACAGACAACAAAGTCCGATCTAACCGATCTCAAGGGCTGAAAAGAATTCAATTGACAAGTTACGACAGGATACGAATAACAATAAGCGCGATAAATGACATGGAGAGGCTAATAACAATTTGAAAACGTTTTCGACGATCGCGATATTCGTTCCTTCCCGCGCGAGAAAAATCCAGCTCGACGGAAATCACGCGAGATAATAAAGCCTGGGTCACGACGGCGCGAGTTTTCTCAAGAGAATGGCAAACAACGACCGAACAATGAACGATAGCGCGTTAAGAAGGCTTAAGAGGAAGTAATCTTGCCCGAAGGTTCGGAGATGCGTCCCCGGGACAAGCGAAAATGTCTTTCATAGACAATGGAGCTTAACAGACGTAATGCGAAGAAGCGGTTTCCTAGATCCCTACGTACCGATTAAAAGTGTCCTACTTCCGCGGGATCGCGTCCCTCATTGTTGCCGCGCTCTGAAAATCTGCCGAATCGATCCCCCGGCACCGCCCTTTTTTTCGGGCTCCGTCGAATCGACCCCAATTCCGCCAAAATATTTGTCGAAACCGGAAAATCAATTTTCGACAGTCTGTTGGTCCCACAGATTTGTTCTTTAGAAACAGAAACATTGCCAAGATTTTCAATTTCTTTATTATTATTACTATTACTATTACTATTATTATTAGGTCTACTCGAAAGTTCTGTCCGTTTGAGAAATGAAGGGAAATAATAGATTTTTCATAAATTTAGTAATATTTATATTGTACAATATAATTTCCGTCGTTACATATGATCTTTTGCCAGCGTGATGGCAATTTGTGAGCAACATTTTTCAAAAATATATGTCTCAAATGAATATGTGCATATCTATTGAAATTTGCAATGACATTAACTATCCGGTAGACCTAATATTACTATTATTATTATTATTATTATATATTATATTACTATTATTATTTATTATTATTTACTATTATTATTATATTACTATTACAATATATTACTATTATTATCGACAATCTTTGTAAAAATTTCTGAGCTTCATTCAGCAATTTTTCAAAACATATTTTCGAAGATATTTCTTGCAGATTTATTAGCCTTTCTGCTGTTCCTAATGTAACAGCAATTTACTTTGTTTCATTGCCGAAAATTCGGTAATTAAGTGATCCATTTAGATAATCTTGGTCAAAATTGTCCTAGCCGCCATCGTGCTCTTCGATATTTAAACATTCAAGTAGACGCGAACAAAGAAAAATATAAATTTTCTTTTTCCTCTAAGAAATGATTGCGATCGAAAAAGTTCCAATCATTGTTACCGCAAAGAAAATGGCACGGCGAAGGATTAAAAACCAGAGGCCGTTCGTCGAAAATCCAATACGTTCGGAGGCGTTCCATTTTCGGAAATTTTGCGTCGGCTGATCATAAATAAAACGTATCACGGATAACCTTTCCTGGCAATTTAAGAAGAAGTTAACGGTATATTAAATTCTGCGAGATCGAATTCCGTGCTGGAGCCGTTTATCTAAGCGCATAAAGATGGAGCGTCGCGACGCAGGAAGCCCGGGACCGCAAAATTCGATCAACAACTGTCGATTGAACGGCGGCACGGTGGTCGGAGTGAGGAGGGCGCGTAAGCGGCCCGGTACGGGACGTATCAATTTCCCGGGGCGAAATTTAAAAGGCGTGTAAACCCGGGTGTCACATTAATAAGCCGTTATCAGCGGCTCGGCGGCTGAGGCGACCCTAAATTCGTATCTGGCCGACGCGCGCGTCCGCCCGTTTTTCACACGGACGGCGCGTTTTTTCGGCGCGCGCGCGCGTTCCGTCACGGTTTGTTTGTCCGCCGGCACAGCGGCGGCCCCGGATCAATCGAGCATTGTGTAGAAACGATCCCAATTATTCGACGGTTCGACGGAAGATCGAACAGCCGGTGGCCGGTGGCCGGCAGCAGGCTTGTGTACCAGGCCGCGGGGCCGGCTGCTGCTTTTGTGCGCGCCGGATCGTTTAAACTCGATATATTTGGACCGGACTCAATAAAGATCTCAGCCGCGGTGTTACCGCGAGATAAATGTTGTACCAAAATTACAGTCGCAGCTGACCTCGTCCCGAAAGTGCAATATATTTCGCGAGCTCCGGCCAACACGCCAAAACGATGTACCCGCTATCCGGACACGATTGCGCGCGGACCACCGGCGAGCCCGCCGGCTGGATATTGTGCGAATCAAATTGCTTTTCGCCTTGCCATGGTCGCCCAAAATTTTCGGCGTCTTCCACGGCGGCGCCGCCGGTCCGACCTCACGACTTGTTTCCACCTAATTTTCTGTGACGGCTGGCGATCCGATCACGTTCGTTCCCAAGCACGGCGATTTCTCGCAGTGATTCGGGATTTGTTCGCGAACGTCTTTAACCCCTTAACTTGCACGCTCGAGTTAATTCGAGCGCGCTAAACAGGCCAAACTGTGCGCACTCGAGACAATTCGAGCGGCGTTGTATTTTATGCTGCCATAATTTTTCACACTCGAATATCATCGAGAATTTAAAATAACAATGTGAAAGCGAAGAAAGGAAATCGTTTTATTGATATTTATCATTTACATGGGATATAATACCTGTTTATTCGAGAATAAAATATAGCCTTTTCCCATGGAGCAAAAGCGCAGTATATCAAAATTCTCCACAAAAAAGAAAAATTGAATCAGAGGCGGTAACAAATGGAAACCTTCGAGGATGTGGATTTGATTGGATATTGCTTGGCTACTTCCAATCAACGGCTATATCTTCTTCGGAACTATCTTAATAAAATTTTTTACATAAAAAAAGATTGATCTTTTTGGCCGGTTTTTTTTCAAAAAAACTGTGCGTTAAGGGTTTAGTCGGTGAAGTGATTTCCGTCGATGAAAATTGGCTGTAATCCTAACCTGTGCTTTTATTTTATGCGAGTCAACTAATTAAAGAGAACGTGAACATCGTAAATCATTGCTAGACTGCGGATTTTATGCGTTTATAGCAAAAATGGATACGTGAAACATAAAATAAGGAACGGATTGAGAGAAGCTATATTATATTAAGATATATTAATTCCAACTTCTTAAAATTATTTAAGAGCGTAGAAAATTTGCACTTGGCTCCTACGTTTTCTAATGGACGCAGACAATTTTTATCTTGCATAAAGATCCGCTGTCTAATGAGTGCAAAGGACGGTAAAACTTGCAAGTATAGAAGACACAATAATGAAACATGCACAACTATGAATTTAAATAATGCAACGTATTGTATAACTTTTTATAATTGAATTTTATAATTGTAAGAAAATCATTGTTTCAAAATACCTTCTTTCTACCGATTTAAATAGCACGAGTGCTTCATTGTTTCATTACTTTGCACCAAGCTCCCCTTCAACCACAAAGAATGTTGTTTTACGCTTAAAAACGATCAATTTTTTCACTAAATTTCGTACCAACGCGTCTGATCGGAAACTTATTGCCAAGAATCGAAGAAAATTGGATGATTACCGCGTATTATCGCGTTTCGAATAGCGCGACGAGGATCGTTACTTTCTAATTCGCGAAATAATTCCGAGCGCGCATCAATGGCGAATCAGCCGTCGCTTCCGTCCCGGTGTCACGGCATTATCATATCGATTCGATTCGAAAAACAAAAAAGAAACGGCTCTTCGAGCCGGTCCCAATCATCGGCCACGGAAAGCTGACGGAGGCGAGCGTTTCCGACGGCGGAGGGTCGGCGTAAAAATCCCATGAAATGCCGAACTCCATCTGTAACAATCTGCCGGGCTGTTTACGCGCGGCGGCCCTCTATAAAAACGCGATATCGCCGACGGTGCGCAGCCGGAAAGATCGTAGCAGAATTTACGGTTCGGCGGAAGCGCCTTGATTTTTTGATTCGCCGTTTCTCCGCGCTTTGATTCGCAGCTTCCCTTCCATGGAGGCGGAATGCTTCCACGAGGGCCACGCACATATGGCCGCGTCCTCCTTATTTACGGTCCGTGCGAACCGTACGATTTTATTGCGGAACCGTTTCCTTCAGGTATCCGCAGATATTCGTCGATTTCGCTCGGAAACCGCGCGGCGAGCCGCGCGAACCCCGCCGGAGCAGACGCCTTTTTATTCCCGGCTCGTATCGCAGCCACTGTATTTATGACGTCGACGCGGAGACCGTAACTTCCGGTCACCATGGATCCCCGTATCGCGTCGAATATACTGTCCCCGGCGATGCGATGGTCCCGCGATGCATCGCGTAGCATCGTGAACTCTCGAAACGGAGGCGTTACCGCGGATCGGAATCGATCTACCTTTTCGGCAGCTGCTCTCAATAATGTTTTGGGTTGGGGAATAAGTTCGCAGCGTTTTTATCAAGCAATTTGAAGGCGATTTTCTTTGTTGTTTTCGTTAAGCTCGTGAGGCACCCAGGCTCCCAATTTTTCGGCAAATCCGAAAGCGGCGAAAGCGTTCGTCGTTGTCGAGGAAACCATGCGTTTGAAGCAGGAAACGTTTTAGCAACGAAAAATTCGTGTGCTCTAATTTCATCTGATGATAGATAATGATAGAGTTATTTCAAACTCTTTGGTCTTGAATTGGTCTTTGGTTTGTAGACGTGACATATCTTAATCTATTGGGTTGGGGAATAAGTTCGTAGCGTTTTTATTTCAAGGCGATTCTTTTTGTTGTTTTCGTTAAGCTCGCGAGGCACCCAGGCTCCCAATTTGTCGGCAAATTCCATTGAACGAAGATGATTGAGAATCGTTTTATGATCGCAGTTCATTTTTTCGGCCAATTCGCGTCTCGTTCGGTGACCGTCCTCCTTCAAAAGTGCTCTGAGACGATCTTCGTCTAATTCAGAAGGTCTTCCGCCGCGGGGCGTGTCGTCGACGTCAAAATCGCCATTTTTGAACTTCGCAAATTTCCATGCTGTAGACTCGTCTATAACACCTTCTCCGTACACGTTGCAAACGTCCCGGGCTGCTTCGGCAGCTTTTTGGCCTCGACAAAAAGCGAAGAAGAGAAGGTGTCGAAAATGTTGCTTTTTACTTCCTGGATATTCCATTTCTAAGCCTCAAAAGTAATAAAAATTAAATTACTCAAAAAGACGATTAGCCCAGTTTTGTAGAGCAGAAAGAGCTCTATCGAATGAATATTATACGCTTTGTCAAACAGCAAAAAATCGTTGTAAAATAAAAGAAAATATAAAAATGCTACGAACTTATTCACCAACGTAATACATTCCGCGACAAAACGATGGCACGCTGTTACAAATAAACGATTTTTATTTGATTACAGTCAAGCTTTTGTTTTTCTACAAACTTGCAAAAGACCACTGTGAACATACGCAAATTAGATAGAATCGAATTTCGTCAGTCTAGAAAATTGTGTTTGAAAAGAGAAGAATTTCTATGGAAATAAAATCGATGCGTTAAAATGATAGCACATTTAACCCTTTGCACTCAAAACTATTTCAACTGTAAATATAAAATCATTTTTCTAACTTATATTTATATTTTGTATGACAAAATGCATTTCGTGCATATGAAATTGATTCTTGGGACTCGCACAACAGTTACACTCATAATAATTTTTTAAATCTAATCTTTGTTACCATCAAAATTATTTTGAAGGGTGTTGCGACGGCAACACCGAAGGTCGAACGTCCCTGGCCATCCCTTGAGCAATTAAGCAATATACCTGCGACAGTAAAAAATGCATCCGAACGAAAATACCCTTCGACCCGACGAACGGACAACACGTGCGACAGACTCGTAAATTCCATATTTCACAAAACGGAAAAATTACAACCCGAACTTTCGAACAGTTTCCCACTCCTCATTTCAAGTTCCTTCCGACACACCCATCTCCAATCAAAAACGCTTCATTTCCTCCACCAAAACCCACCATCCACCAATCAACAAAAAAACCGAGGTGACAAGCGGAAGGGCACCTAGAACGTTAGTCAGAACTGTTAGAACTCCCAGAACTCGTAGAACTCTAAGAACGCAGATAGAACGCAAATAACGCATCGCTAACACCATAGCTGTACTGTAATATTATTAACACGTTCCGTGCCACGTGTACCATCCATGGTACACGCTTGCATGTTTACTTAGTGAACTGAACAAATTGTTTACAAGAAATTTAGAACCGAAGAATCAATTTCCACCGCAAGAATGGGCGTTGATAAGTTTTTGTTACGTTGTTATGTGTACGAGAATTAATAATTGCACGTAATACATCAAGTTTTAGTAAAATATCAAAGTGTGAAGATTCGAGTAAAAAAAGCTCGGCACGGAACGTGTTAAAGTGTACGTAAAGGCAACCAGCGACTTAGTTCAACTTAATTCCATTTGGAAACGACGCGCATATACAAAGGGTGATATAACAAATTTTAGTAGTGCCTTTGAGTCACCACTCGAGCGTAAAAGGTTAACCAAAAATTATGTCGCACGTGCGTACCGGAAAAAAACGTGAAAAGTCTGTGCACAGCAAAAAGAGTAATATAACATACGATTAGATTCTGTAATTGCACTTCTTCGATTCTCTATATTCATCTTCGAATCTGAATCGCGTTACAAAATTGCTCGGTAAAAAGGGCGTGTCCGCGACCCTATTAACCCTAGAAAGATAACCATATGACAACGTACGTAAAAGATAACCATACGCTTCAGAGGCGCATGCTTTTCTAAGGCGTCAATTTTATACTAACAATGGATATTTATTTAAGTTAATCTAGTCATTTTAAAGGTTTGGCATTATTGTAAAAGTAAAATGCATTTATATTATATTTTTTTATATTTTAAGTAATTTTAAACTTAAATCACTAGACCTCTATGAAAAATTAACAAAAATCAACAGTCTTCGCAGGCGCCTCTGCGACGTAGGTTATCTTTCTCGGGTTAATAGACAGTTTTACAATGGCTATTCAAATTCAACGATTCCATAAACTGTGGGAATTAAAGGGTCGTTCGAGTTTCAACGATTCCGCCGTACCACCTGGGACAGCGTTATCCGACTTCGGCTCCCGTTCTCGGAGCTTTTCGTCGGGTTTCGGAGATTGATCGGAGATCGTTGGTCGGACCGTCGCGAATGAATTTAATGAAAAGACGTTTCAATTCCGTTAAAAGCTTTCACCGATTGTCGGGAGCCGCGGCGGACGGCGACGCGGCGCGGTGTTGCGCGTTTAACGCGGCGATCGGTTAAACAGAATGACGTGGCATAATTTATGCGTGGCTTGCTATTGTGCGCGCAGCCAGTGGGTAATGGATACGCGCGGCAGCTTCTATTGCTGGATTTGATTTTATCGGGATCATCGGATCGCGCAGTCGGTAATAGAGCCACGCGAAAATCCGGGATCCGAGCGTTTCCGAGTGTCGCGCCCGCTGAAATAAACTGCGACGCCCGATCGAATTTATTTGTATTAGATTGCCGCGGATAATATTGCCCGGATTTAGTTAGTTTCGGATCCCGTTCGTTTCACGCGGCGACGGCCGATAGAGCTCCTATGCGAATCGACAGTGCCAGACTGAAAATCCATTTTTGATCACTTTAACGCTAGATTTACGGAGCATCAAAAACAGCTGTTTTATCAAAGTAACGATAAGACGTTTATTCTGATCTTTTTTACAAGTGTTATTGTAACATTTGTCGCGAGTAACATATAAATTGAATAAATAAGTCGTAAATGTATCTTTACGATATTGAATAATCGTACATTAAAAAATTAGTGTTAACTGAGATACGCGAATTATTTCTTAAATAGTTCTGTTGAAAAAAAAGGAAATTTTAGCCTCGAACAAAAATTAATCTATAGTTTACTTAGTACTAAGATACTAAGATATCGGTTTACATTTTCGTCGGTTCCGTCAGCGGGCAACGACGGTGATGTAAACTGCATATAGTAGATACCGCGATACATCATCACCGGTACCATTAGATATACATCGTGCCCTGACTGTTTGGGGATCCCAGCGTCACGTATACAATGTGAAACGCGACAAATAAACGTCTCTGATTGGTGGATAAGACGAACCCAAGAAGGGTATAAAAGAAGCGTTTTTTCTTACCGGACTCTCAGTAGAGTTTGGTCGCTCGATCGTTTTCGCCCATATACCTTCTCTCAATAAAGGAATAAAATAAAGTCTTTTTAAGAAAAGAATTAGAATCATATTCATTTTTTCATTCCATAATCCCAACAAGTTCTTACCCATCGAAGCCTGGCTTTAGCCAGGCAATAGTCATTTTTGTCCGCAGTCTTGTGTTGATTCATGTCCTAAAATGTAACTCGTGCCTGGAGAAATGTTGAAAAGACAAGCGAAACGATAAAGTTGCTATTAATTATTTCTCTTGCCATATCTTCGCGAGTTTAACTCGTGATGGAGATTGTTCGCGGTATCTTGACAAACATAAATGTTTATTTGCGCAACCGTAGCAGGATACAGTAACTGCATGAACATTTGTTTCCGTTTTGAATAATTTCATGGAGTTGCAAATAATGTAATTGAATTATTAAATTTTCGTGTTAATCTCAATGTGTTCTGTTTCAGCGACTCATTTTCGTCGCGAGTGCGTAGAATCCGCAGTCTAGTGATTACGAGGGCGTAAGAACGACACGAATTTCTCGCGTAGAGCGGCTTAACCCATCGACTACCACGCAAATTTAGCCCGTCTTGCCCTTGCAATTGCGTTCTTCCGTGCAATGCTCGCGATCTCTGCTACCTGACGAACAACGTTTATACCGAAAAATGAAACAAAGAACTGCCGACTTGAACCTTGGCTTGCAGCTATCGGGTCGTTTAAATCGTCGCTCAATTAGTCAAGTTTCGGCAATTTGATTAACCCATTGACTGCCACGCAAATTTAGCGCGTCTTGCCCTGGGTGCCACGGTTTTATTTGAAAGAAAAAAAACATGAAGTTTTACAAAATATAATAACATTAAGTTACCGATATAATATTGCAATGGCATTTACAGTATTTTTTTTATTGATAATCAATATGTTCTCTACACTATATACATTTTTCATTCATCCTTTCTAATAGTTTCTAACTCAAACAGCCATTTGTAGCCAATCTAAACTTGCAGCACCCACTACGAGATATCTCGTAGCCGGCAGTTTTGGTACAGACGCTTACTACGAGATATCTCGTAGTCGGCGGTCAATGGGTTAAAAAAATACACGGCTCCATACGGTGCTGCAGTGGGTGCATCAGGACGACTACTGTAAATCTTAGCATCTAAAATAAATTTACACTAATCTATCTATCTCATGATACAGAATAATTTTGCGATGGTGCGATCCACGTCGGTCCTATTTAAAAGTCGTTGCACCTCAACAGTCCGTATTTCCGGGGCCCCTAAAATTCGGGTCAGTACGCAGTACCGACGAGCACTTCTTTTGTCCTCTCGTCCGCGTAAGCTTCGCGCCGAGCACATTGCACGAAGCTCGCTTTTCACAACGAGCCAGAAAAACGCGACACGGCGATAAAATCAAGAACCACGGAAAACACAAATCGGATTCGCGAGGACGCGAGG
This sequence comes from Megalopta genalis, assembly GCF_051020955.1. Taxonomy (NCBI): domain Eukaryota; kingdom Metazoa; phylum Arthropoda; class Insecta; order Hymenoptera; family Halictidae; genus Megalopta; species Megalopta genalis. The sequence continues at coordinate 17,934,582 of NC_135019.1, read as the reverse complement.
CGCGAGTGTTGATACGCGTGATAGCGGAGATTATCCAGCGTCGCGCTCAAAGCCGGGAAGGCACGGCGAGTAATGCCGCATTGCGGCTCAAATTCCGACTCGGACGATTACGAATTAATCGCGTTCTCGCAAAACTGGCGACCGCCAGCCAGCCCGGTCTCCCGCGACCGTGCACAAACACTCGTGAGATTGCGATCAAATAGAAAAGCAAGTGTCCCGGTCCCGCGGCTCCCGTTCCCGCTCGCATTACCTCTAATAGGATCGCGGCCGGATAGTATTTGCGCGGGCCGATAAAAATTTTCCAATTAAAACGCGTCGCGGCGACGCCGCGCGGCCCGCTCTAAGAGGATTAAACGTATCCCCTGGACTCGCGGCGCGTCGCTCCCGAGAACTCGTCGGCCGAGCCAAAGCGAAACGCTTTCGCGCGAGCGAAAGAAGAACACCGGCCTCCGATTGCAAAGCCCGCCGAGTCCCTGCGGCGGCGACAAAATTGTTTGCCCCCCGGATAATGTTGCCGCCTCAACTTTCCACGAGCTGATCGGAAATCGACTGTCCGCTTTGCAGCGGGGCTGCCGAGTTCCGAGGTCCCACGGTTCCGAGTCGTCCGATTGCGAAATTTTCCGTCGTAATTAAACTGCGGATGTCGGCGTCCTTAACGTTCTCGGCCGGACGAGTGCACGCGCGTCTGCGGGATTAAAAGAACTAGAGACGTCTTTCCGGATTTATGGACCGGCCGTATCGATCATCGGCGCATTATACTGGGTCGATTAATTTGACGCAATTACTTGACGCTATATTTCCGTAGCGACGCGAATATATTGCGATATGCAGGCTGTCCCAAAATTATGGTATCTCCGAGAAATGAGGGCTTCCTGAGGTTATATGAAGTAACTTTTTCCTTAGCGAAAATGCGATCCGCTGTTTTGTTTACGAGTTATTAACGAAAAACAGTGACCAATGAGAGGCGGACTCGCCCAGCGCTAGGCGGCCGAGCCAATCGGCGGAACTGGGCTTCGACTGCTCGTTGGCTCGGCCGCCTCGCGCCAGCTAAGCTCGCGCGAGCCAACCGCGCCAGTGGTCGAGCGGTCGAATCCCAGCTCAGCTGGCGCGAGGCGGCCGAGTGAATGAGCGGAACTAGGCTACGTCCGCTCGTTGACTCTGTCGCCCAGCGCTAGCCGAGCTCGCCTCTCATTGGTCAGTGTTTTTCGTTAATAACTCGTAAACGAAGCTGCGGATTGCATTTTCGCTAAGGAAAAAGTTACTTCAAATAATCTCAGCAACCCATCATTTCCCGAAAGTACCGTAATTTTGGAACAACCTGTATAATGAATACAATGAAACAGTGTATTTGAATAGAATATTTAACACGTTAATAAGGAGAAGTAAGTTTCTCAACACAGGACCCAGTCCCGAACATGACTAAACTGCATTATTTTGTAAGAGTGACCAGATTAGATTTATTTTTAAACTTCGTGGAACTCCCATCGAATTTTTTTATAATGTATGCTCGAGTAAAGAAGTTCGTATAAAAATTTCTGACATGAACATTTTTATAGTAACAGGAATGGTAAAAGAAAAATTTTTAACAGCGGTCATTTTGACTTGTTTATATAGTATCTCTAGTGTCAATTCTAACCTATCGGGGTCTAAAAGCGACTAACAAGTGTATAAGAATTACAAGAGAGAATTTATTTAAAATATTCACAATTTTTATAATAGCGTGTGTTCGAGTAAGAAAATATATCCAACAATTTATGAATAAATAAGTAAATAAATAAGTAAACAAATAAATAAACAAATAAATAAGCAAATACAAAAACAAATAAGTAAATAAATAAGTAAATAAACAAATAAGTAAATAAATAAGTAAATAAATAAGTAAGTAAATAAATAAATAAGTAAATAAATAAGTAAATAAATAAGTAAATAAATAAGTAAGTAAATAAATAAATAAGAAGAAAATACGACAGCAAGCGTCTTATCACAGCTAAAGCGTCTCACAGCCGGCAAAGCGCGTCGAACGTAGACGCCGTTAATCTTCCATTCCCGCGAGCCGGATCGAAGTTCGAGGGACCGCGTAATTTTGTCGCGGGACGAGCGCAAACAATGCTCTGCTCGCGAGTCACTCTCGACTCGCGCTAGTGGCCCGCTCGAGGAACCGAAGTTCGCGAGTCCCTCCGAGCGGAAACGGCAGAAGTTCGGCTGCCGCGTGGATGTGTGCCGGTTGTTTGCCCGGCTTGGAACCGTTGCTCCAGAGTTTACCTGTATTCGTAACGTTTGTTTCAATTGTTGTTAATGGAAGCCGGTGCCTCTCCGTCCTCCGGCATCCGGCAGCCGGAGCCCGTTCGGCGTCTTTGTTAATGGCGGCGTTGTCTCGGGCCGTTGTTTTTGTAACGTCCGAGCAGCAGCCCTCGCAGCCGATTTCCATTAACCTTTGAACTCCTCAGCCTCTTGCCGTCGCGACGCGTCGCGAGGAAGGTTCCTCGAACCCACGCTCCTTTTTACACGTATTGGAATTGTAATTAATTACGGGAACAATATAATAATTTAACCTTTACGCTATTCAACTTTCAATTAATACTTTTATCAATTAACGCGCTATCTGCGGGTCACGGATCAAGCATCGCTTGCATGCCTAGCGGTGGAAAATATGTTTGAAAAATCGACCTTTTTAAATAACATTTAATATTTTCAAAACTAACAATAAGAGTTCGATAACGAGCATGTGACGGGAATTTTTAGGATTTCAAAGAGGAATTCTTTGAATATCTTTGAAACGGTATTAATGCCTCTTCCGCAGATAATGCGTTAATTAAGTACATGATATCTGAATTCAATTATCTCGAAAACGAAGCCTCCCACGCATTTTTGTTATACTTGATTTTCCTTTTATTTACGGCCGTAGAATCTACCCGAGCCAATTTGTACCGTGAATTATGAAACACCCTGTATGCCTCTCAGGCTCCTCTCGAAATTCTCCGCGGCATCCACTGGCGCGTATAATTCGTCTTCCGCAGTATCGAGAATCGGTGTCGACTCGCGGGAACGTGTATCCGCGCGAGCTCTGTCGCTTTAAGATCAGTCCTGGCTTTAGGGGATTGCTGGATCGAATGGACCGCAATTGGCGCAGCTCGCATCTGTTGTACCGGAAACAATGCCTAATGTGTTTGATACTGCTGTTTGATCCGGGATCAATCTTCGGCGATTGTGGGATTGTCGGTATCGCTGTGAGAGCTGTTTGATCGAGATTAGAAGCAACAAGATGTTTATATTGTTCATGAAAATCCGCCGGACCATCGATAATCGATCGGACGAATCCCACGAGTCACGAAAAATTGCTCGACAAATCCATTCGCCGGATAGAAGAAGGAGAATAAGTTGAAATTAACGGATTCGCATTCTCGCTTCCTTTCAATCTATCCATCATTTTATGTTTCGCCCAATCATTTTCACCGGAAATGCATAAAATTCGCTGTCCAGTCGTAATCTTCAATCGCTAATCAGTAGTTTGCGGATCTTTATGCGAAATAAAACTTGTTCTCATTCATTATGTAAAATGAGCCGTTTATTTTGAAAGTGGCATAAGTCACTTTACCGTAATGAAAAGTGGTGATTTTTTAATGTTTCTACGAAATTATTTATACCGAGAAAAATATCAGTATCCTGAGATAACAAATACAAGTAAATCTTCTCGAAAGTTAGCATCCATATTTTGAAACGTGTTAAAACGCAAACCCTTAAATATATCGACTTAAAAACAAAGTGACTTATGCCACTTTCAAAATAAACGGCTCAAATAAAAGCTCGATACAAAAGTATTTCTTCTTTTAATTATGGAAATAAAATGATAATAATAGAATAGTATTTTAAAATTTTTCTTCTCTCTTCACCACCCTGTGTTTCGTTTATCCATTTCTGCTATAAATGCATAAAATCCGCGGTCTGCTGATTAAATTACTTTTCGCCCGACTCTGAGTTTGCAATCTTTCATGAGATTACTAGATTAAAATAGTCTCTAACGATTGGAATTTCATGCGAAATAAAAATGGTCTAAGTTGATTGTTCAAGTCTCTTTTAATAATCGTAATCAATTGAAAATAATGCGAAGGTATCCATAAATTCTTTTAACATTCCTTTGCAACTTTATATCTGAGAATATCATTGTATTATTGTCAACTTATTCATATCATTAAGGAAAGAAAGAAACGTCGTTCGCGCATCTTGAAATGAATTCATTCGAGGTTGTCCTCAGAATTGAACGCCGAGCGACCGATGAAACATGGCCCCGGCGGATCTTGAAAAGTCCACAAATTGAACACCGATACCGGAAGCCCGAAGCGAATGGAAAAATCGTGGGCATTCGTCAGGCTGGTCTTGATCAATAATAAAAGACACACACGTATGCGCACGGACTTAACATTCTCTCTCTCTCTCTCTCTCTCTCTCTCTCTCCCTTTCGCTTTCTCTCTTTCTTCCGCTCTTTGTCTCTGCGTCAAGCGGGGCTCCGCACAGAACGGAAAAAAAGAAAGGAGAAGCGTTTGATCATCACGGATGATTCGGTTTCCTTCTTTTTTTCCTTGTTTTACATATAACTTGACCGATACGAGGCTAAGCGTTATCGATTTACGAGCGCCGCGCTCCGGATACGTACGCCGGCCGGCGCCCATAAATACCAGTCAGGCGCGCAATCTTTCGATATCGGCTATAAATACGTATTTTATCTGCCGCGGGATTTCAAATGAAAAACAGTCGTCAAGAGCTCATGGGATTACCCGTAAAAGGGCGGACCGTTTCGATACGGGGCGAGCGCGGCGGCACTCGGCGCCCTAGGGAGCCCGGGACGTACGGGAGCTTTCGCGCGCGCTTGCGCGAACGCGAACGCCAATTCATAAACGGAGAAGTTCGCAGTCGGCGTTTCTGCTACGAGGGGACGTTCGCCGGAATTAAATCTCGCCGGTACCTGCGAGAGTCGACCACCCTTCCTTCTTCTCGGTCGGGTTACAAGGCGGACAATTTATGGCATGCGGGCGCGATCGTTCTGTTTCGCTGTTTTTTCGTTCGCCCGTTTTATGGACCGCTCGCCATTTCGGACGGCCACGTTTCTGCCCTCGTTCTGCGACTCCAGATGAAACAAAAAAATCGGGCTAGATCGATCCCAGTTTGACCCTATTTTTATTCCCGTTCCGAGAGAGGCCTTTCGACATTTTTCTGTTTTATGGTTCTTCCGTTGGAAGTGATTTCCTCGATGGAACATGCTACTCTTCGATATCTGCCCGCTGTGTCGAATCGCGTTCGAAATTATTTCCGGTACATCAACTTTCCACGGGGTGACCCATTTAAATCGACCCGATGCGGACGTCTTCGGAATCGTCGACGATGCCAAAAAGTGTTTCGAACGAAAATCGTATGGTTTTAGGAGGCACGTAATCTGATACGGATAAGATTCCTCTGGGTGGACGCGTGGAGAACGCACGAAGGTCGAATTTATTTTTTCGAATGGTATCTTATATTTTTTAACCCTTTGCACTCCGCGCCATCCCAGACGTTAGCTACCAGCTACTCGACATCGTTTTGTCGCAAAAACGTGTACTTACGAGCCTTTATATTATACAGGGTATCCCACAAATATCTCGCAATCCGGAAGTGGGATCGTTTGAAGGAACTTTTTCCTTTGCGAAAATGTTCTCCGAGGCTTCGTTTACGAGTTATTAACGAAAAACACTGACCAATAAGAGTCGAGCTCGGCTGGCGCGCGGGCGGCCCAGCCAACGAGCGCACGGAACCCAGTCGAGCTCGCCGGTCGAGCTCGCCTCTCGTTGGTCACCGTTTTTCGATAATGACTCGTAAACGAAGCCGCGGGTTGCATTTTCGCTAAGGAAAAAGTTTCTTCAAATGACCTCTGGAATCCACTACTTTCGGATTGCGAGACATTTTTGGACACCCTGTATAATATACCTTTGAAACCAAGTAAGATATTATGATATTCGATTTATATGAATTTGTAGATATCGAGAAACGTACATTTGCAAAAGAAATCAACATTTTATTTTTTCTAATTTTGTACGGTGCGATAAATTTTAAAACATTCCAATATAATAATAAACTTTAATGTCCCCTCAGAGGGGACATTCGAGTGGTATGCTGGAATTACGATGCAAAGGGTTATGTCAAGGGTCGATTCGGCTCGTTGTTCTCTTCATAGAAATACCGTGGAATTCGTTGCGGTAAATCGTTGGTTTAGAAGATATTTTGATTTCAGTATGAAGAAATCGCTAATGCGTGTTGCAACCGTGTGATCGAATAGGTGACGGGTCTACGTAGAAAAATCTGTCAAAAGTGTCGCGCGACATGTTTTCATGGGAGACTTGGCCCTCTACGAAATCGATTTTGAAAATTCCGGTTCAATGGCCCGTCTGCTCTACTTCTTGGAAAAACTAGTTCACGCAAACCGGCGAATTTTACGAACCGATTTTCCCGAAAGGAGTCCACGTTTCACAGAATTTCATTCCGTGTTTTCGCTGTCTTTGAAACTGTACCGCGCGATCATACAAAGGAATTGGTACGGTCTCTGATCGGACAAGTGGATCCAGACAGTCTACGATGAGATTAGCAGATTCAAATAGTCTTTAACGATAGATTGCGGATCTTTATGCGAAACAAAAATTGTCTATATCAATTGTAGGAAATGTGAATTCGATGAAAATATCTTTTCTCTTTCAATAATTGTAATAAGTTGAAAATAATGTAACAATATCTATTATAATCATTAAGAAAACAAAGAAATATCTATGTAATTCCTGTAATCTTGGAATGAGCTGCGACGCGTCTGTTACAGGTTCATTACTAACAAAAGAAGGATTTATTGTTATTTTTCACTTATCATTTTTACTTATTATTCTTGCTTATTATTATTTTGTACTTATTACTTTTACTTACTATTATTTTTTACTTATTATTCTTACTTACTATTATTTCGTATTTATTACTTTTATTTATTATTATTTTTTATTTATTATTCTTACTTACTATTATTTCGTATTTATTACTTTTATTTACTATTATTTTTTACTTATTATTCTTACTTATTACTATTTTGTATTTATTATTTTTACTTACTATTATTTTTTACTTAACATTCTTACTTACTATTATCTCGTATTTATTACTTTTACCTATCATTATTTCGTACGTATTATTTTTTCTTATTTTCATTTGTTCATAGAAAAAAAGAAATAAATGTTGGCGCCTGGAACAGATTTCTTCAAAATTTGCATGGCAGCGAATGCGAAAAGAATTGTTTTTAACGAAGAGAATTTTTCTTCCGCGCAACGATCGGCTAACCGATGAGGCACAAGTAGAATAAGACCCGTGTTCGACCAGACAAACATCTTAACACACCCTTTAATCGGCCAAATTGATGGAACGATACGTGGCTTAGAACGTTTCAAAAGCTCTTCTATTGAATCTACGAAGCTGTCCCGCTCGAGTACAGCATCGAGAGGACCCGAACGAAATCGTTCACTGGAGGCAATCGAAGCGAACGGACAGCAGGACACTCGATCGTAATCGTTAGATACGTTTCATAAGGCTTGCCCCGAAAGCCGGCGAGCCCGTGGACCGTTTCCGGTCCGCAGCAGCCGTCGATCTTCGTTGGCCATGCGATCGAGGAAAATTGAACGTCGCCGAACGAAACGGATAGCGAACGGTCGGCGAACCGGCCGAGGCACCGGCCACGCCGCTACACGCTGGCTCTCCCAGTGACGTACATTTCCACGGTACAGTTACTGTTATGGGTGCTGCGAGGCCAGTGTCTCGATCCTAACTTCTTCTTGCCGCTTCAATTGCTGCCGGTTAGTCGTTTCTCGTCCCGAGCCCAACCGGGCAATGCACAGCATTGGCCCGACAACCAAAGCTCGAACCGAATACACCGGTGAGAGACCAATATCCTTGCTGCTTCTCGTTCATTGTGACTTACGCGGTTACCAGTATGTACGGCCATAAATACATTCTCTACTTGTTACGTTCCCAGCTTTTGCGATTGCCCGATTTGTTCCTAATGCTGAGGCGATTGCGAGACTGGATTCACTCGTCTGATCAGGGTTGTGTCAAGGTTGTGAGATTAAGAAATGTATATAAATCAATTTACTTAATTTTAGTACTAGTTAGCTTCCTTTTTGATTCTAATGAGACCAACTATCAAATTTTATCTGGAAATTCCGACACGAGATCCGAGAAAAAGATGAAAATTTAACGAATCAAATTTTATTCGACGCTGAAGAATAAATATCCAATCGAATAAAATTGATAGAATATAAAGTGCTTTTCTCATGGCTTAGTTCTTCGTTCTTTTTACCATATTCTTTTTTTCCAAATGATACAGAAAATTGAATACTTTTGGGTAGTTTGATCATTTATTGATATTTAATTTTTCTACTGGCACAGAGGAGTTTTATAAACAATTCCATAATTCTGTAAGTACGTAAAATTTAACTGATTGGTATAAATATATTTTTATAAAATTAAAACAAAAACATACAACGATTATTCGCATTATTCTTCGAACAATTTTACAATCTCTATTCGAATAACTTATTCGAAAAAAGCATTATACGAATAACTTATTCGAGAAATGAATTATACGAATAATTTATTCGAATTAAGAATTATACGAATAATTCATTCGAATACAAAATTATACGAATAATTGATTCGAATACAAAATTATAAGAATTTATACATTCGAATAAATATATAGAAATTATTATATAGAATTATATTATTATATTATTATATAGAATTAAATTTACTCACTCGAATAATTAATTATTCATTATTCGAATAAAATATCCGTCTAAAAAGAATTTATTCTTACAATTATCGTACATAAATATTTACTCGAAACAATTGGAATAGTGCCCAACTCTTCGTAAAACGGTTTGTAAAAATAGCTTTGAAAATGAATACCACGTCGACTGAAATAAATGTAAGAAAAATCGCGGGGTTCAACTCAATCTGACATAAATACTAAATAAAGACGAACTCGAGATGTAACATGATATTCGGTTCTACCGGCGAAGCTCCTCAACGGTACACACTTGATACAGTTCATCCGGCTGCATTGCAGACAATGCAGCCGAGCCGGCTCGGGTCTAAAATTTCTTTAAGAGAAACCGAACCGAGGAAATGATTAATCCGTACCTTTTCCTCCGAGGCACTCGTCGAGGATCCACGGTTTCGAAATAGTAGTCGCTTATCTCCTCTTTCCGTGATCCAACGGGATGTAACGTACGGAGAATCTTCCCACGAATTTTTTATATTCCTTTCCGAAGGCATACGCCAGGCTGGCGCCAGCCAGCCGGGGATTCATTTGTATATCGCGAGTCAAGTACCTCCAAGGGGGTACGACGACGAACGTTTCTGGAATCGGACCACATAAGAACACCCCCACTACCATTTTTCCAGAGAAAATCTGGCTATACAGGGTGTCCCAAAAATGTCTCGCAATCCGGGAAACGTTTCGACGCCATTCGAGGACGCTTCAGCAATTCTCCGATGGGACTGAATCGCGATCGAGCAGGAAGCGCACGCTGCATCCGGTCTGCCAGAAACAAAGATGCATTTCGGATGCACTCGGTTGATCTAATGGTCGCGTCTCTCGCCGAGAAAATTAAGGTTCGCGCAGGAGCCACTGGTTCCCGGTTCGCAACACCTCCCTCGGGGTATTCGAGAACTTTGTGGTCGGGTAGATTATTATGAGGCAGAGAAGCGAGCGCGGCGAGCGAAAGAGAACGCGGAGAGCTTTGACGCCGCCGCGCCGGCGAGACCGAGTATCGTCTATAATAACACGCCGCCAGTCAAAATAGCCCGGCCAAGTAGAATTGTTATTCGCGGGATATGAAGGGCAGCTTTCGCAAATCCAGCATTAGTTTCCTCCCTGTTACAAGCCGAGGGCCAGGCAGCTTTGCGTGGCCGGAGGTCGCATGCAATTGGCGATTTTTCTAACGGAGATTCGGAGACCAGACGATGCTTATTTCGGCACGGGTGGCTACCTTTAACCCGAGAAAGATAACCTACGTCGCAGAGGCGCCTGCGAAGACTGTTGATTTTTGTTAATTTTTCATAAGTGATTTCTAGTGATTTAAGTTTAAAATTACTTGAAATATAAAAAAATATAATATAAATGCATTTTATTTTTACAATAATGCCAAACCTTTAAAATGACTAGATTAACTTAAATAAATATCCATTGTTAGTATAAAATTGACGCCTTAGAAAAGCATGCGCCTCTGAAGCGTATGGTTATCTTTTACGTACGTTGTCATATGGTTATCTTTCTAGGGTTAAGGTAAGGATAGTATTTGGGGGAAATTGGAGTTAGGGTGCCTCGTAACTTTTTGCAAGAAGAGAGAATTAAAGATATACCTCGAGCGGTGAAGATATATCTTGTGGGTTGTACCAACTACTGCTTCGAAATAGGAAATGGAAATAATTGAATTTGTAACCCAAGAAATTGGTAAAAGCTAGTTTATTACGAGGTTTGGTTTTTTACAAACGTATCTAAGTGTTCGCGGACTCTATCGCGCTCTCAGTTTATCGCACCGAATCGGCGGGGGCTTCTGATCTGGTATCGATTGTTTGCTCGAAGGAGAATTAAGATTCGATCTCGCTACAGTTTCCACGTCGACGAATGACTCGAAACTAGCCCGATTTCTGGTCGCGTTTGGGCCCTTTATATAGCCAGATTTTCTCTGGAAAAATGGTAGTGGGGGTGTTCCTATGTGGTCCGATTCCAGAAACGTTCGCCGTCGTACCCCCTTGAAAGTACCTGACTCGCGATATACAAATGAACCCCCGGCTGACTGGCGCCAGCCTGGCGTATGCCTTCAGGAAGGAATATACAAAATTCGTGGGAAGATTCTCCGTACGTTACAATATTATAAATTTAATATCAATGTAAAACTTTTTTCTCGTTTAACTGAGATAAGATCTATAGGAATAAATACCGATAAAATTATCAAAAATTTGGAAAACCAAACTGCTTCGAGCGCCTACAGGCGCCCTTAGTGTCACAAACGCAAAATTTCTAAGCGCCTATAGGTGCCCACAGTAGCTTAGGGATTAAATATTTATCTACGACGATGACTTGCCGTCGACGTTTCACGCGTCGCTGCGAATCTCGAGAACGTCCAGGCGCAGCGACTGAAATTTTTATTTTTAGCACAGGAGCGCGACGCGACGATATTTTAATCCCGGAACGTCAATGTTTATCGACGAAACACGATTATGCGCGTTTATTTGCACGTATATGAAGCAGCTATTAAACGGATCGTTGATTTGCAAGAAAATACTATCCGTATCCTGCAAACACCGGCCTCGGCGTTGTTTGCGAAGCGTTTACTCGTTTGCCGTAAGCACACCTGCGATATATTTACAGTCCGATGGAAAACTGCAAATGTATCAAGTTTTATTCTGGCACGGTGGGAAAAAAAAAATTGGACTTCGAAAAAATTAGCCCGATGGAGCGAGGTTTCGTTGCGCAAGGATTAATACCACTTAGCGATGAAAGTTCTGCTACGCGTAAAGGACCTCCGACGTTCATTTTAATGTATTCTCTTTAGAGCCTGCTCATTTACTAATGGAGCGACATGCTGCGCGGGATGGAACCAGCCGATCGTGGAAGCGTAATTTTTAACGCGTAAGTCATAATTGCATTAATCTTTCATTTTACAAATGCGTTTCTGCCTCATCAGACGTTAAGGCTATTAACCCCTTTGCCGTGTCGTTATCCAGTTGCTACGATTGGATCTTTTTCGATTGTAATAATTTCTTTGAAGAAAAAGAAAACGTTACTTTATCTTTCGTCTCTTTTTTTTTAAATATTGGTTATTTAATGTCGGTTGTTAGTAGACCGCGGATCTTTATGGAAAATAAAAGTATTCGATAACGATTTTAGTAAACAGAAATTGAATAAAGGTAAATTGTTTCATAATATTGATAAGTTGAAAATAGCGCGACGATAGTATTAAATTCTCTCTGTGTCTTGACAATTTTATATATTACTCTTTTGTTACGAATGCATAAAATTCGCAGTCTATTCGTCACTGTTTCAATTCAGAACCGATATACAGTTTTATAATTCTTTTTTATATAATTCTTTTTGTCTTGACAATTTTATATTTTACTCTTTTATATTACTCTTTTGCTACGAATGCATAAAATCCGCAGTCTATTCGTAACTGTTTCAATTCTGAACCGATATACAGTTTTATAATTCTTGGAAAATTAAACTCAAATATCACTCGAATATACGTGTACTTAATTAATAACCGATCATTATGGACCGCTAATACGATTGCTATCAGGATACGATCGAAGAATACATTAAACACAGGATACACTAAAATAATCAAGGTATTTTTCGTTAAATTTAGTTTATTATTTTCAGTCAAGATATTATTCAAAATGCATGTATTCCATATTTTTTGATTCCCTCGAAAACGGAGCCTCCGCGCAATTTTATTATTCTTGTTTCCCGTTTTATTTCCAGCCGTAGAAATCTATCCGACTCAATTCGTACCATGAATTATGGAACACCCGGTACAACGTTTGAAACAGTTATTTTCGAAATGGTTTTAACATCCGAGCCCAATCGACTCGAAAGAATATAAACAAACCTTGCGATTAGACAGACGTACACAAACATTCGCGTCTGATAGTAAACAAGCGGACATCCGCGGTCCAATTACGAGGGAATCGTCAATTTCCATGGGAATCGGTCGCGGCAAGTTTCGTCTGCCGGCGCGATGGCTCGGCCGCGGGCCGGGTCGAGAAATTCGGCAACATTCTGTTATAACTGGAATAAAAACATAGGATAGTGACAAAATTGAAAAAAACTGAAAATCTTGATATATTAATTATAGATCGATGAAATTATTTAAGAGGGAAACAAGATTGCACTTGGCACCCGCGTCTTGCAATCGATGCAGAGAATTGCAAACAATATTTCTAGTTTTAACTTTTCAATTAATACAGATATTGCAATAAAATGTTCACCAAAAATATTCAATAAATAGTCATTCTTAACTATATATAAGCAAATATTTATCGCATTAATTAAACAATAATTTTTAATTGATTTCCGTTGATATTTTCGATGGAAAAGAAAATCGTTTAAATATAATTTTACAAACTATTTGTCACTTTTTGTATTTTATATTTGTGTTTCGTACGTGTAACGTTTTGTAGAATACGTGAAATATAAATTCGAGAAACCTGTTTTTGTAAACGACGCATGCAAGAATCACCAGAAAATTGAAAACGCATCGCGAGCGTGTCGAAAGATATTTTTTGTAATAATTGATGATAATTATAATTTTTTAATGGCGCATCATAGCACGATATATGTGGATCGCTGGCAGGTTGTCGGACGTTCCGTCGCCGCGTTTTTATTTCGCTGCGGCGAGGATCCGCAAAATGCACCGTCAAAATTCAGTTTATTAAGCCCCGCGGTCCGCGGGCAGACAGCGATGCAACGACGGGCCGACGGCCCCGGCCCGCTCCCGAAAGTTAGAATTAATTAAAACCGATTGCCAACCGCGGCGAAAGTTGAAATAATTACACGTGGCCGAGTGCGCACGTGGCGACGCCGCGGCCGGATGGAATTTTTCATCTTCGCCGGTCCCGAAAAAACCGGCAATTAGCCGGCACGAGGACGAGTTCGTTGTTCGCCGCGCTCGCGACGTCTAATTATAATACATTACAATACATTACAATATCCGTAATGATTGAAAAGTTATAACTAGAAATATTGTTTGCAATTCTCTGCATCGCTTGCAAGACGCAGGAGCCAAGTGCAATCTTGTTTCCCTCTTAAATAATTTCATCAAGCTATAATTAATATTTAATATTACAACACATTACAATATCTGTAACGATTGAAAAGTTATAACTAGAAATATTGTTTGCAATTCTCTGCATCGATTGCAAGACGCAGGAGCCAAGTGCAATCTTGTTTCCCTCTTAAATATTTTCATCAAGCTATAATTAATATTTAATATTACACAGTACATTACAATATCTGTAACGATTGAAAAGTTATAACTAGAAATATTGTTTGCAATTCTCTGCATCGATTGCAAGACGCAGGAGCCAAGTGCAATCTTGTTCCCCTCTTAAATAATTTCATCAAGCTATAATTAATATTTAATATTACAACACATTTTACAATATCTGTAACGATTGAAAAGTTATAACTAGAAATATTGTCTGCTATTCTCTGCATCGATTGCAAGACGCAGGAGCCAAGTGCAATCTTGTTTCCCTCTTAAATAATTTCATCAAGCTATAATTAATATTTAATATTACAACACATTTTTTTTACAATATCTGTAACGATTGAAAAGTTATAACTAGAAATATTGTCTGCTATTCTCTGCATCGATTGCAAGACGCAGGAGCCAAGTGCAATCTTGTTTCCCTCTTAAATAATTTCATCAAGCTATAATTAATATTTAATATTACAACACATTTTTTTTTACAATATCTGTAACGATTGAAAAGTTATAACTAGAAATATTGTCTGCTATTCTCTGCATCGATTGCAAGACGCAGGAGCCAAGTGCAATCTTGTTTCCCTCTTAAATAATTTCATCAAGCTATAATTAATATTTAATATTACAACACATTTTTTACAATATCTGTAACGATTGAAAAGTTATAACTGGAAATATTGTTTGCAATTCTCTGCATCGATTGCAAGACGCAGGAGCCAAGTGCAATCTTGTTTCCCTCTTAAATATTATAATTTCATCAAGCTATAATCAATATATCAAGATTTTCAGTTTCTTTCAATGTTGTCACTATCCTATGTTTTTATTCCAGTTATAATAGAATGTTACCGAATTTCTCGATCCGGCCCGCGGCCGAGCCATCGCGCCGGCAGACGAAACTTGCCGCGACCGATTCCCATGGAAATTGCGTTTCCTGGGGAACACCGGAATCTTCGTGTTGCTTCCTCCGCCGGACGGTCTTGGCCAAGTAATTCCGCGCGAAGTTTGATCAACTTGGGGACGATCGGAATATTTTCCAGCGGCGATCGGCCGCGAGGACGCGCGGAGCCCCCATCGGAACTCCGTTGTCTCCTTTCTGACGGCGAAGTACAACCAATCCGGCGCTCCTATTCGAGGCATTTCGAACGTGGACGCGACGTCGCGTCGATTCCTCCCCGGAATACATTTGCTTTTATCGTAAACGCGGACAGAACGGGGAGGAGGGGGGCGACATGATCGGGAATGTAAAGCGTCTTCTCCTGCGCGATACGCGGAATGTTCCTTTACGCTTCCGTTCCTTGTTTGCGTCGGAATTGTCCTATCTGCAGAAATAAAGCTTATTTTTAACGTAAATTACGGCAGTTTCCCCGCGAACGATGCTTCTTCTTTTGATCATTGTTCGATGTTCTTACGCGTTTCGAGATAGTTCGCTGAACGTGGTTAATGGAAGTCGCAGATGCGTCGTGTTCGGTTGCAAAGCGATTCTCATCTGTTCGTTCAATTTGGCTCATTGTCGGTTGAAGATGAAGATGCAGTTAGAATGTACAGAATGCAATACGGAATGCAGTACAAATTGCATTGCGACAGAATTACGAATTACAAGGGAAGAAGGGACGAAAAAATCTTGTAAACCTTCCGAGTAGGAAAAGGCGAGTATCTGTCCAAAGGCAATTATTAACCCTTTCGTTACGGATATCGACTATAGTCGACTGCAGTACAGAATGCGTTGCGACAGAATTACAAATTACAAGGCAATAAGGGACGAAAAAATCTTGTAAAACTTTCGAGTAGGAAAAGGCGAGTATCTGTCCAAAAGCAATTATTAACCCTTTGGTTACGGATATCGACTATAGTCGACTGCAGTACAGAATGCGTTGCGACAGAATTACGAATTACAAGGGAAGAAGGGACGAAAAAATCTTGTAAACCTTTCGAGTAGGAAAAGGCGAGTATCTGTCCAAAGGCAATTATTAACCCTTTCGTTACGGATATCGACTATAGTCGGCGGCCGGAAACAGTCGTTTTTTCTGGTTTGCCAGTTCCAGTGTCAATAATTTTTAGTAGATCGATAGTAACAAACTGGCATCGCTAAATGTCTTCAATCATTCGACTGTTTCTTGTGAAGAAAAATGAACCATTTGGGAAGAGAAGATACGATTATCCGAGCCTCGCGCCTCGGTTTTGTAATTATTGACAATCGACAACTATAAAAATGAGCCGCGAGGATTGAACGATCGTATCTCATTCTCCCAAGTTGTTCATTTTCGTTTATAAGCCGAAGGAAAGTTAGGAAGTATTTTTCTGTGCCCATTTTCCAGTTGCTCTCGCTCGATTTTCCCGGGTGACAAAAAAAAGCGGAACTTTCGCGGAGGCTAATAAAAAAATGCCCCATCAGGGGACCACCTTAAATTGTTCACGATTCGGCCAGGCGAAGCACGCGTACCGGGAACTACTCAATTAACGGGAACAGCGCTCGAGCGGCGATGGGGCCCGGAGTGGAGCGTAAGAACGAAAGACTTTAAAAATCCTCGATGAAACACGGGAACGTGGTACCGTCGTCGATGCTGGGAGGTGTCTTTCATTTATACAGTTTTCCCGTGATCCAGCCGGGCCGGTGAACCCGAGCCGAACGAGAAGCCCGCTCCGAAACGCAGTCACGCTCGACGATCAAAGGGCCCCGAGGTTTTAATTGCTGCTGCTGCTGCTGCTACTAGCGCCGGTTCTAGTGCAGCTGCCGACGCTCCGGATTCTGGAGGACCCGGGAAACTCTATTATAGGCTACAGGAAAAAAAGGGTTGCTCCTGTCAAACGACTCCCACGGCCACTTTCGATATCGAGATGTTGCGATATTCGAGACGAGAGCCCGGATCTGCAATTAACGATCCGAGCTGTCTTAATACCGGATGACCGACGGACTACAGTAAATTCTCCCTAATCGACGCTCAGATTGTACGCAAAAATGGACAATTTGGGAACAGGAGATACGATTATTCGAGTCTCGCGGCTCGTTTTTATAATTGTTGACAATCGATAGCCATAAAAGCGAGCCGCGAGGCTCGAATAATCGAATGTCCTCTTCCCAAATTGTCCATTTTTCTGCGCAATTTGAGCGTCAAATTGTCGAATACTGTACTCTGTAGCGATTTTGTTTTGTTATTTTTGTTTTCTTTACGGAAAAAGGTAATCGAGCGTTATGAATAATTCTATTCCTGCGAGGAATATTTTACGGAACAGGTTGCGAGAGACTACAATTTGTTGCGAGGGACGACAATTCGTTATGAGGAACAATTTGTGCCATGTTTTGTGACATGAACATTCTTTTTCACAGATTCGTGCGCCAAAAAATAGTAACGTGTTGTTCTAGAGTTAAACACATCTCGGATCTCGCCGAGATCCCACTTAATGCCTCGATCAGAATTTCATAGAAGCGATTATGATCGTTTCGATAACCTCGACAGAATATGTTTTAAACAAACAGATCTGGCGAATCTCTAAATTGTCTCATTTCGTCCCTTACTTTTAGCAGAAATATGCGACTGCTGGCCTTTTACGACGATCGTGCATAGATTCTTCTATCTACAGGGTGTCCCAAAAATGTCTCGCAAACCGGAAATGAGAAGTTCCTGGGATCATTTGAAGTGACTTTTTCTTTAGCGAAAATGCAAGCCGCGGCTTCGTTTACGAATTATTAACGAAAAACACTGACCAATGAGAGGCGAGCTCGCCAAGCGCTTGGCGACCGAGCCAATGAACGCACGAAGCCCAGCTCTGCCAGCATATCTCACCTCTCATTGGTCACTCTTTTTCGTTAATAACTCGTAAACAAAGCCGTGGATTGCATTTTCGCCAAGGACAAACTTGCTTCAAATTACCTCAGGAACCTCCCATTCTCGAATTGCGAGACATTTTTGGGACACCCTGTATATTTGACTGTACCAAAGGATTTAGCTCGTCCAGAAACAAACAAACGCATAAATGAAAGAGAGACCGTAGCAAACTGTATCTCGGTTTCCGACGGAAGCTTGATCTGCTTACGTCGTCTAATAACGAAAAGTGCACTCGCCTCCTGTGTCGCGAGGTTAATTGTTCGCCCGCCGAGCAGTCGACTCGCAGGGGTGTCGCTGGCATTCACCCCTCGACAATAAACCGTCGTCGCGTATAATTCTCGACGGTAAATCGACGCCATCTCTTGTAGACGAAACGAATCGTCGGTCAAGGAGAACAATTAATACGGCGCGTAGCTCGCGCCGCGAATTAACCCTCGTTTCTTCGTGCCACTTCATTTTCGCACCTTCATTTCCTCTCCCCCTCTCTCTCGTCCTTTTCGCTACATTCTCTCCAGCCTGTTCATCTTCGTATCCCATTTTCCTTCGTCTCTTGCGCCCCCCCTTCCTCCTCTCGCTCGTAAATAATCGTCGAAATATCGAGCAGCCACTTTCGCAGCGTCGAGGATACTTTTGATACTTTTACGACGATTCAGTGGCGCGGTATCGATCGCCACCCACTCGAGCCTCGATTTAAGAGACGCCGTCGCCCGAAGAAGATGTTCCGCGTGACGCCTATTAACCGGATATTTATTGTTCACGAGGTTCGATACCTCCGTCGATAGGGCCGATTGAAAATTGGAAAGAATCGGCCGAGGCGAGGAGTCGGGCGCGTTTACTGGTCCGAACGATTTAGGGTGGTGGAGCCAGTTACTGTGAAGTGGCCAATTGCTGTGCCTCTGATTTTTTTCCGGGCATAATTTTAACTTTACATTCATCAAATAAAGTATATTAAATTTTCCTTACACGTCACGTACCACACAGTAATATAAAATAAATGAGATAAAATACAATAGGATAGAATAAATGAAACTCAAGTAAAATACAATGAATTAAATCCAAATAAAATACAACGAATTAAACACAAATAAAATACAACTGTGGCGGCGACAAGCCGGCGCCACGTCTCCGCCATGTGTTTAGTTTTAAGGCGTAAGAATGTTTGGACGAATGGGCCGGGCTGCATGCTGTGCGTTAGCGTCGAGCGAATGTCTAGACGATTGGTTTGAGTGTCGCGTAGAATGAATGCGTCTAGCCAGGACAGAGTGAAAGCGAACCGTGAGAATGAGAAAGAATGATCTGGATGGGATGCATCGGTGAGCGAATGGTTAGTTCAGTAAGAACCCTCATCGGGAACGGTACGCGAGCGTCGCGGGTTTAGTTCCGATTGTAAATAAAGATAGTCTAATTGTAACCGGGTTCAATTCTCTCTTCCCGTCGCCGATCCCACCTCCTCATTGGTGACACCGACGTGATCTAAAGGAAGCGAACGACACGAATTTTGCAGTCGCATTTCGTTCGTGGTTTCGTGGCAGTGGATCGGGAGTTTTCGGAAGAGAACACGGACATTCGCACGTTTATCCGGTACGATGGCATCCCCGCCCGCATCGACAGTCAGCCGCGTCGCGGTGAAAATACCGGAATTTTCGCCGACCGACCCCGAGCTGTGGTTCGCGATGGTCGAGGCGAGTTTCGAGACGAGCGGCGTTACGACCGAAAAGACGAAGTTCGGGTACGTCCTGGGCGCGCTCAAACCACAATACGCGGCCGAGGTCCGCGAAATCATCTTGAATCCCCCGGCTGAGCCGTTCACTAGGCTCAAGACAGAGCTGATAAGGCGGATCGGGGCGTCGCAGGAGCAGAAGACTCGGCGTCTCCTCGAGCACGAGGAGATGGGCGACCGCAAACCGTCGCAGTTCTTACGCCACCTGCGGACCTTGGGAGGAACAGCCGTGTCGAAGGAGATACTGCGTACCTTGTGGTTGGGCCGGCTCCCCGCGAGCATGCAGGTCATCCTGGCGACGCAGCGAGACGTCGAGCTCGACCGAGTGGCCGACTTGGCCGACACCATCGCTGACACGATGGGCCCACGCACGCGGGTAGCCGAGGCCTCTGCGGGTGCCGTCGCACGGCCGTCGAGGGATATGTGCGAAGTCGAGGAACAACTGTGCTCGAAGATGGCACAGCTCACGGCGACGTTTCGGCAGGAGCTCGCAGCAATTCGTCGCGAGATAAACCCCGGTCCGCGTTTTTCCCAACGGCGACCATCCACCCCGGGCCGAGCGCGATCGCTATCCCGAGAACGACGAACCGCGCTACGAGGCGGGAAGTGTTTTTACCACTACAAGTTCGGCGCGAACGCGTTCCGTTGCGAACACCCATGCAATTGGTCCGCGTCGGGAAACGAGATGGGCAGTCGTTAATGACGGCCAGCGACCACTGCCCACCATCGCGCCGTTTGTTCGTCACCGATCGAGTAACGAGAACGCAGTTTTTAATCGACACCGGTGCCGATCTCTGCGTTTTTCCTCGATCGAAAACTCGCGGGTTCCGCGAACGCGCATCTTACGCTTTATATGCGGCGAACGGGTCGGAAATTGCCACGTACGGGACGGTTACGCTGAGCCTCGACTTCGGGCTCCGTCGCGCTTTCGTATGGCGTTTCGTGGTGGCCGACGTGTCAAAGCCGATTATAGGCGTAGATTTCCTCGCGCATTACGAACTATTGGTGGACGTCGGAAAGTGCAAACTTTTAGACCAGGTGACGTCGATGACGGTGCCGGGACGCTCAGTGCGCGAGTGCGGGCCATCGGCGCCCTCGGTGAAGACAATTTTCGGTGATTCGAAATTCCACGAATTGCTGCAACGTTTCCCGAACATTACGCGACCAGTGGGGACACCCGTGCAAGTGCAACATGAAACGGTGCACTACATCCGCACAACGCCGGGTCCGCCTGTGGCTTGTAGGCCCCGGCGTCTCGCGCCGGATCGTTTGAGGCACGCGCGACAAGAATTCGAGACGATGATGCGTCTCGGCATCGCGCGACCGTCGGAAAGTGCGTGGTCATCGCCTCTCCATATGGTGCCCAAAAAAGAACAGGACGCTTGGCGACCGTGCGGGGATTACCGAGCTTTAAATGCGCGCACGGTGCCGGATAGGTACCCCGTGAAGCACATCGAGGACTTTTCTCACGCGCTTCACGGGAAGACGGTGTTCTCCACAATAGATCTGGCGCGCGCGTATAACCAGATTCCAGTGGCCACAGAGGACATCGCCAAAACCGCGATAACCACCCCTTTCGGACTATTCGAGTTCCCCTGTATGTCGTTCGGATTGCGAAACGCGGCACAAACGTTTCAACGTTTCATCGACGAGGTGCTGCGCGGCTTGGATTTTGTGTACGCGTACATCGACGACATACTGGTGGCATCGTCGACAGAAGAGGAGCACTTGCGCCACTTGGAGGAAGTTTTTTCACGCCTCGACAAGTACGGCGTGACCGTCAACGGGGCGAAATGCATTTTCGGCCAGGCGCAGGTTAAATTCCTGGGGTTCACCGTATCGTCCAAAGGCACCAGCCCGTTGGAATCAAAGGTGGAGGCGATCACCAACTACCCCCAACCGACCACCGCAAAACGGCTGAGGCAGTTCCTGGGTATGCTAAATTTCTATAGGCGTTTCATGCCCAGGGCTGCGCAGGTACAAGCGCCCCTCAATAACCTACTGCACGACGGCATCAAGGGTAACGCCAAGTTGGCGTGGACCGAGGAAGCTACCGCGGCTTTCGCCGAGGCGAAGGACAGTTTGAGGCAGGCGGCGTTATTGTCGCATCCGAGGGACGACGCGCCACTCGCCTTGTTCTGCGACGCGTCCGATTTTGCTGCAGGTGCGGCACTGCAGCAGCGGGTCGGAAAGGATTGGCAGCCGGTGGCTTTCTTCTCCAGGAAGCTCAGCGCCGCCGAGCGGAATTACGGCGCGTACGACCGGGAAATGTTGGCCATTTACTCGGCAATCAAGCATTTCCGACACATGGTGGAGGGGCGAACATTCACCATCTACACGGACCACAAACCGTTGACATTCGCCTTCCAACAAAAGCCCGAGAAATGTTCTCCCAGGCAATTTAGATACCTGGATTTCATCGGGCAGTTCACCACCGACATCCGCCACATCGCCGGGAAGGACAACGTCGTCGCCGACGCGCTATCCAGGTTGGAAGAAGTGGTAGAGTCTTTCAGCTACACCGATTTGGCGGAGTCTCAGCAGCGCGACGCGGAACTTCAGGCGTACATGAGCGGGAGAATAAAAAACAATTTACGTCTAAAACGGATACGCCCGCCCGATTCGAACACTGAAGTGATCTGTGACGTGTCTACCGGGATTGCGCGACCTTTCGTCACGGGACAATTCAGGCGAGCCGCATTCGACTCGATGCACCGCTTGGCGCATCCAGGCGTTAAAGCAACGGTGAGACTCGTGACGGAACGATATGTGTGGCCGTCCGTCAAAGCCGATTGCCGGAGTTGGGCTCGCGGTTGCGTTCCGTGCCAGCGCGCCAAAATAAACAAGCACGTTTTCGCGCCGCCGGGAAGTTTCGACGCGCCGACCGGAAGATTCGAGCACGTGCACATAGACATTGTAGTTCTTCCGGTCTCAGAGGGGTTCAGGTACTGTTTAACCTGCGTCGACCGTTTTACGCGCTGGCCCGAGGCTTTCCCAATTCGGGACCAAGAAGCTTCGACCGTGGCACGCGCCTTTTACGAGGGTTGGATTTCACGGTTCGGAACCCCGTTGCGCGTGACGACCGACCAGGGTCGACAATTCGAGTCGCGCTTGTTTCAGGCATTGTCACAGTTAACAGGTGCAGCCCACTGGCGGACAACGGCCTATCACCCGGCGGCAAACGGAATGGTGGAGAGATTCCACCGCCAATTTAAGGCAGCAATCCGTTGCCAGCAAAACGTCAGCTGGACAAAGGTTCTTCCCACCATCTTGCTGGGCATCCGCGCAGCCTGGAGGGAGGACTTACAATCCACCGCAGCTGAGCTGGTCTACGGCGAGACACTGCGCCTACCAGGGGAATTCCTGGTCCCACAGAGAGCGGAGTCGCTGCCGCTGCCAGGGGATTTTGTCGCGGGATTACGAAAGCATTTCGCGACCCTCGCCCCAACGCCTGGCAGCAATCACTCGACGAAACGAGTTTTCGTTTTCAAGGACCTCGCCACGGCAGAGCATGTGTTCGTGCGGAACGACGCCGTGCGAGGAATCCTCCAGCCGCCATACGACGGCCCATACAGGGTCCTCGAGCGAGGGGACCGGACTTACTCCCTCAGTATCCGGGACAAGGCGGTCACAGTGACCATAGATCGCCTAAAGCCGGCGTACTTGCTGGCTACAGATCCAGCACCGCCGACGATACCAGGGGCAACACAGCCAGCGTTACCTGGAGAGTCCGAGGGGCCACCAACACCATCATCACCACCCACTCCGAGCGAGTTTACGGGGCAGCCGCCCCAACCATCGCCACCATCTCGGGGTCCGGCGGTGCCGCCCCCCATAGTAGTACCACCAGGTGCGGGTTTACGCACCACACGGTCCGGAAGAAGAGTGCGTTTCCCGGACCGATTGCAAGTTTCGTGATCGAGTCAATCACTGGCGGGGGGGTGATGTGGCGGCGACAAGCCGGCGCCACGTCTCCGCCATGTGTTTAGTTTTAAGGCGTAAGAATGTTTGGACGAATGGGCCGGGCTGCATGCTGTGCGTTAGCGTCGAGCGAATGTCTAGACGATTGGTTTGAGTGTCGCGTAGAATGAATGCGTCTAGCCAGGACAGAGTGAAAGCGAACCGTGAGAATGAGAAAGAATGATCTGGATGGGATGCATCGGTGAGCGAATGGTTAGTTCAGTAAGAACCCTCATCGGGAACGGTACGCGAGCGTCGCGGGTTTAGTTCCGATTGTAAATAAAGATAGTCTAATTGTAACCGGGTTCAATTCTCTCTTCCCGTCGCCGATCCCACCTCCTCACAACGAATTAAACCCAAGTAAAATGCAATAAATTTAACCCAAATAAAATACAATAAATTAAACCCAAATAAAATACAATAAATTAAATCCAAATAAAATACTACGAATTAAATCCAAATAAAATACAACGAATCAAACCCGAATAAAATACAATAAATTAAACTCAAATAAAATGCAAGAAATTAAACCCAAATAAAATGCAATAAATCAAACTCAACTGAAGTTCAATAATTTATGTAATGACCTATAGTCCAGCTATTATCAGCAGTATTAATTCAAAGTGTCACTGACATTGAAACCGTTAATTTCATCAACGAAGCATAAGCGAATTGCAAGATTTGTCTCGGACAATTTTAATACAAACAACTCGAAATTAAAAATATGCGAAGAAAAGATGCCACTGTCATAAATAAAGGGGGAAAAAATCAGAAAATAAAAGCTACTCTTCAACGATCTCGATACAAATCCGACACGCTATTGCTTGATCGACGAGGATCGGCTCGTCTCATCAATTAAAAACCATTACGACCACTCGAGGCAGCTGACTACGTGCGACAGCGAACACGGTCGACGACGATCCGGGCCCGGGCTGAAATTGTTTCGAGATCGATGTCGAAGCAGCAAAGGCAAACTCGTCGAGTACACTTTCTTAGGGGATCGATTCGTAACAGGCTGCCGTGTCCGGCGGCATTAATTTGATCGTCTCGAAAGCAATTTGCTGCCTTGTCACGGGAAGACGAATGTTGGAGACGACGTGGCCCACGTTTCGCCGCGTCTCGAGTGTCCGGCGGTCCCTTCCGCCCACCGGGGAACCGAACTGGGTCGGGCCGGGTCGGGCCGGCTCGCTCGATTTCGCGTTAATAAATTGACACCACCGTGGCCCGTAGAATCGCAGGAATCCTTCGGCCGAGCCAGACTCACGAAGATAAACGACGCGGTCCACGATCAACCGGTGCTCTCCGGGGGGACAATTAAAGCTTCATAATTAAGTGGCGAACCTCCGGGTCCGCATCCCCGGTGCATTCGATCGAATCCTTCCGCCCCGACGTGGTAGAATGCAACTATGATATCAGACGTGCGAAGCATCAACGGCCGATCGCTTCTGTTCCGTTCGTTGGTCCGAAATCGAGGATCGCGGAGCACACTCGACGTTGTCGTCGCGTTCGTAGCTTATCGCGTTTATATCGTGCGATATCTATTTTCCCCTGTGTATTTCATATTGTTAAAATTAATGTTAATGATAATGTTCAGTTCATTAACACCAGGTTTACGAAACCCGTCAAAATGGCGGGTCAATAACTTTTTAATTTACGATTATTCAGATTGTAAAGATACATTTATGAGTTATTTATTCAATGTGAAAGTGGCGGGTTCCTCAGGTCATTTGAAGTAACTTTTTCCTTTACAAAAATTTTCTCCGAGGTGCCGTTAACGAGTTATTGACGAAAAACAGTGACCAATGAGAGGCTAGATCAGCTGCCGCGAGGTGGCCGAGTCAACGGCGGCAGCGGTCGAGCGGTCGAATCCCATCTCAGCTGGTGCGAGCCGGCTTCGTGCGTTGGTTGGCTGGGTCGCCTCGCGTCAGCCGTACTCGCCTCTGATTGGTCAGTGTTTTTCGTTAATAACTCGTAAACGTAGCCGCGGATTGCATTTTCGCTAAGGAAGAAGCTGCTTCAAATGATCTGAGGAACCCGCCATTTCCGGATTATGGGACATTTTTGGGACACCTTGTATATTATGCAATATCTTACTTGCGACAAATATTACAATAACACCCAGAAGTTAAAAATCAGGACCAATGTCTTATCGTTTCTTTTTATAAACTAATAGAAAGCAGCTACTTTTAGCAGCGACAGCATTCGACTATAATGACTTTTCAAATTCAATTTTCTCGAATACGAAGCCTCGAGTACACAAATTTTATTCTTTACTTTTTCCTTAGTTTTTCTTTATAAAATATCGCGTGGTACCCGCTCGTACATGCTATGTCTCGCGTATCATGTAACCTTAAAATGTAAGCAACTTAGATTGTAGCAACGCAAGCAACAGTAAATATTGTAAAAGAACGTTCAATCTTCCGTATAAACTAATGTAATGCCTTATACAATAATTTCTCCCTAATTCGCGCAGAGATTGCGCGAATGGACGATTTGGACAATTGGGAAGAATTTCGGAAAAATTTGGACAATTTGAGAAGAGGAGATACGATTATTCGAGCCTTGCACCTCGTTTCCATAATTGTTGACAATCGACAACTGGAAAAACGAGCAGCGAGGCTCGAATAATCGTATCTCCACTTCCCAAATTGTCCATTTTTCTGCTCAATCTCAGCGCGAATTAGGACGAAATTACTACAACTCTTCGACAGAGTTCCCTCGGTCTAAATAAAAACCAGAAAACAACGAAGAAAAACTCGGACAAATTTGAAAAAAGTCGGCGGAACTTCTCGGACGTAATAAAGGTCTGTCGGTGACCGGTCATTACCGAGGATCGTTGTTCAACTTCGCAGCGTATAAGAACGTCTGGGCGTCGCGAGTCGTTAGCCAGGCCAAGTTTCGGTCGGAGTTCAAGCCGATAGGTATTAAAATTGCAGGAGGCCTGGGTGGCGAGAGGGCGAGGCATCGGCGGTGTCCATGCATTAGGCACACGTGCGCGTAACTTTTCCAGCGTTCTCCCATCGCCACCGGCTAATATCCGTAAGTCAGCGGGCGGTGGCGACGGTGTTTTATCGGCCGATTAACTTCGACGCAAACGGCCGATAAGAGTGCGAGCACTGGAAGTTTAAGAGCCGGGATAGGTGTAGCCGTGTACACGGAGCATCCCGCGTGCCATAAGATTTCCCACGCGTCCCATGACTCATCGCCGCCAGTCCACGGTGACTATCTCCGATGCTCTCTTTTTCCCCGAGCAGAGCCAGACCCGCGGGCAACCTCGTTTTGATATTCGAAACAATATCCTTCCGAGGCGAACGCGCCTCGGTCTTCTTCGAACTCGCTTCTCCGCCGGAGAAATATTTGTGGATCGCTTGAGAACGATCGCGACCGAGCCAATTCCTTGTTTCGCGCTACCGCGATCATGTTAGGAAAGGAAACTCCGGCCTCGCGGAGTCCTCCTACGTGCTCTCCCGCGGATACGCTCGAACTTCCGATGAGAACTCTGATAGATGCGCGGAAAAGGGAACACGGTCGTCCGCAAAGGTACGCGCGTGTGACAAATTTAGAATTTTTCAGGATCCCAGCGAGACGCGTTTCAGAGCTTGAAAGAAATTGGGGCTAGTCAATTAGTTATAACAATTATATCGTGTTAATATTTATTATTTATTATTATAAATATTTATTATTTATTATTATAAATATTTATTATTTATTATTATAAATATTATATTATTTATTATTTATATTATGTTAATTACATCATGTAGTAACAATTTATAATAATTTGTTTGATCAACGGGATAAAGGTGTCTGTGCTGCAATTATTATTGCGGAACATCTAGTTATGGGAATAAACTTTTAATAGTTGTGTTTTATTAATGACGAAGACATATTTGACTTTTCTTCTCTTTATGGGATTCTTAAGTTAACTTACATTAACATTAGAAACTCGAAAACGCATCGCTGGTCGGCCTGGCGATCACCTCTCATCTTTTCTAGAATCTATTATTATATAAATCAAAACAGAAAGCGCGCTTTATAACAGAAAATAATGCGCAGACTGATTTTTGTGTCCACAAAAAATAAGATTGGCATTAATAAAGCTCGAGCAAAAAAATAATATCTGTGATGAATAAGAAATTCCGATGAGAAACTAAAGAATGCTTTTCAGTTACCTGGATCCGAAAGCATGTCTTTGGTTCGAATTACGTTCAACACGATAAAAATGTTGCCCGGACCTCTTTCGTGCGGTAGACCGTTTAAATGCAATTCAAGGAAGGTGGTGACCGTGTCGCAGTAAATTCGGTTCAGCATTCTTCTTCTTCGTCGGCCAAAGAGGAATCATTACATACTTTATTCTTCTTGGGACACGGTTCTCCAGGGTACAGTCCTTTAAAGATAAGTCGCAATTAATCTTTTAGAACAGGCTGTCGTCCATTCTACGTAGTAATTTATAACTTCCTTTTTTTTTCTATCCGCCCTGCCTATCGGAGCAGTTTAATTAAGGCGCCCAGTTACAATTCCTTTTGTCATCTCTGTCGATTATTAATGCTTCTACCATGCAAATACCATAATGTATATGCATCGAGGTTTCTAAAATTACGCCTTCGCCAAGACGTATACTACCCTGTTATCGCAAATGTGTTCTTTTGACCGTATTGCGTACTGTTGAGTATTCTTGACTGTTATGGAGTATTACCGTGTATTTTTTTTTTATTGAGTATTATTTAGTATTATTTAGCATTATGGAGTATTATAGAGTACTATTGAATAACATTTAAAATTATTGAGTATTATTGAGTACTTTAGAGTATTATCGAGTATAATTGGGTATTATTGTATACTATTCAGTATTATTGGGTATTATAGAGCGTTATTGAGTGTTATAAAGAATTATTGAGCATTATTAAGCATTATTGAGTATTATTTACCACCGTTGAGTTTTATTGAGTATTATTAAGTATTATTGGGTATTATTGAGCACTATTCAGTATTATTGACTACTTTAGAGTATTATTCAGTATTATTCAGTGTTATTCAGTATTATTTAGCATGATTGAGTATTATTGAGTATTATTGAGCATTATTAAGCATCATTGAGTACTATTGATTATTATTGAGTACTTTAGAGTATTATTCAGTGTTATTGAGTATTATTTAGCATTATTGAGTATTATTGTGTATTATTGAGCATTATTGAGCCTTATGAAGTATTATTCAGTATTATTGAGTATTATTGAGTACTTTGGGGTATTATTGAGCATTATTGAGCACTATTGAGCCTTATTAAGTATTATTGAGTATTATTGAGTATTATTGAGCACTATTGAGTATCAGTGACCATTATTGAGTATTATTGAGCATTATTGAATTTTCATGTGTTTTACTGAATCAATAATACTCTAAAGTACTCAATAATACTGAATAATACTCAATAATACCCAATAATACCTAACAATAATCAACAATACTCAATAATGCTAAATAGAACTCAATAATACTCAATAATGCTAAATAATATTCAATAATACTCAATGATACTCAATAATACTCTATAATCCTCAAGAATAGATAACAATTGTAATAGTCAACAAAAACTTTTAACCAAGCCCGAACCCATCTCGGATCTTCTTTTCGATCCGCCGGCGTCACCAGGGATTCCGCGGCACTTGCGCGGCGGCACAATGAAACGTTAGCCTTAATGACACTATCTGATTACCAAACTCAAGTCGGCCGATCGAATTTCCGTACCCGAGACACGTTCGACGAACAGCCGTCAACGTGATATACGTTAGAATCTCACGCTATTGGGATTCAACGCGTTCTCGCCTATAATCGAGTATACGCTGAACGGAAGGAATCCAGGTTGACAGCTCGAAGGAGAGGAATATTCGCGTGGATTTCGCGACCTGTCCCGACCCGATCCGACCCGGCCCGGTTCACGAACCGATCGTGCCAGGTGCCGTTTAATCTGAGCCCTCGAACAGAAATTACTCCGGCAAATTGAGACCGCGCGCGTCCCGCTCGTTTTCCACGACGCGAATTATAATCGCTCTGTTGCCGAGCCTTTATTGGCAGTATTAATGAAAGAGCGACGATCATCCTCGTTGCGGAAAGTTCGAACGTCGAGAAACGGCCAGCTCGGCGCTTTCCCCGGCGATCTCCTCGACGATTTCCGCGGCGATTTCCTCGACGCTGCCAATCGGTACGTCGACGCTGGCTCGCCGGCCTCTCGTTTGCTCCGTTTCCATACCTACAGTCATGTTTGATAGCCTAACATTGCCTTTGTCGTGCATATTGAACCGTTCTACACCGACGTGTAAATTTTCGACGGATCTGCTCATGGCAAACAGACGTCCGCGTAGTTTCGACTCGTGGCAAAAGTTACAACTCGTCGACTTTGCTTAAATATTGACTCTGCGATTTAATTATAAACGACTTTCATTCCGATTCGTGTTTGTACAGCAAAATCATCATTTTTCCTATTGGGATTATGGCTTGGATTATTTCTCAAATGAATATGATATTAATTCTTTTTCTTAAAAGCTTAATTTTTACTTTTATTTGACAGAAGGTATATGTACGAAATGACTGAGCGACCAAATTCAACTGAGAGATCGGTGTCTCAAAATCGTCTGTGATATTTTATAAAAAAAAAACTAAGGAAAAAATAAAGAATAAAATTTGTGTACTTGAGGCTTCGTATTCGAGAAAATTGGGTTTGAAAAGTCATTATATTCGAATGCTGTCGCTGCTAAAAGTAGCTGCTTTCTATTAGTTTATAAAAAGAAACGAGAGATAAGACATTGGTCCTGATTTTTAACTTCTGGGTGTTATTGTAATATGTGTCGCAAGTAAGATATTGCATAATATACAAGGTGTCCCAAAAATGTCCTGTAATCCGGAAACGGCGGGTTTCTCAGATCATTTGAAGCAGCTTCTTCCTTTACAAAAATTTTCTCCGAGGCACCGTTAACGAGTTATTAATGAAAAACAGTGACCAATAAGAATCGAGTACGCCTGACGCGAGGCGGCCCAGCCAACCAGCGCACGAAGCCCAGTCCCAGTTTTGGCTCGGTCGTCTCGCGCCATCTGAGCTGGGATTCGACCGCTCGACCGCTGGCGCCGTTGGCTCGGCCGTCTCGCGCTAGCTGAGCCGAGATTCGACCGCTCGACCGCTGGCGCCGTTGGCTCGGCCACCTCGCGGCAGCTGATCTCGCCTCTCATTGGTCACTGTTTTTCGTTAATAACTCGTTAACGGTGCCTCGGAGAAAATTTTTGTAAAGGAAGAAGTTGCTTCAATTGACCCGAGGAACCCGCCACTTTCGGATTGCGAGACGTTTTTGGGACACCCTGTATAATATACAGTTTACATGACCATCGATGGGCACTGACGGAATCGGCGGAAATGTAAACTGATATTTTCGAATCTCAGTCCTAAGTAAACTATAGATTAATTTTTGTGCCCGAGGCTGAAGTTTCTTTTCAACATTTCCAAAGTTTATTTCGATTTGTTGGTGGGCATATCGGAAAAATCTTCCCAGTGGTAAAGGTTAACACCGCGTCTTGCAACGCCTGAATTATTTTCGATATTCAGATTTTTCGTGTACTACGAACACGTGAGAAAAGCTATTTAGCAATCACCCGATCGAATCGCTTCCATCGCAGGCAGGACATTTCATTGAAAATCCCGCGGAGGTTTCCCAGGCTGGCGGCATATGGCATGCTAATAAATACCTTTGAAAGAATTAGAGAACTCCTCGACGGTGCCTTTGATGTCTCAAAAAATAGTAGGTCCAAAGGAGGGAAGCTTCTTTCAGTAACTCCGTTAGTTGGTCTTTCCGTATTCTACTTATCCCAGCGGGGCAAGAATAAAGAAGTTCGCAGACACAGTTCCTCCTTCGTCTTTCTCGGAGACGGCGCATATTCGCATGAAAGATCCATTTATGCTTCTACGACTAAAAAATTTCGTGCTCCGAGACACGCAGCACCGTGTAATAATATCAAAACCAGCGCGTCTGCCGTAAAAAAGAGCTGGCGAAACTGTAAAGCGAATTTTCATCATTTTTAACACTAAAACCACTGAGATTGAAAGCGTCTAGTTGATATCTGGATTTAAAAATAAGAAGATTGCATTTATCGAGACTTCGTACAATTTTAATAGCAATAGTAATAGTATCGATGATAATAATAATAATAATAATAATAATGAGATAAGATAAGATATTAATAAGATAATAATAATAATAATAATAATAATAGTAAGAATTGACACTAAGTAAATGGTGATCAGACTATAATTTAATTTAATTTAATTTATTTATTTATATACACACGGGAAAATACCCATTTTTACAGTGCTTTTACATGTATTTTTACAAAACTGTAGAACAATATTCAAAAAATGGTTTAACCAGAATGGTCTTACAACAACAACAAGATATGATTTATTCAAACTTCGGACTATATATTATAACTTATGCTCCGATAACGAAGTTCATCAACAAATTTCTCATAGAAACGTTTCTAGAATTTCAACAACTGTGACAAAAAAAATCAGAAACCAGTCATTTCGACTAATTCGGTACTTGCAGCATTAAGAAACAGTCTATTTATAGATTGCACCGGGATTAATTAAATCATCTCGATTGAGAGAACGAAGAGTTAACTTCGGAAATGTTGACTCCGCCGAAAGATCCGCAATTTAACGATCGCCTAAAAATTCAATCGGCCGATAAACGGTAAACCGATTCTGATTTGATTTCCCGTCGCAGACATGGTCTCGGAACGCAGCAGCCCTTAACCGCGACTTATAATCGAGAGGACACTCGAAAACCTCGGCGCTCGCATTTTCCGTTGCTCCCTTTTATTCCAGCTCCGAGCCCCTGCTTTCATCCGGCCGTCTGCCGACGAAACTAAATTACGTGTTTTCGAGAGTGTCGGCTCCGGGTCCGGGAAACTTTTCCATTTTAAATAAGAATAAATTCAGATTCCATTCCGCGGCACATTTACGGAATGTTACCGATCAAAAGTTTCCAAGTGAGATAGAGGAGCAGAGAGAAAGAGAAACCGAGAGAGAGAGAGAGAGAGAGAGAGAGAGAGAGAGAGAGAAAGAGAGAAACCGAGAGTGAGAAAACGAGAGAGAGAGAGAGAGAGAGAGAGAAACCGAGAGTGAGAAAACGAGAGAGAGAGAGAGAGAGAGAGAGAGAGAAACCGAGATTGAGAGAAACTGCGAGAGAGAGAGAGAGAGAGAGAAACCGAGATTGAGAGAAACTGCGAGAGAGAGAGAGAGAGAGAGAGAGAGAAACCGAGAGAGGAAGAGAGAAACCGGGAGAGAAAAACCTTCACATAAACTTGACATAACCTTGACATGACCTTGACATGACCTTGACACGATCTTGACATAAACTTGGCATAACCTTGACATAAACTTGGCATAACCTTGACATGACCTTGACATTACCTTGACATAACCGACAGAGAGAGAGAGAGAGACCGAGAGAGAGGAACCAAGAGAGAGAGAGAGAGAGAGAGACCGAGAGAGGAACCAAGAGAGAGAGAGAGAGAGAGAGAGAGAAACCGAGAGAGGGAGAGAGAAACCGGGAGAGAAGTTAAGTTTAACCTTGGCATAACCTTGACATGACCTTGACATAACCTTGACATAAGTGCGTTGGCTCCGGGTTGGGGAAACTTTCCATTCTAAATAAGAATAAATTCAGATTCCATTCCGCGGCACATTTACGGAATGTTACCGATCAAAAGTTTCTAAGTGAGATAGAGGGGGAGAGAGAAAGAGAAACCGAGAGAGAGAGAGAGAGAGAAAGAGAGAGAGAGATACCGAGAGTGAGAAAACGAGAGAGAGAGAAACCGAGATTGAGAGAAACCTGCGAGAGAGAGAGAGACACACACACACAGAGAAGCGTGGGAGAGAAACCGAGAGAGAGAGAGAGAGAGAGAGAGAGAGGGAGCAACCGGGAGAGAGAGAAACCGAAAGAGAGAGAGACCGAGAGAGAGGAACCAAGAGAGAGAGGTACCGAGCAAGAGAAAACGAGAGAGAGAGAGAGAGAGAGAGAGAGAGAGAGGCAAAGAGTTTCCTGCGGAAGTCAGAGTTAAGGAACTCTCATGCCACGACGTATGAATTTCACGGTGGTAGGAAAGAGAGCTTCCCCGCTTGCGAGACGGCGCGGAAATTACGCCGCTAAGTGCGCCGAGTCTCTTCCCGGCCGAGCGGATTTGTCGCGGATGTTTCACGGCCGTCCGCTTGTACAGCACGCGCGGATCTTCCGCAGTCGTCGTCGTCGTCGTCGTCGTCGTCGTCGCGGCAAGCGCAAAGTTATGTTACCAGAGCCTTAACGGGTCTCCAGCCACGGTGATGAAGTGTTTCTTTCCAGTTTTCGCCCGGGCCAACTGCGAAGCTCGCGTCCGTGCCGCGCGCGCGGAGTGCTCGCAGCCTCGAACATCTTGACGGGCTTCGCGGAATTACTTCGCCGCGTCTTGCTTTACGGTGGCCCGGAACGTACGTACATATGTGCGTGAAAATTCCGCTGGGAAGCAGCGAACAGCATTACCGGATTCCACGGAGCTGTTCGCTGACACGGTTGAACCTTTGCCACAATCTGGATCTCGAATAGAACATTTTTACCAAAATATTGTCGCTGCGACTGCCTTTTTATTAGACACTATTGGAAATGTTCGTAAAATAAAACCTTCGCTTTAATACTCGTGGGAAGAAAATGACTTTATTTCACGGCGCTGCCGAAAGCTCTTTGCGGAACGAACCTTTTGCAGCGACTGACTTTCATTCCGTATGAAACATATTTTTTTGTAACATCGATATTTGAGAAGATATAATTTCACGTTTAGCTTTCATGTTCTGAGTGATAGGTCATGTCAGGGTCAAGTCATTAAGCA
This sequence comes from Megalopta genalis, assembly GCF_051020955.1. NCBI lineage: Eukaryota > Metazoa > Arthropoda > Insecta > Hymenoptera > Halictidae > Megalopta > Megalopta genalis. The sequence goes on along the minus strand of NC_135019.1, from coordinate 17,900,119 downwards.
CGTTCGAATGTATTCCAATGTCAGCTGTACAACGCGATGCAAACAAATATGTACTTGTGGCGGCGACAAGCCGGCGCCACGTCTCCGCCATGTGTTTAGTTTTAAGGCGTAAGAATGTTTGGACGAATGGGCCGGGCTGCATGCTGTGCGTTAGCGTCGAGCGAATGTTTAGACGATTGGTTTGAGTGTCGCGTAGAATGAATGCGTCTAGCCAGGACAGAGTGAAAGCGAACCGTGAGAATGAGAAAGAATGATCTGGATGGGATGCATCGGTGAGCGAATGGTTAGTTCAGTGAGAACCCTCGTCGGGAACGGTACGCGAGCATCGCGAGTTTGGTTCCGACGCCAATTGTAAATAAAGATAGTCTAATTGTAACCGGGTTCAATTCTCTCTTCCCGTCGCCGATCCCACCTCCTCATACTTATATAGAAATCAATATCGATGACCTCGAAACCTTCGGGAAAACAATGTAGAGAGACTTCTATTTATTACTGAACAGTGACGCATAAAAAATACAATACAAAAAGACAGTGAAGTCGTATATAATAAATCATGTAATTGCACGTCGAAGTCGTAAACCGTATTCGTAAGCCGTGTTACATTATAAGCCGTTGTATTGTAACTCCGTATCGTTATCCGTATCGTAAATTGTAATCGTGATCGTGTTCGTAGTTGTGTTCGTAAATCGTAATCGTAATCGTATTCGTGAGCGTGACCGCAAATTGCGTGCCGACGTTCGTCGCGTTCTGCCTCGCGCCCTGCGAGCACGTCCTTTTATCGGTGCGCTGGCCGAACGTTACGAGCCTCCTTTCGAATTTGGCCCTTCCGTTCGACCAGCGCCTAACGCCCGCCGATCGTCCATGCAGCGTCGCGATGTTTAGATAGCGACGCTCACTCACGCACGCAGGCGTACGCAGCGCGGGGTTAACGCATGGGGCCTGCGAGCACCGATCGGTTGTTATGATTTTGGAGATCGCTCCTATACTAATAACGATTCTACTAATACCGGTCTGATATTGGTATCTCGAAATATACCGGTATTCTACTCTTGGAAATTGAAATTGAAATTGAAATTGTTGAAGTTGGAAGTTGCAAGTTGAAAGTTGAAAGTTGAAAGTTGAAAGTTGAAAGTTGAAAGTTGAAATTGAAACTGAAATTGAAATTAAAACTGAAACTGAAATTAAAACTGAAACTGAAATTGAAATTGAAATTGTTGAAGTTGGAAGTTGGAAGTTGCAAGTTGCAAGTTGAAAGTTGGAAGTTGCAAGTTGCAAGTTGCAAGTTGAAAGTTGCAAGTTGAAAGTTGAAAGTTGAAAGTTGAAAGTTGAAAGTTGAAATTGAAACTGAAATTGAAATTAAAACTGAAACTGAAATTGAAATTGAAACTGAAACTAAAACTGAAATTAAAACTGAAACTGAAATTGAAATTGAAACTGAAACTAAAACTGAAATTAAAACTGAAACTGAAATTGAAATTGAAACCGAAACTGAAATTGAAATTGAAACTGAAATTGAAATTAATACTGAAACTGAAATTGAAATTGAAATTGAAACTGAAACTGAAACTGAAACTGAAATTGAAATTGAAACTGAAACTGAAACTGAAACTGAAATTGAAATTGAAATTGAAATTGAAACTGAAATTGAAATTGAAATTGAAGTTGACATAGACTGACTCTCGACCGCGGACCCTCCGGTCGTTAATCCTCGGCTCCTACAAAAATGATCTTGAGAAGAAGCTACTTTATGCATCGTATCCGCTTCTTCAAATTTGATTCATTTCATTCAATTTCATTCATTCGCGCCAATCAAATTTGATACATTCTAACATCGCTATTGGAGAAGATATTCTGGTGGCCGGCTTTAGAGGCAGAGTGTTGTAACCTCGGGTCATCGGTTGCTACGATCTGTCGATGGCGAAAACCACCGCCGATGTTTCCTCAACAACGCTTCCATATTGTCTCGCATTACAAGCCGCGAAACATTTTTCCCGGACCACGCGCACTCGAGAAACAGAGGAAATATTTCGAGCAATAAAGTTGCGTGAGAGACCTGTACCGACATGACGTGGTGAGATAGAGACAGATAGTGAGATAGATAAAGAGAGAGAGAGAGAGAGAGAGATGCGCAACGACGGCGGGTTCGGCGGATCTTAAATTCCCGGAGAAATCCCGAGCGTAATGGCGTTTCTCTGTAAGAAAAAAGGAAGAGCGGGAATGGAAGAAAAAGAGAAGGGAAAGGGAAGAGGAGGCGAGAAGTAGTGAGCCGTCCGGATGAGCGTTCGCTGTCATTTTTCTCCCGTATTTCGCCAGGAGAAATTCTGCGGGGCGGAAAGGGGGGGGATGAAACGGCGGCGGGCTGCGAACTTTCGCGTCCCGTTCCGGGCGACTTTTTCGACGCCGAAGGTGACTTAGGAGCACTTGCTCCGGGGTCCCTCTGTGTCGAGTTCCGCTCGAAAACTTTCCTTTTTTTCTTCTTTCGGAACGGCGCGCAACGGTTCTCGGGCTCGGTGTTCCCCCGGTTTTCTCGGTGTCGCGCATGGAAGAACGAAATTTAGCCGGCTAACGGCACTCCGGAGTATTGTTGACTGGCTGTCTGTTGCGTTACGATTGATCGTTCCGGGGGCCAGGGAGGGAAGAAAAAAAAAGCCAACCCCTCTGCCTCTTCCTGGTCGTCGCTTTTTCGCGACGCTGGCTTCGACCGACGCGGCGCGACAGCGAAAAAAGGAACATTGAAAAGCGTCCAAAAAGGCCGATCGAACGGCGCTCCTTCGACGCCAACAATTCCGGCGTCGTCCTTGTTCCCTGTTCCCTGTTCTCTGTATAGATTTATCATAGCGGCTGATGGCCGCTCGCTCGACGGGAGAATGAACCTTTTCAATCTTCTTCGTTAAGAAAGGCACGTCCCGAGGAAGGTGTTGCGGACGTATCCAATGCCGTCGCGCCGCGCCGGCACGATGGACCGCCCTCCGGTTGAAGTATTATTGTACTTGACCCGTCGGAGTTACGAGCAAAGGCTCTCTCATATCTCCGAACGATACATCATGCTTCGTATTATCGCGTAATAGCTTAAGCCCCTGCGATTCTCCGTCGATCTGGCCTGGACGTTTCGATTTATTTACGACAGACCCGAATACAAAGCATCTTCGCTTTAGATCCGCTGGCCTCGAATTTTACAGGTTTCGTTGTTACCGTCGTGGAGCTAAAGTTTTCTCTAGGGGACCAAAATTTGTCGACTTTGCGTGGTGTATTTCCATGGATATCGACGAGAAAACACCAAAAATGCACATTTTAAAGCGCGGAACTCATTGGTTTTACGAGCTCATTGGTTATGCTTAAAAAGTTATGCTTACCCAAGGTCGACGAATTTCCAGCGTTTTTCGAATATAACGTACATTAATACTAGATTTACGGAACCCGTCAAAATGGCGGATCACTAATTTTGTAATTTACGATTATTCATATCGCAAAGATACATTTATGAGTTATTTATTCAATTTATACGTTACTTACGGCAAATGTTACAATAACACTTGTTAAAAATCAGAATAATTGTCTTACTGTTACTTTTATAAACCGATGTAAAACAGCCGTATTTTGTGCTCCGTAAATCTAATGTTAACAAATTCGATGATTGCAGTAACGAATATCTCTTGAGGGAACATTTGCGAGCATAATTCCAGACAAAAATTTGTTTCCCTGCTAAATTCATAATCGAAAATTCGTCGGTTCAGTCCTGAAACACTGTACAGTAATGTCTCCTTTACTGACGCTCAGATTGTCCACAAAAATGGACAATTTGGGAAGAGGAGATACGATTATTCGAGCCTTGCGGCTCGTTTTTATAACTGTGGTCGATTTATAACTATAAAAATAAACCACAAGGCTCGAATAATCGTATCTCCTCTTCCCAATTTGTCCATTTTTCTGGTCAATCTGGGCGTCAATTAGAGAGACACATTACTACGTATAATAATCGTCAGTCAAGTAGAACGGGGCAGTCTGCGATGGGACAAGCGAATCAGATGAATTCTTTGTTGTCGGACAAGCGTGACGAAAGATCCGGAAAGATAAGCTGCGCGTCTTTCGCATCCAAACAAGCAGCTTTAGAGCAGCCAATGGCCGAAAAAGTAGACCAAACTGTAATCTAAAACGGAAGCGAAGCGAGCGAAACGAGCGTGCAGTACGTCGAAATAAAAATGTTCGCACGCTTCCCGGATGGCGTGCACGCCCGTCAAAACTTCTGCGGCTCGTTCCCGATTGGATTTTCATGCGAGTGTCCCCGTTTTCGGTGACGTCCCGAATAAAACTGTCGGCCAAAAGAGCGAAACGATCGCACTTGATCCTCGCGGCGCACCGAGGTCGGCGTAAAAAGACTGTTATTCGAGATCGATCGATGTCTGGGTCCGACACGGGCGGAGGAAGACACCGTAGGAGGGGAGGGGGCTCCGGCGATTTCCCGGAAGCGACGTTCGGGAACGGAATGGGCGGACACCACGGTCCGCAGGAAACTCGCGGGATTCCTTTGATCGGGACGCGTGGAGACCGATGCCGCACAATGGCGCGCCGTTGCGATGCCGGCGCGAAAGGCAGACGCTGACACACGGTATTTGCGTCCGCACGAAACACACGCTAATGGCTTTAGCTCGGGCCACCGTGCCAGGATCGAACTCTGGAAATTCCACAGCGCCTGGCTCTGTTCTCGTTCTCTTTCGAGTCGCGTCTCGCAGCGGCGCGGCGGCAGCGGCGTTAGCTGCGGTAGCGGCAGCCTCCTGACCTCTATTCCCTTAGGGCGCGCCCAGGGCCTTGCATCAATGACCATCAGGACGCGTCGCGTCGATCCTGCTGCCCCGAGAGCTTCCAGCACCGAGTTGCTCGATTTAACGGAAACTGATTACGGCCGCCGGCTCCCGGCGACAATAAAACCGTGAGCAGGATAAACGAGGAGAAAGAAGCCTGAGCCGATCCCAGGCCCACGGATTTATGGGCAACGCTGCCATCCTATACGGTTACAAATCTGCCCATTTATGCGGGCCGGCGATTTACAGACGTCGATTCGTTCGTTAAATAAAATCGCTGCTTTCGAGGAACTGCCCGATTTAGGACTGTCCGAAAGCTGGCCGATCTTCGCGATTCTTTTTCTCGGAGAACTACGCGGCCGTTCTGCTGCAAATTTTGTAATGCAATTCTGCTGGAAACGTGTATGAATTTTTTCGTTATGAAACGTTCGGTAGAAATGAACTCAACTGTTCTAAGGAATGTGGAGGAGAAAATTGTAACGTGGGATTGACATTGATTTGCAGAGCGACAATACAGATATTCAGTGAGGTGTTTTATTTGGCATGAATGAACATACATTTCTGTATGGCTTATTGCAATTAACTGATATTGATCCGTACTTGAATGCTAATATGGAATGATAAGCGGCGTCGATGTTTTCTAATCGACAATGTTGAAAATGTTCGTTATCAATTTCGCTAACTTGACGGTACGAGTGGTATTGTTGGAAAGAAACAAAAAGGAAATATATTAATATATTATATATTAATCCGCAGACGCGGATTTCGTGCATTTATTAAAGAGAAATGAGTAGGTATCGGCAACAGACAAACCAAAAGTGTTTACGAACGTCGATGTATTAATTACGGCGGTTTCGAATCGCTAAGGAAACACAGAAATTTCTATTTGATTTCTGTTTCTTGAAATTAATGTGAACAATTTTTATTTAACATGAAGGTCCGCTGTCTGTGCTAATAATATAACTCTTTCTCTCAATTTCGTTTTCATACTTCGGTCACGTTCTCTCGATATATTGGGTTGTTGCGAAAGTAATATACAGGATGTCCCAAAAATGTCTCGCAAACAGAAAGTGGCGGGTTCATCAGGTCATTTGAAGCAGCTTCTTCCTTTACAAAAATGTTCTCCGAGGCACCGTTAACGAGTTATTAACGAAAAACAGTGACCAACGAGAGGCGAGATCAGCTGTCGCGAGCCGGCCGAGCCAAAACTGGGACTGGGCTTCGTGCGCTGGTTGGCTGGGCCGCCTCGCGTCAGGCGTACTCGATTCTTATTGGTCACTGTTTTTCGTTAATAACTCGTTAACGGTGCCTCGGAGAAAATTTTTGTAAAGGAAGAAGCTGCTTTAAATGATCTAAGAAACCCGCCATTTTCGGATTGCGAGACATTTTTGGGACACTCCGTATATATATGCTTTATACTTTAATATATACACTTTATACTTCATATAATCGCGCGCACATCCGCACGTAATACTCGTTAAACGTTATCACACATATATAAGTAATAAGATAATATTATAACCGTTCGTACGTAATAACAATGCACACTGGTTAACTGCAGCCGCGCTATTGCGACTCGGGTTTATTGCATCGAGTTTTAGGAGTTCTTAAAATTTTTACGAGACAATTCCGTTTCATGGACAATATTATTCCGGATTATTCGGTTCAATGAAATTTTGATCTCCGACAAGCGGCGAGGATTCGAGATATCTATGAACGGCACGGACATTGGCAGACGTCCCTCGGTAACGATGCATTTTCACAATGCTGGAAATGTACGTTATTTAATGTGATTTTAATAAATAAGTAACATTATTCTGAATAGCTTTGCTACTGCTTCAATGGTAAAGTACTGTATCTTTAATATCAGAGTCAACTTAAAACAGCGTTTTGCATTTTCAACATGAAAACGCTGATGTTTACTTGTACTTCATAAAAAGAAACATAACGAAATAAACATTCTTGCTTGTTGTAGCGGCGAGTTTTACGACAATAATTACTACGAATATTTTTAAGAAAACATCTTGTTTACTTGATGGGCTACCGATTCAGTAAATCACCAAAGACTAAAGATTTATCAGAATCTCATTCGAACAATGCATCTCTCCTGTTCTCCGCTTCGAGTATTTAACGACGTGTAATTTTGTAGCTAACGACATGTAATTTTGTAGCTAACGACATGTAATTTTGTAGCTAACGACATGTAATTTTGTAGCTAACGACATGTAATTTTGTAGCTAACGACATGTAATTTTGTAGCTAACGACACGTAATTGAGATTAGGTAAGCAAACTTGCAGTTGTGTTCAATATAATCTTAAACAGGGGTTGTTTGTCAATTAATTTGTTAATAACACATTTCGTATGTAATAGTTGAAAAAAGCAGAAAAAGAAAATAAGAAAAAGATGTATGCTACAGTAACGTTTAATTATAATTGCAGTGCGCACATAATCATAAATAAAGGCTAGAAAAAATGCAATAAAGACCGTGGTAAAAAATAAAGTAATCAACGTTGCATTTTTCCGTACAACCTGAACCACGGTGCAACGCGGCGCTGCGTTGCGGCGCTATTCATTCGGCGCCGCGATTCGAGCACGCGCGAAAAGCATCCGCGGGTACTTCGAATCGAGACAAAAGCCGTCTGCCTGCTCGACGGCTGGTCCAATCGCATTCGATCGCGTCGAATCGGTGCAGTCTAAGCGGTTCAAAGGAAGCTCGGCATCGGGCGCGCCTCAAACGGGAACAGAGACAGGTAAACAGGGCCGAGGAGCGAAAGGATTCGGAAGTATCGCTCGTCGCTGCGCCGAGCATTATTACTGTTTCAAACCGTCGGGACGCTCCGGTCCCCGGAGAACACGCTCGCGTCGGTTCTTCCAGAGAGATCGGATCAATTATTTGTCGTTTCCTGACGCCGGAAAAAATAGCTCGTTCGGTGCGCAATAAAATTCACGGCGATCTCGCGTCACCTAAAAATCAGACCCAATAAAAGAATGGATAGCTCTTCGACCTTTCCATTTGAGAAACACTGCGAGTTTAGATTTTCCCCATATAAGTTTCATTGCCGACACGTTTTATACGAATTTGGACTGTCGAATCTTTTATTCCTAGTTTTCAAGGCGTTTTACAAGTCGGAGATTTCGTCGCGGATAACTGGAACGCCGATTTTTGTGCGAAATGAAAATTGTAATGATAATATTAACAACGGAGAACAGGAGATAAGTATATAAATAGGTTTCATCAATTAAGGAATTGAGTAAGTTGAAAATAAGGTAATAATAGGTCGAATAGTTTTAAATGTTCCTGTTGTTCCATATTTGTTATTATTTTATTATATTATTATTCTTTGGTTGCTCCATTCACAGATAACTAAATTGCTGATATTCGTGCAAAATAAACGTTGGTTGTGTCGATTGCAAATTGACGCATATTTGCAAATTGTAAATTACTATTTCTCTTTTAAATCATTTTAATAAGTTGTAATTAACGTGTTAACATTTCCAGTTCCTCCGAATTTGTTCACTATTTTACGCTTCGCGTAGATATTTCACCCACGAATGCATAAAGCACACAGTCTACAGGTAACACACCTGTGGAATATTAATTCCGTGTCGTAGAAATTAACAAGTAGTACAGATCAGTCCTAACTCACACACAGAATCAGAACTTCGATTTTCGCTCTTATTCAAGCGCTCGAGAAGTAGTACAGGTCAGCGGTTTGGCAGACGTGCGCAGCGATATTGAATTGAAAATCGAAACTCTTCGTCATGCCAAAGCTTTAAAGACGAAATTTCATTTTCGCTACAATTGAAATTGGAAAACGAAATGTAGCCTGGCGAATGAACGCGGTCGAGCTGGATAAGACAGTTTCCGTCGAGCCGAGTAACTGAAACAGGGATGTCCCTGATTTTATTTATACGTTAACCGCACATCGCTCTATATTCGAAACACTTGAACAAGAAGGATATACGTCAACTCCACGTTAGACAGGTGGCACTCTTCGAAGGTCTATTCAAAGACTATTAAGAAATACGATGTAGCTCCATTTATATAAACCGGAAAGGGGACGGGTAAATTCACGTGACCAAGCTGTTCACTCCGATAACAAGAGAGAGCTTAATATAGAATAATAAAAGCTCAGCTAAAGTTTAATTTAAAGATGTCCATTAAAAATTTATAAAAATGACAATTTACTTTAAAATCTATTATATCATTTATATTTTCATTAAAAATCCGCTTTAACTGAAATCGCTATCAAAAGTCCCTTGTAATGAAAATTTCTCATTACGATCTATTATAAATTTCCATTACGAATTCGCTTTAATCAAAATTTATATTAAAAATTTATTAACACCACTTAAATCTCCGCTACAAACATGCTATAATTAAATTTCCGCCATTCGAATCGAATTATAATTACAATTTGTAAATTTATGAAACGAATAATTGTAATGCAACGGTGAAGTTATAATGAAAATTTGTATTAAGATTTGTTGTAATTTATATTTCGATCAAAATCCGCTTTAATTAAAATTCCTAACAAAAATCTACCAAAATTTATGTTTCTGCCGCGAGAACCCGTTATAATTAAATCAACCCCTACTAAAATCTAATTATAATAAAAACAGGCACCGCGAAGAATCTTGTTCGCAATAGATGGATTTCCGTTGTAGTAAAAATGCGTGCAATCCGTATCAGAAAACCGAACGGTAGATCGAATCCCCTTCGTCCTTCTAAAATTGTCGAACGAATTGTGTCACCTGTATCGCTGACAGCGGCGCGGTGTTTGGAAGGTCTCAATCTAATCTTTCGGGATTAATTCGCGGACCATTCGGATTTCGAACCCGAAATACCTGGACGGATATCGGGCACAGTCGGTGGTGGATACAACGATACTTGGCGGGTTAGAATTTCTGATCGGCTTAGGCGAAACCCCGCGCGCGCGCGCCGACGCAATTTGATACCGATACCGACACCCACACCGGGCGGAGCACGTGCAATTGTCTCCCACTCGCGATCCGTGAACGTAATCATTCCGGGTGCTGAATTCCGTCCGAGGATCCGTGTCGTATTACCAGTTACGCCTTCGTCATCTGATCTACGAGTGGAAACGTAACGCGGCTTGTAATTTTGAACGCGCGCCGCCATGCGACCCGAATTATCTTCACTTTGACACCTCGTCTCAGGTGAACCGGATAATATCCTTATTCGTCCAACTCGATTAAAGTTCTCCCGGTTTGTTTTACCCGTCCACGTACTCTGTTTAAATTTATATCGCGGAGTCGGATAACGTTCGCGACACTTTTCGTTTTCTCTTCGCTATGTACAGTAATGTCTCGCTTACTGACGCTCAGTTTGTGCACAAAAATGGACAATTTGGAAAGAGGAGATACGATTATTCCAGCCCCGCAACTCGTTTTTATAGTTGTTGACAATCGATAACCATAAAAAACGAGCCGCAAGGTTCGAACAATCGTATCTCCTTTTCCAAAATTGTCCATTTCTGTGAGAGACATTACTGTAACGCTAAACTCAAGCCTTAAAATTTATTTCGACTTCTCGCCGTTTCTATTATAACTTATGCTTGGATCGATAAATTTATTCGAGCGTTTGCTACGAAAGAGTCTTTATAATCTCAGCAAGTTTTAGAACAAAAAATGTGAATGTAGTCGTTTCGATCGACTCGATAATATTTTCACTTCTAAATCGGATAATTTTTTAGCCGCTTCTGTCGACCGAACGAAATTTTACTGAAACGATTTCTCACGCTTCACGCTAACTATTCGAGTGAAGTAATTTTTTTGGTATACTTTAAGTAACTTTTTAAAGTTCTGGAAGATCGGAATAGCGTTTTTTTCTACGATGTTAAAAATTCTGTAACGCAGCGAGTCTCGGCGTTTTTAAAAAATCGTACAGAGCATGTGCATCGAGTTGGAACGTTTTTAGAAAAATGTTTTTCGCGCGTCATGGTTTTATTTCGCGTTACTCATTGCGTCGATCGCGGTACGAATTCGCAGAGCCTCTAAACAGAATATCTTTATTAACGCCGGATTGTTCTCGCAGGCTTTTCCACGTCCGATAACAGGTTCTATCAATATCGGCCGCCCGTATCTTACGATACGCGGGATACACCCACACCGGTCCACATTTTACACGTTTTATCGCCTCGCGGTCCACCGAACTCGGAGAGCTAACTTTGATCCCGCAGTTCGCCAGCGAATAGTTTCGGAACCATTCGACTGGCTCGAGCATGATCTCGCCGGTGCCCAATGCGCAACTATAAATTACAGTTACTCTGATTCGGTCGAGAACTTTGCCGCGTCCCTGTTACGAACAGTCAAGATTCCTATTATTTTCCCGTTTTCCCAGTAGATGTGTGGCCCGCTACGAATAAATTAATCGGATAAATCCGAGGTAATTCGTCTGGCCGCTACTTGTTTACTTATCTGGCTGTATTTTATAGTAGATACGGATTACAGGAATTAGGGACGCCGGGCTAGTAGAACGGGATCGGGAGGCTCTGCCATCGAAATCCTTAAATCCCCGGATGATGTATCCCCGCATTTATTTATTAGTAAATTGATCCTTAAGACTGACACCGTATAGGTCGTATCATTAATCGCCGTGAAATATGTGGCGAATTAAAATCCGACGCGTGGGCTCTCTCGCTCGTTCTCGCGAATATTCGACTCGAATATTCGTTCGACGCCAGTGCTACAAACTATAAAGCTTGCTATTATATCATATTTCATTCTTATTCGGTGGCGGTCGTATACTTTAAAACAACTTTTACAACTTTTTTCAAACTGGGCCAAGTGCCTTGAATATTTTCTTTGGATGACAGAAGGGCTAGCCTACTAGACGATTACTATAATACTTTTCTTTTAGATCTTGCTATTACTCGGAAAAGCAAAGAAAAAATAAGAAACACATGTTTTGCAACATTTTTATCCGAGTTTTTCAATCTTCGTTATAGGCTCGGATAAGAAAGTGAAAAAGTGAGAGTTATTTATACTTTTTTCTGTTATTCCAAGTAATAGCGAAATGAAAAAATATATTACAGTGTTTGTCTAAACAGGCTATTCTTTCTGTCACCGAAAAAATATTCATTATTTTAGTCTGATCTCAAAGTCCTACTTCGTAAAGTGTCAATGCTTCGTTATCAAAATTGTCAGAATTAACATGACAAAAGTTCGACAAATTTCAGATGATAAATTCATGGTTACTGTCCAAGGAGGACCATAAATATCCAACCGAGCGTTTATCGTTGACGGCGAAGAAATCTATGGACTCTTCCCTCGTTCGCGTAAAAGTCAAATTAGCATAATCATTAGCAGTCCGGTCGGCAGTACGTTTTCCCGATTGCCCGATTTTGACAAGGCTTGGAGTGGACAGTGAGTCCCTTGCGTTGGGCAAACAGCTGAAACAAGCGGAACGACGGAAGCGTGGCAATTGGTTGCCGGGTACGCGACAAATGCAGATGTCAAACACGATTACTGGTATCCGGCGTAAACACGGGCCAAGGAATTCCCTCGCGGCGATAAGTGATGCGGCGTGCCTCGATATCGACTGATTTTGGCCAGGCACATACCGGCCGGGCCAGTTATCGGACGGCTGCCTCAGACGATCGGGCCTCATTCGTATTCGCGGACACGTGCTCCGCTCTGTTAATTGCAAGACAAGCGGAGAAACCGTCGACCAGTTTTGCTACGAAATGGACTCTCGATCCGTTTCATGGAAACCTTGATAAACGGCCGCGACAAGCCGAAGAAGCTTCGACAGAGTTAGGCGAAAAGTAACCCGATTAACACTATGCCGTCCGCAGATCTTAGATACGATTCTTTTGTTCGACGCCGGCGTAATAGCTTGGAAATTTTAGATTTAACCCTTAAATGCATAGAGTCCCAAAAATGAATCAATAACTTTTTGCGCGGATACCCGACAACAGTTTTGATATCGATACATTTGGCTGAATGGCAGTGATTCCTTTGTCCATTGACTTATCAAAAATTAACTAAAATAATGACATTTGACTTCAATATTTGTATCTTTCTGACGTTATACCAATTGGCGCGCATTTTTGATAGCGGGTTCATTTACGTACTTTTGGAAGTGGATTATTTAGAAATATTTTGGTGTATTCGTTAAACAAACAATAGTTTCTAAAGGTAAGGCTCTTATTTATTAATTTGCTAGTACTTTTGTCTATATTCCGTAACTATCATGTGTATGGAGGGCTTATTTCGTGTTGATGCAAAAATGGGACAACATGCACTAATGGTAATAATTACGACATGTATTTAGTACTATGCTTCCTTTATTGGTTTGTTGGTTTTGTTTTGGTGTGGTATGTATGTGGTTTATAATTTTTTTATAGATATGTCATACTAACTAAAGAATTTTTATGTCTATTTTGCATAGTGTACCAAAAATGAATCATTAATATTTTTCAATAAAAACCCTATAAGATATGACTTATAATTTTTTTTAATATTTTTCCCGATTTCCACTCATTTGAAAAATTATAACCCTATTTTTTAAATAAAATTCATTAATTCATGCATTTAAGGGTTAAAAAGAAATTGCGAAGATGGCGGTAATACAAATTCCTAAAATTAAGATAAGTCATCCAAGAATTTTCGCACTTAATTCTTAGTTAAATAAGCCTTTTAACACCCAAGAAATATAGTTCAAATGTTATTTCAGTTTTTTGAAATGGCACCAAAGTGGTATCACCGGCATACAACAGATAGTTATTTCATGGCACCGGACGGCATAGTGTTAACGGTTAACGATTAACGTCATTATAAATGACTTATAATTATTTACAGCAACTAACGCGAGTTACAACTAATTCGGAATATTTTGTAATAACTAGACTACGGATTTGATGCATTTGTAACGCGAATAAATCGAATACAGCGTCTTAAATAAAAGACAAAAATTTAACAACATTGCTCGATGATTTTCAACGGAATTAAAATGTTAAGGATGAAGATCAATTTTTATTTAACTGCTGTTTGTTGCAATCGAGGTAGAGAATTTTTGTCTCGCATAAAGATCCGCGATCTAATAATAACTAACGAGTTATAATAAATAAATGAGCCACGATACTATGCTTGTTCTGTCATCAGCAATTATCAAACAATTTTTTAGCCGAGTACACGAAGACAGTCGTTAACCGCTTGCGCTGGAAAGGCGTGCCACGCACGTCGTAATGCTTTTGACACAGAATCGTCAACGACGTGGTATGTACGTCGTCATGCGATTGTCGCAGAAACAAAAACTACGTGCATGGCACGTCGGGTGGGATTGTTTGCCAGAGCACAGATTATCATTGCACTGCACATAGCGTGCAAAAAACCATTAAAAGTCCTCGGTCGGAAATAAATTAGTTTAGAAAATATAAATCTTTTTCCGATTTCTCTGAGGCATCGAACACTGTGTGACGCCTCCCAGCGAGTTATACTGGACCGTTCTGGTGCACGCGTCGGTGAATTTTTTGCCGGCGCAAGTGGTTAAATTGGTAAGTTTATTAGTCGAGACAATTTCAGTAAACGTCTGCGACCGGACAAGAAGATTGGTTCTGCCATAGTCAAACAAAGAGATCCGAACAATCACATCCGGACAACGTAGTTGACCGAGAGGAGAACCGGACAGCCATGCTCGGAAGAAGGGATTAGGATAACCATAGTCAAACGAGAGAACGGGAATAGTCGTAGTCGGACAAGGGAATTAAGACGACCGTGGTCAGACAAGGGAGCTGAGACCAGCGAAGGGAGTTAAGACAGGCGTGGTCAGACAAGGGAATTAAGACAACCGTAGTCAGTCAAGGGAGCTAAGACAACCATAGTCGGAGCTAAGACAACCGTAGCGGACTTGACGAAACGGATAGACATTAGGTCAGACAAATAGTATGAATCGGTGCGTTACGAAAAGTGCGCGAAGTTGATGCCAGGATCAGACAGAATCGGACAAGCAGATTACAATGGCACGCAAACGGAAGAGTAGATTAGGACGTCATACGATCAGGCAGCTAGATTGAAATGACATGCAATCAAACAAGTAGATTAGGACAATATATGATCGCGCAGGTGGAATTGGATCTCTCTGTGGTTCTATAGGTGGTATGCGGTCAGTCTATGATTAGGCAGATCCTCAAAGGCTCGAACATCCCCACTCTAACGCAATTGGTAAACTGCAATCGATCGAGCAAGATTAGTGTTCCGAAGTTCAATAAAATATTGTTGCGAATTACTGCATTTCTCTCGCGTCGCGGCATTTTATTTACAATAAAGTACATAAACTATAATACAACTCAATTCAATTATGTTAGAGATCTTTGAATTAGATCGTGTTGATCGCTCGACGGTCCGATCCCGACTCTTCGATTGTCCATTGATAACACAGCTCCGTGGCAACCCCACTCTTCTATTATTCTTTAAGGAGTTGCTCACAACAGGGCAGTTTCACATTACAGCGACTTGATTTGGACAAGTCGCCGTAACAATGTATTAGGTTGGGGAATAAGTTCGTAGCGTTTTTATATTTTATTTTATTTTACAACGATCTGTTGCTGTTTGACAAAGTGTATAATATTCATTCGATAGAGCTCTTTCTGCTCTACGAAACTGTGCCAATCGTCTTTTTGAGTAATTTAATTTTTTATTACTTTCGAGGCTTAGAAATGGAATTATCCAGCAGGTAAAAAACAATATTTTCGACACCTTCTCTTCTTCGCTTTTCATCGAGGCGAAAAAGCTGCCGAAGCAGCCCGGGACATTTGCAACGTATACGGAGAAGGTGTCATAGGCGAGTCTACAGCACGGAAATGGTTTACGAAGTTCAAAAATGGCGATTTTGACGTCGACGACACGCCCCGCATCGGAAGACCTTCCGAATTCGACGAAGAGCGTCTCAAAGCACTTTTGAAGGAGGACGGTCACCAAACATGTCGTGAATTGGCCGAAAAAATGAACTGCGATCATAAAACGATTCTCAATCATCTTCGTTCAATAGGATTTGCCGAAAAATTTGGAGCCTGGGTGCCTCACGAGCTTAACGAAAACAACAAAGAAAATCGCCTTCAAATAAAAGCGCTAAGAACTTATTCCCCAACCCAATAGTATCTTACGTCAATCAGTTAGCTATTTTCGACAAGTATACCGGTCACGAAGAAACGACGGTATTTTTTATCTCAAATCGCTATTTTAGCGAAAACTAAGATATGGACCGTTTATTTTGAAAGTGGCGTATGTACTTTTTTAAAAAAAATGAGATATCACGTAATTTATGCTTAATTTAGTGTAAACTTTTTGTTTATAACTAGTTAGTATTTAATATCTTAAAAAATGCCAATGCTTTGTTCAGTTTAAAATTGGCCGGTAAAAGAAATTGCGTAACCATTGATTATGAAAGTGGTGTAAGTCCAATTTCCATCACGATGCCAAGCCTATTACATACGAAAAATATAAGGATATGCAGCAGTTATTACCTTATATACCTCCTGTGCATCATGAATATTTCAAAACACTGCCACATGAAGAGCATAAATAATTAATAATACCAATATCTTGTGTTAAGTTTAACAATATCTAAATATAATTAACGTTCAAAATAAAAAATGCTAATCCTATTTTATTTCTTGTTATTATTTATAAACAAAATTGGATTAATATGAGATATATTTTAAATGATATTTGTTATTTCAAAATTGAAATTAAATGATATTTACAATTGACTAATTATGAAAGTGGTGTAAGTCCATTTGCAGCCTGGAAATTGTATATTATTTTAGTTAAATTCGCCTAAAAGAAATTTATATAATCAAATTACATATTGATAAGTTAGTACAAACATTCCCAGACTTCACATAATTAACCAATATTTTTTAATTGTCAGATCTGCTAACATTCAATTTTCTCGAAACGAAAGAAACTGGACTTGCACCACTTTCAAAATAAACGGTCCATATATTGGTAAATTTTAAGGTGTTTCGATTATTCGGATGCCACGAGGAAACAAAACGAAGAGATAGAAGAAAAACATAAATAATTATTCCGTGAAAACTGCATATAGTTTCTCGACTTCGGGACACATTTTAGATACACATTTCAAAGAGCTCGCGACAGCTAACTTGTTCGATACTCCTTGCAACGTAATCGATTCATGGAAAATTGCCGAAAATTGTTTCCTTCTGACGTACGAAATACAATGGTCCGCGTAGAATGCTCGCGATTTCGTGGAGAAACGCGTTTGCGGAACGTTTCTACCAATTAACCGGGCGCGGTCGGATGTATCAATCGGACTGCAGCGAGCAATCCGAGGTCTGAAATACATTTTCGAGCAGGTGGTTTCCGGTGTCCGTCGCTCGGTTGTACACAGAGCGGATCCGGCGAATCAAACGGACTCACGTTGCGCACACAACCGCGGACAGAGGTTGGGACGGGCTTAATGGCGGTCGGCTTAAAAAAAGGAGCCGGGGAAATTCGTAAACGAGGACGCCGGTCGCGGTTGCCGGCGGTTGTCGGCGGCACGGCAATTAGCGGTGTTGCTCGTCAACAGCGGGACAATCGGCCAGAAAGTTTTCAAGGCATCGAGCCGACCCCGGGTTGATAGCGCCGCCGACGGTAATGGTAGTGGCTGGCTATCGTACGGCGGTACACGCGTGGCCTGTCGTGTTTCGGTTCATCAGGGTGATTGGTGCGGATCAAACGAGCGGGCCGCCGCCCACGAGCGGAGCGGACGGCTCGCCACGGAATTTCCAATGCCGATACCCGCCATTCCCGTGTCGCGCGGTCATCTTCGTGTAAACGTTAATTCACGCGGCACACGGCCTGCTCTTACAGAACCGCTCGGGAAACGACAGGTTCGACGTATTTGCCCCCGCGAGCCCGCCAACCATCCAACCATCCAGCCTCCCGGCAGCCAGTGATCCAGGATGACGCGGCTTTGCGCCCGGATTACCCGCGATCCGCTCGCACCTGCGAATCATCGACCGTCGAGACGCGGATCGGTGTCGCGTTCGTCGACGATTATGTTGCGGCCGGCCCGACACGATCGCAATTAAGTTGCTCGGCGAGTTCTCGCCCGGCTACAAAAACATCTCTCCCCGAACCCACGATTCCGGCTGCTCGACGGCGCATGCCGTGCATCGCCGAGTCGCGCGGTGGCCGTTTTCATTTTTTCTTCTTCTAGGAATTACGGAATCTATTTCTCAATACGGTGCGAGTCACTTTGGCTTTTTTTTACTTTTGACGTAATTTACTGCCGCGACCATTTTGAAGAGATTTGCTCTAGACGCTAATAGTTTTTTCGTTTAAATCAATAATCTGTATTTGCAACATAAATCATCTGGTTCAAAGCATCAATAAGCAAATAAATAAATAATAATAATGTAAAAAATACGTATGTGAAAAAGAATAATAAGTAAAACGTAATAATAAATAAAGAATAATAGCAAAGTAAAAAAGAATAAATAAATCCTTTTTTTTATAGTAACGAGCCTTTTTAACAGACGCTTAATTCTTGTCGAGCTTAGCGAAGCATTCGCGCGACAACAGCACCGCGGAAAATCGCGAGAAAGGAAGAACGATGCCATGGCGACATTTTCCGCTCGGCGTCGAAAGCCCCGCGAACGATTCAGCGAAACCGGCAGCATTAATCGCGGCGAGGAATTCCGATAATTCGATCCCCGGATGGTCGTGGATCGCGTCAAACCGGGGCCGAGAAAAATGACAAGGCATTACGAGGCAATTTCTGTACTTTGCCCTAATAAAATCCAATAATCCGGACGTGACGCCGGGATCCCGGCAATTTATCGGATCTACGGAATGAGATTCCCGAATAATCGGCAACGGCGGCAGATCAGCCGCTGTCGGCTCGTCCCGCGGTATCGATCGTCTCGCTCGCAACCGGCCCGGAATAATTTACAAGTCGAGCGGAAAGGTTTTCGCAGCCGGTCATTTTTCATTTTGTCGCCGCGCGTCGCGGCCCGTCGATAACGTCGAGCGTGTAACTGGTGACGCGACTCGACTCGACTCGACTCGACTCGACTCGACTCGACTCGACGCGACCCGACACGACTCGGCCCGACGCGACCCGACGCGACGGGATTCGACTCGACTCGACCCGACACGCGCGCCGATCGAAGCCAATCGGTTCGAGCCGAGGAGAGTAGAGTCCGCGTCATCGATCCCCCGTCAAAATTCCCGCGATCGCAGCAGGACGCCCTTGTAATTACGCGATTAAACGACGCGTCCGACCGGACCGCCGTTCACCCGGAAAATACGGGTGCCGCTCGTCTGCCCGCGCAACGATAATCAATTCCGCGAGACGGGGCTTCCGCGCCGGGTTTATTCCGCGGCTACGCCGCTGCGCCACGAGACGACTTCGAAAATAAAGTTTTGACGCCTGAAGTTTCCATTTTCCGCGCCAATCTGCACACTTATACGTAACGTCACCCGAAGTTGGAGATGTAAGTGACGTGACAAGCGCAGAGAAATTCTGCGGCTGAAACGGAAAAACGACGCGCGTCTAGGTCTCGCGTGACCCATACTTGCATTTACATGTATATATTGGGTGTCCCAAAATTGTCGGATTTCCGGGAAATGAGGGGTTCCTGAAGTCATTTGAAGTAACATTTTCCTTAGCGAAATTGCAATCTGCAGCTTTGTTTGCAAGTTATTGACGAAAAACACTGACCAATAAGAGGCGAGCTCGCCCAGCGCTAGGTGGCCGAGCCAATCAGCGGAGCTGGGCTTCCACTGCTCGTTGGCACGGCTGCCTCGCGCCAGCTGAGTTCGCGCGAGTCAACGGCGCCAGCGGTCGAGCGGTCGAATCCCAGCTGAGCTGGCGCGAGGCGGCCGAGCCAACGGCGCCAGCGGACGAGCGGTCGAATCCCAGTTCCGCCGATTGGCTCGGCCGCCTAGCGCTGGGCGAGCTCGCCTCTCATTGGTCACTGTTTTTCGGTAATAACTCGCAAACGAAGCCACGAATTACAATTTCGCTAAGGAAAAAGTTACTTCAAATGATCTCAGGAACCCTGCATTTCCCCGAAGTACCATAATTTTGGAACACTCTGTATACGCGTCTAACGTTTCGATGGAACGCGTGCATACAAGAGTTTCATTTCACTTCCACCGATTGATTGACTTTTTTTATTATTGCTAATATTGTTATAATAAATAGAGCCAGAAAATAAAAATTCCATTTATAGAAAACAAGTGATATTCATAGCAGAAACAAATAATATTTACAAAGGGTTAATAAGCAACGGTCAATTTTTATCCGAGGAACGTGCGCTGTTGATCGAAACAACACTTTGCTATTTATTAGAACGCTTCTCGCATGTCTACCGATTTGTTAGAGTAGTGTGTTTTTTTGCATTTACCCGTTACAACGTGCATCATTTCCGCATCGGTCGTTGCGCCGACGCTGACGTTGTTATCGCAACTACGCGGGACGTACGTTCCCGACGATGTTATTGGCGATACTGCGTTGGCCAAACATTCCTGCAATTAATTTCTGACAACACAAATGTTTAGACGTTTTCGGCCCCGCTATCGGCGCGTGTTTGTCCGACGGGAGCGGTGAACAATGGAGTTTTGAAGCGTTCGGAGGGACGCGTTTCGCGCGAAGGTGACGAATGAAGTATTTATCTTGTTCTGTCACCTGGCCGTGTCGTTCTTTTAGAGCCGTGTAAATAGTTCCTGTTCGACCAAAGTATATTCACGATTGTGGTTATTAATATTCCAAATATTCTAAAATATAATCCGATGCCTACTCTGTGACGCACGAGATTTTTGCTTCATTTCGCGCAAGAACCATCGAAGTCACCGTATAAATCGTTTTAGAAATTCTATCTCAAAGAACTCGCTGCAACTTTTTCATTTTCACGAATTTTTTAATGAAATTTACAGGACACACAGACAAAAGTACACAGTTCAATATGTATATAATCACTCGTCGAGAAGTAATAATCTCCTCCGCGAAAAATTGTTCAGTTCCGTCCATTGATCTCGCCTCTCATTGGTCACCGTTTTTCGTTAATAATTCGTAGACGAAGCTGCGGATTGAATTTTCGCTAAGAAAAAAATTACTTCAAACGAACTCAGGAACCCCCTATTTCCAGATTACGAGACATTTTTGGGACACCCCGTACATTTCGGAGATTTCAATCTTCCCTTGAGATTCGAATTATCGAGGCACGATTATTATCGAGCCCTATTCGATAAATATCAAATTAATTATATCCGCAAACGAACCAAAGCCCCGGCAATTGGTCAGCACACAGTAATCGGCTCCAGTAGCCTACGAGTCGCCGTAAAAATCCGACTAACGAAGGTTGTCCTGATTGCAGAGCAAACCGCGTCGAGATGTAGCGAGCCGAGCCAGTCGCTCCCGATGTTCCATTCATCCCCGGGCTTCGCGAAGGTCACCCAGAGGCAGGAGTCACAGAAGAATCAGGGTGAGTGGAACTTTCCTCTCGATTATCGTCCAGCGAGCAACACCGCGCGCACCGGCAAAGTTTGTCCTTCGAGAGAGACGTTTGTCCTTCGAGTCGACGGAAGTTGCCGAGTTCCCGCGAAACTTTTTGGCGCGTTTCCACGACCGGGTTCGCGGGTGCCCGGGCTGCCGGGGGTCGCCCGTGAGAGACTGCTTCTCCAGCAGAGGGTAGCGATCTCTCGGCGCGAAACGATCGCGATTTGTCGCGGCCTGGGATAACGAGCGCGGCCTATTTCCACGGCAACGGGCTCCCGAATCGACGTTGTATCTCGCGAATGATTTCTCGCCGCGATACACGCGGCCAAGGGCGTAGCCAGGATTTCGTTTAACCCTAGAAAGATAACCATATGACAACGTACGTAAAAGATAACCATACGCTTCAGAGGCGCATGCTTTTCTAAGGCGTCAATTTTATACTAACAATGGATATTTATTTAAGTTAATCTAGTCATTTTAAAGGTTTGGCATTATTGTAAAAGTAAAATGCATTTATATTATATTTTTTTATATTTTAAGTAATTTTAAACTTAAATCACTAGACCTCTATGAAAAATTAACAAAAATCAACAGTCTTCGCAGGCGCCTCTGCGACGTAGGTTATCTTTCTCGGGTTAAGGGCGGGTAAAAATGTTGCACCAAACGAGACATTTTTCACGTAAATTTTACGAACTTTACGTAAATCTTTCCCAAGATAAAGATATCAAGGCGGTCAGTAGCGATTCTAATTTTTTAGACGCTGCTCGCGCAATTATCGTGTCACTTTTCTGCTATTTATTCACAGACAAAAATTAACTCTGAACTCTCGCTTTTTTATGAACATCGAATCTCATGTTAACTTTAAACACCGGAATTACCGTATCAGTCAAAGTAACTGATTTTTAATATTTTTTTTCAGTTCTTAACATTGTAAAAATGTTCCTGCGAGAAATTTTTAGACAAACTCTTTCAATTATAATAAAAATCGTACGAATAAATAAATTCAATCTTGTCAATGTTTTAAAACAATGTACGTTAGTCGTGTTAAGAGCTGGGTGGTTTGTTAATAAATAATGCATCTGAACTTATGCTCGCAGACTAGAGGGTGGCCAGTGCCCCGCTTGCCACCTACTCGGCTACGCCCTTGCACGGGGCCCCGATACACGCGTCGCCGCGTTTTCTCGAACTGTCTCGCGGCACAATGGACCGTGAAATTGTTGGCACCGCTCTTAATAACCGCCGTTATAAAGCGAAGTTATCCGCGGTATTTCATCGGCGCTGAATCGGCGCCGGTTTGCACGCTCCTGTCGTTGAACTATCACGGAATAACAGCTCCGGCACCCTGTAATCGATTAGCCCGTAGTTCGCCCTTTTTGGCTTTCTGGCTCGCGAACTCTCTTCCCGAAGACTTTTTCCATCCGTTCCGAGCGAAACGGCGCCGTTGTCGAAATTTTCGAAAGTTCTAGCTGCAGTTCTTCAAACTTAAGATATGGCAAACGAAGTATTCGAAGTATTCTGCTCGGGCTAAGTCGTTTGTGCAACCTCTGGTAGAAAGCAGAGCCGGGCAAAATTTTATTCCGATGACGGATAAAAGGTAAGGACGAACGAACGAAATCTTCGGCCGTATAGAAACGTATCTAGATTAAGATTGACTCGAATAAAATTGTATTCGATGCGATTGAACGTCTTGTCTCTTTTATAATATTTAAATATAATATTACATATTATAATTATATATATAATTAATAATTATAATTATATATAATATTATATATTATAATTATATATATAATTAATAATTATAATTATATATAATATTATATATTATAATTATATATATAATTAATAATTATAATTATATATAATATTATATATTATAATTATATATATAATTAATAATTATAATTATATATAATATTATATATTATAATTATAATAATGTATGTAATTAATAATTATAATTATATAACATTTAAATATAAATCTAATAGCCAAAAGTTGTTGCATCACTTTACAAAAATGAACGTAACTTATAAAATATCAGACAGTTGAATTGAATTATAACATACGTTGTTCCGTTTAAAATAGATTTTATTTTAGACTCGATTACACGAAGAAATTTTATGATAGAATTTTTTATTTTAAATTGTTTCGACGTTCACGCGCACGCCACGAGTGCACAAAAATCTGCAATCCATCGATGTTAAATTTCCAAATTTCTGAAGCGATTTAACAAGACGCGTTCTGTATTTTATCGAAGCCTTAATGAACGCTCGCCGGTGAACTGCGTCACGGTTATATTAAAACGACGGCTCCCCCGCCCTTCCCGATTGCAGAAATTGCGAAACGGCGGGGACACGATTCCACGGCCGGGAATAAACGATCCGCGAGCAATAAACAACGATCGTCGCCGTAAATCCGGGAGCGGCCTCGTACGATGCCCGGGTGTTATCGTAATCTTTTATCGTAATTACTGGCCGATATTTGCCGAAGCGATGGGTGGGCAGCCGGTCCCGCGGCAGGATAAATTGCAGGGGAATAAGTTAGCCTCGGCGCGCGTTATGACCAATTCGTTTCGCAGGGCAAACCCGTGGCCGCGGTTTCACCGACAACCGGCAAAGTGCATAATTAGAGGGGCCGTGTACACGTGTAATCAATGCAATCGCCGGATAATGTAATTGACGTAGCGTGTTACGGAGACACGGGGCGCCGCGGGATCGCGCGACCGAACGAACCGTCCGGGAATAAATGTACGCGCGGAGAATTTTATCGTGACAGAGCCGCATTAGTTTCGCGGGCACGCGGAATTCATTTGATCCGACGGTTACCAAGATTAGGATCGAGCCTGATGCTCCGCCGGGAAATCGAAACGCGCCGTCGCCCGCAGTTTTATATCATTTCTGATTTACCGGATCCATTAGCGCGACGGACAAAATTCGCCTTTATTCATTCGCCGTCGGCGAATTTATTAGGCACAACGTGAAATCGTTGCACCGGCCTTTTCGAACGGATCGTGTTCGACGATACTAATACTATATATATATATATTAGTATCGTTCGAAAAGGCCGGTATATATATATATATATATAGATCGCCGGAGCGAGTCAATTTGACTCATTTACGATTTTATTGCTATATATTTATAGCAATATACAGGGTGTCCCGAAAATGTCTCGCAATCCGGAAATAGGGGATTCCTGAGGTCATTTGAAGCAACTTTTTCCTTTGCGAAAATTTTCTCCGAGGCTTCGTTTACGAGTTATCAACGAAAAACACTGACCAATAAGAGGCGAGCTCGGCTGGCGCGCGGCGGCCCAGCCAACGAGTGCGCGGAGCCGTCTCGCGCCAAATGATCTCGCCTCTGATTGGTCACTGTTTTTCGTTAATAACTCGTAAACAAAGCCGCGGATTGCATTTTCGCAAAGGAAAAAGTTGCTTCAAATGACCTCAGGAATCCTATACTTTCGGATTGCGAGACATTTTTGTGAAAAAATTATTTAAGTTACATATATATATATATATATATATATATATATATATATATATATATATATATATATATATATGTGTGTGTGTGTGTGTGTAGCAATAAAATCGTAAAAGAATCAAATTCACTCGCTTAGGCAATCTAGTTAAATATAAAATCTAGTTAATATAATGTTAGTCGCATTTGATTTTAACGACGTTCGAACATCGTTTTCGCCACCGATCGGAAGAAGCAACATCGTTCTCGTAAGATACCGGCAAATAATTTTGACCGTCTGGCTCCTCCGATATTAATAAAGCTTTCGAGGCGTTCGTTGAACGGTGCCCCATCGAATCTGCATTCTTCGAACGGAAAGATTA
This sequence comes from Megalopta genalis, assembly GCF_051020955.1. Classification (NCBI taxonomy): domain Eukaryota; kingdom Metazoa; phylum Arthropoda; class Insecta; order Hymenoptera; family Halictidae; genus Megalopta; species Megalopta genalis. The sequence goes on along the minus strand of NC_135019.1, from coordinate 17,874,994 downwards.
TTTGTTTCTCCGAGAGAAAGCGTACTCCGACAAACGCGAGGAATTCTTAGTCCGCCGGAGCATAAAATGATCGAGCAAGCCTGTGTTCCGTGTCACCGAGGATCTGGTTTCCCCGTGAAGTGGCGCAGAATGCAATTTCACATTTAATTGTTATCTTCTTCCGCGGCGCTAGCCGCGCTTCCGCTTTCGCCGACGGCTATGAATAAACTATTCCGGAAAAATGACGGTATTAGAACAGATCGGCGGAATCTTGTCTCCGTCGCGCTCGAACGTTTTCGTCGATCGAAAGCGAATTTCCGGTGGAACTTTCGTGTCCGGGGCAACGTAACGCGCAGATTCAAACAGAATATGAGAACACGGGAACAGGAATTCTTGAAATTAACGGATTCTACGGTGGCACGCGTTTGTGCAGCTACAAAGGCGCGGCTCAAACGCGGCGGCATCTGTTTCATCTTGAAAATGAAATTTTTGCGACGGATCGAGTGCATTTAAATGAATTGTTCTATATCGCCGGAACTGGCGCACTTTGATGACGTAAACCGGAACGGTCGTGCGAGTCGATAACGCGAATTCCACGCAATCCTACGTAATTCAGAGGTTCGATCGGGAACCGAAGGATGCGCAATTGTCCTTGAATCTTGGCGATTGACCAGGTCGTTCTTTAACTTGCAGATGAAAATCTTCATCTGGAAACCTCCTGCACCAATACTTGCACTTGGTTTTTTTTCAGTTTCAACGCCCCGTATGCTACTTAATACATTCCATTGATTCACTGTCAATTACGAGATATCCTGCGGGTTTGATACTAACCAAAAAGAGGGATTTAATTATTACTTTTTAGTTATTATTATTTTTTACTTATTATTATATGGTACCTGTTACTATTTTGTACTTATTATTATATCTTATTTTCATTATCATATTATATGCTCTTAATTATACTTAATATTATATTATTATATTATATACTTAATTATACTTAATATTATTATCATATTATATGCTCTTAATTATACTTAATATTATATTAGTATATTATATACTTAATTATACTTAATATTATTATTATATTATATGCTTAATTATACTTAATATTATTATTATTTTATATACTTAATTATACTTAATATTATTATATTATATACTCAGTTATACTTAATATTATTATTATATTATATACTTAATTATACTTAATATTATTATATTTAAAAAATATATTCACTTACATTACAGATTTAATCTCTTATTTTATTATATCTTAATCTTTCAAAAATAGGCTTTGGCGGTCAACATATTAAACAAGCGTTTCTCTAGATTATGTTGACTGATTCGGACAGTCTTGTAATGCGTTTGGAAAGCCAAGGGCGATCGCAATGACCTCGGAACTCTCGTTACAACGTATCAATTGTAAATATCCTATACGATCATCGAAAAGATAAAACTCTAAAATAACCTCGGTTTCGTTATTCGAGAAATAAGTTGGGAAATAATCTGGGAGAATTAGAATCGCAATTAGCTCTCGGTTGCGGTTGATCAACGACGTGCCAAGTTTCCACGTCGGGCACCCGCGCTGCGTTCGTCTGTTGTTCCCGGTTCCCGAGGAAATATGACTGCGGCGCGGAGAACTTACGAGGGCATTACCAAGGGGTAACCAAGATCAAACGGTGACGCGCGAGGATCACGGACGTTAGACGAGTACGTATTGCGGGCCGGGCCGGACTCGGGTCCGCTCCAGAGCGCACATAATTTCCCATCCATGTAGGTCAATCCTGATCGCAGCGACAACGACTCCGGCCGGGACGCTGGCAACTCGGATCCACCCTTTTGAAGTCCAGGATCGGTCGTCTCCTCGCGAAATTATATCCTTTCATTAATCTTCCTCTCGCCCACGCGCGAAACGATTAGCCGCACGGTAATTTCTATTACGGAATATTACTTTTCTGCTGCCATATTTACAGTATTTATTTAATTCGAACTCGAGCCATCGCGTTTATACTTTCAATTCAATAGAAACCAAGCACCGCAGTCGTGATCTAAACGAATCGAACGAATCAACGTCGTTAATTCATTTTATTTTAATCGCTCGCTATTTTCGTTTCGCGATTCGCGCCAGAGCTTAGCGTTACACGAACTGTGTTTCGGATAAATTATTCGAGTAAGTTCTTTATCTTTCGAACATTCAGCAAGCTCGAATAAATCTCTGGAGCTTAATCGTGGCCGACCGACAGGAACGTTGTGGGACAACGTGGTTGGAAAACTGGAAAATATTTAATAGAGAATCATGCATCGGCGGCGGACGTGTAATCCGGCGATTTAGTCGCGTCCGGTGTCGCAACTGACCCAGTTCATCAGAAGCAACAACCGACACGTAAGCTCGTTATTTCGAAGTCATTGGACGGATCAAGGCGGATATAATCGTAGGTTGATTGATTCGATCCACCGCGCAATTATGGCGACCAGTGGTCCGCCGCTAATATCTTATCGGAAGCCGGACCATCCTTCCCAATCAGTCTCCCAGAGCTAAATTAATTAAACGGTATCGTGTGATGATCGGTTTAGTAATCAGTAAATCAATGACGGTATCAATTAACGGGGGAGCTCGGCGAACGTTGAACACTATTTCCGCGACGTCGGTGTCACCTCGATCGATGAATCCACCGACTTTCGTAATTCTACCTCCAACCTTTCGTTTCGCACGGTTTTTGTTCAATTTCAAATCACTTTGGCAACAGTATTTCACGCGCGACGCGATATTTTGTTACTACACCGACTGTAATTCTTCATATTGTATTACGTTGGGGAATAAGTTCGTATTGTTTTTATATTTTCTTTTATTTTACAACGAGATTTTTTGCTGTTTGACAAGGTATATGATATTCATTTGACAGAGCTCTTTCTGCTCTACAAAACTGTGCTAATCGTCTTTTTGAGTAATTTAATTTTTTATTACTTTCGAGGCTTAGAAATGGAATTATCCAGAAGGTAAAAAGCAACATTTTCGACATTTTCTCTTCTTCGCTTTTCATCGAGGCGATAAAGCTGCCGAAGCAGCCCGGGACATTTGCAACGTATACGGAGAAGGTGTCGTAGGCGAGTCTACAGCACGGAAATGGTTTGCGAAGTTCAAAAATTGCGATTTTGACGTCGACGACACGCCCCGCATCGGAAGACCTTCCGAATTCGACGAAGATCGTCTCAGAGCACTTTTGAAGGAGGATGGTCACCAAACAAGTCGTGAATTGGCCGAAAAAAATGAACTGTGATCATAAAACGATTCTCAATCATCTTCGTTCAATGGGATTTGCCGAAGAATTGGGAGCCTGGGTGTCTCACGAGCTTAACGAGAACAACAAAGAAAATCGCCTTCAAATTGCTTGATAAAAACGCTGCGAACTTATTCCCCAACCTAATAATTATTATTGTTATTACAAGTTTATTTATCTCGGCGTGATCGCATTGACTGGGGCATCATTTGTAATTAAAATTGATATTGACACGAGTCAATCGTTTTCAAGGCGGACATTTGGTTGCCAGATTCATTCCATCATTTTCTTTCTTAATTTTGGCTGGTTTATAAATCCGCAAAATCTTGAATAAGTCAACAAAAAGAAAGTAATATGGCATTACTCTTAAAATCTTCCCGCCTCTTCGCCGCTCTTTTGTTGAATCATGTTTCCTATAAATGCAAAAAATCCGTCGTCTAACCGTTGGTTAGACATTCCGTTGCTCTAATTAGATACTGAGATATGTCTAATCAACGAAGTTTAAAGAAATAGGCATTTAAAGTTTTAATTTCCCAATTATTCTTTTCTATCTTTTTTCCTTTATTTCGCTTTATACATTTGTGCCCACAATTATGAAAGTGGTCTAGGTCATATATTTCTTGTGTGTGTGTGTTTCAAGATATTTAATGAATCGCATTTGAATAAATTAAAACATATTTTTACATTATGCGACATTTTAATTTATAATTTTATTAGTCTTGATTATAATGGAAATTTATTATAGATATGGAATTTTGTGTGAATTTCATAGGAAAATGTTGTTTTTAAAGCTTGATTTGACTTAGACCATTTTCAAAATTAACTGAATGTCCTATAATTGACTTAAAGTAATAAAAAATTGTGATTTTTATTTGAGCCGTTTATTTTGAAAGTGGTGTAAGTCCAATGTCATCGAAAGAAATTGTAAGTGGCGTTGCGTGGGGTATTTAGACAATAGAAGCTCAGATTCGGCATTTTGAATTTCTTTAAAAAAAAGGAACTTATACCACTTTCAAAATAAACGGTCCATTTGAAACAACAACTTTAACGAAATAATTCATAAACATTTATTAATCATTTTTAAAAAGTAATCCATTTTCATCATATAATTTTTATTATATAATTTCTTTAAATTGTTCACTTAGACCACTTTCATAATTAACACTAAATGAATTCCGTATAACGTTGCAATTACAACTACTATCTAAAGGTTCATTTTTGACGATATCGTAAAAATAACATTGAATAAATTTAGTTTAAAATCATGTCGTGTGAAATAAGTGATAAATTCATTGTTTTTTAAATTTTGACTTAGACCACTTTCATAATTATGGGCACATTTAACCGTTCGAGTCCTAGGGGTTATTCAGAAAACACGGTCGAAAAATGAACAGCATTGATAGCGCTTGTCTTAATTGATTGCGAAGAGAACCAAGCGGCGCGATAGCGCTCGTCAAGATTGACGAACAAAACAAAAAGAAAAAAAATGAAAAAATGCAACTATGCGATATACGTGCGTCACTAAAGTATGATCGTGTGCCACAAGATCTGAACAGCGCGATCGCGCTTCTCGGGACTCAAACGGTTAAAGTCACGTGAGTATCGCATCATCCGCGTTATCCTATTTGCTACGAAACAGTAGAGTATCTCGAGATCACGTTTCGTTTTTAAACGTCTCGGTATCGAATTAGAACAGCGATTTCAAGGGTGCCGCTCCAAAGACAGTCGTTTCCCCAACTAATTGTAAGACCGAGGACTGGAATCAGCGTCGACTCGGCGCAATTAGTCCGAGCCATCAAAGTCGCCAGACCCCGTAGCAACGTCCCGATATGTCCGTCCAGGGGTAATTAATCGGTAAGTCACTTAAACACGAGCCACCGACAACGCCAACAGTCTGTAATTCAGCGGGATTATCCCGATCGACGCTCGCTACTTCCGGCCGGCAGTAAATATTCGGGCAAACGGCTGTCAAATTAACCGGCGAATGGAAAGTGGCCGACAGGTATATACGGTGTGTTCGCGAGCGCTGACAGACCTCTGCAGAGACAGAGACGCTTGTATCAGCGCGGGGGGCTTGTTAATCCGCGTGAAACAGCTGCGCCCTTTCCGGCCGAACTGCGACACGCACACGCGCGAACGCGGACGCGGCCGCCGGGTTCGTGCTTCCGACCCGGTTATCGCGAGCCTAACCGGGACGCGGGTAATAGATCCGATTGGATTTTAAAGCTCTGCGGGAGAGAGCGGCGGCAGTCATCGGAGCCAGGCGGCGGCCGATTGTTACGAGGTGAAACAGTGTCGCGATCCCTGCCAGCACCGCGGGACAAGGAACGAGGGCTCGTGGAAACGCGGATAGCGGGGCGCTGGACAAGGATCGAGGATCGCGGAACAATAACTGCCGGGAATTAAAGTGCCCGGCCGCGGATTTGCGCTCGGTCGCGTTTATCGATTCGACCTCTGTCCTAAAGCTCGAGGATTGCAAGGCGATGAACTGCCGCGCGATTCCGGCCGCCGCTGGTTCACCATCCGGCGGTAGTATAACGGACAAATAGATTCTAAAAATTTTATAGATTTCAAGATGGAGTACTCTAGACCGAACTGCGACGTATACCGAAGTAATAGGAATAGAAAGGAGAGAGAGAGAGATATATATACTGGGAGTTTCCTTAAATTTTGCCCATTATTTCTTCGCGCATTGCTGTTAATCTGACGAAAAAATGTTTCGAACAGATGTTCATCGGTTCCCCGTTTGCTATACGACGAAACGATTAATTTAAAAAAATTATTATAATTATTCTTTCAATAAAAAATCAGGGTCATCCTAATTTTGTTTAAATGGCATCGCATGTTTTTTACTTCGCGTTAACGTAGCTCGTGTCAAGACGTATTCAACGACGTGCTATAGCTGATCGATGTAGTTTAACCCTTTGACTACTGTTGGCGCCTATTGGCGCCCGAAACATGTTGGCTTCCCGGTACTGTAGGCGCCTATTGGCGTCCTAATTTTTCATTTATTCGATTTAGCGGCATATAACACATTTATATTATATAAATATGAATCTGGAAGAAATTTAACATTTCGTAAATTTCATTTAAATTTAATAAAACAAATATAAACCACTTGACATACGAATAAAATGTGCATCGACGCGTCCGAAGAATACTATTTAATTTGGCTCAACTGGACACTCATGTACAAGCTCAGAAACAGGGCCTTTTCTTTTTAAAGTTACATTGCTATATAACATTCAATAGGGTTGAAGTATAGTGTTAGTGTACAACAATTAAGTAATAGTATAAAATAATAATTTAATAATTTTGTAATGTGTGATACGTCTCAAAGCATTTAGTAATATGTCGCGAAACGAGGCATATTTTACACTGCCAAGTTGTTTCACTTCTTATATTATGTTTTACGCAAACATGGCATCTTTTTGCAGCATGTTGCTTTTTATTTGTCGCGGGTATATGTTCAGGAAAATGTGTCCAATATTTTGCTTGTAACCGAGTTGGGCATTCACTTTGCGACCGTCTGCCGCGTGTCGGATAGTCCGGCAGGGACAAATTACAAAGCATGTCTTCTGCAATATTCAATCGAAAATTCACAATCGATTGCTTTTGTGAAGTAGGCAATTTGGAATATAAAACATAAGCATTGTAAATAGCTACATCAAACATATAAAAAAATATTTTTTTATATCCTTTTGCACATTTACTCATGAGGGGGAAACATGCAAGAGATTGGTCCTGCTTGTCTACACCTCCCATTCCACGATTATACTCCAGAACACAGGTCGGTTTTATTTGTCGATGCAATTTTGTTTATCGGTACTGTTAGGAGGGGGAAAGCATCTCCAACAGTCTAAACAAAACAGCATCAATGCACGACCGAAACAATTAAAGAATCTAATAATGAAATGCACGGCGCTCGCCGAATACAGTTCTTGACGTCTTGGAGACGTCAAAGTCTACAATGGCACATGAAGTAAATGACGTCTCCCAGACGTCATTGTATGTCAAGTGGTTAAGAAGATACAGCTTAGATGAAACTAATGGATATAAATTAAAAGGTAAAGATACTAACAACGAACCTTTTCGTTTGACGCAAAAGCATTTTCCGTCTCCATATGAAAGCAATACAGCAATTCGGAAAAGTGCAGGGCGTAAATGTGTAGTGTGTGTAAAAGATGATAAGACAAAGGTTACACATTACGAATGCAAAAAATGTAATGTAGGATTATGTGTTCATCCATGTTTTGAAATGTATCGCACGTTATTATATTACTAAATTTGATTATTAAATATTGTAAAAAAAGCTTGAAATTAATGTTCACTTCAAGTAATATTGGTTTCATGTAATAGGATTCAGTATTTTGAATATTTTAATATACTTCTTCAGAAATGCATGTCTAACGAAAAACTTCGCCGTACCCAGTGGACGTCGCGAGTAAATTCGTACCGTACCGTACGGTCGGTGCGTGCCAAAGTCTGCCATAGCCAAAGGCTTAAAATAAAGAAATTTTCATCCTCAATTGTTTCTGCAGATTCAACTGAAATTTCTCGGTTCAAGGTCACCCAAAGATCATGCTCTAGCACGCTGTTGATTTCGTCTTGACATAAGCTACATTACATACACGAAGTAAAAATTATACAATGCCATTTTAAACAATTAAGGTGACCCCAATTTTTCATTTAAAAAATAACAATTTTTTAAAATTAAAAATTTTATCGTATAGCAAACAGGAAACCGATAAATGTTTGTTGTAAACATCTTTTTCGTCAGGTCAACAGAAGTGCGCAGAAGTATGTGGACAAAGGTTAAAGAAACGCCCTTTATATATTTTTATACAGGGCGACCCAGCATCGGCGGTACAAAAGACAAATCGAAAAAAAGACAAATCGAAAATAAAAAGAATAAAATAAAATGTTATATTCGAGGCTTCGTTGGTCGAGAAAATCGACTTTGAATATCCCGATTTTCATTGCCATTGATTTCTCTTAAGAGCGGCGCCCGGTGACGGTGAATGGGATCGAGGAACCCATTGTTCCAGGCCAGGAAGAATAATACTTGTTACCAACACTTGACCTACATCGTCCTCGTCGCGCTTCGGGCGATGCGTGCGTCTTCGTCGGCGCATCCGGTGCGCGCTATTAAACCACGCTGTTCGCACGTTCGTCGCGTCGTTGGCCGATTAATAACACCGTCCGACAAAATCAAACTTTTTTTCTGGGTTCCTATAGCCACTATGAAATTCTTGCAGAGCTTCACTCCCTGAACAAGAATCCGAAAACCGAATTGCTCCATCACCCTCAGTTTTTTAAATAAACGAACTTTTGTAAAAACCCAAAATTTTCGACAAAAATGAGGTATCGCGTGAAAAGTACAAACGTTAGAAAGTTCTAATCGGTGTTAAAAGATAGAGGAGAGTTTCCCGAATATAGTGGCATGCAATTTATTAATTGGATCCCTCCTTTGGTGTAGGTTACCCATAGTTTCGGCCCTGTTTTGTTTCAAATTTGTTAAATAACTGTGGTATATTGAGGGTATATAATTAAGCAAGTCCATCATGTCTTCGTATTTTGCTGAAGAAACAGGCCGAGATCCAGCGTATAACATAAATATATATAATATATATTTTATATATTTATAATATATATAATTTACAAAACTGCACTATTCTTTCGCACTTGTAAAAATAAGTCCAGTGTGATCACAACATTTTTAAAAATACTGAAAATAATTCAAAACAATGCTTCACACACACTTATCACACGTTTCTATTTCTTTTACACTAAGCCCCGCAATTAATTTCCTGAGTACAGCGACTTACGCCACTTTCAAAATAAACATGTTTGTTATACCATTAATTAGCAAAACTTCTCTCGAACAAATCTCAATAGTTCTCAACTTATTGATCGCAAACTTTTTTTAAATGAAAAGATACCGTTCAATTGTAATCAGTGTTACCATTAACTCGATTTTTTTGAAAAAGTGACTTTCAAAACAAACGGCTCATATAAAGGATCGGAGATCGATGCGGGGGAAGAGAATGGGCTTGACGGAAGGGATCTCGCGCGGGCGAGGAACAGCCGAGATCCAGCCGAGTTCCAGCCGTTCTCGCCGGCGAAATTAAAGCACTGACAGGCATCGTAACAAATGGTTTTATTACGGTGTATAGGCTGTAACCGGGCGGATGTTACGGGTTAATATTCGAGGAGGTGTAAAGGATAGAGATTGATCGTCGGGTAATGGCTCTACTTCAGAAATTGAACGGCGATGCCGTTACGAGGCTATAGAACCCGGCATCTCGCGAAATTTCCCGACGTATTACGCTCCCTTTAATTGATAAAATATTGCCGCCTCATCGAGCGCGATCCTCTCGCCCCTCCCTCGTCCTTCCGTTTCGTCCTTCTATTAGTTCATAATTAATGTTTCATCGGAGTTCCAGGCTCAGACAGCGTGATTATTAATTCCTGTTTGCTGCACTGGCAATTGCGGTGTTAATAGATCGCGGACTTTTTTATACGTTCATTATACGATATTTCGAAATGCGAGAGAACTTTAAAATTAAAAATTTAATTAAAATTTTAAGTCCAGTAATCGTGTATATAGGGTGTACGCAAAGGCTGGGACTAAGTTAATACTATGTATTACCGAGGTTGAACAGATGAAATAGGTTCGTATGAAGTTTTGTCTGAAAATGCTTTGTCGAAAAGATGATCGAATTTATGAATTGCAACAACCAGTTGCCAGGTAGAAAGTTCTTTCTTTAACTATTTTACTAACATGAAAATAATACAAGGTCACTTTTAGATACTATTAATCTGTCTTCTGTTTTAAATTCGATCTACTCGTTCTTCACATAAACGCATAAAATCTACAATCTAGATATAAGCGTTCAAAATACAGGGAGTCCCGAAAATGTCTTGCAATCCGGAAATGGGAGGTTTCTGAGGTCACTTGAAGCAACTTCTTCCTTTGCGAAAACTTTCTTCGAGGCTTCGTTTACGAGTTATCAACGAAAAACACTGACCAATAAGGGGCGAGCTCGGCTGGCGCGCGGCGGCCCAGCCAACGAGTGCGCGGAGCCCAGTTCCGCTCATTGGCTCGGCCGTCTCGCGCCAAATGATCTCGCCTTTGATTGGTCACTGTTTTTCGTTAATAACTCGTAAACGAAGCCGCGGATTGCATTTTCGCTAAGGAAAAATTTGCTTCGAATGATCTCAGGAATCCTCTACTCTCGGATTGCGAGACATTATTGGGACACCCTGTATATACGATCGTTGGTTTATAAAAATACAGAATGCATTTATTATTATTTCTTTTATTTATTATTATTTCATTTTATTATTATTATTTTTTATTTTTATTATTATTTTTATTTATAATTATGTTTGAAAGAGTTCGGTAATCATCGATTCAACGAACGAAGCCTGCATTCTTGCAGTGGCAGGAATTTTTGAACGTTTCTTAAAACTGCCACAATAAATCATAAATATCTTTAAAAGCTTGCATCCTTTCGATAAAGCTTTCTCGGACATAAGTTAACACGTACTATAAGTTTGATCCTAACCTCTCGGAGCACCCTGTACGCGGACAGCATTTTTCATTTATTTCTGCCGGAATAAATCTTTTCCTATTTCTTGCATTAAATTATGAACAAGTGAACTTTCCGCGAGTCTAACGAGGCTCTTTGAAAATCATAACAATTTCCCTGGATTGTTTCATGAAAATTTATATGTCTGCATAAAGATCCATAGAAAAGTCTTCGGGAAAATTATAAAACTAGGACGGGATTGAATACAGCATTATATCACTTTCAATTCGCCGAGGCCGTACACGAAGGAAATGGAATTTAATTAAAATTCCTTTGAATTTTCCCTCGAAACATATGAATCTGTATAAAATTCTGCAGTCCGGTTATTGCATGGTGTTGACATTCCAATGCGCCGGTTTTCAATGAAATTTATCAATAATTTCAAACGGAAGGTCCGATTCAATTCCGACGCCCATTGTTCCGGTTGCTTTCCGGGACTGTTCTTAATATCTCCTGATTTAATATCGAACATTGAAATAAAGCTCTCCATTGTTCCGCGGGTGCTTTTCAAGATGATTTTCAATTTCTCTTGATACAATACCGTACGTTGAAACAGAAACGAGATAAAGAGAGCCCCTCGAACGAAGAGATAAATTCATTTCCGATCAAGAACTGCGGTCGAATCGAACCGGACCACTCCCGTCCAGCGAAAACGTTACGCTTTCCCCATCGACGTTTTCGTGAAATATACTTCGAAAGCCGCCGCGGGCAAGACGCGTCAGATATTAAGCGCGTGGATTCCCGATACCAATTAACGAAGAAATGAATTACAATGCGTCAAGGGGAATCAAACGGAGCTCCGAGGCGCGGCGTGCCGGGGCTCGTCGAAAAAGCATGTCGGCGCGGCGACCGTTCCACGTGGTATTCTCAAAGAAACCAACGAAGATCGAGGCTCCATATATCAGTTCGCCGTAAATTAAACTCGCAGAACCTTTGGCGGATAGAGAATTAGAAGGGCAATGCATCAGTTCGGGAAACCAATTACATCGAATTAGAGAATTTTGTGATATTCCCGGCGGGGACCGAGAAGAAGAGGCTGGGATCCACGGATTAAGCCGGTCCTAATTAAATTGCAGAACGCTACGGTGTCTCGAGCAACGCGACCAATTATCTTGTCTGTTCTACGAACATTCCGCCCGTCGTAACTTATCGAAATCATTTCGAATCGAAACTACTGACTGGAGTGCTTTCAGTATGTGGAGACTGCTTTGCAGTAAAAATTAGCATCGCCAAAAACATGTTGATCGCATCGGTTCGACGTTAGATCTGCTATCACAGCTGGATTAAATCGTCGACTCCGTATTATTTATTCTTGAATAATTCAAATCATGAAGGTATTTTTATCTTTTTGGTAAAAGTCGCTACGATAACAGTGGCTCGATTTTTTGTTGGAAAAATAATAACTTTTCAAATTCAATAGTTTATCATGCAGCCGACAGAAAACCGAGAAACTTCTGTTGGAAACATTCTTTTTTTCGTATTCAATGGTACCGCGAAGAAATGTGTGCAAAAGTTAACGAAACACCCTGTAGAATGATATGAAGAGATTAGATGAATTATTAGTGGACTTAGAAATATTTTTCTACCGCGAAAAGATCTAAATATTTTTCATGAAATATGTAAATATTTTCAATATTCAACATAAAATATATAAACATTTTTCATACTTAATATGAAACACCTAAATATTTTTGATATTTAATATAAAGTATCTAGATATTTTTAATATTCAGTATAAAATATCTAGATATTTTTAATATTCAATATAAAATATTTAAATATTTTTACGTTTAACACAAAATATCTAAATATTTTTCGTATTCAACATAAAATGTCTAAATATTTTTCACACTTAATTTGAGAAATACCTAAATATTTTTAGTATTCAATATAATGTATGTAAATATTTTTAATATTCAATATAAAATATCTAAATATTGTTAATATTCAATATAAAGTATCTAAATATTTCTAATATTCAATATAAAATATCTAAATATTTTTAATATTCAATATAAAATTACTAAATAGTTTTAATATTCAATATAAAATATTTAAATATTTTCATGTTTAACACAAAATATCTAAATATTTCTCGTATTCGATATAAAATATCTAAATATTTCTCGTATTCGATATAAAATATCTAAATATTCTTCGTACTCAATATAAAATGTCTAAATATATTTCATATTTTTCATATTTTTCTCCCAGGAGATCATCGGCGCCAGAGAATCGAGAATTGCGGCGGTTTCGAAGGCAACGATAGGCCTCCGGGGTCGGCAGCTCGGATATCCCGTGTCCTGGCGCGCAGCGTTTTTTAATCGGCCGGTCGCGTCAGGGAAATTGATCGTGAGTCGCGTCTGATATTCGCAACGTAGCGCCTCCGACGACGATATTTTAATAAACGCCGGAAGGTGAAATATGCGTTCCGTATCCGCGAGCAGCGAGAACGGTAGCCGGCGCGGCGCGGTGCGTCGCTCCCGCGGCGAGATTAATTGCGGTGCGGGGCCGCGAGAGGACATCCGACAGCGGATCCCCGGAGGGGAAAGGGTGGATTTTTCGTCGGCTCGCCCGTTGCTCCGACAAGAGACAGAGAGAGAGAGAGAGAGAGAGAGAGAGAGAGAGAGAGAGAGAGAGAGAGAGAGAGAGAGAGAGAGAGAGACGGTCTTTCGATATTGGCGTGGAAACGCGGACCGGGTACGTGCTCAGATACGAGCCACTCGTCGCTGATGGAACCGAATTTCTAGATAGAAGCTCGAGGACCCGGCGCGCTCGTCTTGGCGGGCGGGCCAATCGCCGGGAATCGGGAATCGAGAATCGAGAATCGGGGATCGAGAATCGGGGATACAGAAATTGGGAAACGCGCGGTGAATTCGATGATCTGCTCCGTCGAGAATCGACCATGCTGTGGCCCCCTCTAATTTTAGTGCCCGATGCCCGGCACAAACCTGCATTCTACCTGCGAAAGTTTCTTTGTAATCGAAACCGTAAGCTTACGTGACTAGACTGGACTATCGCGCGGTTATGGCAACAGCGGGTTGATCGAATGTAAAGCAGTACGGGCGTTTGAACAATTTTGAAATCATTCTGCAGGATTTTCGGCTCGTTACGAACTGTAAGAACGATGCAAATAATAACTATAATAATTGAATTATAAATATATGTAAATATATTATAAATATAATAATTACAGCAACTATAACGTAATAACCGATGTAAATATAATCTTGTAATTAATGGAGACAATTTTTGTTTTGCATAGAAACCCGCGGCGATTTTAAACAATTTCTTTAATTTTTAATTCCATTTTGTTTGTTGTGTAAACGGTGCGGACCTTTTGTTATAGAAAGTGTGACAATAGCTGTGTAATAATAAATATCTAATAATAGCTATGTAGCAATAATAACTAGTGTAACAATAACTATATAATAGTAATTATGCATTAACACGAGTGTATAACAACAATAATGAGAATTACAATGATGGTAATAACAACAGCTATGTAATAATAAATATGTAATAATAGCTATATAGCAATAATAACTAGTGTAACAATAACTATATAATAGTAATTATGCACTAACACGAGTGTATAACAACAATAATGAGAATTACAATGATGGTAATAACAACAGCTATGTAATAGTAAATATGTAATAATAGTTATGTAGCAATAATAATTAGTGTAACAATAACTATATAATAGTAATTATGCACTAACACGAGTGTATAACAACAATAATGAGAATCACAATGATGGTAATAACAACAGCTATGTAATAGTAAATATGTAATAATAGTTATGTAGCAATAATAACTAGTGTAACAATAACTATATAATAGTAATTATGCATTAACACGAGTATATAACAACAATAATGAGAATTAGAATGATGGTAATAACAACAGCTATGTAATAGTAAATATGTAATAATAGTTATGTAGCAATAATAACTAGTGTAACAATAACTATATAATATTAATTATGCACTAACACGAGTGTATAACAACAATAATGAGAATTAGAATGATGGTAATAACTATATTGCGGATCTTTACGCAAAATAAAAATAGTAGATCCCTTTGCAATACAGAGTACAATAAAAAATAAGATATAAAGAGATGTAGAAAGGAGTAGTATACATGTAAAGTACGAAACATGTAACATCGCGCAGTGGAAAATAACGTGTATGGTCAGACATGCTGCCAATCTGCCAACGCCGAAGAAAAACAAACATCTGAGCCGCAGTTCGAGGATCGAGAATCGTTGAGACACGGTTTCGTAATTCTGTTTAGCGCGATGAAGAATTTTCGAAACTAAAATTCCGGGTCTTCGCGATCGTTGCGCTCATCCTCGATTTTTCTCTGGTCAATGGCAACGCGCTCGGCAACACGGTTCCTCGAGTGCACGGTTGTAACTCGCTCGAGTGAATGACACGGGCATTCGGTTTTCTCGCAGCGATTCCGTTCCTGGCGCGAGCGCGTAACGCAAAAAACCAAACGGAACGAATTGGAGAGAAACGCTCGCCCGGACACGCCTCGTCTCGCCACACTGTTGTAACGAGTACAATAGATGAAAAGAAATAAAAAATCAATTTTCTGTTAAAATAGTGACGAATTAATACTATTAGTATCTTAATTATATTTATCTTCTACACAGACAGAGTGTTACGCCTAACTGAGAATAGTGAAATATCTAATAGATCCAAGCTACGAAAATAATGTTTACACAAATAGTGTTCGGTATAAAGAGATGTTTTAGGTAGTATCAATAATTTTTGTCCGCTGAAGAACTAGCATAAGCTGAACTTTCCCACATTGAGCTCCGAGTGAGCAGTAACAGTGTTCTGGAACTTCTGGAACTTCTCTGGAACCTTTCTGGGACTTTCTGGAACTTTTCTGGAAATTTTGTGTAACATTTCTGGAACCTCCCTGGAACCATTCTGGAACCTTTCTGGAATCTTTCTGGAACTTTTCTGGAACATTTCTGGAACATTTCTGGAACCATTCTGAAACCATTCTGGAACCATTCTGAAACCATTCTGGAACCTTTCTGGAACCTTTCTGGAACTTTTCTGGAACCTTTCTGGAACCTTTTTGGAACTTGTGGTTTTAGTTTGTTCGATCTATTCCGAGATATTTCACTGTTCTCAATTAGGCGTGACACCCTGTATATTATTTTTAACATAATTTTCGACATAAAACAATTAAGTAATATAATAAGTAAGAAATATATAATAATATAAAATAAAACAGTTTCAACTTGTCTACGAAACAGAAATAAATAATTTATATATTCAACAGAATTTCACTTAGAAAATATTAACCTACATATAACGTAAATCAGCTTGCTCCTAAATTACGTTGTCCTTATGTCGGAGGTGTGTTAATCTAACCTATTCGATGGAAGCAAATACGAAATTTTGGAAATCGATTTGTGAATTTTCGTACGCCAAACGTCGCGCCGTGCGCGCATCGCGGGGAAAACAGACGGCGCAAACCGGTCGCGATTTCTATTTTTCGGCCGACCTTTTTTCCCCGCGTTTGTAACCGAAACGTAAAAAAAAAGAAAGCGGATCCATTTTGGTTCTTATGGTCGCGCGCGACAACAAATTTCCATAGAAATATCCGGGACGCGCGAGCGGGTTGATACGCGACGAGCCTTGTCCGCGCCGCCACGCCGGATTTATGAAACACTGCGGCCCATTTTCCCCCGCGACTATTTTGTACATTTAAATCCGACGAACTTTAACTTGCAAATGTCGCGGCGCGGCCGGTCCCGCATTTAAATACTCGAAATTTGAATAGTTCGCGCGACGATTAAGAAAAATGTCCGCGCGGCCGGACCGTCGGTCACACCGCGGCCATTCCGCTCGGCGGAAAGCGTTTTTTGTCTCCGCGGGCTTTTTGCCCTATTTCTGGCCACCGCGAAAAATGTGCTCGAATTTCCGCCGAAAAGAGCAACTATTTCGAGAGCCTTGCTCCGCTGGAATGGCCGCAGGAAATTCTGGGGAAATAATAAGATAGCCGGGGCTTTCTGGGATTTCATGAACGCCGGTGCTTCAGCCGAGAACGGATGGTTAATGTTAATTGAACGCGACACTTTGTAAGCTTAAGGAATTATGACCTCTCGCGCGGACGCGTAATGCTCCGATATTTCGGCGAATTCCTTCCTCGGCCATGATAATCGCGCAGAAACAAGTTTTAGAAATTTAAATGGAATCAGTTCGTACGACGTGGTTAGCCGCGCGTGCTGTGTCTTCGACATTAAAATATGTGGATCAAGTACTTCTCACTTGGAGTGCCGGCACACTTTTCATTTACGGTACAATAAAACCGCGACGTAAAATCGCCGACCAACTTTACAGAGGCCATTGTAAAGAGGAAACTTCCCTTTGCGAGGCCACATTGTAGCGAATCTGGAAAAAAAGAAATGTTTAAACGACGCGAAATTCGTGAAAATTCTGCTTTTGTAAAATTTCCAGAAAATTTACTTCCGTTTCTAATTATTTTTACACACCGGGAGCAAGATCTTTGACGAAATCGACTTCACGGCCGTGAAAGCAAAGACTTTGCTCTTTGAAACGTGCACAGACAGGATGTTTCACAATCTTTTCAAACGAAGTTACACAAGTTCAAAGGTCGTTAATTCGTCGCGTAAAATTCTGTGAAAATAAATCCGTTCAGTTTCGCCGAGATTTTCAAAGCGCCAGCTTATCAACGGAGAGTCGAGCATTATTTAAATTATTTCGAATAAATATTTAATCTAAGATAATTATACGAATAAATTATTCGATCTATTTGTTCGAATGAACTTTTCTTCGAATATAAACTTGTTCCAATGAATTCTTATTCGAATAAAATCTTATTCGGATAAATTTGTATTTAGATAAGTTGTTATTCGATCGAATATTTATTCCACAATGTCGAATTCGTTACCCGAACAAAATTTCGGCTCTCTTTGATTCGTGATTTCACAAGATGCAGCTAGCACTGTTCCGTACAAAATCGTTACTGCAATGTCTATAACTTCAATCGAAATGTTTCCAAAAAATTTGAACGCACGGAAATAATTGGAACACTGATGTAAATAATGGAGAACGACAGTAAACACGAAACAGGAGTCCGACAAGGAAAATTCTGTGCGCCAGCAAAAGCGTTCAATTAAGCGGAAGGATCGACGAGAAGGATAAACGGTCGATCGGGATCACGATCGGAGAAGGAACTTCCGGTCGCCGAGCTTATCTTGTTGAGTGAGTCGAGTCGCGCCGAGCTTGTCACGCTGAATGAGTCGAGTCACGCCGAAGTGAGTCGAGTCGCGCCGAAGTGAGTCGAGTCGCGCTGAGCTTGTCTCGCCGAGGGAGCAAGTCGCGCCGAGTTTGTTACGTTGAGTAAGTCGAGTCGCGCCGAACTGAGTCGAGTCGCGCCGAAGGAGTCGAGTCGCGCCGAAGGAGTCGAGTCGCGCCGACTTGAGTCGAGTAACGCCGCGCCGAGGGAGTCGAGTCGCGCCGATATGAGTCGAGTTTCGCCGAGCTTGTCTCGTCGAGTGAGTCGAGTTGCGCGAAGTGAGTCGAGTTTCGCCGAGGGACACACGTGGGGAAAATTTATCCAATAAACGGAGCCGCGATACTGCCAGAGAAGCAATTTCTGAATTCTATTTCTCGCGCTGTTCCCCGATGCAACGTGTGCGTACATCAGAGAAGCTCCGGACGCGTGCGGACGATTCAAGTTATCTGCGAGCCTCCGCCACCGTCGTCTAATATATAACCGTATTACACCGTATACGACTCGTACAGCATGGGTCACGCTTGATAAGCTGCCCCTCGCGAATGGGATATGCCCGATAGATCGTAAACGGACGCGAACGACTGCAAACATAACGCAGTGAAATTTCACCGGCAAGCGCCATTAAAATCGCGCTGCGAACGCGTGAAACGCGTTTCACAGCTAAATGGCGAGATACTTCTGCGTCCTGCGTCCTACACTGTAATTCGGGGGGATACAATCCTCGCTTCGTTCCCGAAGTGACTGCTGTTCGCGGGATTTAGATTCTTCGGGACGTCGTTTGCCGGGTTAATTGCAATTGAACGCGATTTTATTAACGCCGGAACTACCGAGCCTTAAACACGGTTCATGTTTATTGTTCTGTAATAATGGCAAAATTAGATTTACTTATTAAAGTTAGGGAGCTGGAGAGAAATAGATTTTTTAAGCAGCAAATACACCAAATATTTTTATGTTCTCATGTAATGCAGAATTTGGCAAATTAAATTTTTTTCCTGATGTTTCGTGAACTTCCGTCTTTTACACGTTTAATTTTAACGAATAAATAATTGATTAAATTTAAATGAAAGAATTTGATACGACTTATCGATAAATATAAAATTAACTATGCTTGAAAATAAACAAAGGACACGATAATTGGCTAATCCACAGTGAAAGCAGGAGTTAAATAAAAATAAATTGTTTCTTTTGATTATTTTGATAAGTTGCAAATAGCGTGACAGTGTTATTAAATTCTTCCCGTATCTTCGCAATTTGATATTTCAGCTACACAATTTTGCCAAAAATCCGTAAAATCCGCAGTCTACTAATAGCCGAAGCAGTTCGTGCGACGTCGAACGCATAGAAAAAGAAAAACGACGAGCGTCGAGTAAAAACTTGGAGCACTGTTAAAGCTACAATGTGGCGGATAATCGAAACTTCGCGTCTCGTAGAACGGACCGCTTGCCACATTTTCGACTGAGAACGCTTTTCTACGGAGCCGATCACGAGCGAACGGTGGGCCGTGAGCGTCGTCCTAATTAAACGGTTCGAAATGAGCAGCGGTGTAATCGGTGAAGAAGATCCCCAGTTTCGAAAGACAGTGTCCCCTGGAACGGGGTAACGTTTTTGCCGGTGGAACGGGGCGAAACGAAGGGAACGGGTAGCCGGTATTCTTAATAGCACTTCGTCCTGATTAAAATGTGCGGAACAGCCGAGCGCCGCGCCGCTCCGCCAATTGGACGGCTGTTGTTTCGCATTGTTTAACGAGCACTCGGCTGCTGCCAGCCACTCCGACCCGGAGCTCTGCTTCTCGCAAAAATTAGCTTCGAAATCTGTTAAGGCAACGGCGCGGCTCCGCTTCGCTCGCGGCTCACCAATTCTATCTTGCCAATCCGAACGGCCCTGCCGTGCAACGACAGAAATATTAACGCTAAACCTACCAAACAGTAATACTAACTGGCATGTACTGCTTCGCAAGAGTGAGAAGACCGAATTTATTTGGAATTTGTAATGTTTTTATTATAAAACTTGCTGCAATAATAGAACTTATTCAAGCGTTTTCCACGAAAGAGTCTCGGAATTTTGCAAAATTGCAAAATAAGAAAGCAGTCACTTTGACCGCGGTAGGTTTAGTGTTAAAACTTCCAGCAACGCGAAAATCTCTGCAAAAGTTATCGTCGAACATAATACGGGGAACGTCTACGATTTCGGAATCTCGCCGGAATTGTTCCGCGAAGATCAAACCCGATGGTGGTTACGCTACGGAGAAAAGTTTTCGGACCGTTCCGAGATGTTTTCGAACGTTGAAAGGTCTCGCGCGAAGCGGTGTTCCCGGCGATTGTGAATATTTATTGGATGTGCTGGGAAATGCCAGGGCGTAGTCTATTTTGTTGCGTTCGACCGTGTATTCCAGGGAAATCACTGATTCGAGAGGCTGACATTTCAATAGACCAACATCTCTGCCAACCACTGCCATTTTTACGCGCTCGGAGTTCGTCGGTGCACACGATCCGCGAAAGGTTAAAGTATTATAATTAGATCGCGGGCTACCGTGTATTTCTTTGTATTTACAGGCTGTCCCAGGTTTTAACGTTCAAACTTTGTCAGTATGTTATGTAAACATAGGTCATATAGAGCTTTATTAACACATTAACACGTTCCGTGCCACGTGTACCATCGATGGTACACGCTTGCATGTTTACTTAGTGAACTGAATAAATTGTTTACAAGAAATTTAGAACCGAAGAATCAATTTCCACCGCAAGAATGGGCGTTGATAAGTTTTTGTTACGTTGTTATGTGTACGAGAATTAATAATTGCACGTAATACATCAAGTTTTAGTAAAATATCAAAGGGTGAAGATTCGAGTAAAAAAAGCTCGGCACGGAATATGTTAAGGGCGGGGGATCTTGACGAAAGTATGCTAGGTAACGCGGCGACCGCCCCGCCTCGTTTTTCGTCCTACAGCGGGCGATATTTTGTGTAATCATAAAAAAATGTGGACTTAAAAAAGTTTATTTAAACTCTTAAAACTAAAAGAAATATTAAAAAAGAACTAAACACTAATTACAAAAAATGTTTTAAAGTACATATTTATGAGAAGTCCAGACAAATCGTAGTACTACGACTCTCGCCTTTAATGTGTTAAGAAATTATAACAAAAATTCGTTCAATGAAATGAAAGAGAATAGAAACGAAATTCGCATGGTCATAAATTCGATCTTCGATCGATGTCAATCATGTATTTGTCAACAACGGTAGACATTTTGAAATGTATTCATAAACACAGCTTACATAAACACACACGGCATGCCAATGCTCTATTCAAGCCAATGCTCGCAGTAACAGCAAGTTGATTACTATTCCTCTATTCTGAATTTTTGTTATAACTTCTTAATAAAGCTTTATATGACATTCTATATAACATTTTTTTTTCTTACTTCGTGCCATAGAACACACTGACAAAGTTTGAACATTAAAACCTGGGACACCCTGTATATTGTTATTCGACTATCTAGTTTCGTGCAATAAATTCAATTAAATTTTCACACGTTTCATTGAACTGGGCTGTATAGGGCTGACTAATGTCTCTAAAGAATATACCTTAAAAAATCTATACGCTCCATGCGTGTATCTGGATTTGCAGAATAACCTTCTTCTAGAGGTTAATGTTGCTTAATAAAAAAATAACAACGACAACAATGAATAATTGGAAAGCCTAAATTTCGTATACAATTTCGACGAATAAATTAAAGCAATGTTCGAAAGTCGAATGTCGGGAAAATTGTTACGTCGGAAGTATCTCGCTCGCTCCGATAATTTTTTAAACACGCTCAAATCTTCGTAACGTTAATGAAATATATACCGTCGTATTTGAGAGACTCTATAGTATCATTCTACGCAAAAATGATTCGCATGGCTTTCTCGGTTAAAGCAGGAAAAATTCTGAAACTTGAAAATTTGACTTTTTGTCTCCAAGCGCTTCGAGGTTTATAAAAATGATTTCTCGGTCATCGAAACGAAAATTTAACGTTGCACGGTGTAATTAATGAGTATCCAAGGATACGGCAGCCTGATTTCCCATGGTTGGCTGTGTCCGCGAGCCGAGTTTCTCAGAAAAAGCGTCGTTGCGGAGAGCCGACGCGACGGCGAACGTGAATGGGGTCGTTTGCATGCGGCTATCATCAAATTTGCGTTATTCTTCTGCATCGCGAGGAGCGAATAGGATCGTAAGAGGGAATCTGTATTATTGGCTGGATGGTTGTAAGCGCGGCAGGCTCCTTATACGCGTTTTGAGCACGCCGGAATGGATATTTCCAAACGACCGTCACGTTACTACGATACTACGATACGACATAGCAATTCCGAATAAGCTTTCGTCCCCGGCTAACGACGCTGGAATTTCTTTCCAACGGCGGCCGCGATCACGCCCGGACGTGCAGGATAGGCTGGGGCTAACAGTCCCGCCTGCGAAATCTCCATTCGTAAAACTGGAAACCGAACGAGTAAGTTCGATTCAACGAGTAAATATAATCGATTCGATATGTATTTTCTTCGATAAACATTTTTGCTATTATTTAATAATAATAATAGCTTTATTGATCCACAGGAGAACTCGATGTTACTGTTATTAGAATAATAATGCAGCAGTCACAGAAGGACGGATAAAATACAAAGAGTTGAAGAAAATGGAACTTGGGATTTAAAACTTAAAACTTAAAACTTAAAACTTGAAACTTGATCGAAGCTCGAAGCTCGGAGCTTGAAGCTGTGAGCTCGAAGCTCGAAGCTCGAAACTTGAAGCTCGATGTTCAAAGCTCGAAGCTCGAAACTCAAAGCTTGAAGCTCGATGCTCAAAGCTTGAAGCTTGAAACTCGAAGCTTGAAGCTTAAAACTTGAAACTTGAAATTTGAAACTCGAAGATCGAAGCTCGAAGCTCGAAGCTCGAAGCTCGAAACTCAAAGCTTGAAGCTCGATACTCAAAGCTTGAAGCTTGAAACTCGATGCTTGAAGCTTAAAACTTGAAACTTGATATTTGAAACTCGAAGCTCGAAGCTCGAAGTTCGAAGCTCGAAGCTCGAAGCTCGAAGTTCGAAGCTCGAAGCTCGAAACTCAAAGCTTGAAGCTCGATGTTCAAAGCTTGAAGCTTGAAACTCGATGCTTGAAGCTTAAAACTTGAAACTTGATATTTGAAACTCGAAGCTCGAAGCTCGAAGCTCGAAGCTCGAAGCTCGAAGCTCGAAGCTCGAAACTCAAAGCTTGAAGCTCGATGCTCAAAGCTTGAAGCTTGAAACTTGAAGCTTGAAGGTTAAAACTTGAAACTTGAAATTTGAAACTCGAAGCTCGAAGCTCGAAACTCGAAACTCGAAGCTCGAAGCTCGAAGCTTGAAGCGTGGTACTTGACACTTGAAACTTGAAAGTTGGAACTTAAAACTTGAAACTAAAAGCTTCAGTATTTAAGTATACAACCCTCTTCGAAACTCTTTATAAAATTATTCTTCCAATGAAATATTCGCGTACTATTTTTGTTTTTTATACCCAACGAAATATATTGGTTTCATTCTTTGTAACACAAGCTCCAATGTATATTACTTCGATTCTAATAAATCTACGCTGTATCTACTCTAAACGGATATTTGAAAATATTCCTTATATGCGAAACTGAGAAATACTACGAATCTTGAACAGCTATCTCGTTTGAATAAAAGTCCCTCCATTTCTCTTCATTTGAAACGTAACTATCTCTGGTTGCAAAGTCCGTGGACTACCTAACTCAGTGAATGTTCTTTTTAACGAACTTCGTCAAAGCGAAGCAGAAATAGCGAAGTTGCGTGCACGATGACGAAGTATCTTTTCAGATTGTGTTCACGGAAGTTTGCGCGCGTTGGCCTCCGGGTAAAAAGAGGTGACTTTTGGCCGCGGCATTGGGGTACGCGCGTGTGCGTCGGGGGAGGTCGGATATCGGCTTTGAAGCGTTCTAACGTCAAGCCACAATGCGTGGACGTGCCGAATCCGCGTGTTTGCTGACCTATGTTCGACAGCTTTGACGCGTCCCTGTTGGGACGACGCGGACACCGGGGATCAAATCTGGAGATGAGCAAACCGCTGTCTCACCACACCACACCACGACCGATTCAGGATTGCCGCTATCCAATCCTGTACGGGGTTAGGTATCGATGTATACGACCGAGTTACGATGCTGATAACGTCGATGTCGTATTACTCTGGATATAGCGGAGGGGATCGCTTACTCGCACGTGTACGATAATATGCTCGGACAAAGCGATACCTTGATACCGGTCGCTGTTCACCGTTCTACAATGAGCTCAAGTAATCACTCCGTCGCGTCGGCGTCGCGCGACCTGATAATTAGTACGATGTCGTTGATACAGGGGCGGATAACATTTTATTACGAGCGACCGATAACAGATCAGAACTTGATTATGGTAAATATTTATTCGACGGAGCACGAACAATGTTCAACTCGAATAATTAGCGATCCTTAATTCGAATAATTAGTAATCGTTTGTTAACGTTCAAATACACGATGGAAGCAGGAAAATTCAATGTCTACTTTGAAATTGAACAATTTATTGCGAGCCAAACGGGACGACGAAGGTACATACGCCTCTTTTAAAATCTCCGTTATCATAGCAATTCGAACTTCTATTTTATAGCTTTCCTTTTATCGTACCGTTCTCTTTTCTTTTCGCTTTATTTCTTTTAATTTGCTATTTGTGCGACTTAATGTCGAACAATAGTAACGTAGGGATTTGTTTCCGTTGATCGAGTAAATATTGAGTTGGGGAATAAGTTCGTAGCGTTTTTATTTGAAGGCGATTTTCTTTGTTGTTTTTGTTAAGCTCGTGAGGCACCCAGGCTCCCAATTTTTCGGCAAATCCGAAAGCAGCGAAAGCGTTCGTCGTTGTCGAGGAATACATGCGTTTGAAACAGGAAACGTTTTAGCAACGAAAAATTGGTGTGCTCTAATTTCATCTGATGATAGATAATGATAGAGTTATTTCAAACTCTTTGGTCTTGAATTGGTCTTTGGTTTGTAGACGTGACATATCTTAATCTATTGGGTTGGGGAATAAGTTATGTAAACATTTTCCTATGAAATTCACACAAAATTTCACGTCTATAATAAATTTCCATTATAATCAAGACTAATAAAATTATAAATTAAAATGTCGCATAATGTAAAAATATGTTTTAATTTATTCAAATGCGGTTCATTAAATATCTCGAAACACACACACACAAGAAATATATGACTTAGACCACTTTCATAATTGTGGGCACAAATGTATAAGGCGAAATAAAGGAAAAAAGATAGAAAAGAATAATTGGGAAATTAAAACTTTAAATGCCTATTTCTTTAAACTTCGTTGATTAGACATATCTCAGTATCTAATTAGAGCAACGGAATGTCTAACCAACGGTTAGACGACGGATTTTTTGCATTTATAGGAAACATGGTTCAACAAAAGAGCGGCGAAGAGGCGGGAAGATTTTAAGAGTAATGCCATATTACTTTCTTTTTGTTGACTTATTCAAGATTTTGTGGATTTATAAACTAGCCAAAATTAAGAAAGAAAATGATGGAATGAATCTGGCAACCAAATGTCCGCCTTGAAAACGATTGACTCGTGTCAATATCAATTTTAATTACAAATGATGTCCCAGTCAATGCGATCACGCCGAGATAAATAAACTTGTAATAACAATAATAATTATTAGGTTGGAGAATAAGTTCGCACCGTTTTTATCAAGCAATTTGAAGGCGATTTTCTTTGTTGTTCTCGTTAAGCTCGCGAGACACCCAGGCTCCCAATTCTTCGGCAAATCCCATTGAACGAAGATGATTGAGAATCGTTTTATGATCGCAGTTCATTTTTTCGGTCAATTCACGACTCGTTCGGCGACCGTCCTCCTTCAAAAGTGCTTTGAGGCGCTCTTCGTCGAATTCGGAAGATCTTCCGATGCGGGGCGTGTCGTCGACGTCAAAATCGCAATTTTTGAACTTCGCAAACCATTTCCGTGCTGTAGACTCGCCTATGACACCTTCTCCGTATACGTTGCAAATGTCCCGGGCTGCTTCGGCAGCTTTTTCGCCTCGATGAAAAGCGAAGAAGAGAAAATGTCGAAAATGTTGCTTTTTACCTTCTGGATAATTCCATTTCTAAGCCTCGAAAGTAATAAAAAATTAAATTACTCAAAAAGACGATTAGCACAGTTTTGTAGAGCAGAAAGAGCTCTATCGAATGAATATTATACACTTTGTCAAACGGCAAAAAATCGTTGTAAAATAAAAGAAAATATAAAAATGCTACGAACCTATTCCCCAACCTAATACATTCCGCGACAAAACGATGGCACGCTGTTACAAATAAACGATTTTTATTTGCTTAACGTTACAATCAAGCTTTTGTTTTTCTACAAACTTGCAAAAGACCACAGTGAACATACGCAAATTAGATAGAATCGAATTTCGTCAGTCCAGAAAATTGTGTTTGAAAAGAGAAGAATTGCTATGGAAATAAAATCGATGCGTTAGAATGATAGCACATTTAACCCTTCGCACTCGAAGCTATTTCAACTGTAAATATAAAATCATTTTTCTAACTTATAATATTTATTTATATTTTATATGACAAAATGCATTTCATGCGTATGAAATTGATTCTTGGGACTCGCACAACAGTTACACTCTTAATAATTCTTTAAATCTAAACTTTGTCAATATAAAATTATCTTGGAAGGTGGTATAAGAAATTTTAGTAGTGCCTCGCTACGAACTTATTCCCCAACCTAATAATATTATTATTATCATTACTATAAACGTCTTACAAATGCAACGCGATGCACATACGCCGCGGGCTATTTCCAGGAACAAGCTCCGCTCTTTCTCCAATTAGTCTCGCACCGCTTTCAATATTCGAGCGGCGGAATGAATTATTTCGAAAGTATTAAGCCGAGGACCACGTTGGAAGGTCGACCCGAATGACGGGAAAGGGTGAAGAAGGTAATTTCGTACGTTCGACTGGACTCGAAGGCTAACGATCCACCATAAAATTAGCCCGGCAAGGAATGTTTCATGGAGACGATCGAATTCCCGTAATGGAAAATCGTCCGGCAGGAAACGAGGTCGACCGAAAATTTGTGGGGGTCGTAGCTTTTTCGAAAATTGGTCGCCGCCTCGGCGGTCCGCGTAACGAACACGGCTAGCGGACAATAAGAAGCCCGGCCTCCGGGCAACTTTCTGAAAATCTGCTTTCCAATAAGCGAACGGCGCGCATCGCCGGCATGGAACTCCGATCCTGATTCCTTATGCAATTCTATGGAAAACAAGAGATCGTCGGCGCAAAGACCGTCGACCCTCTTGGAATTTCATGTATCCCGGTAATTGCATTATAAGCAGATTGAAAACTTGCCCGGACGAACTTCTTAAGTAGATATTACGCGGTAGAGGTGTCTCTGCAGTATAGTCGGCAGAATGACATTGTCTTTTAACGCCGTCGGAGCTCCGTGTATGACAAAAACGGCGCATACGTTGTGCGCGATCTTCTAAGCGTCTTGCTCTGGGTTTCATTAACGCGATCAACGCTGTTATTTAACACTGCATTTATGGTGCACCGAAAACGGTTGTTTTCTATCGGTTTATAAAAGTAACGATAAGACATTTATTCTGATTTTTAATCAGCGTTCTTGTAATATTTGCCGTAAGTAGAGTAAATCCATCAAAATAATTGCTAATATTTTAAAATACTCGAATAATCGTAAATTAACAAATTTGGACGGTTTCTGTGAACCTAGTGCTAATAGTCTTTGTCGTTAAAATATTTTGTTAAATCTAGAACGACGCTCTAGAGTCGCTCGTGGGTGCAAGAAAATTTACTAACACTAATTTACGCTAATTTTTGCTATATTGAAGTTAAGACAATAATTCTAAACATTAGATCGAATGGAATACAAGAGAAGAATATTTGCGTATCGACCGTTCTATTCGCTCGCAAACAGAATTAAAAATTCATTAAATAGTCAAAATACTTCCCAGTGAAATTTCACTGGAAACGTTCCAAAGGTGTCTGTTTCAAAAGATAAATGTTAACTTGTTGTTTATTAACGCTTATCCAACCGAATGGGGAGATATCCGCGTTTTAAATTCAGTCGACTGATGCTAGAATGGACGATTAACGAAAAATTAAAAACGATTGCTTAATTTTATTAAGATTCGCAAGAGGTACGAACGCTGAAGAAGTAATTTATGCCATATAAGTTTGCTTCGTGATTTTTGTTTAATCGAATGGAATATTATAATTTTATGAAAATTTTTCAGGTTTCCAGCGCGGTCGTGGAAGCGTTAAAAGACGAGTTGCGAGAGAAGTAGCCGATTCAATTGAGCCGTTTATTTTGAAAGTGGCAGAAGTCACTTCACCGCAATGAAAAGTGGTGATTTCTTAATGTTTCTACGAAATTATTTATACCGAGAAAAATATCAGTATCCTGAGACAGTTAGCATCCATATTTTGAAACGTGTTAACCTTTAGCGGTCGGAGCCATTTCAACTCGAAATTCGAAATACTTTTCCCAACCTATAGCATTTCCATTTTATAGAACCCAGTGCATCTTATACATATGAAATTGAATTTTTTGACGCATGCAATAACCACACATTTTACAGTTTTTTTAATACAAACAAATTTGATGATGTTAAAATTACTTCGAAACATGACAATAACAATTTTCAATGGCGCCTTACAGTCGCCACTCGAGTTCAAAGGGTTAAAACGCAAACCCTTAAATATATCGACTTAAAAACAAAGTGACTTATGCCACTTTCAAAATAAACGGCTCAATTAACCTGAGAAAGATAACCTACGTCGCAGAGGCGCCTGCGAAGACTGTTGATTTTTGTTAATTTTTCATAGAGGTCTAGTGATTTAAGTTTAAAATTACTTAAAATATAAAAAAATATAATATAAATGCATTTTACTTTTACAATAATGCCAAACCTTTAAAATGACTAGATTAACTTAAATAAATATCCATTGTTAGTATAAAATTGACGCCTTAGAAAAGCATGCGCCTCTGAAGCGTATGGTTATCTTTTACGTACGTTGTCATATGGTTATCTTTCTAGGGTTAAGAACGACGAGTCCGTGACCACGAAACAGAGAACAAAGTAGACTCGTTTCGGTGGCGATCGGTTACTTTAATAAAACCAGTTGGTGGAACAAGAAGTTTATTGGTTATTCGGCGGGAGCGCGCGCGCGCGTGGCGACACCACCGAAAATCGGCTTTCCAATAAGCGGAACATAGGACCGTTGAGAAAGCAATTTGTGATTCCGGGGTCTTTCGGTGTTCTGCGAAATCGCGGGCGTACACCGCGTCTCGGTACGTTCGTTTCCAATTTTGTTCGGCCGCGTCACGGAGATCGTCCTATAAGTCACGCGATCCCCGGATCACCGGGACCGGAACTTCGACGATCCAGACATTTTTTTCTTCGGAACTCCAATTTCGCTCGGGACGTTCGTCTTCCGCCGAGGAATTCTGTTCTACGACGCTCGATCCGCGTCTACCAGGCTCAAAGGGAACCGAATTCTTCGAATACTTCTCGGCGAGCAGCGAGCACTGTTATCCCGTTGCAGATCTCATTTAAGTTTCCGGAACAAGTAACCATGCACCGTGGCTCGCCTCGACATACTTAATTCTATTTAGAAAAGAACGGACTAGTTTGTATTCGACGCGAGAACTCGACGAAAGAATGCTCGATGTGAAATTTTGGTGTCCACATTACCTTTCTTCGAGAAATGTATTGTAGAAATTATTTTGTGCACTCGCACAAAATGCTTTGCAAATCATTCGTTGAATTCTGTTCTGTTTAAATTAAAATATCATTTACATTAACTTTGCTAATCTTCACTGTACACCTTGCATAAAAATTTCATATGGTACACACGAGGTGTCGTGCACACCAGAAAATTAAAACGGCTGTCACGGTTAAACTACATATTATTTCGGGTCCGAAAAATTAGTAAATATTCTTCAGACGTTCCAAAGTAAAGGAGAACAGCGTTTTTCTTAAAAATATCACTGTTACGTGGTAAACAAAATCCGGAAAGTTCACGCTTCGTGACTTGTTCGATAATTCGAACGCGGCTCGAGTCCGTCCCGACCTTCTGTCAAAGCCTCGTGCTGCGGGCTCTCGAACTTCGCGCCGTCACCTCTCATTGGACGGTGTTTTTCGTTAATAACTCGTAAACAAAGCCGCAGATTGCATTTTCGCAAAGGAAAAAGTTACTTAGAATGACCTCAGCTACCCCACATCTCCGTACTGCGAGACATTTTTGGGACACCCTGTATTGCGAGAGATAATTGAGCCGTTTATTTTGAAAGTGGCATAAGAGTTACTTTGTTTTTAAGTCGATATATTTAAGGGTTTGCGTTTTAACACGTTTAAAAATATGGATGCTAACTTTCGAGAAGATTTATTTGTATACTGATATTTTTCTCAGTATAAATAATTTCGTATATACATTAAAAAATCACCACTTTTCATTACGGTAAAGTGACTTATGCCACTTTCAAAATAAACGGCTCAATTGCAGAAGCTGGTTTGCAGGTTTCTTCTTCTTGCTTGAACGCAGGACGATCTGGGACTGTGTAATAAATTTTAATTAACTTCGTGATAATACACGTGCGAATAACGAAATTGAAATAGAAATATAGTCGAACAAAACTTATATTCATTGCTCCGTAGGGCGTGAGAGTAGACAAGGGATTGGGATATCTGGGGACCAAGGGTAGTGTCCGCGTTGTCGCGGTACGCGGCGTGCTTGACGCTCATTGGCGCGCTCGAGAGAACGCGTGCTGCTCATTGGCGCGCTCGAGTGAACGCGTGGTGCTTATTGGCGCGCTCGATCGTGTACGATTTCGGCGTACGTGACTTTCACTCGCGGCTGCTGTGACTTTTTTTGCGTTGTTGACGGTGCCATTCCCCCCGCGGCGCGCCGTACATTACAACAAAAACGCACTGAATAACGAATCTGTGCAAGACTTTAAGAAATTAATCATCGATAACGAAAACATTGAACAGAATACGCACTTTAATTTCAACAAAAATTACAATTCAATAGTTTTCAATAGAATGCAATTGAATTTGAATAGAATTCAATTGATTTCGTTAGAATTCGATTGTATTTCAATAGAATTCAATTGCTTTCATTAGAATTCGATTGAATTTGAATAAAATTCAATAATTTAAATAGAATTCGATAGAATTCAATAGAATTCGATAGAATTCAATAGAATTCATTAGAATTCGATAGCATTTCAATAGAATTCGATAGAATTTCAATAGAATTCGATAGAATTTCAATAGAATTCAGTAGAATTCGATAGTATTTCAATAGAATTCGATAGAATTTCAATAGAATTCAATAGAATTCGATAGAATTTCAATAGAATTCGATAGAATTCAATAGAACTCAAGAGAATTCAATAGAACTCAAGAGAATTCAATAGAAGTCAATAGAATTCAATAGAAGTCAATAGAATTCAATAGAATTCGATAGCATTTCAATAGAATTCGATAGAATTTCAATAGAATTCAATAGAATTCGATAGAATTTCAATAGAATTCAGTAGAATTCGATTGAATTTGATTGAATTTCAATATAATTCAGTAGAACTCAATAGTTTGGCGGCAGTTCGTGTTGTCGTGAAAGGGAAAGGAGTGGGGAGACGTTTCGTCCGGGGCCCGCTAGAGGACTCATCGGTAAGGCTATCCTAGCGGGCCCTTGCCTTAGACGTAAGGGTAGGACGAAGTCTCGGTGTATATATAGGGATCGGAACGGATCGGCTACTAGCGGGAAGAGGAGCCCTCTGCTGGCGGGTCTGGAGGTAGCCGCCACAATAGAATTCAATAGAATTCGATAGCATCTCAATAGAATTCAATAGAGTTCGATAGAATTTGATTGAATTTCAATAGAGTTCAATAGAATTCGATAGAATTTGAATAGAATTCAATAGAATTCGATTGAATCGAATAGAATTTAATTGGATTTGAATAGAATTCACAATTGAATTTTAATAGAATTCAATAGATTGGAGTAGGATTCAATTCAATTTCGATAGAATTCGATTGAATTTGAATAGAATTTGACCAGAATTTCGATTCCACATGGGTAGGAAATTCCATCTCCGAAAACACTTTAACTGCATTAAAAAAGGCAAAATGTAATATACGAAGTAATATATAAAAAGATACAAAAGCTATAAAACCAAAAAAGGAAAAAGTATAGAAAAATGGAAAGTGTAAGAAATATTTTGCAAAGTTCTGTTGGAAGATCGAAATATAACAGCTGGAAAAGACGTAATATATCTCGTCGGTGCCGGTGGGCGCGGGATTCATCGAAACTGGCGTGTTTCCATGCGTCACGGAAAAATGTCACGAAGAATAATTGCACAGATTGCTACGTACGCTCGGACGAGCGCTCGTAATTATCGTTAACTGCGTTATCTGGCCCGGTCGGACGGTCGATTCGCAATAAGTACGAAACGCGGAAAAATTAGAGATAATTCATCGGGCGCGGCCCCCGGCCGGCCCTCGTCCGCGGCCCCGAAACCCCGCCTTAACGAACCGATTATCGTTATTAACGCGTTTTATTGGCAGATAGTGTCCCGAGGGATCGTTTTTCCGCTATTCAAGCCCCCCACCGCTCGCCCCGCTTCTGCTTGCCGACTCTTTTTCACCGAAAACTTGCCAGAACGGAACGAAAGCCCTCGTCCGCTTTGACGATCGAATAAACGTCCACGTTAATTTCTTTCTCTTTCTCTCGCGCACAATGCCAATACGTCCCGCGACCAGCTTTTCTTCGCCGACGAACGTATCCGCCCCCCGGCAGTTCTCGTTTCCTCCAGCTTTGTCTTTTGCCCTTCCGGGGGCAGGGAATAAACCCTTGGAGACAGTCGTCGATACCGTCTTGTCTCGCGGAGCTTGATGCCGACGCTTGCACGGTTCAACACGATCATGAAATTTGCAACGAACGATGTTGTTCCCTTCGTGTTTGTTTTTAGTTTTTTTTTTGTTTGAAACGTTCAAATCTCTCGGAGATTTATGTGCTTTTCTCTATATAGCAGATGCCCCAATTTCAATGCGCTTGAATTGGAAAAGCTTTATATATAAATTGATGACTTATATTTTTTTAGTATGTTTACCTATCGACGTGCGACATGTTTGCCGGACTTGAAAGTAAAAACAAAAATTCATAATAAATCCGTAGTCTTGATACGATTAACAGTACGTTTTGTCTGGAACGATTGATTTTACTGAATATTGGTCTTCACTCGTTCAGTATTTTCTTAAGCTTTTTCATAAGCTCTACAGAAAATTTCGCGAATTCGTTATCAACAAATTGACGCAGCTTTTGCGGTATTTTCGGAATTTAAAAGTAATTTAATTTTAACAAAATAAATAATTAATTGAATTTAAATTAAAAGAATAACACGGTAATTGCTACCTCGCAGTAAATGGTACCATTGTGTGTTCTTTCCTAGTTAGACAGTATCGACTGTCACGAGATCCTGAAAATAGAAAACCAAAAATTGAAACATTTTTTTCAATCTAACAAATTTCATTTTTATTTCAAAATAATTTTCGACATTGCCTAATAAAGTGTTTTTTCTAACATCTCAAAACAATGTAAGCGATTTGGCATGATTTTTAGAAAGTTATTCTGTCTTAGATACTCTCGCGAGACGGTTTCCCGTACGTTGACTCGCAAAAATGGTTGTAACTGAAAAAAGTGCAACGCGATGCAGTCAATTTTTTAAGTGCAGCTAGATGAAACTATAAACTATGGCTCCAGTAAGTTTGAAAGCAGGCCCTCATAGGCCGCAAAACTTTCGACTATAACTTTACAGTAAATACACTCCATTTGCTCTTATAATTTGAATCTACAATTTATCGATTTACTAATGTAATAGTTAACGATTCGTGAGATGTTAGCGGTACAAAATGTTGTACTTACAATTGAAAAAAAACACTTCCACAAAAACATACACGCTTTAAACTATTCACTTCGTACCGTCGCTCTCGCTCGCGAGTAATGACTGCCCGAAAAACTCGAAATTCGAAGTGTAATTGCCATTCAGGTATAAAAGTATGGGTCATTTCGTTTTTCCCAACACACGGAGACGCATCGTTAAACTAACCAATCCGTAAGTGAAAAACTCCCCAACGATAACTTCGATTTTTTGGATTTCGACCATGATTTCGAGCTTTTATACCACTGTGCGGCGCAAGGCTCGGAAGGATGTTCTCCGTAGCTTATCGAAGAAAGAGACGGGCCGCGGCGTGTTTCGGCCGACGCGACGGCCCGTGGCGAAATTCGGCTCGACCGAACCGAATACTAAACTGTGGCGGGCGGAATTGAAGTTTCGGCAAATTGAAACTGCCGGGCTCCCGGATAGGGCGCAGCGGCCCGGTGTTTCGTTAAAGGGAATTTTGATAAGAGGGCTAAATGAAGTTGCAGGCTAAAATTAGCGCGCCGCTGCATACTGTTTAACCGCCGTCTGTGTCATTAAGCGGAACGAGTTTGATCAGGATGTGTTTGATTAGAATTAATTGGCTCCGCGCGGACGTCTGCCGTCTGTGTTTGGTCTCGCCGGCAAACAGCAGTTTTCTTTTCAATTACACCGACGCACACTCGTTTTACTTTTACGAGCGTGCCACCGCCGCTCGATAATTCGCCGGGAATCTAGTTACGGGCACCATCAACGCGCATTCGATTTATCGTGCAAGATAAAACAAATAAAAACGCTCGGCAGGAAACGGTTAATTGAATTTTAACTTTGTCTGCCGATCCGAAACAAATTGATTTTCATTTCAATTGGGCCGTGTTGTAATACCGACGAAGTTAAACGGAGTTTAAGTCGTCATTTTTTATATGTTTTAATTTCGTGCTCTCGTTTATAAAACACGGGCATTCGTTGCTCCGCTACTTTCGGTCCATCATGTTCGCGAATGTACGCCGCGTTTAGGAATTTTTATTTCGTGAATTTAATTTTCGGATTTATATCGAACACTCTTTTTTATTTTAGTCTCGGAAGTCTGGTCTGTTGTCTAGATCTTCTTCAAACGGATAAAATAATTTTGTCACGTCGTATGATTAAAAGTACTCTGTTCGTAGCAATTTTTATCTCGAAAATGAATGATCCCATTAAATAGACATTTTTCAATTTCAATCTAAAAGCTTTGATCCACAGCACCCAAATTTTTGAAACGAATGTGCGTGAAAACAATGGACCGATGTCATCGTTAACCGTGGTGAAATAAGTCAGCGAAATAAATTGTGACAAGAACGAAGGATTCGAACGAGGAAATAAGTCGCGCGCAGTGTGAACGTGTCACGGTCTGCGACTCGATTCGAAGCGGAACGCGGCGTATTGCGGATTTTCGAGCTCGCGCTCCATTCTCCGACGGCGCAATTAATTATGATAAGCAAGCACCGTGATTGATCGCCCGTGGTCGCGCAGTTCAACTCGAAAGAGAGAGAGAGAGAGAGAGAGAGAGAGAGAGAGAGAGAGAGAGAGAGAAAGAGAGAGTGAGAGGAAGGGAAGGAGGGAGAGAGAGAGAAAGAGAGAGTGAGAGGGAGAGAGAGAGGAAGAGAGAGTGAGAGGGAGGGAGGGTGGGAGTGAGAGGAAGAGAGAGTGAGAGGGAGGAAGGGGGGGAGAGAGAGAGGGAGAGAGAGAGGAAGAGAGAGTGAGAGGGAGGGAGGGAGGGAGTGAGAGGAAGAGAGAGTGAGAGGGAGGAAGGGGGGAGAGAGAGAGGGAGAGAGAGAGGAAGAGAGAGTGAGAGGGAGGGAGGGAGGGAGTGAGAGGAAGAGAGAGTGAGAGGGAGGAAGGGAGGGAGAGAGACAGAGTAATTACTTTCACGCGCGGATTTCCGGCGATAATTCAACGACGAGCTGGCCCGACGCAAACGACGCGTGAATGCGAACTTCCTTCGCGAGCTTGCGAAAAACAAAGGAACGATTACGAGCCTCGACGGGGCTCCGCAACCCACTGAACCACGACCGATGCCGCGAATATAGGCTAGGCGGGGCTTTCAAAAATCCTTTCGCGGAATCTTAGTGCCCGGCTCTCCGCTCTTCGAATCTTACCGTTTCAGTCTCTTCGACAACGAAGTAAACATTGTAAAGACACTCGTCACCACGAGCAAGGTGTCTCGAGTGACATACACTCGCGTCGGAAAGTATGTTAACACCTTTTCAAACGGAATCACTTTTTCGACGCTAGAATTGCCGGACCCGAAACGCGACAAATGTATATTGTTTTATGAAGATGACAAGATTTGCTCAAACTTCGTACGATTTCTATTATAGTAAATACTTGAACAGAGAAGTTCACCGAAAAATTTCTCATAGAAATATTTGCACAGTACCAGAAATTGTAAAAGAAAGAAATCCGAAAGTAATCATTTTGACTGGTTTGGTATTTCCAGTGTTCAAATTGGTCTGAATGACTTGAATTTTCTGGTTCAACCGAATTTTCTAGTTTCTTAGATAATAAGTGTGCAAAAATGTTTTCAGATTGCAATCGATTGGAATGATATAAAAATTGAGAAAATGATGCTTTCTCAACCTTTTTGTTCGAGCCTATAATCAAAGTTTAAAAAATGTGTTTCGTAGATCTGAGTAACTTGTATATGTGCTGAAAATGTTATCACGTGTAATTTATAGAAATCTTGCAAAAATATACGCAGCTCAAGAAAATCGTAACATCGAAAACTTTTAGATAAAAATTGGCCAACTTCGACTGACTTTGGAAAAATGCAAGGTGTACTGTAAAGCGCTGGAACCTGGCGACGAAAAATCGCAGCCGCGTTTCTTTTTTCTTAAATTAAAGGGAAATGATGAAACTATATCCAGCTGAAAACGTCATTAAGAATTCATTAAGAATAAAAATTTTATAACGTCCGTGCATTTCGCCAAACTTGGCATCTTTCAATATGGCAAACATGATGCGTGAAACTTAAAATAAGAAAACAAGATGTCGAGTGAGAGGCGCCAGTCGATGTTTATGTTAGATTTTATTATCTCCAACATTATTCAACGTACTGTTTTATGCGAATGTCCCTGAAGTGGTGGCGCAAATTATTTTTCCGTGGACTGGAAATTTGTTTAATCGATTCGTACATTCTCTACAAACATGTAAAAAGGCAGAGAAGCGAACAGCCAGTTACACATTTGAACTTTCGCAAAATTTTGATCAACAAATTGCGAGGAGATTTTCGTCAACGGAAAACTGCATGTAATTGTTATTGGCACAAAGAAAGATTGCAAAGTTTGTTCCAGTCGAAACAAACCAGAGGGAAGACATGAGACGACCTATTTCTACGATACATGTCCAGATAAACAAAGAATGCATCTTGGTCAATGTTTTATAAACTATCACATCGAACGAAACTACAAATCATAGTTTGTGTAAAATTATATTCATAAAAGTGTGAATATAGATGAACTAACGAAATATAACGTTTTTCTAAGATAATATTTATATGTAAGATTACTTTATTGTACCATATAAGACACTCGACATATTTGCAAAAATCGCCTCGTCCTGCTACTTGACTCTGCCGGAAAAGTCGTCGTCCGCTAAGTGTTAAAGTAGAGGTTCCAAGCTTTAATTTAAAACTAAAGCGATCATTCCACGATGAATTTTCGCGGAGTTACCGTCGATCAAAGTTAGCCAATTTTTACTCAGAATTTGTCTATGCTATAATTTCGTGGAGCAGTGTATTTGTCGCAAGGAAGTTGCTAACAGCGAGTCGATACAATTTAGTATAATTCCACGGTCCTTTTGCTTCAATCGCTTGAGCGACCGAACAAATATCGCAGCAACGCGATAAATCGCGGCGAAACAGAGTCCAGTCGAATTACCGAAAGCAGGAAAACTGATGAAACCGGTTGGTTCCGAAGACCGCGGGGAATCGACGAAAGCATCGGCTTCTTCTACTTTCCACGACAAAACAGGGCGCACTTTATCCGGTCGCATTAATCCATCGGGCATCGCGCAACAGCGTAAAAATACAGCTTACGTATTTGGGTTACGGCACGGTTTGTCGTAACGGGCTCGGAACGCGGCTCGGTTGTTGCGTTGCCCGGAAGAACCGACGCGAGGCGAGGCGACGCGACGCCCGGCGTCGAAATATATTCCCAGGGCCGGGTTAGATAAACTCCCGGGAGCGCAGTCGCGTCCTATCTTTACGTAAGGGCTTAAATCTGGCAGCAGATAGCCCCGGACCCATTGTGCATCGCGTGTCCTCTGCAAAATTGCGACGGCTGCGCCATTAGCCGATGCATCTCGCCGAGTAAATTGACCCTCCTCCCCCTTGGCTCTTGTTTTACGCGGCTATTTGCCCGACGATTATGTCGCTTTCATGTCAATTCGCGAACGCCTTGCTTCCACGGCCGCGCCCCGCGCCGCCGGCCCCCTCCCCTCCCCCGCGCGGACCCCTAATTGAGATTTTATCGACGGATAAGCGGGCCGGATTTTCGACGGAGTGCGTCGAGATTCGAGCAATGTTAATTACCGGGCCTGCTAACGATCCCGTGTCAACGAGCCGGCCGGCATAAATTACCGCGGGCCGATGTTAGCCCGTCGAGCCCCGTTAGAAAGGAACTATGAATAATTCCGCGGAAACGAGCTGGCTTTGTGGCAGATTTTAGGCTAATGCTATACGGCCGCTCTCGCATATTCCACGGTTAATCGCGGAGCAACAATTAAGTGCCTACCGGTGTCTCGCGGCGGCTGGTTTCTCCGGATTTTTACGCGGAATTGGAGACTGCGTCGAAGAAGGAACGAGAAATTATTTTCGGCAATTTATTGCAGGAGAACTGTATACAATGAGACGTAACAAGCAGCGTTAACCTTCGCATGAAGGATCATAGTGGCCGGGTCTCGCGCGACCCATACTCAACGTTTCGCTGGAACGCGTACATGTAAGAGCGCCATTTCCACTGGTTTATTTGTTTCTTTATCATTACTGATATTGCTATAATTAATGATGTTAGGAAATAAAAAGCTGTTTATTTTTTCTATTCGTAAAAAGTAATTTATTATGATCCATGTGTGCACGTTTTATTGTTTTGTATTATTTTATTATTTTACTGCCATGATTTATTTTTATTGTCACAATTAATGGTACCAGGGAATAAAAAGCTGTTTA
The DNA here is from genome assembly GCF_051020955.1 of Megalopta genalis. NCBI lineage: Eukaryota > Metazoa > Arthropoda > Insecta > Hymenoptera > Halictidae > Megalopta > Megalopta genalis. The sequence continues at coordinate 17,835,628 of NC_135019.1, read as the reverse complement.
TTTTTTCTATTCGTAAAAAGTAATTTATTATGATCCATGTGTGCACGTTTTATTATTTTATATTATTTTATTATTTTACTCTGCCATGATTTATTTTTATTGTCACAATTAATGGTGCCAGGGAATAAAAAGCTGTTTATTTTTTCTATTCGTAAAAAGTAATTTATTATGATCCATGTGTGCACATTTTATTATTTTACTGCCATAATTTATTTTTATTGTTATAATTAATGATGTTAGGAAATAAACAGCTGTTTATTTTTTCTATTTGTTAAAAGTAACTTATTATAATCCATGTGCACACATTTGATTAGTTTATATTATTTCATTATTTTGTGCATATTACGCGTACATTTTTTACGTGCACGTGTTCAATTTTAGCCCGATATTTTTACCACGTTTCTCAGACGTGATAGTCATTTCTGGCCCGATCATCTGACCACGTCTCTCAGACGTGGTCGTAAGCAAAGAGTCGAACAAGAGGAGAAGTTTCAAACGAGAAAAGCGTACTTGTATTATCGAGTGCGTTCGGTATACTGGATTGTAAAATTGTAAAGGAGGACAGGTAAGACAGGCCCCAATTCCTAAAGGATTTACAGGGCCGGGGTTTTACGACAGGCGACGCGAGTCCCTAATTCTTTAATGAACCTGAAATTGCAAAGTCGACTGGGAAGCGGTAAATTGCCGGGTCGCGATAACGTTCGCCGGTGGACCGTGCCGCCGCGGCGTTCATGGTTACCGGCGCCTCGCAGGACACGCCGGGGACTATAATTGAGATTTTATCGAGCCGTTAAACGCTGCAAACTTCCGGTGCAACACGTGCCAAAGTTTGCGGAGCGCGGCCGGCCGTGCGAGCGAATGCGCGCGCTCGCGTTTCCCGGCGCTTCTTTAAACCAGCGCGAATCGACGTCGAACGGCGCGTTGCCTATCGCGTCGATTTCACCTGGCCCCGTTGCCGTTTAATTGGCAAACGATCATTCTGTTGCAGACCGGAGGATTCCACAGCGCGGCGCGCGGTGCGCGATGACTGCCGCGGGATACTGTTCCTGGCAACGCCGACAAATCGGTGAGTCGATGTGTTTCTGTTGACTGTGCCTGTCAGGTTCGTTCGAACCGAATCAATCTGATCGTCTACGTCATTGTTGGCGAGTGGGAAGGTTGTGGAAGGGTATTGCTTCAGCATTTTTCACAAAGCGAGTGTCATCGAAACTGCGGATTTTTGGCGCTTATTCTAAAATATGCATGTGTAATTTAAAACAGTAGAAAGATTAAAAGTCTTTGATTAATATAACCCTTTGTACTCGATACTATTTTAACTCTGAATCTAAAATACAGGGTATCCCAAAAATATCTCGCAATCCGGAAATGGCGGGTTCCTCAGATCACTTGAAGCAACTTCTTCCTTTACAAAAATTTTCTCCGAGGCACCGTTAACCAGTTATTAACGTTAAACAGTGACCAATAAGAATCGAGTACCGCTAACGCGAGGCGGCCCAGCCAACCAGCGCACGAAGCCCAGTTCCGCTCATTGGCTCGGTCACCGCGCGCCAGCTGAACTGGGATTCGACCGCCTCGACCGCTGGCGCCGTTGGCTCAGCCACCTCGCGGCAGCTAATCTTGCCTCTCATTTGTCACTGTTTTTCGTTAATAACTCGTTAACGGTGCCTCGGAGAAAATTTTTGTAAAGGAAAAAGTTGCTTCAAATAACTTGCGGAACCCGCTACTTTCGGATTGCGAGACATTTTTGGGACACCCTGTAGTTTCTCTGATCTACGTTATTTCCTTTTTAACCGTTTGAGTCCCAAGCAGTGCGATCGCGCTGTTCAGACATTGTGTCGCGATCAAATTTTAACGTACATCGCACGTAATATAACCTTGACGCATGTACATCGCATAGCTGCTTCTTTTTCATTTTTTTTCTTTTTATTTTTGTTTGGCAATCTTGACGAACGCTATCGCGCCGCTTGGTTCTCTTTGCAATCAATTAAGACAAGCGCTATCACGCTGTTCGGCATTTTTCGACCGTGTTTTCTGAATAATCTCTAGGACTCAAACTCGTATGAACAAATTGGATAATCAAGAAATTATTTTCGAATGTGATGGAACACAATTTTTAGTGGTGCCTCGGAGTTACCACTCGAGTGCAAACGGTTAATAACGTCGGTGTACTATTTTCGACCTATTAAAATTATTAAAGAAGTAACGACAAGTTATTCCTATTCTTCTTTTGCAAGATAGTTGCAATGCAGTCAATTCTTATTTCGCTTAATGATTCGTAGTCTACTTAGAATTTTATGCATTCATGAGCGAGTAAACAGATATTTACATACTTTGACAATACTAATTGCTATTTATGTTTCAACTTAATATTCGTACAAACTTTGCGAAGAACTTCAAGTGAAATTCAGAGTAGGTACGCATCTGGGTCATAGCTAGAACAGCGGATTTTATGCATTTATGACCAGACTGCAAATTTTATGCACTTACGAGTAGACTCTGGATTTTGTGTATTTAAGGCGAACCGTGGATTTTGCGCACTTAAGGAAGTTCAAATGAATAGAAATGTGTCAACATATTAATATTCGTCTAATTAAAAGGAGTTAAAGAAAGAGGGAAATTCCAAAATGGCTCCTGTTGTTCGTAATTGATGCAAGTTATTTTTACTTTGCACAAAGATCCACAGTCCAGTCATAGCAGACATGTTCCTAGCACGTAATATATCATTCTATATAACAATTATTAACAATGACAGAAAATGCACATATAAAGAACCGAATGTCTATGCTGTCGTTCTGTCTCACTATTAACGCAAACGAATGCAGCACTATATATTTTCGTGTTCCGTAAAAGTGACGAGTCACTAATTTGTTATTTTACGATCGCTCAGATCGTAAATATACATTTATGAATTATTTATTAAATTTAATAATCAATACGTTAGTTGCGGCAGAGAGAGATTACAGTAACACTCAAAAGTTAAAAATCAAAATAAATGTCTTATTATTGTTACTTTTATCAACTACTATAAAATAGCTGTTCTCTTTCATAAATCTAGCGTCAACACGGTTAAAAGATCCGAATAGGGATCCCGGTTTCGTTGCACGCGCGCACCGCGCTTCAGAACCGGATTATTGGACCGGACAGAATGCTTCCGGCCTAATAATCCTATAAATGAAGGAGCAACATTATTCGAGCGTCTACGAGCTCTTTCCTGAGGAGAACCGTGGCCGGGGTCGAACGGAAAAGATTAATTCCCGATAGCGCAGCGCCGGAAATCGCGTCGATCCGCTCGCTGTCGTTGCCGGCGTCGGCCGCGGCCGTGTATCTTCGTCCGTGGTGCACGCATTAGCAAGTTTTTCGACGGCGCCGCGATAAATCATCGTCGGAATGAGAGGTTCGCTGTGAAAAATCGTGCTCGGTCATACCGTGAGTTGCGTTGATCAAGGAAACACCGAAAATATCTTTCGGAAATGAACGGCCGGGCGCCGAGAGATGCATTAAGCCCGCGGGAAACCGTAATCCAGCATCCAGACGTTCGTTCTCACATATTCGCGTCGAGCTACGTATCGTCGATTTTTCGGACACCGATGCCATTTCATCTCGCGTTAAAGATCGTTTAGGACTGTACGAATCTGTATGTATATAGGAAAGCAAAGGATTATAAAGAGCAGGTAGACGAAATATTAGGTCTACCGGAAAGTTCTGTTCGATAGTGTCACTTCAAGTTTCAATCCATATGCACATGTTGATTTGAGACATATATGACTATCTCTCTTTATCGTTGCCTTTACACACATGTATTCTTCTAAATAAACTGAAACAAAGATGTCTCATGTCATTATTAAGCGAGACGCGATCGCGAAAACATGGCTACCGATGATAATGCCAGACCACATGCTGCTTTGGCGACTCGTCAGAAAATCGCAGAGCTAGGCTGGGAAATTCTGTCGCATCCACCATACTCCCCAGACCTAGCACCCTCCGATTATCACTTGTTTCTCTCTTTGCAAAACTTTTTACAGGAAAACAAATGCAAAACCGAAGCTGATGTCAACCAAGCACTAGTCGAGTTTTTCGCCTCTAAAAATAAATCATTTTTTAAAAATGGCATTTACAAGTTGCCATTACGCTGGCAAGAAGTCATAAGTAACGATGGAAAGTATATTCTACAATAAATATTATTAAATGTATGAAAATTGTGTTATATTTCAATTCAAAAACGGACAGAACTTTCCGGTAGACCTAATAACTTACAGGAGGTTCGAGGATAAAGGATGAATATACAGTGGCTTACAAAAGTGTTCGTACACTTTTTAAAACGTAATATCTTTTTTAAAACTCAACTAAACGACTTGAATTTTTGTTTAGATATTAGAGGTACTAGTCTTGTTGGAATTTCAACGATGACCCACCTAACAGTTTTATGGCCCCTTGCGAGGGTGAGCCGTTGCCTACAGAGGCCCAGGTGGGCCCAGACGACAGTTAAAAAGTAGACACCGAACCGTGAGGTTGCCACCTCGGGATTTTCACCAACACCAGATTTCTGTATCTCTGTAGTTTTGCAATATATCACCATCACTTATTTTACTGGATACGCGAATGTTCTGGAGTAGAATTTGTAACTCTAAATAAAGTGCTTTTGAGTATCCTTTCATTCTACAACAAGTCTACTAAACGGTGAATAAAATGCTTTCGTTTTAAATTTTGTTATTACTTGGAATGACAAAAAAAAAGATAAAATACTCTCGCCTTTTAATTTTTTTATCTGAGCCTATAATTCATATGCATCCTGAAAATTTGATCGAAATCGGTTAACCCAGAGTCGAGCTACAGGCGTTGAAAGATTTGAAAAACCGCAGATTTATTTTAGTTTTTGGTCGAAGTTAAATCGTGATAAAACTGCGATTTTTGCCGTCTTCAATTTGTTGGAACTCATAACAACGTTAACTGATTTCGATAATATTTTCAAGGTGCGTATAAGTTACCGAGATCTGCGAAAGGCATTTTTAAAATTTCTATTACATTCATTGGGGACCACATGGTTTGCAATTAACTATACGTAAGGACTTATATTCTAGATTATAATTAACATGTACATTGATCCAATTGATCCCGTTAATCCAATCGGTATTCCATAAATTTATATTTATACTTTTTATATATATATATATTATATGTATATATTTTTTCTTAATATTTTCCACATATTTTCTGTACTTTTTAACGGAGGATTTCGGGTCCGGTGAACTAATTTTACAACCGTTGTCCCAGGGTGTCAGATTACGAGCTTCTTTTTCAGCTTTATCGGCAGCGTCGTCTGCCGTAGATGTTAAGGAAAATTAAATCACCGCTCGCAGCACTGTTTCCGCAAATATTCCGCAACTCGCTAAGCACTCTAACGAAGATTCTAACAGCGTGGCGTAGATCGGATAGCAAACCCGGCCCCTCAACGGAGCGAAAAGTGGAAAGTTAGCTCTCCGCAACAGCGTAACGGGAAATTTCGGAAAACAGCCGCGGCATTCCCCATATTTCCCGAGTGTATTTCACGGTAGCTGGGAAACCCGCGTACATTAACGTCGACTGCCGCATTAGAAGCACGCTCCGCGGAGACGTAGCCCTGGCTGATGGCAGCTCTGTCTTCCAAGTGGCTTTTCTTGTCCCGCGCTCGATATTTTGTTCGCCGCGCGTGGAATATGCTCGTTCCGCTCGCCGACACGTTCGCGTCGAATCGCTGCGACAGAAAACCGTCTTCTAATCGGAACGTTCCGAAGAATCGACTCTCTCTCTCTCTCTCTGTTTCTCTCTTTCTCTCTTTCTCTCTCTCGCGCGCGCGAGTTCTCTCTTTCGAGACTTGAGAGCCCAGGGAGGCAGGTTGTATGCACGAATTACAATGAAACGCGTGCCGAGAATTCGCCAGACGCGTCCTCTTTCATTCGGCTACGATCCCGCATTGTGTGAGACGAATATGAGGCGAGCGAACAGTCGAAAGTCCTCCAAGAATTCCGCCCTCGTCGCGTAAACCACTTGGAAATTTCAATTCTTCGGCGCACGGAAAACTGTCGGACGTTCTTCGGCTTGCGGGGGAAGAAACTTTGTTGTTACGGAGTCGCGGTAACAATGTGGCTGTAGACACTCTTAAGTGCTCCGGAAACTATATCAGAAATTGTCTTTCGCAGATGTTTACGTTTATCTACCGTCGGATTAACGATTTCAAGTAGACTATGGATTTTATGCATTTATGGCGGAATTTATTTAGGTGGTCGTAATATGAAATGGTAGAAAGACTAGAAGAATTTGAAACTGTCGATCTATTGTTTTTAATTTACCAACATGATTGAAAAAATGAACGAACTCGCTATTTCGTTTCTACATATTTTCTGCATTATCCTGACATGTTTCGACGATATTTTTCAGCTCTCTCTACTTCTTTACTCCGACACGCGAGCTATTTTAATTTCATTTATATCGTTTATATTTAATCTATTTAATAATATATATATAATATAATAATACTAATAATATAATATAATGATAATGATATAATATAATAATATAATAATATAATAATATAATATAATGATAATGATATAATATAATAATATAATATTGTTACGGCAACTTGTCCAAATCAAGTCGCTGTAATGTGAAACTGCCCTGTTGTGAGCAACTCCTTAAAGAATAATAGAAGAGTGGGGTTGCCACGGAGGTGTGTTATCAACGGACAATCGAAGAGTCGGGATCGGATCGTCGAGCGATCAACGTTTCAAATTCAAAGATCTCTAACATAATTGAATTGAGTTGTATTATAGTTTATGTGCTTCATTGTACATAAAAATGCCGCGACGCGAGAGAAATGCAGTATAATTCGCAACAATATAATAATCGTATCTCTTCTTCCCAAATTGTCCATTTTTAAATACAATCTGAAAGCACATTTTCTTCAAATGCTTTATCTGCTTGCAAAATTGATTAACCAAGGAACATTGTATCACCGTGGGAGAAGCGAAAATCGAAAGGCAGGTAATTTTTGGGCCGACGTGTATACGGATCCGATCGCGGATACAGGCTCGAAAATCTTGGAATATGAAAATATTTTGATCCCCAATCCCGGGCGCGCAGAAGTATGTAAATATTTGAAGGCGTAGGAGTCTGCGAGGGCCATCCCGGCGTATATCCGGGTAATTCCTCGAACGATCGTATCGCGGCGTTCGAGATTCTATTCCGAAGTTGATCCGCGAGTTTCAATATTCCTTATCCCCCAAACATTACACTTTATATCCCACCTTCTGAAACTTTTAAAAGGGTTCTCGGAGGCCGGCGCGCGACGAGGAGCCGGGGTCCCGCGAACCGCTTTACTTCCTTTATTGATAAACTCCGGGAGAAGTCCGTCCCGAGAAGTTTCCGTCACGGATGTCATATCTATGCGGCGCAATCGCCCTATCGCGGCCCTCGGAGCCCGCCGCGAAGCCCGCTTTCGCTTCGTTTTTACCGGCCGCAACTCGAAATAATAGTTCGAACGATCTGCCTAAACTCGATCGGTCCCCGGAGGGCGGCGGAAATCACGCGGAAATCCAATGCATCTAATTTCCGACGGCTCGATATGTGTCCTCGTCGGATTCGAAAACTTTTAATTGTTCCTACAGCGGTTCGTTCTTTTCGATTCGGAAAGTTTTAATCGTCCGGCGACGTATCCTTTTCCTCTTTTTTTCCTTTTCTTTTTTTTCTTTTTTTAATCCCGAACGTTTTAATCGTTCTACACAGCGTGAACTTTTTCATTCGGACAGGTTTAATTGTTCTACAAAGTGTCCCTGTTTCATTCAGAGCGCCGCCATTGTTCCGGAAAGCATTTCTCCGCCGTTCGGAGCTTTGAAAATCCTTTAATTCAGGATCTTGTAAAAACCTCATGAAAAATTGAACGTGCCGGAACACCGCGATTCGCTGGCTAATTTGCATAAGACCGCCGCCGCGTTTCCGTTTGCCGCAATAAATTTCGTTGGGAAATGGTCACTGAAATAATCGGACGTCGATGAGAGCGATAGTTTTAATGATGTGACTGCGAGAACGAAATAATAATTAATCAAGCGACAGTTGCAACTGATTCGATGAAAGAACTCCATTCGACAGAAGTTAGTCAATGTTCGACCGATAACAAGTGATAGTAGCAATTTTTGATAAAAACTTTTAATTAATTTAATTTAATTAAAATTTTGATTCAATTAATTTTTTAATTAAAATTTTTATGTGACATTTGAGCCGTTTAATCGATGAAATACACCACTATTATAATATACGAAAATTGAACGTATATAAAATATCCACAGTACGATTTTAATTAAAAGTATTCAGCAAAAATAAACGATTCTATCTAAACGATAGAGGAACAGTGTATTAGGTCCTTACGATAAAAGGACAGGTTTGGTTACCGAGATCTACGAATGGCATTTTTTAACTTTTCGTTATTGGTTCAGATAAAAAAGTTAAGAGACGCGTGTTTTTCCATTTCTTTCTTGTGATTCCATTTAATAGCAAAATTAACCCCTTGCCGTGCTTTAACGAGTCTGACTCGTGATGAAAATTTTGGCCCAAACATGAATATGACGAGCACACAAGTAAATAGATGACATTATGTTTTGATTAGATTTATAAACAAATTTGTGTGATTATTTGCCATTTTACTGTATTTTAGCTTTGCTTCTCTGTGTCACTTTGGGCGACCTTGAATGACCTTCATAATAGTTCATTGTATTCGCCTTGAAACACTCTATCAGAATGTAAGTAAAAAAACTTACTGTTCCATTTAAAAAAAAAAAACAGAATTGACCTTCGTATCTCCTTGACGCCTCCACCTACAGAAAAATTGGTAATACCAGATTATATGAGCCCCCCAATACCAAGTAAGTTTAGTGCATTTTCTCCTATCTTTAAAAACAAGCGAGTTATTCAGGTGACCTGATTAAAATGTCCCACCCTGTATAACGTTGAAATATTATCTGCAATAGATAAGTCACAGTGTATAACCATGTTTGAGATGTTAATTGCGACGGGGGTCACTGTTTGAATCGATGAAGGTAATAATACAACATTTTAGATATTGACATTTGTTTGAAATTATATATATTTCTATCAATTTGGGCGCGCCGGTCACCGGTGGCCCCCACGGCGTCACCGGCAAGTTAAGTGCCGGTCACCGGTGACCCCCGTGGCATTCAACGTGTTAAAAAAGGCGTCCCGATATTTTCGTTACCAACCGTATCTCCCGCACTGCGCGTTGCCGCGATCGCGTTGATCGCGTGGAACTGAATCAAATCGCTGTTACTCGCGTTGGAAACTCGATTCGGTCGCGGGGGACCGAGCTGTCCACCGTTGATTTAAAAGCCGGGGCCACCGGTGCGCCTGGCGGGTCCCTGCAAAATGTAGTCCGCCCCCGATGAAATTCAAATATTCATTCGAAGTTGGCGGGATGGTTCCCTGCGTTCATCAACGGAGAATCTTACGGTTGCCCGGTATTTAATCGCCGGGGCATAGCCGATGGAAACGCGGCCGCGGGGACGTGTCTCCGAGGAAAGAGAGAAGTTTCGCGAAACTTTCGTAATTCCCTTATCGCGGACGGGCTAATGTAATTTCGTGAAAATAAATATTAGCCGAACTGAAAGTTCTTTTTCCTAGCGGTCCACCGGATACCAAAGGCGTTCCCGCGACGATGATCCCGTTCAGGAGAGGAGAGATGAGACGAAAAGAGAGAGAGAGAGAGAGAGAGAGAGAGAGAGAGAGAGAGAGCAGAAGATTCTGAGCGACGACGGATGAGCCCGATCGGCGAGATTGAACGCGTGCTGCCGCGCAAACCACTCGAAATAACGGCGGAATAATCGGCCAGGCGATTGAATGGAGAAGTTCCATTACCAAGGCGAAAACGGCCGTGGGAGTAGCCACTTTTCTTAACAACTGGCACCCGCTCGGCCAGGATCGCGCCGGTAATTGCCGGCCGGGAAAATCGAGCGCCTTTTCAGGCGACTAATTCCGCCGATCGTTTGACAAACTTGTGTTAGCGTAGAGCTTCCGACTGCTCCTCCGCTGCTACCCCGGGCCTCCAATCAAACTCCACCTTACTCGACGCGATCGCTGTGCCCGGGCCAAATATTCTCCGAATGCGTTGTTTACGCGCGTCGATCCACACTGACCGGACCGCTCTCGACCGCTTGATGACTCATCAAGACGTCGCGTCGCGTCGCTTCTCGCCTGGCGCATCGTCCTTCACGCGTGATTTTCTCGCAACGAAATCTGAACGGATCTGCGACTCAAGTATTTAGCCTTCTTTAACCCGAGAAAGATAACCTACGTCGCAGAGGCGCCTGCGAAGACTGTTGATTTTTGTTAATTTTTCATAGAGGTCTAGTGATTTAAGTTTAAAATTACTTAAAATATAAAAAAATATAATATAAATGCATTTTATTTTTACAATAATGCCAAACCTTTAAAATGACTAGATTAACTTAAATAAATATCCATTGTTAGTATAAAATTGACGCCTTAGAAAAGCATGCGCCTCTGAAGCGTATGGTTATCTTTTACGTACGTTGTCATATGGTTATCTTTCTAGGGTTAACACGTTGACTGCCGCGTCACCCGTATTCGGGTGACAGCAAAAGTTCTCACCCGTAATTCGGGTGACGCTGATTTGACTACTTACAAAGGATTTCCGAAAATATTTCGACAAATATTCTACAGGAGGTAATGAAACTATTGAATTCTTATAAAAATGGTTTATTAAAAAGATTATTCGCAGTGTATAACATTAAAACATTCTCTGCAAAGTTGAGGTTGATCAGGACAGCTTGGACAAAAAGTTGTTTGTTTTTTCAGATATGCTCGTGCCTCTGATCGGTCCATTTCGTATCTTTTATTTGAACTGTAGCTTCCTCGGTATCATCGACATTTCTTTCTTCTTCCATGACCAATTCTCGCAAAATCTCGTCAATAGTATCTTCATAACATTCATTATCACTAAGATTATATTTATCAGTATCCAAATCAGAATCTGACGATGTAATTTTATTTATGCTTCTCCTTCCGGGCAATCCGATCTCTTTTCATTATTGAAAAAGAATAAGGGCAGAGATTTTAAGTTATACCATTCGGTACTCGGCAAAGATTCCAACTGTTCATGCAGGAACAGAAACAGATATGAATTAACAGCGCACGCTTCCTATAGCGGCACGGGTGGCCTGTTGGAGATTTTGTTGTAAATACGCATGGCAGTCAACATGTTAACCCCTAGCCGTACCATTTCCTTCGTAGTTACAATGATCGGAAATTATTCCACTGTAATAATTTCTAAGAATAAAGGCAATTTATATTTATCGCGTGTCCACGTTTACTCAACGACTTTACTCAAAGACTTACCGATGACAAGGTATCAGAATTTTATTCAGACTAAAAAGAACGGAATAATATTCACAATTAGTTCTCAACAACTAGAAATCTCCGTTACGAGTTAGACTCGTCAAAACACGGCAAGGGGTTAATCACAGCCTTCTTTAATTTTTTCCTTTTTTTTTAAATTTTCTACGAATTCATTCGAGTTCATATTTTATATTTTACATACGGGATGTTCAGCGTAACGATCGCACCGATTTCTTAAGCATTTACGCTAATCTGACAAAAAAATGTTTGGAATAAAAGTTAATGTGTTCTTCGAGGAAAATAAATTGAAGTAAAAAGGAATTCTAAAAATCTTTCATTCGATGACAAACGAAAGTCACCTTGACTTTCTTAAATGGCATCGTGTTCTTTTGATCGTATAGCGCTATAGTTGACGAAAAGGCGAATTCAACGACTTACTAAAACATAAGAATAAAATGTTATGTAACAACTTGTGCGTGATCTTTATCGTATCTTTCACGTTTCTTCTTTTTGTCATAACTTCTCAACAAAGCATTCAAGGACATTTTGTTGTATAACATTTCAGCGCTTTAGTTAGCGCTATAGTTAACTATGTACGGAAAAATTCGAGACACCCTGTATATTCTTCGAAATCAAAATGTTTGTATCCTCAGTGTCGAAAAGAAGCCGAAAGAACTGGGTCAAGGAAAGGAATGTAATGAATGACACATAAAGATTTCCAGTTTAGGAATTATTTTCGAAGCATTTTAAATAGACTGTGAATGTTATGCATTCATGGTAAAAGTGTATAGATCAAATGCAAAACGGTAAAAGCATTTGAAATATTTTCAAATACTGTTACATTATTCTAAACTTGTTAAAACGATTAAGAACGAAAATAAGTGCCTCTGAAGCTCCAGTAGCATGCAATCGATGCAGAGAAATTTTATTTCGCATAAAAATCCGTTGTCCGTTAACGAATACATTAAAAATGCTTAAATAATAAATTAGGATAGCGAATCGTTCCCGTTCGCGCGTGGCAGTTCAAATACGATTATTCTGGCGCATGGGCCGTGATATCCGAAAAAAAAGTATTGCCGGACATTCTCATAATCGATAAACTGTGAACGTCAGCGAATTTATACGAGTTCCGAGGGACGATTGAAATTCTTTTTCTTCGGAAAAAAATAAGGAAATAGAAGGGACGGAGCATATGAATAGCGACGAAGGAACTGGCTCCGTTTCAGACACTGTAGTTATACGCTCGGCTCATTCTTTGGCAATGCTTTCGACTTCCCAGAAGGATACGCCTTTTTCGTGTCCGGCCATGGCCGGACTTAATTCACTGTTCGTCGCTCGGGGTATGGGCATGACTCGTTCAGAACGGCACGCCTTTTTGCGATTAATATAGAGAAGTCTTTCACGTGGTTGCATCGTTTGTGCGGTATTTACGCCGGACGGTAATTAATGCCACTTGCGGCTGTGCGAAAAATCTGACCGCCGCTTCCTCTTGTTCTCCGGGAAATGTGGAAAAATTATTAATGCTGCGACACAGTTTTATCCGGTGTTCAAAACTATATTAAATTTTAGAATAGAATATTTTTAACTCGTCGTTAGATAAAGTACGTTTATCGTTCAACCCATTGCGCTCGAATTACGACCCTGAGGCACAACTAAAAATGTTCACATCATACTTAAAAGTAATTTGTATGTTACCGAATTGTTTCAAAATCGAAATACCAGAGTTAACACGTTGACTGCCACGCGTATTTACAACAAAATCTCTTACAGGCCACCCGTGCCGCTATAGGAAGCATGCGCTGTTAATTCATGTCTGTTTCTGTTCCTGCATGAACAGTTGGAATCTTTGCCGAGTACCGAATGGTATAACTTAAAATCTCTGCCCTTATTTTTTTCAATAATGAAAACAGATCGGATTGCCTGGAAGGAGAAGCATAAATAGAATTACATCGTCAGATTCTGATTCGGATACTGATAAATACAATCTTAGTGATAATGAATGTTATGAAGATACTATTGACGGGATTTTACGAGAATTGGTCATGGAAGAAGAAAGAAATGTTGATGATACTGAGGAAGCTACAGTTCAAATAAAAGATACGAAATGGACCGATCAGAGGCACGAGCATATCTGAAAAAACAAACAACTTTTTGTCCAAGCTGTCCTGATCAACCTCAACTTTGCAGAGAATGTTTTAATGTTATACACTGCGAATAATTTTTTTAATAAGCCATTTTTATAAGAATTCAATCGTTTCATTACCTCCTGTAGAATATTTGTCGAAATATTTTCAGAAATCCTTTGTAAGTAGTCAAATCAGCGTCACCAGAATTACGGGTGACGTGGCCTGATGAGAACTTTTGCTGTCATCCGAACACGTGACAAAAGAAATATTTTAGTTCTGAAGTTGCAAAGGACTGTGAAAACGATACGAGACAGTTGTCTAAATAACGTTTGCTTTAGCGCGGATTAAACTGTGCCGCGGCAAACTCCCAGGATAAAGATAATGGCGGAAAATAAAGACGCCGTGAATCGGAGCGAGGTAAACAGTATATCTTTATTATTTCCGTGGATTTCGTTTTTATCCAGCAACAGGAGGGCGCGCGGTTACCTTAGCCCCTCTAAAATATAAAAACGCGTTTCGAGTTTATTCCCGTGCCGCCGGGATCATCGCGGGCTGGAAAAAAAAATCTTGTTACCGGACGGTCAGTTTACGTCCGGGGTTTATTAAAGCCGCGCGGAATTTCCGTTGCGACGCGGAATCCTCGATTCGAGGCGGCGTGGGAGTGCGCGCACGCCGTATCGAGCATCGCAAAATCCGGTTTACGAGCGGTAGCGGCTACAAAAGCGTCTAAACCGTAGGGGCAAATCTGCGCCCGTAAGGGAAATCTGCCCTTTACTCCTAGTTAAAACGCATTACCGGAACCAGGAGCAGCCCCCCTTTGCCCGCCGCGGCGCCCCGCCAACCGAATTCGCTGCCGTCGTACCAGCCCGGGAAAGCGAAAGAAACGACTGCTTTCCACGAACGTGTTTCATGGCTTCGACCGCCATCTTATTCCCGGGATTTCGCCCGAGGCATAACGCGATTGCCTTTGCTCCCTTCTCCACGGGAATCGAGCATCATCTCCTCGCCGCGCCGGTAAACATGCCGCGAGTATTAACACGTTTCTCACTCGTTTCGCCACGCTTCGCCCACTTTTCGTCCCAGGGTTTATTCTGCCCCACTCTTCCGTCCACTCCACGCTGGAAACTCTCTTACCTTGTTACGAATTCTGCGTTGCTCGCGCGCGTCGAAAATGTATCGCGCGGCTGCGAGAAAAATACTGGACCGCGCGATCGCGAAAATGTCTGCGAATTGATTCTTCGGGAAAAGACCGATCCATACCGTGAAATAAGTATTCCGGACCTCTGTGTCAACGATGAGTTGTCGCGTTTATAGCATAATTTTAATAATTTAATCTTAATCTAAATGAAATCGTTGTTAAAGTTTCCAAATTTTTCTCTAGAAATAACGATAAGAATTAATCGATTATCGTGCAATGCCTTTAGCCAATCGATGAAAAAGTTTATTAACAATAGTTTGATTCAAAAATGTGTTAATTACGATTATACGAATGGGATTTGTTCCATTGAAACCGTTGAACTGCTTGAAAAGCATGGAGAAATCGTATTGAAATTAGTCAATTTTTAGATTGTTGTAACTTTGAAGCTGTCAACGTTATGTTGATTAAACGAAGACCGTTGCAAAGCGGAAAGCCTCGGCTTTAAAATGCCGTTCGATTCGCTGCGGTACGACATCCGGTTCCCGAGATATCGTCGTGTAAAGACAAAGGTAATTTTTGACATTTAACTACGTCTGTCTTCCTCGCACAGTCAGTTTTTCTCTCTCTCTCCCCCTCTCGTACGCGCGTTCGCCGCTGACCTGTCCCTACGTACCGTAGGCGCAGCCGGTCAGTTTTTACTATTTACTGCGCATTACCAGAAAATTGTTCGTGAATGGGTCCCGCCCCCCGCACTCCGCCCGAACGCGCGAAAACTTTGAATGATTGTATCTCGGGAATGGATTGAGATATCGACATGGGACAAAAGCCAATGGAAAGAGCATCGACTCTGCTATTCTCCGCATGCATTAATAATAGCAATTGATTTGCCCTTCTACGTGCGATATAGTCTGTATCGTATGTTAGCGACATGAGACAAAATTGATTTCCAAGAATATAAACTATATCGCCTAACATGCACATTCGACAGCATAAATTCTTTATAACTCTCAAACGTGTCTTCTTGATCCCTGTATCTCCCCTGCGACAACAGTAAAATATAAATGACTATTTTTCGCATTCAAGAATCGCATTTAAATAAAAGAAACTTAATTTATAAAATTATAAATTCTTTCGCAGCGATTATGAATTAATTTTGCTAGAGGAGGAATTTTTTCCTTTAACTTGAACAATCTATTGTACAGTAGATATAATTATGTAACACTATACCGTCCGGTGGCACCACGCTGGTGCCATGCAAAAACTATCTGTTGCCGGTGGTATCACTTTGGTGCCATTTTAAAAAAACTGAAATAACATTTGAACTATATATCTTGGGTGTTAAAAGGCAGCAAACTAACTACAGCATTGTGCTTATTTCACTAAGGATTAAGTACGAAAATTCTTGGATGACATATCTTAATTTTAGGAATTTATTATTACCGCCACATCTTCGAAATTCTTTTTAAAATCTAAAATTTCCAAGCTATTATGCCGGCGTCAAACAATAGAACCGTATCTAAGATCTGCGGACGGCATAGCGTTAACATCCTTCAACGGCGCTTGATCCTCGGCGTCGAATGTACCGTCAAATTGTATAAGCCCCAGCGTGAACTTTGCCCCGTCTGAATCGAATTTTCGTACGTCACGTTTATCAATTTGTATCTCCGTCGGAGTTGCCGTGACAATTAGAACCGTAGGATTGTCAGCACGGTACAAGAGGATAAGTTGTTCCTTGGGAACGTGCACGCGTTATGGACTTCTTGTTATCGCAAGCCCCGTGTAGACAAGGCACGTGCATGCCCGCGACGTCTCCGTTCATGTAAGCCGTTGCAACCCGCATACAAGGGAGCGGATTCGACAAGCGTGAGCACCACGGAATGCATTGGATTAGACGGCCGTCGCTTTTCATGCTAATTCCGCGCCGGCGAATCGTCGTCGTCTCTCGTCGACAAAGCCCTCGAACTGTACGGGTCGAACCGCGATCGTGTACGTATCTGGTTCCGGTTAGATGGGACACAAGAAACGGGCCGACTAAACGGATACCGGACGGATATAGAAATACAATTAACCCTGGCGTGTTACTCGGATGGCCTCTCTCGCGAGAACGTTCGCCGAGGAACGGAGTATCGGCCGGTCGTCAATGTAACTATTCGAGGATTCGGGGGATCACGGTGTTACCACGAACACGAACCGGCAAGAACGCTCGATTCGAAGCTATTCCAACTATTTCCGGCAATGTCTTTTTCGATTTTAATTTAACGCTGGAACTACCAAACAGGTTAAAAACGTTCTCTTTTGCAATTCCCGATGCAGCGGAACCTCGATTGACCGAATTGAATTCTCCACCATCTTCATTATTTAGATTTTTCATTATACCAAGCGATAATCGTCTCACGCTATTGTATCGTTAATTTATCGAAAATAAAAAGAAATTAACAATCAATTTTGAATTCGGATAATCGAAGTTCTACCATATGATAAAAATGTCTCCGTGAGAAACTTTTAAATGGACTTTCTTGATCAGGCATTTATTATAATTAAAATCGTACGAAGTTGAAATGAATCGACTCTCGGCATCGTTATGCAACGATACGCGTCGGTGGTTCTAGCGTTAATTAGCCACTGAAAATATGTAGCGACACTTCTATATTTCTCATCGTTCGTCTCAAGAAGATATTGCGTAATTTCGAGGTAGAAATTGTCGGGATCCGCGACAACGTTTACGCATTAAAATAATGTTTGCGGCGCGGTGCTTCAGGACAAAAGGGGTTGGACAAGCTCGCGCGGCGGAAATAGCGGCGAATGCTTATGCAAACGAGTGCTCAGGAAAAATAACTAATTGCTGTCATGCGTTTTTATTACACCGTCCGCATTAAACACGTTTACCACGAGAAAATGAAGAATAAGAGACGACGCGCATTTCCACTGCCGCGGCCGTTGGAGGAGGGCTGGTCGCAGCCGGAAGCAGTGGTTTCTTTTTTATCAACTTAATCTTCGGCGCGGCGTCTCATTGAAAGGAGATTAACCATCGTATTCAGTGGGTACCCGCCGGTTCGCGATAGACCAGCCCCGGAGCCGCGATTTTTTTATCCCGGGGCCCTGTTACGAAGATCTACCGCGGACGTTTATTCTGATCAAGGTTAATTTACCGCGCGGCCATTATTTCCCGCAAGAAATACGAGCGGTGTGTTTCGCCCGGGTGCCGCGCGCCCGTTAAATATTCATGGAAACCAAGGATGTGTTATTTATTACGAGCTGATCGCCGGTATTTCTGGCTTCTTGAATTATGAACAACGGGACGCGTCGGGATCCTTTTAGAGACAAGATAGACAGGCGTTCTCCATGCCCTCCCGGCGTCGCACGCTGAATTTTCATGACGGACACGTTGATGGCTTAAGATAAAGGCCGACGACGCCTTAAAATAAAATCAACGTCGAGCACGCTGTAAACCTTCCCCATTTCGCTAATAGACTTCTCCAAATTATTTTTTCCCTTGGCCCGCAACATCGAGGCGAAATTTATTCAGATGAAAAATTACCATTTGACCTACAGAGACCCACTCCGACTTGTTCGCGGCACTACTTTCTCCGGGTTGCGTAATAAGTTCGGAGTTTCCTGGAAAAATCACGATGAAGTTATCATCGTGGACAAATTCTGGAAATTACGGCCGCAGGTCTGAGCAAATAATAAAAGGTTCCTATCGATTTTGCAGTATGTTGCGAATGGATTACGGCAGAATGAAGAATTTATTTACGATTGAGTATTAGACATACAATAATAAGATATATAATCGCACTTGCACCACACTCGTACCACATTCGTTCTTCGCTCTGATTCGTTTTGATCTGAACTATTGTGATATAATGATAGAGAAATATCGTATTTTAGATTAGAAATAACCTAATTTTGAAAAACATCGAAGATCTCGAAATCTCGAGAAATACGACCTTCGAGAGAAAAATCTATTCCCACTGCAACATATTACATATTAACCCTTCGAACCATACAATTTGTTCCTCTAGCATTCTTGAGTATCGTTAACGATATAACGGAGATATAGCTTTGTAGCAGCTTTAGTGGATTACGTTGTACATTCGCGGCACGAACGTACGAGACGACCCAATAAAAATAAATCGAATTGAAACATATCCTACTCGTCCACTACATTTCAAACTCCGAATGGCGAAAAATAATCAGTCGAAACTGCTCGCACGAAGAAGCGTCAATGTATACCTTTCGGCGCAGAGGAAGCGTTCGTTGCATTTATCTCGGACGCGCTGCACACGCAGCGGAGTGCATTCGCAGGGTGCATTCGCAGTTCCGCCGAAACGCGGTCTCCTCTGTTGCAACGGGAACCCGCGGCATGAAAGACCATCTGCGGCCGGGTCGCGGCCGAATAATAGCCGCAATCAGCTTTGTGCGAAGCCGCGACGCGTCTTTGCAAAAGCGGCGACACGTTACACGCTGCATAATCCATGTAATGCCAATCAGCGAGGCGCGGTTTCGCAAATTAAGCCGGTCTCAATTAGCCCGAAGCCTTTCGTGCGGCGCCGATGAAAATGCGAAGAGAAAAATGCGTCGGGCCTGGGCCGAGACCGGCCGGCCGGTCCTCGTTTATTTGACCGGTCACTTTCGGCTCGCTTTTCCCCTCTTCAAAATTGCATTCGGCTCGTTGAACGGAAATGGAAAAGCGTCGCCGTCGCTCTTCCGCCAACGCCGTCGCCGAATTCGCGACAGCGGCAATATTATCCCCGGCCGTTTCAACTTGTTTACTGTTATTTCATTAAAATATTCATGACACATTTCGCGACCGGTGTTGTGCTTTACCGACGCGAGTTTCGCGGCTGATCCTTTTTTTTTTATTTTCTACGCGACCTGCACGCTTCCGAATCCGCGAGATACCCGTTCGATTTCTTCGCGGAGTCTCCGAAACAATGGAAACCGTTCGTCATCGTTGACCGTCGACGGAAACTGCAAACGTTGTTCTGGGAAATGAATCTGTCGATTTTGCCGGAGCTTTCAAACGGAACAATATAAATCAATTATTTCAGCTGCGACATTGGCAAAAAGCGACGCACGCGTGTTAATAACAGTGACAACTGTGTCGCAGCGTAACAGGAATACCCGGAGATCGATGTAATCTTTAACGGGAGCTGTGTAATGAAACCGGATTTACGCGGGTCGTAACAAATGAAAATGTTGCCGGCTTTGGTCACCGTATTTTTTGCCGATCCAGTTTCGAGCGCACGGATTTCTAAACGGAACGACGATCGTTTCAATTTATTCGAATCGACTGAAAAATGTCTTTTTCGTATATTTATTTAGTAGATTTATTATTACGAGTACATAATGTACGAATATTATAAATTATATTATATTATAAATATTGAATCATATTATAAATATTATGATGAGATCCTTATGGAGTACGGTAATGCGGCAACATAAAAAAAATGGCGAAGTAAATTTTCTAAAATAAAATCAGATCAGCTATAGCGTTCGAATAAAAGGATCGTAAGGACGAGAGAAGCGTAGAAAATAAATAATGTAACGAAAAGAAATGAAAGAGTATGGAATTGGAGCAATATTGGATGAGATAAATGAATAATTGATCAGTGTTAGCGTTTACACGAGCCGTCAGAGCCTAAACCGGATGCACTATCGAGAGGCAGTTCCGTTCGCGCGACACAACAATCACTTTCCTGTAATCTGCCCTCGTTCGGCCGTTACCGTGAATTTGGCGCAACACCTGTCGTTGACGGGATGTAACTAAATATCGGCAGAGTGCATTGTTTCGCGATCGACAGCGACCGCGGTTACATCGTTGCAGTCCCGGCGCGGCAGCAAAACGTTGTCTTCTCTCTCTCTCTCTCTCTCGCTTCCCCCTCTGTCTCCCTCTTCCTCTCTTTCTCTCTCTCTCTCTCTCTCTCTCTCTCTCTCTCTCTCTCTCTCTCTCTCTATGCTCGCCTCTGTCCATCGCGAAAAGCTGCGAATTTGTATCCGTTATCGATCGATCCGGTTTTACAAATTTCAAACTTTTGCGAACTGGTGCGCTGCAAACGGCTTCACAACTGTCTATTGCATTCGACATGGGAATGCATATTGGCAGCTCGCGACAAATCGGAGATGATATTGGTATGCATCTGTTCGACGTACTAATAGCTAATTCGATAATATCTTCAATCAACCGTGTATTCATTCAAAAATTTATCGGAATCAAATGGAGATATTTGAGAGAAATGCTTCGTCGGTTTGCAGCACGGTGATCGAACAGAATCCAATGAAACGGAAACTTTTCGAAATATTCGACGCTATTTTACAATATTAACACGCTATCTGCGCGTCACAGATCGAGCTTCACTCGCGTCTAACGGGGGAAAATCAGTGTGAATTTCGACAAAAATCCGCTTTTTAAAAAACACGTGATATATTTAGGATTTTATAAAGAAATTCTTTCGAATATATAACGAAATTGAAGACCATTAAATTGTTTAAAAAGGTATTAATACCTCTGCCGCACGTAGCGCGTTAATCGTCACGCGAAGCTTTCGTTTAATTCCGCTTTACATCGGCTGCTATCGTAACACGTAAACTCCTAGGATCGTTTGTGAACGATTTCTAGAGGAATCAAATAATCTCGCAGTTTAATTAAGACGCGTTTGTCGCGGAATGTACCCGAGTAAACGGGCTTACACGTTAAAGCGTGTAATCAAAGAGCATCGTGTAAGCCGGTAGGTGCGGCGAGAAGCAGTACGGAAACGTGACCCATTGTTCCAAGCACACCATTGTTATTTCCACTATATTTTCCTTTCTCTGTCGATGCGACTCCCATTCCCCGTTCAAACAAGCAACCCCTTTCCCGTCCGTCAATAAAGCTAAAAAATACATCTTCGAATATAACCATCGCCGAAAGCTTTGAAACCTGAAACATACGTGGTCGGAACAGAGAGCCGCGGATAGTCGGTGGAAGAGAGAGAGAGAAAGAGAGAATCTGCCGGAAAAGTGCATGCGGCATACGTAAAAGAACACCGATAGTATTGCAGCGACGCGGAAGGACGACGTTCACGTTCGACGTAACACGACGTGTTGATTCGGCCAGCTTGAAAAATTAATTTCTTCGCCGTTATATCGAGTGCACGGAGCTCGATTTTCGAGATTGAAGAGCGCGGATACTAATAATCGTCAGGATAAAATTGATGATATCGATGCCAGAGATCTTGTTCCATGTAATCTGTAAAGTATGACAGCCGTAACTAGGAATTATTATATTATTTCGGATCTTTTAATTTTGAACTTTGCTGCTTCTGTTTCATTTTTGAAAGTTGAACATCATTCCAATCAAATTTTGCTCAACTCTCTGCTTTGTGCCATCCTCTTATTTTCGAGAACAGGACACGTGCTTTATATAATGCGTCGATAATTAATTTTTAAATACTAGAGAGAATCTACGGTCCATTTTGCGTCTTCAATTTTTAAGAAATTTAATTCTTAGGACAGCATTCTGTTTCATTTTTGAAAGTTGAACATCATTCTAATAGAATTTTGCACAACTCTGCTTTGTGCCATCCTCTTATTTTCGAGAGCAGGACACACGCTTTACATAATGCGTCGATAATTAATTTTTTAATACTAGAGAGAATCTACGGCCCATTTTGCGTCTTCAATTTTTAAAATATTTAATTCTTAGGACAGCATTCTGTTTCATTTTTGAAAGTTGAACATCATTCTAATAGAATTTTGCACAACTCTGCTTTGAGCCATCCTCTTATTTTCGAGAACAGGACACGTGCTTTACATAATGCGTCGGTAATTAATTTTTAAATACTAGAGAGAATCTACGGCCCATTTTGCGTCTTCAATTTTTAAGAAATTTAATTCTTAGGATAACATTGTGTTTCGAACAGAAATCCGTAGAATCTGCGGATTCATCAATTTCATAATGCTAAGAGGAATTTTCCCGAGCACAGATTGCAAGTGGGAATTTTTATCGCGAAATCTAATTGTCGGATTCAAGAGAAAATTTCTTTATCGCGATCTGCCTTCATAGAAAATCAAAATTGTGTATCTGTTGCAAAAAGTTTTCTTCAAAATCTTTTCTTTCTTTGATAATTAGTGTCTGTCGAAAGTAAACATATCGATACTCTCCAATTCTTTTACACTTTCTCCTGTTTAAAGTTCTCATTTTTGTAACAGATGCATCAAATCGCACTCTCTCTATATGTATCTCTCTCTCTCTCTCTCTTTCTCTCTCTCTCTCTCTCTTTCTCTCTCTCTCTCTATATATATATATATATATATATATATATATATATATATATATATATATATATATATAAGTCACTTTGTTTTTAAGTCGATATATTTAAGGGTTTGCGTTTTAACACGTTTAAAAATATGGATGCTAACTTTCGAGAAGATTTACTTGTATTTGTTATCTCAGGATACTGATATTTTTCTCGGTATAAATAATTTCGTATAAACATTAAAAAATCACCACTTTTCATTACGGTAAAGTGACTTATGCCACTTTCAAAATAAACGGCTCATATCTCTCTCTCTATATATATATATCACTCTCTATATACATATAGCTATATACATCACGCAGTATATTACGCAGTCTAATCGTCATTTAGCTAAATTAAAGTTTCTCCGTGAAGCACGAAACTCTGAATTTACAATTCCCTTGCGTTTCACGAGAACACGATGGATTCAGGGATTCGTATCTGTAAAGTTACGCTCCCGATAGAGTCGAGACTTTCTTTTATTTTATTGCAAAAGGTTCGCCGTACCGCGACGTATTTATAGAATCGTGGAACTAAGCGAATGGTTCGCGGACGAAATAAATTACTTCGGAAAGCGATAACAGCGCGGTCGTATGTGCCGAGTAGTTTCTCGGGAGGCACAGCGCTAATTGCTGCCATTATTCCACGCACGTGCGCGCGTTGCAGCCTCGTCGCAGTGCGAGGTTGCTGTCGGTGTAGCCGGAGTCTACTACTGGCGGCCGGAAATGCACTCGACGCTGCGCCGGTGCCGCGCGTGGAACGCATCCGATTAGACGGACCCACGCTTCCAGCTCGGTTTCGACAGCGGTCGCCGCGCACAGCACGGTGCAATCGTATCGTTGCTCGCTTCGCTGCTGAAATCCAAGCTGGTACCCGCCTCTGTCACTTATCTGCAGCGAAACACTCGGCTCTGGACAACGGTGCGCGATTCGACCTCAAGCGGAATCAATGAAGACGAGGTCGTTTTTAGAAATTGCAAAATCCACCGAGCTACTCGACAGCTTCTTAAAAATCCTCTCCTAGCTCGCGGCGCGAGCCCCGTAGATCGCGATTGTTCCTGTTGCAACTTGCTATTGGAGGAGCAGTTAATGCACTTTTCAGACTTGCTTTCGAATTATGCGGCTTCTATTGCAGTGTAATCATTCGAGACATCGACGGAGCTAACATCTAAAACTTTCTATAATAAAGCAGACTTAAAAAGACAAAACTTACTAGAATAAAGCAGTTGCACGGAGTGAATTTTATATAACAATATGGTAAGTGTATACTACAAGTGTATGCATAAATCTGAACAGTGATTTGCAAAACGAGTTATACAGGCACCAAAATATAATCCTCTGCGAAATTAAACACAACATTGAAATTGCAGGAAATAATAACGAAATAAATGCGGATCTATGGCACACTGAAATCCCATATAGTTTTATTTTTAATTGAATTTATTTAATGTCGCATCTGCTTAATAGCAATTAGCGGCCGCTTGTGGGGTGGCATTTGTAGGGTTACATGTAGTGTAATATATACAATAGTTTTGTATTACATTTTTACATTATTTTCTTAATCTAAGCTTTTTTTCAAAGTTACTATATAATTTCGCTGAATAATTCGGTTTCTTTTGAGTTTCTTTTAATAACTTTTGCTGTTTGTTTGTAGCTGTACAAACATTCTTTGATAGTATTGGGCATTTTTACGTTTTTTCTGATATTGTTGTACACTGAATATTCTATTAGGAAGCGTTTAAGTGTAGGCTCAGTGATACAGTTGTTACAAAGTGGTTTATCTGCTTTAGAGAGTATGTACTGACGGGTTATTTGCTTCCTTCTTGTTAAATATACTGCGAGGTTGGTAGAAAATATACTTTCTCCGAGTTCACGTAGGAGAGAGGGATTTGAATGTATCCATTCTTGGTTCCACTTATGCCAAATGGTTCTTGTTAAAAATTTCTGAGCATCCTCAAATGGGATTTCAGTGTGCCATAGATCCGCATTTATTTCGTTATTATTTCCTGCAATTTCAATGTTGTGTTTAATTTCGCAGAGGATTATATTTTGGTGCCTGTATAACTCGTTTTGCAAATCACTGTTCAGATTTATGCATACAGTCTCAAAGCACCTAATCCGAAATAAATTCATTCGTTTAGTAAATGCTCGCGATGCTCGAAGAAAAATTGCATAAATCAAAAAGTGAAAGCTGTATTTTATACAGCTCCCAGTCTCCCATACTTATAATTGTTCAATTATGATCTTGATGCCTTAATGCAAAATAAAAATTTGTTAAATGAACTGCGAGAAATAGAAATGAAATAAAAATTAATTCTTCCTTGTAACAATTTTCGTAAGACAAGAACTGTGCAACGGAATTCTTAAATTCGTCAAATATCTGCACACTCTTGTCTCGTTCCTATTCGTTTTCCTCGTAAATGCATAAAATCCGCGGTCCACTTTTATATAACTATCTTTTTTCTTTACTCTTTTTTTTAACTATCTTTACTAAACTCGTACGAACTCGTTCGGAGGTTCGACACGATCCTGTACGGAACGAACACTTTTCAAATAAAATCATCGAAACACTATCGCTATAGGATAGTAATCGAAACGCACGAAACGAAATTTATACATCTACATACCTACGTACGAATTCGCGGGTATATATTAGGTCTACCGCCCAGAGACCGGTTGCCGCGTATTCGGGGGCCATTTTCATAAACGTCGAGTCTCCTTTTGCACAAGGGAACGCCGGGAAACCGGCGAACTTACCTTCTTGGCCTGCGGCCGGCATGGTTGCTGATCGACCCTCGCACGAATTTTGAACACCGTTACCTCTGCTAATCGCGTTTCCGAGTCGAACTACATCTCAGACCTCAACCGGCATATTTAACGTATTCGATAAAAATATATTAGGTCTACCGGAAAGTTCTGTCCGATAATGTCACTTCAAGATTCAATCCATATGCACATGTTGATTTGAGACATATATGACTATCTCTCTTTATCGTTGCATTTGCACGCATGTACTCTCCTAAATAAACTGAAACAAAGATGTCTCATGTCATTATTAAGCGAGACGCGATCGCGAAAACATGGCTACCGATGATAATGCCAGACCACATGCTGCTTTGGCGACTCGTCAGAAAATCGCAGAGCTAGGCTGGGAAATTCTGTCGCATCCACTATACTTCCCAGACTTAGCACCCTCCGATTATCACTTGTTTCTCTCTTTGCAAAACTTTTTACAGGCAAAAAAATTCAAAACCGAAGCTGATGTCAACCAAGCACTAGTCGAGTTCTTCGCCTCTAAAAATAAATCATTTTTAAAAAATGGCATTTACAAGTTGCCATCACGCTGGCAAGAAGTCATAAGTAACGATGGAAAGTATATTCTACAATAAATATTATTAAATGTATGAAAATTATGTTATATTTCAATTAAAAAACGGACAGAACTTTCCGGTAGACCTAATACATATATTGAAATTGATCCGATCTCTGCAGATGGAACGTGACTGGTCGGGCAGAACATTTAAATGAATTTGTAGAGCGTTGCCGGTAGTCGCGCTATCCGGCAAAATGGTTCGCGAAGACCCCCTGCAGGCAATAGTCAGCATCTTTCGCGCGACGCGGCAGCATTTCGGGATACTCGTTTCGAAAACGCAGCCCGAATCCCGACGGTGCCAGAAATTTCGCTGCCCTTTCGAACCGGGTGATTTATGTGCCGAAAAATGTGCAACGTTTATATCTCGCCGGTGACTGCGGGCCCGTGAAAATTCGCGTGCGTCTCGAGGATCGCCGAGGAATCGGGCGGGGGGGGGGGGGGGGGGGAGGGCGGAGGGGGAATACAGGGGCGCTGGCACGTCGGCGGAGAGGCCAGTAAATAATAAGGATTCGGCGTGTCTTTAGACATTCAGCAATTTGGGCTAATGCCAGCTTGCATTTCATATCCGGGAAGCCCGTTGCGTGTTGAAGCATTCGTTCCATAAATCTCGCTGGGAAAACGTTGCCTAATATCTTCCTTGGAATTCCGGCGAGCCGAGGCTCGGTCTTCGTAACCGCCGCGCCCGGAAAACCTCGAGAAATAATTATCCGCAGACTTGCGCACGAGCGCGAAACAAGGAAACATCCTCTCCTTGGCCCCCTTTTCTCCCCGGCGAATTTTCTTCCGGTCAGTTTCCCTTCTTGGCCACGTTTCCCCCGGCCCCCTTTGTTCCCTGTTACTTTTCTCTACAACCCTGTCGCCTGCCACTCGCAATAATTAACTTTCGAGCGATGTTGCAGAGTGCTCGAGCGACCTGCAGATTTTCGTTCTTACCGCACCGATTCTACGTTCGAAAATTAGTCGGAACGTGGCGGAAGAAGTTTTTCGTCCGGGGCTCTGTTGCCAAGAGAATTAACACTAGAAAGACTGAAACTTAGTATATACCTATATTGCCCAAAAGCAGTCAAAATGAGACTGCATTGTGAAAGAATAACTAATGTGTAAAGAAATCTGTTTAAAATTAATTTTTAATATTTTTTTACATTATTTACAGTTATACAACAGGTTATTAGTAAATATTAACAATAAACAAAATTCAAGATACGAATAACAAGTACTACTTTAGCTTATTGAGCAACTGCAACTTATCTAATATATGCCCAAATCGACAATTTATCATGTACTTGTATGTTATCATGTAACGGTAATCGAAAAGAATGAAAAATGTTATTTCAATACAGAGCCGAACTGGTCGTATAAGAAATTCACTCAATTCAATAATAAGAGTCATTTGATTATTTTAAATTTCCCAAATGAAGGAGGGGCGTGGAGGTAACTACAATTATTAATAAACGCATTTATATGTTGTACAAAAAGTCACAAAATTTCTAAGAAATTGTATCATTATATACATAATTTTTCTTCTAATTGAAATTAAAAAGCGGTCAAAATAACTTCCTTGGGCAATCTAGTGTTAAGTCGGAATTAGTCGGAATTGTTTCGAATTGTTATTGTATCTGAAATAACAGTTCGAATGAATTCCTTTTAGACGAATGTAATAACAGTTATTCGTTATTCGTAAGAAATTGTTTTTGCCATTTGTTGGATTAATTCTTACTTCTGTATTCGACGAAACTACAGTAATGTCTCCCTAATTGATGCTCACATTATCCACAAAACTGGACAATTTTGGAAAAGGAGATACGATTGTTCGAGCCTTGTGGCTCGTTTTTTATGGTTATCGATTGTCAACGACTGTAAAAACGAGTTGCAAGGCTCGAATAATCGTATCTCCTCTTCCCAAATTGTTCATTTTTATGCACAGTCTGAGCGTCAGTAAGGGAGACATTACCGTATCCGAAAGTAATTAATACTGAAAAAATGGAATCAGTGTACTATGAGAAAAACACTATTCGAATCGATTGTTTTCTGAATTAGTTCCAGTACGAATAAAAATTCTTGATATTCATTCGACACAGGATCGAGTCCGAATAAATGAAAAAAAAATTCTTTTTAAATTAATCCAACTCTGCTGCTAAAGCAGAAATTTTAGCCGACTGCGATGTTACGCTGCTTTGCAACGAGACACCGGTTTCCCTAACAGCAAGTCACAGAACAGTTCCGAGGACGGCGGAACAAGCTACCGGAGGACGGAAGTCGAGAATCCGGAAGAAGTTCGTATCGGCCCGGTTCCTTGTCCGCTCATTTTTTTCGATTTATTTCCGGGAGAACCTTCGGTCGACGCTAATGAGATTCCGAGCCACGGACGAGCGCGGACTCGGCATCTAAATTGGCCGCTTCGATTATCTCGCATTCGGCCGTGGATCCAATTAGGACGATCAATAGTGGTCCGGCACATAATTATAAATAAGCCGGGCGCGGCCCGCAGCCGGCGCGCTTCCGGCACAAAAAAGTCGTCGTCCTCGCTTACATATTTCCATAGGCCGAGAAGCTGCTCCATGTCTAGAAGGAGGGACGTTCGTTAGCTCCGAAGATCTCATTTCGATAGCTCCCTGCTGCCTCCTCGAACGTCCTTCCAGGAGATCGGGTTAATAAGTCCGCGCGAATTTACATTGCCCGGGCGAAAATATTGGAGATCGCCGGACATTGGTTTCGAGCTGGAGAAGATTCGAAGCGAGGGCCCGGGTTATTCGATAGACAGAGGAAAGGACGATTTTCGCTCGTCAGAACTCGTCGACCGCCGGATTCGCAACCTCCGCGAAGTCGTCGCCGTGGCAGTTAATTAAATCGCAACTGCAAAGACCGGATTGAGAAAGCCATTACTATTATTTGATACTATTATTTGATAGCATTATTTGATATCACACTTGACGGAATCTTTGGTATTATCCTGTAATTTGACTATAATTTTCGCAAATTTGTACATATAAATGTATGTTTGGCCGGGGATCCGCAGTCTAATTATGACCATCGTTACATTAATTTATGGACGGCGGAACATCGCGATTCATGCATACTATTTACTCGTATGGAAATTGATAATGATTCAAAATGTAAACATAATAATGAAATTCATTAATCGTGTTTCCGGACCGTGTCGCCCTTGCAATACACCGGAATTAGTAAATTGCTGGGACACAAAATTTAATTAAATGAATTTAGTGAACGCCGCGGAAGAGTGTTCTCTCTCGATCCCCGTTTGATTCGATGTAACACCGAACGGCGGATTTTACGTATTCGTGACAAAAATCGGCGGATCAAATGCAAAAATAGCACAGGCTTTTAAGCAATTTGATAACGTTATTGTATATTATATTACCGGTGGAAATGGGGTTGAAGTCGCGATTTTTCGTGCTTCGCGGCTCGTTTTTACAGAAACTCGACGCAGTCAGCAAAAAAAAGACAGCGACCAGCATGTCGATGTATTATTAAGGGCCCGGGTCGCCGCACACTATGACGAGCCACACATACAAGAAAACCATATACGTATATTAGTTTTAGAGGTTTCTATCGACCAAAACTGACGCTTTAATATCGAAGTATGCAGTTCACAAGTGGAAAATTTAGATTCCGGAAAGACTAAACGACTGGACTTCGGTTGTAGAAATATCCGTTTTGCAGTTATTGCGGAGATATTTGCAATATTCGGCCAGAGTGGTGTCAATCTCACGAGCATGACCGCCGCTAACAGTTTTTCGTAAATATCGAGAGATATAGAGCTCGAATCGAAAATTCACAACCGAAGTCCAGTAGATAAGGCACGTACAAAGGCAATGGAGTGTATTTTCAGTTGATTTCTTAGTTAATTAAGACATAGGAGTAGTTGATAGACCGAAGCACCAACCCCGAGCTTCCGACATTTTTCACTACTAGCGTTACAGTTCTCTTCCAACCAACAAGCTGCACCATAGCGAGCTCAACCGTCAGGTATATAACATAACCTTGACATAATCTTGACATAACCGTCTTTGTACGTGTCTTATCTACTGGGCTTCGGTTGTGAATTTTCGATTCGAGCTCTATATCTCTCGATATTTACGAAAAACTGTTAGCGGCGGCCATCTTGTGACGTCATGCTCGTGAGATTGACACCACTCTGGCCGAATATTGCAAATATCTCCGCAATAACTGCAAAACGGATATTTCTACAACCGAAGCCCAGTCGTTTAGTCTTTCCGGAATCTAAATTTTCCACTTGTGAACTGCATACTTCGATATTAAAGCGTCAGTTTTGGTCGATAGAAACCTCTAAAACTAATATACGTATATGGTTTTCTTGTATGTGTGGCTCGTCATAGTGTGCGGCGACCCGGGCCCTTAAAATTTGTATTTTTTATTTTTTGCGCCGATTCGAAGGCAATTTGGAAGGCACGTGTCTCAGTTCGACGGTCACGTACACGCTACCTATACCACGTACCTTGTGGCTCCGCGGTTTTTCTTACATCACTCACACCCAAACAAACCATTTCGTGTTGTCTTCCGAGAATTTGCGTCGCGTGCCGCATCACACGCTCGACCGACTCCGTCGACCCTTAGCATCGACGTAGCAATAAATCACATAGGACTAGCGCAGGGAATTTCACACTACTCGAAATTTGGCATTTTCGGGAAAAATTACTGTATTTCTAATCGTGCGGCATTCTGGGCTAGTTCTATTTCCATACCATGTCGTTTGCGAAACTGTTGCTATTTATTTCTGATATGTGAAATGTTGTACGATATTGTTCGATTAGCATCCGAGTTTGTTTTGCCGGAATTGTTGTTGCGACAAATTATTTGGACTCTTCGGGAATGGGATTTTATACATGTCTGAACAGACGCTATCTCTAAAACTATCTCTAAATTATCTCTAATTATCTCTAAAAATATCTCTAAAATATCTCTAACTCGAAACAGATCCGACGGAAGAACGTTGTTGCATACGATCGAAGCTTGATTGTATTTCGTCTCTGTGAATATTGTTGCATTCGTGTCTGATTAAGCGCTATCACAGTCTCCTTGTAACGCGCGTTATTTCTTTATTTCTTTATTTATTTAGTAAACGGAAAAACCCTTTGGAACTAGCGTTACAAAGTGATTCGCAGGTGGATAAAGCACAAAGCGATTAAATCGAAAGAAAACATCGAACGCTTCGCAATAGGCGTTAACAATAAAAGACACGATTTATACGATTCTGTTCGCCATACAGTGCGGAACGGTTTTCTTGCCGAAGAGTGTTTGAAATGACTGTATCAGAAATGACTGTATTTAGGAATTAACCCTCTGCACTCGAAGCCATTTCAATCGTAAATCTAAAATAATTTTTCTGACTTTTAGTATATCTCTTTCGTACGACAAAGTGCACTTTATGCACATGAAATTGAGTTTTGTAACTCATATAACCGTTACACTTTTAATTTAGATTTCTGCAATCTGAACTTTGATAATATAAAAGTTATCTTGGAACGCGATATAACAATTTCAGTGGCGCCTTGGAATTGCCACTCGAGTGCAAAGGGTTAACGTGGAGGAGTCTATGTCGTCCCCTCGACTTTGAATTACTGACGAGGATTTTATTTTCACCACAAACGGTGAAAAAACCGTATTTTACTATTTTTGTACCATAATAAATGTTCATGGAAAATAAAAAGTTTGTGCATTAATTTCAAGAAGCAGGAACCGTGTAAACGTTTATATCAGTCTTGAATAATTTTAACCAGTTACAAACAATATAGTCGTATCGGTAAAATTTGTCTAATAACGTCATCGTTTTATATTTCATCTGCTCATCTCTGTCATAAATGCATAAAATCCGCAGTCCAGTAATAATTCTTGAATCATCTTGTTATCATATCGCAAGACAGTTATGAAAACTAAAGACATTAACCGATTTATTAAAAGCTGTGCATTTCTTATGCGATACAAGGCGTTAAGAGTATTACCGTTGAAATTCCTATAAACCCTTAACGCGGCCGCAACCGGCACATCTACCCTATCACAGATTTCCGCAGAAACAGCCGCGCCATTTAGATTTCCTCATCGCCGGTTCGAATCCAGTAGTAACCCCAGTAATCCAAATGTAAATCCGCGAGTAATCCAGCTCGGTTAAAGCGGAAGCTAACTGTCGGATGGCTCGGGCGCAGATTCTTGGTAGTCCCGGCGCGGCGCTCCGAAGTGCAAGAGCCGAAGAAGGTGCAACGACCCCCCGCGAAGATAATTTTTTAACGGCGCGATGCTTCCGGCCCATTACCGCCGCTCGTAAATAACGCGGCGAGCTCTCCATTCCGGCTGGAACGACACACAATTTTATGGCGGTGGCGCGATAAATAACAGTCGGTTGTCGATTCCATTATGCCGGTGATAAATCGTGACGCCGGGGAGGGGGGGCGATGATGATGATCTACGAAAATATCGCGGAACCGTCTCGCGGTCGGACAATATCTGCTTAGCCGGGCGACGGCTGTCGGCGCGAAACGCGGCCGGGCCGCGAAAAGTGGCGCCGTCCGAGACGATCCGTCTTTGCCGCTGACAGACAGGTATTACCGTGGATACCGAGGCGGCGGACAGCGTCCTGTAAACAACGGAAAAATAGCAGGAAAGCCCGCGCCAGGATTCCTGCGAATCCGTTCCCGCGGAACTCCGGGCCGGGCTCGAAACTTTTGCGGCCGTAGCCTCGGATAAAGGAGGTGAAAGCCAATAAGCTAAATATCCGCGAGCAGAGGATTCCTCCTGTTGTCGCGATCCAAGAGAGACCAAAGTTTCGCGAGCTCTCCCGATACCGACTGTCGGCCGTTTCTTAGGAACTGTTCGGAATGATCGCGAAAGAGAGACAACTCCCAGCTGGATTTTTCGGTTTCCGCGCTGCGTCTTTCGGATTTTATCCTGGGAGAACCGAACGCGGTAGAAAAGCACGATTAATCTCTGGTTACAGTCCGATCTTTGCTCTTTGAAACGAGCATAGGAAAAATATTGTTAGATTTTTTGACGCAAAGTTACGGTAGTTCGAAGATCGACGATGCAGCGTTCCTTGAATTTTATGGAGAAAGCTGTTTTCAATTCCGGTTGTTCGATGTCACGACGAGAACAGAATTTGAGGGTAATATTTTGATTATCTTTTGCTACATAGTCCGAGAGAGACAATAAAGTATAAGTATATTTTTTCCGTATTACTTTTCTGAATTATTCGAATAAAGAAGTTCTTCAAATTGGTCGAATAAAGAATTTTTCGAATTATCTGAATAAAGAATCATTCGAATAATTCGAATAAAGAAGTTTTCGAATTATCCGAATAAAGAATCATTCGAATTATTCGAATAAAGAATCATTCGAATTATTCGAATAAATAGCTAGAATAATTACTGAAGAATAATGAATTATTCGAAAAAAAATTCGACCAAAAGGAGTACGTTCCGATAATCATATTAAATAAATATTTCTGCGAAACAATCTGAATAATGTCTGACTCAGCTACTCGCACGATGATCATGCACTTTGTCTACTCTCTCTCTCTCTCTCTCTCTCTCTCTCCCTCTCTCTCTTCCTCTCTCTCTCTCTCTCTCTCTCTCTCTCTCTCTAATTCTGTCTCTCTCTCTTTCTCTCTCTCTCTAATTCTCTCTCTCATTCTCTCTTTCTCTCTCTCGCTCGCTCTCTCTCTCTCTTCCTCTTTTGCTTTCTCTCTGTCTCTCGGTCTCTTGGTCTCTCAATGTCTCTCTCTCGTTATTTCTTTCTCTCTCTCTTGCTCTCTCTCTCTCTTCTTCTTTTGCTTTCTCTCGGTCTCTCTCTCTCTCTCTCTCTCTCTTTCTCTCTCCCGTCTCATTGGACGGACTATAGTTCGGCGCATACGTTTTTATTTTCCAAGCGCAATGCTGCCTCGTCCGACCGTTTTATTCGAAAGCAATTTCCCCGTAATATCCCGCATTTCTATCGAGACAGCCGGCGCGATGTAAAACGCGAGTTTATTTGCATAGCGATCCCCTGGAGATTGATATAATGATGCTTAAACTGGAACAAGATATACAAGGACAGCTTCGAGAAACAGCATCGTCGGATAAGTACAGTCTTCGGTCGAGTTTGTAGTCCAGTAAACTTCGGACCGAAAGTAGGTCGTTTTTACCAGGCCGGATCCCCGGTGATCCATATTTATATTGCGCCGGCATCGTCCAAACCCGACAGAGGCCATCCCAGGTTCGCCATCGGAGGGCTCTCCCCTCGGTTTCGATCCTCGGCAAGTTTCCCCGGCGAACGACTCCTTCGAATAAATCCTCCTTCGCCTTAAGACCCGGTGTCCTCGCGTCGAAGCCACAGGTCTGCTGGGTTACCTTGCTGGCATGTCTGCCGGTTCATCGTGGATTAGACGCCACTTTGAACAGGAGTTTCGCATTACTCGGATCGTTTTTCGAAGAAACATTTATCCAAGATAATTATCCGAATATTATCCTTTCAGTCGAATATTGGATTCGAATAATTCTTTATTCGTCGGCAATTATTCTGGCTATTTGTTCGAACGAATCTTCGTTAGTCGAATGATTATATTTATATAGATTATATATAATTATTATTATATTATAATAATAATATATTATTATTATATTATATATTATATGATTATTTATAAGCAACATGGAAGAAATAAATCGGTAGACTATGAAAAATCATTTACCTCATATTTTATCATTTTTATTCGATTGTTTTTTCAAATCTTATTCGAACGAATTCTTAATCGAATAAAATTCTCGTTGGAATGAATTTCTATTCGAATAAAATTCTTGTTCGACTGAATTTCTATTCGAATACAATTCTTGTTGGAATTAATTTCTATTCGAATAAAAACTTGTTAATAATATATAATATAATAATAATATATTATTAATATATTATATATTATATGATTATTTATAAGCAACATGGAAGAAATAAATCGGTAGACTATGAAAAATCATTTACCTCATATTTTATCATTTTTATTCGATTGTTTTTTCAAATCTTATTCGAACGAATTCTTAATCGAATAAAATTCTCGTTGGAATGAATTTCTATTCGAATAAAATTCTTGTTCGACTGAATTTCTATTCGAATACAATTCTTGTTCGACTGAATTTCTATTCGAATACAATTCTTGTTGGAATTAATTTCTATTCGAATACAATTCTTGTTCGACCGAATTTCTGTTCGAATAAAAACTTGTTCGAGAATGAATCCTTATTCGAATAAAATTCTATTCGAGTACATTTTTATGTAGATAAATTTTTATTCGCTAATCTTAGTTAACCGTTAATACGGTTCCACCTAAATATTACATAAATATCAATGATTAGGTAACAGAACGCTTGGACACCGTAATATTTGAAAAATAAATGTTCGGACAAGGAAGCCTCTGTCGAACTACACAATCCGTTAATCTCTCCACGCTCCGCGCGTATAGAATCTGCAGCTTGCTTATGCGTCTCCACGGGATTGGCGCTTGAACGGAACAGACAGAGGGCAAAGGCGAAGAGCATAATCCTGGTCGAGGTAGACCAATTTGTCACCGAGCACAGCGAGCACCGTTTCCCGATGGATTCATCGCGATCGCCGTTGAAAGGATAACCGGGTTCCTTTGCCGGTAGCTTGCTTCGCACCCTCAGCACTTATGAAAAAGCCTGGCGAGCAGTTGCAGCCGAGCACCGCTGCCATTGCACGGTGCTTTAAGCCCTTCGGATCAGCACGTATCCACACGGCGGAGTGCCACTCCGCAACTTTGATCTCCGTCGAGAAGAAACGCGGCGAGAAACGAGCGACAGAGTCGGAAGCCGGCGTTGTGTGCTTTGTGCTTAAGCCTATTTATAGGTCCGCCCGTGTGCTTCGCGTGACCCATATCGGGGGGGAAGGTGTGCTCCACTTTTCGCTGCTCGGTCGAAGTGCTCGTTCGGATCCGCGTTGCTCATCCTCGGAGCCCTAAATGTCACTGGACCGGCGAGTGATAGGCGTTGACAGCGTAATCGGGTGCCGGCCCGTTGTCTCCTGCGAGCCTCGAATGGAGAAGATGCTGCAACAGAAACTCTATTTGATTTTCGCTTACATGTACCGGTGCTTTTTAAAGTGGCGCAAGTCATATAATTATTTTGTCTCGAAAATGCACCGTTCAGAAAGGTTATAGACAAATTTTGGGTAAACATTGGCCGACTTTGAGTGACGATAAGTCCGCGAGAAATCATCGTAGGACGATGAACTTCCTTTCAAATTAAAGCTTGAAACCTCTGTTTTAAGACACTGTTCTTTGACTTTAAGTTATATGTAGCCTCAACGCTGTAACCATTTAAAACTGAAGCTATGTTCGTCATATTGAAAATTGCCAAGTTTGACGAAATGCACAGACTTCGTAAAATTTTTTTTGAAAATGCCGCTCGTACTGGAGTAAAGTCTGATCCTTCTCCTTTAATTTAAAAAAAGATAAACGCGACTGCGATTTTTTCTCGCAAAGTTGTAGCGCTTTAAAGTAACCCTTGTCAATCTCAGCTGTCAGCCACCTGGAAAGGGGGCTTCTTCAAAGCAATTTTCAATATGCGAAACATGGATTCGCATTTGAAGGATTACAGTGATGTGGGTGCCGTCAAACTTAAAATCCAGAAACAGTATCTCAAAGTAAAAGCTCCAAGTTTTAATTTGAGATAAAGACCATCGTTCTACGGTAATTAGTCGCGAATTCGCAGACGAAGTAATCGCATATAATCTGCGGTCGAGGTTATATGAATGAACGAGATTTTAAAAGACCAATTTCAGTTTGTAAACGAATGATGATGTATCGAGATACTGGAGTTTTCGCGAGCCCCTTGTAAAAATAACAATTTTTCCACGAAAGATGCTCGTTCCGTTAAAGTAGCGAGAACGATAACGCCGCGAATAAATGGGATTTTCAAAATTAAACAGGAAAACGAATGATGACATAGTACGAAGCTGAGAAATACTGAGCGACCGGGCGCGATTTTAAGAGATAAAAATGAATATCGAAATTATTGTATTTACGATTCGAAGCAGTCTGTAAAACAAAACGAAAAAATATTTAAAAAATCCTCAGTTTATGAAGACGTCGCGAATAATACTAGAGTGAATAATAATATGGTAGCAGTCGCGCAAGGACAGATGAGATAGAAAAACTTGAAACCAAGAAAAAAAATATACAAATTTAACCTTTTAGGCACGACACGCCACTATAGCAGCTTCCGCGGATGTCATCTTTCAGAACGACACGCCACTATAGTGGCTTTCGCGGATGTCGTCTCTCTGGTCAACGTACCACTATAGTGGCTCGCTCTAGTAGCTCACTCGCTCATCGTTTGAATCAAATAATCGTCTTCATATGCATTGTTTCACACTTCTTTTGTCTTCACATCGATTTACAACAGTCTACAGGGTGTCCCAAAAATGTCTCGCAATCCGGAAATAACGGATTCCTCGGATCATTTGAAGCAACTTCTTCCTTTACAAAAATTTTCTCTGACGCAACGTTAACGAGTTATTAACGAAAAACAGTAACCAATAAGAATCGAGTACGGCTGACGCGGGGCGGCCAGCCAACCAGCGCACGAAGCCCAGTTCCGCGCATTGGCT
The DNA here is from genome assembly GCF_051020955.1 of Megalopta genalis. Taxonomy (NCBI): domain Eukaryota; kingdom Metazoa; phylum Arthropoda; class Insecta; order Hymenoptera; family Halictidae; genus Megalopta; species Megalopta genalis. The sequence goes on along the minus strand of NC_135019.1, from coordinate 17,797,682 downwards.
CGGTCGCCTCGCGCCAGCTGAGCTGGGATTCGACCGCTCGACCGCTGGCGCCGTTGGTTCGGCCGGCTCGCACCAGCTGAGCTGGGATTCGACCGCTCGACCGCTGGCGCCGTTGGCTCGGCCACCTCGCGGCAGCTGATCTCGTCTCTCATTGGTCACGGTTTTTCGCTAATAACTCATTAACGGTGCCTCGGAGAACATTTTTGTAAAGGAAAAAGTTGCTTCAAATGACTTGAGGAACCCGCCACTTTCGGATTGTGAGACATTTTTGGGACACCCCCTGTATATACAGTATCAGACTTTGTACAGTACACATCAGACTCTGCCGTCCACAGAAATAGCCTCGCGCAGAATTCAGCTGTACTTAAAAGGTTAACCTTCTTCATACGAATCGGTGAATTCGCCCGTACCATACAAGAGTATAAAAGAGCATACGTCATTTCTTCAGGACCTGATACGGTCCCGTGACAGAAGCATGCCCGTCACCCAGATCTGGGTGACGCGGCGACGAACGTGTTAAGAGAGAAAAAATAAAAAAGATACTTGAGAGAAACACAAAGAAACAGTCCACGAAATCCGTGAAAGCGAACGACTACGCGAATCTCCGCAGTCCAATAATAACTGATGGAGCGACAGGAAGTTTTTTCCCGGTGGAAGAGACGGACGGACGGGAGCGACTGGATAATAGAAATGCGCGTGGTGGTGCGTTGACCGGGACGTTGAATAATTCAGCCGGGTTTCGTGCGTGCAATAAATTGCCACTTTAGCGCTCGGGACCGATTCATATTAAAATAAAAGAGCGGTGCATGCGTTCTATCCGCGCCTGGCTGCGAACCCACGAAAAAGAAGGGAACCCGGAAGCCATTCAGGCCCGGGAACAAAACGAAAGCCCATTAACGGTCAGCGTGAACCGCTCCATCTTATAAAGTGATTGTCCGCACGAAAGTCTCGGAGAAAAGCGACGCCGGGAAAGCCCGGCTGGAAAAGCATGGATCGCGATCCCGGAATGCCTTGCGGAGTCCGTTTTGTACATTCGCCGATCGATTTTCGCTTTCTCCTTTCGCGCAACGAACCTTCGCGTTTTGTTCTTAAGTGAATTGTCGTTCTCGGAAAATTCTGGAAAATTCTACGAGATTGCAGTGATTTACCCGAGTGATGACAACCCCGTGAACATCAGCATTAATGGCAGTATTTTTTATGATAAAACTTTAAAAACGTATTTTCATAGCGTTTTCATTTTTATGGGGCAAATTCGAATACGCAGAAATTGATGTTGCAGATATATTTTTACGTAAAAACAAATTTGTTTCCTTTCGAAAAAAAACATCGGACCGTGGAATGTATACCCTCATTTTTTCGCTACCGTAAATCAGAAATCATTAGCAGGCTGTAATCCCGCGATAGTGCGCTGCTTGCCGCGTTGCGCTGCAGCCTGTTAAAAAATTCTGTAAAAACTCGCGAAAAACACGGAACAGGGATTTCATATTTCCGATCGTTGTTCGGCAAAGAGAAACAGATTACGCTGCGAGGTTGCAAATTTTAATGAAATTATTGCTTCGGACGAACGTGTCGAGATTCCGAAAGAATCGAGTCGAATTTCAGGCATCGCTGATGGAATAATTGCACTGTAATAATTCGTGCGAACTCGCGTCTCGACGTATAAAGAGGGAACGAGAATTGAACGCGTCGTACAAATTATATTCTTTTCCACTAGTAGCGCGGTGATCGGTGGTACCGAACGGAATCAAATGAAACTGTAATTAAGTTTTCATTTCGCAGCTTTTTGATTAATTCAGTGGGTTATAAATCTGTCGAAAATTCACAGTCCGGTGATCTTACGTAATCGGACCTTTTTCGGTGCTGTGCTTGAATATATTTAACGTTCCAGCACGAAACATTGTGGGGAAGCACTGCCATGAATGGGACACTTTTATTTAGGTCGTACGATTAGGTATGCAACGCGTGATTGGTAGGCAGCGGATTTTATGCATTTATGATAATAATAATTTCAAGCGAAATGTAAAATATAAAGCCAAGTGATAATAATAAAATTATTAAAATTAAATAAATAATAAAGCCAAATTTAAAACTGAAAATATTCAATGAATTCTAGGATATCGACGTATTATTTCGAACTTGTTGAGCTTGTAAAGGCAAGAATTAAATTTCTATTCCTCTTCAGTTTTTTACAATTAATGTAAACAACTTTTATTTTGCATAAAGATCCGCGGCATAGCGTTCAGTTATGCATAATGGTTAGAAAACAAGTATGATTCGATTACAGAACGATTCACAATTTTTAAGATAATTGAACGCAGCGTTGAAAAATACCGAAAGATAAAAACCGTCGCAGTCTGAAAGATAAACTTCCGATTTTTCCAAGAGAGATCTCAGAATTGCGTCTCGCCGAATGCACTCGGTTCTCGCTCTCAAACTTCGCGCGACAATTTCTCGCCTGAAACATCGTCATCCCGTCGTTAACGAGTCTTCAGCTTTTTTTCGGCAGAGATACGAGCCCGGATCCGTTCCAACATTCCTGGGAATGACTCGGTGCACGGTTCCGAAACCGAACGTGCATCGAGGGTTCGCCACCCTTTTCTGCCGGTGCATCGACGCGCGATCGATCGCCGCGACGGCCGGGTTTTTTAAGCACGCCAGACGCCGCCGAAATTGGAGTAGCATTATAAAATGGGACGAGGTGTTTTCCACGCACTGGTGGGACTCGTTAACGTCGCTTGGGCACGAATTAGAATGGCTCTCGGGTGTCCTGACACGTCGCGCGCGTATTTCACAAAGTGCTCGTGCGGCGCGGTAGAAAACCGAGTAAAAAACGGGATGAGAAAGACGAACGCAGTGCCGGGAATAAAGTGAAAGACAAACGGAGACCGAGGGGGAGTCGGAGAGACGGAGAGACCGAGAGAGAGGAGAGAGAGGGAGAGAGAGACGAGCGGAGAGACAGAGAGAATGGCTGAGGGACAGAGACAGAGACAAAGAGAAAGAGAGAGAGGGAGAGAGAGACGGGCAGAGAGACAGAGAGAAATGCAGAGTGACAGAGACAGAGACAAAGAGAAAGAGAGAGAGGGAGAGAGAGACGGGCAGAGAGACAGAGAGAAATGCAGAGTGACAGAGACATGGAGAAAGAGAGAGAGAGAGAGAGAGAGAGAGAGAGAGCGTGAGAGAGTGCGAGAAAGAGCGAAGGAGAGCAAGAGAGCGAGAGAGAGTACGAGAGAGAGCGCAAGAGAGAGAGAGCGTGGGAGAGCAAGAGAGGGAGAGAGAGCGAGAGAAAGAGAGAGAGCGAGCAGAGAGAGCGAGGAAGAGAGGGAAGGAGAGAGCGAGAGAGAGCGAGGGAGAGCGAGAGAGAGCGAGTGAGAGCAAGAGAGAGAGAGCGAGGAAGAGGGCGAAGGAGAGAACGAGAGAGAACGAGAGAGAGCGACTAAGAGAGCGAGAGAGAGAGTACGAGAGAGAGCGCAAGAGAGAGAGCGTGGGAGAGCAAGAGAGGGAGAGAGAGCGAGAGAAAGAGAGAGAGCGAGCAGAGAGAGCGAGGAAGAGAGCGAAGGAGAGAGCGAGAGAGAGAGCGAGAGAGAGCGAGGGAGAGCGAGGGAGAGCGAGGGAGAGCAAGAGAGAGAGCGAGGAAGAGGGCGAAGGAGAGAACGAGAGAGAACGAGAGAGAGCGAGGAAGAGAGCGAGAGAGAGACAGAGAGGAGAGCGAGGGGGAGTCGGAGAGACGGAGAGACCGAGAGAGAAAGAGAGAGAGACGAGCGGAGTGACAGAGGTAATGGCAGAGGGACAGAGACGGAGACATAGAGAAAGAGAGAGAGACAGTGGGAGAGACGGGCGAAGAGACAGAGAGAAAGGCAGTGAGACAGAGAGAGAGGGGAGGAGAAAGTTACGGAGAGGGAAGAGCGCTAAAAAGGAGGGGAAGGAGAAAGAAGCAGAGGGAAGAGAGAATCCCCGTTTTCGGTATGGAAATGGGAGTCGCCGGTAGAACGTGTTCATAAACTAGGGCCCGAGTAATCAGGAAAGATGTGCAATACCAACGGACCGCAGTCCGCAATCTCCTGCTGGTGACGTAGCACGTCGACTCCGCGAAGATTTAATCCGTCGGGCTAACGATTACGCTCGCCGAGCTCTCGTGAATATGTCGGGTTACGATAATCGGGTAATCGGGATTCCCGAAACGTAACTGCGAATCGAAACTAGTTTGCCTAATTGCGTTCCTGTCGTTCATACGGCCAGCAGCACTGTTCCCGAATACCGTTATTCCCAGCCGCATCAGAAAATATTCCATCAAAATTAGATACGCTCGAGATAACGTTCGGCTCGTAGTCCCCGTACGATTAATCGATCGAAGAGCGTATCGTGCAATTCGTTTTCATTCTTGACTTAAGGAACATTATGGTAACAGAAGGCTCGGCCTATTATTATATATAGTAAACGCGCGAATAATCTCTGTCTGATAACGAAACGATAAAATTCCAGTAAAAAGCGAAGAATCGATCGAATTAAAAGAGGAGCATTATTCGAATGAAAAGCGAATAATTATTGGAACAAAGAATGAAGAATTATTGAAATAAAAAGCAAAGAATTGTTCCAATAAAATGTATAAAATTATTGAAATAAAAAACGAAGAATCGTTCCAATGAAAAATGAATAATTATTTTGAAATAAAAGGTGAAGAATTATCCGAATAAAAAGCGAAGAATCATACCAATAAAAAAATGAAGAATTACTGAAATAAATGGTGTGAAGAATTATTTCAATAAAGAATGCAAAATTATTCGGCTAAGATATTCGCGAAAAATGAATTTATTCCGATAACAATTCCACGCAAACATTTATATCGAAAGAATTCAAATAATGCCCGTCTTTGGAATCGGATCGTTCGTTAATTCGCGGATGAATGCGTTGCTGGCCGTTTTCCTAGCCCAAAGGAATCGAAGGAAACAAAGGAAACGGATTAAAACGTGTCATTGTGTCGCACGACTGTACAAATGTTTGACGGGACTTTGGGGTAACGAATAAGCGGAACATAAGCAGTTTACACTCGATCCACGTATAAAACCGCTGGGAAAACTGAACGAGAAGCAGCGTACCTTGCACTCGTCCTGGAAATAAGAGAAACAACCGGATCTTTTTGTGCACGTCGAAGCGACCCGTTAAAATAATGGTGCTCGGCGAGAGAGAAACAGAGCGAGAGAGAGAGAGAGAGAGAGCGAGAGAGACTCGGTAATCCCGAGGTACGGATTTACAATATTCCGAGGAGCGCAAAAGGGGCCTGGCGGCCAAAGAAAATTCGAAGGAATAATATTAAGAGATCTTCCGTTCGTCCAGAACGTTTTCTTTTTACGCGCGACCCCGGCCAGATGTTTCTCCGTTCGGAACGGGTTTCTCAAGGGGTGCCCATTGTCCCTAAACTGGGTCGTCCTTTTCAGGATGAAAGGAGCTAATAACTGTCTGGTCAGAGTCTTGCCGTCCGGCCAAGGAGCGGCGGCCTTTCTCCTTCTTTTTTTCCAGCCCGGCAGGATTATAATTAAAAGTTTCTGTAATAAGTAGTGTTTGTCGTGCGCCGCGGTTAAGAGCTTTAGTCGGAGTTTTATTGTAACGGCGCACTTTGTTTCGCCGCCGCGCGACGCCGGATCGGGACCAGCCTGGAAGAATGTGCCGGGAAAATAACCTCGGGACTTTCCACGAGGAATAACGTTCGATTTCCGCGGCGAATTATAGGTTCGTAAGAGCCGCAGTCGATGCAAAGTCGGTGTACGTACTACTGTGATCAAAAAGTAAGGTGAAATTGTCATTTAAAACTCCCGGACATTAGGAAGGCAGGCAATTGTTTTTTTCCTAGGTTGGTAGGACTGTCTATAACAATTGCCAAGCGACTGTTTGTTAAAAGGTTTAATTATCTCCGAGTTACACGTGTTTTAGTAAACGACCAAAAGTGAATTTTTCGATTTTTACAATGGGTGATTTTGTTGAGCAAAGAACTTGCATCAAATTTTGTTTGCGGAACGAATTTTCTTGTGCGGACACGTTGAAAATGTTGCCTTTGGTGATCAAACTATGGCACAGAAAAACGTTTATAAGTGGTACAACGAGTTCAAAGCGGGCCGAGAACGCGTTGAAGACGAACCGCGCTCTGGACGACCATCAACGTCTACCGACGAGGGCCACGTCCAAAAAATCGAAGATTTGGTGCTTGAAAATCGTCGACTGACAATGAGAGACCTCGTTGATAGTGTTGGAATATCATTTGGCTCAGTCCAAACCATTTTGAAGGATGTTTTGTGTCTCAAACGCGTCAAGTCTCGATTTGTGCCATGTCATACTGCATTGGTTCTTCGCGACTTTTTTGCCAAAAACTCGACTCATATCGTTCCGCAACCACCGTATTCGCCTGATTTGGCTCCGTGCGACTTCTGGTTATTCAGCAAACTCAAAAAGCCAATGCGGGGACGCCGTTTTGACACGATTGAGGAGATAAAAACCGAATCGAAGAAGGTCTTGAAGGCTATACCGGAAAAAGACTATTCCGACTGTTTCGAGGACTGGAAAAAGCGTCGGAAACAGTGCGTTTTATCGGACGGGGATTACTTTGAAGGGGATGAAATTGATTTGGAAGAATAAATAAAGAATTTACATTTCATAAACAAATTCACCTTACTTTTTGATCACAGTAGTAGCTAAGTACAGTAAAGTCTCCCTAACTGACGCTCCGATTGTCCACAAAAATGGACAATTTGGAAAGAAGAGATACGATTATTTGAGCCGTGCACTTCGTTTTCATAATTGTTGGCAATCGACAAATATAAAAATAAGCCACGAGATTCAAATAATCGTACCTCCTTTTCCCAAATTGTCAATTTTCGCGCACAATCCGAGCGTCAGTTAGGGAGACGTTACCGTAGTTCGACACGGAAAAGGAAACTCTCCCTATTATTACTGTTCAGCGTTTAGCACATTTATATTCTGCCGACAGACGGATGGGTATCGGTATCGCTCATAATTACGGCTAATTAACTTCGACCAGTTGCTGTGCTTTTGTTTTCGGCCGTAATTAACACGTGCCATCGATGGTACGCGTTTACATATTTAATTTAACACGCTCGCTACCAGCGTCGCACATGCGTCACGATTTCCAATTTTACGTAAAGGACATCAAATTAATTTTGTGAATGTAATTATTCCAAATTTCAACATATAACACGATATTTGGGGAATTTGTAATTTCTCTTTGACGACATTTTGTTCACATATTTTGGATAAATACCGCGAACAAATCATCGTGGGATGATCACCTTCCTTTCAAATTAAAGCTTGAAATCTCTGTTTTATAAGTCTTCGATTTTAAGTTAGATCTGAATCCATGTTTGTCATATTGAAAATTGCTTCGAAGAACCATCTCTTTCCAGGAGACTGACGTACGAGATTGACAAGGGTTACTTTAAAACGCTGCAACTTCGCGAAAAAAAATCGGAGCCACGTTTATCTTTTTTTAATTTAAAGGGAATGGATGAAACTTTATTTCAGAGTAAGCGGCGTCTCCGAGAAAAATTTTACCAAGTCCGAGCATTTCGTCCAACTTGACAGTTTTCAATATGACAAACATGGTTACAGATTTAAATTGTTACATTGACGAAGCTGCGTCTAACTTAAAATCGAGGAAAAGTGTCTTAAAATAAAGATTCCAAGCTTTAATTTGGAGTAAAAACCATCGACCTACGATGATTTTTCGCGGAGTTAACGTCGGTCAAAGTTGGCCAATTTTTACTCGAACTTTCTCTTTGCTATAACTTTTTTGAGCAGTATGAAAGAATTTTTGTATTAAAAAACAAACGAAGCAACTGAACGAAAGAAAATCGTATGCCTGATAGCAACAGGCGGTGAGCAGTAGGAGGCAACGAAGTGAAGTGAGAATGTATCAAGAATTTATCATAATAAATGTACTTTTGGTAATAGCGAAGCCAAAAGTTTACCGATTTATACGCGAATCTTCAAAATGACTTTCGAACGTTCAGCTTTCCGAAGCGCGATCCCTCGCTGCGTGGGCGTGCCCGTGGAAGCATGTCCGCTCATAGCACGTTGCAATTAATCAAAATCGCGGCTAAAGACCCGAGAAAAGCTATTCTCGGGGCGGTTAACCGGCACGGCGAGGCGGGAAGTTGGCCGGCGAGCTTTTCATCGCCTCGTACGCCCCGCGAAAACTTGTGCAACCTCGAGGGTCGTGTCGTAAAGAAGGACTCTTCCCCGGCAGAAGGAGAAAAACTCATAGATAAGACCGCCATAACACGGATAACGGCCGTTGGCCGCTCGTATCCCGTTCGACGTTAGATCACTGCCTGTTTATGGCCCCACGAACCGTCGGAATTACTTTTTATCGACGCCATCGGCGGACCGCGCATCGGAGCGACGCTTTTCCGCCTCTCAAATATTAAAATCACTTTACGACCGGCCGATCCGCTGCGATCAAGCGTCTCGAGGAACGCGGGTACGTTCGCAGGCGAGGACACCTGCGTGAATGTATGCGACCGGTATAATGAATTGCCACTAGATCGACCACGAGAATTAGAAAAGAGAATTATTTCAAAAATTCGTTGGTCTTCTTCAAAGACGATCTAGTCGATAGAAAAAGGTACAAAATTGTTAGTCGATGCTAACGAACAAAGAATAATTCGAATAATTGTTTATATTGGGTTGGCAACTAAGTAATTGCCGATTTCAGTTATAGATGTCTCTCACTCCCATTTTTATGATATCCGTAAATGTTATATTATAAAATTATTATTATTATTATTATTATGTTATTTTTTTATTATCCGTGAATGTTAGCAACTGGCCAAATTGAATGCAGCGGTCAAGGAAAAGCGAGCAGAATTGGTCAATCGTAAAGGTGTCATTTTCCAGCAGGACAATGCTAGGCCGCACACGTCTTTGTCCACTCGGCAAAAATTGATGGATATTGGTTGGGAATTGATGTTACACCCACCACATAGCCCTGATCTCGCGCCATCGGATTACCACTTATTTCGATCCCTGGACAACTCCCTTCGTGGTAAAACTTTTAATGACGATGACGCTGTAAAATCTCACTTAACTCAGTTTTTGGCCGAAAAGGATCAGACTTTCTACGAGCGTGGAATTTTCAAGTTGTCAGAGAGATGGCGAAAGGTCATCGAACAAAATGGAAAATACATTACAGATTAAACTTCGTTCCAAGTAAAAAAAATTTTGTATTTCATTGAACAAATCGGCAATTACTTAGTTGCCAACCCAATACATTTTCTAGTACTTCGATTTATAAAATTATCCACCCATACATTATCTTTCGTGGTCAATTTGTTCAAAATGGATCGTTTCGTTTGAAGATCATAAAGAGATAACCAAAAAAGTTAAAAATTGCCAACAAAAGGAATCATCGAATAATTTTTTTAACAGCACCGAATCGTTACGTTCGCCGGAGAAAATTCTGAAAAATTGCCGAACGTTCGGTCGCGCGGGAGACGATCCCCTAATGTTACTCTCGTTCGAATTCTTCTGCCGCGGTTGCCGGTTCGTGAAATATTGTAAATCTGTCGTGGATTACCGTGGACGAGGTCGCTCGTCGAGAGCCATTATTTTAAACGCTGCTTTCCCATTGCTCGAACTAAGGAGATTGCCTTTTATCGCGGCGAGAGTCGCGAAACGGTCGGCGCGGGGGCGCGCAGTTTCTCACGACGACGAGATTCGCCGGGATAAGACGGTTTCGCGAGTAATAATTGCGTTCCGGTTGCTGGGTACCGGAAGCGCGAGCCCCGGCCAAGACGCCAACCGATAAGGTATCGTTTAGAACGAGCATGCTTGGCCTTGGAGCGGCGGTCCCGCGGAAAACGGATCCGCCGATACGCGATATACATCGATTCTCTCTCTCTCTCTCTCTCTCTCTCTCTCTCTCTCCCTCCCTTCTTCCCCTCTCCCCCTCTTTTGCTCTTCGCTATCGAAGCCGATTCGCTGCAATAAGCCCCGGAACAAGATTTTATCGGGGCGAAGCAATCGCAAGATTGCGAGGCAATCTTTCGGTCCCCGATGCCTGGCCTGGTTTTACGCAACCACGTGTAACGAATCGTGCCACGTGATCTTATTGAATCCCTGGCTGGGTGGCTCTTTGAGCGGAAACGTTCGTAACGTCTCGTGACATACTTGCCTTATTTAGGACTAGTTTCTAGTCGGCGCTCGGAGACAGCACTGTCTCGATTTCGCACCGGTACACTGTGCAACAGAGTTGGAGAGAATCACGATTGAATTGCTCAAGGAATTGCAATTAAAAAAGTAACTCGATTGCGTTGTCATTCGTAATTCAGATCGACTTTCGATTATATTACAAGGCAATTTGTTTGCTCAATGGTACAGTTATAAAATTGTGAGTAACTCAGTTACATTAGTTACGAGTTACAAAGTAATCAAATTGCATTAACTACGAATTATAAAATAATTCGAGTTACAAAGTAAGTAAATTCGGATCGCCATTCAGTTAAGTTTCAATGTAATTCTTAATTCAATGGAAGAACAATTACAGAACACTGAGTAATTTAATTATTGATAATTAGAATCTAATTATATATATATATATATTATCTTTTCGACGCGTTATGCCGAATGAATAACAAAGTAATAAGCAATTAAATGATAATTAATAAATAACAATAGAAATTGTAATCGTAAATAAGAAATGAATTTTATTACTTCAAATAATTTATATAAATCAATATAAATAATAAGTAATTCTTTTTATCTATCCTTCAGTTCAATTACACAATTGAATTATAATGCAATCGAATAACCACAGCTCTGTTGCGTATCTTGATTTCGTTACGAATCGAACGATTTCATTTAGCTAATTTTTTTGAAGACTGTCAGTGCGCGCGGTTTCTTCGATGTTCGACCGGTCGCAGGGTTCTTCTACTCGAGAGTTTCTCGAATTTGAACTTCGCATTGCCTAAAACCACGCTTCGAAAGAAACTCATTAATTCGATCGTATAAAGTTCTGTTAATACATTAATCATGAATATTTGTTTGATCAAAATATGATCTCTGATTAATTGTATCCGCGTATGCTTTCTCATTTAGAATTTGAGAAACCGCGTTCCAATTTGCGAACATTAATGGGGTTCTATAAAAGCAAATTATTATCTAATTAAGCCGGAGCCTCGATCATAACTGCTGGCTAATGAGTTTCGGGTGTCTGCCTAATTATAGAAATAATCTACCGAATACTTTCGTTTCGAAATAATCATCGCGGAAATGCGCCTGTCCGAAATGAAAGTAGTTGTAGTCCACTGAAAGTGTTCCGAATTAAATGTATTGGACAGGAAATCAATTTTTGCAGTCCCGCGAAAGTTGCGGCCTTTTACCGAGTGGAACAAGTAAACCATTCGAGTGAGAAACTCGTTGGAACTTATTCCTGATTGAATATTCTTGTCTGAGACTATATGGAAATTTTCTGCCCGAAGTTCCCCTGTCTCGTGCTAAGTTTCCGAGCACAAGATTATACGGGGTGTCGCGTAATTAGCGGTACAACCGGAAAGGCGCTGATTTTCCGTCAAAAGATAAATCGAAAATGCGAAATAAATTTTTTTCATTTTCAACGGTTATTCCGTTTTCGTGGAAACTTAGGCTCAACGCATAATACTATCGAGTAAATAAGAATCGAGTAGCGTGTCTGGCCATTACATTCTAATTCTACTTCTCGCCGCGTTACAAGCGACGCGAACTCGGCGCGTCTTCCAACTCATTTTTCTCGGAAGCAAAGACTTAACACGTTCCCTGCCAGACCGTTTTTTGAAGACTTTCCGTTTAAGCCGCGTGGGGCGTATGCGCCCCACGCTTTACATTTGTATTATTTTGTTTCTGGCGTATGCTTTACAATAATTAAAATAGTGCAAAAATCATAATTATCAAGGAAAGGTTGTATAGTTTAACATGCATAACACAGCAAACCAATAAATTTATTTTTCTAGGAATTACTTTAACAAATACCTGGCTGATCATTCTTATGCCAAGCGAGTTGCATCCTCACATATAATTTTTTTTATCATGCCTATATTAGTTTAAAATATAACATTTTAGTTAAATTCAAGTTTGTATGCGATTACAAAGGGATGTTACGATGAACTTTGTTAAAACATGGCAAACATAAGTGTGGTTTATCCACACAACTATCGCAGAATGTTACAACTTTTACAGTACTATAGAACTATAAATCAATCCCAGCTCCAGTGAAGCAGTAAGTATTGTGTCAACGACACGCGAATAAATGACTGATCGGAATAAGAGAAATGCAGTTAAAACAAGTTACAGTAAAGAAAAATTGCCCATCACGCCGCGTGGGGCGTATACGCCCCACGATTAAATGAGGGCATCAGCGATAGTATTAAGATGTCCATAATTGACTGCATAATGAATTTTTAAAAAATTCTTCATTTTACAATGATAATACCAAATGGCTTGAACGGAAAGTTCAGCGTGGGGCGTATACGCCCCACGCGGCAGGGAACGTGTTAAATAGAAAAATGTTATTTTCTAACGTGATACCGCCCAGTTACACGATATCCTGCGTTCCTTGCGACACCAATATTAATCGAACCACGGAGGAACGAGACGGCGTGTCCGAGCAGCGGCAGCAACAATCTACTTGAAAAGCCCGTAATTCCAGTTTCCACTCCATAGACGAATCGGCTCGTCGGTGCCGCGTTTTTCAATTAATTCCTCGAGCACTCAGACACTTACCACTTGCGCAATTTTTCTGAGGAGCCGTCAGAATCATAGAGATTAGATGGTAAGAAGTTCCTCCTCCCCATATCGCTCTCATTGTACGCGAGGCTCCCGGGGAACCGTAGTCAGAAGAGATTGACGGAGAGTGCATTGCGATGCATCATTCTGGTAGATGTTGCTGCCGGCGTTATCGATCCCCCGGACGGCTGTATCTGACAATGAATATATGTATGTATTTTCCTGACGGTCCACGGAATTCTTACCAACCGTTTTGTTCGCCCGAAACATTACCGCCAACGCTCGCAAAGCTGCACCATTAATTACCAGACGTTTCAAATGCTTGGCTCTATTATCGGCTCTTCCGGAACTGCCGCTTCCTCGACCGTGTAATCTACGACTTCTCTGGATCAGACGGAAGAATGCGAGCGCTGAAATAGCGCAATGGTCGCCTAATTAAACTGATAAATTCGGCTTAAGGCTCATCGATTTCGCTTAAATCTGTTGGCACGTGCAACGTGTTTCGCTAACAATGGTTCAAGCGTTTCGAAACATCGTTTATAAACGATTGCTAGAATCGTGGTTTTTATGCATTTAGAACAGAGTCGAGCGAAATGTTATTCGAACGACGGTTAAATGATAAAGAACGCAATTTTATTCGACGCTGTCGAATAAATATACAATCGAATAACAATGTATCCGGATAAAAATTTATTCGAATAAGAATTCATTCGAAATTTATTCGAATTTCTTTGAAAAAATTTTTTCGAATTATTCGAATAATGAATAATTCGAATAAAATATTCAGCGAGAAGAAATTCATTCGGATAATTATCATAGAAGAATATTCGTTCGAAACAATCCGAATAATGCTCAACTCTGATTTATAACAAAAACGGGTATAGCACAAGCACAAAACAGTGATTTCATTAGAAAAATTTACCTATTGAATTCTATTATTCAAGACGGGAATAAATGTTTATGTTGTTCCCGTATCTTGGAACTAATGCATACGATTTTTATTTTGCATAATGATATTATATTTAGACAATATCCTGCTTGTCTGATACTATCTGTGATTGTTAGGGCCGTACGAATGTATCGCACGGTGCACAGATTGAAGGTTGCTTCTCCAAATGCTGCGCCTCCAACGTCAACTTAACACTTTATCGTCCGGTCGTGGTTGAGGCTGCCACTCAGTAAGGACTGGCTTAGTCGCGCGCGCATTTGCTCCCAGTACCGGCTAAATTTTCGCTATTCATTGTGTTGTGCTTATTCCTTTAAAAATAATAATAAATAATAATAATTATTATAATTATAATTCATAAGGATATGGGGAGGTCAGCATACAGGAGGTCAGCTACTAACAAAACAGTAAAGAAGCGAAAACCGTCGATAGCTAAAAGTCGATTAATAGGCTATCGGTCGATAAGCATTGGCAATCGAAAAGCCGATTAGTAGGCTAGCGATCGATAAACATTGGCAATCGAAAAGCCGATAAATAGGCTAGCGGTCGATAAAGTGTTAATGGCGGTGAAGTTGATTTGTAAAAAAGGTTTAAACTATGTTGCAACGCAAAGCAACGCAGTTTATTTAAAGAAGGTCCAGGGGTTTACAAGTGTGTGTGAGAGTGCTTGACCATCTCTCCTGAGAGTTACCGAAAAGACTCACTGTCGCGACCAGTTTTGGTTTGCAGGTTGACTTGCTCGGGGTGGAGTCAATTTTGTGCGGCCCATTTTTGGAGCCTGATCGGCTTCACCCCCAACCTGCCCCCACTTCCGAAGACGTTGCTCTAGGGTCTTGAAAAAAAGGGCAAGTCGACGGAAGGCAGTTGGAGACCACCTTGGGTCTCCGGCTAAAGTGCAGTAATAAAACTATTTCCACATTTTTTATTTTACCGGTACGGAATAAAAATGTCGTTACAGCGGGTCGTCGTTGTAAATCCGAAATATTGAACCTTGTCCCGTAGGGTTCGGTTTATTTTATTGGTCTGTCAGGCACCTTTTCTCGGGGTCGTAGTTTAGGCCCCGTAGGCCCTCGAGTGACCTGACAGATTGTTCGGTGTTGATCCGTCCAGGACGGAACAGTGATTATTTTAAATTTAAACTAATTTTATCTTTAAATTGCTACTGTTCTAATAATCATTGAACACATACGATGTTGCTAGACCACCACCTATAATTTAAAAAAAACAGGTCGCCCATAGCGATCGAAAGTTTGTCCAGCCCTGCTATATACCCTACGGTGTACATATATACCCTAAATAGCTGTTTACGCGTAAACGCCAGAAGCTGGGCGCAAGAAACACGAAACAGGATGCTGTTTCCGACATTCAGGGATCGTCAGACGCTCGTCTTTGACACGTCCGGAATCGGGCGACGTCTTTGACGTTCCACAAACTCGATTAGCAGCCGGAAACGTCGATGACGGTGTACGTGCGCCTGTGTGCACGTGTCTACTTTACATCGAGCCAGCCACCGCTTAACATGGCAACAGTACAGGTGTTCGGCGCGGAACAAGCAGAAGCTTTCGCGGTGTCCACAAATTTCCGCGCGCGACCGTGTGAACCCGATATCGGGCTTCCTCTCGGACTTCGGAATAAGATTTACGAGCGCCGGGAGAACACGTTTACGTTAGGCCAGCCGGACTCACGCACCTAACCATGGCAAATGATAATTAATGAACGGCTTCGAAGTGTCTCGCGTTCCGGCGTGCTTGTAACACGGTGAAAAGTAGCGAACCGCGAACATTTGAATTTCAAGCGAGTTTCCGTGCAAATATAGTTGTCGAACGGGGGTAGCAGGATGATTGAATTTTGCTGCGTCTTTATATACCCCGTGCGGTGAAAATCGGCTGCCAGCTGAACCTGGACGGACAGAATGGAAAGGAATTACGGCAAACACGCTGAACAAATTAATAAATATCAGGTCGTCAAGTACGAAATTTGTAGAAAAATAGGAAAAGTTTGCTGATAATTCATAAACACAAGAAACGATTTTACTCATCTAAGTATGCGCCCAAATTATCAACACATTGTTGCCATTTAAGCGGCAGGTTGTTCAGCCCGGTGGTATAAAAACCTGATCGACGAGAGTCTATGAATTCCTGGAAGGCAAATTTTACTGCATTATCGGAATTGAAATTTATTCCTATCAAGAAGTTGTCCCAAATTACGAAAGAAGTGATAGTCTGTGGGAGCTAGATCTGGTGAGTATGGAGGATGATGAAGAAGTTCCAATTCCTATTGTTTTGCCACGGTCATTTGCGCAGTGTGTGGTCTGGCGTTATCTTGCAGTAAGATAGGAGTCGATCTGTTGACCAATCTAGGCTGTTTTTTTTTAAAGTTCTAGCATCATTTTGTCTAGTTGCTTAAAGTATGTTTCTGCTGTGATCGATGAGCCTGGTTTCATGAACTCGTAATGAATTACACCTGCACAAGTCCACCAAACACTGACCATCAACTTCTTCTGACGAATACTACGCTTTGGAGTACTACTGTGATCAAAAAGTAAGGTGAATTTGTTTATAAAATGTAAATTCTTTATTTATTCTTCCAAATCAATTTCATCCCCTTCAAAGTAATCCCCGTCCGATAAAACACACTGTTTCCGACGCTTTTTCCAGTCCTCGAAACAGTCGGAATAGTCTTTTTCCGGTATAGTCTTCAAGACCTTCTTCGATTCGGTTTTTATCTCCTCAATCGTGTCAAAACGGCGTCCCCGCATTGGCTTTTTGAGTTTGCTGAATAACCAGAAGTCGCACGGAGCCAAATCAGGCGAATACGGTGGTTGCGGAACGATATGAGTCGAGTTTTTGGCAAAAAAGTCGCGAAGAACCAATGCAGTATGACATGGCACAAATCGAGACTTGACGCGTTTGAGACACAAAACATCCTTTAAAATGGTTTGGACTGAGCCAAATGATATTCCAACACTATCAGCGAGGTCTCTTATTGTCAATCGACGATTTTCAAGCACCAAATCTTCGATTTTTTGGACGTGGCCCTCGTCGGTAGACGTTGATGGTCGTCCAGAGCGCGGTTCGTCTTCAACGCGTTCTCGGCCCGCTTTGAACTCGTTGTACCACTTATAAACGTTTTTTTGTGCCATAGTTTGATCACCAAAGGCCTTCCGCAACATTTTCAACGTGTCCGCACAAGAATATTCGTTCCGCAAACAAAATTTGATGCAAGTTCTTTGCTCAACAAAATCACCCATTGTAAAAATCGAAAAATTCACTTTTGGTCGTTTACTAAAACACGTGTAACTCGGAGATAATTAAACCTTTTAACAAACAGACGCTTGGCAATTGTTATAGACCTAGGAAAAAAACAATTGCCTGCCTTCCTAATGTCCGGGAGTTTTAAATGACAATTTCACCTTACTTTTTGATCACAGTAGTATGTTTTGGAGATTCGTTCTTGTCTAACCACTGCGCTGAACGCTTGCGATTGTCATATTGAATCCATTTCTCATCACAAGTGATTATTCGATTCAAAAATGGATCAGATTTGTGGCGAGAAAGCAACATCAAACAAGCTTCCAAACGCTTTTGTTTCTGGTTTTCGTTCAGTTCACGAGCAACCCACTTATCTAACTTTTTCACTTTCCCGATTTGAGCTAAATGAGTTAATATTGTTTGTTTGCTTACACCGAACTTTAATGATAATTCATGAGCACTTTGAGATGGATCAGACTCAACGGTGACCTTTAGTACGTCATTATTGACCTTTGATTCTGGGCGACCGCGTGGATCATTTGTGAGGTCAAAGTTATACCACTCCGAAATTTGGCAAACCATTTTGATACTGTTTGCTGAGTAGTTACATTAGAACCAAATACACCATTTATGTTTCGCTGTCTGCGATGCCGTAGTTCCACGCAAGAACTCATACTTCATTACAGTTCGAATTTCCGACCGATCCATTATCAAAAAAAACAACAGTTTTTAAAAAAAGTTAATAATATTTTTTAGAGCTTAGGATAATTTCCTTTTACCGGCAATATGTGTAGCTTCTTAACAAAAAAAACAGCATAGAAAAATATTAAGGCACTGTCAAATACCAAGCTATCAAAGTTGGCAAAACTGTAAACTACAAGTTTCATTCTTGACGACCTAATAGTATGTTAAGATTATGTCCAGGTTAAATTAATAATAAATAGTATGCCTCGTCGCTTACTAGAGGTTATTAAAAGGGTTATCGAAGCTCTTGTGAATTAATGTATAAATTTATTATTGTGTCCCATACAAATATTTATCGTCAACTTAACTTCCGCGTTATGATGAAATATAATGAAATAACATTTATTACTTTTTACTTTGTTTTTATTTCTTGTTTACGTCCATTCGTTTTGCATCGTATCTGTTATCGTTGTGTCGATGAAATAAATGTCTTTGTTGCTAATTCGAATAGCATTTACATTTATCACAAATGTTTCAGTTTAAATTTCTCGAGAAATGTAAGCGTCAACTTAAATACCGACGCGTCTGTACAATAAGAGCAAAGAAGTCATACGATTGCTACGATTAATTAAATGAAAATTATTTATGTCTTGTTCTAGAGGGCAAGGTTTAGCTGGTTCAACTATCGAGACTTGCTTCGAATGATTAAACAATTGCAAATCTCGGTGAAAAATAACAAGCTTTTCATTTAAACATCAAACATTGTTTGGCGAAATATAAAGCTGCGCAAACGTTGGAATCAGTGAGAAATATAATTAACGCTAAATCTACCGGCTACTAAGAATAATGAACGGCGAAGAAATTGTATTTATTTATGTTCCCTTCGATGTAGAAATTTCGACCAACTTTAAACCAAAAAATGCGAGAAATGCTACAATGAATTAGCACAGTAGGTTTAACGCTACGAAACGAATGAAATCTTCACTTAACTCTTGGTTCATGCAATTGACGGAAACAACTTCTGTTTCGCGTCGCAATCCGTTTCCAATCGTGAGAATCAAATCTACCGAAACGTTCTTCGATCTACAGTCGCATCTACTGCGCATTCTACTTCGGTATAGCACCGTCGACGATATCGTTGCGCACAAAGAGTAGCCGTGACTTAATCACCGACGAATGCGCAAGCGGGTATTAGCCCGTTGTACGAGAGAGCCGTTGCAATAGAATGCATCGCGTGCACGCGATCACGCGATCCCGTTTCCGTTTCTATTGCATCCACGGTGGAAAATTGTTGCCGGTCGTTTGTCCCTTGTAACAGTAATTATTTTCTGTCATAATACACAGAGCGCAACGCGGCAATAATACTCGGGGCCCGCGTGCTTACCGCTCCCACGGAATAATATTAATTGCACCGTTGGCGATAGTAATGTCGCCGGCTGGCTCGTATCGAGCCAGCGCGCGCGTCGAGTAATCGTTGCAAAACGGTCGACGTTACTTTTGCCCGTGATAGTTGTCGAATGAAAGTGACTGAATTATTTCACGCTTTGTTCGATCGTTGTTAAGCGCCGTCGGCCGCGCGGCGCCGATTTATTAAACGCGAATTAACGAACGCCCGGATCGCGCGCTAATCATTACCCTCGGCTAATTAGAAATCCTGCGCCCGCCGCCGTAAATCGGTTCGAAGGGGAACGCTTCTGCTGTCTAATATTTCACGATGTTTTCGATTAATTTATCCTGTCGGTACGAAAGTTCCGATGCTATTCCCAGCTGCAGCATTATCAACCTCCGTGATAACCGGTCGACAATTTGGGACGTTCACGAGCTTCGATTGTCGCTGTGCTTCGCGCAGTTTGTAACGACTTAATTATTATTGGCAGACTTTATTGGAAGAACGATGGCAGTTGAGAAAAGGACTGTGAATAGCGTAATACAGAAAGTAGAGCGGAAACAGATACGATAAGATGACAGATGAATACGAGAATATATGTAGATTGAAATTGTAGCGTACGGGCATTTTGTCAAGATAAATTTCAACGTATTTGCATAACAGCATGTATCAAACTTTTAACCTCTCGAGCCGCTAATTAAATTCGCGAGAATTCAATTATTTTTATCGCAATGGATTTAATCTTGTATAAAAAATGGTCTCGATAATTTTCAGATTGTGGACGTGTACGAATGAAGCACAAAATAATCATTAAATGTATTTGTGTATTATATTTGTGTGTATTATATTTTGTATTATATATAACACATATAGTGTATTATATTTATATAACATGACAATTAGTATGGCGACGTTCACGTACAATTGTACGTCGAGCCGGCTCGATGGGTTAACACGCGTCAAATTTTGACCACGCGTCAAATTGTGAAATGAGACCAAGCGTTCCAAATTGAAACTTTAATAAGACTGATTTTCTTTCGAAAAAAGAAAAGATACTTTCGATCGATTAAATTTCGCACGTTCGGCCTGATGCGCGAAGATTTCCTCGTGCGCGGCAAAAATTGTTTCGATTTTATGCGACAGTCTAATGGTTTTATGCACTCAACGTTGCCTTCGCGCGACGATAAAAAAGATATAACAGGCTGCCGCCAGCTAGATGGTCCTCCATCCGGCGTGCAAACGTTACATAGCACGTACGAGCCTTATTGCCGAAAGTTCTCTATTCGACCGTCACTCCCCGAAGCCACGAGCATTCGCTTCACGGGACAATTACCCTCCGCCGCGAAACTCGTAATTGCGCGAGCACTCGAAACTGGAGAAGTCACCGCGAACGCTCGCGTTCTTTGACGCGTCGTCAATTAAAGATCTCGAGTGTCCGGGCAAATTGGAAATTCCGCGGACAACAATCGCTTGAAATAGCTGCGTCTGTCCATACTTCCACGTTCGAATTATCTTCCAGCCGGAATATCATTTCTATCTATCGTTTTATCGAGCTGCCCCAAATTGTTGTTCGACTCTTAATTATTCAACCGTCTGGAAATTATTTCACGCTACTTATTTAGATCGTTACGTAATAATATAATATAATAATAAAATAATATATACATGTATATAATATTCTAAATAAATTACATGATATAATCACATTCAATATATAATTCAATTAAGCAATTCAACCCTTTGGGTTGATTCAATTACTAATCATTTTAATGATGACTGTAATTCAAATACAATGTAATTGAAATACACAATGTAATCCGAATTTTTTCCACGTTTCTTTCACTTGTAACAATGAGCGGAATCGGATCGGTGGAAAGAATTACAATGTAATTGAAATGCTTAGTAATTGAATAGTTTAATAGTAATTGAATTGCTTAGTAACTGAATAGCTTAGTAATTTAATTGCTTACTAACTGAATAGCTTAGTAATTGAATTACTCAATAATTGAATTGCTTAGTAACTGATTAGCTTAGTAATTGAATAGCTTAGTAATTAAATTACTCAGTGATTGAATTGCTTAGTAATTGAATTACTTAGTAATTGAATAGCTTAGTAACTGAATAGCTTAGTAATTAAATTACTCAGTGATTGAATTGCGTAGTAATTGAATTACTCAATAATTGAATTGCTTAGTAACTCAATAGCTTAGTAATTGAATTACTCAACAATCGAATTACTTAGTAACTGAATAGCTTAGTAATTGAATTACTCAATGATTGAATTGCTTAGTAATTGAATTACTCAATAATTGAATTGCTTAGTAACTGATTAGCTTAGTAATTGAATAGCTTAGTAATTAAATTACTCAGTGATTGAATTGCTTAGTAATTGAATTACCTAGTAATTGAATAGCTTAGTAACTGATTAGCTTAGTAATTGAATAGCTTAGTAATTAAATTACTCAGTGATTGAATTGCTTAGTAATTGAATAGCTTAGTAACTGATTAGCTTAGTAATTGAATAGCTTAGTAATTAAATTACTCAGTGATTGAATTGCTTAGTAATTGAATTACCTAGTAATTGAATAGCTTAGTAACTGAATAGCTTAGTAATTAAATTACTCAGTGATTGAGTTGCGTAGTAATTGAATTACTCAATAATTGAATTGCTCAGTAACTGAATAGCTTAGTAACTGAATTACTCAGTAATTGAACTGCTTAGTAATTTAATTGAATGGCGATCCGAGTTAGGAATTACAATGTAATTTAATTCAATAGCGAGCCGAACTACGAATTACATTGTAATCGAATTACTTTGTAATTAAAATTCCTCGAACCATTCAAACTGTAATTCTGCGCAGCTCTGTTCCACCGGTAGTACCAACTACTTCCTCATTCTCGACTTGTCGGAAGCGAATGTAACACTTTGAAACATACCGGTAGCTTTCTTCATCGTGTTTCCAATAAACCTTCATTGTCATTTTCTTTTTCTTCCGCGTCACCTGTCCGGTCTATCAAGACACCGGTGCCGGTGTTCGTGGAAGTTTGTCACGGTGTTGCACACAGCGGCAGGGCTGCTGGCACGCATGCACACCGCCGTCAATTTGTCACATCTATCCCCTGACCAGGATCGATAAGTCGCCCCGGTAAAAAGTCAAGTGACAAAGTTGCCGGTGGCGCGGGTACTTTTTCTTTCTTGCAACGGCCACCGGCATTGCCGCCATCGGCCAGTTCCCGCTTTCCCGAGCGAGCCTTGGCTCGCCTAACGCCGCGGCAAAAACAACCGCGACTTTGTCCCGACCCTTATCGCGAACGATGCGTCGTAAAATTAGCGCAATTACTTGTACGGCTCCCCAGCCGACGCCGCCGCTCTTCTTTCGCGCGGAATAATTTATCGCACGGTATATACGGGACAAATAAGAATGTAGGACAAAAGCACGAAACCGTGGGAAACACGGCTCTGCTTTTCTGCTGACTGTAAAATGCAAATACAGGTCGTTCGTTCCCGGCATTGTCGAAACAATTAATCTTCGACGCGAAACCGCGGTAAAGGACTTTTCGAAATAACGATTGATTTGTTCGAAAATCGTCGGCGTGTTCTGACATTTTAATGAGCCTGTAACCGATAGTGGATATCAAAATAGAGACGGTTGAAAAATCATGATCAACGTGTACGTGAAATATGTACGCGTGGCTCTTGTAATATAAAAGTCGAGTTTCGTAGAAGTTTATCGAAGCGATCGTTCTATTTTTTTAATTTTGTTACTAGCATTTATTTATTTGTCTAATTTAACCCAACTTAAACAGTTAGATGAGCTAACCGGTTAAACTAAATATCCGATAGAGGATATACAAATAAAGACGGTTGAAAGATCATATGATCAACGTGTACGTGAAACGTGTACGCGTGGCTCTTATAATATAAAAATCCAATTTAATCGAAGGGATCGTTCTATTTTTTTAAATTTTGTTACTAGCATTTATTTATTTGTCTAACTCAACCTAACTTAAGCGGTTAGATGAGCTAACCGGTTAAATTTTCTATGCTATTTTTACCCGCACGGTGAAACTATTTCGTTATTTTAATTTCCAGCGATTTTATCGCGTTGATTGAACGGGTTCCCAGATGATCTAATTCTCACCTTTTATATCTCCTCTCGCAGTAACTATTGAACATCCATAATATCCAGTGGATATAAATTGCGGATAGGTTGCGGCAGGCTTGTCCGGAGACTTTACGAACGAGGTTCGCACTTGCCGTTTCCAGGGCAAATCCTGGAAGTCTTCTTATCAGCAGGTCATCGGCACCGTCTTATCGATTCCGTGGCTTGTTCTCGAAATTTCTGTGTCCTTTTTCGTCGTGGCTTCAACCTACATCGATGTTTATCGCCGAGGCTTCTCGTGGCAGAATATTGTGCGATATTAATTGAGTTAGGGAGCCTCGTCGGTCGCAAAATAGAAAGACAATCTTGGGTTATTGGGAGATAATTGCCACCGTATCGGAAATCTAGTTTGAGACCTGTGCACGACCACGACTTGCTACGTCTACCTCCTCCATGCCAGAATTTACCGAAATGAACGCTTAACTCTTTCCACTTGTCGATAAAACGACGCTGTACGTTCATGCCGAAGTGGCATTTCTTTCTAATTATTATTATCATTATTTTCCTCGTGTTGTAAGTAAATCATGTGAAACACGTAAATAAAGACACGAACGCTTTTATTTATTAATAAAATTGCAGCGTAACGATTTTTATTCTACAATAATTTATACAACGAATCTAAAAATTTACTGTTATATTAAACTATTAATCGCTAACAACTATATAATTCGCTTTTCTATCGATAAAGATTTCTATTGTCACTGAAAGGTCTATGAAGCATTAAAAGTTGTTGTTTTACAAATACGCTAAGAATGTATTCATTCGGATCTTCATCGATTTTTCGAAATAAATTTATCGACCGATACCCGACAAATGGATCGATCCTCGCAATTTCCACAGTTGCAAACGAGAAAATTCCGAGCCTGTCACGTTGTTGAACTTTCCTACAAAATTCTGACAAGAAATCAGCGTGAAAGATCGTCGTCCGCAGCGCGCGGAAGAAGGGCGAACGGAGTCGTCGGCGACGCCGCGGATCCCGTCTTCGAATTCTTTGCGGAAAAACGGTAAGCAGTGGCTGGCCTCGTTGCCGGCATTCGGGAGAGACTAATTTGTCAGTGGACGGTGATCAGAATGAACAAAGAACGCCGACAAAGGCGGAACAGCAAGCTCATCGCTCTTCCTGTCCTCGTCGCGGTCGTTTGACACCGCGAATGCGTTCTTTTTGCCCGTCGTATAATTAATGCGGCCGCCGTCGTGGCGGGAGATCGTGCCGCGGCCAGGTAAAGGGCCAATTCTACGGCAATATTAATGTCATTTTTAATTAAACCCCCATTGAAAGTGTCTTCCGACGGCGCGAAGGAGCCGCGGCCTCTTAAACGCGGATCACAATGGCCGTGCGCCGCCGTCTCTTCGCAAATTTGATATTCGATAAATCCCCGTCGCTCGGACATCTCTAATTATTTGCGCCTCCGCCGAGTTCCCTTGATTTCTTTTTCATTCGTTTGTCCGCAAGGGTCTCGACGGCGTTCATATTTAACGCGCATCGTCCGCCGGATAACGCGGCCGTTTAATTTGATTAAACCGCGTAAATCTCGCGCGAGAAGTAATAAGCTTCTTTGCGACAAAATTAATTTAGAGCTTTTCATCCTTCGTCGGAAGACACTCCGCGGCGTTTAATAGAACGAAACGCGGAACAGAAAGAAAGAAGAAAAAAAAAGAGGAGAGAATTCACATTCACCGGTTTATTAATCCCCGGACTTGCTATGCACGATTTTGCATTTTCTAATATTCTCTTGCACGGGCCAGCACATTCAGTGGCAGAATCCGCGCGAACGCGGCCGGCGAGGGGTTGTTTTCAGTTGGCCGTCAACGAGCTACTAATTCCTCAAAAAATCCCCTCGTTACCATCCTCTCGGGGCGCCCTCAAAGCGCGCTCTCGTCTCGCGCCATCTCAAACCACTCGAATTCCAAAACACGTTAATCCGCGTCGTCCCCCGCAAATAGTATCGTTGGCACAAAAGCGGGCTCGTTAAATTAATTTATAAAGGCGTCGTCGCGACCCGTGAGCGGCGACCAAGAAAATCGTTAAAGGCCCGCGACGGTGTTCGGAGTTTCCGTGTCGCATACTGATGGATATCGCGAAAATATCGCATAATCGTCCATTTGGCTAGCAGTCTCCCGATCTTAACTTTACAATAGAAAAGCAAATGTTTAACCCTTTCGCTACGGCGGTTCAGTCCGCCGTAGCGCCACTCCTGAACGGAACCACCCGCCGAAATTGTGCACATTGCGCGTGGATAGTGTATTTGGGAAGAAAAGGGATTTTTCTTTAAAACAATATAGTTATAATTTCTGCATAAGGTATAAAGTTATTTAATAGGTAAAAAAAGTTTCATTAACAATGGAAAAAGTGAAGAAATAATATATAATATACAGTAATAAAATAAAACATAATATTCATAATACAAAACATAATACATAATAATTAGTCCTAAAGTTAGTACTTTCGATTTTCTATCCCTTTATGACATGTAACACAATAATAATGGGAAATGCAGGTAGAACAAATATAACTTGAATGGTGTGTCGTTTATTTCGGACTGTCGTTTGTTTGTTTCGTCAAAAGATTCACGCAATACCAGCATGTCGGATATATCCGACGTTCGTCCCCAGAGGGCGATCATGTGGATGTCGGATATATCCGGCGTTCGGCTCCGCGAGTGTTCATATGGATGACGGATATATCCGTCGTTCGGAGCGAAAGGGTTAAGGATATATCATAAAATATACAAATATACGATATAGGAATGAAACTTAAACGATCGCCTAATTTCCAGGAAAGATCGGATCAATTATCGACAACTAGATTGCGTACTGGATGCATTTGCGACGAAAATGTGTAGATCGAATGTAAAACATGATCGTCGTTTAAAGAGTTTAATAATCTTATTGCATTATTCTCGACTCGTAACAATTCTTATAAAAAGAAATAGACGTCTATCTAGCTCCCGAGTTTTACAACGAATGCGGACGAGCTTCATTTTGCACGAAAATTTGCAGTCTGCTGATAACCGAACAAAGGTCTCCTGAATGCATTTTAAGTGGCGAGCTCATCAGTTTGCATCATACGTTAGTCGAATGCCCCAGGTTTTTCCTGGTACGCGAACCAGATTCCCTGTTAAAAGGGATCTCAAGTGAAACTCTAAACGATGACAACATCCTGTTCTTTAAATCGATTACATTTATACGACTCGTTATAGTTTACTGTTATAACTGGACCGCGGATCTTTATGCGAAATCACAAAATTTTCTGCATCATTCTTAAGAAATCGAAGCCAAACAGAAATTTATTTTTTCTCCTCAATAATTTTAATAAATAGATAGGAATATATCAACATTTTTGAATGCTTTAAATTCTTTTCATGTTTTATGTTTCACTCGCTCATTTTTGGCATAAATGTATAAAGATCCGCGTTCTAATTATAACTACCAATATGAGCCGTTTATTTTGAAAGTGGCATAAGTCACTTTGTTTTTAAGTCGATATGTTTAAGGGTTTGCGTTTTAACACGTTTCAAAATATGGATGCTAACTTTCGAGAAGATTTACTTGTATTTGTTATCTCAGGATACTGATATTTTTCTCGGTATAAATAATTTCGTATAAACATTCAAAAATCATCACTTTTCATTACGGTAAAGTGACTTATGCCACTTTCAAAATAAACGGCTCATATATAAATGTTAACTATGTAATATGTCACACGGGGTGTTCCATAATTATGTTAATACCCGGAACGGGCTGATTCCTGAAGTCATTTGAAGTAACTTTTTCCTTAGCG
Organism: Megalopta genalis; assembly: GCF_051020955.1. Taxonomy (NCBI): domain Eukaryota; kingdom Metazoa; phylum Arthropoda; class Insecta; order Hymenoptera; family Halictidae; genus Megalopta; species Megalopta genalis. The sequence continues at coordinate 17,770,708 of NC_135019.1, read as the reverse complement.
AAAATATAATCCGCAGATTTGTTTACGAGTTATTTACCGTTTGAGTCCCAAGCAGCGCGATCGCGCTGTTCAGATCTTGTATCGCGATCAACCTTTAGTGACGCACGTCCATCGCATAGCTGCTTTTTTACATTTTTTTTTTGCTTTTATTTTGTTTGTCAATCTTGACGAGCGCTATCGCGCCGCTTGGTTCTCTTCGCAATCAATTAAGACAAGCGCTATTACGCTGTTCGCCACTTTTCGACCGTGTTTTCTGAATAACCCCTGGGACTCAAACGGTTAACGAAAAACAGTGACCAATGAGAGGCGAATTCGACTGGCGCGAGGTGGCCGAGCCAACGAGCGGGCGGAGCCTAGTTCCGTTGATTGGCTCGGCCGCCTCGCGGCAGCTGATCTAGTCTCTCATTGGTCACCGTTTTTCGTTAATAACTCGTAAACAAAGCCGCGGATTGCATTCTCGCTAAAGGAAAAGTTACTTCAAATGACCTCAGGAATCACTCCTTTCCGGGTGTGAACATAATTATGGGACATCCTGCATATAATCTACAATATAAATCTTTACGTAATGTTAGGTGTAAGCCATATGGTCGTTAATACAGTTAATGCGACCATACTCAATTAATATCATATATTAACATTAATCTATAAGTTTATTTATAGAGTATGGTCGCATTAACTGTATTAACGACCATATGGCTTACACTTAACATTAGGTAAAGATTTATATTGTAGACTGTATGCTGGATGTCCTATAATAATTATTAATTAACTATTAATATCATATATTAACATTAATCTATAAGTTTATTTATAGAGTATGGTCGCATTAACTGTATTAACGACCATATGGCTTACACTTAACATTAGGTAAAGATTTATATTGTAGATTGTATGCTGGATGTCCTATAATAATTATTAATTAACTATTAATATCATATATTAACATTAATCTATAAGTTTATTTATAGAGTATGGTCGCATTAACTGTATTAACGACCATATGGCTTACACTTAACATTAGGTAAAGATTTATATTGTAGATTGTATGCTGGATGTCCTATAATAATTATTAATTAACTATTAATATCGTATATTAATTAATATCATATATTAACATTAATCTATAAGTTTATTTATAAATATATGATATTAATAATATATCGATTAATATCGTATAGGTAACATCGAGTGTAGCGTGCGTACATTTTCACGTGCCTCTTAGCTCGATCGTCGCGTTAAGGAATGACAGATGATGGTATACTATTCGCGAAGGAGAGAATGTTGTTGAATCTGGAGGCAATTTGCCGTACGGTATTCTCTCGAGACCGAGCAGGTGATTCTGGGTATAAAATAAAATAAGGAGCTCACGGATTGGATTAAGACGAAATAAATGGATAGCTCGATCATCTTACAAGATAAATACACAGGACGTGCAAATACTCGTAAGGTACGCCTTTACGATGCACCAGGTGCTAGTCCCGTTAACACGTTCATGGTACCGAAAGACAAACCCTGGAACACTTTTGTTTAACATCGTCTATTATCTTTCCCTTCGTAATAACCAGCGAAATGAAATACCTTGAATCCGTACATCTATCGGGGACTCGAAATTTTCCAATTCTTAAGGTAAACGATTTTGGCACCTCTGCTCAAACTTCCGCGTTATTTCATAAGAATAAAGGTGGTATTCTGGCGTAGATCGCGTTTTTGTTTAACTTTCGTTGCGATTCTTTTGCGATGTAATTACAACAGTCAAATTTACAGTTTGCAATTTATAGTTTCAAAGCAGAGTCGGCCATTATTCGGATTGTTTCCAAAAAATATTTATTTCAGAGAATTATCCGCGAATGAATTACTTTTGGTCGAATATTTTGCTCTAATAATTCTTTTATTCGTCATAAATTATCCTAGCTATTTATTCGAACGATTCTTCGTTCGAACAATTCGACAAATTCTTTATTCGAATTATTCGAAAAGTTCGACAAATTCCTTAATCGAATTATTCGAAAAGTTCGACAAATTCCTTAATCGAATTATTTGAATAATTCGACAAATACTTTATTAGAATTATTTGAAAAGTTCGACAAATTTTTTAAAATCGAATTATTTAAATAATTCGACAATTTCTTTATTAGAATAATTCGAATCAATATTCTTATATAGATAAATTTTCACTCGATCGAATATTTATTCGACAGCATCGAATGAAATTGCATTGGTTAATCTTTTTATCTCGACGCATTAATTTTCCCGTCGAGTGTATACGAATCGCATCTCCTTTCACGCTCGACGCTCTAATATTCGCGAGCACCTAAACAGCGAAAGTTACGCCGTTGATATCATGCACCGATCGCGGTCGACACCGATCCGTTTAAACGTCGTTGCGGAGCGTCGCGGATTCCCGTAGCACGGCATCGTCGAACTCGTCCTCTCGTCGGAATAATTCACCGGCGGAACGACGTCGTCTCCGAACGAAACGGAATCCTGTAGAATCGGCAACACCGATGGAAGAGGATCAGCGTCAGCGATTCCGCGTATGCCCTGCGGCGTATCGAGCCACGCCCCGTACACGCTTACGCTCATTCCGCCGAAAGAAATCGAGCGGAGTCGCGCATTAGTATCGCATGCGACGCACGTAAGCCGCCGCTCGATTACGCGTCACCGGAGCCGAGAGTCTCCGAGGGAAATAAGAAATCTTCAGCCGCCTCTCCCCCCAGCCGCCTCCCCACTCAGCCGCCTCCCCTCCCAGCCGCCCACGGCCGACCCGCGGATTTGTATAGAGGACAGAGTGTACGGCATAGAGGATCCACTCTACCTGCGCAGGGACGAGGCTCCATTGAGATGCATAGCAACGGACGGCCGGTAGATCTTGCGTAGACGCGTCAGAGCTGACAATGGTAATATCGCGGAAAATGAAAATGGAATGTATTGCGAGCGTGGCCTGACCTCCTCTCACCCTCGGAAATGGTCAATTCCAATTCGCCTCGTTCGCTGCCGAGCATTTTCTTCGCTTTCTGCACCGCCCGCCGCTCTTTTCAAATGCGCGGACGTAAACAGTGTTTCCTAAATTTAACGTCTTTGCGGAACGCTACTACCGACGGTCTTTATTTCGCCGTTCGACCCTTGTAATCTTTGGGCGAAGTAGAAATTGTCCACTTAAATTGCAAGACTTCGCAGTCGGGCACGCGTTTTCTTCTTTCTTTAATTATTTTAACAAGTGTGAACTGATTCGCCAACATTTTTAGTTTCATCATTCTCAGTTTCTTTTAATATCTTTTAATATCACTGTTTCAAATTATGCTTATTATCGCCGTAACTGCTTAAAATTCGATGAGAAATAACGAATAAAATCTTCGAATAAAATTGTATTCGGATATCGTATCGATTAAATTCTTCGAATAAAATTTTATTTGCTATTACGAATACAATTGTATCCGAGAAATATTTCGTACAATATTTTTTATTCGTATAATGTTGCGAATAAATTCTCCGATTAAAATTTTATTCATGTATCTCGAATAAATTCTTCGTATTAAATATTTCGTACAAAATTTATTCGTATAATATTGCGAATAACGTTTTCGATTACAATGTTATTCGTGTATCTCGAATAAATTCTTCGATTAAAATTTCATTCATATATCTCAAATAATTAATTAAATATATAAATTATATATATAAATTAAAATTAATATATATTAATATATATATTAATATATATATATTAATTAAAATTAATAATAAAAAATTTTATTCATATATCTCTATTAAAAATTCTTCGAATAAAATATTTCGCACAGATATTTTATTCGTACAATATCGCGAACAAATTCTTCGAATAAAATTTGATTCGCGAAATATTTCGAATAAATTCGTCCAACAAAATTTTACTCGAGAAATATCTCGAACAGATTCTTCGAATAAAATTTGATTCAAACAACATTTCGAATAAACCCTCCGAATGAAATTTGATTCGTTATTCGAATCGAATGCGCCCCACCCTGCCGGCGATCCGAAGCTCTATCTAAATCGCGACGCTATCGTTCCTCCGATCAGGGTAGCGACAATCGCGCAAGTGGGAGCAATGGAGAGTTCTGGAAAATTACCCTCGCGTTCATGGGATCTGTATCGACGGAACGACCGTGTCGATGCAGCCGCGGAACGATTACAAAAGGACGAAACGGTCGCCGGTGTCGTCGGTTTGTCTTCCGTACGCCGGTCACGCGAGTCGAAAGTAGCGATCGCCGCCGCGATAATGGGGAGGGGAGCGCGAGATTTGTCGGGAGGCGATGAAAATAATAGGAGTTGCGGGCAAACGGCGACGCGGGATCGTCTTTTGTCGCGAGAGTTGATCGGGAAGGATTACCAGTGTTCGTTCTTATCTACGACGAGCTTCCACCTTGACTTCTTGCCTCGACACCGCCGTCCCCGGGAACAGTATAAACCTTTTACTTGTAGTGCAATCTCTTAATGGAGGGTGGCAGCGTTTTGTAGTTTTTATTCTACCGGCGAACCCCGGTGAATTGCAATTAAAAAAAAGCATCTCGCCGGCGGCAATCCTCCGGGCTCTGGATCTTTGGGTTTTAACGCGGATTTCTCTGTTTTTCGTCGACCGAGGCCCTTCCCGAAATTGTTGCCGGAAGCTCTTCGCGTACACCCGCCTCCAAAAGTATTAGGACACCTGCTCATGTAGTATACAGGATATTTCATAATTATGTTGTCATCCGGAAATGGGGGGTACCTGAGGTCATTTGAAGAAACTTTTTCCTTAGCGAAAATGCAATCCGCGGCTTCGTTTACGAGTTATTAACGAAAAACGCTGACCAATGAGATGCGAGATCGCCTGGCGCGAGACGACCGAGCCAATCGGCTGACCTGCGCTTCGTCCGTTCGTTGGCTCGGCCGCCTTGCGCCAGCTGAGCTCGCCTCTCATTGGTCAGTGTTTTTCATTAATAACTCGTAAACAAAGCCGTGGATTGCGTTTTCGCTAAGAAAAAAGTTACTTCAAATGACCCCAGGAATCGCCTACTTCTAGATTTTAACATAATTATGGGACCCCCTGTATACCTGTAATGCAGTCTAACCTCGATAACTGAAACCTCTTTAACACTAGAACTACCGAGCTCTAAACGAAGCTAATGCAAGTTGTTTTATAAGAACGCTAAAACTGAATTTATTTAAACTTCTTACGATTTATATTATAATGTATACTTCGGTGAAGGACTGTAAATAATGAATTGAATAAAATTTCGCACAATATCGGGCACTGCATTATCCCGCGTCGAGATTTTATGAAAACGTTGCACGCGCGAATCGCAGATTCGCAAAAACTATGAAATATTCACCGGCAGACACTTCGTTAATATATGAACGAATATAAAATTCAGAGACACTTTTAGCATACGAATCGACGCGCATTTAGTTTGCATTTCTCTTTCTCTCTCTCCCTCTCTTTCCCCCTCCCTCCTCTCACTCTCTTTCTCCCTCTCTCTCTCTCTCTTTCTCTCTTTCTCTCTCTCTCTCTCTCTTTCCAGGAAATACATAAAAAAAATACTCTTCCAGGCGAACGAATATAAAACACTTCATAGAGAAATATGCATAAGCGTGCGCGAATAAACTTTTTAACGGTGCACCGTTGCGTGTATTTTATTAAAACGAGCTTCTTCTTGACGAAATATGTATCGCTGCTGGCAATATCGAAGAATTTTAATTTAGCGATGGTATCGTTTCGCGAAAGAAAAATCGGTGGACGGGCGGGGGGGGGGGAGGGGTTGGGACGTTTGTGCGCGTCGACTGTTGGAACGAAAAGCTGAAGATTTCCCGGCAGCCGAAGCAATCCTAGCAAAGCAAACGTTCGAATGCCTCTGCTAAGAAGACTTCCTGCCGCGTAGAATTAAATTAAAACGTGCCGCATAAAAATCCTGCACCGCTCGGCTCGCCTCTGTGTGCAGCGGCGACTAAGGGAAACGCATTTTCAGAATAAACTTTCCGCGTTAACCTTTTCAGGAACAGTTCCCACGGATTGTACAATGTGTCCCAGAGGTCTCAGCGCAATCTTCGCTGTTTCAACTTTGCCGGCGAAATTACCGGCAAAAATACAGTCGCCGTTCCCACCGCGAATTTACGGGAACAGATGAAAATGATCTCGGAAATCGTGACGAAAGCCAAAGGAATTCCAGGCGAGAGCCGGCCGGAATCGGCCTTGGTAGCTTCAAAGCTCCGCGCCGTCTCGCGTTCCGTGTACAATAATTATCAGAGTTATCCGAGCGAGCGCGTGCTCGCGTCGGTGTGCGTTTGACGTCGCTTAACGTCGGGTCGGGCCGCGCCGGGCCGCGCCGGGCCGGGCCGGGCCGGGCCGTCGCCGCGTGTGTACTCGGCAATGTTTTCACGGGGAAACGAGGATGCTAATTAGTCGCGCGGTGGAGCGGATGTTGCGACGCGTCCCGGCTCCGCTCCGAGGAGTATTTAATCTGAACGCCTCGTCCTCTTTCGCTCCCGGGATCCCGTTCGCGTTATCGTTCCTCGAAATCCACCCTTCCCTATCCGCGTCCCTCCGCCCTTTCGCTCCTCTGTCTCCCTTCTTTTTTTCTTCGCTCGCAGATTTACGTTGTCTACCGGGGATTACCCGGCATTACTCCTTTGGCTGAGAGACTTTCCCGCTTTGTGTACCTCGCGAACATCTCGGCCGAAAGCGTACACTCGGGATTTTCTTGCGCTTTGTTGCGCGCACGGTTTACCCGGAGCTCGGCGGCAGCCTAGAGCTTCGATCTCTGCGAGCCGAGCTCTCTCGCCCGGAATCGGATAGCGCTCGCTTCTTCGTACCACATGCATAATATTGTACTCGGTCGCGTTTTGTGGAAACGAGCGCCGCCAGTTGCTGCCCGTGCAAATGGAAAAATTAATGGCGGACGGCTTTTACTCGGCGGAATCGAGGAAAATTCGTGTCCCCGTCCGGCTTCGTCTCGTCTCACGAGATGGTACTGTTCATCGTTGATCGTAATACTTGGTGGGCTTATTAACAACCCTTTGCGGTTGGAGCCATTTTCGCTCGAAATGCAAATTAGTCTTTCCGGCCTGTAGAGCTTTCATTTTATGTAATCCAGTGCATTTTGTAGGTACGTAGTTGAATTTTGCGACGTGTTACGACAGTTACATTTCTAATAGTTTTTTTAAACACGCCGCTCAAAAGAATTATAGCGTGGACGAAGTTTTGATGAAAATCGGCCAACTTTGACCGACGATAATTCCGCGAAAAATCGTCGTAGGAAGACGACTTTTGTTTATAAATTGAAACCTGTAATCTCTACTTTAAGACGATGTTACCGGATTTTATGCTTGACGCACCCTCGCTACAGTAACGATTTCAATTTGAGGCCATTTGACAATTTCAGGCAATTTGTCATATTGAAAATTGTCGAGTTTGACGAAATGCACAGAGTTTGTGAAATTTTTGTCGGAGATGCCGTTTCCAGCCGAACGAAGTTTGACCCTTTCCCGTTAATTTAAGAAAAAAGAAACTCGGCTGCGATTTTTTTTCGCGAAGTTACAGCACTTTAAAGTAACCATTATCGTCGGTCAAACTTGCTCAATGTTTATTCAAAATTTGTCTATGCTATAATATCCTCGAGCAGTGTATAAACTTCGAAAATTTCTAATGGTGCCTTAGAGTCACCACTCGACGCTGCAAGAAACAGTTACGTTTCGAATAATTTTAATGAATTATAAATAATATAATCGAATCATTAAATGTTCGCAATGGTATCAGTGTTTTGTATTTCATCTACTCATTTTTACCATAAATGCGTAAAATCCGCAGTCTAATTATCATTATCATTGTCTTCATTCCCACATCTACGACGATGCTTTAACAACTGTCGAATTTTTATTCCCCACTGTTTCCAAATAAAAGCAAGACGATCAATGACAGAAGAGAGAAACGACAAAGGAAGCGACATACAGCACGAACCCGTGAAGCGGAAACTCTCCTACCTGCGGATTAATCTGACGTTTTCCCGAGCTTTGGCGATTATCGCGGACATCTTCAGCTCGAAAGAGCACTAAAACTTCATTTTAATATCGCTCGAGCTTGTTAGCCGCCTATCGAGAGAACTTTCGTTAGCAATACGCAATTTAATGTCCGCGCAAACTGCCGAGAGCAGCGCTTCCTTCCGGCTGATTTTTAATTCGCCCCGCTGTTTGTCGAATAACGGAGCCGGCGAAGGTATCAGCGAATCGAGCTCTGCTTCCTCCCTCGGGGACGGGTCTGTATTCCGCGAAATAAAATTAATAAACTTCGGAGACAGGCGGTAGTCGGTTGGCGGAGACTTGCCGCGGAACCGCGTTGCAATTACATCCTCCTCCGCCACGGTTTTCGAAACAACGTCCTCATTACAGCGCCAGTAGAACCGAGCTCGACGTTCACAAAACTCGGCGCAAAGGATCCGCTCTCTCTCTCCGCCGTGTCCGCTCCGCTCCGCGTCCTTACCCGCGACTAATTGTTAATCTATTTACATCTTCTTTGTTCCTCCAGCCACCGCCGACTCAGCTTTCGCGGAGTTCCCTATGTCTGCGAGCGTCACGCCGCGACCGGAATTCCTTTAACCCTTTCGCTCCGAACGACGGATATATCCGTCATCCATATGAACACTCGCGGAGCCGAACGCCGGATATATCCGACATCCACATGATCGCCCTCTGGGGACGAACGCCGGATATATCCGACATGCTGGTATTGCGTGAATCTTTTGACGAAACAAACAAACGACAGTCCGAAATAAACGACACACCATTCAAGTTATATTTGTTCTACCTGCATTTCCCATTATTATTGTGTTACATGTCATAAAGGGATAGAAAATCGAAAGTACTAACTTTAGGACTAATTATTATGTATTATGTTTTGTATTATGAATATTATGTTTTATTTTATTACTGTATATTATATATTATTTCTTCACTTTTTCCATTGTTAATGAAACTTTTTTTACCTATTAAATAACTTTATACCTTATGCAGAAATTATAACTATATTGTTTTAAAGAAAAATCCCTTTTCTTCCCAAATACACTATCCACGCGCAATGTGCACAATTTCGGCGGGTGGTTCCGTTCAGGAGGGGCGCTACGGCGGACTGAACCGCCGTAGCGAAAGGGTTAATCCACCGGCTCCAGGCGAGTCTTAGGCGAGACGTTCGCAGAGGTTCGAAGGTGAACGGCAGGACAATTTATATAAGACGTTGATTCGAAAGTTTCACTTACAAGATGGTGCTAGATTCGAAGCGATGAATATTTGAAATCCAGCGTCGTGTTCCGAACGGCGGAACTTCATCGAACCGTGACTTTCGGGGATGTTTTCCTGGAAAAATCTGCGGACTTTACATTCGATCGACGATTTTACTTAAAAGTATACGCATTGTTCTATTTGCAGTGATTGCTTGACTTCAACATCTTGAGAAACGTTCGAGCAACAGCTCTCTCTCTCTCCCCGGAAATATAACATCGCGCGTTGCAAGCAACTTCGGCACGACCTCTCGGGAGGATGCCGTTCCTCTGTCAATTTTTAAAATTTCGCTACTGAAAAAATTCCAGCACGTTCTACAAAATATGCGCTTTCGAACGAAGTACTCGTTTCAAGAATACGTACACGGAATTTCTCCCGGAAAAAATTCCCAAAGATCGCGTTTCTTTCAGATTGCCGAGCGCGGCTACTTTCGCGCTCTATAAATATTATCGCTGTTAAAACAGCCGAATAAAAGTCGTGTAAAAATGTCGGAGATAAAGATGACCGATATTCCTGTCGGTCTAGCGAACATACGCACAGCGAATGAATGAAATTTGCGAGCTCGGGATAGGGTGCAGTCGCGGAATGGACCGCGTGGCAGGAAAGTGATTCCGGTTTTAACGGTGAATTTCACGCGATCGCAAATAAAAGGCGGGACCGGGTGATGTCGGTGGGACGCTGGCAAATTTCCGCGGGTCAGAGCCGGCCAATGGGGGAAAGAATAGATTTCAATTTCGACGGAGGGCGCGGCGGGGCCGCGAGGCAATCGACGTTGCGCTCGAACGTCACGCGTAGCCGCGATTCTACGCCGGTTTGCGGCCGGCGTTTACAGCCGTTCGCAATACCAATTACTTCCCCTTTTTGTCAACGGCCTATTCTGGTGACAACGTTATCGCGGGATCAATCGACCGTCGATTCGGTTCCGACAGTCCAGCCGAACGATGCGTCGGTGACACCGAACGCCGCGCTTTTCCAGCTACTTTGCAACTTAGGAAAATTAAAATCCACTGAAACGCTTTATTCGGCCATTCGTTTTTCCCCCGTTTGCTCCCGTGGATAAATACCGTGCGATAAAATTAACTTCTGCACTCGAAGCTATTCTTACGTAAATATTAAATTTTCAGCGGCTGAAGTTAAGGTAAACTTCTAACGTACTACATTTTCATTTCGCACGATTCTTATAATTGTATAAGTATGACATTGTGATTATTTGCTCGTACAATATTTACATTTTTAACGATTTTTTAAAATATAAACCAATTTAATAGCGTGAAAATTACTTTGAGAAATGATGCAGCAATTGTGTTAGTGGTGCCCCAGAGTCGTCGTTTGAGTAAAAATAGTTAAAGTGGCTGCTATTTCTGTTGTAATTTTTCTTTTGAGTCGATACGATGTTAAATCACCATTATAACGTACTAGAATTAAAAGTATATAAAATATTCTTAGCATGATTTCAACTGAAACTATTGAGCGGAAATACATGATTCTGCATAAACGATAAAAAAACAAGATTTACGATAAAAGGATAGGATTAGTTACTGAGATCAATGAAAAGTATTTTTTCGTTATATATATATATATATATATATAATATATATATGCTCAGATAAAAAAGTTAAAAAACCAGAGATATTTTTATGTCATTCTAAGAATGTAATAGCACAATTAAGAAAAGTATTTTAATCAATATCTAGTAAAACCAGCCCTGTCATTTAAAAATATTCGAGTCAATTAGTCTAGTTTGAAAAAAGTTTGACCGTTTTAAAAGCTACCCACACATATTTCTCCCTGAGTGTGCATTACATCCTCGAATCTAAAAGGTATTTCGGCCTATTAATCTGTAAATAATAATACTAATAATACTTAGAAGTATTGTTTTTCTCGTCAAAGTACAGTAAATCTCCCTAATCGACGCTCAGCTTGGAAAGAAAAATGGACAGTTTGGGAAGAGAAGGCGCGATTAATCGAGCCTTGCTCTTCGTTTTTATAATTGCTGACATTCGCCAGCTGTAAAAATGAGCCGCGAGGCTCGATTAATCGCGCCTCCTCTCCCCAAACTGTCCATTTTTCTTTCCAAGCTAAGCATTAATTAGGGAGAATTGACGACTAACAATGCCCAACTCCGATCAAAACAGACGATGTACAGTAATGTCTCTTTAACTGACGCTCAGATTGTGCACAAAAATGGACAATTTGGGAAGATGAGACACGATTGTTCGAGATTTGTTTTTACAGTTACGAATTGCCAACAATTATAAAAACGAGCCGCAAGGCTTGAACAATCGTATCTCCTCTTCCCAAATTGTCCATTTTTGTGGACAATCTGAACGTCGGTAAGGGAGACATTACTGTATTCGTTTGATAAAATAGCTGTGAAAAATCGTAGACGAGGTTTTTCAACGCACTCAAACATATCTTGATTCGTTTATAATAATACATTAAATATATTACGCCGCGCGAAAACATTAAATAAACATTATAATAAAAATTAGAGAAGGATTCGAATATATTCAGCGTTCTCGTACTTGCACGGCAAGACGCGTCAGTCGTTTTCAGTGCTCGCCAGACTCGGTGTTAGACGCGTTTCTGGAACTGGCGCCCTGCGATGATTTTTCGCGGAGTTATCGTCAGTCAAAGTTGGTCGATCTCTATGCATTGTCTGTGCAATAATTTTGTGCGTCAATCTATGTTTCACAATTACAGCGAAACATTCACGCAAGATAATCAGACAAGTCGATAATCATAATCGAAAGAAGCTCCGTCAAATGCGAAGAATTCGACAAAATTCGAACATTCCTTCGAAGCTAATAAGTCGAGCTTCCGTTCATTAAGACGTATCAGTTTCCCGCTCGGGGATAATCACATGTTTCAGAAATCGGAAACACAGCGTGGAAACTCTTCCTCTCGCAGACATCGCGTGTATTCGTGAATTATCCGGCCGGCCGAGGACTCGCGGAAAGGGAATCGAAAAAAACAACGAATGAGCGAATTCATACGGACGATAATGTCGGCGCGAATTAGAAAGACATTACCGTACCCAAAAGTAGCGTCTTCTCGACAAAATACTTCCAAAGGGATCGATCCTACCCGGCAAAAGTTCTCCTCTACTCGCGACACGCTCAGAATCCGATCTCTAGACGAAGCGGCACGTTTCGCTGTGCGGTTCTTCGACGTTGAACATTACACTGCGTCGTTCGCCGCGACGTGAACACTCCTCGCGGGGACGCACAGTGGAAAACAAGCGGCGCACAGGCTCCGTTTAATTCCAGGAATAACGGGCCAGTGACGCTTGTGCCGCAGCAGTCGCTGTCCGCGTCTCGGGTCCGCGACAAAAGGTGTTTACGTACGAAGTCGCGCCTCGCGTCAACAAAGGCTTCACCTCCGACGGGCAGGTTAACCCGGTAAATAGAGAAGGGCGGGACGGGGTAGAGGGCGGCGGGAAGAGACGTGCCGAGCGGGGAGGGGATAGAGGGGGTGAAAAGCCGAACGCTTTTGTGTAGAACACGATACGAGCGGAGCCAGCGCCGCTTCGCAGCTCGCCTTTTCAACGGCCGGGACACTCGATCCCCGAAAAATGATACGCAGAGGAGAACGATCGGTGGAGGAAGATACGGTACAGTCGGGCGGGAGGTGCATCGGCGAAGCCCTGCGACGTCCAGCGGAAGGAGATCCTGGGTCAGATCGAGCCGCCGCGGCACGTTCGTTGGCTGCGGACGGCCTGCGAGAACATCTTGTTTTCATATCCGCGGACGTGCCGCTGCTCGGACACCTCATCTACGTGGATTTCCGGCGTTCTCTCCATGGTAAAGCGATTTTTTGACGGATCTCCGAGCGGCATATTATAGAGCAGGGAACTAGATAATATAATAATTACAGTTACAAAATTGAACGTACACCTTTTAACACGTTGACTGCCGCGTCATCCGTATTCGGGTGACAGCAAAAGTTCTCATCAGGCCACGTCACCCGTAATTCGGGTGACGCTGATTTGACTACTTACAAAGGATTTCCGAAAATATTTCGACAAATATTCTACAGGAGGTAATGAAACTATTGAATTCTTATCAAAATGGTTTATTAAAAAAATTATTCGCAGTGTATAACATTCAAACATTCTCTGCAAAGTTGAGGTTGATCAGGACAGCTTGGACATAAAGTTGTTTGTTTTTTCAGATATGCTCGTGCCTCTGATCGGTCCATTTCGTATCTTTTATTTGAACTGTAGCTTCCTCGGTATCATCAACATTTCTTTCTTCTTCAATGACCAATTCTCTCGTAAAATCTCGTCAATAGTATCTTCATAACATTCATTATCACTAAGATTATATTTATCAGTATCCAAATCAGAATCTGACGATGTAATTTTATTTATGCTTCTCGTTCCGGGCAATCCGATCTCTTTTCATTATTAAAAAAAAATAAGGGCAGAGATTTTAAGTTATACCATTCGGTACTCGGCAAAGATTCCAACTGTTCATGCAGGAACAGAAACAGATATGAATTAACAGCGCACGCTTCCTATAGCGGCACGGGTGGCCTGTTGGAGATTTTATTGTAAATACGCATGGCAGTCAACGTGATAAAGCGCAATACAGTAATGTCTCCCTTACTGACGCTCAGATTGTGCCCAAAACGGACAATTTGGGAAGAGGAGATACGATCATTCGAGCCTTGCAACTCGTTTTTATAGTTGTTGATAATCGATGACCATAAAAAGACGAGCCACAAAGCTCGAACAATCGTATCTCCTTCTCCAAAATCGTCCATTTTTGTGGACAATCTGTGCGTCAATTAGAGAGACATTACTGTAACTTTTTTCAAACTGGGCTAAGTGACTTGAATTTTGTTAGATGATAAAGAGACTACTCTACTAGACGATGACTAAAATGCCCTTTTTTTAACCTGTGCTATTATCTAGGATAACACGGAAAAAATAAGAAACTCTGGTCTTTTAACTTCTTTTTTATTTGAACTTATAACGAAAATTTAAAAAATGCTTTTCGTAAATATCGGCAACTTGTGTGCGTGCTGATAATTTTATCGAAATTCGTTAACGTTGTTATGAGTTACAACAAATTAAAGATCGCAGTTTTATCACAATTTTGACCAAAAACTGTAAGAAATCTGCAGTTTTTTAAATCCTTCAACGCCTGTAGCTCGATTCTGGGTTAATCGATTTCGATCAAATTTTCAGCACGCATGAAAATTACCGAGATCAATAGAAAGCATTTTTTAAATTTACTCTTTAGATGCTCGAAAAATTAAAAACCCTTAAAAACAAGGGTTTCTAAGTTTTTCTTTTCGTCCTAAGTAATAGCAAAATTTAAAAAAAAAATCCTTTTAGCCTAGTAGACTAGTCTCTCTATTATCTAAAAAATAATTTTTTCACAACAGTTCCTTTGTCACAACTAAATTATAATCAAATTTACACGAAAGCTAATTAAACCATAAAATTATTTGAAAAAGTTCTAATCATTCTGTAAAGAAAATGGTACGGCAAGAGGTTGATTTAAGGAGCAATGTAATATAAATCTTGGCCTTTTATATCGGCCTTGCGAAAAATCATTATCTGTATATCATTATACCAAACGGTTTTAACCTATTTATAAATAAATGAATAAATGAATCTGTTGTTTTTTCTCTTTGGACCAACAAGACTGTCGAAGGAAAATTCGGGGAAAACTGGGTTGTGCATTCGAGACTGGCCACTCGATACGCCGAAACAGAATGTGCCGCGCTACCGGCCCGCTCGCGGAAATCGGACATTTTCGTGGGTGGCGGTGGGTGGCCGCCGCAAAACTGGGGAAACGCGGTCCACTCGTCATTTTCGGGGGGCCGCGACCGGTTTAAACGGTCCGCGTCCACTCTCGGACACTCACGGCACCGTGTTATTAGGGTTGCGCGTAATGATTCCCGGCGAATTGTTCCCGGGCCTGGTTTTCCGCGGGCAGTCCGCGCGAGTCGCGAATAAATTTGCCGGTCGAGACTCGGGTCGCGTTCCTCGCGCGGCCCCTTAAAAGCATCCGAACTTTCTCCGTTAGAATATTCAGCGGAACTTGAAACGTATGTGCAGTTGCTTAAAGTATCTGCAGCCAGCGTGCAGACGAAGAAAAGCAGCCGCGCGGCACGGTTTACTTCTTTATGACTTCTTTATGTTGCGCCGTCTCCTCTCTGGCTCGCCTCTGTCAACCTCAGACCCCTGGCAAATTTAAAGTCTTCGGATCTGTTTACGATGAAACGGTTCAGAACAAATTTCTCGCGGAAGAAACGATGCTGGCGATTGTTCAAACGTCGAAAGTCGAAAATCTGTCTCGCAGTCCGCGACGAAAAAGATGGCACACTTTAAAAATGCGTGATTTTTATTTATTCAACGTTACAATCGAGGTTCTGTTCTTGTACAAACTTGCAAAAGATCGCTATAAACATGTCCAAATAATTTTATTTGAAAAAAGACACGTTCAACTACGAATTATGTCTGGCAATAAATCATCGAATGATATTTATATATGTCATTATATATTTAATAATGCAAAAATTTATAACGTTTCATTCTTACCCTTAAAGCATCCATTAAAGCATTTACCCATAATGCATGGATGTTTATGCATCTGCGATCAAACAGGCTATGTGGAACACAAAACTGTAAATGCAGATAATAAATTTAACAATGCTGTTAGATTATTTTCCATTGATTCAAGATGTCGAGAATAAAAATCCAAATTTATTCAACGTCCGTTTGTTGCAATCGACGAAGAGAATTTTCATTTTGTATAAAGATGCGCAGTCTGGTAAATTTGTTCTGTAACTCTTAAATATCATTGCATGTATTATATTCAATAATCTAAAGAGTATTTTGCCCGCTTAGTTAATAAACAATAATAACAGTTGATATGTTCTCGTTAAACTGATAAAATATATATAATATTAAATTGCTAAATAGAAATATAGTAAATTCTCCCTAATGTTCCTTCGGCTTGTAAACAAAAATGGATAATTTGGAAAAAAGAGATACGATTATTCGAATAATCGAAGCTCGAGCTTCGCGGTTCATTTTCATAGTTGCCGAATGTCAGCAATTATAAAAACGAGGTGCAAGGCTCGAAAAATCGTATCTCCTGTTCCAAAATTGTCCATTTTCGTTTACAAGCTGAAGCATAATTGCAGAGAATTTACTGTACACAGGAACAGAATTTTCTTCGCATCCTATTTTTAGGCTCTCTCGAGAACATAGTGAACCAGAACCCTGTTGGTCCGGGAATTCAAAGTCTGAAATCCTCGATGAACTGAAAAGGACCAGGACTTTGTGACCCGGCAGGTCTAGAAGGGTCACTTTTCGAAAAATGT
Source organism: Megalopta genalis (assembly GCF_051020955.1). Taxonomy (NCBI): domain Eukaryota; kingdom Metazoa; phylum Arthropoda; class Insecta; order Hymenoptera; family Halictidae; genus Megalopta; species Megalopta genalis. The sequence goes on along the minus strand of NC_135019.1, from coordinate 17,754,085 downwards.
CTGAAACGGCGTCGAGGAGAAGGGTCGCGCGGACACGCAAGGGTCCCATGTCGAAGTGTTTGGCTGGGCGTTTTCGACTCGACAGCGGTGACGGACATTAGCCAGCAGGTTCCGAAGCTTTCAATGTCCAGACTGTGGTCGATTTTGGTGTGCCGGTCACGTCGCTGCCGGACCAAGCAGCGCGCACCCGCCTCGGAACTCTCGCGGGCGTGATAAAGCACGGCGATTCACGTTAGCCCTGTACGTCATCGACCGCAATCAATGAACCATGACTTTTCCGCTTTGTGCCGGGACCGCGCTAAGAGTATACGTAATGGGGCTTGTACGTGAACGGGGAAAATCCATCGGCCCGTTATTGAAAACGTCAGGAACCACTAACCGGCGTGTTCCTCCGCTACTTTCGCCTCCTCTTTCTTCTCCTCCTTCCGATTCCTCTCTCTCCCTGTCTGCCCCTCTCTCCCACTCTGCCCCCTTCTCTCTCTCTCTTTCTCTCTCTTCCCTTTCGCTTTCGCGTTCGCGTTACTATACTGTTCTACCGTCGACCGTCATCCGTCTCCACCGTCACCGACCGACTTCCAACCCCTATTTCCTCACCCTCCGGCTCGTCGAACCAGCTGGACCCAGCTGAGGCTGCATTCTCAGGAAAAAGGAAGAGTTCGGTGGAAGAATTGTGGGTTAGTAAACCTTAGCTGAATCCAGGTCGGCCGATGTACGAATCCAGCGGAACGGTCGATACTCGCGTTGTTAATAGACTGCGGAGCTTTACGCAAAATTAAATTTGTCTGTGTTGTACATGTTCAACCGACTGCACGAAGCTAAAATGATTTCTTTTTCTTTATTATTGTAACGCGTTCTTGCAGAGCGAAGTCTTCCCTTTGTAACGAGCTAACGACGCCATGACGTTATCGTATTTCGCACAGAAAATGAGACTCTTTTTGTCGTTTCGAAATAATTTGCAAAAATACAAGGTTTACTTTAAAGTGCTGCAACTTTGCGAGAAAAAATCGCGGATGCGTATCTTTCTTTTCTTTTTTTAATTAAACGAGAATGAGATCAGACTTCGTTCTACCGGAAACGGCATCTCCGAAAAGAAATTTAACGTCGTCCACGCATTTTTTCGAACTTGGCAATTTTTAATACAACAAACGTGGTCTCGCATTTGACAGATAACAGCGGCGAGAGTGAATCGAACTTAAAATCTCGAAAGATCATCTTAAAGTAGAGGTTTCAGGCTTTAATTGAAAGAAAGAGTCGTTATCCTGAAACGAGTTTTCGCAGAGTCATCGTCGGTCAAGATTGGCCAATTTTCGTTCAAACTGTTGCTATTCTGTTATCGAGTTCGATCGTCGAGCGTTATTGCCGCTGACGGATCTGCTGTAGCAACGTTTCTGGCGATCTTTTATCACGAGGGAATTCACGAAATACTACCGGCACGTAAAGCTTGCGAAGCAGTAAACCACCTCGGCTACCAGACACCTCCTTCGCGAGCGAGGCCGAAAGAGGACCAAGTTCTCCGAGCCGGAAAGCCGCAGAAGCCGCGCGCCCCCGCCGTGAAAAGTCGAGTCCTTATATTTCCCTGCCGACAGAAACAAGAATTTGCACGGTGTCCTGTTCCCGGGGATTCCGAATCCCACTTGAAACCCGCAAGATTGAGGTCGGCCACGCGACGCGCTCAATCCCATCGCTGCGCGCTGGTCGCGCGGCCTGTTACGTTTAGGCCAGCCGCGTCCCAAGCTCGTTGCTTTTAGTAACTACCCTCCCCCAACCCCTCCCCGCCGCCAAGCCGTTAAACCGCGAAGTTACGCCGACTTGAATGTAAGGGACAGAGGAAGGGCGCGCGTTTACCCGCGGTAAATCTCCAGGGACACTTTTTCCTCGTCCGGGGCGTAAACCGTCGGCCGCCGTGCTTACGAGCCTCATGATCGCCCGATCCTGGATAAAGGAGTCTCCCTTGCAACACTAGCTCACTGCCGGCTCCCACAATTCACCATTCCGCCCGGAAAATCGCCAAAAACCAAGCAAACTATTTCGAACCATGACGAACGTCTTCGCGAGATCTTCGCATAATTTTCTCGCACGGCGAATACGTGTTCTTAACCGCTGTAAAAATTTACTGCGATACCTCAAGGTATGTACTTTAAGCGAAGAAAATTCAAGTACTCAAGAGACAACTTCACGAAGTAAAATATTTTATTTATCGCGTGGCCCGCGCGTCGAACGAATTGAACTCGGCGATGTAAACAGGAGAACTTGGTGCTCGACAAGTTAGCGCCGTTCTCGACTAATATACTCGTCACGGAGAAACGGTGATCTTTTGCGATACGAAGAGTATACCCGTCATGCGACAAAATTTGTTGTTCAAACTGTAATTTCAGCGAAAACTGAGATATGTGTAACTATATTTAATGTAAACTTAATATAATGAAAATGTCTCGCAATCTGGAAATGGGAGGTTCCTGAGGTCGTTTGAAGCAACTTTTTCCTTTGCGAAAATTTTCTCCAAGACTTCGTTTACGAGTTATTAATGAAAAACACTAACCAATAAGAGGCGAGCTGGAGCGCGGCGGCCCAGCCAACGAGCGCGCGGAGCCCAGTTCCGATCATTGGCTCGGCCGTCTCGCGCCAAATGATCTCGCCTCTGATTGATCACTGTTTTTCGTTAATAACTCGTTAACGGTGCCTTGGAGAAAATTTTTTTCCACTTTCGGATTGCGAGACATTTTTGGGACACCCTGTATATTACTTTTGCAGCAACCCAATATATCGAGAGAACGTGACCGAAGTATGAGAACGAAATTGAGAGAAATAGTTATATTATTAGCACAGACAGCGGACCTTAATGTTAAATAAAAATTGTTCACATTAATTTCAAGAAACAGAAATCAAATAGAAATTTCTGTGTTTCCTTAACGATTCGAAACCGCCGTAATTAATACATCGACGTTCGTAAACACTTTTGGTTTGTCTGTTGCCGGTACCTACTCATTTCTTTTTAATAAATGCACGAGAAATCCGCAGTCTAGTTATTCATTAATATATTTTCTTTTTGTTTCTTTCAAACAATATCACTCGTACCGTCAAATTACCGCCTCGCGCCAGCTGAGCTGGGATTCGACCGCTGGCGCCGTTGACTCGGCCGCCTCGCGCCAGCTGAGCTGGGATTCGACCGCTCGACCGCTGGCGCCATTGGCTCGCGCGAGCTTAGCTGGCGCGAGGCGGCCGAGCCAACGAGCAGTCGAAGCTCAGTTCCGCCGATTGGCTCGGCCGCCTAGCGCTGGGCGAGTCCGCCTCTCATTGGTCACTGTTTTTCGTTAATAACTCGTAAAGGAAACGGCGGATTGCATTTTCGCTAAGGAAAAAGCTGCTTCACATGACCTCAGGAATCCCCTACTTTCGGATTGCTATACATTTTTGGGACAACCTGTATACGTAAATTTTAAGAACTTTTGAATATTTCTAGACGAAGCCGTAATAGAACGATCAAACAGAAAAACATAAATCATTATTACGAATAAACTGTATACAGTGTGAAGTACTTCGTTAGTCATCGCGTTTTCTTTTTGCGAGACGTTTTAGGTGCACGCGTTTCAAAGAGGTCGCAACAGCAGGCTGGTAAAAAAGGTCTCTCTAGCGGTCAGAAATCGTTGGAAGCGATGGAAATGTATTCGACAAATTGAAAATAAATGTTTCAAGATGGGGCGGACTTAATTTTTTGCGTTTAATAATTAATTCGTACGGGCGGAGGGAGCACTCCTTCGTATTCGAAGGACCGGCCGGTGAAATATTCATCTTATGGAAGAGAAATAACCGGGCAAAGAATTATTTACACGCGAGAGAACGATTCCTCTCCTCTCCGCCTTGGGTTCGAGTTAGTTTTTCACCGGGGCCGTATTTAAATTTTAAACGCTGTTAATCTTTTATGCATGAACTAAGAGAACGACTCTGAAATAAACATGTTAGCGAGCGGCCGGCTCCGCGGACAGGCATTCCGGCCGCGTTTCCAATTCCGCCGATTCCACGCTAATTAGCACGATCGACGGTATCCGTCGAACATTTAATTGTCTTCGAATATCACGTACTCGATCTCGGCCATGGTCACGGGTCGCACGTCGAAGAATTCCGCTCCGAAATCTCGCTAGTATTAATCGGCCGATTATTCATTCCTTTCGCGATTATATCGGCCGACGTTGATCGAGTGGCTTGGAATCGTAATGGCGCGAGTCACATTTTCCTCATTGTGAGAAACAAGTTATCGTTTATTAACATTCTATGTAATGCTTACTGACTGAATTTATTCTTAACCATTTGCGCTCCGAAGCTTCCTCCGACATTCCTATCAATGTATAAATAAAAACACGAAATCTTTTATTTATTAAGACTTGTAACATTTTACAGCAGCGTAATGAATTTTATTTTAATTCATCTATCATAATATAACGAAAGTTGAATTGAGATAAAATTCATTACACTACTGTGAAATTTTAGAGAAGAACTGATAAATAAAAGATTTTGTGTTTGTATTTATGTATTTTACACGATTAACTTACAGTGTTAACAATTTAGTGTCGCCGTGTCGAAGTGCAAAGGGTTAAGATAATTTAGAGTCAAGTTAGTTTACAGAAACGTTATAATTGATTTCAATCGTCTCTTTGACATTTTGTCACGTGTAGATTACATTTCGTGACATAACTCTAAATTTTCGAAAATCTCACTCACGATTCGAAGCCAATTACTGATCGACGTTCGGAGATCGAATTCATCGGGACCGGCCCGGAGATGATGCAGTCCGACAGCTGATGCAGCACAGAGAATTTCCGAACAATATCTACGCGCGGTATACTGTAAATTACAATATTCGGCTGATAAACGCTGCACCCTTAGGTGACGTAATTTCGGCGGGGACGAGGATTGCGTTGAAAAATTCACGGAAAATGCGGAATCAAATTCTCCCATACGGGGCTCCGTTCCCGAAATAATCGACGGCGGAACTTTGACAGGATCGCGTTACTATTTACGAGAAGTGGAAACGGTAAACTACGCGCAGTCTCGCCACTCGATTCAATAGAGCGCGCGTCCGGCAAATATTCAAATTCAATTATCTCGGAAACAATGTGACATATGAAAAAAAGCTTTATTTCAGGTTTTCGATTTAGCTTCCCACGCAGATTCGTTACCTTCTACACGCGTTACAATCCACATTCTGCGTTTCACTAATTCGAACAATTTTCTACCTTCATTTGTTACTGTCAATCCTCGTGACCGACCGTAGACTACTTCTGCTTCATTTGTTTGGCACAAGGCCTCCCATTTTTACCGATAAACGCACCGACAGCCATAGATCATTTATCTAACCGCAGAACATTCAATTTTTCTTGCTTAGATTCGCCTGTCTGCTTGCCTAGCAATTTATTCTACTTGTCCGGACGTAGGCGGCCCTGTGTCGTTTCTTTTTATATACTTTATTTATTCATTCATTATGTCATTATGTCATAATCATGTTAAGACCCGTAAAGGGGCGATTCCTGAGGTCATTTGAAGTAACTTTTTCCTTAGCGAAAATGCAATCCACGGCTTCGTTTACGAGTTATTAACGAAAAACGGTGACCAATGAGAGACGGACTCGCCTAGCGCTAGGCGGCCGAGCCAATCGGCGGAACTGGGCTTCGACTGCTCGTTGGCTCGGCCGCCTCGCGCCAGCTAAGCTCGCGCGAGCCAACGGCGCCAGCGGTCGAGCGGTCGAATCCCAGCTCAGCTGGCGCGAGGCGGCTGGGCCAATGAGCGGAACTGAGCATCGTCTGCTGGTTGGCTCGATCGCCTAGCGTTAAGCGAGCTGGCCTCTCATTGGGCAGTGTTTTTCATTAAGAACTCGTAAACGAAGCCACGAATTACATTTTCGCTAAGGAAAAAGTTACTTCAAATGACCTCAGGAATCCCCTTTCCGGGTGTTAACATAGTTGTGGAACATCCTGTAGAAAGACATCTGTTCAGTTTCGATAGAGAACAATCTTCATAGGGAAATTATACTTTCTGGCTATTTCTGGCTAATTATGAACTATAATATTAACCCTTAGGGGACCAAAACTATTTATTTTCAGTTTACACACTGCCGAGACCAGACTGTTTTTCAGACGAAGAGAAATTGTTTACTGAAAATTTTTGTATCAAATATAGAGAAGAGGTATTCATTTTTTAAATGAAACTTCGTCGATATATTTTCGTCGAAACAATCGTGCCTATTCTTCCAATGTTTCCTGCCAGATTTTACGGTTTTATTGATTCCTGCCGCGCGTACGGCGGCATTGGACCGTTAATATACGAAATTTAGTTATAGATTGTAGACTAAGTTTTTATAGGAAAAGATTCCAGCGTCGAAAAGGTCCAGTTTTGGTGAACAGTCGTCGGCAAGTCCGCAATTTTATCGACCGAGCGCACTATTTTGTTTCGTTCCGCAAATATTTCATTTCTTTGTTTCGCATCTATAATTTTATTTCTCGTTTACTTTATCCCTAGAAAGATAACCATATGACAACGTACGTAAAAGATAACCATACGCTTCAGAGGCGCATGCTTTTCTAAGGCGTCAATTTTATACTAACAATGGATATTTATTTAAGTTAATCTAGTCATTTTAAAGGTTTGGCATTATTGTAAAAATAAAATGCATTTATATTATATTTTTTTATATTTTAAGTAATTTTAAACTTAAATCACTAGACCTCTATGAAAAATTAGATAGCAATATGTTTATTTCGCAGGCGCCTCTGCGACGTAGGTTATCTTTCTCGGGTTAAACGAATTTTCATAAGCGATGATGCGGTAGAAAACATCCTATTCGACCGGTCTAGTTGTAGAAACTATCCTATTCCACTTCTCTAGCCGGGAATTGTCGGCAAGAACTCGGACAAACTATAAAATGAATTCTTGAAGAATCCGGTTCCTTTCTGAAATAAAGATGTATCGGAGGCTGTCCTATTTCGCTTGTCCGTTCACTGGCCATCCTATTCCGCCGGTCCGACCGCGGATCGTCGGACGAAGCTCCGACAAATGATTAAGTAAATTTTTTAGGGTTGCGGCCCCCTTTCGAGACAAATCATATATTCGGAAGTTTGCTCGGGACGAGGTTTTAGTTTGAAACTGGTCCCCGTGAAACGGCGGAACGACGGCCGGTCCCGGGCGCTGCTTACAGAAGGCGAAACTCGAAATTCCAATTAAAGCGGAATTACACTTTATAAATACGGCTAACCGGATCAGTTTCCCGGGACCAAAGCCCTGGCCGAAGTTGAGGGCGGCGTTAATCTTTCATCGCGGGATGGTCAAACACTTTCTAATCCGGCGGACCGTTAACGAGGTTCGCCAAAGCGCGCAATAATGGGATAAAACAAGCAATTATTAAATTCGCAGATATCGTCGGACGGCCGGGCGTAGAAATTATTTATAAGGGATCATTAATACGTCGGTGATTGCGCTGCCGGAATTTCGGCCGGCGCGTTCTCGCGCAGAGAATCCGTTGGTGCACCGAAGTCCGCCCATGAATAATCAATTTGATAAACAATCGATATACCGGCGCGCGAACTGCTCGTTTCGCGCCAAACAAAAAGAAAAAGTAGACAGATTTTATGTCACATTTTTAATCACGCGAAGCAGTAACAATATATTTTTAAACGCTGCGCCGGCAACGTGGCGGCGAGATATTAGAATGTTTTTAATGCTGAAATTAAACTACAGCGGAAGCTGTTGGAAAAAATTTACGATCGATGTTTCCCAGATGAGTTAACGGTGTTTCCGGCGGATTATATTTTGCATTTATTACCGGTTTCATGGTACACGTTCGAACTTCCTCGAAAGATTTACTACGGACTGTATGCGAACATCCTTTGGCGAGAGAGCATTTAGTATGTAAATGCTTTCGTTGTACTTGTTGTTATCTCTCCTAAGCTGGCCGGTGTTGTTGCTTGAGCTGGTTCTGCTTAAATCGTTATCTCGACTCTAACAGCACTTTTTAGTATTCACGTGGAAAATGAATTACCGAATAAATGGGCCCACAGCGAGCGCAACATCTCCATAAATAAATTTTCACAGAATTCGATGTAATTATATTTGCATCTCGTAGGTTCTACGCCGATGTGACACGGAACATTGTATGAATGAGGAATTGAAATACGAAAGGACGACAGATTAATCGTTGCGATAAATAGACTGCGGATTTCATGAATTGATCACGCGAAAATAAGTGGATCAAATTTAAAGTAAACAAATTAAGAGAATTAAAGAGTGTTATTATGTTATTTTCACAAGTTGCTAAAATTGTTAAAGAAGAAAGAACTTTCTATCTGACAACCGGTTGTGACAATTCGCAGATACAATTTTCATTTTGCATAAAGATCCGCACCGATAGGTGTACAATATTCAGTTCCGGTTTCATTTGGTATATTGCGTTATTTTCGCAGAAATTTTAAACTGCTCGCGTGGCAGTAGACTTATCTTTCCCCCTGGTTTGACTATATGCGGGTCTATTCTACCGCTCGGCTCCGCAGAATGGCTGTCGTGCTCGTTCTATATATCGGTCCTTTCTATTGTACTTGTCCGGTCGCTGACAGTCCTATTTCATTCGTTCGACTATGGAAAGAATGCTATTTTTCTTGTACGACCACAAATTGATCCCATTTATTGAATCTTTATAACTTATTCCCCCCGCTCCGTTATAAGCAGTCTCATTTTACTTGTTCAGTTACAGTCCATTCTTATTCTACCTCCATGTCTTTTGACAGCTCTGTTTCGCTCCATTATTCCCGCTCAAGTTCCCTGTCATTCTCCTTGCTCGTTCGTCCCCAACGAAACGCTTTACAAACTCGATCGATCTTTTTTCGACGCATGCACTCGAGCGGTGACTCCGAGGCACTGCGAAAAATTGTTATACCGTGTATCAGAGTAACGTTTGCATTGGCAAACCTATTTATATCTAAAGAGAACTGTTAATAGTGCGATTGCTGTATACGTCACAGGGATCAATTTCATCTGCATAAAATGCAATATGTCGTATAAAATAGAAATAGAGTAAATTCTCTTCGATTGTCCCTAGGTTCGTAAGCAAAAATGGACAATTTAGGAAAAGGAGGTACGATTATTAGGACAATTGATACGATTTTATAGTTAGACAATCGGCGACTATAAAAACGAGCCGCGAGGCTCGAATAATCGTATCAATTATCCTAATAATCGTACCTCCTTTTACCAAATTGTCCATTTTTATTTACAAACCGAGGGACAATTGAAGAGAATTTACTGTATTTCTATTTTATACGACTTACTGCATCTTATACAGATGAAATTTAACCTTGTGACGCATACAGCGATCGCACTATTAACACTTTATCGACCGCTAGCCTATTTATCGGCTTTTCGATTGCCAATGTTTATCGATCGCTAGCCTATTAATCGGCTTTTCGATTGCCAATGCTTATCGACCGATAGCCTATTAATCGACTTTTAGCTATCGACGGTTTTCGCTTCTTTACTGTCTTGTTAGTAGCTGACCTCCTGTATGCTGACCTCCCCATATCCTTATGAATTATAATTATAATAATTATTATTATTTATTATTATTTTTAAAGGAATAAGCACAACACAATGAATAGCGAAAATTTAGCCGGTACTGGGAGCAAATGCGCGCGCGACTAAGCCAGTCCTTACTGAGTGGCAGCCTCAACCACGACCGGACGATAAAGTGTTAACAGTCGCCGATTGTCAACAACTATAAAAACCAGCCGGGAGGCTCGAATGATCGTATCAATTGTCCATCTTTGTTTACAAGCTGAGAGACAATTGCAATTGTGTAGGTCAGAAGAAACTATTTCGGACGTAGAATTAAAACAACTTCGAGTGCAAAGGGTTAGTAGCCCTTAAAACCTCTACTGTCATTGCGGTTCGTCGCTTATTTTAACATTTTAATCGCTTTCCCACTTAAATATTAAAATTAAACTTCCACTTCTTTACTTTTAATAACAAAGGATTTTGTCGTTTACATAAACAAATAAAATAAGAATGGTTACCAATTACAACGACTCTTCGCGCGTACTCGATCGAAAACCATCGAACAAAACATTTCAATAAAACTCAGATCGCGTTTCCTGGTAAAAATCTTCTCGCTTCGACCCTTCGCGACGAAACGCTCGGCAAACGAGTAGATCGTAGCCGCTATTTAACGCGGCAAATGAGATGACGTGCCAGTCTAGTCGCCGACTCGGCCCGCCGAGGCATTTAAAATCGTGGAATTTCCGAGCGGTCCGGCGGGACAGCGAAATCAAAACTCTATTCAGGAGCCGGCCGAAGGGCGATTCCGTTGTCCCTTTTTCTCACAGGCCACGGAATTACCCCTTTGTCCGGCGGGCGACGCGGAAAGCGGCGACGACAAAGGAGCAAACCGCCGTCGCCGACTGTTATCATTTTATATCCCTTCGCTCGTTATCGGCGCCGCCGAGGAGCCGGGCGAGAGGGGGAGCCGGCGAAAAACGGCGGCGAGAAAATTCGTTCGGCGAGAGAGAAGAGACCCTTAACCGCGAGCCTCCCAGATTTTCTGCGGAGCTCGGCGAATCCGGGGACAGCGACGGGAACTCTGGGGTCTTTTCGCGTGCCGGGTGACGGATCTCGCGAGGGTAAACTCGGGAACATCGGATAATAGCTTTCCCGGCGAGGGATATGTAAAAGTGTAATGAAATGCGCGACAGCCAGCCCGGGTTAAACGAAGATGGATGCGTGCGGCACACGGCCCCCGGTGATTTGCAAACCATTAATCCTAATATTCTTTGACGGCGGTCGCATCTTAACGCCGACGCTGTAATCGCGGCATTTTCGTGTCTAGCCGAACGACGCCACAGAATACTTCGCACAAGCCGCGAGACTGTAGCCGAATCGATAGAGAGGTTCCAGCTGAACCGCGATCACGAATCCTATGGTTATAAGGAAAAACGTCGCAAGTGGGAATTTCTAGAAATTTCAGTCGATGCATTAACGCGTTATGCATGATGTCCCAAAAATGTCTCGCAATTCGGAAATGGCGGATTCCTCGGATCATTTGAAGCAACTTCTTCCTTTACAAAAATGTTCTCCGAGGCACCGTTAACGAGTTATTAACGAAAAACAGTGACCAATAAGAATCGAGTACGGCTGACGCGAGGCGGCCCAGCCAACCAGCGCACGAAGCCCAGTTCCGCCCATTGGCTCGGTCGCCTCGCGCCAGCTGAGCTGGGGATTCGACCGCCTTGACCGCTGGCGTCGTTGGCTGGGCCACCTCGCGGCAGCTGAGCTCGCCTCTCATTGGTCACTGTTTTTCGTTAATAACTCGTTAACGGTGCCTCGGAGGACATTTTTGTAAAGGAAAAAGTTGCTTCAAATAACCTGAGGAACCCGCCACTTTCGGATTGCGAGACATTTTTGGGACATCCTGTATACTGGACAGGTATTAATACCTTTCTAAAACGTCGCTTTTAGAAATTTTGTTATACTTTAAATATTTCGAAAGAAACCACTTTGTAATCCTAAAAATTCTCGTTATATACTTGTTATCAAAGTCTCGTCGATAGTTTTAAAGTTATTAAATATTTCCTAAGAAGTGAATTTTGTTCGAACTTCATTGATTTTCTCTCGTTAGGCGTGTTAGCGAAGCTCGATCTTTGACTCGCACAAAATGTGTTAATCGAACATAGTAACGTGAAGTTACTATGAATTAACTTGACTATAAATTATAACAATAAATTTAGCCATCAAACAATTACATTTCTTGCCGCTATGATTCCAACTCGTTTATTTGCCACAAGTGACACATATAACGAATAATTAACACATAAATGTATCTTTACCATCTGAATAATCGCAAATTAACAAATTAGTGACCCGCGATTTTCACGGATTAAGTCCGTAAATCTAGGACGAAATGAAATAACAACTAAAAAATTAACTAAAAACTAAATTGACATTTATTTACTGAAATTCACATTCATTACGGTCGTCACTGGACTGCGAATATTTATGCAAAATAAAGATTGTCTTCGTCAATTGCAAAAAAAAAATAAACTAAACAGCAAGCTCTTTCTTTCTTCTTTTTACATTTTTAGATTCTCTTCTCGATGTGTCTGCTATTTTAAATTGCAACTATCCAATTTTCCCATGAACGCGTAAAATCCGCAATCTAGTAATTACTCTATCGTGCATATTGCATATTGCGAACGGCAACCGAACTGTCTGGGTCACGCCGGCGGAAATATTAATCTCTAAACACGTCGGTCGACGCGTTAACGAAGACCCGTCGACTCCCATTGTCCGGCTGGTAACGACGTTTGCCCTTGGACATCCACGACTAAAAGGATATTGAGAGACCCCATTAGGGATGCGAAATCGTCGCGCGGAATACGTCCGCGTTATTCCGCTCACGCGCTACCCGAATTACAGATTAATTCGCGCGGTGTCCGTGCGACCACCGCGCCGCCGAGACCCGTGTAACGTGTCGCCTCGCCTTGCCTCGCCGAGCCCGGCCCGGCCCGGCCCGACCCGCTTTCTATGTTGATTGCGCGAAGTTTCCTCGTCAGTGTTACGTCAGAACACGGAAGACGCGTTACGGAACTTCTGTTGAAACTCGCGGATTATAATCTCGTAATAGCATACGTAGAACATTATCTGGATTCCGTGGGGCGTCGTCTGCCTAGGCGAGCCAACCGCCGGTATCCGCTGCCGTCGAGGTGCTTTCATTAACCGGCAACCAACGGATCATGGGAGTCATTAACGGGAAGAAGGGAACAGTAGGATGTTGTTACCGTTCTACCCGTTCGAAATCATTTTTTGCAGCGCGAATAGATTTTTCCATTTGTCGATCATTATTTTTCATTTTGAAATGGCGTCACCGGTACTCATCGTATCGAGGATGAACCGAATGGATACGTCGAGTAAATCTGTATGAACACATATTTTGAAATAGGAAACGTATCTCTGGGATGAAACACGTTTCTCGACAGAGTTGGCTATTATTCGGAGATTGTTTCGAATATATATTTATGTAGAATTGTTATCCGAATGAATCGCTTTTTGGCGAATTTTTTGTTGAAATAATTCATTTCTTGTCAAAAATTATTCCATCGATTTATTCGAATAATTCGACAAATTCTTTATTCGAATAAATCAAATAATTCGAATAATTCAATTAATTCATATAAGTCGAATAATTCAAATAATTGGAATAATTCGTATAATTCGAATAATTGGAATAATTCGTATAATTCGAATAATTGGAATAATTCAAATAATTTGTATAATATGAATAATTCGAATAATTCGTATAATTCGAATAATTCGAATAATTCGAATAATTCGAATAATTCGAATAATTCGAATAATTCGTATAATTCGAATAATTGGAATAATTCAAATAATTCGAATAATTCGTATAATATGAATAATTCGAATAATTCGTATAATTCGAATAATTCGTATAATTCGAATAATTGGAATAATTGGAATAATTCGAATAATTCGTATAATTCGAATAATTCGAATAATTGGAATAATTCAAATAATTTGTATAATATGAATAATTCGAATAATTCAAATAATTCGTATAATTCGAATAATTATAATTTGTATTCGAATCACTTATTTTCCGTACGAATTCCTATATGAATGAATTCTTATTGGAACACAAAATCTCTTATTCGATTGAACTCCTATTCGAATAAAATTTTATACGGATAAGTATCGGATAATAATAAGTATACGGATAAGTATACGATAAATATCTATCCGAATTCGATTGAACTCCTATTCGAGTAAAATTTTATACGGATAAGTTTGTACTGCTTTGAACATTTATTCGACAGTATCGATTAAAATTTTATTCGGATAGATATTTATCGGATTGAATATATTTATTCAACAATGTTGTCGAATAAAATTTTATTCCATCTTCCATCCGTCATTCGAATAAAATGTTATCCGACTCTGCTTCCAAGTAGTAAGACGACGTGATGGTCGAACGTATTCGGCCGTAGAAAGAGGACACGTTTAAAGGGACGGCTTCCAGTAAATAAGTAGAAAGAGATGTGCTTTCAATTATTCAAAGGGTAAATATTCAATCGGACATCCTCTGGAGTACGAAGATTAGGTTTTTGACTACTAAGTTCCCGAGCAGAATGAACTCGCGCCCGGCGGTGCCGAGCGAAGTAGTTCGGCCACGGTCCCTGGTCATGCAAGTACTAAATAGTACCTCTATCTTGATTAAAGTCGAGACTCTGGAATTAGAGTGACCACGGTGCCAGATCGGACGTCGAAGAAGCGAAACATCCATTGGCTAATTGAATTGCCTGACGAGCCGGTCCTCTAAGAAACATCCGTATCTTCCCGGCGCAGAATAATCATTCGTTGCTCAAACACGTTGAAAACAACGGGCAAATTCGTTCGCAGTATGCTCGAAGGTTTCTCGCGGTAATTGCAAGGAATTACATTCGGAACGCCTAAAATTTTAAGCAGATTAACTCGCGTATAATCAGGTGTCTGGTTCCACGAGGATGTGAATTCGTAGAAATCGAGACAAAGCGCTCGGAGATCCTCCGTTCGCGCTGCGACGTAGAATAATAATTGCGTCTGGAAAGTAGTTTGCCCTCGGCCCATAATCAACCGGGGGGATGAAAAGGCTCGAAGTTCGCGGGAACACATCACTTATTACTTGTTGAGTTACGTCACCCTCTTAACGGGATAGTTACATCGGGGCCAGACCGTTCCCGGTTAATTCCATTCGAGGAGTTCCGATGGTGTACTCGACGAGAATCAATTTAGCATAACTGTATATATTCCACGCGATCAATTACGAACTTGCCGAGTGATTAAATTAGGAGGGGAGGAAGGTGTGTCGGCGGCGGGGGTGCCGGCCGGTGGCGGGCGGTGGGGACAGAGCTAATCGAAAGCGTTGCATTACCATTTGAATGTTACTTAATCAACGCGTCAGGTTGAGATTCGCAATTCCTGCGCGCACGTTCCGCAGACAGCGTATTAATTTCAAGAGGCCTCTAGTTTTCCTGGTAATTGGATTAAGTTTGCCCGTAGGAGCACCTGGAAACCGGTTGCCGGGTATGATAGCCCACCGTTTCCAATTACTTCCGTCATCCCTCGTTCTTTTTCCTAATCCAATTGACCGTGCATTTGTAATCTCCTTGCGTTCATAATCTCCTTGCGTCGGACAACCATCGAATGCTGAGAAACGGTCGTTGATAACTCTGGAATACTTTTGTAAGAATTCGATGATCACGTTTCAGTTATACCATGGAAATGATTCTACAGCTTTGGTTCAAATTTCAAGTTAAAATATTCATACGTTTGACTGTGTTACGATGTGTAACGTAAAGGGTTGTATAGAATTGAAATTGATTATTCGAGGAATGAAAATTATGAAGCAACTCAATTTCATTATAATTCAATTAGATTGCGTTGCATTTACATTGAATTGCAATTACACTGCACTGCAATTACATTGTATTGCAATTATATTGTATTGCAATTACATTGTACTGCAATTACATTGTATTGCAATTACAATTATGCTGCAGTTACATTGTATTGAAATTACATTGTATCGCAATAACATTGTATTGTAATTATATTGTATTGCAATTATATTGTATTGTAATTACATTGTATTGCAATTATATTGAATTGAATTTACAGTGAATTGCAATTACATTGTATTGAAATGACATTGCATTGCAATTACATTGTATTGGAATAACGTTGTATTGCAATTACATTGTACTGCAATTACATTGTATTGCAATTACAATTATGCTGCAGTTACATTGTATTGAAATTACATTGTATCGCAATAACATTGTATTGTAATTATATTGTATTGCAATTATATTGTATTGTAATTACATTGTATTGCAATTATATTGAATTGAATTTACAGTGAATTGCAATTACATTGTATTGAAATGACATTGCATTGCAATTACATTGTATTGGAATAACGTTGTATTGCAATTACATTGTACTTTAATTACGTTGTATTGCAATTATCTCGAATTGCAATTACATCGCATCACAATTAAGTTGTATTTCAATTATATTTTATTTTAATTACATCGCGTTTCAATCGCATCGTATTTGAGTTGCGCGCGTAAAATAATTAGCAATCGAATTAACCGAAAGGTTTGAAGTACGTAATTGAAATCCAGCCTGGTCGAATTACCACGTGAGCGAAAAATACAATGTAATTAAATAGTAAAATTGAGTTAGCACAACTCTGATAACGTACTTAAAGGAGTTCGATCGTAACCGGGGCATCAAAGCGACGTCTCTTCTAAAATACGATTTAAAAAATGTTCAAACTATCGTTACACGATCCCCGTTGCATACAGAAGTTTCTCGGCTCGTAATCTCATCCGTCTCTTTCTTGCCTTTCATCTCGCTGCCGAACGTTCGGTTGCGGAACTTCCGCAATTCCAGGACTATTCTAATAAAACTTTTTTTCAAAATGTTCACAAATGATGCGTCTATCGGCCCCAATAACGAAAAATTGATTCCGAAAGTTTCGGCGGCCCTGTCTTCCAATTGCCTGCGCGGCACGGACACGTTCCCCGAGGTGTGTGCATTAGTTTTTGTCAAACTCCGAGTCCCTGGACAGCGGGAACTTCGCCGGCGGCAGGTTCTCGCTCACGGTCACGCTGCGACACGATAACAAACAGCGCTCGGAAGCGCGAGCATAAGTGCAAACAAGTTCCGCCCGGGCAACTTTCCTCGCGCGCAGTTTCGCCAGCGAAGCCGGGCTTTTCCGTCCCCGCGATTCCGCGTTTGTTCGCCGGATGCGATCGGTCCCGACGCCCGGCCGGTTAAATAATCAATGCCGTTTAAAGTTGAACCAGCCCGGGAGAGGCCAGCTGACGCGAAAGTTGCCCCGGGCCCTGTTAATAAGCAACGAATTTAATGAAACGGCCGCGAGAAACGCCGTTTAATGGCGCGCGATCATTGGGAATTTAAATGGAGCAGAAGGCATTTGATATAATAGCCTTCCGGAAGTTCTCGCGCCTTCCGAAGCGGCCCCATATACTACGCACGTCCGGCGGATACCGCGGATAATTTCGATTCTGTTGCAATTTTTTTTCTGCTACCTCGGTCATTAGCCTGCTATTCGATAGCACTCGGCCTAATGAGCCTGTTCGTTACTTACCGGTTCTACTTACCGCGGTCCGACGGTTTCCAGCCACTTTCGACATCGATCTTCGCTCCCCTAGTTTCGTTTCGCTATGATTATGCTAATCCCGGTCTCCGGCACTCGGTAACGAGACCCTTGGATAGCCGCTCTGCCACCTCCTCCTGGCCTTTTCTTATTCGCTAGTTTTTGTTGTACACGAAACGTAACTGGGTTCAGTGTACCGCACTAAGAAATTTTCTTAATTAATGATTTTTTAATCATTTTTTTAAGAAATGGGCATCGCTTTAGTCGTTCGACAAAAATGAGAAAGTACATGTTACAAGTATTTGGAAATTAATTTCGTTCTTCAACGTAATTACGTTTTGTAAGGGTGTTAAGAGAGCACTTGATTCAGTATTTTGCCAATAAACAACAGGACTGCTAGGAAACATAAGATTTCAAAGCTAATAGAAATTTAGTAAACAATACGTATGTCTTTTCGAAAAATGATCAAACGAACAGCGATTCACAATGGGGAGAAATGGCCAGGTTCGTGTCAAAACCGCAGAACTTTTTATATAATAGATAATAATATATAATATAATAATATTTGTTCGATTTGAGCTTAATACCTTGCACTATTTTCACGAGTCTGACTCGTGATGAAAATTTTAGGCCAAACTTGAATGTCACGAGTCAGGCTCGTTGTTTAATTTCATACCAAACGTGGATATCACGAATCAAACTCGTTATCGACATTTCAGGCCGAACGTGTATATCTCGAGTCTGAATCGAGTCTTAATCTTGGGCCAAGGTTATTTTAGATGTAAATAATATAAATAAATAATATAATAATAATATAATAAATAATATAAATAATATATGTCACATATATAATATTATAAATAATCTCCGACACTCGGGCTAATAATAATATAATAATAATAATATAATAATATAATAAATAACATAAATAATATATATATAACATATATAATATTATTTTTCCCAGTTTCAGCGTAGTGCAAAGGGATAAATGATCTAGAGTAAGGGCAAATTATAGAGAATGTCGCGCGAACAATTTTCGATCTTGAAAGAAGTTTCATTTAAACAATAATACAGTATCGTTCTTTTTTCGAAAACGTTACCGAAGACGTGTAACCTAATAAATTCGAATACAAGTGTGGCGTTAACACGTTCGTCGCGCAGCGCAATTCGGTTGAGTTTCTCGCGGGGCCCAAATCCGACTGCTGGAGCACCGAAACATAAACAGAGCGACAAACTTTTTCAATAAATAATTTTAAATAAATTTAACCTTGACATAACCTGAACGTCAAGAAGCGAAAGAAAAATGTAGAAAAAACTACGACCTATTGTTCGAATTGTCCAAAATCACTTGAAATGTGTTTAGAATGTTTCAACGCACACCGTATAATGTAATGTGTTATACTAAATATAAATTAGTAAAAAGTATAGTATAATATGTATATAGTATAATATTTTTAGTATTTTTCAGTTGTACATCCTATATTTATATCTCAGTGCTTGTTCCATTTTATTCCTTTTAAAATCCAACCGAAAGTCCTGTAGCGACCAGTCGGCGCACATAAAAAAGATTTATTTCTCGTGCAAACGACTAGCGTATTTATGACTCTCCTTCGAAAAGGCTATTTTTGAGTGAGCTGTTTTCAGTCTAGATGGCAATAAGTCAGTCGAGTTTTTTACCTAATTCTCGATAGTCAACGAGACCGTCATAAATAACCGGAAATTCCGAAGGGCACGCAAAACGGACCCGAACGCCGGACGTCCGAGCGCAACAGCCCTGAGGAAAACCCCGGCCGTTACATCGCAAAAAACGCACCCACTCCGATCACCACGCGGTCCCAAAACAGGACGCGCTCAGGGCGTAAGGGACAAGGCGGTGAGAAGGAAATGGACAACGCTGATTGGGAAAACCCATTCGCGGGTCAACCAATCAGGAGGTGTCCAGAGCCCTTGCCGGGGGCAAACATACTAGTATAAAAAGTGCGGTAGTTAGACGCTCGCCCTGATATATCTCGGACGGAAAAAGACTTGTAAGCTTGTGGTACACGCAACGCCGTTACTCTTACTACGACGATACGCTGCCCGAAGTGACTCTGCGCGATTTGTCTAATAAAGTTA
The DNA here is from genome assembly GCF_051020955.1 of Megalopta genalis. NCBI lineage: Eukaryota > Metazoa > Arthropoda > Insecta > Hymenoptera > Halictidae > Megalopta > Megalopta genalis. The sequence goes on along the minus strand of NC_135019.1, from coordinate 17,734,755 downwards.
GTAGTTACACCGCACGCAACAATTATTTATCCGAACACCCCCAATGACCAAAGTCCTATAAATTGAATAAGAAGAGCGTCACCCATATTTGGGTGACGGGGCCCCCACGGAAGCATACCGGTCACCCAGATCTGGGTGACGCGACGACGAACGTGTTAACTACACAAAATCGAAATTTTCTTCCGATCCCTCTACGATTTTCGTCGGTTTATTTTAGCAGATTGCGTCGAGCATCGATCATGCGAATACATACTGCGGCATTAAAATTAAAAGCAAGATGAATAATAAGGTTGTGTAAAACGGACGCGCCGGTGGATGAAAGTACCGTCGAAATCTGTGCGCCGCCGAGGAATGCGTGGTTTAATTATCGGTATTGCCGTGGCAGGATCGCGCCGCTGGAATTACGGTACACAGTTCCGAAAGAACGTCGGTCTTAGGCGACAGTTGGCGTGCATTGTTCGCCGATCTCCGAGTGGCGCGTTGATTGCACGTCCTTCCGCGTCCGGTAGCCCCGGCACGGGCATCGCGGACGCAAGGTTGAGCATCTTGCTGCAACTTTCGCGAAGAGACGCCAGAGGAGCCCGGTTCGCCGACGGTTCGTCGGGTTCCTGACGGCGATATTTGTCCTCGGCGGGATAACGTACGCGCCTCGGATCCCGCCATTTGTCGTTTGCATTCGTCCCTGTTATTTCGCCCCGCGGAATTCCGTGTTTATGGGGCCGGCGAAAAAGTTTGCCCGACGGATGGGCCAGGGTGTCGCAGCCATCCGTTTCGCGTTCCCCCGTCGTTCCCTTCCCGAAGTTTCAACGTTGCCGGGAGAGCCGAGTTGCTCGCGGAGTAGCTTGATAACTTGCGATAATTTCGCGACGAGAACTTCCTTCGCCCTTCCACCTCTAATCCCATTCGTTCGCCGCATAGGGTAGCTCGTCGCGCCGCGATCATCCCACCGAGCCGGCAAACTTTTATCTAACAGTCTGGTAAACGGTAAACAGCCTGCTTTATTTGCGACGAGATAGAGCTCCGCCTCGCGCGTTTCGGTCCCGAAACGATGTTTTAAATGCGAAGCAATTAAAATGATTAATACGGAGATGCGCGCGCGCGCGCGCGCTCCGTGTACTATGCGACTAATTACTTCAGGAGCTGGAAACGCGCTTATTACAATCGTGCATTTCTGTTCGCGGAACGGTGCATTATTTATGTTTAAGAGCCGCTACGTCGATCGGATAAATTATTATTTCGTGTAAATGCGACGGAAAATGTGCACGGCTCGATGCGATACATTATTTATTTTGAAATCTGTCGAACGTAACATTTTTCGAATATATCGAGTGTAGCGAAAATGTGTTCTGTACTGAGCAGGAGAAGTAATAAATTACGAAGCGAAATATAAAATATTCTGGACGCGTTCGTATATAGTTAACTCGTTGGTACAGTTAACCAGCGTGTGCTCGTCAAAAACAGCTAACTGATTAAGAAGAATATTTACTTTGATATTCTTTATTAAAATATATGTTTGATGGAAGTATTGCATTTAAATGAAATATGAATATAATTGCAGCGACTTGCACGCTTCTCGAAGAAATAGCATTAATTAAACGGGTTACATATGCCAGGTACGCCAAGTGTATTGTATCATATTTAATAATTGCTAGAGAAACAGCATTATTTATGTTATTAATATCTATCTTGTATGTTATTAATAGACTGCGTAATAAACTGCCTTAATTGATGCACTTATAACAAAACTGTGTACAGTAATGTCTCTCTAATTGACGCTCAGATTGCCCACAAAAATGGACAATTTATGGAGAAGAGAGACGATTATTGGAGCCTTGCGGTTTATTTTTATAGTTATAAATTGTCCACAATGATAAAAATGAGCCGCAAGGCTCGAATAATCGTATCTCCTCTTCCCAAATTATCCATTTTAGTGGACAATCTGAGCGTCGGTAAGGGAGACATTACGTTGAAACACAAAACAGTGACAGTATTAGAAAAATTTAACAACTTATTATTTACAACTCGTTAAAGTTATTCGAGACAGAAATAAATCTCTACGCATTCCCTGCTAAACCGCAATCGGTGCACGATATTTTGAACAAATGATCGGCAATCAATTTTTGCATACAGATCCGTGAAGCGTCATAAAATGCGCGTCGGTGCATACTAGATTTTTAGTATTAGGTCTACCGGAAAGTTCTGTCCGTTTTTGAATTGAAATATAACACAATTTTCATACATTTAATAATATTTGTTGCGTCCAGAGACAAGGGCCATAAAAAGGTCCCACCATTGGGGGACCCCCCTCCAAGGGGTGATTCGTGCCTTGACCAATAATAAACAATCTACCTCCATCCACGGATGCTCTTCCACGACTTTCCAGCGTTGGAAGAGCATTCTTCCACCAGCGCTCGCAGAGAGTACAACACAAAAAATAAAGTTCTCTAAGACTACTAGAGACACTTCCACGTCATTAATTTGCCGTAGGAAGCGCGAATCGAGCGTACAATAGTTCGGTCGCGCATGTACGTTAGGCGACTAACCGAACGTACGGACAAAACAATATTTATTGTAGAATATACTTTCCATTGTTACTTATGACTTCTTGCCAGCGTGATGGCAACTTGTAAATGCCATTTTTAAAAAATGATTTATTTTTAGAGGCGAAGAACTCAACCAGTGCTTGGTTGACATCAGCTTCGGTTTTGAATTTTTTTGCCTGTAAAAAGTTTTGCAAAGAGAGAAACAAGTGATAATCGGAGGGTGCTAGGTCTGGGGAGTATGGTGGATGCGACAGAATTTCCCAGCCTAGCTCTGCGATTTTCTGACGAGTCGCCAAAGCAGCATGTGGTCTGGCATTATCATCGGTAGCCATGTTTTCGCGATCGCGTGTCGCTTAATAATGACATGAGACATCTTTGTTTCAGTTTATTTAGGAGAGTACATGTGTGCAAATGCAATGATAAAGAGAGATAGTCGTATATGTCTCAAATCAACATGTGCGTATGGATTGAAACTTGAAGTGACACTATGGGACAGAACTTTCCGGTAGACCTAATATATTTTTATCGAATACGTTAAATATGCCGGTTGAGTTCTGAGATGTAGTTCGACTCGGAAACACGATTAGCAGAGGTAACGGTGTTCAAAATTCGTGCGAGGGTCGATCAGCAACCATGCCGGCCGCAGGCCAAGAAGGTAAGTTCGCCGGTTTCCCGGCGTTCCCTTGTGCAAAAGGAGACTCGACGTTTATGAAAATGACCCCCGAATACGCGGCAACCGGTCTCTGCGCGGCACGGAATTAATTCGTTTCGGCCTTTACCTCGTTATTGTTATAGTTCAAATGATAATGCCCCGGCTGAATGCGATGCAAATGGAATAATTCAATTTCGGGACTCGTATCTGACGCGTACAGGGATAAAGGGGCATTTACTTGGACAAGTGAAATACGACCGTGCTGGGTCAGACGGGATGAATGGTAAAATTTGCTGGCGTCAGTGGATCCTACTCGTTCTTGGTCAGACTTGCCCGTTAACAATACGGTTGTTTCGCTAATTTGCACGCACCGGGTGCAGCGAACCTTCGTCGTCAACATTAACATAATTCTAACTTGACCGGAATACCGACTGCGAAATCCGTTGAAATCTTGAGCGACGCAACATCGCTGTATCTAATATTTCCTGTAGAACATGTATTCCCAGGTAGAACAGGTTTGCACGGGTCAGACTTTCAAGTAGAAATAACTTCGCAGAAGAGATGTATACCGAGGTAGCGAAGCTACATTTTGGTCGAACATCCGGAACAGTGGAAAGAGTACGTATTTGGCCAGGCGTTTCCAGATAAATAAGTAGAACAAGTTTTTACGAGCCAGAATTCGATGTAAGATTTTCGTGATGCAGTGTTTTTTGTAGTAGCGCAGTTCTTTTTTGGTCAGACGTTTCTCAAAGGAGAAAGTGTATATTTTTTGTCAGGCATTTGTTAAACTAGAAAGAATAGATTATTCGATGATATTTCTCAAAGCAGAAAGGGCAGATATTTGACGAGACATTTCTCGAAGGGGAAAATGCAGATGTTTGATCAGACATTTTTCAAAGGAGAAAATGTAGATATTTGGTCAGAAATTTGTCAAACTAGAAAGAGTAGATTATTTGATGATATTTCTCAAAGTAGAAAGAGCAGATATTTGACGAGACATTTCTCGAAGGGGAAAATGCAGATGTTTGATCAGACATTTTCCAAAGGAGAAAATGTAGATATTTGGTCAGGCATTTGCCGAACTAGAAAGAGTTTAAAGAGATATTTGATGACATTTCTCAAAGTAGAAAGGGCAGATATTTCACGAGACATTTCTCAAAGGAGAAAATGCAGATGTTTGATCAGACATTTTCCAAAGGAGAAAGAGCAGACATTTGGTCAGATATTTCCCATCAAATAAGTGGACTAAATCGATACAATCTACGTAAAAGAATCTACAAGATTACATTTCCTGAATTTCAGCTCGTGCAAGGAACCTTGAACGATGCAACATTTGTCTAACGATGTCGACAATATATTCAACGGACTGCAAAATGCAATTGCATTGTCGACAACAAGAATTTGATTACCAAATTCAGCAGCCTACAATTGCCTGCATAATTCAATTAGGTTTCCATAATCTCGCGGCGGGCTTCCGGTTTGGTTCGTCGTGACTCGATGCGATGGCCGCAGGTTGCCAAACGAGAGTAATTAACCGTCCTTCTAAAACTCGCGTGTGCGACAAAAGCGTTATGAAAAGCTCGAAAATGACACGACCGCGTCGCCCGTCGTAATTCGGTTCGCCGGTCGTGCGATGCGAGAAGGTTAATAAAATTGACCGTCGCGTCGATGACAAACGGTAAAACGGAACCGGGCGTGCTCGTTGAAACGCGTCGATTAACGAGATAATGCCAGCGCAGATACGACGACAAGATACGTAGACCAGATATGCCGGCTATTGAACCGTTTGACTAGTGGAGTAGTCCTGTTGCTGATCAGCCGACGCGATTAGTATAATGGGACTACCGGGTCAGACAACGCGACTAGGAAAATGGGTCATTGGGATGCGTGTATCTGATTGGACGTCTATCGAATCCGTTTGATTGAACCGCTTAACTATAATACTCGGTGACCCTATGCATGAATTAGTAGAACCGACCGGTCATTGCCGGGCAATCTTTTTGTTGGACTGTCCGCTAAATAACGGTGCTCGCGTACGGTACATTTAATGCATTGATCTGACCGCGTCGCCCGTTCGTTAACCGTCCTGTCAATTATCGAATATGTTTCCGCGATGTTCCGTTTAATAAAGCAAAATCTCCCTCGGATATTCCGAAAGCGGAAGCGTATATTCTGTCCGGCGCATCCTTCCAATAGCCTCGTCATGTACTGCGAATTAGCGAGACCATTTAACGGGTAAACGCGGCGCTAGAATATTTTTCGGTAGAACGAGTCAACGGTTTACTCGGCCGTGAAATAAATTCAGGAAAATTTTCGTCGATTCGAACAAACGATCGGACCATTTTGTATGCTTAATCCGGCCCCGGGCCGCGGATTCGTATGCGAGATAAATATTGCACGCATCCATTGCAGGGAAACAGAATCCAAGTAGCAAGTTCATTCTACCTTCGATCATCTTGTCGGGTGAAAAATAATTTTGCAATTACAATGTGATTCGAATGCAATGTAATTCGATTAGTTTACAGTTAATTACAATGTATTTCGATTGGTTTAGAATGAATTATAATGTAATTCGATTGGTTTGCAATGAATTACAATGTAATTCGATTAGTTTACGATGAATTATAATGTAATTCGATTAGTTTACAATGAATGACGATGTAAACCGATTAGTTTGCAATGAATTACAATGTGATTCGATTAGTTTGCAATGAATTATAATGTAATTCGATTAGTTTACAATGAACGAGGATGTAATCCGATTAGAGTTTGCAATGAATTGCAATGTAATTCGATTAGTTCACGATGAATTACAATGTATTTCGATTAGTTTAGAATGAATCACAATGTAATTCGATTGGTGTGCAATGAATTACAATGTAATTCGATTAGTTTACAATTGATTACTGTTCCGTCACGTAGAACCTCCCGCACACCTCTCTCGTGAAGGGTTTATGGCACGGACAAGCGTGGGTCATCTGAGGAGACGGAGACCTTTTTTGGCAGCTGCCGAACATCCGGGCAGTGTCTCCGTCTTTTCTAATGATCGCGACGTGTCGTAAATCCAAAAGGCCCGAAAAAACTCCCGCAATAACACTTGAGATTTTTGAACGCGTCTTGGGAAAGTTAGTCCCAACCGTCGCGGGGATGACATCTCAAGGCCCAGAGGACCTCCCCGACCACGCAATTACGTGTCGCACCCCTCTTCAAGACAAGGCCCGTGCAGGACGGTACGAGAGGGTGGTGACGAAACGTTCGGAGAACGCTGATTGGGAAATCGTAATTTTCAAGAAAACCAATCAGTGCATCCCGGCATGGAGGTGGAAGTTCCTTCAAGAATCTCAAGTGGGGAAAAGGGTATAAAAAACGCGAGCAGTCGAGGCGAGTCAGTGGTTCAGTGGTTCAGTAGTTTTTTAGCAGTATTATTATTCTTACAGTCGCCTTCTGTTACGGCCAAGTGGCCAGGATTTATGGCAGGGGCCATGTGCTTGGGTACCCGGACGGTATGGGTCTGTCCCGGGCCGTTCCCGGGCACATGTGGCACCGTCATAACGTCTCCTGGTCCTTGAGTACGGTCCAGTCAACTACGGTTGGGTCTGGCATTGTTCGGGCACGTAGGCCCATCAGCGCGGGAGGTCTAGCGGGAGTCATTTTGCCACTCTCCCGCCACTCCCGGCCCACCGTTTTGGGGCAGTCTCACTTGATTTGGGATTGCCGTGATTGGACCGTAATTCCTTGCCGCCCACCCTAGGTTAAGTAAAGGTAGGGATAACCGAGGTGACCTCGTGGATGCCACCCGGTTATTCGACAGTCCTGAGCTGTTCATCCACCCTGATCCATCTCGAGTTCAGTGGATACAGAGGTCTCCCGGGAAGCTAATCGTTGGAGCACCCGGTTAGCAAATATAGTTTTTAGTCGGCACACCACGTGCAAGATACTACAAGGCTCGAAGCTCACAAGGAGCACCACGAGCAATAACACCTTCAAAAACATATATTCTCGATCCGGAGTCTCACTCGCGCGTCAAACAGTCTCAATCGTTCGGAGACTCACTCGTCGCAACCGGAGACTCATTCGACTCGGGAACTCAATCGCTCATTTCATTCGAAATCGGTCAATCGGACCGATAACCATACAAAACCGACGCGTCTTCAAACAAGTGAAGCCCGGGCCTTACAACCCCGATAGGGTTGACGTTCGATCCCCGCGCGTCAAAAAGGCGTCGTAAAAGCACGGCGCTACAATTACAACGTACTCCGATTCGTTCACAATTAATTACAACGTACTCCGATTCGTTTACAATTAATTACAACGTACTCCGATTAGTTTACAATGAATTACAATGTAGTTCGATCAGTTTACAATGAAAAACAATGTAATTCGATCGGTTCACACAATGAATTACAATGTAATTAAATTAGCACAACTCCGATATCACGCCGGGTTAAGTATAAATACGATACCTTGTCTCGCTGCGAACTAACAAATCCGTCTCTCACGGCGAATAAGTGACTCGACGCGTGTGTTGGAGGTATCAAAGCAGGAGCGAAAGGTTCTCGGTGGAACATGCAGCCGGTTTGCCGGCCGTAAAACGAACGGTGGAGAGAGGGATCTAGTTATTTAAGGACCTCGGCGAACTATAAACTCGCGGGGCGGGTTTCCACGGTGGAATTGAAGCACCGCAAGAATGTCGAAAATCGAAGCCCCCGCTGGAATGTCTAGAATTGAAAATGGAAGTTGCCGGCAAGGGGGGAGGGGGAGGGGGAGGGGGGCGAACGAGCGAGTTGCAGGGCAATTCCGAGCAACTGGAGCAACCGGAGCAACGATCCTCGATTCGTCACCGAGCGAACGCTCGTTGGCCCGAACGACGCGACCTGTTAAAGGCGATTGCATCGTAAACGTTAACTGCTCTCACGGGTATTCCGTGGACTTGACTTAAACGTGTCCAACAGCGCGGACGATTCCGTGCACGCGCACAGCCGCCCGCCTCGCAACACGTACACCAGCGATACGAGCAACAGTGTCTCCTTTCCTGATTGTGGCATCCATTCGACGGGTAATCAAGTTACGGGAAGAAAACAATCCTTCCATTTGCGTTCACGTGCTTTCCGAGGAGGGGGGGGGGGGGGGGTCCGATACGATCGTTCCGCAACGCTAAAGCGATCGTTCGACGCCGGATCGACGACCTTACCGATCGTCGAACAGCTGACGCGATCAATTGCAGGCTAACGTGCTTGTTCGGGAAAATTAAAAGAAGAAATACATTTCTGCGGCAGAGAAATGACACCGCCGCAGGTAGGTTCCGTGGCTATGCGGGAAGGTCGATCGGCTACGAAGCCAAAGGTCCTGTATACAGTTCCCTTATTTTTTCCCCCAAGATTCTACAGTAATATTTTTGACAATAACACATTTTCGGAACGACTTCAACGATTCAGATTACTGAATATTTTTTGCTTAAAATATTTTCTATTATCGAATTATTGTCACTATTTAAGTTTTCTTTAATAATAAGGGATACTTCTTTCCTAGTTGGACAGTATCGACTGTCGCGAGATCCTGAAAATAGAAAACCAAAAATTGAAACATTTTTTTCAATCTAACAAATTTCATTTTTTTTCAAAATAATTTTCGACATTGCCTAATAAAGTGTTTTTTCTAACATCTCAAAACAATGTAAGCGATTTGGCATGATTTTTAGAAAGTTATTCTGTCTTAGATACTCTCGCGAGACGGTTTCCCGTACGTTGACTCGCAAAAATGGTTGTAACTGAAAAAATTGCAACGCGATGCAGCCAATTTTTTAAGTGCAGCTAGATGAAACTATAAACTATGGCTCCAGTAAGTTTGAAAGCAGGCCCTCATAGGCCGCAAAAGTTTCGACTATAACTTTACAGTAAATGCATTCCATTCGCTCTTATAATTTGAATCTTCAATTTATCGATTTACTAATGTAATGGTTAACGATTCGTGAGATGTTAGCGGTACAAAATGTTGTACTTACTACCAGGAACAATATCCATTTTACGCAATTGAAAAAAAACACTTCCACAAAAACATACACGCTTTAAACTATTCACTTCGTACTGTCGCTCTCGCTCGCGAGTAATGACTGCCCGAAAAACTCGAAATTCGAAGTGTAATTGCCATTCAGGTATAAAAGTATGGGTCATTTCGTTTTTCCCAACACACGGACGCATCGTTAAACTAACCAATCCGTAAGTGAAAAACTCCCCAACGACAACTTCGATTTTTTGGATTTTGGCCATGATTTCAGGTTTCTATAGCATTGTGCACCGTGTACACCTACCGAGTTGCACAAATATGACAGACGCGGAACATTTAGTATACATTTTAGAAACACTTCAAACACGTTTGTTCCCGTTGCCAGTCTTATCATTTGGCAACCCGACAATCATAACAACCGTAACAAGACTGGATTTATTTGAATTGTCTATGATTTACATTATAATATATGTATACGTCAATAAAGGATTGTACCTAACAATTTCTTCTAGAAATATTTGTTTAATATCAAGATCTGTAAAAAGAAAAATCATGTCACTTTGACCGGTTTGCTAGTTCTAACGTTGAACAAGTCAAGAGACGTTGCACAACGTTTTCGTTCTATTCGAAGTGCAACAGCATCGCGAAAATTTACGCGCGGATTACGCACACGTCCGGCTGTAAATTACAATTTTTCAGATTAAATACCGTGCGCCTAAACTAAGCTATCGGTCTCTTTGTTTCAGGTGAGTATCGCTGTGAATCGTAGGGGGTCTGGATTGCGGCGGAAATTTGTAAGTAAAATTTGCAAAGGCGAAGTCAATGGAACGCGTCGAAAGAATTCTATCCGGGATCTTCGAGCTTATACTCCCGTAGAATTTCTCCGCCATCGCCGGCAAATACGCTATTATGAACTCGATTCTGCGGAATTGTTACTTCCCCGGTTCCCGTTCCGGTTCGACTCGGTCGCGATTGAAAACAGACAAGCGATACCATGCCATCGTATATCCGCGCGTCTTCTCGGCGGTGCGGCGAACGCGAGAAGCCCGCTCGAAAGTTTGCTGTCGCTGGGACGCGACGAGAGCGGCCTCCACCTCGCGAAACTTATGTTTTACGTGGCGGCCTTCTTGTCTTCCTCGGAACGGTTCCCTGCGATCTCCATTTCCATCGAGCCCGCCCCGGCCATTCTACTTTTCAATCGGTCGCCCGTTTTTCTGCCGGAGGAGAGCCCTCCTCTCTCTCCCGCTCGACTTAAATCATTCAACTTCGTCGCGCCTTCGGTGACGCCTCGAAACTTTCCTCGGCTCGGGCTGCCTCCAATGGAGGCGAGGGATCGTTAAAAATATTACCTCTGCTTTCAAACATTCCTGTCTAGCACCTCCTCCCCCCGCCCAGACCTTTCTTCGTCGTGAAAAGAAAGAAAGATTTAATATAAAGTTTCAGAACCTCCTTGCTCCGCGAGCTGACAATTTTTTGACCTGCTCGCATTGTCGCCAAATGTTCCGCATTATTCTTGAAAGGTAGGTTGATGTCTGCCGCATTTCAAGAATATTTCCTTCCCTTTTGCACGCGTAGATCGTATACAGGCAGCGAATAATATTAACTATAGAACTCTTAATATTTAAAAAATGCTATCAGTATTGTTTCCTGTTTTGGGTATATTTACTCATATAATACTGTTAAAGAATATATTTAAATACCTATCGATGTGAAAATAAAATATAAAAAAAATGTGTTAAAGAACATTGTTCGAACAAAAATACATGATTAAAATTCTGTGGATAATTTGTTCGCACACTCTTATCATTGAAACTACCGAGTCAAAATGACTTGTCTCGTTTAATTAAGATTCTTTTATTTGGAAAACGATCGAATATATCTTCATTGAATTTATCTTCAATTTATCTTAATTTAAATCAATACTGTCTGATTAGTTCGACGAGACAATACGAATTAATCATTTAACCCTTAAATGCATATTGTTGCCAATTGTCTACATTCCAGTTCCACTTAATTTTATTCAAAAACCTGAGTATGTGCGTTTCCGAACACACGTTGATAACAATAGACAATAGACCATGTGTGAAATAAAAGACTTGACATTACTATTGGCGAGTAAGTTATATGTTTTCTGACATTTGAATGTGGTGGGTGATAACCTTCAATGTGTTACTTGGAGAGATATTTTCTTTTTTCGAGTTTCCTATAAAGGAGTGATTTATCTAATTGAAAAAAAAAATTACTTCTCATCTGTTGTCAGGTAAGCTATGAATGTTTGCTGTTGCATTTGATTCCTATACTAATAGATAATATAAATACATGACCATTTGTTTACGTCTACAATAATTTTAGTAATAAACGCATATTGTTGCCAAAAGTCTACATACCACTTTTTTCAACATAAGTACTCAATGTTATTACCTAGATTTTTTTATTTATTTTTGACGTAACCTATGACTACATTTCTATAAAAAACGATTTTTTAAAATTCAAAACAAAAAATCATGCATTTAAGGGTTAAGGAAGATAATTTCACTGGCAATTCGGATCAAGTTCCAGCAAATGATTACAATTTAGTAAGAAGAACATTTATAAAAAAGACAATCTCAGTATAAATAAAAATAAAAGAGGGGACGAAGCCCAGTTCCGTTTATTGACTCGGCCCCCTCGCTTCAGCTGATCTCGACTCTCATTGGTCATGATTTTTCATTAATAACTCGTAAACAAAACGACGGATTGCATTTGCGCTAAAGAAAAATTTACTTCGAATGATCTCAGGAACTTCTCATTTCTTGGAATTATCATAATTTTGGGACACCCTGTAAACATTGTGTACATTTGAATTCTTAATTCGCTACGAGGCAATAACAATTTTAAACGAATCTATTGGCTTGGGGAATAAGTTCGTAGCGTTTTTATCAAGCAATTTCAAGGCGATTTTCTTTGTTGTTTTCGTTAAGCTCGTGAGGCACCCAGGCTCCCAATTTTTCGGCAAATCCGAAAGCGGCGAAAGCGTTCGTCGTTGTCGAGGAAACCATGCGTTTGAAGCAAGAAACGTTTTAGCAACGAAAAATTCGTGTGCTCTAATTTCATCTGATGATAGATAATCATAGAGTTATTTCAAACTCTTTGGTCTTGAATTGGTCTTTGGTTTATAGACGTGACATATCTTAATCTATTGGGTTGGGGAATAAGTTCGTAGCGTTTTTATTTGAAGGCGATTTTCTTTGTTGTTTTCGTTAAGCTCGTGAGGCACCCAGGCTCCCAATTTTTCGGCAGATCCCATTGAATGAAGATGATTGAGAATCGTTTTATGATCGCAGTTCATTTTTTCGGTCAATTCACGACTTCTTCGGTGACCGTTCTCCTTCAAAAGTGCTTCGAGACGCTCTTCGTCGAATTCGGAAGGTCTTCCGCTGCGGGACGTGTCGTCGACGTCAAAATCGCCATTTTTTAACTTCGTAAACCATTTCCGTGCTGTAGACTCGCCTATGACACCTTCTCCGTATACGTTGCAAATGTCCCGGGCTGCTTCGGCAGCTTTTTCGCCTCGATGAAAAGCGAAGAAGAGAAGGTGTCGAAAATGTTGCTTTTTACCTCCTGGATATTCCATTTCTAAGCCTCGAAAGTAATAAAAAATTAAATTACTCAAAAAGACGATTAGCACAGTTTTGTAGAGCAGAAAGAGCTCTTTCGATTGAATATTATACACTTTGTCAAGCAGCAAAAGATTGTTGTAAAATAAAAGAAAATATAAAAACGCTACGAACTTATCCCCCAACCTAATACATTAGAACGATAGTAATTTGAATGTCTCAGTGGTCGAGGTTCGCGGTTCTTACGAAAGTACCTATCAGAAAATTGCATTTGCAGCCGTGCGTACGGAAAAATGGAGGTCGCTTTGTTTCCCGGTTCACTGGATGGACGTAGTGCCTTAATCGTGATCGAAAAGGACCGATACGAAAGCGATACAGTCGGGAACAGAGAGACAAACGTGCGGTAACTCGCTTTAAAGCCGAATATTGATTTATGCCCACGTGCGCGCACACATAAACGCGTCCCGCCCCCGAATCTGGCACGCTTCGGGCCAACCGACGATCTCGCGATACTGTCAACGCGAATATCTCGCGCCGCGCCGCCTTTGTTCGGCCGTATTTTTCGAAATTTATAGATCGCGGCGGTTCCCCCGCGAACGCAAAGACACCGCCGAATGATTTGCGGCGCGTCAATTTACGGTATCGCCGGTCGCCGAATTGGGTCGCTCCCGAGCTGCGATGATGTTCGCGCCGGCGACTGATTCTCCTGGATCATTTTCTCGAAACGATCCATGTACGATATAATTTAGGCGAAATAGAGCAGGGGCTCTTCGTGTCACCTTTCTTTCCAATTTATTCGTAAAATACGGATGCCCGAAGTTTGCAACCTTTTCGTTACACTTCACCGAAACCAGAGTTCGGAATTCTTCGAATTCTTTGGAATATAAATGTATGCCGAACGTATTTTTTTTATGTATTTTTAATCGAATATCTCCCCATTTGAATAGCGATGATTTATTATTCGTCATAAATTGTTCTATCTATTTGTTCGTATAATTTTATATTGGAATAAATTGTTCGCATATAATTCTTTATTCGAACAAAACATAACATATTCGCATAACTCTTTACTGAAATAAATTACTTTTATTCGTTGTTTTTATATTCAATCGTTTTTATTCAAATTGATTATTTTCCGAATAAATTCCTGTAACGAATATAAATTCTTGTTCGAATAAATTTGTACCTAGATACATTTTTATTGGATCGGTTATTTATTCGACAGCGTCGAACATAAATTGTATTCGTTAGTCAGTACCTCTTCTTCGTCGTCCGAATAAAATTTTGCCCGACTCTGATCGAAACACGTCGGATTTATGAATTTTTATTTCGTCCGATGCTCGTCGAATTGGATCGAATTTTGTTTTATTTCTCTATACGGAAGGTCCGATCTGGTATAGTCGTTTTTGTCCAAGTAGGAAATTTTATTATATCTCGTTCAAGATTTTACTGAAATTACTACTTGGCTTTTCGACAACGATTTCGACAACTGTCTTCTCGCGCAGCGCGAAATTTCATCGTCAGCGGTGGATCTGAAAGCATCGACGTTGTTTCATTACGTTATAGTCGTCGCGAGGATTACGATTGAACGGGAAACGAACGCGTCATCCTGCGGTTAAATAGCGGGCGGAATTCACTTTCTAGAATGATATTTCTTGAGGAGATTTCCGAGCGGAACCGCCGCGCTCCGGCATTTCCGCAGCAATTATCCGAGCAATGCAAACAACGGCGGGGCGATATTGCTATAACAAATTCGAGAAGATAAACCGAGAGCCGATTTTCGAGCTGGTTGTGTTCAACCCGACGGCGTTCAACGTTTCGCGTTCGTCAAACTCCAATTTCAAAGCTCGAATATTTTGCTCGGGATCGTATTTGCGTCTGTGGTCGAGCGATAATAGCGAAATTAATAGTTCTCGATCGCAGAGTAATAATTGTATACGTGAGCCATTGGCACGTGCTGACAATGCGCTGTTCGATTATAACAAGCAGGTTCGACGGGAGCGAATTCGTTACTATTCCCTAAATAATAAAAACAAAGTACCGTCAGGAATTATTTCACCAAAATTGAAAATATATTCGTTGAACAGTTATTTCAGCGTTCGCGAAGAGCTGGCGATATTAAAAAAAGCAGGTATTAATATTCTCATAGAAGCATCCGTATTTTTAGCAATCATAAATTGCACGCTTTACAGAAAAGCACATATTGGATTTTATATTAATGTCTTCATGGAAACATTTTTCATACTATATACATATGTATAACCCATGCACAAATCAGAGTTAGGCATTATTCGTACAATTCGAATAATTCGTATAATTCTTTATTACAATAAATCGAATAATTATTTATTAGAATAATTCCAATAATTCTGTATTAGAATAATTCGTATAATTCTTTATTAGACTAAGTCGAATAATTCAAATAATTCGAATAAGTAATATCGATGAAATGAATCGACAAACTGTGAAAAAACATTGTACGAATAAATTCCTGTTCGAATAAGATTCGATTTCAAGAAACTTTCATCCAGATCAATTTTTATTCGACAGCGTCGAATAAAATTTGATCCGTTGGTCATTATCTTTTAACCGTCGTCCGAATGAAATTGTAGAGGTGCGTCGTGTGAGCACCTGATATCGTTATTCCGCGATATTAACTATCTATCGGGTTGTAAGGCCGACTACGCTGCGCGACGGAATAGGACGATATCGTTGTCCGTTTACTTAAAAATGAACAACTGTTTTACTTAATAGATCGTGAATTGATAGACTGAATGAAACGTAGACTAGAGTGACGAGCGACGTTGAACGATATGAACGAGGTTACGCAGGAGTAAAAAATGACTGACTGAGGTGGTCAAGAGTTCTCGTTTTTATGTTTCTCGCCGAGAGAAAACTTGAAGATCATTGGTTGATCGCGAGGTGGAAAGGGACCTTAGGAGTCCCGGTCGTACCCAGTGTCACAGGTAGCAAGAAATCCCGGAAAGGGCGACCGAAGGGATGCGTGCTGGCGACCCTGTCTTAAATTAAGGAAATGTTGCCGATGAAGTGTGCGTTATCCGAAATTGCAGAAATGACTTTATTGCCGGAAAGGAGACGGCTCGAAGGAATTAGAAATTTAGAAACTGCAGGCGAAGGCTCTACGAAATTGAAGGCCTAACGAACGTGACTTTTGTCAATTGCACGTCGTTCGTTGAAGGACCGTCAATTTGCCACGCTGCACCGAAGGTTCCCCGTAAATAAGCTGTTTTTTAGGGATTGAAGAAAGGTAGTCCGTCCCGGAGAAAGTCGGGCGGACACAGCTGGAAAATCCCGTTGCAAGACGAAACAGAAATGTTACCCAACTCCGGTACAAATGATTAACCACAACGTTGACACTCTTTTCGCCGGTGGTGTATTTTAATTCGGATAGATTCGACGGTTGTTTGACGATTTTGTTGGGCGGCCCTTGCCGAACGTCGACGTTTGAATATAAAAATGTTTCGAGTTAAAGGAAACAGAATGGAATATCGCGGAACGATAAGAGACGAGGAGAGAATTGGTAGTGGCTTTCCTCGGAGAATTTCTTCCAGCAGCCTGAATCCCCTTCGAGATATCTCGGTTTGCACTCAGATACAGCTAGTCGGGCGACGAAAGTTCGACGGGTTTGAAATTTCGCCCACGGCGGCGCGGAAAACTCTTAATGGATTGTATCATGCCGCGTATTCGCGGGCTTTTATGCGAAAATGGAAAGACAGCGGGCCCGGAATACGAGGCGTTCGTATTCCGCGTGGTTAAAACCGACGGGGAAACCCCGCTAGCACGCTTGCAATAATGCGAGCCGCTCTTCTTAAAGAAACATCGATAGAGCTCGATCCCTCGCGAAACGTTTCCCCGAGGCTCCGTCCTGCATACAATTTTCCCTATTCCGATTCTTCTCGGTTCTCCGCATATACAAGCTAAATAATACCACTCAGTCTTCGGCCGGACATTGAGAAATTTGAAACGCCAACAAGCGTCATTCTCGTTCGGAGTGATTTCGGCAAAATATGTACAACGCAGTTTTCGTAATATTTTTTTCAGCGAACAATTCTTTAGAAGTACGATATGATATTGGCGAATGCATCGCTAAAAACACGCTACAGCCGTCCATTTAATCCCTTGCCGTACTTTGACGAGTCCGACTCGTCGTGAAAATTTCTAGTATTAACTCATTGAGTATATATTGGTTATTTTGTCCCTTAAAATTGCAATAAAATTCTATTCCTTTGTCATCAATATTTAAGCATTCCAGTGAATTTAGGCGCACAATAAGCGTTAATTTCTTTTTTCTTTCTAAGAAATTATTACTAGTATTATTTCTAGTATTAACTCATTGAGTATATATATGTTATTTTATCCCTTAAAATTGCAATAAAATTCTATTCCTTTGTCATCAATATTTAAGCATTCCAGTGAATTTAGGCGCACAATAAGCGTTAATTTCTTTCTTCTTTCTAAGAAATTATTACTAGTATTATTTCTAGTATTAACTCATTGAGTATATATTGGTTATTTTGTCCCTTAAAATTGCAATAAAATTCTATTCTTTTGTCATCAATATTTAAGCATTCCAGTGAATTTAGGCGCACAATAAGCGTTAATTTCTTTTTTCTTTCTAAGAAATTATTACTAGTATTATTTCTAGTATTAACTCATTGAGTATATATATGTTATTTTGTCCCTTAAAATTGCAATAAAATTCTATTCCTTTGTCATCAATATTTAAGCATCCCAGTGAATTTAGGCGCACAATAAGCATTAATTCTTCTTTTCTTTCTAAGAAAATATTACAGTCGAAAATTTTCTAATCGCGGTAACTGCGAAGAAGATGGTATGTCAAGGGGTTAAGCTTGTTCGATAGCGCAAATATTTTCCGAGGCAAATGCTAAATATATAAGTATTGTATGCAAGTAGAATCGACCAGCCATTGGTCGGACAGCTTTCCATAGGAACACGAACGAATAAAGTAATAGTAAATTTAGATAAGAAACGGTCAATTTTAGCAGAATTAGACAGGCGATGGTCAGAGACGTCCCGAATAGACGAAACCAGAATAAAACAGCAGTAAATTGATTAGAAAGCAGAACACGCTGATCGCATTACAAACAGGATGTTAAGACACGATAGAATTTATAGACTGACACATTTCGGTTGAACTTGTCATTGACTAGTCAGACGTGTTCGCTATAATTCTGTTCCTCTTCGAAGATTTTCTTAGGACACTTTCTGGTCGATTTAACCCGTTAAATCGTATTTTAAGGACTCGCTTGATTTTTCTGTTTCATCCGCACCTTTATTAACCTTATTACGTATTCTACGTCATTGCGAACTCTCTATTTAGTCTTAAGATTCTTCTTGTAAAAAGAGCTCGCAGTCGTTAATTAATAAATAATGATAATAATAATCCTTAATATACTGCTCAAAAATGCAAGGGTTACTTTAAGGTGCTGTAACTTTGCGGGAAAAAATCGCAGCCGCGTTTCTCTTTTTTTAAATTAAAGGGGAAGGATCGAACTACGTTTCGCTGCTCGCGGCATCCCAGACAAAAATTTTACCAAGTCCGTGCATTTCGTCGAATCCGTTCATTTTATCAATTTTCGGTATCGCAAACATGACGTCGCATTTAAAGGATTACCGTGGCGAGGGTACGTCGAATTTAAAATCCAGAAGGACCGTCTTAAAGCAGAGGTTTCGAGCTTTAATACAATGAAAGAATCGTCATCCTAGGGTGATTTTTCGCGGAGTTATCGTCGATCGAAGTTGGCCAAATTTTCTCCTAGATTTTTCTGTAATTTCGTCGAGCAGCGTAAATTTCGCGAATTTCGCGTACATTTTAATTTTATTCGCGCGATCGCATCCTTTCAACGAAAGCGCGGCTAGAACACAAACCCAATATTTCTTCTAGATCCTTTTTCTCTAACACAACGTTTCTCGTTGCAGTCTATGATTTCGCCGGTTCCAGGTCTTTGGTTCTGCAACTTTCCTCGCCCGATGCTCTCTTTTCGACAATTTCTCACCCGGCTCGAATCTCTTCCAGACTCCTATATCTCGTTTCCTTTAATTCTCTGGGACCCGCGTGCTCTCGAACTCCACCTTCAAGGTTTCCTCTAATTTCCTTGGAATCCCCGAGCTCTTCTCTCCGGGCCGTCCCGACGATCTTCTCGCTTTTTCGTCGGGGAGCCGGCGTCCGCGGCAAATAAACACGAGAACTGCCGGAATACATTTACGTCGCGGGGTTTATCTGACGTCGCGGCCACTTCGTCGCGGGGACAACCGACGTCTACTTAAAACTCCGCCGAACTCTCTATCTGGCACGGTGGCCGCCGAAGCTTATCTCGAACGCTTTAATAACAGTACAACCGTGCCGGATCCACGCGCCAACGGAACTCCTCGTAACGCGGCCGCTTATCTGGCGCACCTGTCTTGCCGGCACTCAACCGTAATCTGTCGTTAACCGCGAAAAAGGAAACGGCCACGCATTTTTCAGGACGCGGATGTCCGGGCTTCCGTGACTCTCGCGAATATCTTGAAGAAAGATCCCGCGGAAATATTCAACGAATTTTATTGTCCCGCGACGCGTTTTCTATTCGCTGATATTACAGTGAAGGCAACATGATGCGGTAATTCTGACAGAATAACGGTACATCGGGGAATGTTTAATGTTTTATTACATAAATTTAATGTTTGCTGTATCATTAATTAAATTTAACGTTTAATGTCTTATTAAATCAATTTAATGTTTACCGTTTTATTAAATAGATTTAACGTTTAACGTTTTATCAAATAAATTTAATGTTTAATGTTTTATTAAGTAGATTCAACGTTTAACGTTTTATCAAATAAATTTAATGTTTAATGTTTTATTAAGTAGATTCAACGTTTAACGTTTTATCAAATAAATTTAATGTTTAATGTTTTATTAAGTAGACTCAACGTTTAACGTTTTATCAAATAAGTTTAATGTTTAATGTTTTATTAAGTAGACTCAACGTTTAACGTTTTATCAAATAAATTTAATGTTTAATGTTTTATTAAGTAGACTCAACGTTTAACGTTTTATCAAATAAATTTAATGTTTAACCCCTTAATGCACAATTTAAAAAAAAAAACCGACCAAAAAAAATCAATTTTTTTTATCTAAGAAAATACATATTTGGACCTTAATTTCAATAAATATGTAAAAAAAATGCAAAAATTACTAAAAATTCAATAAAAATAGTGGATAAATAATTATAGTGAATATTGAATCGCATTGCAGATCGGATTTTGTACCCATCGTACTGTTTTTCAATTACCAGTTACTATTTTGAAGGGGAAGGAGGAGAAGAAAAAAAAACTGAAAAATATTTAATTTTATCTAAATTTGTAATAATATAATAATAATATTTATTAGCTGAAAAATATATAATAAACTAAAACTATTCAAAATTTTCTTTTGTATGGTAAATTTCAAAACAAGGTGCAGCACATAGCCCAACATTCCTTATTTCAACATTAGAAAACATACCTTTTATACACTAAAAATCCAATTTACTCTCTATAAAAATACACCATAAAACAAAAACGTTTTTATATGTTGACACTAATAATATTTGTAAAAAATAAAAAACAATTGTCTTTGAAGAAATTCACTTTGATAACGTCTACTTTACTTCACGACTTGCTCACGAATAATACACTAAATGTTCATAAGTGCCATCCTAAAAGTGCATATTTTATTCCTGAATAAGCAAAAAATAGGAAGAGATCGGAGATAACTGGAGAGTAATAAATAAATTAGTCATAACAAAACTCACAAAAGTGCCAACGCTAATTAGATGCGCAATAATGGATATAGATAGATAGAAACAATTACCAGGTCAGAGATGCTTATAAGTGTCACCCTAAAAGGCCATATTTTATAATCCCAAATAAACAAACTTTACAGCTTACAATACAGAATTACACGATGAATATCAATAAATTGAATGTTTTCCTTGGTTTTTATTAAGTTATTTTTACTGCCCGGATATATTCGAATCTGAACATTTTAGCGACATAAGTTGCGACGCCGACCGTATATATACGGGTCTGCACATTTTGGCCGGTTTTGCACGCCCGTGTTAATACGTTTCTGCGCGTTAAGGGGTTAATGTTTCATTAAGTAGATTTAACGTTTAATGTTTTATTAAATAAATTTGGAAAAGTAAATCTAAACTACTTTCTCTGATCTACGGTATCTCCATTTTATGTAATCTGGTGCATTTTGTACGCATTTGTTAAATATAAACAAATTTGAAAACGTTGAAATTATTTTGAAACGCGATAAAACAATCTGTAGCGATACCTTGGAGTCGCCACTCGACGACTGCAAACGGTTAAACATTTTAGAAAGATAACTAATACTCGAATCTTTTCTAACACGCATGAATGAATCGCGAGATCGTAGAATTTGATTTTTCTCCCCGAATTCCGGCTAACTCGACGTGTCGCGGGACCTGTCAAATCTCCTACGTATAAACCTGGGCGTGACACTGTTATTTCCAGCCCAGTCAGTCTTTTAAATGTTCGCGCGAGTGACACAAATTCCGGGGAACGTGTCATCGAAAGAATCAGACCCGGAGCTCTCAATGTCCCAATTACGTCGAGATAAATCGTAACCACTCCCGACCCGTATTCGGCGACGTATTGTGGAACGCTTTCAATGGAACGTTTCAGAAGCAAAGATAATTAATTCATAGGTAATTAGTTGCTCTACATCTCGTGTATGAAGCCATCCTGTCCTAGCAGACATCTTTTGTCATTCAATACAAGATAACGCGATTCTGGCTAATTAATGCCGACGAGACAAGCTGTCGAGTCTTTTAGAACGCTAATCTGGTTACCCGGATGTGACCGGTTGGCCGACCATAGGTATGCTTAGTCTACTTATCTGTTACTATTACTTTTAACCGCTTTAACATCTTGTCCCAGTTTCTCGATCGACGATAGACCGCGGATTTTGTGTACTTATGGCAAAAATTAACAGATAAAATACTGTTATATTATTGGTATTGTTACATTATTGTCAATTTCATACGATCATCGAAACAGGAAGTCCATTTCACTCTGGTTCATGTTTCATAAAATTAAGTTGGACAGTTTCATTTTGCATAATGATCGGCAGTTTATTTAATGAATAAATAGCTAATTTATTTATTTAACCCTTTTAGCACCGAGCGAAAGAAGCGTACCTAGGCGAAGAATATTGGGCCGAATCGGCGAATTTGTAGAGGTTTGCGAAAATGCTCGTAAAAACCAAAGTAGGCGTGATATTTACAAAATTCAGAAAGCAGCATATTGCGAAAGGAATGGAGAATAAATCAATACCAATGAAGTTTCGATATTTGTTAAAAATCATAAGAATAACATAAGTATAAGACAATAAAAATCGTACAAAGTAATTTCTCTTTTTCAAAACGTAATTGCACATAGAAAAAATCAACATGTTCAGAAATTGGTACGTAAAAAATAAATCGAAATATTCTATTGGTTTGGATATGTTCGGTGGCAAATGTTTAGGGCCGGATATTTCCGAAAATAACGGGCGCGGGTTATATTGGCTACCGTTTTCAACATTTACTTTCCTGAAATTCGTGAAAGATTCACTCTGGCATATACAGACCCTCGGCACGAAACAACATAAGATATAACAAAAAGTTGATCTAATAAACATTTTTTCACTTGTGTTGCATCGAATATGAACCATTTTAACATTTTATGAAGTTATACTTAAACACAGATCTTTTGTGATGAGTATAATAAGGCTCTAACAGAGGCGCAACAATATATCGTCGTTGGTATTTTTGGCGAGTGCACCGAACGGCGATATATCGTCGTTCGGTGCTAAAAGGGTTAATAGTTGTAACGTGTTACAAGTTGTTTCGTTTCAGTATATTGCCAAGGAAAGCCAAGCATAAAAATACAAAGCTATCAGAGAAGTGTGAAAAAGATTTCTTTTTTACGTTTCCTTTTTTTTTAAGTTTTTCCTTCCATTTTCTCGCGAACGAACTAAACAACTATCCCAACGACTCGATACGTTGCATACTCTACTTGTCCGATCACAGACCGGTCTATTTCACTTCCTCGATCGTAGAGTTACCCATTCCACTTGTCTGGTCACAGTTTACACTACATGTACGATCACAGACCCATTGGTTTGCCTGACTACGGCTCATCCGAATGCACATGTTTGATTATGGCAATTTACATCTACTTGTCTGACCGCTGACCCTCCTGATCTACCGTATTTGCGCGAATACGGGATCATGTCTATTCAAACAATGGTAAATACGTTCTGCAACAAATCTTAAAGTCGACACTGAATCTACCAAGGTCTATTCTCGTAAGTAGACTGCGAATCTTCGTGCGAAAGAGAAATTTTCAAAGCGGATTGTAAGAAACAGAAATCAAATCAAAATAAATTGTGAGTCCTCAATAATTTCGATAAGATGAAAACAGCATAATAGAATGATTATATTCTTCTTAGGTCTTTACAATTATCCGTATCAGCCACTAATTTTTTGCCACAAACGAACAAAATCCGCAGTCTACTCATAAGCGTTGCCTTACGAGAGTTACAAGATAGAATTTATTGAAATTATTCGCGATTTTTACAATAGCATGTGTCAGAATAAGAAAAATACAGGGTGTCCCAAAAATGTCTCGCAATCCGAAAATAGGGGATTCCTGAGGTGATTTGAAGCAACTTTTTCCTTAGCGAAAATACAATCCGCGGCTTCGTTTACGAGTTATTAACGAAAAACAGTGACCAATCAGAGGCGAGATCATTTGGCGCGAGACGGCCGAGCCAATGAGCGGAACTGGGCTCCGTGCACTGGCTGGACCGCCGCGCGCCAGCTGAGCTGGGATTCGACCGCTCGACCGCTGGCGCCGTTGACTCGGCCGGTTCGCGGCAGCTGATCTCGCCTCTTATTGGTCAGTGTTTTTCGTTAATAACTCGTAAACGAAGCCTCGGAGAAAATTGTCGTAAAGGAAAAAGTTACTTCAAACGACCTCAGGAACCTCCTGTTTCCGGATTACGAGACATTTTCGGGACACTCTATATATTCAACAATTTCTAACGGAAGCAGCATTACGACTTCGATAATTACGAAATCAAAGATGTGAAACCGGTGTCGTTCGACCGGCGACGGTAGTTTTGGAGTTAAAGCTCCGCAGCTAACTAAACAGTCATTTGTTGTATCATTGTATTTTCTAAAATCTCCAACTGTCGAGTGCAGCGGACCACTTATCCGCTCGCACCGTCGCAAGACGATGAAGAAGAAGAATCAATATTTATCGCTAGATCCCCGGTCATCCCTGAAATGTCCGCGCCGGCCGTTTTCCATTCGCCAGGACCGGTCCACAAGTTTTCAGCCCCGAGCCAAGTGTCCTCCTTCAAATGTGCCCTGACTATTCTTCGAGTTTACCCTCCGCTTAGGCTTCTGTTTGCTCATCCTCGTTCACGCCCCCGCGACGATAAGAAGCCTTTCTCGACTACGACCTTGTTTGTCAGTCATAATATCTCTGGGAACACGAGTCTCCGCTTCGATCCTCTTCTCTCTTCTTTTCCGTCACGCTCTAGCGCCCTCCCCCGCCATCTATATCGGCTCATCTTTCTCTCTTTCTGATCCGATCATGGCCGACGTCGACAAATTCATACCGAGGCCGAACACCGTCTCGAAAGTCGTCTACGACCGCGTCTCCCTCGGTCCTTGATGGATGTTCCGTGGCTTTCGCGCTGTATAGATGCTGCGACGAGCACAGCCGGCCAAAGAGCTGCTGTCACGTGTCCATATTTTTCCGAGGACGGCACCGCCGGCAAACCGCGACGCCGGGCCCAGCACCTTTCTCTTAGCGAATTACGCGCCCTATTACCTCCCACTGACCCTCGTCACGCCGGAATCGAGCCTGAGAGTGTTATGAATGGTCCTCCGTGGCTGTTCGGTCCCCTTGGAATTCAATTCGCCGTCGACGGCCAGCCTGCGACAATATTATACGACCGGAGATACTCCTCGTGGCAGATATTCGGCTTAAGGGCTCGCTGGTTAAGCCTCGGATTTTTAAGCCGACGAACCGCTGTCCTCCGCTCATCGATTATCCATTAAAACGTCACGTGACGACGTTCTATCATGCTCAGATTACGCTCCATTCAGGGTTCGGTAGAATTTTATCCGGATGACGGATGAAAGACAAAGACTAGCGAATACAAAATTCGATTACTCGAATAAGAATTTATCTGAATGAACGCTTATCTGAATAAAATTTTATTTGAATTGAAATTCGGGCGGGAAATAATTGATTCGAATAAGAATGATGAAGTATTGTCAGAAATATATGTCACAATGGCAGGCGAACAATTACCAACCATGACACCACTTAAAAATTAATCAATTGATGCCTCTGATTAGCGATTCATATACTTATCATTACTAATTACATCATTACCAAGTGTATATATATATATATATATATATTTAAATAATTAATTACAAAAAGCGCAACCACCTGGGTGCGCTCGTATAAAGTATAAAGTGTTATATCGTAATTTATCGACTCATTTCGTTTATGTTATTTTTACGAATTATTTGAATTATTCGAATTATTCGAATTATTTAAATTATTTGAATTATTAGAATTATTCTAATTGTTCGAATTATTCAAATTATTTGAATTATTCGAATTATTGGATGTATTCAAATTATTTGAATTATTGGCATTGTGCTAATTATTCGAATTATTCGATTTATTCAAATTATTCGAATTATTCGATTTATTCGAATAATACTAATTATTCGAATTATTTGAATTATTGAGAAAGAACATGTTGAATTTTGCTTTATCCTTCATCATTTCTAAATAAAAACTGCGAATATACAGCAGCATTCATAAGTGTTCGCACACTTAAGAAAAAGCACGCGAATGTTGTCGATGTTATCGATGTTGTAACAATATATTTGACAACTTTTTAAATCAAAGTAATACCAGTTGAATGGACAAGATTTGTATTAAATTGCTTCCAAAATTGGAATCTGCATGTAATTATAAATTAATTAGAACTTCCAGAGTCGTGCATTCGGTGAATCATCGTATGAAAATTCTATTAAATGAAATTTGTTTCGCGTCGTTCTATGATATACAGAACGGTATGAGGAATCGCGAGACGGTCGTGTATTTTCAAGTTGCAGCAGCACACCGTGAAAAATAGATGGGAGCTTCCGCGAAGTCTAGATAAATTAAAAACCTGATTAAACTTCGCGCGCAACTTCTCATGGCAAAGTTCTGGACAAGCGTGTACACTTAGGTGGAGAAACTTCATGAAATAACGACGAATAAATCACGGAAGTTTATACAAAAATGCGCACTTTCGAGTGCATTAAAAGTGTGAGACGAGGGTGTATTAAAATCTACTAAATATTGTGTTTCGTAATTTCTTCGAGATTTTTTATATACGCTTTGAATGCGGGAAGTTGCGCTGTCCGGCGAACTTTCTGAAAATTAGATAAAGTAAAGAAGCATCGACTGAAGTAGGGACCAATATGATTTTATGTTAACCTGTTAATCGAAGAATTAACCTTTGTTCGTCTCGTTTCGCTATGGAGATTTACCATTCGCGGTGAGAAGTTATATTGTCACGCTTGAAACAACAAAGGCTCTCGCTTTTCGCTCTTTGATTATTTACACGGACCAAATATTTTACGACACATTTGAACAATATATAAATCAAATATTTCCAATGTGTACAGAGTATCGATCGAATGAACTGAAATAATTATTCCACGGTTGTTAAATTTATATAGCCTGTTATTTGTTACCCAATAACTAGTTTACTTCGGTATATCCTGACACCTTTAGTTCACTACGTATAAAACGCCATAGCGGAGTTCGAAACCATAAGGTTGGCAACTAAGTAATTGCCGATTTCTCAGTTATAGATATCTCTCAATCCCATTTTTATGATATCCGTAAATGTTATATTATAAAATTATTATTATTATTATTATTATTATGTTATTTTTTATTATCCGTGAATGTTAGCAACTGGACAAATTGAATGCAGCGGTCAAGGAAAAGCGACCAGAATTGGTCAATCGTAAAGGTGTCATTTTCCACCAGGACAATGCACACGTCTTTGTCCACTCGGCAAAAATTGATGGATATTGGTTGGGAATCGATGTTACACCCACCATATAGCCCTGATCTCGCGCCATCGGATTACCACTTATTTCGATCCCTGGACAACTCCCTTCGTGGTAAAACTTTTAACGATGATGACGCTGTAAAATCTCACTTAACTCAGTCTTTTGACCGAAAAGGATCAGACTTTCTACGAGCGTGGAATTTTCAAGTTGTCGGAGAGATGACAAAAGGTCATCGAACAAAATGGAAAATACATTACAGATTAAACTTCGTTCCAAATAAAAAGAAATTTTTTATTTCATTGAACATATCGGCAATTACTTAGTTGCCAACCCAATATGTACTCTAACTGTTTTGAAACTGGTATTATTTATTATTTATATATTGTGGTCATGCTAGGATTTAATGGGTAAAAACGATGGAAAGTACGATTACATTTAATGACGAAAAAACTCGTGATGCCCGGTGAAGTTGTCATTCCGGTACGACCAAAAATATTTGAACGAGTCGAATGAATGAACGTTCGCTTTTGTGGAGACTTGTTTCGAGATCGCTCGACGGCGAATTCTGGTCCAGTTTCGCAATCTCGGAGTCCGCTTGACCGCTCGAACTTTCAAAGACGAGTGTTCCCGAGGATCGTCGTGTAACTTCGATTTCCGTCGCGCCCTCGGAAAAAAAAACTCGTCGCCCACTCTCGTTTCACGACAGCTCGGGAGAGCTCGACACCCGGCGAGGGGCGCAGTTTTAAGTGGATTTCGAGCGTAAACACTCGAACACGGTGCCGGCCGTGCGGCCGACGAACTTGGAACCATCGGCGACGGGATAGAAAGTTTTCCGGCAATTTGCCGCGCGAAACTCAAGCTGAATTCCTGGCATCGTTTTCGGATGGACTCGAAACCAAACACTGGGGCCTGGCCGAAATTTGTAGCCGGAAAAGTCTTGGGGTAATCGGGGCGACTTTGCAAATTAGCTGGGAGAAATATTAGCGGAGCATTTTCCCGCGAAAGGAAGTTCAAAAGCGCAGATATTTGACGCTGCGATGGAAGAAGAAAACAGCGAATGAGTCGAAAAATTCTTTATTCGAATGATTCTTTATTCGAATAATTCTTTATTCGAATAATTTTGTATTCGAATGATTCTTTATTCGAATAATTTTGTATTCGAATGATTCTTTATTCGAATAATTTTTTATTCGAATGATTCTTTATTCGAATAATTTTTCATTCGAATGATTCTTTATTCGAATAATTTTGTATTCGAATGATTCTTTATTCGAATAATTTTGTATTCGAATGATTCTTTATTCGAATAATTTTGTATTCGAATGATTCTTTATTCGAATAGTTTTGTATTCGAATGATTCTTTATTCGAATAATTTTGTATTCGAATGATTCTTTATTCGAATAATTTTGTATTCGAATGATTCTTTATTCGAATAATTCTTTATTCGAATAATTTTGTATTCGAATGATTCTTTATTCGAATAATTTTGTATTCGAATGATTCTTTATTCGAATAATTTTGTATTCGAATGATTCTTTATTCGAATAGTTTTGTATTCGAATGATTCTTTATTCGAATAATTTTGTATTCGAATGATTCTTTATTCGAATAATTTTGTATTCGAATGATTCTTTATTCGAATAATTTTTCATTCGAATGATTCTTTATTCGAATAATTTTGTATTCGAATGATTCTTTATTCGAATAATTTTGTATTCGAATGATTCTTTATTCGAATAATTTTGTATTCGAATGATTCTTTATTCGAATAGTTTTGTATTCGAATGATTCTTTATTCGAATAATTTTGTATTCGAATGATTCTTTATTCGAATAATTTTGTATTCGAATGATTCTTTATTCGAATAATTTTTCATTCGAATGATTCTTTATTCGAATAATTTTGTATTCGAATGATTCTTTATTCGAATAATTCTTTATTCGAATAATTTTGTATTCGAATGATTCTTTATTCGAATAATTCTTTATTCGAATAATTTTGTATTCGAATGATTCTTTATTCGAATAATTTTGTATTCGAATGATTCTTTATTCGAATAATTCGAATAATTTTGTATTCGAATAATTCGAAAAATTCTTTATTCGAATAATTCGAAAAATTCTTTATTCGAATAATTCTAAAAATTATTTTCAATCGAACGTTCATTCGACAGAGTGACCAGTACAATTTTAATCGTGAATCTTTATCTTTGATCCATCACCCAAATAAAATGTGTCCAAACTCTGCTTACCCGGTGCCGAAACTAATTAAATAAAGTTTCGCCATGATTATAAACTTAACGAATTCGCTAAAATATGTACGATCAATTCGCAAGTTTCCAGGCTTCTTTAGCCTCGTTCATCCGTGGAATTCTTTCTTTCAATATTCTCGCGTTGAATACTGTGTGACATCCGATTGGGAAATTTTCCAATAGTTGCGAACGTACTGAATTTTAGAAAAGGTGCTCCGGATTAATTGTGAAAGATCGATTCGTTAGCGGAGTCCATCGGTCGAACAAGACGGACCGTAGTCGGCGAAGTTCCTTAATCCAGTGAACGTCGAACGAAGTCCGGGTGAAAGGAAATGAAGACGTTCCCCACTCCCCCCGGCAGCTCTTGTTCGTAACAGTCCCGTTGATCATTTCGCTCTCGACTGAAAGGGGCTCGAATGTTTGTTAAATGTTGCCGTTCGACTTGAAACGGCGAACGGGACGCTTTGAAAGTTAAATTTCAAGATGGACCCTTTCTTCGCTACGTTAACGAATTACATCTGCCTCGCTGGCTATAGCGAAGCCGTATCTGTGTCATTATTTGTCGGGAAACAATATAAACAAAACCATTATTGCCATTCTATGTATACAAAGACATTCCAGTCACGCTGGAGCGTATCCTTGGAATTCACCTAAAAAATGCGACGAGTCAATTCATTTAACGCTTAGTGAAATAATAAAAATTTAATGGAATTATCAAACGTTTATAATATAAATTAACACTTCTACAGCGGTGCCCGGGTCCATTTGGACCCGCGGTGTAAATATCGTTATTTCACTATTTACTTTCTGACAATTAATTCGAATCTTCACGTGTCTAATTGAAGTTTATACAAAGACTGATGTGTATAGATGAAACACAAAATACATAGGGAAAAAAACGTGTTGAATAAATTAATAAATAAAATTATAAATCAACCCGGACAAACTCTGTCATATTTTTGTGAAAAAGGTCCGCGACTCGAGCGTTAAGCAATTGTCGGTATAAATTGAAATAGAGTCACGCGGTCTTGAATAATTTGCTATTCGTGCAAGTAGCAAAATCGATGATTGGATGAAGTCGTCGCTCCATCGAACATGTTTCT
This sequence comes from Megalopta genalis, assembly GCF_051020955.1. Taxonomy (NCBI): domain Eukaryota; kingdom Metazoa; phylum Arthropoda; class Insecta; order Hymenoptera; family Halictidae; genus Megalopta; species Megalopta genalis. The sequence continues at coordinate 17,704,422 of NC_135019.1, read as the reverse complement.
TGTAATTCCAACGGCGCTCGATTCGAGGACCGTCAGCTGCGTAATAGAATCGAGGTGGCCCATTCGAATCGGCGAAAGTATGCAGATCGATTCGAAAGTCCAGTTAGCGAGAAACACGGTTTTATAATAACCTGGATCGCTCGGAACCCTGCGCCGCGGTGTTCACAGTTCTCGGGAGAACGCGCCACGTATTTCCACTTCCAGAATCTAAATTAGTTTCCTCGAGTGCCAACACGTTTCCCTTGTTCCATGCTCTGGCCTGCGACGGATTTTAATATAATCCTGTCGAAGCGACGCGAAAAAGGACGCGAACCGAATGTGGGTTTGTAGGATCGAAAGGACACTCTTGTCGAGCACTCTGAAAAAGAATCTTTTCGCGCTACACACCTAATCGATTTACTTCGAACTTCCTGTAATACTTCGGTACGTTCTGTGCTGTCATTATGCATCATGGTTAAGCCAAGACACATTTTTTTTTAATTTTATAAACCGTGAAAAATTAATATTAATATTCTTTCTGTTAAAAATGTATTAAATTTTTGCAATTCTCACGGTAATGTTTAAATTAGATGAAATATATAATTACGTATATTACATAATTTTAGTTAATAATGTGTATTTATATGTTACACATATAAAGTATATAACTGAAATTAATAATATATATTATACATATCAAGCATATAATTTTTAAATTAATGATATACGTGATATATAAAGTGTATAATTAATATTAATAATATATATTATAAATGTAAAGTATAGAATTTAAATTAATAATATACACATATATATATATATAAAGGATATAATTAAAATTAATAATATGCATTATATATAAAGTGTATAATTGAAATTAATAATAAATATTATACGTATAAAGTATATATAATTTCTAACGAGAAATATCAGATAAAATTGTACATCCAGTCCCTCATTTTCTGAAATCTGAAAATAAAGATAGGTGTAGGTAGCATTCCTAAGTCGATCGGACGATTCATCCGGGCAAAGCGAATCGGTCGATGATGCCGCCACGTGTTACCAAATACCTCAAAGTCGTGTTAATTGCGCCCGGCAGTTCCGGCTGTAGCCTCGTCCGATTTAAAATTCCGTCACGTCGCCGGCCCACGCGACCGATCGCGCTCCTCTATCGATTAACCGGGCCCTCGATTATGGAAATATTGAACCGATCAGCGAACAAATATTGGCGTTTAAAGGGATATCAGCGCGCGTTCCGTTCGGCCGGGAAATATAGATCGTCGGCTAGCCGTAAAACAAACACAGCCCGGTAACGTTGGCACACTAGGAAAGTATCAATTAAAAGACGCGCGTTGAATTAATAACGCGGCGCGGCCGAACCGTCGGCGCGCGGCCGTGCGACGTGCACAATAGCCCCTCGGGTTTAGTCAGCTGGGGCATGAATACGTGAATGAAATCATGGAGTAGAGATGTACAATAGAATCGTACGTGATCAAACCGCGCGCGCCAGTAGTGCTACAGTGTCACAGGTCAGACAGGAAGCGGAATAGGGACCGTGAATAGCGAGACACAGCCTTGCGAGCGAGCTGCGCGGTATTGTTTGCCTCCAGACTTTGCGAGCCACGGCTTGAGTAATGCGCATCGACGATTGATGTCGCGTCGACCATCAATTAAGTCGAACTTTCTGCTCTGTGCCCGGACTCCGGACTGCGAAATTAAACCGAGTCTCGGGCGACTCGTTTGGCCGTGTTTTGCGCACGATTCGCGAGCAGGGATCTGCATTGACAAATTAAGGGAAGACAAATAATATCCGTCTCTTGGCGGCGGATGTTTTCTCGCTGTGCGGCGAATCTGCGACTTCTTCGAACAACGAGGACTTGGAATGCGAATCGATGCGCTTGTGAAACAATGCGAGAATCGTGCAATTTGAGCGGTATTGCTCCAGATATACAGCAGAGATCTCCTCTTCTCTGACTTTTTACGATGATCTGTATAAATAATAATAAAATAAAAATAAGAATATTTTCCAAACGTTCTATTATCTAATCATTGTTTACATACAGGGTGTTCCAAAAATGTCTCGCAGACCTGAAAATACTAATTGAAATTGACGTTCAAAATTTTGTTGACATAACCTTGACATAACCGTGACATAAGCCTGTCATATTTCCGACGTAACATAAACACAACCCTGAAAATTCAAATTGAAATTGAACTTCAAAATATTGTTGACATAACCTTGACATAACCGTGACATAAGCCTGACATATTCCTGACACAACTTTAACGCAACCCTGAAAATACAAATTGAAATTGACGTTCAAAATTTTGTTGACATAACCTTGACATAACCGTGACATAAGCCTGTCATATTCCCGACGTAACATAAACACATCCCTGAAAATTCAAATTGAATTTGAAGTTCAAAATATTGTTGACATAACCTCGACATAACCTTGACACAAGCCTGACATATTCCTGATATAACTTCAACACAACCCTGATAATTCAAATTGAAATTGAAGTTCAAAATAATGTTGACATAACCTTGGCATAACCGTGACATAAGCCTGACATATTCCTGATATAACTTCGTTTTAGGCACGACGCACCACTATAGTGGCTTGCTCTAGTAGCTCACTCGCTCATCGTTTGAATCAAATAATCGTCTTCATATGTTTTGTTTCACACTTCTTTTGTCTACACATCGATTTACAACAGTCTACAGGGTGTCTCAAAAATGTCTCGCAAACCGGAAATGAGAAGTTTCTCGGATCATTTGAAGTAACTTTTTCCTTAGCGAAAATGCAACCCGTGGCTTTGTTTACGAATTATTAACGAAAAACACTGACCAATGAGAGGCGAGCTCGCCTAGCGTTAGGTGGCCGAACTAATCGGCGGAACTGGGATTCGTCCGCTCGACCGCTGGCGCCGTTGGCTCACGCGATCTTAGCTGGCGCGAGGCGACCGAGCCAACGAGCAGTCGAAACCCAGTTTCGCTCATTGGCTCGGCCGCCTTGCGCCAGCATATCTCACCTCTCATTGGTCACTGTTTTTCGTTAATATCTCGTTAACGGCGCCTCGGAGAAAACTTTTGTAAAGGAAAAAGTTGCTTCAAATGGCCTGAGGAACCCGCCACTTTCGGATTGCGAGACATTTTTGGGACACCCTGTATATACAGTATCAGACTCTGTACAGTACACATCAGACTCTGCCGTCCAGAGAAACAGCCTCGCACAGAATTCAGCCGTACCTAAAAGGTTAAAGACTGGGTAAGTTTGAATGAAAAATGAGATACATTTTCTATGAAGAAATTTTCGAACGAACAAGGCACTGACAGCTTCTTCGCGAACAACAAATTTAACCTGGATGAAACAGGACGAACGTAAGACAGTTCCATGGTAAGACCAGCAAAAAAGAATGCGTTAAATTAACGGAAGAAGAACGAAGCTGAACGCTGTTTAGATCGATCAGATTTAACCAGGGATATACAGTAACGGTGCGGTCGTTGACCTGGCAATATCGTGCCAGAGGAATGAGCCATCGCTGGACAGACACGGTCTCAATAACACGGCCCACTGTATTTTATGACTTCGGTAATGGCGATCGCTCCGTTATTAGTGTGATATTAATGTTGTGATATTGGCCTGCTGTTGCGTTGCTACGTCAGGAGAATAAGTCCGTGACCGGTCGGCCGAGAGCCCCAGACGTTGTTAAACATTATATCAGCTTATTTTCATGTTCCCGCTTTAGTGGTTCCGTGGTTGATCGCTCATTAAATTCGCCACCCCGTCAGCCCTCGTATTTTCAAGTTAATTCGTTTCTTCGCAACCAAATATATAAACGCTCGGTGCGACGTAGCGGCGAACAATTCGATTCCCGAACTCGGTTCGCTTCTCTCCATGTTTTATTAATCGACCGCGGATTCTATGCAGTGACCGAATCGAATGAAGAATTGCAGAAACATTCAAACGATTCGAAAATATTGTTATATTATATTAATGTCGAATTACGAAAATTACGAAAATTACCAAAGAAGAAAATAAATGTCAATGCGGTTGCTGCATCTTGCAATTAATGAGAACAATTCTTATTTTGCATGAACATCAGCAGTTTATTCGTTAAATTCTTTTGAGGAAACTACTCGTCCATGTATTAGGTTGGGGAATAAGTTCGTAGCGTTTTTGTATTTTCTTTTATTTTACAACGATCTTTTGCTGTTTGACAAATATAATGTTGCGCACGGCACAAAATTAAACCGCCGGAAGTCGTGAGGAGACGACACGATTTATTGATTCGGACTCCACAGTCCTTTGGTTTACAATCTTTGGAGCACGGCTCCGTTCGACGTATGATTTGAAGCACGGCTTCGAAAGAACTATAAAAATTGAAGCACGGCTTCGTATAGGCGCAAGGGGCGCTAAATTAACCCTTTCGCTACGGCGGTTCAGTCCGCCGTAGCGCCACCCCTGAACGGAACCACCCGCCGAAATTGTGCACATTGCGCGTGGATAGTGTATTTGGGAAGAAAAGGGATTTTTCTTTAAAACAATATAGTTATAATTTCTGCATAAGGTATAAAGTTATTTAATAGGTAAAAAAAGTTTCATTAACAATGGAAAAAGTGAAGAAATAATATATAATATACAGTAATAAAATAAAACATAATATTCATAATACAAAACATAATACATAATAATTAGTCCTAAAGTTAGTACTTTCGATTTTCTATCCCTTTATGACATGTAACACAATAATAATGGGAAATGCAGGTCGAACAAATATAACTTGAATGGTGTGTCGTTTATTTCGGACTGTCGTTTGTTTGTTTCGTCAAAAGATTCACGCAATACCAGCATGTCGGATATATCCGGCGTTCGTCCCCAGAGGGCGATCATGTGGATGTCGGATATATCCGGCGTTCGGCTCCGCGAGTGTTCATATGGATGACGGATATATCCGTCGTTCGGAGCGAAAGGGTTAAACTTGACTGTTCACGATATCTTGGAGAATCCCCCGTTATCAAATTTGCGGCAGTATATATAGACACCTGGCCGATGTTCAAGGAGAAGCATCGTCAGGCGTCGAAGGCCGGTCATTGCCTCCTAAGGCAAAAACGCCGCGAATACAATTAGGCCGAGGCGAGCGTTTGACGGTCGGGCCAACGCACGTCGATCGTGTTATTGTCTTGCCGCCTCGCCGTTTATTCGACAAAAACGGCGAGACAAGTACATCGAAAGTCGAACGTGCGTTGACCCGCGGTCCGCGATTCGGCCGGAACATATAATATTCATTCGTTAGAGCTCTTTCTGCTCTACGAAACTGTGCTGATCATCTTTTTGAGTAATTTAATTTTTTATTACTTTTGAGGCTTAGAAATGGAATATCCAGCAGGTAAAAAACAATATTTTCGACACCTTCTCTTCTTCGCTTTTCATCGAGGCCAAAAAGCTGCCGAATCAGCCCGGGATATTTGCAACGTATACGGAGAAGGTGTCATAGGCGAGTCTACAGCACGGAAATGGTTTACGAAGTTCAAAAATGGCGATTTTGACGTCGACGACACGCCCCGCAGCGGAAGACCTTCCGAATTCGACGAAGAGCGTCTCAAAGCACTTTTGAAGGAGGACGGTCACCCAACAAGTCGTGAATTGGCCGAAAAAATGAACTGCGATCATAAAACGATTCTCAATCATCTTCATTCAATGGGATCTGCCGAAAAATTGGGAGCCTGGGTGCCTCACGAGCTTAACAAAAACAACAAAAAGAATCGCCTTCAAATAAAAACGCTACGAACTTATTCCCCAACCCAATAGATTAAGATACGTCAGGTCTACAAACCAATGACCAATTCAAGACCAAAGAGTTTGAAATAACTCTATCATTATCTATCATCAGATGAAATTAGAGCACACCAATTTTTCGTTGCTAAAACGTTTCCTGCTTCAAACGCATGGTTTCCTCGACAATGACGAACGCTTTCGCCGCTTTCGGATTTGCCGAAAAATTGGGAGCCTGGCTGCCTCACGAGCTTAACGTAAACAACAAAGAAAATCGCCTTCAAATAAAAACGCTACGAACTTATTCCCCAACCCAATAATATTCTTCCGATCGTTCTTCTATGTACGATTTTTTACCGAACGATGGACATTGCAACGCGTTGTTGCCTGTCCAAAATTTGTACCGTTTTTCGAAACGAATTTTTCGATAGTTACACCGTTCGCGCGACAATTGATGGGAAAATCCTGGCAGTCGAGCAACAAACGGACCGATCGAACGAGGCAATTAAAAGTTGTTGGTGGCGCAGTTGGCGTCCTCTCGCGAATCATGCTCGGCGACGAACGTCGGGAAATCGACGAGGCGTTCCGAAGAAAGGTTCAAGTAGTTCCGTGTTCGGTAATCTACGGTCAATATTTACTTGTTGGCTGCAGCCGTGAAACGCCCGAGCGAACTTGCGCGTCGAACGGGTGCGTTAAACGCTCGGAAACTCGATATTTTTAATTAACATTCTGATATCAAGTTTCCTTCCTGAATAATGTTTCGCATCGCCCGTCTTCCGTTCTTACCGGGAACATTTTCTCGGAAAAATTCCTGATAATATCGCTCGATACCGAACGCAGCTTTTTTTTCAAAAGCTGGACCGTAAAGGCGTCCAACAGGTCGAAAGATTGGCGGCCATTCGGAAGCGTCTTATTTACGGTTGATCGACGCCCATCGCTCGCTAATGGGTGGGTCCGACGGAGCGTTTAAATTAATATCAAAGTTTAAATACGTTTTTGCTGGCTGAACAGGGAAGTGTCGTTGACTGGTTTAAACCTCTTCCCCTCTCTCTTTCTCTCACACACTCTCTCTCTCTCTCTCTTTCTCTCTCTCTCTCTCTCTCTTTCTCTCACACACTCTCTCTCTCTCTCTCTCTTTCTCCCTCTCTCTCTCTCTCTTTCTCTCTCTCTCTCTCTCTTTCTCTCGGCGGCATGATAAATTGAAATTTAATCGACACAGTGGCAGCGAGTACAATCGAAGGCAATTAAATCGGCGAGCATATTTCGCGCGGTCTGCGTTTTCTTTTTGTTACGGTGCCGTTTATGCGGCGAAAAACAAAACTCGCGACCGAGCGAAATCACGTTCGTAAACATCAAATATTATCGAGCAGCAATTCCGAGCATTTTTAACGCAGAAGCGTGCTCGAATAAATGTATTTGTTAAGATAACTTCTCGCAATTGTTTTCACAACTCGGCGATAATGTGCCGTCGTATAATCGCCTGGATGCGTTCTAAATTATTTCGACGTGCATTCTCGTTGCCTCGTTTCCGTTTTTTTTATTCCAAACGCAATTCCTCTGGTGAAAACTCTTGCAGGCAAAGTCGACGAAAAATCAACGGAAAATCTGCGCGCAGTTCTTACGCTCGTAGAAAATTATGGTCAATTAGAATACAATGTTTTTAATAAACATTTGAAAGGTTATTATCGATCGCATTCTATTATCTGTTACCAAGCATACTATTAATACGCTGCGGATTCTATGCGTTTATGGAAGAAATCTATAGGTAAAACATAAAATAAGGAAAACGTTACAAGAAATCATGAAAATTACAGACAATTTTTATTTTCCATAAAGATCTGACGAAAGTCTAACTATTAATTTCCTACGAAAACTGAATTTAAATATGTTTAACCCTTTGCCACGAAAAAATTGGTGTACTATTTTTCAAATCATTGCAAGAGCATCAGACTCGTTTATATTTTAAAAAGAACTGTTAAAATTACATTGTACTTGCCAGTAGGCTCAAATTCATGCGCATAAATCGCAATAAATTATATAAAATAGAAATGCTGTACATCAGAATTTAAATAGCTTCGACTGCAAAGGGTTAATGCATCGTCTGCGCGGCATTAGTCTGTTTCTACCTTCGCTGTGCCATGATCGCAGACTTTACGAGACTTTTTTCTACTAAATACAACGTTAACAACTAGGAAAATTGACATTTCTTAACCCCTGTATGCATGATTTTTTGTTTTGAATTTTAAAAAGTCGTTTTTTATAGGAATGTAGTCATAGGTTACGTAAAAAATAAATAAAAAAATCTAGGTAATAATATTGAGTATTTATTTTGAAAAAAAGTTGTATGTAGACTTTTGGCAACAACATGCGTTTATCACTAAAATTATTGTAGACGTAAACAAATGGTCATGGATTTATATTATCTATTAGTATAGGAATTTTCACATTATTTATAAATGAAATGCAGCAAAGCAATTGCGATTTTTGTTGTGACACAAAGCAACCTTGCATTTGATGCACTCAGTCCGTGAAAATCCTTTGCAACCTGGAAGTTATCACCCACCACATTCGAATGTCAAAAAACATGTAACTTACTCGCCAAAAGTAATGTCAAGTCTTTTCTTTCACACATGGTCTATTGTTTATTGTTATCAACGTGTGTTCGGAAACGCGCGTACTCAGGTTTTTGAATAAAATTAAGTGGAACTGGAATGCAGACAATTGGCAACAATATGCATTTAAGGGTTAAAAATGTCGTCGCTTCTTTTCTATTCGAAACTATGTGTACGATGCGTTCAAATGTGCAAATGATCGTATTTAGCAGCAGAATGTTGGAAAAACTCGGCTGGAGATTAATTTCAAGTCGGAATGTGCAAATATTAGGAGAATCGAATAAAACGTTAGTTCACACCGTAGTTTGTTTGCATTGCCTTATGAACAATAGGTCAGTTTACGATGTAATTTTTGTTGAAAACTATTGGGATTATGGAATGGAAATGATTCTAATTCTTTGCTTTAGAAGACTTTATTTTAATCCTTTATTGAGAGAAGGTATATGAGCGAAACCGATCGAGCGACCAAACTCTACTGAGAGTCCGGTAAGAAGAAACGCTTCTTTTATACCCTTTTTGGATTCGTCGTGTCCACCAATCAGAGACGTTTTATTTGTCGCGTTTTACATTGTATCCGTGACGCTGGGACCCTCAAACAGTCAGGGCACGATGGTATATCAAAAGGTACCGGCGATGATGTATCGCGGCATCTAATATATACAGTTTACATCACCGTCGCTGCCCGCTGACGGAGCCGGCGAAATGTAAACCGATATCTTAACTGAAGATATCTTACTAAGTAAACTATAGATTAATTTTTGTTCGAGGCTAAAATTTCAACAAAAACGATGGCCAGGCGTTATATGATCGTAATTTATTATCACACGTACTCAGTCGGTCGCACGTACTCAGGTTTTTGAATCAAATTAAGTGGAACTGGAATGTAGACAATTGGCAACAATATGCATTTAAGTGTTAAAGTAGGGCGCGAGGGGTTAATAATAACGTGTTTCCGGTCGACGGCGAATAGCTTCGCGAGAAACCGCGAAGCGCCAAGCCATAAATCGCGCGGGATGCGAGTAACCTCCGTCGAATTCAGATCCGGAAATAAAACCCCTTCCGCGATACCATCAGCTTCATTCGAATGTCTTCCCGGATCCCTGGGAGAGCAGGGGAGCCGTCGCGGGGCGAATAAACTACGCCGTTAACACGCCGAACTTCTTTATCCGACTAACCCTGTTTTCGAGCAGCCCGACAAGAAACAAGAGAAAAAGTCGAGCTCCCAGAAGAGTCACGGCCAGCTTTTTCGAAACACATATCTCCTCGCCGCGGCTCTGTCTCGCTCCTGGAATGGAGTTCTCGCCGGGAAATGCGACCCGGACGAGCCAGTAACTCTGCGCAGCTTAAACCACTGATAGAAGCAACGCATAGGTCGGCCGTAAGATTTTTGCGAGCCGGGACTCCGACGAGCGCGGCGGAATCGTCATTTCTTATCGAACGGTAATAACATGTACAATATATGTATAACTTTAGTTTCAATTGCGCGAGTTATGCCGCGGCGTATTTAATTCATTTTTCCGATAAGGAAAATAGGTCAGGTGTCGGTCGGACGTGAAACGCGCGCGAAGTATCATAGAATCGAGAGCAGAGTTGGGCATCGTTCGAGCCATTGTTCGTTTAAATGATTATTTCGATACAAAATCGTTCGTTATTTGGAAGTTTAAATAATAGATACAACTGATTACTTGTTATTTATGTAAACTTGAATAAATCATTTGAAACAATTAACATTTATATATTATTTATAAATACAATTGCAATTGTTACTTGTTCATTAGCATTCGATTGCACGTTATTTAGCGTTTATTCGGCAGAACGCATCGCGAGCACGCGACACAGTTAGGAAATAATTCTCACTCGTTGTATTTTATTATTATTATTGTTATATTAAATATGTATATACTTTTTTATTCTACGTCTGCGATGATCGTACAAAATCTTTTCTCATTTTTGTAACAAAGCTGTCGAATCCGTCTATGCGAATAATGTTATTATTAGGCCGTGGATTTTTATAATAAAAATTAAAATAAAAATTGTTTGAATTAATTGTTAGAAACGTAAGTCAGGTGAAAATGTCGTTCCTTTATTAATAATTTTAATAACATATACAATCCGATGCAATTTTAAATTTCAGTATTAATTTTAACAGAAAGAGTCTAGAATTAATTCGAATAAAAAATTAGTTGTACACAATATAAAAATATTATCAAACTCTTCCAACGTCTTTCCGGTTTTGCTTTCGATCTAGTAATTTTCGTGGAAAATGCCTAAAATCCGTGATCAAATTATTATTGTCGTCATTATTAATATTATTATTATTCGTACATTTATATTTCGCTTGATCGAGCAGAATTCCTCGCTTCGTTTCTCATCTCCCGGCCACTTCGATCCCCGGTTTCGCGCGATCCCGCCAGCACTCGAAGATCTGCATCTCGCGAGCAATTAATTTCCGTTGCAGCGCGTCCGGTCGGCCTCTGCTGGAGGACTCTTATCTCCGTTATCAAGTCGATCGCGCACGAGATATCCCCGGGCAGTTCCGCCGAGCTACTCCGAGCAGACAGCAGGCAGCGTGGCAATGCGAGAGAAGAAGAAAAAAAGAGCCGGATATTCCCAAAAGAGCGGCGAGTCGGGGAGCACATAATTCGGCGTGGCTCGGTTTCACGGGTGCCGCGCGGAACCCGGGCCGAGTGTGCGACCGTGCTGAACCCATAAGTCAGCAGGACTTTCGACTTTCCTTGGCGTTAAGCGCGGACCGGCCGAGCTCTGGCTCGACGGCGTCGCCTCGCCACGGCTCGCCTCGACTCGCCTCGACTCGCCTCGGCTCCGTAGGAATCGGGTCATCGATCCCGGGGCGTAAATACGCGAGAAGTTTGCCGGGGGTGTCTGCGAATACTCGGCCCTGCCCGCGCGCGGCCCGGTTGGTTAACCCGCGAAGATGAAGTTAGCGGGCTTTACATAGTTCCAGGTTTGTTTCGCCGGCTGGCGCGGCGCCAGAGGGCCGCGTGCCTGCGCCGCCGTTTACGTATGCCCGGCTCTCCTAGCCTGCCTACGCCAGAGCCCTGCGCGCTCCTCGGACCGACGATGGTATGCTGCAGGAAAAACTGCGCCCCGGCGCGGAATTTCTGCGGGCGTCGGCGCAACGTTCTGTGCGCTGCACGTGCACCTGCGCCTCCCCGAGGAATCCCGGAGGCGTTCTGCCCGCCGGATGCGCTGCTCGGCCCTTCGCTCAGACGCATACCGAAAATTGATAACGATAAAAGAAACTTTGAAATTCGTCCCTCGGGTCTTAACCCTTGCATGCATATTGTTGCCAATTGTCTACATTCCAGTTCCACTTAATTTGATTCAAAAACCTGAGTACGTGCGACCGACTGAGTACGTGTGATAATAAATTACGATCATATAACGCCTGGCCATCGTTTTTGTTGAAATTTTAGCCTCGAACAAAAATTAATCTATAGTTTACTTAGTAAGATATCTTCAGTTAAGATATCGGTTTACATTTCGCCGGCTCCGTCAGCGGGCAGCGACGGTGATGTAAACTGTATATATTAGATGCCGCGATACATCATCGCCAGTACCTTTTGATATACATCGTGCCCTGACTGTTTGAGGGTCCCAGCGTCACGTATACAATGTAAAACGCGACAAATAAAACGTCTCTGATTGGTGGACACGACGAATCCAAAAAGGGTATAAAAGAAGCGTTTCTTCTTACCGGACTCTCAGTAGAGTTTGGTCGCTCGATCGGTTTCGCTCATATACTTTCTCTCAATAAAGGATTAAAATAAAGTCTTCTAAAGCAAAGAATTAGAATCATTTCCATTCCATAATCCCAATAGTTTTCAACAAAAATTACATCGTAAACTGACCTATTGTTCATAAGGCAATGCAAACAAACTACGGTGTGAACTAACGTTTTATTCGATTCTCCTAATATTTGCACATTCCGACTTGAAATTAATCTCCAGCCGAGTTTTTCCAACATTCTGCTGCTAAATACGATCATTTGCACATTTGAACGCATCGTACACATAGTTTCGAATAGAAAAGAAGCGACGACATTTTTAACCCTTAAATGCATATTGTTGCCAATTGTCTGCATTCCAGTTCCACTTAATTCGATTCAAAAACCTGAGTATGCGCGTTTCTGAACACACGTTGATAACAATAGACAATAGACCATGTGTGAAAGAAAAGACTTGACATTACTCTTGGCGAGTAAGTTACATGTTTTTTGACATTCGAATGTGATGGGTGATAACTTCCAGGTTGCAAAGGATTTTCACGGACTGAGTGCATCAAATGCAAGGTTGCTTTGTGTCACAACAAAAATCGCGATTGCTTTGCTGCATTTCATTTATAAATAATGTGAAAATTCCTATACTAATAGATAATATAAATACATGACCATTTGTTTACGTCTACAATCATTTTAGTGATAAACGCATATTGTTGCCAAAAGTCTACATACAACTTTTTTTCAAAATAAATACTCAATATTATTACCTAGATTTTTTTATTTATTTTTTACGTAACCTATGACTACATTCCTATAAAAAACGATTTTTTAAAATTCAAAACAAAAAATCATGCATTTAAGGGTTAACGAGTCTATCTCGTAATGCAGATTTCTAGTTGGAGCCTGTTAACACGTTCAGCGCCCACAATCGACCACTAAAAAATTCCCACGAAGTCGAAGCAATTTAATTAATGAAACCGAAGCTAGAAAGTTACAATTTATCATAGAGTGGATGATATTAGAACTCTTCCTCATTCGAATCATCCTAGATAAATTCAGTTCATTCGAATATTTTATAATGAAAATGAATGTTCAAAATGGGTCAAAAATTAGTGTCACCCGTATTTGACCGACGCAGCGATGAACGTGTTAAAGTACGAACGCTGTTCCGTTCTTTTCAGTCCGAATAAAATTCTGATTTCTTGTCATCGGTATTGAAACATTCAGGTAAATGTAAGCACACGATAAATATAAATTGTCTCCCTACTTCGTAGAATTTGTTACAATTGTCAACCTTCTAATCATTGTAACAATGAAGAAAATGGTACGGCAAATACGAATCTGGAGACATTTCCGAATTAGCGCGCAGTAGGAGCCCCGAAAACCTGGCATAAATTATGTAGCACTGTTCTTTTTTTTTTGGTTAATTAATGTACAATTGAAGCGTGCGATAATTCGAATCTCAAAGCAAGAAGTAAAATGTTCAGGTTATAAAGGTTACGACTTATCGAAGTCTCCGAATAAGAGAGGTCCATTTACAAATTTTTATGCAAAATTTGTCTATGCTATATTTTTCTTAGCGGCGTTAACTGCTCTTCTCAGTTAAATTGTCCAAACCAACTTTCTAATCATCCGAAGACCGAAGCCTTAAGTAAATAAAATTATTTTTAATCATTTTTATAAATGGAATTACATGTGGAACTCTATTTCAAACATTTGATTTCCTCTCTCTCTCTCTCTCTCTCTCTCTCTCTCTCTCTCTCTCTCTCTATCTCTGTAATTAGTGAAGCTTCCATTTATACAATTTAAACGCAGTTTCATTAGGAAGTTTTGAATCAAATATAACTTTAAAATAAATTTTATGCTTTATTTTCATTTATACTAAATCTTCTTTCTCTTCCAAAAAGTTATTAGAATCGAACAAGTTGTAATCATTGTACCTGCGATGAAAATGATACTGCAAAGGGGTCAATGATACTGTTCCGAATCATTCCGTTTCTCTCGAGTCGCGCGGCATTTTATTTACAATAAAAAACATAAACTATAATACAACTCGATACAATTATATTTCTTTCAATTATTTATTATCTTATCTTTCAATTTGAAATGTTGCTCGTTCGACGGTCCGATCTCGACTCGACTTGATTCGGAGAAGTCGTCGTAACAATACATTTCCGAATTCTTCCCCGAAGGTGCAAACAATGGAATTACAGCCTCGGTGGGCAGCGTTGCGATATCCTTCGCGAGGCTCGCGATCGTCGCATCGATCGCTCGTCACCGTCCGTTCTCCGGTTCAAGGAAAAGAAGAAAAAGAATCGAACGTCCGACGGTTGGCTGGCACGGACGAGCGGACAAACCGAACGACTGACAGCGGTCAGTCGAGCAATTACTTTCCCCGTGGAAATCTAATTTCCGAGGGAAGTCGCGGCGCTGCGGGCACCGACGCGCGACGCTCGTCCGCGGCCGCGTTAAATTATTCCAGCGTTAATTTCGCCGCCCGGAGGCGGCTCGCGCGCCGTCGCGGCCGCCGAACACTCGTTAGCCGGCGAGAAATTCGAAAGCTCCGACTGATTACACCGAGGGCGAAAGTTTCCGGCGGCGAGCGTCCGCGTAGGCTCGCGCCTTCGCGGCGAGTGCTCGGCCATTAATTCGCAGCCCTGGGGGAAACGCGATCGCGTCGGTGCATCGGGGGTCCCGCCGATCGGCCAACTATTTTCCGCGTTGCATCGTCTCGCGCAGCGGCTCTCAGAGTAATTGCAGCGGCCGGTGAATGGGCCGGCGGTAAACGGTGCTCCGGCTGTGCCGGTGCACGATATGAAAATAAATGCCGGCTCGGGTCTGAATGGGCCGATCTAAGAACACACCGGCCCTCGTTCGTCCGCTAATGGAAAACGGAACCTCCGCGCCGGACGATTCTCCGAAAATGACGCTCTTGTCAGGGAATTTTCATTCGCCGCCGCTCCATTTTCTCCTTATCGATTATTCGCGGAATTTACGGCTCGGAATGAACGGCGGCGCGTCTTCGGTGCCGGCGATCGTTCGGAGCATTTGCTGGCGCTGCCGAGAGCTGTTGCTTCGCTCAAAACCAACGAACGGGCCGCGGCTTCTTATGCATTTGTAGCATACGCGCGTCGCAAGTACGCGCAGATTTGAAAAATTCAAGAGAACGTACTCATCGACGAGACGTCCAATTGTATTTTTATTTGATTTCAACGACGACGCAAATGTTTGTTCGAGCCTGAGTTTTATAAAGCGAGATATGAAAACGGGAATTTGCATGAAGGCCGGCGGTCTTACTAATTAGCTGACGGGAAAAATTCAGAACTGAATGTAATACATTATTTAATAATCATTCGTTATTAAAGGGCAAAGGCGTTCCACGATTTTGTATTTCGCGCGACGTACGTCGAATGAATTTTCTGAACATAATTAATTTCAAGTTGGAACGCTTTCTCTTTGACGACAGTTTGATCATACTTTTTAAGAGGTCACGTTATGGTTACCATACATTGTTTAATAACCATTCGTTATTAAAGATCAAAGGCGCTCCACGATTTTGTATTTCGCGTGATGAACGTCAAATGAATTTTCTGAATACGATTATTTCAAATTGTAACGCTTTCTCTTTGACGGCATTTTGATCATACTGTCTGAGAGGTTACGATGTATTTAATACGATAAATATTAGGTCTACCGGAAACATCTGTCCGTTTGAAAAATGAAAGGAAATGATACATTTTTCATAAATTTAGTAATATTTATATTGTACAATATAATTTCCGTCGTTACTTATGACCTCTTGCCAGCGTGATGGCAATTTGTGAGCAACATTTTTCAAAAATATATGTCTCAAATGAATATGTGCATATCTATCGAAATTTGCAATGACATTATCAGACAGAACTTTCCAGTAGACCTAATATCTTATTTGAGCTTACAATGAGAATCTTTATCATTGTTGTTCTGTTATTGTTATTTTCCTTCGTTACTGTTGTTATCGTTTTCTCGGTATTGTTATATCATCGATTGCTTTACGATCCTTCGATCTTTTCAATTTTAGTTCATTGTTAGACGCTTATTATTATTATTCAAACACGCCTTCAACCCACAAATCTAACTTCGTACGCTAGTGACACAGCTAGCTGTCGAAGACGCAATATGTCGTTCGAAATGAATTATTCAATCGGCAACTGGATCTATCGCACTAATGTTCTCGTATGCGATAGCGTTATCAAATTAATCTCGGAAACGTTCGAAGTTTCTGTAGCTTGGTAAACGTCGGATAATCCGAAAATTGCGAGACGCGATAGTCGCTCAAGATGCACAGCGTTCGATGCTTAGCTTCTACAAATATCCATATATACGCCGTTAGTCGCGACGTGTATCCACGCAGTATCGCAGTAATATCAATATCTTGGCCAAACCGAGGACCTAAGTAAACGGAGCAGTGCCTTCAAATATTGAGACCCCGTATTTCCCTATGAGCAAAGGATGGAACAATATATCCGCGATATTGTCTCTGGAGGATCAATAAATTCCTGCCTCAGAGCCCTGCGTAAACGGAGACAGCCGGATTTGTGCCGCTGACTTGTTCTACCGACTGTCCGACTCTAAATCGGCATATTCTACTTGCACAACATCTTAGTACGATGCATTTAGCGTCAATCTAGGTAGGATCTATCGAGCATTCGAAGAAAATCTTCGGCGAACAATGAAACGCAAATTTTCAGCAGACTTAACGCTGAACCTATCAAACACGAAAGTAACTCCTTGCAAAATAGCATGATAGAATTTATTTAAATTTTGTGCGATTTTTATTGGCAAATATCCCCGAATAAAGATATTTATTACATTATTTCCCACAGAAACATCCTTGTAATAACAATAATTATTAATCGAAGAACATAGAATACGTAATTTGACCGACACTGGTAGGTTCAGTGTTAAAAATTGACATAATTAACATAATTATACTCTTTATCCGGCGTAAATTAAACTCTTATGTAGCGTAATCGTTGAAAATCGTATTCGCGGACCTCTGGTAACTCGAACGTATACAATGCAAAATAAATGGAACTAACATTCCATCGCGGTAATACATTATAAAATAAATGAGAATGAATGTTCACATAATTATGCAAAAGTTATATAAAACGATACCGTAACAGAGAAGCTCGCCGGAACAACAACGTCGGAAAAATTGACTATTCACTCAATGGACAAAGGTAGCGTCTATTCCAAACAATTTGCAATACTCCCACGAGAGGCTGGAATTTAGTGGAGCTACTTTTCACGTCCGATCATAAATAACTCATTCTAGCTCAAGTTTCGCCGAGCATGCATTCGAACCAGTTGCTCAATCGTGCGCAGAACAATTCTACATCTATCGCGGATACGCACACCGGCGCTTAATCAACGTCCGATCCCTCGCAGGCTTATACCACTTGCCGCATGCCCGATCATATACAGAGTTTCTCTACTTAATCCACGTCGGCCCGATCGAAGGTTGGATCTACGCTCCTTGAATCGAGACCGTGCGAACCCGGTGCGCCGATACCGCGCCCGGCGATATGCAATTCCACTTCACCTTGCCCGTCTAATTTGCGCATTTCCCATCTACCGGCGGACTGCGCCCGTTGTTTTAGAGCCATCGGTACACAGAAAACCGAGCTCGATCGCGAGCCTCGCTTTTCTTTAACCATCCGACGACGGGCCATTCTCACGACCGTACCATCGACGCGATGTTCGTGAAAATTCCGAGCTTTATTCAGACATTCTTCGAAACGTGTTTTCACGATATTTCTTGCAAACTTATTGGTAGACCGCGGATTCTTATGGAAAATGAAACATGGCCGCATCTATTGCAAGATGCTGGAGCTACAGAAACCTTTATTTCGAAACGAGTTGCAAATGATACAATAATGTTTTCAAATTTTCTTGAATGTTTTTATAGTTTCCAAATTGTACTATTCATTTTTGTCACAAATGCATAGAGTTCGCGCTCTACTTACCAGCCTTTCCGTTGTTCCAAATGTAGCAGCGATTTATTTGGTTCAACCGTTTGGCTGCTGACGTATCTTTTCGGACATACGCCAAAACTGCGGCTCTAATTGCGCGTGTATGGGAAAAAATATCAAACACTTTTCATACAATAAACTCACTTGTATTGCTTTGCAACAACAAAAGTGAAAAAATAGCACTTATTTACATAAATTTCAAAACATCATCAGTCCACGATTCCGAGTCAGTTCACTCTAAATATTAGGCATTGTTTTCACCGTTATTTAACAGAAAAGAAGAAAGTAAATTTGAAATATGTAATATTATTATAACAATTAAAAATCATATGCTCCGCAAACGCAACGCGCTTCGCTGGACGCACAAATTCTAGTGATTTAGAGCAGCGTTATTGCGCTCTCCGCAGTCTTGGCAAAAAAAGAAGCAGGAGTGCTATCGCGCTCTTCGCATTTTTGGCACAACATAAGAAGAGCGCGATAGCGCTCCTCAGCAGTCGAACGGTTAATAATCGATAATTGAGGAATTAAGCGAACGATTTTGATACTCCGTCACGCGAAATTGCCACAGCCACCGTCTCGCAAGGATTAATTCGTTGCACCTTCCACATTAATTTATCGTTCGTATATAAACAGAAGATCCCCCGAGTTGTCCCTCCGGTTAGGGTTCACGGAGTTCGACGCCTGGAAATCCCCGTTAGACGGGTCGCGATGTATCGGCGAATAAAACGTCCAGCCGGGTTCCGCCTGACGTCGAGGAAATAAAGGTCGACGTAGCCGGGCCGAGTCGCCGGTGCATTCCGACGAATTTTCTGCCACTTTGCGTCCGGATTTTCCCGGCGATAAGCACGCTCGACGGAGACTCCTGGTCCGTAGAAACTGCACTGTCGCGCTGCAACGGCGAAGCGTGCGATGGCGAAGCGCTGCAACAGCGAAGCGTGTAACGGCGAAGCGCTGGAACGGCGAAGCGTGCGATGGCGAGGCGCTGCAACAGCGAAGCGTGTAACGGCGAAGCGTGCAGCAGCGAAGATGCGAGGTTAGGACCGTGGAAAGGTGCGAACTGCGGGACTATCGGCGGGCCGAACCTAAATCGACCGGTTCTATCGGTCGGGAAGCAGATTTCGATTCGGAATGATCGAGAACGGAGAGTCGAGGAGACGAGGAACGATTGGATTCACTTACCGAATGGCCCGTATCACTCTTCTATTTTGGATTGATTTTCTTTCGGGCAGAGAGCTCCCGCGATCCCTCGGAACGTTCTCCGCGATTACGACATCGGACTTGCTTCGCTATCATATTTATTTTACGGCGTTCTCGAAAAATATATTCGACCGGGTCAGCTACGAATAAAGAGGATATTTTCAAAGTAGAGCGAGACCTCTCTGTGGTCGGACACGAGTTATAGTAGAATCGTGGAGAGTGAATTAATTCGGGGTTGGACATTATTCGGAGGAAATCGTGTGTGGAGTGAAAGTAAATGATAAATCATTGATCAATTATTCGGTTATATTTATTATTCGAGCGATTCCACGTTATTCCACTTATTTGTTCCATTTATTTCTCGTTTATTCAGTATTTGTTTGGTGTAACCTTATTCGATGTACACGTTGTCCTTTCAATCGACGAATAAATTACATATATTTCTTGTTCGTGAATGGCGAACAACTTCATCAACGTTATTCGCGCATAGCAAATGATTAAACTCATTCGCGAATGACAAATAGTTAAACTTAATAACATTTACCCAACACTGGTTTAATTGCAGAATAATACTACAGGATGTCCCAAAAATGTCTCGCAATCCGGAAATGGCGGGTTCCTCGGATCATTTGAAGCAACTTCTTGCTTTACAAGAATTTTCTCCGAGGCACCGTTAACGAGTTATTAACGAAAAACAGTGACCAATGAGAATCGAGTACGGCTGACGCGAGACGGTCCAGTCAACCAGCGCACGAAGCCCAGTTCCGCTCATTGGCTCGGTCGCCTCGCACCAGTTGAGCTGGGATTCGACCGCCTCGACCGCTGGCGCCGTTGGCTCGGCCGCCTCCCGCCGTCTGGGCTAGGATTCGACCGCCTCGACCGCTGGCGCCGTTGGCTCGGCCGCCTCCCGCCATCTGAGCTGGGGCTCGACCGCTGGCGCCGTTGGCTCGACCACCTCGCGTCAGCCGAGCTCGCCTCTCATTGGTCACTGTTTTTCGTTAATAACTCGTTAACGGTGCCTCGGAGAAAATTTTTGCGAAGGAAGAAGTTGCTTCAAATGACCCGCGGAACCCGCCACTTTCGGATTGCGAGACATGCTATTAAATAAGTAGAATCATCCGTGCACGGTCAGGCGCAAGAGGTAAATTTCAGAAAAATGTCTGACTGTTTAAAAAATGCTAATCTTAGATCTATCTCAAAATGAAAACATTCCTTGGAAATCTCGTTCCAGTATTTTTAACAATCAGCCGGTTACATTTTTTAGTAGAATACTACTGACGTCATAGTCAGACACAATTCGAATATTCTCTGTCGAGAGAAGAATTACCAAATGAAGGAGCGAAGCCGGAAAGTAGTCCGGGTGATAGTTAATCGGGATACAAATTAAACGCGGATTAACCGACCTCCTTCCCGCAGTCACATTTTGCAATTGTAATTGCTGGACGATTCAAGGGCAGCGTCGCGGAAAAGTTCCGAAGTTCCAGCCGGTGGATGGTCTCTTCAGACGACGGGGTTTAAACTGTGCAATTTGCACAGCCGGTTACAGGGTCGTGCAATCCCAGCAACCACGATGGCCAGGCGCATTATTACGAACGTCGGAAAGCAAGAATACGCGGTGTTTGCCTGAAATCTCTGTCAACTCGCAGCGGCGCGTCGTCTCGACGAGATGCCGCGGCATAGCGGGCTGTTTATACGGTGCATTTGCGATGCACTTTTCTCCACGTGACTCTTGCCTCTAATTAAATACTAATGCCCTGGGAGTAGGGGATATCCCGGCGTGCCTCTCTGTGACAGTGCTGTCATAGATAGATCAAATACCGAATATTCTGCTGGTATTACAGAAAGCTCATTAACGATCCTTTGATGGCGTTGCGCGGTATTGTATTTGCTACGATATCATAGTCCGTATATAAAGCTAAACAGATTTTTCACCGATGCTGACCGCGCTGTTCGGATGCTTGACGTGTTTGTACAAAATCAGAATTGACGCGAGTACGGTGAATAGAAATTCAACCGTTTGCACTCGAGCGGTGATTCCGAGGCAACCACTAAAAAATTGTTATTTCACGTTCCAATATAATTTTTACATTATCGATTATTGCGACATTATGATCGACCGATCAAAATTATTCATAGAGAAACAATTTATTTCTATACAATTTCTGATTCTTACAATCGTCTTTTAGAATTTTTATCACGTATAAAGATATGCGCTTCGGTAGAATTAAAAATAGGACACATTTTCCAATTTTTTAAACCTTTCTTCTATTTTAAACTGCTTCCACCCAATTTTATCATAAATGCATAAAATCTTCGGTCCATTAATCATTTGCTAGAATAATGAAAATAAGACACTCGCATTTTTGAATTCATTTAAACACTCTTCTATTTTAAACTGCAATCGCCCAATTTTATGCACAGATGCATAAAATTCGGTAAAATTAAACATAAAACACATTTTCAAATTCTTTTAAAGACTCTTCTATTTTAAACTGCAATCGCCCAATTTTATGCACAGATGCATAAAATTCGGTAAAATTAAACATAAGACACATTTTCGAATTCTTTTAAAGACTCTTCTATTTTAAACTGCAATCGCCCAATTTTATCATAAATGCATAAAACCCGCGGACTATTCATAGCATAATTAGCAAAACGGTGGAAGTTCATCCCCAGATTATAAAAGAACTAATTGATACGAACGATAGAAATTAAATGAAATAATGAACGTAATAAAAATCAAATAATGTGGATTTACATCCGCAGATAATGAACGAGTTAAAAGGACGCTCGACGCTCTCGACGCTCGCTATAAATCGCAAATAAGATGGGGATACCATTGAATTCCATGTCTGACAATCTTCTATCAATGTTCACCATGCAAGCACGAAGTTCTCGGTCTCGGAGGTCGTAACTGCGGGGACGTTTTAGACGAGGTCTCGATCAAAGAGCGAATTACAGTCGGCGAGCGCGATAAAGTTTTGAAAACGTTTAAGGGGTCGGGATTGCAGGTGTGGGGGGATTTAAAGGAAATCGATAAGAATTTCTGGGAAGAGTAGAGGGAGAAGCTCCGACGTTCGATCTTCCCTGGTCGCCCAGGGCCTCGACCCTGAATTTTCTCGGCGTCGAACGGGGTTGCTGAAACCTCGGCGCACCTGACCGTCAAGTGCAAAACCGCAATACCGCAGCCGGCAAGTGCATGATCCCTCGGTTACCGTGCAAAAGACGATCCGCGCAAGAAACAGGGCCGCCTGGGTAGTTAATCTCAAGTGCACCGGCACATCCGGCGTTGTCCGAGGCGGACTCTCGTCGATCAATAATCTCGCACGAATCATTTCGCCGGCCGCTCCGATCAGATACGTAACGATACGAAGGAAACGAAGTAACTATAATTTCGCGTAACTTCTTTAAAACCCCAGTTAATTTGGTCAAAATAAAATACAATTTATTACCATCGAGAAGTTCGTTACAACAATGCTCTCTTGTCCCAATTCCGCTATATTTACAGATTGTCCCGAAAATGTCTCGAAATACGGAAATGAGGGGTTCCTGAGGTCATTTGAAGAAACTTTTTCCTCAGCGAAAATGCAATCCGCGGCCTCGTTTACGAATTATTAACGAGAAACGGTGACCAATGAGAGGCGAGAACAGCTGGCGCGAGGCGGTCGAGCCAATGAGCGGAACTGGGCTTCGTGCTGCCGTTGGCTGGGCCGCCTCGCGCCAGCCGAGCTCGCCTCTTATCGGTCAATGTTTTTCGCCAATAACTCGTAAACGAAGCCGCGGATTGCATATTCGCTGAGGAAAAAGTTACTTCAAATGACCTCAGAAACCCCCGATTTCCGGGTTGCAGGACATTTTTGGGATGCCCTGTATATCTTCGCAAGGTTCGCAAAGTGGGAAGGTTTTTTTTTCATTTATTTATTAGAAATCAGCAATCAGAATACAAATTCAATGGGCCGATGTGATCGCTGGGGACTTGATGTATAGTCCGTTAATAACATGGTGAGGGCTTTCCCAATGAAAAGTCCTCCTGAACCTGATTTAAGGTCGATTGGCCATCTTCTTTTTAATCTCCTGCTGTATTGTTGTTGTATGAGTGTCA
Organism: Megalopta genalis; assembly: GCF_051020955.1. NCBI lineage: Eukaryota > Metazoa > Arthropoda > Insecta > Hymenoptera > Halictidae > Megalopta > Megalopta genalis. The sequence continues at coordinate 17,680,993 of NC_135019.1, read as the reverse complement.
TAATTAGTGGATTTGTGTGTTCGCTTAATTTAGTGAAGTGCTTCCTACTTCTTTCGTGGATGGTGTCAATGACGAAGGGAATACCAAGATCGTTATGAATTGTTTCATTGGTAACGTACCAAGGGGCGTTAATAATTGTGCGAAGTGCCTTGGATTGTGTTCTTTGGATGATGGCTATGTTGGTTTTGCTGGCACTTCCCCAGAGTTCTAGTCCATAGGTCCATATCGGTATGATAATAGCTTTGTAAAGTAAAATTTTGTTTTCTAGTGAAAGTTTTGATTTGTATCCAAGAAGCCAGTGCATGTTTTTGAGTTTGAGGTTTACTTGTTTTCTTATATTTGTAATGTGCTTTTTCCAGGTTAATTTGTTGTCTAGGTGAAGGCCCAAGTATCGCACCGTTGTAGCTTCGGGAATAGGAATTTTGTTGAATAATATGGGGGGGGGGGCAAAGACCCTTTTTGAGAGTGAAGGTTATACGACTGGATTTGGCTTCATTGATTTTAATTTTCCATTTGGAGGTCCAGTCTTGTATAATGTTTAGATGACTTTGTAGATAGGTCGATGCGATGACGGGGAAGGTTAACGCTAGATTTACGGAGGACAAAAAACAGCCGTTTCATATTAGTTTATAAAAGTAACAATAAGATGTTTATTCTGATTTTTCAATTGAATAAATCACTCGTAGATGTATCTTTACGATATGAATTATCGTAAATTGAATAATTAGCGACCCGTCATTTTGACGGGTTCCGTAAATCTAGTGTTAATGGCCACCGCGATAAGACGATGACCTATATTTCGGGTGACTGGCTTGTCAGGAATTATTATGTCTGATGCTAGTGTCAATGCACTGGTTATGTTTACTTTACGGGAACGGAAGCGAGCGAGATCGTCGACAAGCAAGGTAAGAGAGACAAGAGAACGACAACAGAGGTGAGACGTTCTTGCGATGTACGTTTGAAGGTACTGTGTCGAAACGTTGTGCGATTATGGTTTTTGGTTTGCTATTCTTGCACTTCTCTGTGTGCGATCCCCTGCCGCTACAGATATATACAGTAATGTTTCTCTAATTGACGCTCAGATTGTCCACAAAAATGGACAATTTGGGAAGAGGAGGTACGATTAATTTGAGTCTTGCCCTTCGTTTTTATAATTACCGATTCTCAACAATTATAAAAATGAGGCGCAAGGTTCGAATAATCGTATCTCCTCTTTCCAAATTGTCCATTTTTGTGCACAACCTGAGCGTCAGTTAGGGAGACATCCCCCTGTACATCCCCCTTCGAAAGTATTGTGACACCTGCTCGTTGTAACGTAATTATTACATTGAATTGTAATATTTTATTCAGCTTAGGTAATGTCTCTAAATCTGGAATATGGCATCGTATTGTCGAAAGTATATATTAAGTTATTATTAGTGTTTGCCACTTATGCAATTAGTTCATCCATTTATTGCATTTTGTTCGTTGAAAGCGTAGCCAGAGTTCATTTCGTACTCTTCGCTCGGCACGCCACGCATCGATTCCCGATATGTGGAACATCCTACAAAATGCATGGAATCAAAGAGAATCAGGGATAATAGAAAAGCTAATAAAACGGATGCCGAAATTAATCCACGAAGTAATTAAAAAATGCGGTGGATATATGGATGAGAAGAAAATTTATTTTTCTTTTATAAAACTGACGTTATTTTTGCTACAGCGTAAAAAATATATATATACGTAATTGTTACAGTTCACTATAATTAACACTGAAATAAATTTAAAAAAAATATATAACAATTTCCTATCGAGTTCCTATGATATTTATTTAATTTTCTATATGTATCCTAATAATTTTGGAGAGGGTGAACCTTTCATTTACGATGACACACGAAGCGTGGAAATAAATTCCGAATATAATTTCAAGTTTGAACGTGTATAAGAGCACTTCGAAGTCATGTTCTCGAATGCTTTTTAACGTCAGCTGCAGTGTGCAAGGGATAGATATTTGCAGCGAGGAATCAATGGTCCGCCGATTTTTATGAAATACACAAAGTTTCCACGTCAATCGCAAATATAAAATAACGTGGAGAAATATTAATAAACCGAAACAAAAAGTGCAAACAACCTCGTTTTCTTAAATTAATCTTGAAAAACTCTCGTTACTATTGTTTCCGGTCAAATAGTTATTATCAGGGGTAGTGTATTATTTTAACAAACTGCAAACAGTAACTCTATATTCCCAAATTTTAAATAGTAAATGCAATTTTTGAACGTCGATGCTTCATTAAAATAATGATGAGAATTCAGTGGAGTCGAATATTCATTTTAAAATGTGAACACGCGCGGCATGGACGAAACAAGTATATTCTCTACTCAATTGTATTATTTCCCAATAACACGCGAAATATTTTGTACACCATCGCAACCGTAGCAGATATTTAATATAGGCAACTTTGGACCACCCTGTATATATTGCGTTTCCCATCGTCCGATGTATTATTTATGAAATTTATTCGAGCAATCGAGAGGCCCGCAGAAACAATCCTGACCGAAAAATGCCATCGAATTTCGTCGCCAGCCGATGGAATATTTATAATCAACTTTAATACTTTTGTTGGCGTCGTGTTCGCGGCTTTTCGAAAACCGTGGCCCGTTCAATTGCGGAAACGAACGCTTTAATTATTTAAATCGGCTGGCTTTAACCGTCCGCGTACGACTTGATTGATCCACCGAAATCCTTGTTATGCGAATATACTGAAACGTTTGAATGGCCACGCGCCGCGCCGCTAATTCACGTTAAGTTAATGCGTATAATTGATCAGTTATCGGGAAACATCGTTTTATTTACTTGTTTTCGGCCGGTCTCGATAAATGCGCCGTTGCGATCGAACTGCGATCGATTATGCCGAAACTTGGAGTTCCAAGACGGGATTTAGGAAACTAACAAATCAGACGAACTTTTCTGGAACTTCTGGAATTTTTCTGGAACTTCTGGAACTTTTCTGGAAATTCTGGATCTTTTTTGGAAATTCTGGAACTTCTGGCCAAATCCATGCGAAATGCAAGATTTAGCTTCAAATCCATGCAGAATGCACGATTCAGCTTCAAATCCATGCGAAACACACGAATTTGCTTCAAATCCATGCCAAGTACTCGATTTAGCTTCAAATCCACGCGAATGTAAGATTTAGTTTGAAGTCTGGAACATCTGGACCTTTTTTTGGAAATTCTGGAATTTCTGCAACTTCTGGAACTTCTGGAACTTTTCTGGAACTTCCTGGAACTCTCTTTTTTAACGTGGAGGAAATCTGCTTTTCAGACTCCCCCGTCCGCCTGAGGGTGCAAGGCAGGGGTAGTGTGGGTTTTGACCCGCTAAAACCTCCCCGGCGTCCTTAGGACGCGGTGCCACAAGTGGCGATTCGAGAGAGCAACGGGAACTCTGAGTAAACTACCGCGGCTACCCCCACCCGACCGGCCATCTAGGCATTGATGCCCAGCCGCGTTCCGGGGAGAAGTTCAATTCCCCCTCCCCGTAACTAGTGTATATAAGCAGTGCGGGGAGGCCGCGCCTCGAACCGGCCTCATTGGTACCTGTTTTTCATTAACCCTTTGGCTACGGCAGACTTTGGCACGCACCGGCCGTGCGGTACGGTACGAATTTACTCGCGACGTCCACTGGGTACGGCGAAGTTTTTCGTTAGACACGCATTTCTGAGGAAGTATATCAAAATATTCAAAATACTGAATTCTATTACATCAAACCAATATTACTTGAAGTGAACATTAATTTCAAGCTTTTTTTACAATATTTAATAATCAAATTTAGTAATATAATAACGTGCGATACATTTCAAAACATGGATGAACACATAATCCTACATTACATTTGTTGCATTCGTGATGTGTAACCTTTCTCTTATCATTTTTTACACACACTACACATTTACGCCTTGTAAACGCACTTTTCCGAATTGCTGTATTGCTTTCATATGGAGACGGAAAATGCTTTTGAGTCAAACGAAAAGGTTCGTTGTTAGTATCTCTTTACCTTTTAATTTAGATCCATTAGTTTCATCTAAGCTGTATCTTCTTAATATTTGTTTTATTAAATTTAAATGAAATGTACGAAATGTTAAATTTCTTCCAGATACATAGTTATATAATATAAATGTGTTATATACCGCTAAATCGAATAAATGAAAAATTAGGACGCCAATAGGCGCCTACAGTACCGGGGAGCCGACATGTTTCGGACGCCAATAGGCGCCTACAGTACCGAGAAGCCAACATGTTTCGGACGCCAATAGGCGCCAACAGTAGTCAAAGGGTTAATAACTCGTAAACAAGGCCATGGATCGCGTTTTCGCTAAGGAAGATGTTACTTCAAATGACCTCAGGAATCCCTCATTTCTCGGAGATACCATAATTTTGGGACATCCTGTACAATACATGTATAATATTAGGTTTATTTGAAAGAGGGCGCACACTGATCCGATTCTAACAGATCTGAAATAAAAAAGAAAATACGCACACTCATCGAATGTCACATGATTTCACACGTGACATGACATCAATACGTTTCTACCAATATCGACTCAATTTCATACGTATTATTATTTATGGAAAGGATTCCTTTTTATGAAAAGGATTCATTACGCTTAACATCATCGACAAAAAAACAACTTAATATCACACTTAACATCATCGAAAAAATCGACAAATTTTGATTTAAGGAAAAAAATAATAGGCCCTTTCTTGATCCGACGGTCGAACATCGTCGGGGTCTAAATCAAGAATCAGTGGTCTGCCAATCGCGTTGCCGCCTCGAAATCCTAAATAACCTTGACACGACGCTGCTCTATTTTCGCCAGACAGACGATCCCTGTGAAACCGCCGATATAAATCTAGACAGAATTAACTTGCACAGTACGCAAATTCAGCTTCGTATAATTTCCCACGGCGACCAATAAAAGTGTACGTCCGACGGCAGATTGTTGCAACGCCGTTGAAGGAGTACACGCACGACCGCTTGCCATCGAAGCCTCGGGCATTCTTACGGAACGGAGACAGTGGTGGTGTCGTTAATTAGCGGCGGTGGTTTAGTGGACGCGGCGCGGCGCGGCCACTAAATCGAAAGATATTCGACCGCGTAGCGACGGGAGCTCGACGACGGAAGACGCTACGACGACGGGGGCAATTTTATAATCGGCACTTAATGAGGGCCGCGGGGCTCGTTAGGAGCCCGGGAAGCAGTTAATTGATAGAGGAGCGCGGCGAGCTTTACGATTCGTCGGCGCGGTTTATCTGGCCGCCGCGCCGTTTCGTGGCAACCAACGGCCGCTGTTTTTTCATTAACCCCGCCACGCCGGCTCGTAGCGCCGAATTTTACGGCGGGTCGTAAGACCAGCGGTAAATTTTCTTCTTGCCGGCTCCTCGAAGCGGGTCGCGGGTATCGCGTCGTCGGTTACGACCCGGGGATTCCCCTGCATCGAGGATACCCGTCTCTCTTGCTCGCTCTCTCTCTCTTCCTCTCTCTCTCTTCCTCTCTCTCTCTTCCTCTCTCTCGCTTCCTCTCTCTCTCTTCCTCTCTCTCGCTTCCTCTCTCTCTCTTCCTCTCTCTCTCTTCCTCTCTCTCGCTTCCTCTCTCTCTCTTCCTCTCTCTCGCTTCCTCTCTCTCTCTTCCTCTCTCTCTCTTCCTCTCTCTCGCTTTCTCTCTCTCTCTTCCTCTCTCTCGCTTCCTCTCTCTCTTCCTCTCTCTCTTCCTCTCTCTCTTCCTCTCTCTCGCTTCCTCTCTATCTCTTCCTCTCTCTCTCTCTCTTCCTCTCTCTCGCTTCCTCTCTCTCTCTTCCTCTCTCTCGCTTCCTCTCTCTCTCTTCCTCTCTCTCTCTTCCTCTCTCTCGCTTCCTCTCTCTCTCTCTCTATTTATCTCTTACTCACTCACTCTTCGCCCCTGGCTTTAACGTTGCGCAACCTTATTTTCGCGGACCCCGACAAGTAATCCCCGAAACGGAAAGAATTGTTAGCGGTCTGATCGCCGAGACAGTTACGTTCCGAAGCGACCCCGGGGGCTGAAACAGTAATACCGCGGCACTGTCTGCTTATAAGCATCTCCTCGGTTTCGCTTTATCAAAATATGTGCAGCTGTTCCGGCGCGAGAGCTTCCCGTCTAACGAAGACACCGATGCCGCGGACAATCGTCGTTTCTCGTTTTATACGAATTCGTGAAAGGACTGGATGGTTCATAGGGCAAGGCATATAGCGTATTTATTTTCATTTGAACACTTTCTGGTACACACACACACTCTTTCTAAGTACTGCATCTTCGCTTTTTGCAACGACCCTTTAACCCTTTCGCTACGGCGGTTCAGTCCGCCGTAGCGCCCCTCCTGAACGGAACCACCCGCCGAAATTGTGCACATTGCGCGTGGATAGTGTATTTGGGAAGAAAAGGGATTTTTCTTTAAAACAATATAGTTATAATTTCTGCATAAGGTATAAAGTTATTTAATAGGTAAAAAAAGTTTCATTAACAATGGAAAATGTGAAGAAATAATATATAATATACAGTAATAAAATAAAACATAATATTCATAATACAAAACATAATACATAATAATTAGTCCTAAAGTTAGTACTTTCGATTTTCTATCCCTTTATGACATGTAACACAATAATAATGGGAAATGCAGGTAGAACAAATATAACTTGAATAGTGTGTCGTTTATTTCGGACTGTCGTTTGTTTGTTTCGTCAAAAGATTCACGCAATAGTAACAAGAGGCGATTTTACCAGCATGACGGATACATCCGTCGTTCGGAGCGAAAGGGTTAAGCTTGTTTCGTTTGTCGCTACAGATTTGTTATTCGGTGAACGCTTCCGTCCGAAGTTTCTAAAAATTAATTCAAACATTGATTCTGTAGAAATCATTCGATAGAATTGAAACCTATAACGCGGTCGTTTCAATACACTCTATACTTTCGATAAAATAGTGACAATTACGGATATTTATTTTAAAGAAGATTTTTAGAAACTTCGATCGGAAGCGTTTACCATCGAATTAATTCGATAGAATTAAAAACCAACACAGTCGTTTCAGTACACTCTATACTTTCAGTAAAATAGTGACAAATTACGGGTATTTATTTTAAAAAAGATTTTTAGAAACTTCGTTCGGACGCGTTTACCGAATAACAAATCTGTCGCGCAAAGAGAAAAATGTGACATTTAACCCTTTCGCTACTACGGACCACTATAGTGGCTTTCCATATGATGCCACTGAGGTACTACGGACCACTATAGTGGCTTTCCATTTGGTGCCACTGAGGTACTACGGACCACTATAGTGGCTTTCCATTTGGTGCCACTGAGGTACTACGGACCACTATAGTGGCTTTCCATTTGGTGGCACTGAGGTACTACGGACCACTATAGTGGCTTTCCATAAGATGCATTATATTGCATAATGTTATTTCCTCTCATACTGTAAATTAAAGAGCGCATGCTAAGACGTTATAAAATACCCTGGAATACCCTTTATTTATAAATACCCTTTGGAGAAAAATTTTTTCGTTCGAAAAATTCATTCAATTCAAACAGCTTAGGTTCTCCGCCGACCGCCACGGAGTACCGACTTCCGCTGACGATCGCCGTCGCGTAGCGTGCAGTGATGTCGCAGCGCTCTGTTCAGCAGAAGTACCGCGACGGAGAATCCGCCCGTAGCGAAAGGGTTAAATTGATCAGATTTGTTGGTATTCATAGCGACGAATGAAATAAGCTTAAAGGATCGTTGCATGTTAGTAATAACTATCATTTACTGATCTACTTAACTTGACCGGGTTAGCTGTTTTCGACGAGTACACACGTGATAACGGAATATGTTGCGATTTCTTCACGACGAGTATACTCATCGGAAACAGCTAACTGTTTTGCAAACGGTAACAGTCGAATAAATAAGATAAATGTCAGTAATAAAATAAAGGGAAAAAACAGTTGTTTCGTTCCAACTACAGTCTATATCATAAGAGCATGGCATGCACTGTTTTAACCCTTTGCGGACGAGAGGTGGCGCAAATGATTTTTCCGTGGACTGGAAATTTGTTTAATCAATTCGTACATTCTCTACAAACATGTAAAAAGGCGGAGGAACGAACAGCCAGTTACACATTTGAACTTCCCCCAAATTTTGATCAACAAGTTGCGAGGAGATTTTCGTCAACCACGAGATAGGTCTTCGAGTTCGATGGCCAACTGTGACGAAATTCGTCGAAACAGGAAACTGCATGTAATTGTTACTGGCACAAAGAAAGATTGCAAAGTTTGTTCCAGTCGAAACAAACCAGAGGGAAGACATGAGACGACCTATTTCTGTGATTCATGTCCACATAAACCAAGAATGCATCTTGGTCAATGTTTTATAAACTATCACACCGAACGAAACTACAAATCACAATTTTTGTAAAATTATATTCATAAAAGTGTGAATATAGATAAACTAACGAAATATAACGTTTTTGTAAGATAATTTATATGTAAGATCATTTTATTATACTACATATGTAGTATCGTAATTTATTAGGTATGTTTAGGACGAGGAGGAGTGTTAGGCTTATAAGACCGTAGTTCTAAGACTTTGTGTTTAGGGTAGGTAATAAAAGAGAAACGTTGGCGAAGGCCGGGTCAGATGGGAAAACCCTTGGCGACGGAGACCCGGCGGATGCGATCGCCACGTTTTGAGAAAAGGGCAGACAGAGCGTGTTCGAGAGTCGTTGAGTGAGGAACGTTACGAGTCGTAGAGTTGAGCGAGTAGTTATAATCTCAGTTGTAGGTACGGTACGCGATATTCTCTGTCTTCATCAGGCTCAGTCCTTTCCTAGTCTCTACAGATTCAATATTGTTTCAATACTGAACAAAATTTCTACACATAGGACATTCGACATATTTGCAAAAATCGCCTCGTCCTGCTACCTGACTCTGCCGAAAAGGTCGTCGTCCGCTAAGGGTTAACCCTTTCGCTACTACGGGCCACTATAGTGGCCCTCCATAAGATGTCACTGAGGTACTACGGGCCACTATAGTGGCCTTTCGTATGATGCCACTGAGGTACTACGGGCCACTATAGTGGCCTTTCGTAAGATGCCACTGAGGTACTACGGGCCACTATAGTGGCCTTTCGTATGATGCCACTGAGGTACTACGGGCCACTATAGTGGCCTTTCGTAAGATGCCACTGAGGTACTACGGGCCACTATAGTGGCCTTTCGTATGATGCCACTGAGGTACTACGGGCCACTATAGTGGCCTTTCATAAGATGCCACTGAGGTACTATGGGCCACTATAGTGGCCTTCCATAAGATGCATTATATTGCATAATGTTTTATTTCCTCTCATACTGTAAATTAAAGAGCGCATGCTAAGACGTTATAAATACCCTGGAATACCCTTTATTTATAAATACCCTTTGGAGAGAAATTTTTTCGTACGAAAACATTCAAGCAGCTTGGGTTCTCCGCCGCGGTACTCCCGCTGACGATCGGCGTCGCGTAGCGTGCAGTGATGTCGCGGCGCTCCGTTCAGCGGAAGTACCGCGGTGGAGAACCCGCCCGTAGCGAAAGGGTTAAAGAGATTGCAACAGCTAACTGGTTAATTGTTACTTTTAAATCGACGTTGTTGTAACAATTGACGAGAAACGTCCGAGCTGCAAGTCCGCGAGTTCCGGGGGCACTCCCGAGTCGGTAAAACGTCAGCAGAGGGTGCGGCATGGATCGGCCTGTTAATCAGGATTTGCCAGTGGGTCGAGCAGTGATCTCGCGTCAACCAGGATCCGTCTGACCACATGCTGACCCGTGCCACTGGCCGAACGGCTGGACGACGCAGCATGATTCTACTTGCGGGATGTCTGAGCTGATAATAATCTCGTTAGCCGTGGACGTCCTAGCTCCACTAATGACGCGTTTAATCAGAAGTGGCCCTATTCTCCTCGCGAAGAGCCGGACCAAAGCGGATCCATTCTACTTACGTAGCGACGCCACGCCAGTCCTCGGCTAGCTTGCTAATAATCTGATTTGCGCTTCCGGTTACGAAACCTCTTGTTCGGAAATGACAATGGCGTTAGCATTCAGAGGCCAGCCTGCTTGTTCCGCCGGCACGCCGGCGCACGCCGGCCAATTGCGAAAGAGGCGCTGAATTGCTTGCGGTTCAGTTTATTACTTTCCGTAATTAGAAACGCTGGCGTTTTTCAGTGCGCCGCGGGAAAACTGGTTGCAACGTTATCTAACAACGCATGCTTTAGATTGCGCGCGGCAGCGATCGCAAAAAATTGCTGCTCTATAAAATCTTGTTATTCCACCCCGGGATTGCGTAAAATTATCGCTACCCTGGAAAAAAACGCGTTGAACAATGTCGAATGCCCGACGAAAATCCATGTTTTTAACGGAAAATATATTTATAACTAGACTGCGGATTCTGTGCATTTGTAACAAAAGTTCGTAGCAATGAATAGTAAATTAATAGCAAATTAATAGTAAATTAATAGCAAATTAATAGTAAATTAATAGCAAATTAATAGTAAATTAATAGAAAATTAATAGTACATTAATAGAAAATTAATAGTACATTAATAGAAAATTAATAGTAAATTAATAAATAGAAATAAATTAATAGCAAATTAATAGTAAATTAATAGAAAATTAATAGTACATTAATAGAAAATTAATAGTAAATTAATAAATAGAAATAAATGAATAGCAAATTAATACTAAAGCTAAAGTTCTAGAATCTTGATTTTACATTAAAATCCACAATCCATTTATAACACACTTTTCGTTTGTTTATGCGAACGAAACGTTCGTCGCGGTTTTAATTGAGAATAACTGAACAAATAATTAAGAGAATAATGAAATGAATTAATGATTAGAAATTAAATTAAGTTATTAGACGAAGCTTTACGTCATCGACTATTGATTACGTTCGGACTATGTTCAGTTTCACCGAACGTGTCGCACGCCAGTAGCATCTGCAGTTTCCATCGTATGCGCTTCGAACGCATCAAGAGGCGCGCGGCGTATTTTCACGTTCGAGGACCCAGTTCGGTCCTAATTATCGCGTCCAAAGTCGGCCCGCCATCTTGCCCGGATCCGGCCGCACAATAAACAGAGAATTTAGACCACGACGGACCGTAATGAGGCGAATTCTGATCTTGGCCCGTAGTAATTAGAGGAAAATTGCCGCGGCAGGCTCGCGATTCCGGCACGTCCGCGCGTACCCGCACGCAATTCCGTCGAATTGCACGCCGGAATTAAGTACGCCGAGCAAACTGAATTATCCGCGGGGCCAACAATAATGTCGGATGATCCTCGACCGGTCCATGCCCGCGCGGACGAATATCCAACGGCTGAGCGGCGCCGTTAGGCCACTTACAGGTCGTTACTATAACTGCTGGTTCGTCGGCCGTGCGCCCGATTAATTTCCGATAATCGACCTTGGCTTCGGTTCTCCTACGGTCGTTAATGATGCAGAGACTTTTAATCTGTCCCGAGATCGAGAATAAGCTTTCTCACCGAATCAAAAATATTACACCGACGGAAATTATGTGTAAATTATCGCGCCACCCTTTGGTCATCGTGCTCGTACGATAATTTGACTTATATTTAAATATATATTTCAATGAAATTTGACCCGTAATTTGTTGGATTTATAATCATTTAAATCGAATAACAATAAACTGTAAATATTTAACCGATAGAAAATGAAATGTTCCAACACTTGGCACACCTTGAAATTACCGAAATCGATCATTCATTCAATTGTCTTTTTCCTTTGTCATTTCACGCTACATTTTATTGAAACGTTCTTTCACGCGACACTCGCTGATTAAATTAATATTCGTAATTGAATAAAGACATCAACTTCGTGATACCTATAAAATGCGTAATATCTATAAAAGCCTAATTTCTTCAATTTCTGATACGAAGTTCGATGTGTTTTTTCCTCGATCTTGTCAAGAAATACATTGCGAGAAAGGATGAAAAGAAATACCAAAATAAATTATTGCTTTCCACAAAACGAAAGAATAAACTACCGTATTCGTAAAACTCGTCTAAATTACAGAAAAACGTCTGAAAAAGAAACGTGGCTGCGATTTTTTTTCTCGAAACTACGGTACTTCAAAGTGACCCTGCATTTCGCGAAACTCGTCAATTTTCAATGTGACATACATGGCCACACATTTGTACGATTCAAGTGGCGAGGGTGCTTCGAACGTAAGATCGACGAACTTTATCTTGAAGCGGAGGTTTCAAGCTTTAATTTCAGATAAACAGTCGTCGTCCTACGATGATTTTTCGCGGAGTTATCGTCGGTCAAAGTTGGTCAATCTCTATGCATTGTCTGTGCAATAATTTCGTGCGTCGATCTATGTTTCGCAATTGCAGCGAAACATTCACGCAAAGTAATCAGACAGTCGATAATCATAATCGAAAGAAGCTTCATCAAATGCGAAAAATTCGACAGAATTCGAGCATTCGTTCGAAGCTAATAAGTCGAACTTCCGTTCATTAAGACGTATCAGTTTCCCGCTCGGGGATAATCACCGCGAACAATTGTAAACCTGTAGTTGCTAACGACAATTAAACGTAACCCCATTGCTTTGTACCGGTGCGGAAAATGCCTTGACCGGATGGCCTCTTTTCTCCTCCTGGTCTCCCCCACCCGCTAGCCTGTTCCCTCTCTTTCCCTCCCTTGGTCCTCTTTGTTCTTTTTTACCCCTAGCGTCGTCTCCCTTTGCACCTCTCTCTCTCTCTCTCTCTCTCTCTCTCCGTGGTCCGCCCACGCGTGTCGACCGACTGGGACGTCTGAATTATCGCAATTGGCATTTTTCCATGGCTCTCGTGCACGTTTCCTTTGCACAGTATAAATTATCGGGTGGGAGGGAGGGAGGGGAGGACGGATAAATCTCGCGGCACGGTCCACCGGTCAATCCGCAATCCGAGAGTCGCCGGATCGATTCGTCCTTTGTATGTTTTTCACGTGGCATACGCGCCATGTGCAAGCCGTATGCACGCCGTATGCAGGCTGTATGCACGCCGAAAGTAGGCCACGATGCGCCGATGATGCGCGCCGACATTATCGTCCGTATGAATTCGCTCATTCGTTGTTTCTTTCGATTCCCTTTCCGCGAGTCCTCGGCCGGCCGGATAATTCACGAATACACGCGATGTCTGCGAGAGGAAGAGTTTCCACGCTGTGTTTCCGATTTCTGAAACATGTGATTATCCCCGAGCGGGAAACTGATACGTCTTAATGAACGGAAGCTCGACTTATTAGCTTCGAACGAATGTTCGAATTTTGTCGAATTCTTCGCATTTGACGGAGCTTCTTTCGATTATGATTATCGACTTGTCTGATTATCTTGCGTGAATGTTTCGCTGTAATTGTGAAACATAGATTGACGCACGAAATTATTGCACAGACAATGCATAGAGATCGACCAACATTGACTGACGATATAACTCCGCGAAAAATCATCGCAGGACGCCAATTCCAGAAACGCGTCTAACACCGAGTCTGGCGAGCACTGAAAACGGCTGACGCGTCTTGCCGTGCAAGTACGAGAACGCTGAATATATTCGAATCCTTCCCTAATTTTTATTATAATGTTTATTTAATGTTTTCACACAGCGTAATATATTTAATGTATTATTATAAACGAATCAAGATATTTGAGTGCGTTAAAAAACCACCCTTACCGACGTTCAGATTGTCCACAAAAATGGACAATTTGGGAAGAGTTCTCAACAACTGTAAAAAAAGTGCCGCAAACCTCAAATAGTTATATCTCCTCTTCTCAAATTGTTCTTTTTTGTGAACAATCGGAGCGTCAATTAGGGAGAATTCACTGTATACAGAGAAGTATAGTAAAGTCTCCCTAATTGACGCACAGCTTGGAAACAAGAATGGACAATTTGGAAAGAAGAAATACGATTATTCGAACCTCGCGACTCGATTTTTATAACCGCCGATCGTCAACAACTATAAAAGACGAGTCGCGAGGTTATGTCAAGGTCAAAAACGAGCTGCGAGGCTCGAACAATCGTATCTCATCTTCCCAAATTGTCCATTTTTGTGGACAATCTGGGCGTCAATTAGAGAGACATTACTGTATCGGGAACTGATTTTTCGTTTCGAGAACTACAAATGGCACTCGTTATTAACCCTAGAAAGATAACCATATGACAACGTACGTAAAAGATAACCATACGCTTCAGAGGCGCATGCTTTTCTAAGGCGTCAATTTTATACTAACAATGGATATTTATTTAAGTTAATCTAGTCATTTTAAAGGTTTGGCATTATTGTAAAAATAAAATGCATTTATATTATATTTTTTTATATTTTAAGTAATTTTAAACTTAAATCACTAGACCTCTATGAAAACGGTGCAGTTAGTTGTTTATTTCGCAGGCGCCTCTGCGACGTAGGTTATCTTTCTCGGGTTAGTAATTGATCTCGTTATTATTAATAATTAATAAATGAGTCGACCGATCGGGTAGATCGAGATAACAAGTCCCTAGAAACGCACACAAACAAGTCAGAAATATGTCTGCAGTTTGAATTATCGATCGACAGATTCTTTCATTATGATGGTGATATTTCGTCGCGTCGATCGTATGACGTGGCGGCAGTGGTCGCGAGAGCGGGGCATCGGCCGTACGCGATCTCTCATTGGTCGGTGTTTCTCGTTAATAACTCGTGATATTATCGACATTCATGGAAGGTGAGTAGGAGAAACGGACGAGTGTTTACGATTTTTTTCGTGTTTACGATTTCGCAAGTATTTCGCGCATTCTGACAAGAATGGACGGTACAGGATAACCGTATCAGAGCATGATACTATAAGCCATCTTATCTAAAACAGGAGGCCATCGATCACCAGTAATTTGAAACCCATCTCGGCTGACTAATAATACGAAGATTGGTTTTCTGTCGCTACGATGAAGATGTTCAATTCGTCTTCTCGGGATATTGCAAATAGGAGCATAGGTCGCATCGAGAATAACACGTTGCAGCCCAGACTCCCTGTATATTGAACAAAGTACAAGCCGGTATGAAAAGGTAATAAGAATTTGTTTTTTCTTCCATCCGTCGCGAGAACGCTTTCGACATTCGCGGAGAAGAAATCAAATTTTGGTGTCGCGGGAAGCGGCGGTACAATAGTAAAGGCGGTATCACAGTAAATTCTGCCTAATCGACGGTCAAATTGTACACGAAAATGGACAAATTTTATAATCAGCGATTGTCAACAACTGTAAAATCGAGCCGCGAGGCTCCAATAATCGTATCTCCTCTCCGCAAATTGTCCATTTTTGTGCACAAGCTGAGCGTCAATTAGAGAGAATATGCAGTTTTAAATTTCATGAAATTCATGCAGACAAGTTTTATTTTGCATAAAAATCCGCGCTCCGACGATAAGAATCTGTAGAAGCGGAATTTCTGCTTGGAAAACCTGAATTCGTCGATTCCGACCGATCGATTGTTCGAATAATTCGAAAAGGTAATTTCGATGAAACAAATCGATAAACTATGAAAAAACGCTTTCCTCTAGGATAGAATTTAATCTGTCATCCGTATAAAATGTCGCCCACCTCTGGCTCCGAGCGCCGGACATTCAACATCGAAACTGCTTTTCGCCAGTTCCGCGTATCATCTCTAGCACGTCGAGAGGCGGGAACGCGTAAATAAAAAAAAAAAACGATTCCGAATTTATAATCGTCCACTTCTGACCCGATTCCCATCGGTCGTGTCGCTATGAAATATTTATAATGATCGCGATGCTGCGCGCGCGATATCGAATGTTAACACGGTAACTGCCTATACGTCATTTTGCGGCCGCCGCGCCGCGCCGGTGCTGCTCCTTTTTGTCCATAGTTCTCGTCGCGTCGGTTCCCCAGGCGCGAGCGTGCGGCCGAAATCGAGATGGAAAACAGTTTACCGAAACAAAAACTACAAAAACGAACGCCGACGAATAACAGTGCACGTTTTTGACGAGATGAAAGCCGTCGATACGGGCTCGCGCGGCCGCGCTGCTCACACCGCCGACGCAATTGATACTGCCGCGAAAAACGAGCATATGGAAATTGTATCGATGCGGGCCACTCCCTTTTTGAATAAAAGATCGCTGAACGTTCTATCAGCAATTACCGGATCCCAACGAACATTAATACTATCGCCGGAGAGATTGTCCGAAGGGATCGGCAACGATTCTGACAAAAAGCTGTCTATCCGACGAGAAACAGTGGAAAAAACAACGATAAATTCGGCCGCGCTCCGACGATATTTCTTTCGCGAAACACGCTATGCTATACCGTTGGCCCCCCCCTACTCGGTCACTTTTTTCATTCGCGGCTCGCGCGAAATATGCTGAACATTAGCACGCTCCCCGCTGGCATTTTGTTTCGCCGACTATCACCGTGGTCGCGGGGATTTATTAAGCGTAATCAATCCTTTTTATAAAAATGTTCGCCGAGGACGTATGGTCTTGGCTTATTACATCGTACGACCATAAATAATAATAAGTACGAAGTCGAGTCGATACTGGCAGAAACGTACTAATGTCACGACACGTGATATCATGTGACAATAACTCTTTGAAATAAACCTAATATTATATATGTACCGTACATGTTTTTAATAGAGTTGAGATAATATAGGATGTCTCAAAATTATTATACAAACGGGAAATAAGGAGTTCCTGAGGTCGTTTGAAGCAACTTTTTCCTTGGCGAAAATACGATCCGCGGCTTTGTTTACGAGTTATTAACGAAAAACAGGGACCAATCGGAGAGCGAGTGCGGTCGGCGTTCCGCCCTTGCGGCCAATGCCACGTCGCGTCGGTCGTATGACGTAACGGCAGTGGTCGCGAGAGCGGGCATCGGCCGTACGCGATCTCTCATTGATCGGTGTTTCTCGTTAATAACTCATAAACGAAATCGCGAATTGCATTTTCGCTAAGGAAAAAGTTACTTCGAATGATCTCGGGAATCCCTCGTTTCCCGGAAGTGCCATAATTTTGGGACACTCTGTATTCGCATCTAACGTTTCGATGGAACGCGTGCATGCAAGAGTTTCGTTTCGCTTCCATCGATTGATTTATTTTTTCATTATTACTAATATTGTCACACTCTTTGAATATCGCATGATTTCACGTGGCGCGGCCATTTGTGTATTTTTACCTCGCGACATCGTAACATTCGGACACAAAAGTCGGCAATAACTACACCGAGGAATATTCTGCAAAATGCCATTTTTATTCACGAATTTATACAGCATCATTAAACAGAAACCCTCTCGCGGATCGTACGATTCGAAACATTAATAAATTGCGGTTACCTTTGCATAGTAACGATAAACATTCGTAAACCACCAGTGTTCCACAAGTAAACAATGAACCCGTGTTTGCAAAATCTGATCCTGCGTGCAACGATCGGTAGAAACGCGCAGAGATTCTATTAAAATTTATGAATATTTGTTGTTTATCGCGTACGCGTATATTTGCGAGCACAACAATCGCACGAAATTAAAACGCGAAATCCAGTCGCTCAAAAAATTGAGCGTACACCTTTTAAAACGCGATAACATTTTTCAAACTTGAATTTTTTTTAGATGATAGAGGGACTAGCCTACTAGACGATGACTAAAATGCCTTTATTTAACTTTGATACTATTTGGAACGACAAAAATATAAAGAACACTTGGCTTTTTAACCTTTTTTATCGGCAACAATTTTAAAAATTCCTTTCAATTTTATTTCTCGCGTTTTATACGTTTTATCCGATCGAAATAAATCGTGGAATTTGGGTAAATTTTTCAATTGTTCTCGGCCGTTTTCCCGGACGAGAGCGATCCACGGATAATCTATTCCGGGCGACGATCGCTGTTTACCCGAAACAACCGGCCGTTCACGGCCGCGCGATCGATTATGTATGCGTGGTCATTAAGTTTATATCACGCGTCTATGGCCGCATTATTATTAACAAATTTCCCGTATAACACGCGCGTCGGTTATTCCGCGAGAGCGTCGACGGCCCGGTGAATAACAATTGGTTTAACACGCGATCCCGGCTGACAACGTAGCTCGCGGGCCCGGAAATATTTAAAACTTTGCGCAACTGATTGCAAACACTTATTCGCTTTGTTTTCAAAATTTATGCGACCGATCTTGCGAGGATCTGTCTTTTTCGATACGATTCTGCAAACTTATTCATTCTTACTCAACTGAAAATATTTTCGGAATTTCGTCGAGAACGCATTCACTGTCAAGCATATTTCGAAGAAATCTGTAGACGCCAATGTTCTTCTTTTACGCTAGAAATAAAGAGGAATAAAGCTACAAGTGTATATTGTTTTATAGCAATGAGATCGTACGATTTTGAAATGCGGGACACCCTGTATGTGCAAATCTAAGAATTCGTCGCAGAAACATTTTCATAATTTCGGGAACCGTGAAATAAAAAATCGGAAACTTCAATTGGTATGCTAGTTCTAGTGTCAAATAAATAAATAAATAAATGATAGTAAGAAATAATAAGTAAAACCCTTGTTTGTTAGAAACGAAGCATCAACGGATACGTCGCTTCTACCACGAGATATCTGAATTGGTAAAACCGCGAATGATTAATACAAGCCGCGGAGGAAAAAGGACAGCGATTGCCTTTGTCATAGCTTGGCATAATTGCACGTGTAGCCGTTCAAATTGCGCGTCGCGCGATCGTCGTAGAAAAATTCGTGCCCCGGCGCCGTAATTGCGAGAGCCCGGCCCGCTCCTCCTGTTCTACTTATTCGCGGGCCGAGTGCATCGGGGACAATGCACTTTTATCGCGATGAGATCGCCGGATTGTCTCGCACGATGCTCTTTTCTGCCGGTTCGAAAGGAACGGACGTTCCTCCTCCACGAAAATTGCGCGCTGTTTCTCGAGAGAGCCGGCGAAATCCACTGTGATTTATACTCGACGCGAGATTTTCGATAAAAGGATCGTCGTACGGTACGTCAAATCTTTCTGATTAAAGTAAACACGAAGCCGAGTCGATCCGACAAACAGTTTCCCGGATAGAAAATTCCCGAGGAAAATCTTTCTCGCGGGAACGAGAAAAATGTCAGAATTATAAACATGTGTGCCGAACCAGCGAAATAATGACTTAAATCTCGCGCTACTGTCGCGTATTCTGTCGCACACGTTCGATCTCCAAGAAAATCTTCGATCTCGACGGCAGAAATCGATTCTATTTCTTGCGTTATTTCTAATCGATGAAACGATCGAGTAAGCAAAGGTGTTTCTAATCGATTTTATACAGTTTTAGAAGACGTATAGGAGAGATAAGAATAAAGAGCGCACAATTTTGTTAGGAAATAGACTCGGAAATATTTGTTATACGTTGAGTGAAATAGTGGAAAGATCATTATACTAATTAGAATTTCAAGAATTTATAAAATTTATAGAATTTATAGAATTTATAGAATTTATAATATTTATAGAATTTATAGAATTTATAGAATTTATAGAATTTATAGAATTTATAGAATTTATAGAATTTATAGAATTTATAGAATTTATAGAATTTATAGAATTTATAGAATTTATAGAATTTATAGAATTTATAGAATTTATAGAATTTATAGAATTTATAGAATTTATAGAATTTATAGAATTTATAGAATTTATAGAATTTATAAAATTTATAGAATTTATAGAATTTATAGAATTTATAAAATTTATAGAATTTATCAAATTTATAGAATTTATAGCACTTATACTACTTATGATACTAATTACGAATGCTGTTACATTGTTTTCGACCTATTAGACACACTAAGCAAGAAGATAAACTATTCTTTCACCTTGATTTTTTGCAATTAATGCAAACAATTTTTATTTTGCACAAAGATCCGCAACCTAACGGTTAGTTTCGACCAGTTTCATATCATTGAAAAATAATGGCTCGAATATCTGTTTCCCTGTCGAATAAAACAAACTGTATTACCATTTCGGCACACATAAACGCAGCCGAGTGTAATTTTATCGAACAGCATTCGCATGCGATAATCTCGCCCGAAACTGAGCCAACGGATTAGAAGAAATTTCACAGAAGCGTGCGAACACGTTCGTAGATCACGGTCTACTCTCTCGCGCGCACATTAACAACGTAGCAAAAGTAAATCCGGTGAACGAAACAACGCGACGAGTTTCAGGAAACTGCGGTTCGCTTCGCAGACAAAACCGAGAAAAATAGTTGGAACTTTCGATATATCACCGTCGGTGCGCCGAGCAACGAACTTCCCGTACGACGGTTCTATTAAGTAACAGCAGCAGTTCCGCTGTTTCTTCGAGCCGGTGCTCAATTAGATCCGCTGCATCGATAAGACGGCGACGTTCGCTCGCGACAAATTAGAATAGAAAATTTATTCCGATGCCGGCGGCGCGCGCGCGCGCGCGCGCGGTATTCATACGGTGCCGCACGGCTTTTCATTAATTCAATACGAAAACTTGTATTACTCACCGGAATCCTTCGCGCAACAAGTTCCCAGGGAGCTCGAAACCGCCTCAAACACAATAAGACCGAAAAAGAGGGGCTCGGCCCGCGTGCTTCCTGCAACTTCCTCGACAGCAAAAGTTTCACCGTGTTACCCGCGGAGGAAACACGGATATCGCCGGGTATCGGTATCTCGCCTGCGATCCGGATCGTTTTGCGCGAAACGCGCGAGCGACCGGAAAGCTAGGAAACAAAAAAAGAAGAGAGGAATAAAACTGGAAACGTTACACGCGTCGTCGCTGTCAAGATTTTCAGCCGTCCCGGCTGCCAGAAGTGTGGTATGCCGTTCCGCGCGAGACGATCGCGTCGCTTTATCGAATAAAATATCGCCCACTCGATACTTCGCGTCCGCACGTCGGAGAGTTACGGTCGAACGGTTCGGTTACCTGGCCGAAACGAGACTGACGGCGCCATGGGACACCTTTGGATCAGAATGTTTTCGTATCCGCCACCGTCGCGAACCTTCCGGGTTCCTGCGATTCCGACGGACGCACAGGTAAATATGAAATTGACATTCCGGCGGGAAGGGTGGACTGGTTTTTTGATATCGACAGTTTGCTGTACGAATCTTTGACGTCCCGCATGCTGTTTGCCTAGGGACTAGGATTTGTTCCAATGTCTGTTTAGCGTGCGTTCCGTTGAATCTGATGATGTCGGGCCGGCGCGAAAGGGTATGTCACAGAGAGAGAGACAGAGAGAGAGAAACTGGCAGTCGCATCTAAATATATTAACACGTTGACTGCCACGCGTATTTACAACAAAATCTCCTACAGGCCACCCGTGCCGCTATAGGAAGCGTGCGCTGTTAATTCATATCTGTTTCTGTTCCTGCATGAACAGTTGGAATCTTTGCCGAGTACCGAATGGTATAACTTAAAATCTCTGCCCTTATTTTTTTCAATAATGAAAAGAGATCGGATTGCCCGGAAGAAGAAGCATAAATAAAATTACATCGTCAGATTCTGATTTGAATACTGATAAATATAATCTTAGCGATAATGAATGTTATGAAGATACTATTGACGAGATTTTACGAGAGAATTGGTCATGGAAGAAGAAAGAAATGTTGATGATACCGAGGAAGCTACAGTTCAAATAAAAGATACGAAATGGACCGATCAGAGGCACGAGCATATCTGAAAAAACAAACACCTTTTTGTCCAAGCTGTCCTGATCAACCTCAACTTTGCAGAGAAAGTTTTAATGTTATACACTGCGAATAATTTTTTTAATAAACCATTTTGATAAGAATTCAATAGTTTTGTAGCGGCACACGGCCGGCGACCGTAATAACCATAAAACTGTCCGCTTGCAGATGTCAAGGGGTCGACGGAGAGAAAACGTCCTTGACGTTTGCAAGAACCGGAAATTCCTTTGTTTCTCTATTTTTTATCACTGCCAGATGTACTGCATGCCTGGTCGCGGAGAAAGCCGCCGGCCGCGTACCGCTGCCTGGCCGAACGGCCAGCGCACCCCTACAGCGAGGGTTCATCGATGGCTGTCTCCCCCGCTAAACTAAGCGGGGGCAAAAGAAGACAGCGAGTCCCCCAAAACAGGCGTGGCCTTTTTGGGGGACGTAATATAAATAAGAGACCCGAGTCGGTCAAGAGGCCAGTTGATATTTTTCAGTCCAGTCTTTCTGAGCCCTCAGTTTCATTACCTCCTGTAGAATATTTGTCGAAATATTTTCGGAAATCCTTTGTAAGTAGTCAAATCAGCGTCACCCGAATTACGGGTGACGTGGCCTGATGAGAACTTTTGCTGTCACCCGAATACGGGTGACGCGGCAGTCAACGTGTTAACCCTTTCGCTACGGGCAGGTTCTCCACCGCGGTACTTCCGCTGAACGGAGCGCCGCGACATCACTGCACGCTACGCGACGCCGATCGTCAGCAGGAGTACCGCGGCGGAGAAAATAACAAAGGGTATTTATAAATAAAGGGTATTCCAGGGTATTTATAACGTCTTAGCATGCGCTCTTTAATTTACAGTATGAGAGGAAATAACATTATGCAATATAATGCATCTTATGGAAGGCCACTATAGTGGCCCATAGTACCTCAGTGGCATCTTATGAAAGGCCACTATAGTGGCCCGTAGTACCTCAGTGGCATCATACGAAAGGCCACTATAGTGGCCCGTAGTACCTCAGTGACATCTTATGGAGGGCCACTATAGTGGCCCGTAGTAGCGAAAGGGTAACATACAGTGTCACAAAATGTCTCGCAATCTGAAAATTGGGGATTCCTGAGGTCATTTGAAGTAACATTTTCATTAGCGAAAATGCATTTCGCGGCTTCGTTTACGAGTTATTGACGAAAAACGGTGATCAATGAGAGGCGAGAACAGCTGGCGCGAGACGGCCGAGCCAACGGCGCCAGCGGTCAAGCGGTCGAATCCCAGCTCAGCTGGCGCGAGACGGCAGAGCGTACATCGTAAGAACGACTCACCTCTGTTGTCGTTCTCTCGTCTCTCTCACCTTGCTTGCCGACGCTCTCGCTCGCTCCCGTTCCCGTAAAGTAAACATAACCAGTGCATTGACACTGGCATCAGACATAATAATTCCTGACAAGCCAGTCACACGAAATAGGTCATCGCCTTATCGCGGTGACCATTAACCTTTTAGGCACGACGCGCCACTATAGTGGCTTTCGCGGATGTCATCTCTCTGCACGACGCGCCACTATAGTGGCTTGCTCTAGTAGTTCACTCGCTCATCGTTTGAATCAAATAATCGTCTTCATATGCATTGTTTCACACTTCTTTTGTCTTCACATCGATTTACAACAGTCTACAGGGTGTCCCAAAAATGTCTTGCAAACCGGAAATGAGAAGTTTCTGGGATCATTTGAAGTAACTTTTTCCTTAGCGAAAATGCAACTCGTGGCTTTGTTTACGAATTATTAACGAAAAACACTGACCAATGAGAGGCGAGCTCGCCTAGCGCTAGGTGGCCGAACTAATCGGCGGAACTGGGATTCGACCGCCTCAACCTCTGGCGCCGTTGGCTCGGCCGGCTCGCGGCAACTGATCTCACCTCTCATTGGTCACTGTTTTTCGTCAGTAACTCGTAAACGAAGCCGCGGATTGCATTTTCGCTCAGGAAAAAGTTACTTCTAGTGACCTCAGGAACCCCTTATTTCTCGAAAGTGCCACAATCGTGGGACACCCTGTATACTATATTTATAGCGATGACACGTCGGACACACCGCGACAAGAAGATACTGGAATTTTGAATTAGCGGAACTTTTATTCGTTTAACGTTATAACCAAGGTTTCGTTTTTACGCGTACTTGCAGAATACCACTAAAAACGTACACAAATGAAATAGAATTGAATCGCACCGGTCTAAATAATTTTATTCGAAAAGGAAAGAGAAATTCAATTCTATGTCGTTTGTATCAGATGCAAGATTACAATTGAATTACGCAAGGAATCATAATTACAAATGAATACGATTACATTGTAATACGTAATTCAGATCGCCGATCGAATAAATTACAAAGTAATTCGATGCAATTGAAATCGTAAATAGACTATAAATATTATTCTCGTCTCGCGTGTAACAGACAATTCGGCATATAAACCTTCTTCGAAGTATGGATATTATGTAATCAAATATATATTCGACATTCAACAATTAACAATATTTATAGATATCACGTAGTCAAATGTCTTTGAAATGCTATTTCCATATGTAACTACTATTTCAAAGCAATTTCTCTGTATTACTTAAGAAGACAAAATTATTTATACTCTATTTACTAGTTCCAAAATCGATTTTCATCAGACCCGATTAAGTATCGCGTCGGATAATCGTAAAAACAAAGTAGCTCCGACATAACCACAAATCACCAACGACAAAATCCGCACGGCAGGCGACCGTGTCAGCCGTGGAGAAAATCGCCGTAGAGAAAATATAAAAAAAAATACTTCCGAAGACGGAGCGCGCCGTGCGCGACGCCATTGAGCTTTCCCGAGCTCGATGACCGAACGTCGAGACCCATAGAGAAGAGCGCGGGAGTGATGCTCTCATCGTAAACCGGGTCACGGTTCTTAACGTCGTATCCACGGCGCTGCTGCTACGTCTTCGGCGTGTTTCCGAGAGCCGTGGAACCACCGATCTTGTTCGCTTTGACAACATCAGCCCGAAGACAGAGGCTACGTGTCCCCGAAGCCGCGGCGGTCCCGGAACAACTTTTTCCGCGGCCGAAGAGCCGCTCGTGCGGAAATTGGCGTTGCCGTCCCGACGAAAGCGGAAGTTCGACGGGTAGCGGCGGGAAGAAGACGAAGAAACGAGCGGGCCGGTCGGTAACGCTGTTACAAGACTAACTCGGGAGCGAAGAGGCATCCTCCTCCTCGCGAACTTTCCCCATAACCGTACGGCCCCATCATTTTTTATGCAGCCCGACGAGTGCCCGGGCCCGGCCGTGAATCCGGCGAACGTAAATTTCGTTGCGGCGGCCGCGTAAAAAAGAAAAAAACTGTTTTCCATCGCTGTATCGTCGATCAATTTCGAGGCACTCGCGAGCGGCTTGGCTTTTTTTACGCGAGCCGCAGCCAGGGTTACGAGGCGGACAGGATTTCTCGCGATCGGAGAAGCGGGAGAACGAGGAATGGAGGTTGACACGAGTCTCCTCCGGTTTTTCAGAAAATTGAGCTGCGAGGATTACGAGAGCCGATAAGTAGACACGGCGAGCCATGGACAGACACCGAGACGTGCTCGACGAGAAGGATGGATGGGGAATTGGCCGGGAGTTTTTCTGCGAGAATGGAACGGGGTCTTTGAGTGCCGCGCGCTTTGGAACGTTCGAGCGATGTCACGTTGTAGAACAGATTCGTTTATTCGTCGATCTATTTATTTTGTGGATCCGAATATATTTGTAGACAAATAACACGCGCGGGGTGTTTCGTCCGATCGAGTACAGTGACAAATTTCGGAACGTGTTGAAGCCACGAGAAAAAAAAATGTTTACGCAAAAGCTGTTCAGTATAAAAACCGTTCTACGCAGTGTGTTGCGCACGGCGCAAAGAGTAGCCGGTGGTTGGATGGAGACGAAATGATAGTCCGACGTCGTGACGCTTGATGATTTATTTTCGGACTCCACAGTCCACGTAACAGGTGTACAAAATTGAAGCACGGCTTCGTATGGGCGCAGGGGCGCAGAATAAAACTTTCATTGTCACCTCGGAGGGGAGTGTCAACAAAAATCGTCGTTATCAAATGTGCGGCAAGGCAGGGTGTCCGAAAAATGTCTCGCAATCCGGAAATGGCGGGTTCCTCGGATCATTTGAAGCAACTTTTTCCTTTACAAAAATTTTCTCCGAGGCACCGTTAACGAGTTATTAACGAAAAACAGTGACCGATAAGAATCGAGTACGGCTGACGCGAGGCGGCCCAGCCAACCAGCGCACGAAGCCCAGTTCCGCTCATTAACTCGGTCGCCTCGCGCCAGCTGAGCTGGGATTCGACCGCCTCGACCGCTGGCGCCGTTAGCTCGGCCACCTCGCGGCAGTCGAGCTCGCCTCCCATTGGTCACTGTTTTTCGTTAATAACTCGTTAACGGTGCCTCGGAGAAAATTTTTGTAAAGGAAAAAATTGCTTCAAATGACCCGAAGAACCCGTTACTTTCGGATCGCGAAACATTTTCGGGACAGCCTGTATATAGACGCCTGGCCGATGTTCAAGGGGAAGCATCGTCAGGTGTCGAAGGCCGGCCGTTACCTTGGCATGAAAAAACGCAGTGTTTACATACTCGGCCGAGGCGAGCGTTCGACGGTCGGGTCAACGTACGTCGATGATGCTAACCGTTGTTTTGTCCTGACTTTCGCCGTTTGTGTAAAAGAAACGGCGAAGTCGCGAATGCCAAAAGTCGACCGTAGGTAGACCCGCGATCCGCGATCCGGCCGGAACACAGTATTAACAATTATTTCATTCGTACAATGGCGAAGGATGTTTCGAGGTCAACGTTGATTGTTCTTTTTTAACCCTTTCGCTGCGAACAGCGCCTTTTGACGCTCGGCTATAGACACTTTCTCTCAGCGAACAACGCCTTCTGGCGCTCGATTATTAAATTTTGTTATAATATATTATATTTGTTGGAATTTCAACGATGACCCACCTAACAGTTTTATGGCCCCTTGCGAGGGTGAGCCGTTGCCTACAGAGGCCCAGGTGGGCCCAGACGACAGTTCAAAAGTAGACACCGAACCGTGAGGTTGCCACCTCGGGATTTTCACCAACACCAGATTTCTGTACCTCTGTAGTTTTGCAATATACCACCATCACTTATTTCACTGGATACGCGAATGTTCTGGAGTAGAATTTGTAACTCTAAATAAAGTGCTTTTGAGTAACCTTTCATTCTACAACAATATTAATTGTCTATATTATTTAAGATTATTAAAAATTACTAAAATTGTTATTATCATTATTATTACTACTATTGTTTGGCTGCCGTGTCGGCCAGTCGCCTCAAAGAAAAGACCAGCAAAATCGGTTTCACACACCGTCTTACGAGCGTCGCGCGTATCGTGTCGTTCGTACAGACAATCTACTATCGCGCCGGCTGCTGAGAGAGTAATTCATTTTTAGGCGTTCCGCAGCGAAAGGGTTAAATCAGACCAGTATCTTATTCGTATTACGATCGTAGTCGATCGTAAGTCGACGATTCGGCGAGGAATTACCGGACCTGCTCGATTACAATGCGACAACAGTTGTCGCGTCTCCCGCAGTCGACGCGCGTGTCATAAACAGCAAACAACGATTCTAAATAATTGCGGTCCGGCTGCGCGTGCGGCCCGGTAATTGGGATTAATTTAGCCCGCTGAATAATTCAAAGCACCCTGTTGAATACGCGTTGTCCATTATGACGGGGCGACGTTAACGAAGAGTTAATGGGCCCGAACAGATTGCCCCGGCAAAAATTGAATGTAACGACGCGAGCGCGGGCCGCGCCGACACCTCCGCAACGCCGACATCGTTTCTGCCCCGAGAAACCCCCGCGAAATAATATTTGTCCGCCGACGTTCCCCGCGGCCGCGAGAAACGAACGTTTCTATTCATGGCGCAGCTCGCGCCGGCTCTCGTAAAAACGCAGTCTCCTCCTCCCAGAAACTGGAACTTCGGTGCTCCGGACGTCGATACGAATCGGGCTCCGAAGCGACCTTTCGACGGATTCCATTTTATTAAGTGGCGAGCCGAGCCGAAAGAGACACGGCTTTCGACGATCGTAAAATTCCCCGTGAAACGGCGCGTCGGAATAATAATCAGCCGGTGTCGGTCCGCGCGAGATTACACTTTCCGTTTCGCTTATTCGAAATCGATTGCCACGGAGAGTGCTCGCGATTTATATTTCGCGCGGGCGCGATGATTGAACAGAGGAATCTGCATAATTCGATGCGAATTTATAAGCGAATGAGCACGGACGGTCCGCGAAACGCCTGGCAAGCGAGACGCGCCCGACTCATTTTTATCCTGATCGCTGCGAGACAATCTCACGGAAACGGGCGTCGAGCGAAACGTCGGCGAATTGGCTCGCTGAATTATTTAACGGCAAAAAGGCAGGTTGGAAATTTTCTGGCGCACGACCGGAGAAAAATATTTATAATTCATTATTTACCAGTTCAAAAATCTCGTTTTGGCCCCGAACTTTACGTTAACATTCTCGTAAATACCGACGAGAAAACATTGAGAAATGCAAGTTTTAACCCTTTAAGCGCTACGAACCCATACACACGTTCCCGCGCAACCATTCGATTTTGGTTATGAACCCATATACGCGTTTTCGCATAACCGTTCGATTTTGGTTCGAAGACCAAAGTCTGTAGCGGACTAGGATGCCTCGATGGGCGCAGTTGATAACAATCGATACGATTTTGAGTTCGCTTCACTATTTAAGTTTTCTTTAATAATAAGGGACACTTCTTTCCTAGTTGGACAGTATCGACTGTCGCGAGATCCTACAAATAGAAAATCAAAAATTGAAACATTATTTTCAATCGAACAAATTTCATTCTTTTTCAAAATAATTTTCGACATTGCCTAATAAAGTGTTTTTTCTAACATCTCGAAACAATGTAAGCGATTTGGCACGATTTTTAGAAAGTTATTCTGTCTTAGATACTCTCGCGAGACAGTTTCCCGTACGTTGACTCGCAAAAATGGTTGCAACTGAAAAAATTGCAACGCGATGCAGCCAATTTTTTAAGTGCAGCTAGATGAAACTATAAACTATGGCTCCTGTAAGTTTGAAAGCAGGCCCTCATAGGCCGCAAAAGTTTCGACTATAACTTTACAGTAAATGCATTCCATTCGCTCTTATAATTTGAATCTACAATTTATCGATTTACCAATGTAATGGTTAACAATTCGTGAAATGTTAGTGGTACAAAATGTTGTACTTACTACCAGGAACAATATCCATTTTACGCAATTGAAAAAAAACACTTCCACAAAAACATACACGCTTTAAACTATTTACTTCGTACCGTCGCTCTCGCTCGCGAGTAAAGACTGCCCGAAAAACTCGAAATTCGAAGTGTAATTGCCATTCAGGTATAAAAGTATAGGTCATTTCGTGTTACCCAACACACGGACGCATCGTTAAACTAACCAATCCGTAAGTGAAAAACTCCACAACGACAACTTCGATTTTTTGGGTTTTTACCATGATATCGAACTTTTATACCACTGTGCGAGTGGGCAGTCCGTGGCGCACGCTTAGAGCCGGCCAACTCAGCGTTCAAAGGATTAATGCGCGGAACACGTTGGTTCGAAAAGTTGACGAACTTTCTCGTTTCGGATGAATGGAATCGACGAAGGATCGCTAATAGAAAGAAAGATGTTCGCTCGATGGGAAAATTAATGGACGATGGAGGGAAGAAGCTGACGCAAGCAGTGGGACGCCGAAAATCGAGAGCATCGGGGCGCGGCGGTCGGACCTCTCACCTTCCAGGCAAAATTTCCACGTACATAAATATCCTTTTATTGGAGATGTTCGTCGCGACGCGGAGGTCCGTTTCTCCGCATTGTCCCGGAAATTAAAGGGCGTTCCTCCGGAGGGACGAGCGAAGCCCGGGAGCAGACAATCACCGTCTCTCATATCCAGATACCCGTTCCAGATTCCCACTTTTATCGCTCGCCGCGGCAAATACAGCCCGGACCAGGCTGCGCTTTTCATTTCGAAATTACCTATTTACCGAATTGAATCGGCCCTGCGCAGCCACCGGCTCTACCTATTGGATTCTTCTTCCGCGGCGGAAACTTAATTCTCGTCCTGCTCTCTCGACCGCCGGACGACCGTCCACGCGACTGTTACCACCGATGAATCATGCTCCGCAAGAACGTTTAATCTATCGGGAAGATTGGAAAAATTCAGTGCCGCGCAGCGGTCCTCAACGATGCCGGGGATCTTCATGGATCATCGGGGACACTTCGCCGGAATCAAATGAAACTTCCTTTCGCTTTGCTCGTTGCTGGAATCGACACGTTGGTTGAATAGCGAAGCATTTCGCGTTGTTCATTGGGTTCGAAGATAGATGTTTCTGTAGCTAGAGTTTAGACGGTTACGAAGAAAATGAGTTTAATGTCGAGCAAAGAATTGACCGGGGAAGTGGAGACGGTTATTTTGGAGCGATTAATTTCTGTGCTTTTGATTTGTTTCCGGGCATAATTAAATTTTTGTATTAAAACTTAAAGGAAAGAGAGGAATATGAAAATTAAATACATCTTATTCGGTAAATATAAAGTTAATTATTTCTGAAAACAAATGAGAGGCACAGCAATTGGTGATCCCCGAAGCTTTTGGAATTATAATAGATCTTTTTAAGAAGAGTGACGTTAAGAGAGCTGCGAATAAGTACAAATATCTTTCAATTATAAAGTTCCACGTCGTTGAAGATAATGTTAAGTTAGATAAGTTAATAAATAAGTTCATAGTTAGATACGTTAACAAGTATGTTCATAATTAGATAAGTTAATAAGCAAGTTCACAGTTAGATAAGTTAATAAGTAAGTTCATAATTAGGTAAGTTAATGAGTGAGTTCGTAATTAGATAAGTTAATAAGTAAGTTCATAATAAGATAAGTTAACAAGTAAGTTCATAATTAGACAAGTTAACAAGTTCATAATTAGATAAGTTAATGAGTGAGTTCGTAATTTGATAAGTAAATAAGTTCATAATTATAGAAGTTAATAAGTAAGTTCATAATTAGATAAGTTAATAAGCAGATTCACAATTAGATAAGTTAATAAGTAAGTTCATAAATAGATAAGTTAATAAGTAAGTTCATAATTGGATAAGTTAATAAGTTCATAATTGGATAAGTTAATAAGTTCATGATTGGACAAGTTAATAGACAAGTTTATAATTAGATAAGTTCACAAATAAATAAGTTAATAATTACATATAAGTTCACAATTACGTAAACTAAGTAAATAATCGGATAATTAAATTCAGTAATTAGATAAACTATCGTGAATCGTGGTTCTCGGCGTTTCGACGGTAGAATAATCAAGGTTTCCGGTCACGCGAACTCCCGGGGAAAATTCGCAGTCGAAGAAACAGACAGGAACACGTCGTTAAGCGGAAATTACAACGAGGCTTTTTCGGGCGTCCGCTGGCACGACGGCGTTCGGGTTCCGGGGCTAATTGTCGAAATAAAACGCGGCCGTGTCGGCGAGCGTATCGGCGTGTCCGTTGATTTCCCAAGGTGATTTTCCAGTCGGTCATTAACCGGTGACTGCACCGCTCCGCGGCGAAAGAAACGGACCGGAGCCGGCACTCGGCCGAGAATCAATTTTCCTCACCGGTAAATAACAGCCGGTGATTAAAGGGGGCGTACGCGCGTGGAAATTGAGGTGTTGCGGCCGGGAGATGAGTACCTAAGGCGAATAATTTAGCGATCGCGTGGGAATTCGGGGGTCGACCGTCGATGGGAGCGCATTTATACCGAGGCGGTGTCTTCGACTAATTGTGGCAATTGTCTTCGGGCTTCTCGCGCATTTCGGGCGAACGTTATCATTCCCGGACGAACAAACAGCTGCGAAGTCCAGCGTGCTCGTATTTCTTAACACTTTATCGACCGCTAGCCTATTTATCAGCTTTTCGATTGCCAATGTTTATCGATCGCTAGCCTATTAATCGGCTTTTCGATTGCCAATGCTTATCGACCGATAGCCTATTAATCGACTTTTAGCTATCGACGGTTTTCGCTTCTTTACTGTCTTGTTAGTAGCTGACCTCCTGTATGCTGACCTCCCCATATCCTTATGAATTATAATTATAATAATTATTATTATTTATTATTATTTTTAAAGGAATAAGCTCAACACAATGAATAGCGAAAATTTAGCCGGTACTGGGAGCAAATGCGCGCGCGACTAAGCCAGTCCTTACTCAGTGGCAGCCTCAACCACGACCGGACGATAAAGTGTTAACACTGGAGCCTAAAGTTCGACAGAAGGTGATCCGATTAACGAATAACGATTACGATTTACCTGAAATTATGTACACGCTCAATTATTACGATTACCAAGTAATCGAGTGATCACGGTCGATGATCGAATAATCGAAGCAAATGTAATCGTTGATCACGATTAACGCGGTAATCGTGAATTAATTACTCTTATCGATTATGATTAAATGGAAAATTTGTTATTATGCTAGTTAATAATAATATTCTGTTGTTTAATCGGATCGCATAAAGCAGCTGTTTAATATTAAATTATTGTATAATTATTATATATGTAATATGTGGATGGTTATCGAAGCAAAAAAACACAATATGATTCGTCTAAAAATAAGAGATTAGATTGTTATTAACCCGAGAAAGATAACCTACGTCGCAGAGGCGCCTGCGAATACTGTTGATTTTTGTTAATTTTTCATAGAGGTCTAGTGATTTAAGTTTAAAATTACTTAAAATATAAAAAAATATAATATAAATGCATTTTATTTTTACAATAATGCCAAACCTTTAAAATGATTAGATTAACTTAAATAAATATCCATTGTTAGTATAAAATTGACGCCTTAGAAAAGCATGCGCCTCTGAAGCGTATGGTTATCTTTTACGTACGTTGTCATATGGTTATCTTTCTAGGGTTAAGGAGATAATTGTGATTACATACAATATATACACGTGTTTGTCTAACCTAAAAATAAGAGAATCAGCAATTAAATGTTTATGCTTCCCACTCTTGCGTTGTATCTTGGACCGATGAATGAATCCCAATCTATAGCTTACACTGGTTTCACTGTCACTATTTCACCATTCGTTCTGATGGTGAGAGAATCTTTTTATCTATTCGGAGAAATACTCCGTCAAGCTTTTATTCGCTTATCAGTCTCTCTCTCTCTCTCTCTCTCTCTCTTCTTATTCTTCAACTGTCAACTGTCTTGTCCACGTAGCCGCGTCGTCGTTTCGACTCTTGATGAATTACTGCTGTGTCTGCACATTCACAGCTCACTCACACACAAAGCTTACATATGGACCGTTTATTTTGAAAGTGGTGTAAGTCCAATTTCCATAGACAGGTGGCGGGGTTAGTGGCCACCGGTGGCTTCACAATTGCTTTATTTGCTATTTATATTGTTTTATTTTCGTGCCAAAAGTTACTATTTTAGGTTACTTATTTTATTTTCCTCCAACAATGGATAATTTCATATTCACATCAGATAGTGATATAGGTAAGAAGAAATAGTAAATCAATGTTATTTTATGACAATATTATTTTATGACAATTGAAAATAGTTATTTTATTTTATTTTAAATAAATTTACACGGAAATAAGACCCATGAATATAAACAAAAGAATAATATTAGAATCGGAGGATGAAGATAATTCTGCTATGAAAAATAAATTAATGAAGCGTAAAAAGAGAAGAAGAATTATAGAGACAGAACTTTCATCAGATGAGGATATTGTTACTGAGAACTTGGATTCTGCAAAAGAAAATAAAGGAAAATATACGCAACGAATAAACAAAATTAAGCGAAATGCCGGACAAGAGTACTTTACAAAAAAAGGAAAATTCATTCCAGCAAAAAAAGAAAGTGATATTTGTTATTTCAAAATTGAAATTAAATGATATTTACAATTGACTAATTATGAAAGTGGTGTAAGTCCATTTGCAGCCTGAAAATTGTATATTATTTTAGTTAAATTCGCCTAAAAGAAATTTATATAATCAAATTACATATTGATAAATTAGTACAAACATTCCCAGACTTTACATAATTAACCTATATTTTTTAATTGTCAGATCTGCTAACATTCAATTTTCTCGAAACGAAAGAAAGTGGACTTGCACCACTTTCAAAATAAACGGTCCATATATAAATAATATAGAATATATAATTTGTAAAAGCAACGATAAGAGATTCGATCTGACTTTGAACGGGTGTTGGTGTAATATTTCCCGCAAGTAACGCATACGTTGAATAAAAAAACTCATGAACGTGTATCCGAATAAACTCGAATTAAAAAATTAGCAAGCCCTTCGCTCGGACGGATACGGTGAAGCCAGCATCGAAAACGATGTCGCTGCATTTATGATCTCCCGGAAAATCGGTAGAACGAGGCAATTTAAGTCGACCGAAAGTCGAACAAGTAGTATCGGTTTTCGACCGGTCCGGCATCGGACGAGGAACCAGCAAAATAAATGCGCAGTCGGTTA
Source organism: Megalopta genalis (assembly GCF_051020955.1). Taxonomy (NCBI): domain Eukaryota; kingdom Metazoa; phylum Arthropoda; class Insecta; order Hymenoptera; family Halictidae; genus Megalopta; species Megalopta genalis. The sequence goes on along the minus strand of NC_135019.1, from coordinate 17,646,744 downwards.
ATCGCAGCGAAACAAACAGCAACGATCGACCGGGCCTGCTCTCCGGTTTTTCCTTTTTTTTTTCATCGGTGACAAATACGCCGGGCAAAAAGTGTATTAATCGTTGTTAAATTGAGAAGCAACGTTGTCGAGGAGGAAGAGCGAGGTTAATTTAGCGCCGCGTCGATCCTTCGAGAGGTATCCGATTTTTCTGTTTAATAACGTCGATGGTGCTCGAGCACGATCGATCAGCCGGGCAAACAATTCGCGCGCGAACTCGACGGACCATCGAGTCCCAATGCAAATGTAAATTTTTCGGGGACGCGTCCCGAAATGCCGGCGCAAATTGCGGCCGCGAGGATTCCACCGATTTATAAGCTCGTTTTTAAATCGAAACAAGATTTACGCATTTCCCCGGTCGATCGTTCTTTTTTTTCTATATATATCTCTTCTCGCCCCTCTTGGTTTTATTCGACTATCGATCAACGACGTAATCCGAGCACGCTCTGGATTTTATTCATTATCATATCCGGTGGAAATTTGGCCGCTGGCGCGCCGAGTATCGCGAACAATCGGTACAATAATTTATCGGCGAATACGAGGCAACGAAACTAATTTGCGATTATTTCATCGATCGCGCGGGCAGGCGCCTGTTGTCAATTTAATTTCGCGTGTAATGCGAGGTATTCGCGGTTTTTGAACGGAATTCCGCGTCGGCGGTTCTGGATCGAGTGGAAAAGAAAATCGCATCGGCGTGTCCTAGAATCGCGGGTGTCCGCACAATGCGGGATATTTATTAAAAATTTCGATCCTCCCGGTTCCATTGTTTTCCTTTTCCGGCGGCGGCTTTATCTTCTGGAACAGTAATCGTTAAAATAATATAACCGGCGTCACGCCTTCCATTATTCCACGCATTGTTTTGCTTCTGTAGAAAACGCCGACCCGATCGCCCCGTTTCCACCAAATATTTATTGACTTTATGTTGCGACGCGCCCAGCCTATCGATACTTCAACAATCCTCGGATAAGCAAATCCGTGGAAAACATCCGATACCTGGTCGATCAACAATTAAAAACGCAAAATACATAAATCGCGAGGAGGCTCGCGATCGCGGTCGCCCGGGAGTTAAAAATTTTCCGAGATCGGAAATTGCATAAATTTCGAATGGAAAAATGGTCGCAATTTATTTCAACATTCTATACGCGTACAAATTGAGGAACCTCGACGGACCAACATTTTTCGAGAACAACCGCCGGGACTAATTTTCACAACGCGAGAAAATTAATGACTCGGATGCCAAACGTTGGAAAATGGTGTAATTGGAATAACATTGCTTGAAACGCTTTAAATAAAAACTTATATTCGAGACGTTGATTATGTTTATTATGGTTATATTTAACATTTATGGGTTGTGGTCAATTTTCCCGATGCCACTAACTTATCAAACATCTACCAAGTCTTAAGTTGATGATTCATGTCATTCCGACAATAATCCCATCGAAATAGATGTACAGTTGCGAACCTCGATCGAGAAAATTCGCGTCAACAAGTAACAAGTTGTTCAGCGTCCGCTGATGAACTAGCATAAGCTGAACTTTCCCACATCGATCTCAGAAATGTTTCGGTTCCACTCTTCGTTCCATTCTCAACGGCATCCTCGAGACAAATTTGACAAAGTCCATGCATTTGGTCAAACTTGACAGTTTTCAATATGAGAAACATGGTCGCGCATTCGAAGGCTAACAGTGACGGTGATGCATCAAACTTAAAATCCAGAAACATTAGCTTGAAGTAGAGATTTCAAGCTATAATTTAAAAATGAAGTCATCATCCTACGACAATTTTTCGCAGAATTATCATTGGTCAAAGTTGGCCAAGTTCTATCCGAGATTTGTCTATGCTATAATTTTTTCGAGCAGTGTACGTACACATAAATCAATGGATTTTAGAAAATTGCTGCAGCTCGAACAATTTTTACATTCGCGATCGGTCAAAGTAGACTGTAAACATTTTACAATTGTCCATGTTCGAAGCCGCGATGAATCGCGATCGTGCGAAGACGCGAGTGTTTGTTTCGCAAAGTTTGACTGCTTGCGGCCGCGACTAAGTTTCGAGCGTTGAATAATTAATGGGGTTCTTGCGACGCGTCCGAATCGATTACACGCGTCCAAGAGTTGAACTTCTTCGAGCGATTAGGCTGTTTTCGGACGGCGAGGCAGCGTTTCGATCGTTGTCGACAGCGACGGCGCGGCGATAATAAATACGCGATCGTGGCAAGCTAATGAATCCGGTGTTCGCGACCCGGGAGAATTTACAATGACAGCGAGTTTGTTGATTGCGGTGGATTTCTACCGGTAATTATTAATTACGCCTGTCCTCGGGTTTAAGTATAAAATTTATATGCGCGCGACATTGCCGCGGCGACCCGGACTGACCTAATTGTGAACGATTGCGCGGGCAAAGGTAGAATCGAATTGAAAATCGGCGTTGTTTCGTTAGCCGCGATCGTCGCTCATCGCTCCGCGATCGACTCGCAATTAGCTCGAGGAGTTTTTTTCGCGTTTATCGACGATAATCGACGGCAACGCGAACGCCGCTGTTATTAGCATTTGAATAACGAGTTCCCGCATAATTTCTGTTAATTACGGGACAGCGGCTCTGTTTATTGTGCCTGTAGATCATACGATTAATTTACAGATATCATGAATGCTAAATTAAATTACGATGGACGGCCGCGACCGGTTTGTTCTAATTGGTTCCGCGCCGCGAGTTAAAAGCTGCCGGCAATTATGGAATTGCCCGGGACCACGGGACCGGATCATTTGTCAATGATCGATGCTTCTCGAGATGACTCAAAGCGAATTTTCTATTCCATCGAACCTGTTCAACGTTGCGGCATTCATTTTGAATTTCGCACACGTCCTTCCCCTCGTTAATACACCGTTTCGCACTTTGTTCGCTAATTTAGCGCGAAAGTCCGCCACGACTTCGCGACGGAATATTCTACAGCAATATTAAAATGTCAAACAGTGAAAATTTAATCGGAGATTTCGCCGCGATTCGCGACGGAAGTTTATAACCATTCCGGTTACCGCATTAACCCTTTCGCTACGGGCGGATTCTCCGTCGCGGTACTTCTGCTGAACAGAGCGCTGCGACATCACTGCACGCTACGCGACGGCGATCGTCAGCGGAAGTCGGTACTCCGCGGCGGTCGGCGGAGAACCTAAGCTGTTTGAATTGAATGAATTTTTCTCCGAAGGGTATTTATAAATAAAGGGTATTCCAGGGTATTTTATAACGTCTTAGCATGCGCTCTTTAATTTACAGTATGAGAGGAAATAACATTATGCAATATAATGCATCTTATGGAAAGCCACTATAGTGATCCGTAGTATCTCAGTGGCACCAAATGGAAAGCCACTATAGTGGTCCGTAGTAAATCAGTGGCATCATATGGAAAGCCACTATAGTGGTCCGTAGTAGCGAAAGGGTTAAATTTACCCGTGTCATTTTCTACCGTCTCATTTTCTGTCGGAGCAAAAATTCTGTTCGCCGATCCCCGCGCGATTTAATTCTAATTACCGTCTATATTACACGTTGATTCAACAGCAATTAACTGTCACCCGAGAGAACATCGCGACCGTACGGAACGGTCAGCGAAGAACAGTTGCCGTTGCAATTAGTAAGTAAAATAATTTTTTTTAGAAGAACAGATCGTGACGCGAGAGGCAACGCGTTGTTCCGCGATAAAATTTGCCGAGGATACCGCAGACATTCCGGCCAGCATCGAAGCCGGTTCAATTATTCTTTTTCGCAATGATTCTTTGTTGCATTAGGCGGTCGGCCCGCGGACGGAGGCAGCAATAAAGAGGCGGCAGAGCAGCCGCGCACCCTATTATGGCGATTCATTATGGCACGCGGTACCGCGGTGTTTAACGAGGTCCGCGTTCGGATAATTATTAGCATCGTGCGTGCGGAAATTAAGGAGAAGCTTTTCCCGGCCCGACGCACGAGCCGCTGCTGCTGTCAACTTTTTTCTAATTTCTGCGGCCGTTGAACCGAGCCGCTGCGCCGGCCACGTACACATGCGTATCGTACGCGCGCGCGTTTACACGCAGCATACATAAAACAGCATACATTTTCTGATAACCGCAGACTGCGCTCTGCCGCTCTCCCGACTCTCGGGCGCAGGGCATCGTCCATCCCAGAATAAAAGTGGCGCCGTTGAAATTCAAATTAATGTCGAGCTTAATGACGCTTATAGCGTTTCAAGAGCCGTGGACAGCCATGATGGAAGTCGCGGAACGATTCGACGAAAGCCTCGGAAAACATTAGTCGCTGCTCTGATCGACGACAATCGCGATTAAATGTACGGTCGCTCCGAAAAGTATTCTCGAATCGAACCGCGACCAAATTTACGGTTGTTCCGAAAAGCATTCGAATACGAAATTTTCAATCTTCAAAAATTCACCGTCTTTGGACCGTTCTAATTTCGTAAGAAATAATCGTACGATAACGAACCTAGGCTCGTTCGAAAGCTGGAAACATCTACTTCGACAGCGAATCGTTCGTTTTCGTTGAAAATTTTGTTGCACGATTCGAAAGGTGGGAAACCAGAGACACTTTTTTTCCTGAAAAATGCATCGAATTGAAACGGCTTTAGAAACTTCGAAAATTTTTTATCGCAATTGAATGTAACATAGATTCGAAGAACGGATCCTCCTGTTTACAACGACCCCGTAAAATTTCATGCACGAATCGTTTCGGTCGGTTTTACCGAGCTTCGAAAGAAAGGCGGTCTCTCCGTTTCCGATCTATAAGATAATCGATATTAAATTTGTTTTATAGTTGAAAAGAAATTTTTTCTTCTTCGTTATAGAAAGCGTCGGGTCTTCTCCGATCCCGTAGGAAATAAATGCTTTCGTTCACCGTAAATGGCAACATGAATATTAAATCTGGCGGTTGCAGCATCAACGTTGCAGAATCCTCGAAATTAGTTCCAGTGGCGGCTAGTTAACTCTTGCAACCTTTTCCTTGAGTAATTGCATCGCCAGAGTCCCGGACTCTTGGAATAATAAATGATTCAGTCTTCGGTTTAATTGCCTCCGCGCCCGTTGAACAGAGTTCATACGGCAGTTCGCGAACAAGAGCAGTGAAAAGACTGGGGGATCCCATGACGCAACAGTCGTTCCGTTACGGATCGGGAAAGTTGCAGAAGAATCGTTCCGATCCACGGTGGAAAGTTCGCTCGGTGTTTCGTCCCTCAATCTGGAAATTGCAGTTAAATTGTCTCGAGTGCATGAAAATGCCCCGCAGAATCCCTGATGGCGGAAACGTTTCGTTTTTACCGGATATCCTTGATCCCGTTACACCGAACTTTCCGTATTTATCCTTTTAGCGCCGATACAGAATCCGCTTCCATCGGTTTCCACTTCTGCCAAATGAAGCTTCGTTTCTCTTTCAAAGAGCATTTAGCGGTCCCGTTCCCTTTTCGAGAGAAACACTCTTTTCAACGAATTTTGAAATATTTTTGCGATAACGTCCAAGAAATCAGAAGTTATTCTACACAGAGACTGCACGTTCAATTCCCAAAAGACTCTGCGACGACCAAATGGCGGTCCATTCAAGTCCAAATGTAAATTCACTTCCCATTTCCATTTGCATTCGTATGCAATGCGATTTCAAAGAACCAGCTTCAAAAATGGGTATAAATAAATTGCTGCGAAATAGATCGTCGAAAAGACGTCGCTGAATCGTATTTTATACATATTTTACACAATTCTGTCGTAGTTTGTATCCTATTTAATAGTTTTCATTATAATTCTAACTTCTTGTTTCTCCTCTTGTAATTTCTTATTCTTTCGCATTTTATCTGTGACATTTATCGATCCGACTTACTATTTCTATTTCTATTTTTCTTGTTATCTTCTACTCTCGATTTTTTGTCTTCCGTGTACAACAAGGGATTATTTCTTTGTTAAGCTTCAACGAGATAATAATACCAGAGTTGGGCAAATTTTGATTCGAACGACGGAGAAGAGGTAAAGACTAACGAACGAAGTTCGATTCGACGCAATCGATAAATATGCAATCGAATAAAAATTTATCTAGATAGAAATTTATACGGGAAATAATCGACTCAAATAATAGTACCGAATAAAGAATTCTGCGAACAATTTATTCGAGTGAAGACATACGCGAATAATTTCTTGGAATAAAGAATTATTCGAACGTGTAGATAGAATAATTGATTGGAATACAGAATTATTCGATCATGTAGACAGAATAATTTATTGGAATACAGAATTATTCGATCATGTAGATAGAATAATTTATTGGAATACAGAATTATTCGAATAAATAGATAGAATAATTTTGGAATACAGTATTATTACGATAAATGAATAGAATAATTTATTGTTATTCGAATATAAAACCATCGACCGTAATGCATTCGTTCGGATAATTGTCTCGGACAAATATTTATCCGAAACAATTCGAGCAATGTCCAACTCCGAACAATGCTAATAATAATAATATTATCCTACACAAATTTTCAGTTAACAAAGCAAATCGGATAATTATCTCGGACAAATATTTATTCGGAACAATTCGAGCAATGTCCAACTCCGAACAATGCTAATGATAATATTATCCTACACAAATTGTCAGTTAACAAAGCAAATCGGATAATTATCTCGGACAAATATTTATTCGGAACAATTCGAGCAATGTCCAACTCCGAACAATGCTAATGATAATATTATCCTACACAAATTGTCAGTTAACAAAGCAAATCGGATAATTATCTCGGACAAACATTTATTCGGAACAATTCGAGCAATGTCCAACTCCGAACAATGCTAATGATAATATTATCCTACACAAATTGTCAGTTAACAAAGCAAATCGGATAATTGTCTCGGACAAATATTTATCCGAAACAATTCGAGCAATGTCCAACTCCGAACAATGCTAATAATAATAATATTGTTACGAATTACTACACTTCTCCCGCGTCGCGGCATTTTATTTACAATAGAGAACACGAACTATAATACAACTAAATTAAATTATGTTACAGATCTTTGAATTAGATGGTGTTGATCGCTCGACGGTCCGATCCCGACTCTTCGATTGTCCGTTGATAAAACACCTCCGTGGCAACCCCTCTCTTCTATTTTTCTTTAAGGAGTTGCTCACAACAGGGCAGTTTCACATTACAGCGACTTGATTTGGACAAGTCGCCGTAACAATATTATCCTACACAAATTGTCAGTTAACAAAGCAAATCGGATAATTATCTCGGACAAATATTTATTCGGAACAATTCGAGCAATGTCCAACTCCGAACAATGCTAATAATAATATTATCCTACACAAATCGTCAGTTAACAAAGCAAATCGGATAATTATCTCGGACAAATATTTATTCGGAACAATTCGAGCAATGTCCAACTCCGAACAATGCTAATAATAATATTATCCTACACAAATTGTCAGTTAACAAAGCAAATCGGATAATTATCTCGGACAAATATTTATTCGGAACAATTCGAGCAATGTCCAACTCCGAACAATGCTAATAATTATATCATCCTACACAAATTGTCGTTTAACAAAGCAAATCGCTGCTGAGACCGAAAGCACTGGAGAACCTCGGATGTTCGATTATTTCCCGGAACAATAAGACGGATGAAGAACAGAAGCGCTTCTATGCTCTCTCATCGAGAACCGGGTTCCCTTAAACAGCCGATGCTGGATTTCAATTTCGTTGACTCCATTAAGCCGGTCGCGTTGGTGGCAGCCCGACGTTTTCGTCTCCACGAGTAAAATTTTCCGTCGTTGTTCCCCATTCCGCGGCAGGAAGGCTGGTAATGGGCTGGCCGTTGTTTGCGAGTCGCGTTCGTTTGCCGAGTCATTGCCGGGACGCTCGAACGGAAGGGAAAACATCTCGCAGCTCCCTGAAGACGCATGGAAACCCCGTCGACCGTTCTTATTCGACCGCGTGGCCTCCTTCTCCCGCCTACTTTATTTTCCCTCCTCCCCCTCCACCGTCTTGTTCCCTCCCTCTCCTATTTCGCCGTTCCCAGTTTCGCCGGCTTCTCGCCGGCTTCTCGGAGAATATCGTCGCGCAACTGTTCGCGATTCTTTTCATCCGGCGCGCGGCGCGAGTCGGAGACGCCTGTGTCCGGGGCTCGTCTGGCCCGCGCACAAAAACGGACAATGTTCCGGGAACAAAGGGGCCGCGGCCGGCTGACCTTCTTCCCCGGAGAGCTCCGGCAGCCGGCTGCAAATTGAATTCGCGCCGACAATAAGTCACGGCGAATCACGCGTTCGAATTTCCCGCTCCGCGATCGGGACGCGAGAACTTACTGCCGGGCCGCGCGACGAAATTTCAAATTCCTCCGTGGCTTCCCGGGGCTTCCGTCGCTCGATGGGAAGCCCCAGGGAGGGGGCAGCACGAATAGTGGACCCGTCGCGACGAGCACGGTGACTCGCGTTAATATTCCGACGGTTTTTAACGCTTCGACGGCCGCGGCAAACACCTATTAAATTGTGTTGTTCGGTGAAATTTGCACGGCAAATTTATGTAACATACGCTACTATTCCAACATTTTCATCTCTTGCGAATTTTAATGAAATTAAGAGATTATGATGGACTGGCGAAGAAATTAATTTTCGAGAATTGAAGCGAAGGATTAATAGTGTGATCGTAATACACCTTTTTAATAGGGCAATTATGATATACCTTACTGATAATATGAACAGGATAAATTTGGTTAATAATATAATTATGGTACCATATAATTATGGTATCATCGATATAATTATGGTGCCATATAATTATCTTATCATCAATATAATCATCGTGCCATATAATTATGGTGCATTGATCAAAAAGTTGCGAAAAATCGATTTTTATTATTCAAATTTTCGCAATGTCGCGTATACGTGACTCCGGCCGCCAAAGTGTTAACACTGAGTTTACGGAACCCGTCGAAATGACGAGTCGAGGATTTTTGAATTTACGATCATTCACATTGTAAGGACGCATTTATTCTACCGTCACTTGCGACAGATGTTACGATGACATTCGTTCAGAATCAGAATAAAAGTCCTATTGTTACTTTTGTAAGCTAATAGAAAACAGTTGCTTTTAGTGCTCCATAAGTGGAAAGTGGAAGAAAATACGTGTATTCTTGTTGAGAGACTGCAAATTTTTCTTTTTATATTACAATTGATTGGAATGAAAGAAAAACTCGCGTTTATTTAACTTTTTTATCTGAACAATTTCTATAACGAAAATTGCTGTAATGCGTGAGTTTTTAATTTTTGTTGTCATTCCAAGTAATAGCGAAATTAACACTAAACCTACCGCGGTCAAAGCGACCGCTTTCTTATTTTGCAATTCTGCAAAGTTCCGGGACTCTTTCGTGGAAAACGCTTGAATAAGTTATATTATTGGAACAAGTTTTATAATCAAAACTTTACAAATTCCAAATAAATTCGGTCTTCTCACTTTTGTGAAGCAGTACTTGCCAGTTAGTATTACTGCTTGGTAGGTTTAGTGTTAAAAAGAGCGTTATGGTCATTGTAGGTTCTCGTGGAATTGTGAGCAAATTTGACTTGAGCAAACGTGACTTGACATTAAATCATTGTACATTATTTTGTAATTTGTACACTTTTGTGTAATGGTCGTTATATTTGCAACAACATCGGATTCACTTGGTGAATCTTGTCGAAGGAAGAAATAAATTTCAATTTTAGATTCCTTTCGAACCGCACGATTTATTTTGCATAAAAACCCGCAGCCTAGCGAAAGGTAAGCTTTTTTTAGACGTTTCTAATTCAGGGAATAGCGAATTGTGATAGCGGAATAGTTGAATGTTGATGGGAACCAGTATAATGGCTTGAAAACATGGAACGTGCAGAGGTAGGACAAAACCAGAGGAATATGTACGTTGATTCTGATAATTACTAGTCTGCGATGCTTTCCGCGAAATGAAAATTTTCGATGCCAATTAGGAGGAGTAATTTTTACGCTTTCGTGATGTTTTAAAAATCTCCGAAAAATTTTCGGCACGAGCCAGCAAGTTTATTCGTCATAAAATAACGGAAAAAAATTAGGCTAAGTATGTTACCTACAATTATGTATGTGCATATATTACAACGAGTATTATGAATGCAATATTTTATTCGTTTGTTTTAGAAAGCATCGTTTTTGTATTTCTTTTTCATCTCTATTTGCAACATGATTTTTAATCGTTTCAACGAGATCAAGGCAAAGCACGTCGACCCTTATGTAAAATAAAAGCTTCGATTCGGCTATGAAAATGCGAAATTAAATTTTATTGAACAAATTCAATATCTTCGATTCAATAATGTCGATTTTAAATATAAATAAAATTATTGTATGTGCACAGTAATTGACACACTTATCCTATATTTAATACCATTGATCCATGAGGAATGCTTAAATATTGTAATTATTAGGAGAGATGGTAGGAGGGCGGGATCGAGGATGAAGATGGTGAGAAGGACACCGGGAATGCAGCTCGTTAAACGACGCTCAGTTTACCGAGGACGCCGAATTTCATTCGAGAATTTCTGAAGTCAAACGAACCAGCGAATCCGCAAACGACTTCGCGGCAGGAAGCACGGGCGTATTTCGCGTTAATTTTACGTCGCTTCCGCAGCTACAGCTTCGCAGGAACAAAGCCGGAACGGTCCTCCTTAGGTCGCTGGATCATCCCTTTCCGGAGAAACAACGGCAGTTTTGAAGACGGGAACGAAGAACGTCGCGTTTCCGCTCGGTGCTACGGCGCGTCCTTTGCTCTCGGTTCATTTTCGAAGTGGAAACTGCCGAAAGTTTTTGCGGAGGTTGCCAGATAAAATTCGAAATTCCTTGCTGCCTCTCGCGTACCATCGGAACTTCGCGTTTTTCGCCAAAGTTGTAACCATTTCTGGCCTTTGCTGAATTAGGGAGCAATGCATTTCGAACGTTAAGTTAGTGCAAAGATAATGCTCGAGCTTTTATGCTGTGTTTCTTACACTATTTTTCTAATCATTTCTATTCATCGTTTCGTCAATCTGACTTCGAATGTTATAAATTACGTCTGTAAAATTAATATCACCATTGAAGATGGATTCTCTTTTCATTTCTATAGAACTCAATTGTATATTGAAACGAGAAAAAGAATTTTTAAAAAAGTTTATTTGTTTATTAGTTCTGATAGTTTTATAATATATATAATGATTTCTGGCTCCATTGTCTCACCACGTCTCTCAAACGTTGTAATCATTCCTGGCTCGATTATCTGACCACGTCTCTCATACGTGGTAATCATTTCAGACCCGATTGTGTGATCACGTCTCCCATACGTGGTAATCATTTCGGAACCGATTGTCTGACCACGTCTCTCATACGTGGTAATCATTTCGGAACCGATTGTCTGACCACGTCCCTTATACGTGGTAATCATTTCAGACCGGATTATCTGACCACGTGTCTCATACGTGGTAATCATTCCTGGTCCGATTATCTGACTAAGTCTCTCATACGTGATAATCATTTCTGGCCTGATTATCCGACCACGTCTTTCAGACGTGGTTATAGGGCAAAGGGTTAAAGACTTGGAGAGAATGCGTTGTCGGTCGGCCAGGATAGCTTAATTGGTTAAAGATCGGTTTTCGGCCTATCGGTCGACTCATTTTCTCCTACACAATAGGATTAGAAAATTGCGAAGATACATGATTACAGAATTCCGCATAAGTTCTAAGATTACAAAATTTTGAAGAGCCCAAATGCCCAGAATCGCGAATCGTGCACGCGCATAGAAAGAAAGAATCGTATCGTACAGCTGCAGATTATTAATTCACAGAAGCTCGAGATCGATGAAGTATCGTGTTATCGAATTTCAGTCTCTCGCTTCTTTCGACAGGCTTTCCAAGGACTGGGAACGACTCGCATAGAAACCGTGCCATCGGCGAAGTCTCCGCTACCGAGACTCTATTGCACTTCTCGCAGTCCGACTGTCAATTATGAGCAGACTTCAGCAGACACGAAACTTCCGCCGGAGAAGGTGTGGAGGGGGGGGGGGGAGTGGTGAGATCTCGAGACGGCATTGTCCGAGGACGCTTCATTCTACGAAGTCTCGATAACAGTACCGAGAGAAAGAATGAAAGACTCGCGACGGCTTCGTCCGACGAGAATTAGGTTTCTCTATCGGTCGCGCGCGCGCGCGCCGTTCTTCGCGCGATTCTTACATTCGATTTATCCGGCACTTCCGCATTGTCCGCAGCCAGCTCCACGAATCGAGAACGTTCTTTCGACGTGTGTACCCACGAAATCGCGCGAGCGCCAAAAGCGGATATCAAGTTCCAACAACTCTCATCGTTAATCGAAAGACACGAATGTTACGCACGCGACGCATTGTACGCATTTAACCCTTTCGCTCCGAATGAACACTCGCGGAGCCGAACGCCGGATATATCCGACATCCACATGATCGCCCTCTGGGGACGAACGCCGGATATATCCGACATGCTGGTAAAATCGCGACCTAATTTTTGGACTGCACCGCCTCTTGTTACTATTGCGTGAATCTTTTGACGAAACAAACAAACGACAGTCCGAAATAAACGACACACCATTCAAGTTATATTTGTTCTACCTGCATTTCCCATTATTATTGTGTTACATGTCATAAAGGGATAGAAAATCGAAAGTACTAACTTTAGGACTAATTATTATGTATTATGTTTTGTATTATGAATATTATGTTTTATTTTATTACTGTATATTATATATTATTTCTTCACTTTTTCCATCGTTAATGAAACTTTTTTTACTTATTAAATAACTTTATACCTTATGCAGAAATTATAACTATATTGTTTTAAAGAAAAATCCCTTTTCTTCCCAAATACACTATCCACGCGCAATGTGCACAATTTCGGCGGGTGGTTCCGTTCAGGAGGGGCGCTACGGCGGACTGAACCGCCGTAGCGAAAGGGTTAACGCCGTCGAGCAAATGAAAATCGTCGCCGATATTAATTACGACCGTTTCGGTCGCGTCGTAAATTATTCACGAGCGAATTATTCAAGCATGTGTTTGACAACCGATGAATCATCAATTTGTTCGCGGACATTATTGCGACGAGCGCCGTACAATTGAGACGACGAAACGAGATGACGCGTAGACTGCGGGCGTTTACGCGTTCCGCGTGTCACCGGCCGGGCCGCGATGGTTCTCTCGTTAAAAATGATTCCGCGTCGACGGAAACATTTTTACGGAAGCTACGATATAACCAATAACGCGAGCGGACCCGCCGACCGACCTGTTAATTGCACGCGTGTCAAAGCGGATCAACGCGGCCACGCAATGTCGTCGTTTCTAGTTCGGGGCGTCGAGCGACGCTGCTAGTTACAGCTCGGTAACAAGCAAAATTATCCCTTGGTCACCGTGTTGTTCCATTTAATTGCAACATATTATTCCATCAGTTCCGCAGCAGCAGTTGATGCCACCGAATTCATAATTGCATTAAGAAACTATAATTGGACCGCCAGCACCGCGCTATCGGTTTACCGCGCCGGCAAGTTTACATTTCGCGGTATCGGTGTGTAATTTCTACCTGAGGGTAACGCGAGTGCTGAATTCGAGCGCGCGGCGCGTGCAACTGCGGCAACAACATCGAGCATAAACACGGAACAACAACTATTATTCGAAGTACCATCGAGTTCGCCAAGGAACCCGCGGGGCCAATTTTCCCGTCGATATCTTTATCGTTCGGCGCGCGAGACCGGCGGGAAAGAGAGAGAATTCGTTCCGTTTGTCACCGTTTATCCCGGGGGCCGCGGCCTGGTCGGTTCGAGACGCAGTTGAAGAACGTCAGTCGACTGGAAAATTGCCAAAAAACGAGCTGATCCGATCGAACCCGATCGCGGAATAACGTTTCGCGAGTGTCAAGCGAGAAGCGTAAATTGAATTTCGCCGTGCGAAGCGGCCGTCGCGCCTCGATTCCGGTGCCCGGAGAGAGAGAAAGAGAGAGAGAGAGAGAGAGAGAGAGAGAGAGAGAGGAAATTTCGCGCCTTCGCTTCGCTCACAGAGAAAACGCCGGTCGAAACGGCAGGATCAATCGCGAATGTAATTGCCGCGAATTGTTTCGAAAGCCCTTCAAGATTTATTTACCTCCGATCAACTTTCGGGATCCTCTTTGTCGGCCGCCGCGTCCAAAGAACAAATTCCTGTTTTTATCGTTTTCAACGGAGGCGGTCTACGCTCGAATTTCATTCGGCGAAATTGCTACTGTGAATTTTCTTTTCCTCCATTTAAATTCGGTACGCGAAAGAGTAAATAAATCGGTTAAATTCGATCGTTTCAAAAGAATTTAATTCACTTACGGCAGATATATCCCAATTTCTGTACGCCCCCCCCCTGCCTTAATTTTTGTACGCCCGGATTAAAAACGTGTGGAAAGAGAAAAGTTTTACGTACAAATTGACGATTCGTATTTATTTATTATGTTTGTCTGTCAACATGTAAGATTTAGAGAGAAGCATTATATTGTTTATGCATTAAAATGTAGTAAATATTTTTCAATTGTTGCTGCAGCAGTTCCGATGAGTTTAGGTAGCATGAATTGCTGAAGATATAAACAAACTATTAACATGATTTACGTCGGATGAAACGTATTGTATATTATATAATAAGAGGATTTCGTTGAATCCTAACGAGACTAAAAAGAATCACTAAAATCGTACGTATTTTTATATTCTTTAAATAAATCCAGAAATACGGACAGATTTTAGAACGCGTCCGTATTTCATGAAAAACGCGATTCAATTACTAATATCTGTCACGCAGAAAAATATGTCTGAAGACAGAAACGTCTGAAAAATCGAAATATAATCTTAGCGCGTCGAATTAAAAATTCTAACATTCGGATGAAAAAGCTTCAGCGATGCAAAAATTTGTTTAAATTGTGCTAGCGTTGTCTTCTAAAATTAAATTTTCTGAAATTTAGATGTGCATCGGCAAAAATACGTGTCTTCAATTTTCAATCTTTCACGTTACGCTCGCAAATTTTTATCTCGGCAACTGCTCGCCCGATTGCCGCGGTTCTATTTTGATTTCAATCGGGAATGTTTAAACTGCGTCGCGTATATTTTTGCATCGCGAAATATGAATTCTCGCGAGATCGTAAATCGCGGAGAAAAAGCGTGTCGTTTTCTGGTCGAAGAGAACCGGACGTAACAGGATTTGCGGGCGAAACTCGGTGCCGAATCTTAGGGTGAATAGAGCGTCGAATGTTTATAGTGCCGTCGACGATTAAGCCCGTATCGTACTCCATTGGTCAGCAAACATTAACCGTGCGTAAACCGTGGCAACAAAGCCCCCGCAATTCGAACACCGCGTTACCGTCACCGAAACACCGCGATTAACTCGCGCTGGACGTTTATGTTTCATTTCCACGGGAACAACGTGCGCGCGAAGCGGTTTCGTCGGTCCTCAATTTTCATGGAAACCGTCGAACCGTGAGGTCCGCGGGACGGACCATCCGGGAGAGCGATTCAATCCAGCTCCTGGTTCGTTTCAATCACCACGCGCGCCGGATTCCCGCCTAGTCAGCCTGAAAATCCATTCTTCTACACCTACACCGGTATCGCCGCGTCTCTTCTTTGTCGAGTTTACGGTCATCTAGATATTATAAAACCTAATCGAAACATTCTTCGCCTAATTTTTCCATCGCAATTTGTCGCGTCAATCATACTTATCTAATTGCTCATTTATTTCTTTACTTATTTGTGTCTTTATTTCTTTATGTATGTCGACATTTCTTTCTTTCTTTCTTTCTTTATTATTTATTTGTGTCTTTATTTCTTTCTTTATTTCTTTACGTATATGTCGTCATTTATTTCTTTATTTCTTTACTTATTGAATATACAGGGCGTCCCAAAAATGTCTCGCAATCTGAAAATGGGAGATTCCTGGAGTTATTTGAAGCAACTTTTTCCTTAGCGAAAATGCGTTCCGCGGCTTCGTTTACGAGTTATTAACGAAAAACGGCAACCAATAAGACGCGAGATCGGCTGACGCGAGACGGCCGAGCCAATGAACGGAACCGAGCTCCGTGCGCTCGTTCGCCGGGCCGCCGCGCGCCAGCCGAGCTCGCCTCTCATTGGCCACCGGTTTTTGCTAATAACTCGTAACCGAAGCCGCGGATCGCATTTTCGCGAAGGAAAAAGTTGCTTCAAATCACCTCAGGAATCATCCTCTCCCAGATTGCGAAACATTTTCGGGACAACCTGTATATGGAAAATCACCCATTATTTATAAAGTCATAAAATGAACATAAGACATAATGGTTTAGAATGACTCGATGCAAAACTAAATGTAACGTAATAGTTAAGTTAGTTAGTAACAATATATAATAATAATAACAATATAATATAATATATAATAATATATAATAAATAATAATATATAATATATAATAATGTATAATAAATAAATAATTATTTATTATATAATAATTAATAATATATAATAATAGTAACAATATATATATAATAATAATAATAGTTAGTTAGTAACAATGCAACGTAATAGTTAAGTGAATACGAAAATTCCTTAAATTAATATAAAACTTA
This sequence comes from Megalopta genalis, assembly GCF_051020955.1. NCBI lineage: Eukaryota > Metazoa > Arthropoda > Insecta > Hymenoptera > Halictidae > Megalopta > Megalopta genalis. The sequence goes on along the minus strand of NC_135019.1, from coordinate 17,630,105 downwards.
ATACGAAACGGCCTACGCTTTGTTTCTCGAAAAAGCGAAATTAACAATTAATTCGATACAACTTCGAGGTGAGATATCGAGTTCTAGTGGAGAAAAAAAGAACTGTCGCAAACGCTACGCGGCCTACGGCCCCGTTGCGCTCAATTTAGTCGCGCAGGAAAACGCGAGACCGGGAACAATTTGAATTTACAGTTTTTGGCGATCGTTCCGGAATAACAATACGAGCTGCGGAAATTTCTCGGCGAGAAATCTCCGCGTTCAATCTGGCCCGTAATTCGTGCGTCGTACTCCGCCGCGAATTACGTGACTGCATTACATTTGCCGGGGGCACAATGGCCGGGATTTACGCGAATGCACTTTTGCGGATGCCGTGTCTGAGTCTCTCGCTTAAGTGTGTGGCGGCGTGATGCGGTAATTAAGAGTAACGCCCGGGGAGGGGAAAAAAAAATAAACAAGCATCGCCGCGTCTCCTTTGTGCCAGGCCGACGCCATCAAGAATTTAGAACGGGAGCACGGGCAAGAGATGCGGGAGGGGCGACGTGGGGCGGGTACGGTTGGTGAACGCATTCCATCGATTAATGCACTCACGAGATTGCGATACTCGGCCCTTATTATTCTTGATGGGTCGAGCAGCTGCTACGAAGGGAAGAAAAATTGAGATCGATTGGGTATCGATTGAACCTTAATCGTCTTACATGCTTCCAGACGCTGCTCCGACACAATTAGGCGATTAATGTCGGCGCGGAAACATGTATGTATTTGGGAACACTTTGTACAGTGAAGTGGTGTTCTCTGCAGGGTTGTCCAAAATTACGATAGAATTGCTCGAGGAATTGTAAGGTACATTGTAATTCGTAATTTAGATCGCCATTCGAGAGAACGAGAGAGAGCGAGGGAGAGCGAGGGAGAGCGAGAGAGCGAGAGAGAGCAAAAGAGAGCGAGAGCGTGTAAGAGAGAGCGAGAGAGAGCGAGGGAGAGTGAGAGAGAGAGCGAGAAAGAGCGAGAGAGAACGAAAGCGAAAGCGAGAGAGAACGAAAGAGAGAGCAATGGAGAACGAGAGAGAGAGAGACGGAGAGTGAGAGAGAGCGAAGGAGAGCGAGAAATTACAATTAATTTACAATGTAATTCAATTACGTTGTAACTAATTATAAAATAATTCAATTCTAATAAATGTTTAGATCGCGACGCTCACGTGACACGCACACCTACGTCGCGTGAGGCTAACACACGGGAGACCGCGAGCACCGACCGACTGTTGTGTTTTCGGAAGTCGCTCCGAAATCGTAACGCGCTCGCGGACTTTCCGGTAATTAACCTTTGGCTCCTATATGTTTGATTTACATTACATTTCAATTACACTCGCAATTAAGATAATTAATAATTGAACTAACCGAAATTGAATTAACGATATACGTGATTGAATTGCACTGTAGTTGTGAATTGCAACGTAATTGAAATACAACGTAATTCCATTGTGTAATTGAAGTACACGGTAATCAATATATAATACAATATAATTCAATTACGTAATTGAAATAAGTTGTAATTGAACCGGTACAACCCTGGATCACATACAGAAATTGCGAGGAATTAACGTATCGACTCTTCGCGTTTTGCAGTCTATAAAATATCTCTTTAAACTTGCCGTTCCTGTTGGACGTCCATGTTTATGGAATTTATTACGCTCGAATCTCGCCGGAATTAATTCGAACACGGTTTTACGCGGCTGTCCAAAGGCTGCCGAAGCAACAATTTAATACAAAAATTGTCGATACGGAGTAACGAATAACGTACAACCGATTGAACGAAAATATAAGAACGATTTATATTTCGTGCCCATTCAATGAAGCATACGAGACTGAACCGTGAAAAATAGCCACGTTCTTCGCTCGCGGTCATGATTTCGCCAAGTTTTGATCGCAACGGGGAGCGCAGGGCAGGCGACGACAATAAGAAATGAATGGAATTGAAAGAAGAATTCCCAGGGTCTCGGTACGTATCACCTGCGGTCGCGCCGCGAGCTCGATTCCCTATGCAAGCCCAATTCCCCGACAGACCCGGCGCGACACTTTCAGCCCGGCCCGTGCGAACCGACATTCTTAAGAAAGTCCCGTCGAAATTCCCGGTCACAGACGATTTCCTATTCACGGGACAGCCTGTACTCCGCGTCATTTTCGCCGGTGACCGTCGAGTCGAGCGGAGCTAGAGAACCTCGCGGCTAGATTGCAGTCCCCCGGCAGCGATGCATTCTCCTCGGGCAGCCGGCTGCATTCCTGGCCCGTTCCTCGCCGCTTTCGCTCAAAAATGCTCCGCGACTTTCGTTCCATTTCTTTCGCTACCACCTCCTCCCCTATCCCATTTCCACCCGCCGCTTCGCTCACTCTCCCTCTCTTTCTTTCGGTCTCACCCCCGCTCTCTCTCTCTCTTTCGTTCTTTCCCTCGCGCTCTCTCCCTCGCTCTCTCTCGCTCTCTCTCGCTTTCTTCCGCTCTCGCTCTCTCTCGCACTCTCTCTCGCTTCCTGTCGCTCTCTCCCACTTTTCCTCGCTCTCTCTCGCTCTCTCTCTCGCTCTCTTTTGCTCTCTCTCTCGCTATCTCACGCTCTCTCCCTCGCTCTCTCTCTCTCGCTCTCTCTCTCTCTCTGATCTCTCTCGCACTCTCTCTCGCTTTCTTTCGCTCTCTCCCACTTTCCCTCGCTCTCTCTCGCTCTCTCTCTCGCTCTCTTTTGTTCTCTCTCGCTATCTCACGCTCTCTCCCTCGCTCTCTCTCGCTCTCTCTCTGATCTCTCTCTGCTCTCTCGCTCTCTCTCGGTTTCTTCCGCTCTCTTCCGCTCTCGCTCTCTCTCCACTCTCGCGCTCTCTTTTGCTCTCTCTCGCTCTCTCCCTCGTACTCTCTCACTCTCTCTCTCTCTCTCTCTTCCTCTTTTGCTTTCTCTCGGTCTCCCGGTCTCTCGGTCTCTCGGTCTCTCTTTCCCCCCCTCTCTCTCTTTCTCATTCTCTCTCGGTCCCTCCAGCAGCACGCTTTTTATTTTCCCCCATTTCGCGTGCTCTCCGGGCTAGCCGCGACCTCATCTGCATTCCACTTCTGCATCACGAGCATCCGACCCTCGCTAATGGTAAACGCGGGTCGTCCGGCCGGAGATGAGAGAAAGAGAGAAGGAAGAGAGTAATAAAAAAGAATAGGAAAAATAGAAATTCGTGGCTAGCCTGGCCCTCTCTGCCGTGCCCGGCGGGATGCGGGTCGTTTCGTTACCCGCTCGACACTGTTCTCTCCATAGTCCGAGGCACGAGGAAACGGAGTTTAGCGCTTAATTTAGCAAGCCGGCGCTGATCCATCGCGTCCGCTCCGTCTTCTCGCCGCTTTCTAAACGGCTTCTCGCGCGGCCAATGTTGTCCTCCTCGGCCCTTCGCCTCCGGACGAGACTTTTTCGTTGCGGAGAGACCTGCGCTTTTAGACAACTTTTTGTCGAAACACCTTGTTACCTGATATGTATTTCGACAACTTCTCTTCGTCGTTCTTCGACTTAAATCTCGTTTTTCGTGCATTTACTTTGAATCTGCTTTCATATCTTTTCATTACCTTCTTTCTATTCTGTATTTAATTTCGATATGTTCGATAGGAGCGTCGAATGCTTTCAAACAGGAACGCAAAAGGAATGTTATCAATTATTTCATGAGTGGTCGCGTAAAGGTCATACGGAGGTAAATTTTGTTTTTTCTTTCCGATGGAATAATGTATTTTCTAATTGTCTAAAATTCAAATCGCTCTTTCAGATTTTTGTTGCCGTGTCACCTGGGTCAGTGTATGAGAACGCTCGCGCGACGATAGTTTTTGTACACAGCGTCGGGCTCACCTGTTAGATCTTGGCACCGGCCTAGGTGAACGACCGCAATTATACAAGGTAATGACGGAAATGGCGTGTTCATCAGATCATTTGAAGCAATTTCTTCCTTTACAAAAATTTTCTCCGAGGCACTGTTAACGAGTTATTAACGAAAAACAATGACCAATAAGAATCGAGTACCCAGTTGCGCAACCATCGCGCAAGCTGAGCTGGGATTCGACCGCCTCGACCGCTGGCGCCGTTGGCTCGCCGCCTCGACCGCTGGCGCCGTTATCTCGGCCGCCTCGACCGCTGGCGCCATTGGCTCGGCCACCTCGCGGCAGCTGTCACTGTTTTTCGTTAATAACTCGTTAACGGTGCCTCGGAGAAAATTTTTGTAAACGAAGAAGTTGCTTCAAATGACCCGAGGAACCCACCACTTTCGGATTGCGGGACATTTTTGGGACACCCTGTATATTATTTTATTATATTATTATATATTATTTTATTATATTATTATATGATTATATATTATTTTATGTATATTTGTTAATCCATTTGTGGAAACCAAAGAGTATCTCATTTGCAAATAAATGAGCAAATAAATAAATGAGTAAAAATATTAGGACAAAAAAATGTTCAAATAAATGCAATGAGTCATCATGTAATCAAATGCAACTAGATGTACTGTATTGTCAAGTAGAACAAGTTGAAACATTAGCAGGCAAGTAGATCAAATCTGTCTCTATCCAAGCAAGTAAATCAAGTCTGTTTCTACCCGGCCACACACACGCACACACACACACAAAGTATAGAATACGACGCTAAGAATACTACGAAAGTTTTCGTAAAGGAAAAAGTTGCCTCAAATAACCTGAGGAACCCGCCACTTTCGGATTGCGGGACATTCTTGGGACACCCTGTATACACAAAATGACCACCTTGTTTATATCGTCGATGTACCTGTCGCTTGGGCAGTCCTTCCAGTAATCCCTATATTGAATAATCCGTCACCTATTTTCCGTTGTTTCCCATGCACAGCGCAGTTCGTTGGGTTATTTTTCCTCGTCCACTGTAGCGAACGTTCGGCGCTGCTTAGTCCTTTCATTATTCAAAAATCACACTCCTTTTACTTTTCTATCCGACGGCCCAGAAAGATATAAATAGGCCCTCACACCGCGACCACGAGCTATTACACATTTCTGTTACACTGTTCTGCTGTCCCCGGTTATCGCTGCGCTTGCAGCCTATACGTCTTGTTACGCTAGTTCAGTTACACTTGCAATTCCATAAATCTTTACGCTTGCGACTCTTGTTACGCTTGTAATTCCTGCGAGTTTGCAGTCCGGTCTCGTTTCATACTTTTACTACTGCAACTTTCACTACGCTGCAATTTCTGTATCGTCTCATCGCTCTGTTGTATATTTCCTTCCTTTGTAGCGATCTAATTCTTGGAATATATTTAGCTTAATTGAAACACAGTCTATCGTCGTACAATCATCATCTCTAACCTTTTTATACTTTCAATAGCTGTGAAGATCTATTAACCTCGTACAACTAAAACGGAATTTGATGGCTCTACCGAACAGTTATGCGCAAGCTGAAAAAAAGAATGTTTTATTTTGAAATTTGGATTCCTGATTTGTGCATGCAACTTTGTTATTGGTACTGCCGAGAAGGTGAAATGAATGGCAGTGAATGACGTCATTGTGTGTAAATCTATACACGTTGGAAAGCTAATAGTTCGGCTGATGTATTTCGATTTAAATAATTCTCTGAGTCACAATTGCTGTGGCAGTAAGATGTTATCCAATTCAATTACGTTGTAATTCAATTACATTCGTGAATGAATTACGTTGTAATTGAATTAACCGAAAGCTTCGAATTACTCAATTGAATTACATTGTAATTGACTTAACTGAAAGCTCCGAATTACTCAATTGAATTACATTGTAATTGACTTAACCAAAAGCTTCGAATTACTCAATTGAATTACATTGTAATTGAATTAACCGAAAGCTTCGAATTACTCAATTGAATTACATTGTAATTGACTTAACCGAAAGCTCCGAATTACTCAATTGAATTACATTGTAATTGACTTAACCAAAAGCTTCGAATTACTCAATTGAATTACATTGTAATTGACTTAACCGAAAGCTCTGAATTACTCAATTGAATTACATTGTAATTGACTTAACCAAAAGCTTCGAATTACTCAATTGAATTACATTGTAATTGAATTAACCGAAAGCTTCGAATTACTCAATTGAATTACGTTGTGATTGACTTAACCGAAAGCTCCGAATTACTCAATTGAATTACATTGTAATTGACTTAACCAAAAGCTTCGAATTACTCAATTGAATTACATTGTAATTGACTTAACCGAAAGCTCCGAATTACTCAATTGAATTACGATGTAATTCAATTTTATTCGAGTAACGAATAACGAATAAAATTGTATTCGATGCATTGTTCGAATCAAATTTCATTCGAAGAATTTATTCTAAAAGTTGTTCGAGTCTAGTTTTATTCGTAGAATTAATCGCAATGTAATTCAATCACGTAATTGGATTCCAGTGTAATTGAATCAGCGCAGCTCCGTGTATGGAAGACGCGTGGAAGATGTGGCATGAACGATGCGTACCGTATGAAAGTTGTAAGAAGAATGAAATCTCGTTCTCGTTGGTCGAAACAAACGATGTTACTCTCTGCACAGGAACAAACGTATGGAGCCCCGGGTCATTTAAGGAGTCGTTTAGGCGGTCGTGCTGTAAAGAAGCAGCCAGCGATCGCCTAAATAAATACAGCGATACCCCGGGCCGGTTGAAAGTGCCCGGTCGTTCCCTGCAGGATGTTTAAAGCGCCCTTTATTCCCGGAGCTTATCACGAAGTGTCAACCGTGAGATTTCCAGCAGTTCTTGCTACTCCGTTTAACGACACCCCGTACAATGTACGCCGTGCTGCGGAGCACTGTTCGCAGATAATTCTTCGCCGGGTATCAAGCCGCTGAATAAACTTCCGCTCGCAGACCGAACATAAAACCGAAGGCGAATTAAATCCCGGAATAAAACGTAACGGGGTCCGCCCCCATTCCGCTCGCGACTCCGCTCGCGATTCCGCTCCGGCCGCTCTTAAATCTCGCAGCGAGTCCGGCCGATATTTCGCAGACAGCTTCAACAACTGTTTGACACGCGAAACATCCTCGTCCACGGACATCAACCCCCCTCCCCCCCATAAAAAGTTCTTTCCGCGCGCAGGTGTCTCGTTCACGCGATCCCTTGTCCCTCGTGAAATTAAATTCTTCCGAGACTCCAGCTCCCTTGGAACGAGCGGGTTCATAAGGAGGCCCATACCGATCCCGAAGATACGACCTGGATAGACGAGACTGTACCTTTACATCTTCTCGACTCCAAGTTGGTTTCTCCTGGACTCGCAGGAACTGATACGGTCTTCTTTGATGCAGTCGGATTCATTAGATCAAGTGACGGTGATAGCACTCCCAAGAGAGGTTCCGCGAAAATTCGGATCTTTTTGGAACTGTGCAGGTTTCTTGGTTCTCGTCGGAATTTATTCGAAAAGTTGTTCGAATCAAGTTTTATTCGAAAAGTTGTTCGAATCAAGTTTTATTTGCAAAGTTGTTCGAATCAAGTTTTATTCGAAAGGTTGTTCGAATCAAGTTTTATTTGCAAAGTTGTTCGAATCAAGTTTTATTCAAAAGGTTGTTCGAATCAAGTTTTATTTGCAAAGTTGTTGGAATCAAGTTTTATTCAAAAGGTTGTTCCAATCAAGTTTTATTCAAAAGGTTGTTCGAATCAAGTTTTATTCAAAAGATTGTTCGAATCAAGTTTTATTTGCAAAGTTGTTCGAATCAAGTTTTATTCGAAAAGTTGTTCGAATCATGTTTTATTTGAAAAGTTGTTCGAATCAAGTTTTATTCGAAAAGTTGTTCGAATCAAATTTTATTCAAAGAATTTAATCGATATATTATTCGAATCAAATTTTATTCGATATATTATTAGAATCAAATTTTATTCGACGAATTTAATTCGATATATTACACGAAAAATATATTCGAAATGTTGCTCTATTCTTTTTTATATATCCTTAAAACTGTACAGGTGTAAAGAAAGGTTTGCAATAAAAATTTGATAGTTCCTTATACTGTTCAAGGAGATATTTTTTGAAACGCTTATAAATTTTTATATAAATAAAAAGACTCGCCACTTCTTCAATCACTTATTGCCATTGCTTTGAAATTTTACGCGAATCTTGCAAACGAGAAAAGAAATTTCGTGGAACTCGTATACACATTTTTCGAATCGAATAATTACGCGTTGACTTGAATGCGCGACGATGCTTTCCTCAATTATCATTAGCTTCCATAACAAAAGAATGTTACCGATTTTAGAATTTTTCATACCGAACATGACACCAGGAATGAAATTTATCGCGTAGAAAATGTCCAAGTGCGTTCGCTCAGAGAAAATACATTATCACCTTTCGCAATTTCGCAGGCGAAACACCGCGTCCCGCGGTAATCGTCCATTTGTCCGCGCGATCCCTCCGCGCACGCGACTCCCGCGTTTATGTCGGCAATCGTCGATACTATTTTATAGGGCAAAAAGCGATAAATTGTACAGCTAGCGCCTTCGAGAAACCGGCTCCCATAAAAGGCTCTCCCCTCCCCGCGCCGCCCCTCGCGCCGCTTCGCGCGCGCAATTTGCCACCGCTTTTACGTTCGCGCGGAGAAAAATATTGTCGCGAACAGTCACCGCCCCCTCCCTCCGGGGTGGGGGAACAGCTGAACTAGTATTGCTACCTGCTAAGTGGCACATTACGGGCCACGGCTCTAAAAAGCCGCGATAAATCCTACGATATTTCGTTACTCGCACTCGAACGATCCGTGTACCGGCCGTTTCCCGCGGATCTACATTTTTCCCTAATTTTACGGCTCCGCGGAGGTCACCCATAGGTCGTTCGCGTAGAAGTCCGTTTTCCAGCGGAGTCGTAGCTGCATCTCGAGCGATGGACTGCGAACGGTATGATTTTTTTTCGGCGACACGGCGGACGGATGCAGGCAAACGTTGAACAAAATTTTCAATAGCAATTAACCCTTCGCAGTCGAGTGGCGAATCTAAGGTACCATTCAAAATTGTAATATCGCGTTCCAAATAATTTTAACCTGATCGAATTCGTTTCTATATTCAACAACGAAATTAAAGCATCGCTAATTTTTGGCTGACGAATTGTTAATTCTTTGAGCAGCTGTAACTTCGTTGAAAGCTACCATAAAATTATGATTCTTTCTTGAAATTAAATCTTGAAATCTCTACTTTACGATACCATATTCTTATTTTTAATATCAAGTATGCCGTGACACAGAAAACGCATACACATCTGACCGTGCAACCTCTTCGCGGTTATTCTAACGCCGGCGGCACATTTATCATTTAAAGCGCTGCAACTTTGCGAGAAAAAATCGTAGCGACTCAGTTCGCCACTCAAATTAAAGGCGAAGGTTCGAACTTTACGATGTTGCAAATGACGTGCTTGAGAAAAATTTTTGCAACTCCACAGAGGGCGTTGAACTTTGCACTTTTTCGATGCGCGATAGTTACGTCAGTTTAGTATACTATCTCAGATTTATGATACTACAGTTACGGTGATGCATGATATTCAAAATTAGAATCGGTACCGTAAAGAAGAGATTTCAAGCTTCAATTTCGAAAAAGGATCATAATTTTATGATTGTTACCAACGAAGTTACAGCTGCTCAAAGATTGACAATCTTTCGACCAAAAATTAGTGCTGCTTTAAAAATGTGACGGGAGTTACAAAATTCAATTTCATACGTACAAAATGCACATCTCTCGCTTTGGAAATAGAAATATTATCGAATGAAAATACTATAGCACAGTGCAACTATTTTGGATATCGAGTTAAAATGGCTTTCTTATGCGTCGTCAATTTTCGATTCTCCCGAATTTCACTGTACTATTAGGTTTATTCTGTCCGTCTGAGTAAATAAATAAATAAATAAATAATAATCTTTAAATAGCATTTTCCAGGGAATTAGATTGTGGAGATATTCGACCAGAGCATCGACGATTTTATACGTACAAGTATCGGTCCAATCGTTTCGCCGTAACAATGCGATAAAGGTGTCTCATTGCACGTTGATACAATCAATTGTCACCGATACGGGGTAACAATCAACGGGATCTCGCGTCGCGCAACATCGGTCTCTCGAATGCTCGACTCGCCGCGGAGATATTGCTAGGACGAACGGGCTGAAAATGTGTCATTAGAACCGCGAGCCCGCGTTCGTTTCGCGTCCGTGCATGCGCGATCGAAACGAAACGGAACGGCGCATCGGCACGATGAGACGGGAAGCGTGTGCTTAAATACGGTAAACCGTTGGATCCCCACTTTTACGAGGGCCACTCGGACGTTTACGGTCGGCGCATAAACTGCGCTTTTGTGAACTAGAACGACGCGATACGAGAAGTTGATGCACTTAAACTGCGGGCCGCGTGCCTCGGCGGCGCGCGCCACGTTCAGAACTTGCCCGATAACGCCGACCGTAACCCTCCTGTAATTTCCTGCCGCGGCTTATCGGTTATTTAGAGAGTGGCCACTGGAAAATGACGATGAAGTAACGCGCGTCTCGGCGAAGCGCGAGAGCGCAGGAGCACCCTCTCGACTCTCAGTCTTGTATTTGACGGTACGTTGACAGCTTATCAAATCGAATCACTCCTTTGAAATCGGTCCAAATCGCTTGAATTTTTCTTGAACTCTTGGTCCGATCGATTTACTAGAAAATAAGCAAAAGAGAATATTATATTATATATAATATAATATTAATATAAAAAAATAATGATATAAAAATAAATAATAATAATAATAATATAAAAATAAATAATAATAATAATAATATAAAAATAAATATATAATATAATATAAAAATAAATATATAATATAATATTATATATTTTTTTAGTTGCAATTGGTTAGCCTGTTGACATAGTATAGAATATTTTTTTAACTTTTTTTATTGGAAAATTGAAAAGATACGTTTTGCAGTGTAAATCTAAGTAAGATCCAGTAATTTCCGATGATATTTAAATATTCGTTAAACGTCCCAAAATTTCCATCTTCCTTCAGTGTCTCGTCGTTTTGTACGTAAACGTAACTGTTTACGTTAAAAGAAAATATACGGTTTGAACTAATTCGAAACAATTTTTGAAACGAACTATAATTTAGGAGATAATTGATCGCGGTACTTCAAATCGGACACTCTCTGTATATATTTATACAGATTTATTTATTATTTAAATGTGTTTCTTGTTAGATTCAGCAATTTAGATATATGGTTAAAGTTTTAGGAACGATGAAACCATTAAAACGATGCATCAGAATGACCTTAGAAAATCGTGTTTCTAATCGCACGAATAATAGAAATCATTTCGTCCGTCGAAATCGACGAAACAGCCCGACTATGCGACGCCCACGCACCCAGACAATTTCTCCCCCTTTCGCATTTCGTCGATGATACTCGACGGTCCCGCGAGAACCTAACGCCGCGCCGAGAATTTATCCGCGACGGAAGCGGAATTCGACGCTCGAACTGTTTTCGGGCGAGTTTATTCGAAATCGGAACAATAGGACGATTTATGCGGCCCGCTGAATGGACGGCAAGAGAGTTATCGACAGAGACTGCTGCCTCGTTGCGGATGATATTATTGATACATACCGCTGAACCGGCCCGCTCCGGCCCGGCCCGGCCCGGCCCGGCCAACCTACCGTGCAGCTCTGTAATAAAATGCAAACGCCCGGCATTAGCAAACAACGCCTCTGTTATCTGGAAACCATGGCATTCCCCGAAAGCCATCGCAAAACAATCTATTTTCTCCTCGTGGACTTTGTTGTTGTGGACTCTTCCTTCAATTACAACGCTCCACGCCGACTGTCGCACTTTGACCCTGCGACCGTCAATTCGTCGGAGACTTTAATTTGAAGGAAAAGTCGAACGTGTTCAATTTTCGAAACTTTTCCTTCTGCGGTCGTAATTAGCTGTAATTACCTCTTCCAAATACAACGATACATTTTTCTGCAACACTGTCAACGTTTAATTCATTTCAATACATTTATTTTTATAACTTTTTCACTTAATCTCGTGAAACGTTCGAACATTTACGCGGCGCGAAGATTCGTTGTTTGCTTATATCATTTTAATTATTTTGACAACGTTTTATACTAAATCGAATATTTACTATATTTTGACACATTAATACACTCCACTTTCATATATGTATACCATGAAGGATTTCTTCCCGTTAATGTATATTTATTTAACACCAGGTTTACGATAGATTTGCCACAAAAAGCAGCTGTTTTGTATTAATTTATAAAAGTAACAATAAGACGTTTATTCTGAATTTCAACAAGTGTTATTGTAACATTTGTCGTGAGTAACATGTAAATTGAACGAATGACTCATAAAAGCATCTCTACGATATGAATAATCGTAAATTAAAAAATTAGTGAAGAACCGTCGTTTCGACGGGTTCCGTAAATCTAGTGTTAAATGCACGGCGCAGAAGTCGAAGTTATACCAGTGTTCGAATTCTATGTACCAGTGTACATAACCTGGCAATTAGTATAACCGGGACGGATGTGAACAGAATCTTCGAATTAACAGCGACCCGAGTTAACCCGAGCGAACGACACGGACGTTTGTTCCGCCTTGAATGGGGCGGAGGGGGGGGGGCGACAAGGGGAAGATCCTCTCGCGGACTAGCAAATTGAATCAGTTCGAGCCGACCTAAGAGAGAAGTCACTTCGTTACCCAGAGGAGTCCCGCGTTGTCGCGGTCTTTGACAAAAGGAAGTTCGCGAACGGATTTCGATTTTTCCGCGGGACCCGCCGCGGAAGTTTCCCGAAACTCTGCCGCAAGAGCACGGCGAAGGGAGAGAGCGTCCGGCACAGCCCCTATTTATTTGATTAGTCAACTTTTCGCTCGGCGGCGCCGGAACAGTTAACTTCCGTAATTTCGTTCCGATAATTATCATGATTTAGGGCCGGGCGAACGCGGGTCTAACTAACGACGGCCCGGAACTTTCCGGAATCTGGCCATTAATGCGGAGATGAGCGATAATACGGGGTTGCGCACTTTCATCCCCCGATATGTAGGCCCTCGGCGACGAATTACGACCGTGTGCGATCCCTGCGCGCTACTCTTATTTTCGATTTCGGGAAGCTGACGCTTCGCGTTCGCCGTTTTGTCGCGTTCGAAACGAATTAGAACGAGGATTGAGCAACATTTTATTCGAATGATATTCGACGCAAGATAAAGAATTACGAATTCGATTTTATTCGACGCTATGGGATAGATATTCAATCGAATATAAATATATATAGATTCAAGTTTATTTCAATAAAATCTTATTCGACGATATCGGATAAATATTCCATCAAATGACGAATCGTCTAGATAAAAAGTTATCCGAATAAAATTTCATTCCGATATGAATCCATTCGAATAAGAATTTATTCATAGAGGAATTCGTATGGAAAATAATTGATTTGAATGAAAATGATAGAATATAAAGTGTTCTTTTTTTCATAATTTATCCATTTATTTCTTTTATATTACTTTTTGTAATGAAAATGATAGAATATAAAGTGTTCTTTTTTTCATAATTTATCAATTTATTTCTTTTATATTACTTTTTCGAATTATTCGAATAAAGAATTTCTCGAACTATTCGAATAAAGAGTTACTCAAAATACTCGAATAAAAAATTATTCGAACAATGAATTACTCGAAATATTCGAATCAAAAATTATTCGAAGAATGAATTACTCAAAATACTCGAATAAAAAATTATTCGAACAATGAATTACTCGAAATATTCGAATAAAAAATTATTCGAATAAAGAATTACTCGAAATATCCGAATAAAGAGAATTATTCGATTAAAATATTCGACTAAAAGGAATTCATTCGGATAATTATACGATATAAATATTTTAAAGAATCCGAATAATGCACAACTGATTAGATAGCACGGATGACACTTGTTTCTACCACAAATGCATGAAATCCGCAGTCCAGCGATAACGCAGCTTGCGAAGCGACTGCAGAGAAGCAGAACTAACGACGAAACGGAGCGTCTTGTTAAGGCGATTTTCGCGAGAGCCTGCAGGAAATGGTCCAAGTTCAACAAGCTTCCCATTCAAAACAGTCTCGAGGAGCGAGAGCGACGTCGAAAAATTGGCACACGCCTGAATCGGGCCGCCAGCGGCGCGTGAATCAGCGATTAGCATGGCACTGAGCGCGGGATATTTGAAAACAAGATCGGGCCGGGTCTCAGCCCGACGATGACCCAGGCAACGGGATGGAGAGCGCTCGAGAACGGTCCAATTCATCCGACGAGCTCATTATACGGGAACCCTAGCGTGTGCTGGGTCGCTTTCCGTCTCCCGCTGCTTAAAACCTTCAAATTACAAGCGTCGTTTTCTTTCTCCGCCGCCGTCGCATTCTAATTGTAAACGAGTGCCGACCAGGAATTCGATATGAACCTCCTCGGCGAATGCGGTGACAGGATTATAATGGCTCGTTTCGAATTTACTGTTCAGGGTGTTCACTTTATGTTCAATTAGGTGCACAAATCCATTAAGCCTAATAAATTCTTTAACTATAGTTTTCAATATATATTAGTTTATAAAAGTAACAATAAGATATCTATTCATATTTTTATCAAGTGTTGTAATATCTGAATTTTTATTTATATTTGAATTTACATTTTTATTTTTATTTTTATATTTATATTTTAATTTATATATATATATATATATATATAACAAAGATATATATATATATATATATATATATATATATATATATATAGTTGTCTTTAAAAATTTAAATGTGTCTTTACAAACTGGATATAAACGTATATATATATATATATATATATATATACGTTTATATCCAGTTTGTAAAGACACATTTATGAGTTATTACAACAACACTCGTTAAAAATCAAATATAAATAAATGAAATAAAAATTCAAGTAAGAATAAAAATATTAAAATATAAATGTAAATATGAGTACGAGTTATATTTTTATAGTTTTGTTCCTACTTGAATTTTCAAAATTCAAATAAGAATAAAAATATAAAAACATAAATATAAATATGAGTACGAGTTATATTTATATATTTTTGTTCCTACTTGAATTTTCATAATTCAAGTAAAAATAAAAATATAAAAATATATATATATGAATATGAGTATGAGTTATATTTTTATAGTTTTGTTCCTACTTGAATTTTCAAAATTCAAATAAGAATAAAAATATAAAAACATAAATATAAATATGAGTACGAGTTATATTTATATATTTTTGTTCCTACTTGAATTTTCATTACATTTATTTATATTTGATTTTCAACGAGTTGTTATAATAACTGACAAATGCATCTTTACAATCTGAATTTAACTGATCATATCAACAGCGTTGAATAAACATTAACAGCGTCGCACTATCGACGAACAATGTCTAGTATATCCACAGCAATTAAACCAGTTCCGCGATATTGATTTGTCAAGCAGCATCGACTGTCGCGTCTTATATACAAAAATCGCGGTCGACGGCAATTCCTTCAGAAGTCTTCGCAACATTCGACCATAAAACTTGCTGATTCGCGAGAACCCCGGGATCGAACTAGCGCGCCTCGTTCGACCATGAAGACGTTCTTCGTGCGAAAGAAAGTGCAAACGGCAGCCAGTCCAGCAGCCTGGCGTCGGGACCCAACGGATGTCCGACTGTTGTAAAGCGTCGGTCAGCTCGTGTTGCGGCTTTCACGCGGCTGAGAGCATCGGAATCTCGGCCGCGGTTATTTCCAGCGGCGGAAGCCTGATGAGCTTAGCGTCGCATGTGTTACGAGCCGAGGGCCAGGCAGGTTGGATGGCCGGAGGTTGCATGCAATTGGAATTTTTGATAGGGACGCGTAGACCAGCCGATGCTTATTTCGGCACGGGTGGCTACCTTCAAGGAAATAAGGATGAGGTGCGTAAACCAGCCGATGTTTATTTCGACACGGGTGGCTACCTTTAAGGTTAATAAGGATAAGGTGCGTAGACCAGCCGATGCTTATTTCGGCACGGGTACCTTACCTTTGAGGTAAGGATAGTATTTGGGGAAAATGGAGTTAGGGTGCCTCGTAACTTTTTGCAAGGAAAGAGAACTAAAGATATACCTCGAGTGGTAAAGATATATCTTGTGGGTTGTAGCAACTGCTGCTTCGAAATAGGAAATGGAAATAATTGAATTTGTAACCCAAGAAACTGGTAAAAGCTAGTTTATTACGAGGTTTGGTTTTCTACAAATGTATCTAAGTGTTCGCGGACTCTATCGCGCTCTCAGTTTATCGCACCGAATCGGCGGGGGCTTCTGATCTGGTATCTATTACCTACTAGATTGTTTGCTCGAAGGAGAATTAAGACTCGATCTCGCTAGCGTTTCCACGTCGACGAATGACTCGAAACCAGCCCGATTTCTGGTCGCGTTTGGGTCCTTTATATAGCCAGATTTTCTCTGGAAAAATGGTAGTGGAGGTGTTCCTATGTGGTCCGATTCCAGAAACGTTCGTCGTCGTACCCCCTTGAAGGTACTCGACTCGCGATATACAAATGAACCCCTGGCTGGCTGGCGCCAGCCTGGCGTATGTCTTCAGGAAGGAATATAAAAAATTCGTGGGAAGATTCTCCGTACGTTACAACATCATACGCTGTCGAACCTCAACGTCGACATAGCGATCGATCGCATAGGCTTAGGACTAGCACAAGGAAATTCACAGCAACGCGAAATTTGGCATTCTAGGGAGAATTTACCGTATCGCGCGCGACGATACTCCCGGTGTCCAATTTACAAGAAAACAAACGGAGGGTGGGTAGCGGCCGATCGATCGGCGAACTCAATTAAAAAGTTGGAATACCGAGCGAGAAGCTGAACTAATCGCGACGCGAAAAACAGGCGGGCCGTTATTAAAATTCATAACAATTTCCTGCCGAATTAAGACTCGATCTCGCTAGCGTTTCCACGTCGACGAATGACTCGAAACCAGCCCGATTTCTGGTCGCGTTTGGGCCCTTTATATAGCCAGATTTTCTCTGGAAAAATGGTAGTGGGAGTGTTCCTATGTGGTCCAATTCCAGAAACGTTCGTCGTCGTACCCCCTTGAAGGTACTCGACTCGCGATATACAAATGAACTCCCGGCTGGCTGGCGCCAGCCTGGCGTATGCCTTCAGAAAGGAATATAAAAAATTCGTGGGAAGATTCTCCGTACGTTACACGTGCATCTTTTCGAGCCGCGGCGTCCTCGGCCTTTGAGGCCAACCAATCTCCATTGTCCCCCGTGTTAAGATTCCGACGGAGCCGTGACGCCGCTTGCACGCAGGTGTGCACACCTTTGTCGATGTGCTCACGTTCCCTGAGACGCGGGGAATTCGAATATCTGCTGCTTTGTTAGCCGGCTTTGACGTGGATATTAGCTTCCTGCGGGCCTCCCGGCTCGTAATTTTCATTTTAAAGGAATCAACGGCGAGCGCGAGAAGTTTTCCGCGAAACTGGGCCACCGCTAACGCTGTGATGCAGGCAAATTATTTTCGGGAAAATAACGAGCGCGTCGCTGCGCATTCGAATGCGAGCGCGTTGTCCGCGGAACGCGAGACACGCTGTCACTGCGATTTTTCCCGTACAACGGAAACGTCTTCGCGAACCTCTGACACGCAAGCTTTCGCGTTGCCGAATGGACAATAGTTTTACTCGCGGCTTTTGGCACTGCGTCTAAATGCTTTCTTGCAATTAGTACATCCAGGTTCATAGAACCCGTCCAAACGACGGATCGCTATTTCGTTAATTTACGGTTATTCGGATCGTAAAGATACATTTATGAATTATTCGTTCAATATATCCGCCACTCGCGACAAACATCAAAACAACAGAACAGATGTCTCAATTTTACTTTTACAAACTAAAAGAGAACACCTGCTGCGTAGATTTAGCGATAAACTAATTTGATTTTGAAGCATTGGATCGAAATGAATTGCCGTGATGAGAAAAATGATTACAAGATAAATTATTGCAGGGAAGTAGTTTCTACTTTACTACTCTGTCTTGGCTTGTGAATTTTTTAAAAAAATGTTCCGCATAGTCTGAAGCTACTCGCTTGAATCCAGTCCACGCTACATACTTTAAATAAATTTTCTAAATACATTGTATTACGGAAACAGATAATATTCTGGTATAAATTATTTGGTTTAATCAAGGAGTTTTTATAAACGCATAGATCCTCCGTCCTGCTTTCTCTTATTATTATTACGATACGCCTAGTGTTTTTTATCTCGTTCGCCATTTGTTTCGCTTTTTGCGCGGTTCGGAACGGTGGAGAAATTTCAAACCGCGGTGCACGCAGGAAGTTAGTGCAGTTAATAAGCGAGAGCATGAAGCAATGCATCCGATATAAAGAGAAAGAACCGTCGGAGAATTTGTACGGAATCAGTGTTAATTTGGACGCATCCCTATCGTTCCCATTCCGGGAACCGACCCGACCAGCCCCGAAACATTTTTCCGTGGATTTTCATACGGGGGAACCTTCATTAAACTTTCCTGCGCTGCGTGTATTTTAATAACAAGTCCCGAGATCCGCCGTTGCACGGCCACGCGTTTATTAAACGTAACACGGCCGGCATATCCGTGTCTAACATAAAGAAAACAGAATGCCGAGAAAACACGCCAATGCTTCTTCCACGTTCTAAACATTTGCCGATAAAGGAAACATTCTTTCGCGTCGGAATTATGAAAACCGTTATATCGTGCGATCGAATCTTAAAAAGTATCTGCGAACTCTTGCACGATTTTCACATCCGCTCGTTTAACGCTAGGTTCACGGGACCCGTCGGAACGTCAGGTTTCGCATTTTTTAATTTACGATTATTAAATCGTACAAATTCATTAAATATCTATTTGATTTTTACTGGAATTTTATTGAAATTTTATTGAAATTCTATTGAAATTTTATTCACATTTTATTCATTGACGTTTTATTGAAATTTATTCGAATTTATCCAATACATCTGTTTCTCGGGACAAATATTATAATAGAAATCGTTAAAAATCAGAATAAAAGTCTTGTCGTTACTTTTGTCAAGAGAAATCAATGATTTTTAGTACTTTGTAAATATAATACAAAATATAAATATTCAAATATTATATAAATAAATATTCTACAAGATATATAGAAACTGCTGAATGATTTCATCTTCTGTCTTCAGGATAATTTTTTTACTCGTTTATTTTGTTGATTTCCGAATAAAAAAATTTATTATATTTTATTCGATAAATATAAAGTTATCAATGCTGGAAAACAAACCAAAGCCTCGCTAATTAATCGCCCCACAGTAACCGGCTCCACTACTTTATAATCGGCCGTGTTTATCCTGGTTTTCGGTGCAAAACGTAAACTTTTACACAGGATACGATGCGATATACGATGAATTATGGCAGCGGTTGGTGCGCGATGTTCGCCAGTCACGGTGCTTATTTAACCGTCGAAATGCAAGCTGTATAGCGGAGATGTAGCATTGATGGATAAATTATTCGCGGTTCGGAATGTCCTCAATAAACATGTCCTGCGATAAAGTGCATCTTGGGCATTGCATTTTGCACAAGGATCGGATGGAGGAAGCTGCAATGGAGACTGCTGAACACTTGCGTCGTATTTTCCATACTGAATACCGGATTCTCACGCACGGTTCTATGATGCTTTCAAAACATTTCCGTCCAACGACTGTAATACTTTAATTCGGAAACCGAGGCAAGAATTGTCACCGACACGATACATCACGCGATAACCCCTTGCATCCTGAATGGGCGACTCCGAGGCACCATTAAAAATTCCCGAATTATTGTTCAAACGAATTTTTACTTTACATTGTTATACATATTTTTACATTGTTATATTTATGGCACTTATCGTATTAAATACGTCGTATTCTCATGTAAAATATGTGATACAAATTTAATGAAATATACAGTAGAGGCACTTTTATCTGAAGGTTTCTTTTTTTAATGTCCTCCGACATCAAAATATTACATTGCTTAACAATTTTGCTCAACGTATCTAAATAATACAACGATCAGGTAATAGAACGTTAAAATAATAGAAAACGTCAAAATATAAATAATAAATAAAAATGTTCAGATAAGGGAGTCTCTATTATATTCACAAAATTCATTTGATGTTCTTCACGTGAAAATGTTACGTGAAATACAAAATCGTGGTCGAATCGTGGTTAATATCTGCACCTAAAGAATGGTTAAAAACGTAAATACAGTATGAACAAATGGGATTAACATCGTACGAATAAAGCGAAAATAATCGTCGGAAATGTAAATGGTATTTTGGATCAGAAAAGCTGTCCTGATTTTATAGTTGAAGTAGCTTGGAGCGTAAAGAATTAAATTAAATATGTATATAAAGTATATAGTTTTAAACCTTTTTTTATAAAATATTTAAAAAAAAACTTAAATAATTTATTTCTCTTAAATATAAAGAGAAAATCCAACACGTCGCCAACGATCTCGAGGCCGACCTCTGAGCCTAATTAAAAAAAAAAGAAGAGAAAGAAAACTGAGACGTATCGATGCGCTTCGTCGATGCAGTGGCTAAATATTCTTCGAGCGAGAAAGGACGCTGTTTCGTCTGGCCGGAGAAAATGCGGGAACCGGCGCTACTTTTCCGCGGCTTTTCTCGAAATTCAAATGGGTCAGCTTTTTTGTCTCGGGCAGCCGAGATGTTCTCCGGCGTCGCGTCGCTCGACTTCTTCGGCTTGTTTTTATGTGGGTCAGTGGCGTTATTTAACCGAGCCATGCCGGCGACAGGATTTTCTCAGCCGCGGCTCTCGCCCGCCGTCGCCCGTCCCTCCCTTCGTCCGCCGAAAACCATTCGGCGGGCACGTATTACCGAAACAACGCTTAAACCTCGTCCAGTTACAGTCGTTAAACTTCGAACCGCACTCGCGTAGCTTTCAGCGGCGTGTTTGCGCGCGGCAAAGCCGCGAAACATTCGTGGCCCCTATGGCCGCCCCCCGACGAAAGTCGGTTTGCGGGGAATTAACCGGGACCCGGTTGATTCCGGTGACCGATTGCCGGCCGAGCCGAGTCGATAATTGTCCCGCAGCACATTTCGAAAATTTCCTGCGACCCCACGAGCCGTTTCGATCACCCTTTGTTACACTTCTTCCTCGATAGCCGAAATCAAGGATTTAGGAACGCGCTTCACTTGCACGATGATGGGACGCAAAGACGGTTAATTAACGCTAGAACTGTTATCTATATTATTATATTATGTTTATATTATATTATATTCGTATTATTATTATTATTATTATTATTATTATTATCATATAATGCTTGTTATATTATATTATATTTATATCTATATTATGTAATTACAACATAAACAATTGTTGTGCTTAGGTGCGCTAGAACTATCTATGTTATTATATTATGTTTATTTTATATTATATTATATGGTTATGTATTATACTATATTCAGATTACTATTATTATGTAATGTTTATATTATATTATATAGTATAACATAATTTAAACATTTATGTTATATTATTATATAACATAAACATTACATAATAATAATAATCTGAATATAGTATAATACATAACTATATAATATAATATAAACATAATATAAAAATATAGATAGTTCTAGCGCATCTAAGCACAACAATTGTTTATGTTGTAATTACATAATATAGATATAAATATAATATAATATAACAAACATTATATAATAATAATAATAATACGAATAAAACATATTATAATATAACATAAACATTGCATACACAGTTATATATTATATTATATTTATATCAATGTTATATTATTATAACATAATCATTAGTTGCATTTGGGCATAATTAACGGCAAAACTATCTGTATCATCGTATTATGTTTATATTATATTATATTCATATTCTTATAATATGATGTCTATGTTATATTATACAGTTATATATCATATTGTATTTATATTACTATATAATTATATTGTGTCTATATTATATTATATTTATTTCTACGTTATGTTATTATAACATAAGCATTAGTTGCAATTAGGCCCTGGCAGTTCTAGTGGTAAAGCGAAAGATTTCTACCAGGATCAATTAAATTAGAGGATTTACACGCGAACAAGCCGCACCATCGTCCAGATTGCGTCGAAAAAGTTCCACGAAATCCGTAATGAATATTTCTATCGCGATCAGAATCCAATACAGGTCGTGGCACGGTGAATAACAGTGGATCGTATTTTTCCTAAATAAAAGGTCGGCCTTCTTTCCGTTCAACCCATGAGCTGCGAACGCATCGTGCAAAACAAACAATATTTTATCGGTATCAAAGCAGTTTTTAACATAGCCGTGTGTACGCGGACACAATGAATCATTAAATAAATACACGATAATCCCGGTGTTCTTTCCTGTCCGCCCCGGCGAGCACAATCCGCAAATCCAAATGCTTACGTATCACGGCGAAATCACGCGCGAAAAATCTTCGCGCTTCCCGCAGCGGCGTTCTCATTCTACCCAGATATTTTTCCATATTTCTGCTTGTTAGGTAGAATCACGGCCCAGAGAGACGAGAGAGTACATAGAGTACACTTTATCACGAGGAAGTTCTTCCTTCCAATAATTCCCGGGAATACACGTGTTCATACGTCTCGGCGTGACAGAGCCGGACGGATTATTTCAACAATGTTCTCTCCTTAGACGGCGTAGACGCGACATTTCCCGAGATTAAAAAGCTTCGATCCGCGGTTTCCGGCTTCGATGCCCGGCGACGAGACCAGAAAAAGACGATGTATCGCGTTATGCATTATTCATCGATCGAAGGGAAATAAAATGTCCCGGCTGTCACGCCGGCAAATCTGCTCGCTCCAATAATGTTCGGCTCGAATGCCCGCGGACTTTGATCCCCGTGTAACAGACCCACCGGGAGAGAACCTGCACGCGTTCTTGCTTCCTATTATCGGTTCGTATGGCATCGTACGTCGCCCGCCGTTGTTCCCGACCGCGACCCAGATTTCTCTAACGTTCTTGGGACTCGGAATAATCCAAAATTCGGTCGCCGAGTTCTACCTCTCGTAGAATGTTATCGGAGCTACCCGGTGCCAAGAGAATATCGGAAAAATTATTTCGCTGCTTCGCCAGCGATAAAGTGCATCTCTTGAGCAGTGCAATTTGTGCAGTGGTTCCGCCAAAGGGAAATATTCTTCGCGGAGGCAAACATTGGCGCGGCGTTTTTTTATAACGCAGCCTTGAGAATCGTGGTTATAGGATCGTTAATAAAGAATTTTCATGCTGAAGGGAAATCTGTAATTTGCGACTTTTTGAATCGGCAAGGATTCGTTTGTTTTTATGAAGCGTGCACTGCGATCGAAATCGTTTGATGTTTAAGTCAATCCAATCTTGGCATTGTTATAAATTATAGTTCATACTATATTGTATTGTATTTATGTTATTATTATATTATGTTTACATTATATTAGAAAATTATATTTTATATTATTATTATATTATGTTTACATTATATTAGAGAATTATATTTTATATTATTATTATATTATGTTTACATTATATTAGAGAATTATATTTTATATTATTATTATTATATTATGTTTACCATATATTAGAGAATTATATTTTATATTATTATTATATTATGTTTACATTATATTGGAAAATTATATTTTATATTATTATTATATTATGTTTAAATTATATTAGAGAATTATATTTTATATTATTATTATATTATGTTTACCATATATTAGAGAATTATATTTTATATTATTATTATATTATGTTTACATTATATTAGAGAATTATATTTTATATTATTATTATATTATGTTTACATTATATTAGAGAATTATATTTTATATTATTATTATATTATGTTTACATTATATTGGAAAATTATATTTTATATTATTATTATATTATGTTTATATTATTGTATCGGTGCTCGCAATTTTATATTATATTATACAGTTGTATATATTATATTATTCTAATATAAACATTAGTTGCATTTAGGGCTCGGTAGTTCTAACATTATAGCGAGTGATCTCCGTCACGGTTTTAAATCATTTATTTTCATTTTCAATGTTCTCCGACGAATTTCTCTTGGTTTCGGAATAATCGATTTTTTCAAAGAATTTCCGAGTCGCTGAATATTAATAACGACGATATCGAAAACGTATGGATAAATGCTGTAGCCGGAAAATTGAATTTTCTCTGGCTGAAAGAGGAACACGTCTGAACGTACTGGACAATCGAATTTGTAACATGCCCTGTCACGCGAAGGGAAAGAATATACGGGGTTGCGATTCCAGAAAATCTGTAAGCTCGTGGTAGAACCGGTGTCTACCCTTTGCATCTGACTTTCTGTGCGAGCATATTTCATGTTCGACAGATATAGTGTCCAATATCCTGTAGGGACGTTGGCTCTCTGCGACTATCTGCCAATCTTTCGATCTATGTATCTATCTATTTATCTATCCGCTGGTTCCTACAAAAGGTCGGCCGAATCGACCAGATTCTTGCTTCCGATAATATTTGCGCAACGGTACAATTCCATCGAGATTATTCTCGATACAATTTTTATAATGAAAAATTCAAAATTACTGGCCAAATTTCAAGACGACCGGTTCCTGACCTTTTCTCTTTTACACTTACGGAAATTATAAAAATCTTACAACGAAATTACCATGGAACAAAGTAACGATTTCGTGGAATATTAACGCTAGATTTACGGAACCCGTCGAAATGACGGGTGAGTAATTTTTTAATTTATATTTATTCAGATTCTATAGATTTTTTTACGTTTACGAGTCGTTTATTCGGTGTACGCGTTGCTTGCAATATTCCAGTAACACTCGTTTAGAAATCAGAATAAACGTCCTATTGTTACTTTTACAAAGAAATATAGAACAGCTGCTTCTACCGCGCGCTCGGTATTATATCTAGAATAGCGTGGAAAGCAGGGAAAGCGTCGTCGAGAGAATTTCGCAGAATTCAATGATCGGAGAGTTATAGGTCCGAGACACGTCGGATTAATATGTGCAGCGGGTCCCGTGTTACACAATAGTTCTGAATTGGGCTGGCCCCTAGCCGCGCTTCCGTCTCTGCCACTACCAATTACAGAAGCTCCACAGGAAACTTAGGCATCGCCGTACAACCGTGCTCGCGCTACCGGTCTATAACTTCGATAATGACATTTCGCCGAGCCCTCGTCGCCGAGCATTAGCGAACTTCCGAGCGGGGGTCGAATTTTTTTCGACTGGGACCGCTGATACTTCTTCTGCCAGCCAAAGTAATTTCGCTAATAGCTTTCGCGAGCTTCTTCGCTCGCTCGCAGTTTCAGCCAGTCGGGAATTAGAAAGCTCCTCGTTTGACTCCGGACGGACCACGCGAACCAGCTACACCGTGTTACAACGCTCCGTACGATCACTTTGTCGCATAAATATTCAATTTCTCGGTTCCCCGATTGTTCGAAGAATAACGTCGAAATGTGCTAGGCTTGTACGATAAATAATCTGATGAACGATTCTAACCGAACGGCACTTTGTTAACGTAAATGAACGGGATAATAGAATGCATAATTTAATCGATACTCGAACGGGCTGAACGTATAAAGCAGCGTGTACATACTACTGTGATCAAAAAGTAAGGTGAAATTGTCATTTAAAACTTCCGGGCATTAGGAAGGCAGGTAATTTTTTTTCCTAGGTTGGTAGGACTGTCTGTAACATTTGCCAAGTGTCTGTTTGTCAAAAGGTTTAATTATTTCCGAGTTACACGTGTTTTTGTAAACAACCAAAAGTGAATTTTTCGATTTTTACAATGGGTGATTTTGTTGAGCAAAGAACTTGCATCAAATTTTGTTTGCGGAACGAATATTCTTGTGCGGACACGTTGAAAATGTTACGGAAGGTCTTTGGTGATCAAACTATGGCACAAAAAAACGTTTATAAGTGGTACAACAAGTTCAAAGCGGGCCGAGAACGCGTTGAAGACGAACCGCGCTCTGGACGACCATCAACGTCTACCGACGAGGGCCACGTCCAAAAAAATCGAAGATTTGGTGCTTGAAAATCGTCGACTGACAATGAGAGACCTCGCTGATAGTGTTGGAATATCATTTGGCTCAGTCCAAACCATTTTGAAGGATGTTTTGTGTCTCAAACGCGTCAAGTCTCGATTGGTGCCATGTCATACTGCATTGGTTCTTCGCGACTTTTTTGCCAAAAACTCGACTCATATCGTTCCGCAACCACCGTATTCGCCTGATTTGGCTCCGTGCGACTTCTGGTTATTCAGCAAACTCAAAAAGCCAATGCGGAGACGCCGTTTTGACACGATTGAGGAGATAAAAACCGAATCGAAGAAGGTCTTGAAGGCTATACCGGAAAAAGACTATTCCGACTGTTTCGAGGACTGGAAAAAGCGTCGGAAACAGTGCGTTTTATCGGACGGCGATTACTTTGAGGGGGATGAAATTGATTTGGAAGAATAAACAAAGAATTTACATTTTATAAACAAATTCACCTTACTTTTTGATCACAGTAGTAATTATTGAAATGTCTATATAGTTTGAAGTATTTGAGCCGTTTATTTTGAAAGTGGCCTAACTCCGTTATCCAATTTTTTGCCGGTTACCATGGTTAAATGTACAGCTTCATGTTATGTATCAGTGAAGCACTTCAGGTTGCTTATATTCAGAGCAAATACGATAAATTTTTCACACATACATAAGTTTTCAGAATTAATTAAATAACTGAGCCGTGTAGTTTGAAAGTGGCCCAACTCCATTTATACTTACATCAAGATATTTACTATTGATAATGTCGAAAAGCAGTGATGAAGGTAATTTCAAGTAATTAGTATTTACAAGTTAACCTAATTTTTGGGACAATTGCGTTCGTTGAATAACCTGTACGTTTAATTAATATAAAACTTAAAATTTAATATTAAATTTTAGAAATTATTTCACCCATGAGGAAAAACAGAACAAAAACATTAATTAGTTCAGATAGTGAAGAAGAAATAGTAACTAATAATTTAAAAAAAAATCGAGAAAGAAACAGAATTATAGAACAATATTCGTCTTCAGAGGATGAAGATCCGAATAACAATGGAGAAAAAATTGATGCATCATACATCCAAAAAGTGCGAAAGATTAAACGGAATTCAGGAAAAAGATATTGCACTGAAACCGGAAATATTGTTCCTGAAAAAATTTTCGAAAACAAAGATTGTGGTTGTCGGAATGCTTGCACAAAGAATTACAATGAGGAAGAAAGAAAGAATATTTTTGAGAAGTTTTGGGGTTCGGCAGATTTTAACAAACAAAATGTATTACTTCACGAAGCTGTCGAGCGCAAAATTGTGGAACGAAGACGTCCAACAAACGGAAAAGGTTCACCAAGAAATTTTAGTTTTAGATATTTGTTACGTTCTAAAAACGGAAAAATTCCCGTTGTATAAAACTATTAGACAAATTACAACAGCAAAATTTAAGGACATAATTGACCTATTACGATACATACCACCAGAGCATCATGATTTCTTCAAATCACTTTCACACGCACAAAATGTAGACGAATAGTAAATTGTTTTGTAATAAATTTATGTTTGTAATTTTCTATGTTCTGTAATTAAAAAATGTTTTAAATCGCATAAATTATGTTTCCGAAGTGTTTTCAAGATATGTAAAACAAATTCAGTATTGTTTTTTTCAATTTGAAACATCTTAAATTATGTTGAATGGACTTGGGCACCTTCAAATTTTATAATGAATCTGGCTGTTAATTTTGAAAGTGGCCCAACTCCATTCTTGATAAGAAAACGCACGTTATTTACTTAATAATTGCCACTATTTTAACAGGAACTTTAAATTTAACATCCTTAGATACGCTTAAGCAGTATGACTCATTAGTATCCTATACGTATATTTTTAAATTCATTGAAACGCAAAACTTTAAATATCTCGATTTGAAGATAAATGGAGTTAGGCCACTTTCAAAATAAGCGGCTCATTTGTTAAATGCATGCTTAGATTCTAGTTTTATTATATCTTGCGGTATGACCCTTGGAGGGTCGTGCAGTTATAAGTCGGCTCACCGATGCGACGTTCGAGCCGGAGACGACGCTGCCAGGGCAATAAATGCACAGGGTAAGGATACTCACTTGCATGTGCTTATCCTGTGCCCCAGGCAACTTTAGAAAGAAAAACTACGCTGCCTCGTCAGTCGAACGACAGCCTTCGCAAGAGTAATTGCATTTACTCGGTTGTCACCTTATGCCGGTGTACATCAATATGAATACATAGTAATGCTAGAATAATGAAGATTGCTTAACTTTTTTATTTCTAATTTCTTGCCACGATTCGAAGGCAATTCGGAGGCCACGTGCCACGATTCGACGGTCGCGTACCTAGTGCGTAGGATTAGCACAGGAAAATTCACAGCAACCCGAAATTTGGCATTTCCGGGAGAAATTACTGTACTTGAAATGACAACGGTACTCGATCGTTGATACAATTTATTATTGATTTCAAACTTTATTTTCAATTCTATAATATTAAGATATACTAAAAAGCTTTCTTTATTCGCATTTTCTAAATTCCTCGCACAATTTCTTTATTCGCAGACGAATATTAGACAAGGCAATTTTTTTTACCACGACGTACCTTACCAAAAGACTGAAAAAATTGAGAACGCTACTCGCGATGGTATTTTATCAGGAAATTAGTATGAAAGTAGTGTAATATTTCTTTTTCATATTTTACATCGATCATTTACAGTCGCGACAACCACTAATCCGGGCAATTAGCGACGCGGTGTTCTGATTTATAACTTGTTGCACACTTCGGTGTGTTTTAAAGGCACGGAAAATTGCGCGATCTAATTTGCACTGTATTTACCGCTTTTGTATGTTTCGCAATAGGAACGTGCGAAAACTCGAAAGAATGAAACCGGATTTTACTCGATTCGAAAAAACGATCCGATTCGAATGATCGATTTATTGAAATGTCTATATAGTTTTAAGTATTTGTTAAATGCATGCTTAGATTCTAGTTTTATAATATCTCGCGGTATGACCCTTGGAGGTTCGTACACTTATAGGTCGGCTCACCGATGCGACGTTCGAGCCGGAGACGACGCTGCCAGGGCAATAAATGCACAGGGTAAGGATACTCACTTGCATGTGCTTATCCTGTGCCCCAGGCAACTTTAGAAAGAAAAACTACGCTGCCTCGTCAGTCGGACGACAGCCTTCGCAAGAGTAATTGCATTTACTCGGTTGTCTCCTTATCCTATTCTTTCACATCTTCTACTCACCTTGTTTCTGTTAACTAAATAAAACACTATTTTGCTCTAAAATAACAGTTTGAGTTCCTTGCTTATGTATAAGCATCGATATCCAACAATAATGAATAGACTATTTTATGCGTTTATGACACAAATGAATAGATGAAACACAAGCGACGTTATTAGGAAGATTTAACACAACGATTATATTATTTCAAACTCATTGAAAGTATTCGAGGCAAGTGTTTACGTAGTTCCTGTTTCTTGCAGCTGATGCACAAACTTGTTATTTTGCATAAACATTGCCGCGGTCTAATGATAAATGAAAGACGTCTAAACGAAAGTAATGCCTTCGATATAACGGACGCTCGAATTGCTCAAACGTAGTGTAAAAGAAAACCGCGTCAACAATTAAGAATTAAAATCCTGTTAATTCGCGAAGTTGCGTACGATTTGCGTAAATATTCAAAGGTTCGTGTTCGTTAATTGTACGATGGGCAGTATTACAACGACGAATGGACGTTCTTGCAATTACGAAGAAAATGAACGGTACAGTTATTGTTAGTAATAGCTGCAGATTCTGCTCGTAAGTTTAGAAAGTTTCAGAAACGACTCTCATAAACTATGTTAATCCCATTCGTTACAGGTGCGTAGCTGATGACAGTACAATTATTGTTAATTGCTACAGATTCAACTCGCGAGTTTATGAACTTTCTGGAACGGGTCTCATAAACTACGTTAATCACTGGAATCTTCGTACAAAACGGTGTAATTCGTTTAGTTTAATTCTCTTAACTTTTTAATGCTTTCGCGTTATTCCAGCGAAGTTCTTACTCGATCAAATTCCATGAACGTGTACCTTTATTATTAAAAGACGGATTATTTCTGTGACAGTCGTGCTACCGTTATACTACATATCGCATGAATAATAATTTGTTGTTCGAACAATTTTTTATACGATTAATTCGACGGAATTCTTTATTCGAGCAGATTTAAAAAAGTGCGAAATAAAACGCGAAATAAATGAATCGAGAAACTTTGAAGAAACGCTTTCTATTCTATCATTTTTATTCGAATCGAATTATTTCTTTAAATCGAATTAATTCTTATTTAACACTAAACCTACCGCGGTCAAAGTGATCGCTTTCTTATTTTGCAATTCTGAAAAGTTACGAAACTCTTTCGTGGAAAACGCTTGAATAAGTTATATTATTGGAGCAAGTTTTATAGTAAAAACTTTACAAATTCTAAATAAATTCGGTCTTCTCACTCTTGCGAAGCAGTACATGCCAGTTAGTATTACTGCTTGATAGGTTTAGTGTTAAAGTAAAATTCTCATTCGGATAAATGTGTATACATTGGGCTGGCAACTAAGTAATTGCCGATTTCAGTTATAGATGTCTTTCACTCCCATTTTTATGATATCCGTAAATGTTATATGATAAAATTATTATTATTATTATTATTATTATTATTATTATGTTATTTTTTATTATCCGTGAATGTTAGCAACTGGACAAATTGAATGCAGCGGTCAAGGAAAAGCGAGCAGAATTGGTCAATCGTAAATGTGTCATTTTCCATCAGGCCGCACACGTGTTTGACCATTCAGCAAAAATTGATGGATATTGGTTGGGAATTGATGTTACACCCACCATATAGCCCTGATCTCGCGCCATCGGGTTACCACTTATTTCGATCCCTGGACAACTCCCTTCGTGGTAAAACTTTTAACGATGACGACGCTGTAAAATCTCACTTAACTCAGTTTTTGGCCGAAAAGGATCAGACTTTCTACGAGCGTGGAATTTTCAAGTTATCGGAGAGATGGCAAAAGGTCATCGAACAAAATGGAAAATACATTACAGATTAAACTTCATTCCAAGTAAAAAAACTTTTTATTTCATTGAACAAATCGGCAATTACTTAGTTGTCAACCCAATAGATCAATTTTTATTCGATTGAATGTTCATTCGCCAGGGTCAAATCAAATTTGACTCGAATAAATCGGTATTCTACAGTATCGAATAATCTCGTATTCGTTAGCCCTTGTCTTGTATCCGTCGGCCGAATGAAATGTTGCCCAAGTCTGCTTCCGGACAGGTTCTTCGAATGTTCTGGAGCGACAGGATCCCGCCGCGGTCCCGGTAATTCGCGAGTACGTTCTCGAGCATCTATCCGGACTCGGCCGGAAGTTTCCCCGACCGGCAGCCACCGATTCCACGGTTGAAACGCATTCGCATGAATATGGCGAAGAAGTTCTGTCGCCGAAGTTATCGGTCGCGAGGGAGAGGACGGCCGCTCCGCGAAAGAACTCGAAGTTTCTCACGTGCGTGCTTTATGGTGGATATCGGGGGACGGCCGGCATTCAAGTGCCTCGCGGAGGTTCCTTTTTGTCGGGCGAATAACGACAGACCGCTTTTATTCTCCGTCTTCCGCGGCAGCTCGTCCCCCCTCTCTTTCGCTCTCTTCTCTCTCTCTCTCTCTCTCTCGCTCTCCTCTCGTTGCCTTTTATTCCCGCGGAGCGAAGTGTCTTATAAACTTTCCGCCTCCCGGCCCGCTCGAGTTATTCCCGTCAAATATACGGGACGCGGGGCACCCCACCACCCCGGGATCCGGGGACGCGGCTGGAAAATTTACAGGCGCATTTTACGGTTCAATAGCGGCGGCAAACGCAGCTGTCCGGGCTCTTCGTTTCGCGAATCTTTGTTTACGGCGCCGGAATCGGCCTCGGCTAGGGACTCGTAACCGTTCGCGGCTATAAAGAAGACAGCAGCCTTAAAAAGGGACTCCGATGCGACGGTCTCCCGTCCTTAAACTCGCCGGGATTACCTTTCCCTTGAAATCCTTGCGCGTCGTCTTTCCGCGGGAAAACTGCAAGCTTTCGTCATTTATCGTGACGTCCCGCTTTTTAAGTCGTCATCCGATAATAATTGTATCGAAGACGTCGCGCACTCGTCGCGCACTCGTTGCGAGACGTCGGAAGGCGTAGTTCCGACGTCGTAAATCTTTCCAAGGAGGAAATCAATTTCTGCTTGGCTCCTTGGCTCTTGAAATCAGCGCGGACGTTCGAATCGGTCGGATCGAAATTTATCCACGATAAAAATTGATCCGCGCGAGATTTTAGTCGAATAGGAATTCATTCGAATAGATTACTCGATTAAAAACTAATTCATTACGTAAAGAGTAGAAATTCATTCCTCGATTAAACAGAATAATGAGTCACGAATAATGAATGATCGTTGGTTGAATAAAATATTCGATCGGAAACAATTCATTCGGACAATTATTCGAATGACAAGATTTTATTCGAAAAAGAATTCGTTTGAATGAATAAATAGAATAATTCTTTACTCCATTATATTAGAATTATAGAATATAGCATTATTTATAACGAATAACGAAGAATCGTAATTCGAATAGAACATTCGCTTACAAAGAACTCATTCGAGGAATGAAATAAAGATGTATTCGATCAAATCGAACAAAGCCACTCTGCAGCCTAAAATGCGTCGCACCGATTACTGACGGATTATTAAAACCAAAGCGCAATAGCCTGATTCGGCTAATACCGCGGCTAACATTTTCGTAAAAGAATATTCTAGAACTTATTTCCGCGTTTTTGCATGCTCGCAACGCGACCGTAAGCAAATGGCGGCAAGATCGAGCAAGAAACCGAGCGTTTCGCGGTCCGCGGGGACTGGAAGTGCGGAGCAAGAAGCGAACAAAGGTTAAGTCCGTGCCAGAATAGTTTTGTCCAGAATGGAAAATTTTCAAGAAATCCCCCGCGGAAGCGACGACGCGCCGAAAAATTTCTTGGCAGCGTCTCCGACGCGCGACTCTTGGCATAAAGAGGTCGAAAAGTTTCGGAGGCATTTAACGGCGGCGAGTTTATCGTCGGGCCGAGTGATTTCGTGATCGGAAACGAAGACAATGCGGCTGGCCGGTGAGCGTCGCGACGCCTATTCGTAGCCGGAGCGACGGACGCGTTGATTGGAGCGTTGTTAGACGAGAACGCGGCGACAATTAACGCCCCCCCCCCCACCCCAATGTGCCCGTTTACCGTCGTTGATCGCGTTCCGAACGGCTCGTTTATTAATCCGTGGACCGCCGTCCGTTAAAGTCGTCCCGAGGAGTCGATTGGCCGTTAACGTTACACGTGACTGGGAAACCGACGACGATCGCGGAGACCGCGTTTTCACCTGCCGCGCCGCGAATCAGCTTAGAAATGGCTCCCCGATGGGTCGGTCCATCTGCAACGAGAACGCGAACCCCCCATCAGCCTCGGCCGCTCGTCCGAAAGTCCCCGTTCGTCCTCCGCGTCCCCGAGAATTTTGATTTCCAGCGATCGTGCCTTATTATGTCCCATTTGTTAGGCTGATTTCGAAATGAATGGCACAACGCGATGCCCGTTTCTAGACGAATGCGCGTGCAGATTCGACGTTTACTTTTTACGTCGATTCATAGACGGACCGTGATTCCTTTCTGCGAGACACACATATTTTTCTTTCATTTTGTCGTAGGTCTACGAATTATATTTAGGATCGGTTAATAATTTTCATGTTGAAATATTACAGTTTGTGTCGAGCGTCCGAATATTTTTGCGACGCTAAATTTCGACATAATTTAGTTCATTGTTTGGTATCGCGAAAAGTATGTGCAATAAGTAAATAAAATTTATGTTATTACGAACTACAACGAACGTTCTATTATACTATAAAACAAGAACTCCAAATTTACTATTACGAACAATCGAATCCAGCAACAATCGTTCGAATAGCATGATGTTCGAACATTGATAAGAGTCGCTGTATACAGTCAACGGCAAGATTAAAGCGTCGCTAATTTTTGGCCGAAATATTGTCGACCTTTGAACAGCCGTAACTCCGTTAACACGTTGACTGCCACGCGTATTTACAACAAAATCTCCTACAGGCCACCCGTGCCGCTATAGGAAGCGTGCGCTGTTAATTCATATCTGTTTCTGTTCCTGCATGAACAGTTGGAATCTTTGCCGAGTACCGAATGGTATAACTTAACCCTTTGCACTCGAAGTTTTTTTTGAGTCATATTACCAGCAACTCGAAGCCATTTTAGTGAAAAGATCATATTCACATGTAAGTTCATGATATAAGCATTAAAAGAAAAGTCATCGTTGTATGTTATTATTTTTTTAATTGTTTATGGATACAAACGTCATTTGTCACCAACAGCGAAACATCCTATAACTAATTTTTACGATTTGTTTTTGTTCTTATGTTAAAAACTGAAAATTATTTGCATTGTCTCCGTAGCGGAGCCCTCGAGTTTGAAGACAAATTTTAAATGGCTCCGCTCCGGAGCCCTCGAGTGCAAAGGGTTAAGATCTCTGCCCTTATTTTTTTCAATAATGAAAAGAGATCGGATTGCCCGGAAGGAGAAGCATAAATAAAATTACATCGTCAGATTCTGATTTGGATACTGATAAATACAATCTTAGTGATAATAAATGTTATGAAGATACTATTCACGAGATTTTACGAGAATTGATCATGGAAGAAGAAAGAAATGTTGATGATACCGAGGAAGCTACAGTTCAAATAAAAGATACGAAATGGACCGATCAGAGGCACGAGCAAATCTGAAAAAACTAACAACTTTTTGTTCAAGCTGTCCTGATCAACCTCAACTTTGCAGAGAAAGTTTTAATGTTATACACTGCGAATAATTTTTTTAATAAACCATTTTGATAAGAATTCAATAGTTTCATTACCTCCTGTAGAATATTTGTCGAAATATTTTCGGAAATCCTTTGTAAGTAGTCAAATCAGCGTCACCCGAATTACGGGTGACGTGGCCTGATGAGAACTTTTGCTGTCACCCGAATACGGGTGACGCGGCAGTCAACGTGTTAAAAGCAATCGTAACTCTTATCATGATTCTTTTTTTAAATTAAGGCTTGTAATTGCAGGCCTCGAGGCCAGTCTCAGACACTCGACAGCCGATGTCCTTCGCTCGCGACCGAGTTCTTTCCGAGATGATGAAAGAT
The DNA here is from genome assembly GCF_051020955.1 of Megalopta genalis. Taxonomy (NCBI): domain Eukaryota; kingdom Metazoa; phylum Arthropoda; class Insecta; order Hymenoptera; family Halictidae; genus Megalopta; species Megalopta genalis. The sequence continues at coordinate 17,594,783 of NC_135019.1, read as the reverse complement.
CAGATACGACGAAGGGGTTCGAGAACGCTGACGTCTCTCGTTAATATTCCAGAGGGCGGTAAACAAGCTTGATCGACTAGTCGATCTTAAAAGCGGCTTGCATCTGCGAATTAGTCTTCGCTCGATGCCGGCAGGGCCGTTCGTCGCGACTGCTCGTTCTCGCTCCTCGCAAGTACAGTAATTTCTCCCAGAAATGGTCGGAGGGCGGAATCGAAACCGGCAGATCTGAGAATACTAAGTCGCGATTCTGCGGGCCTCGCGGCTCGTTTTTATAGAAACTCGGAACCTGTCGGCAAAAAAAGGCAGCGGCCAGCATGCCAGTGTACGTTAATATAAGTACAATAAATTTTCACTAATTGACGCTCAGATTGTGCACAAAAACGGACAATTTGGGAAGAGGAGATACGATTATTTGAGCCTCGCGACTCGTTTCTATAGTTACCGATATAAAACCGTATATAAAATCGAGCCACAAGCTATATCTGCTCTTTCAAAATTGTCCATTTTTGTGTGCAATGTGAGCGTCGATTAGAGAGAATTTACTGTACATAGCAATGCTAGAATAAAAACGATGACTTAACTTTTTTATTTCTAATTTTTCGCTACGATTTAACACGTTGACTGCCGCGTCACCCGTATTCGGGTGACAGCAAAAGTTCTCATCAGGCCTCGTCACCCGTAATTCGGGTGACGCTGATTTGACTACTTACAAAGGATTTCCGAAAATATTTCGACAAATATTCTACAGGAGGTAATGAAACTATTGAATTCTTATGAAAATGGTTTATTAAAAAAATTATTCGCAGTGTATAACATTAAAACATTCTCTGCAAAGTTGAGGTTGATCAGAACAGCTTGGACAAAAAGTTGTTTGTTTTTTCAGATATGCTCGTGCCTCTGATCGGTCCATTTCGTATCTTTTATTTGACCTGTAGCTTCCTCAGTATCATCAACATTTCTTTCTTCTTCCATGACCAATTCTCTCGTAAAATCTCGTCAATAGTATCTTCATAACATTCATTATCACTAAGATTATATTTATCAGTATCCAAATCAGAATCTGACGATGTAATTTTATTTATGCTTCTCCTTCCGGGCAATCCGATCTCTTTTCATTATTGAAAAATAATAAGGGCAGAGATTTTAAGTTATACCATTCGGTACTCGGCAAAGATTCCAACTGTTCATGCAGGAACAGAAACAGATATGAATTAACAGCGCACGCTTCCTATAGCGGCACGGGTGGCCTGTACGAGATTTTGTTGTAAATACGCGTGGCAGTCAACGTGTTAAAGGCAATTCGGAGGCCTGATTCAGACCCAACCAGAACCATACCTGACTCACACCCAAACAAACCACTTTGTATTGTCTTCCGGAAATTCGCATCGCGTGCCACATCACACGCTTGGCCGACTTCGCCGACCCTTAGCATCGGCGTAGCAATAAATCGCATAGGCGTAGGAATAGCACAGGGAAATTCGCAGCAACCCGAAATTTGGCATTTCCGGGAGAAATTACTGTACCGCGAATCCCCTGGACGATAGAATGTTCAGAACGGGTTTGAAACTGTCGCGACAGCTTCTTCCATTCTCACGCCCCGTCGGCTAAAACGCACCTGTCCCGAATCGGAAGCGAACACGCATTTCTTCTTGGCGACGTGTCATCTGTCTCCAGGCACATTGAGCCCTCGTTGCCCCCGTATATTCATCAGCGGCCGCCGAATACGCTTCTGAAAATAAATACGCGTCGGCCCGACCCGCGCCGGTGAAATTAGTTTTCTTCAGCCACGGTCTCCCCTTTCACGCCAGTAAGACGAAACTTTGCACAAAGGACAAACTCAAATATCACGTTTAATTAGGGTGCGTGTTAGGCGCGCGGCGTCGGGACGGGTCGCCTGCAAATTGAACCATGAAAAACTCTGGTTTCGAATTATTTTTCCACAGTGTACACGGTGTATAAAAATTACATGTCACGACCACCGTATGCAAAAGTCACGGCACAACCGGCCGCAAAGTGAATTCTACTTGCAAAAATCAGTCGAAATAAAGGATAACGTTTTTCTTTTTTTTTGTTTAATGCTCGGTTTTAGAGAAAAATTAGGTTAAAAGAATAATACCGAAGAAATAATAGCGAATGTGAAGAAATAATAGGAATCGAATGGCGCGTCTGGCCATGAGTTTTGTCGAAAACAAAGCCTTAAATAAAAAAGTTTTACTCCTCTTCTTCGACATATTTTTGCACGCTTTTAAGATCATTCCTATATTTAACTCGAGACTCATGGTTCCCTTCAGACTTCTGTTCCCTCGATGAATACTATACGTTGCAATAATAATAAAAAAAAAACGATTTGACCCCCCAATCTTAATTTTCAAGGACAATTTTGCGGTCCATTTTTTGGCAGATCTCCGCCGACTCAGAGGTGTAGAATCACGCTATCGTTGTCCGTGACATGTAATTTTTATATTCGCTGTATCCGCGTCTTCCCTCGTCCGTCTCGGAAAACCCGGGACGCCCGATCATCCCTTGTCACCGCTTAAACGGAAGTTACAAGCGTCGCGCAATATCAACCGTTCGCGTTTCCCATTGTTGAAACTTTCGGAGGGCGTGTCCCGCGCGAGGAAATTACCCGGCGTTTTGCTAACGTTACAGCTAGTTTCGCCTCGGGGGTCAAAAGATACGGTATCAGCGTCCGACTAAATTAGGCATAAATACGCGTGGCGTGTCTCGCCTTTCCTCGACCTTATTTACTCGCAAATTAATCATTAACCAGCTAGCAGTCCTCTCTCGCCTCTCTCATCGCAGATCATTTCGGCCCAGATTTTCGTCAGGTTCGCTGCGATCGAATCTTCCCCTTTGATTCGATATAAATATTTATCAATTTTAATTGGCTGCCGACGATGCGATACGAGGAAAACAATATTAAGCCTCGATTTGTTTTCTTTTTCGTTTCGTTAAGAATATCAATATTAATACGCGCTTAATACATTGAAAATCAATACGTTAATATGAATACAATCATTAGTATTAATTAATAGTAATATTAATACAAACATATTAATATTAATTAGAAATTGTGTAACATGGCCCACCTAAATTGTAATATTTCTCTCTGCGATATTTTTTAATCGCTTTTATACCGTATCCACGCTAATGAGACTTTGATCCCGATTACATTAAACAAATAAATAAATTGAATTAAATATTTGTATCTTTCGTTTTGTCATCTAATTTGTTTACATTTATAATAATTTCACCTAACACACTCCGGATATAGGAGATCCAGAATGAAAAACATCTTGAATAAAATAATTTCTGGAATTATTCGTTCTAAATGTATCCTTAGAATTTTAGTAATTACGCGTGGAAAGGAACCGAGGCTCAACTGGAATCTAACTGTGTAGATAAAAAGTTTGTCATCGGTGGTAGATTTAGCGTCAAGGTCGATCGTGGGAACAGTTCAAGCACGCACGAAAGGAGGCGGTCGCAGGACGGCCATTAAGGCGGAAAAAAGTTTCACGCGCTCGACTCTATATATACTACTGTGATCAAAAAGTAAGGTGAATTTGTTTATAAAATGTAAATTCTTTATTTATTCTTCCAAATCAATTTCATCCCCTTCAAAGTAATCCCCGTCCGATAAAACGCACTGTTTTCAGCGCTTTTTCCAGTCCTCGAAACAGTCGGAATAGTCTTTTTCCGGTATAGCCTTCAAGACCTTCTTCGATTCGGTTTTTATCTCCTCAATCGTGTCAAAACGGCGTCCTCGCATTGGCCTTTTGAGTTTGCTGAATAGCCAGAAGTCGCACGGAGCCAAATCAGGCGAATACGATGGTTGCGGAACGATATGAGTCGTGTTTTTGGCAAAAAAGTCGCGAAGAACCAATGCAGTATGACATGGTGCATTATCGTGATGAAGGAACCAAGAGTTGTTCGCCCATAATTGCGGCCGTTTCAGACGAATAGCGTCACGCAAACGACGCATACCGCTCAAATAATATTATTTGTTGACAGTTTGGCCCGGCGGAAGGAATTCATAGTGCACCACACCACGATAATCAAAGAAAACTGTCAACATGACATTGATTTTCGATCGACTTTGCCGTGGTCTTTTCGGTCTTGCTTCACCTTTTGCACGATATTCGCTGGATTGGTCGGTGGTTTCAAGGTAGTATGCGTAAATCCAAGTCTCGTCTCCAGTAATGATGCATTTCAAGTGGTCCTGATAGTCAGACAGCAAAGTTTCACACACATCAACGCGACGCTTTCTTTCCAAAAAATTGAGCGGTTTTGGCACTAATCGAGACTTGACGCGTTTGAGACACAAATCATCCTTCAAAATGGTTTGGACTGAGCCAAATGATATTCCAACACTATCAGCGAGGTCTCTCATTGTCAGTCGACGATTTTCAAGCACCAAATCTTCGATTTTTTTGGACGTGGCCCTCGTCGGTAGACGTTGATGGTCGTCCAGAGCGCGGTTCGTCTTCAACGCGTTCTCGGCCCGCTTTGAACTCTTTGTACCACTTATAAATGTTTTTTTGTGCCATAGTTTGATCACCAAAGGCCTTCCGCAACATTTTCAACGTGTCCGCACAAGAATATTCGTTCCGCAAACAAAATTTGATGCAAGTTCTTTGCTCAACAAAATCACCCATTGTAAAAATCGAAAAATTCACTTTTGGTCGTTTACTAAAACAGGTGTAACTCGGAGATAATTAAACCTTTTGACAAACAGACACTTGGCAAATGTTACAGACAGTCCTACCAACCTAGGAAAAAAAATTACCTGCCTTCCTAATGCCCGGAAGTTTTAAATGACAATTTCACCTTACTTTTTGATCACAGTAGTACATATATTTATTACTCTCCGCAGGACACGTCTGCGGAAGCGGTTCCACGCGCACGACCGGCTCAAGCGAAATTAGATCCTTCCGCCGTGTCGCTCGAATTTAGTCAAGCTCTTGTCTTCTTGCCGGTTCAGGTCCACCCTCGGAATGACGACACCGAGGGGAAGAGGTTCGTGCGAGGCCTGTTTAATTAAGAACTTCATTTCGGTTCTTGTCCGCTCTTGTTTCCCCCCTCCTTCTTTCGGTCTCCGGCTGGAAATGTTCATCGATTCTTCACCGGTTCGAGCGATCGACAGGAATATAGATCTCCTCGGCGATCTCCTGCCACGATTCTTACGAGATCTTCAAAATGACTCGCAATCAGAGTTCGGCATTATTCGAATCAAATTTGACGCCGGCAACATGGCGAATACATTTTTCGAATAATAATCTTTGGAGCGAATTCTTCGAATGAATTTTGATTCGGATAATGTAGAGAATAAATCGTACGAATAAAGTTTTATCCGGTTAATATAACTTTTTTACTATTATTATTAATATATCTTAGAGATAAATTCTTCGAATAAAGTCTTATTTCGAATAATATATCGAATAAATTCTTGGATTGAAATTTTATTCGACGTAAAATTTTCGAAATACGAAAAAAGATATGAGACCACGTACGCAAATATTATCGTGGTCGGTAATGTATCGAAAAAATGCCTGACTTGCTTTATATTCGGCGCGGTGTTCATTTTATTAAAAAAAATTGCTAAGGACGTTGATAACGCGGTTTAATATCCGTCCGAATTTTTCGGCAAATTGAGCGAGGGAAACCTCCATTTCGCGCGTCTATTCCTAAAAAAAAAAAGAAGATTAGCCCGGAGCGAGAATGTCGCGAGGCCGACAGAATTTCGGATGAAAATCGACGACATTGAATTTCCGGCGGCCAACGGCGATGTATCCCGCGAAAATATTTTTAATTATTCGAACTGGATTTTACAATCGCTGACCTTCCTCCTGCTCTCGCATCGTCGATACCAGCAAATCCGGCGATATTCCATCGCGGGGCCGCGCGGGGGTTCGGCGGGTCGCGTGCACGTGCGTCGAGATTAAACTGCCGCTCGTCAAATATATATAATAATAATATATATTATATTATATATATATATTATTATATTATATTAATATTATTCGAATTCTAAATTTTAATATAAAGTATTATTTGAATTCATCGAGTAAAACTTTATTCGTTATACGAGTGAAATATGTCCGCCTCTGTCCGAAAGAACTTCCTGTTGCTCGAGAGTGAAACGAATTATCGTGCGGAATCTGATAAAATCGTCACGGTTCGTTTGTATCGGACGCGGTTGGTAGGTCGAAAGATATCGGCCACTTAGCGTTGCGATTTGGTTGCCGTTAGGCCTGGATCGCGTCGCGATGCGGAGAGCTTCGTTTAAACGTCGAATTATCGAACCGAGCCGCGTCCTCCGTGACTGTTAATAGACGATGAACTCGAAACCATTGGCAGTGTAATCAATTAGAAACAGTACGATAGGAAGCATCGAGCTCCACGTCGGGCCGTATCGTTTCCCCCGAATTGATTGAACCTTTTGTTTTTAGCGCTCCGCTGGAAATGAAGCGCGGAATTTTGTAGCCGGATAATGGAACTGCTCGCACGGAATTGTCGCGGAAATGTTTCGCTCTATAGAGACAATGCCTTGGCAGAATTATTACGTTTAATTGAGTGCCGACGAATTTTCTATCTGCCCCGAGAGTCCTCGTCCTTTGTCGCAATTAATAATCAAATAGATCGCAATCTGATCGATAGCAATTTTAGGAACAGAGTGAAATTGAATTTCGATGTTTAAATTATACTTTCGAGTGTTCGTTCTTCGGGTTTCAAGAAATGAAAGTAAGAGGACAATCTATTGTCGATAACATCAATGCATATTCTCGAGAAACCATCGGTAAAATTTCGTAGGTATGAAATTACGAAAGTAAAAATACAACTTTCTTTTTCACGCGCTAATTACATCGAAATGAGAGTGTACTTTAAACATATACCCAAGTATAATGTAAATTACATGCACACGTATATTTCCTTAATTAAGATAGTTATCTTTAAAAATGTCGTGAAATCATCAACGAATATTATAATGACTTCTTTGTTAACTTTGTACTATATCAGAGAATATATTTAACCAATATGATATAATATAATATAACTATAATATATAACTATTATATATATATATATATATATATTATAGTTATATATTATTATTATATATTATATATATATATATATATATATATATATATATATAATATATAATAATAATATATAACTATAATATAACTATATAATAACGAAGAAACAATGAAATTTCACGTTGAAATTTTAAATTAAAAAAACCGGGAATAAAAAGCGAAATGACGTAAGTTCTCGGTATGATTTCACGATTATAAAAGCAGACGTACAATTTTAAACAGCGAATAATGAAAATGCTTGGAACTTAAACGATAAATAGGTGAAATCAGCGAAGGATAATGATCTGCCGGCTCTTGGTCGCGATCACACTGCACGCGCACGTTCATGTAACGCGGGGACGCAGCACGCGTTCGCGAAACTTCCCGGCGAACGTTGCGCCACAGGCTCGAAATTGCGGCAGGTATTACGTATTACATCCCTTTGAAGCTCGATTATCTTGTACGTAATTTCCATCAGTCAGCCACGGGGTCTCGGCGGCCGGCTCCTCGGAGAATTACGATTAACTCGAACAGCGAGCCAACCCCGGTAACTCGATCGGCGGAACTTCCCGTCGAATCGTCTTAACTAATATCTCTGCCGGGACACGCGTACCGTCCCGTAACTCGATGTACATCCGTGATCGCGTAGATCAACCCTGCCCGGGGAACGTTCCGCCGATGGAATCCTCCGTGACCGTGATTTAAGGACTGCCGCGACCATCTCCGGCAATGCTCCACCTTTTTCACCATCTCGGATCCCTACGCTTCCGAACTATCGTTGAACCGAATTATCAGACGATTCGAGAGCTTCGAGAAGCAAAAGAATTTACAAGTTTCCAAATTGGAACGCTTTGCAAAGCGTTCGTTCGATCGAAGGAAGCCTAAGTCGCTCGTTTGACCATCGACGTTCTTGATCTACTCGTTCGACTGTGCATCGATTAATGTACTTTACCGTGCATGGTTCTCTGCTCGATCTACTTGTCGGATCAAAGGATTCTCTATTCCATTTGTCTGGATAAGAGCAGATGTAGTCTACTTGTCGGACAACGTTCGAACTTATTCTACTTGATTGTACAGATTAGTGAAATGAATTTGATCAGCAGTAACTGGTATCGTGAATTTGCTGGATATCGGTTATCTCGTTTCATTTGCGTAAGTAAGTAGCGTCGTATTCTACTTGACCGGGTAGAAAATCACTTGATCTACTTGTGCTTATATAGAGACAGGCTTGATCTACTTGCCTGCTAATGTTTTAACTTGTTCTACTTGAGAATATAGTGCATCTAGTTGCATTTGATTAAACGATGGCCCATTGCATTTATTTGAACATTTATTTGTCCTAATATATTTTTACTCATTTATTAATTTGCTCATTTATTTGCAAATGAGATACTCTTTGGTTTCCACAAATGGATGAACAAATATACATAAAATAATATATAGTAACATAATAAAATATAATATATAATCATATAATAAAATAATATATAATCATATAATAATATAATAAAATAATATATAATTATATAATAATATAATAAAATAATATATAATAATATAATATAATAATGCACAGGGTGTCCCAAAAATGTTTCTCAATCTGAAAGTGGCGGGTTCCTCGGGTCATTTGAAGCAACTTCTTCCTTTACAAAAATTTTCTCCGAGGCACCGTTAACGAGTTATTCACGAAAAACAGTGCTCAATGAGAGGCGAGATCAGCTGCCGCGAGGTGGCCGAGCCAACAGCGCCAGCGGTCGAGGCGGCCGAGATAACGGCGCCAGCGGTCGAGGCGGTCGAATCCCAGCTCAGCTGGCGCGAGGCGACCGAGTCAATGAGTCTGGGCCGCCTCGCGTCAGCCATACTCGATTCTTATTTGTCACTGTTTTTCGTTAATAACTCGTTAACGGGTGCCTCGGAGAACATTTTTGTAAAGGAAGAAGCTGCTTCAAATTATCTGAGGAACTATATGAGGAACTATAATAAAATAATATATAATATAATAAAATAAAATATAATAATATAATAAAATAAAGTATACAAAAAAGTACTACTGCAGCTAGTCTGACCAAAGGCTGGCTGAATCTACTTGCCCGAATACGGATAATTCCAGTATAACTAATACGCAAATAATATGCAGCTGATGATACGATTACCTCGTGATACGTTTGGAATCGGTAAGTTCGAATGTATGGCATGCCGAAAATTCTGAAACGAAGTTCGAAGGGCCGCGTCTCGGAAGCGTGGAGCCACGCTTAAACGGGTCGACCGTCAATGGAGAGTTTAGGGGAATCGGCGAAGTCGAACATATTTACGTTTCGCCCAGCCGGAAGATGTTTTCGCTGGCACATTCGGTTTGCCGATTTGTCGGGCCGCAAACTCGTGTCTCTCGTTAGCTAAGTTTATTTAGCGATTCGGGCCACGGCTCGGTGGGTTCGTAAGTTGACTCGCGGTCGCAACTGCGACACGGAAACTCCGGATTCACCGTGGCCGGGCTAATGTATGCGGCAACGAAGATTCTCGCGTGTCGTTATAAAATCTCACAAAGGGGAACACGTCGCTTTGACGACGAGCAGAACGCCGACGTGTCTGAGGCTAATCGCGTCAGCGATTATAATTCTCTTCCGGGAGGTATTTTGAAATCGACAGAAAATTAACTTCTGTTTCTCCCGAGTGTATAATAGTTATGTTCGTTACTTAAGCGCAGCCCGGCGAACTTCGCTCCATGTTGTCTGGCAAAAACTGAGCGCACGTAAAGTTCGCAAATTTCATTTATAAACGCGTTAACGCGACATTATGGAGACACGATAGAGAGGAGATCCGTTCCAGCGTCGATCAAAAAGTGATCCAACAATGTTCCAAAGCGTACAGTAAAAGTATGTCCTCTTTATTGTTTCAGCAATATGTTTAAAATTTAACTCGTATTTGCAACTAATTGTAACGCAATGTTCTTTAACCCCTTAACGCGCAGAAACGTATTAACACGGGCGTGCAAAACCGGCCAAAATGTGCAGACCCGTATATATACGGTCGGCGTCGCAACTTATGTCGCTAAAATGTTCAGATTCGAATATATCCGGGCAGTAAAAATAACTTAATAAAAACCAAGGAAAACATTCAATTTATTGATATTCATCGTGTAATTCTGTATTGTAAGCTGTAAAGTTTGTTTATTTGGGATTATAAAATATGGCCTTTTAGGGTGACACTTATAAGCATCTCTGACCTGGTAATTGTTTCTATCTATCTATATCCATTATTGCGTATCTAATTAGCGTTGGCACTTTTGTGAGTTTTGTTATGACTAATTTATTTATTACTCTCCAGTTATCTCCGATCTCTTTCCATTTTTTGCTTATTCAGGAATAAAATATGCACTTTTAGGATGGCACTTATGAACATTTAGTGTATTATTCGTGAGCAAGTCGTGAAGTAAAGTAGACGTTATCAAAGTGAATTTCTTCAAAGATAATTGTTTTTTATTTTTTACAAATATTATTAGTGTCAACATATAAAAACGTTTTTGTTTTATGGTGTATTTTTATAGAGAGTAAATTGGATTTTTAGTGTATAAAAGGTATGTTTTCTAATGTTGAAATAAGGAATGTTGGGCTATGTGCTGCACCTTGTTTTGAAATTTACCATACAAAAGAAAATTTTGAATAGTTTTAGTTTATTATATATTTTTCAGCTAATAAATATTATTATTATATTATTACAAATTTAGATAAAATTAAATATTTTTCAGTTTTTTTTTCTTCTCCTCCTTCCCCTTCAAAATAGTAACTGGTAATTGAAAAACAGTACGATGGGTACAAAATCCGATCTGCAATGCGATTCAATATTCACTATAATTATTTATCCACTATTTTTATTGAATTTTTAGTAATTTTTGCATTTTTTTTACATATTTATTGAAATTAAGGTCCAAATATGTATTTTCTTAGATAAAAAAAATTGATTTTTTTTGGTCGGTTTTTTTTTTTAAATTGTGCATTAAGGGGTTAATTGATCCAACAATGTTCCGGAGCGTACAGTAAAAGTATGTCCTTTTTATTCTTTCAGCGATATGTTTAAAATTTAATTGCAACTAATTGCAACGCAATGTTCTTTAATCGCTGGAAAAAAACATTTGTCGATGAATGTTCTAACGACGAAATAAATCGATCGGGGCCTATCATTTGTGTTTACGCGAATGGGAATGTACCAACCGCGGTTATGGCAGAGCCAGACACAGAATCCTAGGATCCAGCTTTGCGTATTATTGTCGAGGGAAGCAGTCGGCGCCCTTAACAGGATCGTCCTCATTTGCCAGGCGGGCTCCATTGTGTCCGGCCAAGGTATGAACTTCGATCGAGTTCTCGGATGTTTTGTCCCGCGAGATCGAATAGGGAAAGGCTGCCTTATTGCACTCCCGCGAGCACGGAGTGTCGCGAAAAGTGCCGGCATAGCGGAAACTTCCTGCCGGGATCGTGAGCCAGGGAGATCTTTGATTGCGCAGCGCCGAGCGAGTCCAAGTATCGATGCGATTGGGAAATGCAGTTCTCCGAACGTTCCTTGACGTTCCATTCAGAGCCGGAGCGCAAACAACCGTTTATCGGCCCCCTGTATTTCCTTCGCAATTGTTCCCACGGATTTCCCGAATTTTGTCCCCAAGAGTGAACAATAAAATTTATTTTCTAAAGAAGGCAATCGATCGATACTTTCCGTATTGACAAAATGAAGCATGCGTTTCTCTATTTGATGAAAAGTTAATTTTACACGAGTGTACAATAAAATTTATTTTTTCAAAAAGCCAATCAATCGATACTATCCATATTGACAAAATAAAGCATACGTTTCTCTATTTGGTAAAAAGTTAATTTTACATGCTTGCTATCAGTAGCGTTGGGCAAATGTTAATTAGAATAACGAAGAAAATAATAACGAATACGTTTAATTACTTGTTATTCGCGGATAACGTTAATTAAGCTATTCACGAATAAAAAATAAATTCGCGTTCACGACTAGGAAATAAATTTAATTTGTTCGTCGTTCGAAATTTTTGAATAAAAAGAGAACGTGTATATTTTTAAACGAATAGGTAAACATAGAACATAAAAATTATGGATCACTTTAAACAATTTTTGAAATGTAGAAATACATTTACGTACATACTATTCTTGCTTTGTAATTTTTATATTCTCCAACAGTGGCATCTCTTGAATAACTGAAAAAGCAAATAATCGAATAATGATCGATCATTTATTCGTTACTTTTATTCAAATACGATCTTCTACGAGCAATGTCAATCACTGCCTATAAGACACGAATGGAAACACTTTCCTATGAAATCGTTCGCGATTAATTTGAAGAATGTTCGTGCGAACGCAGCTTTCTTTCTCGCGTTTGCTCTGCATAGAGCAGTGAACGGGCCGAACGAACTTCCCAAAGAATTCCGCAGCAGTTATTAGCGGTGCGGAATTGGCACGCGGGTTTTCTCTTTAGATCGGGAAAATCGTGAACGGAATATTTCACGCGAAAGTGGATCGACGGCGGGTCAGTCCGCGGAATTTGCCGTTCTGTTTTTCTATATCCGCGCTCGCAATGGAAATTCGAGTGTACGCCGGGAATGGAAAAGCTGGCTCGAACGGGACACGCGAGCGGCAAACTTTTGCCGCGGAAGTGGAGTAGTTTTCGTAATCAGACAACTTAACGAGATACCTTCCAGGCCGCTCGCGATTTAAATTAGAGGGCCGGCCGCCATTTTGGCGTTACCGGAAAAACACACCGGCGACTTTTTCCGCGGTCGTTCATCAACCAGTGAAAACGCCTCGAAGAAGTTCCGCCGTCGTCGCCGGGAAGGAAATTTTTCGATAACATTTGCTCAAAATTGCGATTATTTTTAACACTGGAACTATCAAACCATTCTAAATGACTGGTTTCCGAGTTTTGCTTTCGCAATTCCTGATACCATGAAAATGTTTGTTGTTAAAAATTTGTATACGAACTTCTTCATTGAAGCACTTATTGCAATAAAAATTGTAGGAACTTTAAATAAATCCAAAAAAAAACCATACACATTAGTCACCGTTAGAGCTCGTAGTTAATACATTGTTACTACATTGTACGCGAGTTATTCCAACAATTTCAACAGTTTCACAAAGTCGTTCCGGTTATTAACCCGATACGGTTCGGGCTGTTTGCGCGGAAACTTATGCGTGTAGCCGTCATATTTCAAGGTTGTTGCGTCGCTTTACAAAAGTGAACGTGACATAAAAATATCTGACTTAAAGTCTCAACTATTTTAGGGTTTTCCTGGCAGCAAGTTCTCCCCATCGTTGACACTAATTGTCGGCAATCGGCAACTATAAAAATGAGCCGCGAGGTTCGAATATTCGTATCTTCTCGTCCCAAATTGTCCAAATTTGTTTACAAGCTGAAGAAAAATTGCGAAGAATTTATTGTATCTTCTCAACAACTTTTAGTTCTCCGGCATTTCACGAGCAATCAAGAAAATGGCTATTTTCAATCATCCGGACGGTAACGTGTTAATTAACCCTTTGCACTCGAGTGATGACTCTGAGGCACCACTGAAATTTGTTATAGCACGTTCTAAGATAATTTCTACATTAACAAAGTTTAGATTTAAAAAAATTGTTGAAAGTGGAACCATTGTGTAAGTCGCAAGACTCAATTTCGCATGCATAAAATGCACCTTGTCATATAAAATGAAAATACTATAAATCAGAAAAATTATTTTAGATTTACAGTTGAAACAGCTTCGAGTGCAAAGGGTTAATAGCTCATGTAAAAGATAATATTATTACGGCGGCTTGTCCAAATCAAGTCGCTGTAATGTGAAACTGCCCTGTTGTGAACAACTCCTTAAAAAATAATGAAAGATAAGGGTTGCCACGGAGGAGTGTCATCAACGGACAATCGAAGAGTCGAGATCGGACGAGTCGAACGAGCAACATTTCAAATTGAAAGATACGAAATATAATTGTATCGAGTTGTATTATAGTTTATATTCTTTATTGTAAATAAAATGCCGCGACGCGAGAGGAACGGAGTGATTCGCAGCAATATCATATTCGTTGTATAATCAATTCATTATGTAGAGTACGGTACAGTAGTTGTCACAGATTCGTTCGCAGTTAACAAGCTGAAGGAACTGCAATAGTCAACAACTTCTCCATTCATAAAATAAAACGAAGACGGTCTCGATCGCTCTGATAAAGCTTTCAGGCTCGGTACAAAAGCGTAAACCCTTCAGTCCTTTGACTGGTAAATTGTTTGAACCGAACTCCACCTATTTCCTTCGAAGTGGAGGGAGCCAATAACGTTCGTCCGCATAACAAAACTCTTAATGAGCGTCACGTAGTTGCGGCGCATTAAAAATCCCGGTGTTCCGAGTAGAATCGATTCGAAGGAGCATAAAAGGGTACATTGCATTCAGAAATCGCTGTATAATGCCTTTAAATGGATCCCCCGGAAAGAAAGCGGGCCGTATCGCTTGGCTACAGCTTCCTCGCCATTTCGCCTATTAAAGCAACTTAGAACAATGGCCGTAAAGCGTCTCGCAAAAAAACGAAGCTGCCGAAGAAACAGCCATAAAACTGCAGGGTGGACGATCCGAGGCGTTCGAATAAAAATAAAGCACGGGCTTGGCCGATGCGAGAAAGAAACGAGAACTCTGCCGTTTCGGCCGGCGAACGAGTAACCGTCGTTGTCGAACGTTTTTCGAACGTCGGAACATTAATTGCCGGAGACGAACGGGTTTGACAGCGGCCGCACGGCTTAGAAACTACGGCGGGACGGAAGTTTCGGTGTTAGCGAATGAAATGGCGCAAGAAAACCGCCGGAAAACAGTCTCTGTCGGTGGCAGAGGAGCTGCGGTTTTCGATCGATTAACCCGGGAAACACCGGTCGAAACGGTTTAATTAAAAGCCGATTAAAAGTCCGCGGCACGGCAAAGGGCGGGAGTGTCCCATAAGGGTCCCGATATTTCCGAACCGATTGAAATAAAGCGACCCACTTGCGAGACGCTTATCGATCGTCGCGTCGCGTCGCGTCGCGTCGAGTAGCGTCGCGTCGACCGAACGAATTTTTACCGCCTCCGACCGGACTGGGAAAACCGCGCGGCTCGTCTCTTTATACACGGCAGAATGTTAATTAAATTCCGCAGTCGTTTTCCGCGTTTCGACGCGTTCCGACCGGCATTTAATTGAGAGAAACTTTGCCGCCGCGCCGGGTTCCAGACCGTTCGTTTTTCAATTCTTCCGGATCGGAACAGCAGCGCCGGAAACCGAGCGTGTTGCGTGTTTTCGAATTGTTCGATAGGCATTCCTGGAAAGTATTTAGTTTCGCCGCGGAGGATTTTTCAGCGTTATCGTACCAGCGAACGTAGTTTTTTTTCTTTTTATTAGCAAGCGTACACAACGAGTAAGATATTACGAAGTTTTGATTTTACGGGCGGTTAGAACGATACGATTTTTCGTTGACATTTATTCTTGCACGAGTGCGACATCGACGAAACGATGAACGATGTTCGAATCAAGTGTTCGCAACGTTTCGGAGAAATTGATCGCACGGTTTCGCAGAAAAAACGATATCGGGAGATCAAAATGTTTTTCTACTGTTTCTGCGATATCGATGAATGGGCCAATAGTATTTTTGCGTGGATATAAATATTATATAAATGTTATCTCCGCTTCGGAAAAAATTGTGATCCGTTTGTTCGAAGGTAATACGAATCGTTCTAATAATCTTCCGAAAAATTGGACACTCGGTTCACGAGAAAAAGAATTTCGAAAGATTCCTAAATTTTCTAAATTCCTAAATTAAGTAAACTTGAGATTGTAGGTCAGGTTACGTCAATATTATAAGTTAGATTAGCTTAGATTACGTCAATATTATAAGTTAGGTTAGCTTAGATTACGTCAATATTATAAGTTAGATTAGCTTAGATTATGTCAATATTATAAGTTAGATTAGGTTAGATTACGTCAATATTATAAGTTAGATTAGGTTAGATTACGTCAATATTATAAGTTAGATTAGGTTAGATTACGTCAATATTATAAGTTAGATTGGGTTAGATTACGTCAATATTATAAGTTAGATTAGGTTAGGTTAGGATAGGTTAGGTTAGATTAGGTCTAGTTTATGTCAAGGTATATCAAGGTCATATATTATATTTGTTTATTTCAAAGTTACAGGTTAGTTTAGGTTATGTCAAAGGTTCATATCAAGATTATGGATTAAGTAAGGTTAAGTTGTGTCAAGGCTATGGCAAGATTATTAAATAACCTCGAGATTATAGGTTAGGTTACGTCAATGTTATAGGTTAGATTAGATCAGGGTAGGTTGCGTCAATAGTAATATCAAGGTTACGAGTTGGTAAGATCAAGGTCAGAAAGAAAAGACTAAAAGTTTTATTGAAATATAAATTTCGCTCGAAAAATACGCCCATAATGCAATATGTATTTATTTGATTCTTCGAAATCGATCACGTTCACACTCGTTCAAAATGATTAAGGCAGGAAATAAATATCCATCAAGCCCCTGCATCTTGTTACTATTAAGCTATTTTTAGAGCTCGGTAGATTCGGTGTTAAAAATGGAGCATAAGAGATGAAAACCAGCCGTACGAAGCAGCGCCCCTCTCGTCGGAGGACGTCGCGCTCGGATCTCGCGGCGTGCATTATGCAGCCGAGCTGATGCATCGCTTGTTCCCGGCAATAACGTTACAGGTGTCCGGCGTACGGCGCAAAGGTTGTCGCAGGCGGCGCGGGGGGAACGGCAGGGTGGGGTGGGGGGATTCCAGCGGCGTTCATAAACTCCTCCCGCGCGGGCTGGTGCGGTCGGAATTTTGCAGGACACGCGTGCGATTCCGTGGTAGGTTCGCCGGACGATGCCGCAATTCCCTGTGCCCGCGAAATGGACGTCCCTCGCCGGCGAGGCGCAGGCCCGCGCTCAACGAATAGGAATATAATTCCGTCGCATCGTGGAAAATGACGGGAATCGATCGGCCTGCCGTGGAAATCGGCCGGCCGGGCTGCCCGGCAATCGAAACGACCGTGTCACCGATGCAATTCAATTACCCGAGCACCGGCGATTCCATCGTTTGTAAGTTACACTGGATTCGTTTCGGCCGGAAACGCATTCTCTCTCTCTCTCTCTCTCTCTCTCTCTTTCTCGCGGACACCTACTGAACGTCCCTCCGCGAAGATTGATGAGGATCGTTTTGATCGACGATCCAGTCGTCCGCGCGCTTTTCCGACGGATTTTTCACGCTCCGATGCAGCGGACCTATTGAAACCCGGAATCGATCGGCCCTTTCTTCGGCCGGCCTCGCGACCTGCGACCGATTTCGATTGGGCCAATGGAATCCGTCCGGGAAATCGATCAGAAAATTCATTTGCTTAATCGGTGGAAGAGACCGTGCGTCTCTTGACAAAGCACGGCGGATCCTCGATTATCCGTGATAAGTAGACTGACACGAATATCGGAATAATGAAAACGGTTAACCCATTTGCTAACCCCTTGAGAAAAAGGCCTATAATATCACCGAAAAATTTTTACTTTATATTTAGGAGTAAAATTGTATAAAAGTAAAAAAAAAATCATTTTTCAGCATTATTTGTTAGAAATTTTGTTCGGTGTGGTAATATTTGAAATGTGGGATATGCATATACTATCAATCACTATCGCTATCATCGCTATCGGATCTTATTTCTTGAGAGAAATAGAAGATAGAAATGGATGGAATTCTGGAATCTGAAAGCAGTTTTTCTGATTGTGGTGCAAAAAAAATTATGCCGTTAAAAAGAAGACAGAATTAGTTCTATAATAATAATAATTAATTATATAATAATAATAATAATTTGTTCTGCACTACAATCAGAGAAACTGCTTTCAGATTCCAGAATTCCATCCATTTCTATTTCAAGGTTATGAATAAGTTTAGCGACTAACAAATTACACAATATGCACAGCACCGGCGATAGTGATCGCAGAGATAACAAAAAGAAGCAAAATAACAAATCATCATTGCATCCAAGCAGTGTGACAGTTATCAGTATTGGTGCTTGTCTCTGTGATCTTATACTGTTAGGGAGTGTGTTATTTTATTAATTAAATATTTGGATTCGATACCGAACGCAGCCGCGTATATATACGCTCCGGTGATAGTGACCAGGAAAATTGAGCGTATATATACGCTTATGATGCAAATGGCTAGAAATCTAGCTAGAAATATAATATATATAATAATAATAATATAATAATAGCTAATAATATATATGTGGGTATATATATATTATTAGCTATTATTATATTATTTCTAGCTTATTTTTTTAGCTTAGTTTCTAGCTTATTCTAGCTAATAATAATATAATAATAGCTAATAATATATATGTATATGTATATATATATATATATTATTAGCTATTATTATATTATTTCTAGCTTATTTTTTTTAGCTTAGTTTCTAACTTATTCTAGCTAATAATATATATGTATATGTATATATATATATATATATATATATATATATATATATATATATATTATTAGCTATTATTATATTATTTCTAGCTTATTTTTTTTAGCTTAGTTTCTAGCTTATTCTAGCTAATAATATATATATATATTTTTATTATTATTATTATTAGCTAGAATAAGCTAGAAACTTACGAATATCGCGTCACGTGACATCCCGTGAATTCGCGTGAAATCATAGAACGTGCAGAGAGTTCCCTTGTCCCCTTTTTAGCCATATTGATAGCATATTAGCCATATTTTTATCGATTCCTATGGTAAATTGTTTTTCACATAGATTGCCTCGGATCGTGCCGATCGCATGCGAATCATGTTAAGACGAAATAGAATTCTGATATCGGAGGATTCTGTTTGTTCGAGGACACTATGAATGGTTCGAGAAATTTTCTCGGAAACAGTTCGTCGGAATTCGGACGGAACATTTCTATTAGAAATCTTTTGGTTCGCTCTTCGCTAGTTCGAACTGTTTTTGTAAACGATTCTGATCTCCGGTAAACATCCGCGGACTATAATAGGTAAACAGCCTCGGATACTAAAAGTTTCCCAGACCGTGAACTTTTGAACGTGCTTTTATTACAAAAGATTGAACGTGAGGTCTTTCTTCCCAGTTCTTAAACAACTTTGCAGATTAACACCGCAAGTTTTACATAACGGCACTGCTTGATACTTTTCGAGAATATTGAGAGAATGGTTAAGAACTTTCGGATCAATAGCTACCAGTTAGAACGATCGGTCACGACTGCCTTTAATCGCTCGACAACTGAGCTAAACTTAAAAATGATTTGCGAAATGCTGACGCTGCTCTTGCAACCACTTAATAACATTGGAACAAGGCTGGAGAGTTTTCTATCCGTATATATTAGGTCTACCGGAAAGTTCTGTCCGATAGTGTCACTTCAAGTTTCAATCCATATGCACATGTTGATTTGAGACATATATGACTATCTCTCTGTATCATTGCATTTACACGCATGTACTCTCCTAAATAAACTGAATCAAAGATGTCTCATGTCATTATTAAGCGAGACGCGATCGCGAAAACATGGCTACCGATGATAATGCCAGACCACATGCTGCTTTGGCGACTCGTCAGAAAATCGCAGAGCTAGGCTGGGAAATTCTGTCGCATCCACCATACTCCCCGGACCTAGCACCCTCCGATTATCACTTGTTTCTCTCTTTGCAAAACTTTTTACAGGCAAAAAATTCAAAACCGAAGCTGATGTCAAGCAAGCACTAGTTGAGTTCTTCGCCTCTAGAAATAAATCACTTTTTAAAAATGGCATTTACAAGTTGCCATCACGCTGGCAAGAAGTCATAAGTAACGATGGAAAGTATATTCTACAATAAATATTATTAAATGTATGAAAATTGTGTTATATTTCAATTCAAAAACGGACAGAACTTTCCGGTATTGCATGATAATAAATTAGTAGTTCTATGATCTCCCACCCTTATCGATTAATTAATATATATTTAAGTAATTAAATAAAATAAATTAATCGATAAGGGTGGGAGATCATCGAACTACTAATTTGTTATCATGCAATAATTTGTTAGCATCGAATCTTTGTAAAGATTTATTAAAAAATTTAGATAAAGTTTTTTAAAAATTTGGATAAAATTTTTATAAAGTTTACAAAAGAATTTACGAACCGTCGCATAAAGATTTCAAGCTTCTTAAATGTACATCTAAACGATTAGGGGTAGTTCACCCCGTGATAAAGGCGACTGACGACAGGAACATTATTCAGTCACCCACATTTGAGACAGACTAAATTTACATTAAGTTTGATAATAATTGTCGAGATAATTCTAAGCTATCTTTCGTATTTCATCTCATAAAATTCGACGAGTGGTTTCACCCCATAAAAATGAGAACGGGCCATTAAAAAAAAGAAACGTGTACCTCTTATTTCTCGATTTGAAAATTCTAAAATAAAGTATAAAAAAGATAAAAGCTCTAAAAATTCTATCTAAATAAAAAAACGTCTGTCCAGCACTTGTGTCTTACAATTAACACAGTTTTTAGATGATTACAAGTAATTACAAGTAAATTTATACTAAATTTGCGAATAATTTTTGCGTTGATTTTAAGCTTTCTCTCATATGTAATCTGTTAAACATCTAAGAGTGGTTTCAACCCCTAAAAATAAAAACGGGTCGATAGAAGAAAGAAGAACACGCATCTTTTATTTCGCGGTGCTTCACATCGGAAAACCCATGCAATCGGAGACGGGCGTCTAAAAATCCTTCCCGAGAACCCTAAAGAAGAAGGATCGAGCAGGGGCGAAAGAGACGGCGCTGCCGGGAAAGGGAAAATCGGCTGAATCGTGATCGGAAGTACTATCCGAGTGACCCGGTTTCCGTTCATTAATTGGATCAATTGCCGATTCCGGGCTCTCGCAGTCCGCTCGGCACCCTCTTTATTTCTTGGTGAGCGGGTCGCAACGCGATTTGGATCCCGACCAGCGCCTGGAACAGACACGTCCGATAGGGGCGGTCGCGCGGGGTCCGCGGGGACGCGGGCGGACCGCAAGGCCGCAGACGGCCGTGACAAATCTCGGCTGACTTGCAATTGTAATGTTTAATCAGACGTGTAATTATGTCTACGGAGCACGGCGGCGTGCGCGGCAATGGCTGCGCCGTTACGCGGCTGCCAGTTGCCAACCCGGAGAGAGACTGGAGACGGATGAAATTTCCTCGGCACGGCAAGTCAAATATTCGCACGAATACGATTACGCGATTTAGCACGGCTCTCTACGCCGCTTCCGAGGCTTCCGAGGCTACCGAGGCTTCCGTGCAACGGCCGCACTTCCGGCTTCCGTCCCACTCGCTCTCGCGCCGCAAATCTCTCTTTCTCCCCCGCTCTCTCTCTCTCTCTCTCTCTCTCTCTCTCTCTCTCGCGGGCCTCGCTCGCGAAGCCTCGCTCGCGCTATTACTCGCCGAGTAATAAACGTTTATGAGCCGGCCTGCCAGCGTTCCCGCGAACAGACACTGGAGCTGATTATTCGATTACCGCGGCCACTATTTCAACCCTTGCGCGACGTTCTAATTTTCTGATTCTAATTTTTCTGCGCCCCCGTCGTGCAATTCTCGTCGAGACCGCGACCGCAGTTATTAACGCTCGCAGAGCAATCGGTGAAAAATGTACGCGGAAGACGGTCCCTCGACCCGCTCTTTCGTTTTATGATAATTAGACCGCGGATCTTTGTGCGAATGAAAAATTGTCTCAGTCGAGATTGTAAAAGACTGGATCAGAATGCAAATCTATTTGTTCTTCCGACGATTTAAACAAATGACGGAGAACGTAGGAACGTTCTGCATTTCTTTCAACGTTTTCACCGCGTGGAATTTCGCCCGGTCATTTTTCTCATGAACGCGTCAAATCCGCGGTTTATTAACAATTAATTGAGACGTACACGGCGCGCAGAAATATCTGTTCCTATGTTTGTGTATTTCTATTTAGCTGCTTCGGAAATGAGAACACTCCGATTTAATATTCCGGATATTTCACCAGCTTGAACATGAAATTCAAACACGTGAATCGCGAACTGCTTCGTTATATTTTTGATGATTTTGAACATTTTCAATGATCGTGAAACTCGCGGTTATTGCAATTTCGTTTCGCGCTTTTGGTGAAGCTAGTTTGAACTCATTCGACGACTTGCATAAATGACGGGAGATCTTCTATCTTCAACAACAACAATAATAATAATAATAATAATAATAATAATAATAATAATAATTTTAATTCTTTTTTTTAATGTCATCTTTACCTTCTTTTACAACTCTCGAAATGTATGTCGATATGAGACCGCATAAATGAGTAAATTAAATGGAATACGTGATAGAAACGAATACTTTAGTAATACAATAAATTCTCCCAATTTTCCTTCAGCTTGTAAATAAAAATGGATTATTTGGGAAGAGAAGATACGATAATTCAAGCCTTGCGGCTCGTTTTTGTAGCTGTTGACAATCGAAAAAACGAGTCGCAAGGCTCGAATAATCGTATCTTCTCTTCCCAAATTATCCATTTTTATTTACAAGTTGAAGGAAAATTGGGAGAATTTATTTTATAGCTGTTGACAATCGAAAAAACGAGTCGCAAGGCTCCAATAATCGTATCTCCTTTTCCAAAATTGTTCATTTTTATTTACAAGTTGAAGGAAAATTGGGAGAATTTATTTTATAGCTATTGACAATCGAAAAAACGAGTCGCAAGGCTCGAATAATCGTATCTCTTTTTCCAAAATTGTTCATATTTATTTAGAAGTTGAAGGAAAATTGGGAGAATTTATTTTATAGCTGTTGGCAATCGAAAAAACGAGTCGCAAGGCTCGAATAATCGTATCTTCTTTTCCCAAACAATCCATTTTTATTTACAAGTTGAAGGAAAATTGGGAGAATTTATTTTATAGCTGTTGACAATCGAAAAAACGAGTCGCAAGGCTCCAATAATAGTATCTCCTTTTCCAAAATTGTTCATTTTTGTGCAGAATACGATTTCAAAATTAGAATTTGAAAATCTGCAAATAGAGGAGAATTTTTCAGACCAGCATTCCGACCGAGTTAGTTCTCGCGTAGGATGTGCTGAGCTGTCCACTAATACCGAAGCTACTCTAGTATTTATAGTGGCTCCTCTTCCATGAAGTGGCTCGCGCATGATCAAGCATGCTTGTCAATCACGGCTGACAAACCGTGATTGACTGTTTCCTATGACCGACAAGCTGATGCACGCTCGAAGATGATACCTCATGCTGTAAAATCGATGATATTCGACCTTATTGTTCCGCGGCAGGCTGCGATATCGTGCAAATTTATTCCGTTCCAATGATTTTGTAAATATAGTCCGTAACTAGAAAACAGGTTCGTTTACGGTGATCGAATAAATTCGTTTCATGAATATTCTGGGCAAAAATGAGATCAACTCGTGGACGTAGAATTTTCGAAAGTGAACGAATAAATTGTACGTAATCGAAAATTCGTTAGCATTTAAAAATTGTCCGGTTCTGTTAGCCCCAGAACAAAACGGAGAATCCAACATTTAATCGATTAAATATTAACATAAATTAGTAAAGTAATGAATTAACAAAGTAAAGTAATTAATGAATTTCTAATCGCATTTATGATAATCTTGTATAATCGAGTGAATCTACGTTTATTTCTGACAAAATTTCCGAATTTGATCTAATATTGTTATAATAATCATATTGCTGGAAATTGCATTATTTAAATAATTACGTGTTTCACTAAATGCATTGTAACGAATTTCTAATCGCATTTCTGATAACCTTGAAAACACAAATACAAAAATATCAGGTGAACCTATATTTATTTCTGACAAAATTTCCAAATTTGATCTAACATTGCTATAATAATCATATTGCTGGAAATTGCATTATTTAAATAATTACGTGTTTCACTAAATGCATTGTAACGAATTTCTAATCGCATTTCTGATAACCTTGAAAACACAAATACAAAAATATCAAGTGAACCTAGATTTATTTCTGACAAAATGTCCGAATTTGATCTAACATTGCTATAATAATCATATTGCTGGAAATTGCATTAATTAAATAATTACGTGTTTCACTAAATGCATTGTAACGAATTTCTAATCGCATTTCTGATAACCTTGAAAACACAAATACAAAAATATCAAGTGAACCTAGATTTATTTCTGACAAAATTTCCGAATTTGATCTACCATTGCTATAATAATCATATTGCTGGAAATTGCATTATTTAAATAATTACGTGTTTCACTAAATGCATTGTAACGAATTTCTAATCGCATTTCTGATAACCTTGAAAACACAAATACAAAAATATCAGGTGAACCTATATTTATTTCTGACAAAATTTCCAAATTTGATCTAACATTGCTATAATAATCATATTGCTGGAAATTGCATTATTTAAATAATTACGTGTTTCACTAAATGCATTGTAACGAATTTCTAATCGCATTTCTGATAACCTTGAAAACACAAATACAAAAATATCAAGTGAACCTAGATTTATTTCTGACAAAATGTCCGAATTTGATCTAACATTGCTATAATAATCATATTGCTGGAAATTGCATTATTTAAATAATTACGTGTTTCACTAAATGCATTGTAACGAATTTTTAATCGCATTTCTGATAACCTTGAAAACACAAATACAAAAATATCAAGTGAACCTAGATTTATTTCTGACAAAATTTCCGAATTTGATCTAACATTGCTATAATAATCATATTGCTGGAAATTGCATTAATTAAATAATTACGTGTTTCACTAAATGCATTGTAACGAATTTCTAATCGCATTTCTGATAACCTTGAAAACACAAATACAAAAATATCAAGTGAACCTAGATTTATTTCTGACAAAATTTCCGAATTTGATCTACCATTGCTATAATAATCATATTGCTGGAAATTGCATTATTTAAATAATTACGTGTTTCACTAAATGCATTGTAACGAATTTCTAATCGCATTTCTGATAACCTTGAAAACACAAATACAAAAATATCAAGTGAACCTAGATTTATTTCTGACAAAATTTCCGAATTTGATCTACCATTGCTATAATAATCATATTGCTAGAAATTGCATTATTTAAATAATTACGTGTTTCACTAAATGCATTGTAACGAATTTCTAATCGCATTTCTGATAACCTTGAAAACACAAATACAAAAATATCAAGTGAACCTAGATTTATTTCTGACAAAATGTCCGAATTTGATCTAACATTGCTATACTAATCATATTGCTGGAAATTGCATTATTTAAATAATTACGTGTTTCACTAAATACATTGTAACGAATTGCCAGCAGATAACGAAAACCAGATATATAAATCGTGAATTACGAATAACGTCGTTACATCAGAAAAATTAGACGAACCTATATCATTATCTCCGCCATCGTACAGGACTTCCGGCAGAACTAATTGCGGGCACAGGTGGCCGTTAATTCTTCCGGACGGGCGCGCGCGCGCGCGCGAGCAGCGTCCAACAAATTCTCACCTGCCGTAAACGCATAAACAGCCGCGATCCAGTTATCAGGAGGCGATCGCGTATCCCCGGGGGTCGTAAAATTCCTCGTAAAAACCGACTCGGGGGCGAAACGGTCGCAGGAATTAATCTTGACACGACGCGATCGCCTCGCGCGTTCGTATCGGCCGCGATCTCCGCGAGAGTAATCGACGGGGAAGTTGCCGCGAACCGGAAGAGGCGAACTTAATCGTCG
Source organism: Megalopta genalis (assembly GCF_051020955.1). NCBI lineage: Eukaryota > Metazoa > Arthropoda > Insecta > Hymenoptera > Halictidae > Megalopta > Megalopta genalis. The sequence continues at coordinate 17,568,905 of NC_135019.1, read as the reverse complement.
AAACTGTGGCACGAGGTCTTAAATCTCGGGAACGGCCGAAACTAAGTTTCGCGCGGGTTTGTTTTACGAGGCGGCCCCGCGCCCCTCGACGCGATGTCCCGGCAACGCCGTGGAACAGGAAGGTTAAGGGAGGTCGTGGGTGATCAGGGTGTTCGGGTTGTTCGGGGTGTCGGAGTTGTCGGCTCCGCGGAAGAACGAGGGCCGCGATCGTAACGCTTTTAACGCAGCAATTTCGCGTTTCTGCGCAGAGGGAAGATGAACGAGATGGAGCAGATTCCTGAAGGCTGAGACCGAGCGGATCCTCGAGATATGACCGGCTGGAGAATGCGGCCGACTTCATCGGCGCTCGGCGTCATCGCCATTGTCGTCTCCGTCATGATCACTGCCACGGCGTCAGGTGAGCTGCCTTTCATATTCGCCACGATTTTTCACCAGCATCCCCCATTTTTCCGGCGAATTCTTAACACGTCGAGCACCGTGGTAGTCATCGGTGACTCGCGAAGCCAAGATTACTAGAATCATAATTAATGATTTGACATTTTTCTGCATTATTAGTTTCTATTTATTTTTATTTTTTAGACTATACATACGATACTTACGAGGTTCCCTTTACCGACTGAAACCTCGGTCGTTCTGTTCTCGCTGCAATAGAAAAACCGTGCTGCAAATTGTATCGAAAATATACCAATTTATAACAGCTGTTTCCATTTTTGGGTTACGGCAATTTTGAAGTTCGAGTTTCATATTATTTTCACTAGTGTTTAGGACTGCATGAATCTATAGGAAAGCAAAGGATTGACAAAAGCGGGTAGACGAAATGATTGTAGGTGTTTCGAGGATGAAGGTTGAATCTATTTTACAACGAGCAAGGCTGGTAATATACGCTGAATTTTCGCAAGTGAAGTCGCGATAATGACGAAGAATCTCATCGTTATCGAACGTCTCGTATTAGGCTAGATTAGATTAGATTAGGCGAACGCGCCTGTGGTCAACGCCTATTTATACCGGGGCCATAGGTTACAGGAAGAAGTAAAGAGTGGAATTTTGAAAAGGTCAAGACCAGGGAGGCACAGTGCGACAGTTAGGGCAATGCCTTGACAGCCGTCACTGCTGGGGGTGAAAGGAAAATAGGTAACGAATTTTAGATTACGATATAAAGGATCGATGGTCCCTGCGTTCGTTGCGTCGCGGATCGTCAACATCTGACGTCACATCTGTTTACATTTTGGGTTCGTTCCCCCGAATCGTCGCGGCGAACTTTAACAGCCGAGCTCGGAGGTATACAAAAACAAAGTGACGCGCGAGGTTTTTGCGCGCTCGCGGCTGGCCACGCAATCGCCCGATTCTTGAACAACTGAAAATTAAAAGGTTGAGGATTTTTGTGGGATCAACTTCGTTAGTAGATTTAAACACTTTTTGGAATCGTTCGTTATCGACAAGTGCAATTGGAAATGGAACATCGGAGCCGCTATATCGAAACTTCGTTTCCGGAAACTGAAGCATTTTTTGTTTCGAGAAAAAAGAGAGATGTTTTTGGCGTGCCGAATGTAATTTTCAGAAACTTGGGCAAGAGGAGTTACCATGTTTATGCAATTTTTTAGAGGAATGGTCCGAAAGTATTACTAGAGTATGCTTAAAAATGGGGGAAAATGATAAATATCTGCGGTGTTAGCTATTTTCTGGTGTCCGGAAAAGGTAAACAGAAGATGCAAGCAAACGGATCTTGAACAGAAAGACGTCCTTAAAGAAAGATGAAATTTATAAAGAGAGAAAGACATTTTTAAAGAAAGGAAAGAATTAAAGAAAGAAATTTTTATTCGACTCATCCTTATTGCAATTAACATATAATATAAGATTTATTTGGCACAAATATCCGCACTCTCCTAATCGTTGACGCTTCTTTGGTCATTGCTAAAAAAGTACAGTCGAGTAGTAGTGTCCCGTTTCAAGTCGGACAGCTTCGCGAATGCCATATTCCTACGAATCACATAAAGTAATATTTCCTGTGAAAAGTACTAAACAGAAAACGCGTTTGTTGGAAGATCCCATTCTCGCCAACCTTTAAATCAGAACGCAGCTTTTCTCCAGCCGATGCTACGGACTACCCAAAACCTGTTCCATCCGCTTTTAACGCGATAACGATATCCGTTCGCATAAGCAGGCAGCCCGTTTGCCAAATGTCGCATGGAACACCGGATTCTCGATGCATACAGCGTTTGGCTGAGATGTATCGCGCGGAAAAAACTAATGTCGCTCCGTATTTATCGCAGCCATGGAATTCGTAAAAAATGGTAACAATGGAGCCGATCACTGTCAATTGACCAATTACTGTGCCTTTGCTTTTTTTCGGTTTTTATATTTATCGAGTAAGACATATTCAATTTTTGTATTCCTTTATTTTGTTTACATCTTTGTAGAAAGAATCAATATGATATTACAGTTAAAAATTGAATAATTATTCGATAGATATAAAGTTATCATACTACTTGCGAAACAGATACCTTTCTAAAAGTTTACTTTTACCATTTTTGTCACGTATTCGACAGAAATCTTATTGTTAGTGTCGAAAATATGAAATATTTTCCAAAACATGAATTTTTTCCAACTTCATTGGCTTTTTTCTCGCTAGGCGTGCAAGCAAAGCTCGATCCGTGACCCGCGCAAAATTAATTGGAGACCCCACGGTAGCAGGTACAACTACCCTATCCAGCTCCCATGTAACAATTTCTCTATGGCGAACCATACGGACGAACGAACGAATTCCCAGGTAATCGAACAGCTTCGAAAACCCAGCGAAAAAAAGCGCAACACGTCCGGCAACATCTTCACTATGAATAGCCGTGCATCCTGCGCGCAGATTCTCTAATTTTCTCATCGAAATCCCATCGCCGATCCGAAACTTTTAATGATGCAATTTCAGTTCCGCGCATACCATCGTTGCGCAATTTCGAGGCCAGTGAAACAGCAGATATTTTTTTCTCGCGAGAACACGCGCGCGCGGCCGGACGCGTACGTATTGGGTTGGCAACTAAATAATTGCCGATTTGTTCAATGAAATAAAAAATTTTTTTTCACTTGGAACGAAGTTTAATCTTTAATGTATTTTCCATTTTGTTCGATGACCTTTTGCCATCTCTCCGACAACTTGAAAATTCCACGCTCGTAGAAAGTCTGATCCTTTTCGGCCAAAAACTGAGTTAAGTGAGATTTTACAGCGTCATCATCGCTAAAAGTTTTACCACGAAGGGAGTTGTCCAGGGATCGAAATAAGTGGTAATCCGATGACGCGAGATCAGGGCTATATGGTGGGTGTAACATCGATTCCCAACCAATATCCATCAATTTTTGCTGAATGGACAAACACGTGTGCGGCCTGGTGGAAAATGACACCTTTACGATTGACCAATTCTGCTCGCTTTTCCTTGACCGCTGCATTCAATTTGTCCAGTTGCTAACATTCACGGATAATAAAAGATAACATAATAATAATAATAATAATTTTATAATATAACATTTACGGATATCATAAAAATGGGAGTGAGAGACATCTATAACTGAAATCGGCAATTACTTGGTTGCCAACCCAATACATCGAAGGACCGGGAACCCGTCGAAAACGAAAACGCGTGCTCTCGAGCCGCACTCGCAATTCCCGCAACACAACTCCGGAGATTAAGCCGTAGACGGACGCCTGCTGGGATTGCAAAAACGACCGGTGCTGGGGAGGGAGATGAGGCGACGAGGAGGAAAGCGGCGAGGTGGCCGAGCTCGCGCAAAAAAGTTCCGCTAATTTTCCGTAATTACAGGCCGAACTAGGAGCCCGCGCGATCGGTCACGTAACTTCGCGTTAATTGTGTAACCGCAGGCGCCCATCGATCATAATTTCCCAATTCCGGAGCCGGATTTGCGGGACCTGTCGACCGGCAAATTCTCCGGATTACTTCTGGCGAATACCTTGTTTCGCGAGCGGTCTTGTCGCCCCCGCTCGGCCCTCTTTTTCCACGGCGACTCCTTTTTGCTCGCGGCGCGAAGAGTTCGCGAGGCTCGACGACATTTTTACACCGGCGAACAATAATGACCAATTTTTTGGTCATTAACCCTAGAATCGGTATTTCAAAATTTTCCGTCTTGTACGCGTTCAATTTTACCGAATAAATGATTAATTGAATTTCGATACAAAAAAATGTAATACGTCTAATTTGATACATACAGGGTGGCCCATAATTATGTTAACACCCGAATAGGAATGATTCCTGAGGTCATTTGCAGTAACTTTTTCCTTATCGAAAATGCAATCCGCGGCTTTGTTTACGAGTTATTAACGAAAAGTTGTAGTTTTTATGGAACTTCATGGAAAATATTTTTCCCAATGGATTATAAAGGTAACACAAGTTACGGTTAGAATTATTATACAATGTCTTTTATTTATTGGTTTGTTACAAGAATATATATATGTTAGAATACTACAAAATTATGAAATAAAGTTACTATACAAAATGATGCGCTAATTACGATATTCTGCGAAGCAATTTCTTTTGGTTGACGAGCAAAGATGAACAGTGCATATAGTGCCTATATTATGCGGCGTTTAGCACAATTCGCGCATCTTTCAATTTCTTCCGCATTTTGCATGTTGCGGAAAATCACGTTTCGTACCAAAAATAACCAATAATTAAATACGACAATCACCAATTTTAAAATGGGGAAAAATGTTTCCCTTAGTCGTGAAAGGGTGATGTGACTCTGCTACCCTTCAGAAGAATTCAAGAAACGGGGCACTCGAGCGAAACGAAATACAGCAATGTCTCTCTAATCGACGCACAGATTGTGCACAAAAATGGACAATTTGGGAAGAGGAGATACCATTATTCGAGCCTTACAACTCGTTTTTATAGTTACCGATTGTATCTCCTCTTCCCAAGTTGTCCATTTTTGTGCACAATCTGAGCGTCGATTAGGGGAGACACGACCGAAGGAAAAAACGGAAAGGGAACCCGCGTCGAGGAGAAAGGGGGAGAAGTCGAATGTCGCGGCGAGCGGAATCGAGGGGGGTGAATAAACGCATCGAGTGGTGGAGCGAAGAACGCCACGCGCCGTGATTGTTCACAATGGGGCCAGCAGAGCAAACGTTTTTTCTAGCACGCGATTTCTGTCGCCTCTGCCGCCACAGGACATCGATTTGTCGACCGCGCGCGGCCCGCGATTGATCTTCGGAAAGCGCGTTGTTTGCGCGTAAACGAATTTCAGAGATTATTTCCGGCCGGTCGGCCGCGTCATAAAAACCGGCGAACTGTGATCTCTTCGTTGCTCCGCGAATCCGTGCGAGCGCGCGCACGCCCGTGCGCAAGGTGTCCACGTGTGTAGAAGGTATCCGTCCGTGTGTACATGTTCCCTTCCCGCGGCGCCCCGTTTTCGGCCCGACCGATCGAGCACGGTAAACGATTCAACCATTTATCGGCGGTCCGGGCGAAATCGCTTACGCGGCGATATTCAGCCGCGGAGTAAATAATCGCGTTTCGTTTGAACAATTCGGCCCGAACGGGGGCGCGGATGTCGGCGGCAGAGGAGCCCTTTCGGCGCGCCGATGCCACGACGACGCTGTAAGAGCTGCTTTTATGCGCACTTACGTCGAACCCCGCGGATCGTCTTTCTGTCCTCCGCGGAAAAGTGTTTGCTCCAGTTTCAGGGGATCCTCGCGGTGCTTTGTAAAACATTCGCGACGGTTCGAGCGTCTTCCTAGTTTGCGACTCGCTGAAAATTACGGTTCAGCTTTCAAGTCGGAGATGTATTGTTAAGTTCGTCAACGCTAATTCTACTGTTGTTTAATAGCGACTATCAAAAATTGCCTCACGAGAATTACAAGATAGAATTTATCGAAATTTTTCATAATTTTTATGATAGTTGTAAAATGTTGAATATACATATATAATATTCAACAATTTTTAATGGAAACAGCTTTATGACTTCGATCATTGTGAAATCATAAATGAGAGTGGCTGAGGTATAAAATCGTGAATACGTAATTTAATTATTTTATTAGGCTACTTTCATCTGATCAAAATTATTAGAAACAATTTATATTTGTATAATTCTTGTTTCGTAGAATCGTCCGCGAAAATTTCTATTTTGCGTAAAGATCCGCAGTCCGTTTATTAGATGTATTACTTCTGTTAACATAAACTGTTAAAATCATATTCGCGATTATACAGAGTGTTCCATAATTATATTAACAGTCGAATCGACCTAAGGTCATTTGAAGTAACTTTTTCCTTAGCGAAAATGCAATGCGCGGCTTCGTTTACGAGTTATTAACGAAAAACACTGGCCAATGAGAGGCGAGCGCGGCTGGCGGTAAGCGGCCGAGCCAATAAGCGGAATTGCGCTTCGACTGCTCGTTGGTTCGGCCGCCTCGCGTCAGCTAAGCTCGCGCGAGCCAACGGCGCCAGCGGTCGAGCCGGCCGAGCCAACAGCGCCAGCGGTCGAGCCGGCCGAGCCAACGGCGCCAGCGGTCAAGCGGTTGAATCCTAGCTCAGGTAGCGCCGAGTGAATAAGCGGAACTGGGCTACGTCTGCTCGTTGGCTCGACCGTCTTGCGCCAGCCGATCTCGCGTCTCATTGATCGCCGTTTTTCGTTAATAACTCGTAAACGAAGCCGCGGATTGTATTTTCACTAAGGAGAAAGTTGCTTCAAATGACCTCAGCAATCACCCACTTCCAAGTTTTAACACTTGGCCGACCAATCGGGTAGATCTACCCATTTCCAAGCTAGTCAGTAGCCGACCGATCGGGTAGATCTGCCATTTTGACCTGAGGAACGCTTCTTTCTCTGTAGAACTTCTTATTTCTATAAAGTACAACATAATTATAATAACATGCACCAATTTTTGAAGTCTTTTATTGCCCATTATTACGGTTCTTTATGTTCGGGATTTCCGAAGGTGCCTCTATCAGCCATAAAATTATTTTATTAGAATACTTAGCCGATCGATCGGGTAGATCTACCACTTTGGCCTGAGGAAGGCTTCTTTCTCTATAGAGCTTCTTATTTCTATAGAGTACAACATATAATAAAATGCACACCAGCACACCAACACCACACCCATTAGAAATCGAAATGCTACCTACACCTCACTCTCACGACTTTTTCGAATATATAAGACTCCGCTCAACTTGCAAATATTAATGTAGAAGCCAAGCTCCTTGCTGTGACTCTCAACAAGTGGTGTGAAACGAAGTATAGAAAAAATATCCCTAAAAATGTCCAGAAACATGAGTGACAATTCAAGCGATGAGTTGTTTATGGACACACTATCAGACTGTTCTGAAGACATTGATCTACTGATAAGTGATTGTGAAGTTGACGACAATAATAGCACCATCGTTCCCATATATCAGACTAATCGACGAATTACGTTATTACGAATTACGAGTTACGTTATTTATCCGTCATCTTTACTGTCCTTAATTTTCTGACTCTGTTAACTATACTTTTTGAATAACCATTAAAAAATAATTATTATAAACCTTTAAATTCGAATTTTGTATAAGCAATATGTGAAATCGTTGAACGAAATTGTTACCGTAAGATATAATTGATCGCATAAATAATTTTCGGACGTTTTTGATTTCAAATAGCGTATTTCAGTCCGTGCTGCCTCAGAAAAATGCGCGGTGGACAGCGCAGTTTGGCTTTCCCGAGCGCGGTGGAAACTGTACAGGTCTCTGTAGCGCGTGCGGTCGGCTAAGTGTTAACACAATTATGGGACACCCCATAGAATAGTTATGGTAGCCTATTGATAGATGGTAGTCTATTACCTCGTCCATTGACGAGTCTGTTAGGAAATGTCTCGGCATTTCATCCAGAATTAGCCAGGAACAATCCGATTCCACGGAACCGTCGAAAAGCAGAATTCCGCGAGCCCGCGGCTAAAGTGACGCATAAATCGGCGGACGCTCGCAGAGGAGCTCATTCCGCATTCTTTCCATACGTTTGGTCAACGTCGCGACGGGGGCGAAATTCTGCGCCATTTACCGGAGAAGTTATAACGCGGATTAAAATTTCGTTGCATTCTTCCGGCAGTCGGTCGCGCTGGAATGCAACGTCGGGACGAAATATCTACTGTGCCCCGGAAAAATTCCAGACGCCGCGTCGGCTAGCGCGGTAACAATGGCGCTATCTAATTTCTTTGTTCCGAGAAATCCCACCGAGCCACCTTGCCCGCTCCTGCTTGGTCGCCGAAAAAAATACAGCCGCGAGAATTTCATTTCGAACGCCGCGCGGAAGCTCCCTCTCTCTCTCTCTCTCTCTCTCTCTCGATACGTCCTTCTGGGAAAACAAGTTCATGCTTTCCACGCGTTCCTCTTTGAAAAAAATCATTTCTTCTATGCAAGTTCAGTGAACAATTATGCGACTGTTGAGCCAATCAATTTCGTAGAATGGCCGTAAACGAAGCCGGCAAGTTCGGCAATTTGGAATTCCAGTCGTCGGTGTCATAAAGAATGATCGAAATATGAAACGTTTTGTGACTTATGCGGAAAGATGAAGGGAAAGTAGCATAGCGATTCGTTGTTCTAATTTATTACATTCGTTATAAACAGTCTGCGGAAGTTTATGCACTCGCGATCTGCAGCGAACGCGCTGACCGTATGCAAGAATATACAATGTCTGCGCAAAATATGCAAGAATATGCAACGTTCGTGCAAAATATGCAAGAATATGCAACTTCTATGCAAAATATGCAAGACAAGGGATATATTTTTTATATCCTCTAATGACGAAACACATTTCGGTTAAAGTTTTAATTGCCTAGTTGATTCGATGAAAAATATAAAATTCTAGAATAGAAAATAGTTACTAGGGTCTTAAGGAAAGTATGAAAAAGAGAGCTAAAGCCATACTAGCGATTTATCTTTTCATTTATTTTTGGAATTGCATCGAGGACCATTAGCAAGCATACAACTACAGCAATTACTCAATATGCAGTAATTTGATGCAATATATTATATGTATATCAAAATAGACCGAAGAAATTCTAATTATTTATTACATAGCTTCATTTCGTCCAAGATGATATTCCTTCGATATAATTATTGTTTGCCAGGCGGAGAAATCTTTCCTCGCGCGAGCTTCTTTCGCATCAATCTCCTACCGCATGCAAAGTTCTCCGAGAGCAGGATTTGTATAAAAATGTTCCTCGCAAAATTCCGCGAAATCCCACCTGGCAATTTGAAATTCGTATGTCGCAGTTATTCGAACAAAAACATCGGCTCTGCAAGTAGACCCGGCCCGGACGGAAACAGTACTCGTCTGAGCACTCAGCTGAATTGGCTCGTCTCGATAACGTCTCAGCAATATTATCATTCCGAACGAAACACTCGTTCGCCGCCGCGGCCTTTCACCGGCAATTCGGTGCACTGCGATTCTTGCGAGCCGTACGAACGCTATCGTCGGCCAAGGAGCAGGATCAAAAGAGAAATAAATTATATAGACCCGAGAGGAACAAATCGCCGGTACGTGTTCGAACGAGGGAAAAAAAGGAGCCAGTCGATACCTCCAACCTACTTTCCTCGAGAACAGGGAGAAGGGAGAGAGAGAAAGAGTGAGAGAGAGAGAGAGAGAGAGGAGGGAGAGGAGGGAGAGCAGTAACAGTATATCGCCCGAGAGATCCTGTTCGACGTAAAATTACAAATGACGCGTATTTCTCTTGAAAGTCCTGAAAAGTATAGAGGAGGCCGCCGGAGGGCCACGATACTCCTCTCCGCTTGTTATCGGAGCCGCCGTTTGCCAGAGAGAGAGAGAGAGAGAGAGAGAGAGAGGAACGAAAGAGGCGAGAGAGGGAGACAGAAGGCGACGGGGAGAGAGAGGGAGAGAGAGGGAGAAATCGAGATCGAGGGAGAAAGAGAGATTTAGGAAACGAGAGAGAGAAAGAGAGACATAGAAAACGAGAGGGAGCAAAAGAGAAAGAGAGACGCTAAAAACGAGAGAGTAGGAGAGAGAGAGAGAGGGAGAGGAGGAAGAGAGACATAGAAAGCGATCGAGAGAGGGAGCAAGCATAGAACGCGAATAGAAAGAGGAAGAAAGAGAGACAAAAATCGAGAGAGAGTGAGAGAAGGAGAGACGCGATCGGAAGAGGAAGAAAGAAAGACACCGATGACGATAGAAAGAGGGAGAGAGACGTAGAAAGCGATAGAAATCGGGAGAAAGAGCGCATTCGCAGGACGCAGCGCCGAGTCGTTTTCGCGGCGCGATGTGATAAAACGTCACTTTTCGATGGGTACTAAAAGATGCATCGATAGCGGAAGCTGCAGGGGGCACGCGAAGCTGTCGGAGAATCCAGCGCAGGCATTCTCAGCATCGCAGTAACTCCGAAGCCTGGAGTATCCGTGAACAAAAGCGTCGAATCGCGTGCTCCTCGGGAAAGGAGGCGTCGAGCCGCGCGCTTCTTGCCGAATTGCAACATCCACCGGCGGCGAATCTCGAATCGCGGAGCGTGTGTCGGCGGAATTTTCTTCTCCCGCGGAAGCGCGACGGTGCACGGACCGTGCAAAGGAAATTCTGTACGCGATCGCTGCTTAATACCGGAGCTGCGCTCTATGCTGATTTTCGCGAGACGTTTGCGCGACTACGTATAGTCAAAATGATTGGTTTCTTATTTCTTTTTTATTGTACAGTTCCCGATATGATAAAAATGCTTATGGGAGAAATGTTTGCATCAATTTATTTATCCGAGCATATATTATCGTAGAAGTTGCACCAAGTTTACTTAAATTCAATCTTGCCATTGTTATAAAACAATGCAGTAGAACAGATACAGATTTTTTTCTTTCACAGTTCCCGATATTAAAAAAGTGTTTCTAGGAGGAACTTTTAGATCGGCATCTTTATTCAAGCATATATTATCATAAAAGTCGCACAAAGCTTAAATAAACTCGATCTTACCATTGTTATAATGAAACTGCGGATTTGTTGTAATTATGACAAAAATGAATAAATCAAATGTAAAATTGTAAAATCATTGGAAGAATTTGAGAATATTGCAACATTATTTTCAACTTGTTATAATTATTAAAGGAAAAAAGACATTTTCAAATAATTTAAATTTCTTATAATTAACTGAAACAATTTTTATTTTGCATAAAGATCCGCAGTCTAGCTATAATACAATACAGTAGAACCTTCGTTATGCAAATTAATTGTCCGTTATACAAATCCGTTATACAAATTAAGTGTCCGTATGAGAGAATTTTTCATACGATAGCACTCAGTTTGATTTAATAATCAAGACAAAATGAAAAAAGAACGTTTCTAAATTATACACAATCGAAAAGAAACGATATTTTACAATCCTCCAGAGTTCTAGTGTTAACACTATGCCGTTCGGCGACACTACAGTGGTGCTCTTCGCAAAGTATTGCCTGACGGCCGGTGACACCACAGTGGTGTCGCGCGCAAAGTATCGCTCGGCGGCCGGCAACACTGCAATGGTGTCGTGCGCACGGTATCGCCCGGTGGCCGACGACAACACTTTTGTATCCTTTGCATTCTCTCGATGATCCGTGGGGTTCTGTTGTTGCTTTTGTTCCGTACCGTCTCGGTGCAGTATTTTTAGCATAAAGCTGTACAGCTTTACGTGGAATAAGTTACATACGTCAGCAAGTGTTTCTTTTTATGAGTACTTGTACCCATTTATCATGGCAGACGAAGGAGAAGACACTGTTATTTACGAGGAATGCGCGGACGACTTGTCCGACGTTCCAATCGACATTGCGGATTTGGAAGAAGACATTGCAGATCCGACAAATTGAAATCAATTGAAATCAATCCGACGGATTGAAAACTCGTGAGAACTGCCGATGAGATTAAAAAAGCTTGAAATTTATCATCTCCCAATAATCTCAAAAACAGCCGGCGACAAGCGAAGTAACAGAGTTAGTGGTGCCGGCGCCAAGCGAAGAAATGTTTAAAAACTGTGCGGCCGGCAAAGTGTTAACAAGGATATGCAAGATGCAAGAAAGATTTAGAAAATATAAGAAGACTCTATTCGGTAGAGAGTTCGGTAGAATTGGACAAGTGATCAGACAGCGCAATCTAATTTAATGACGCGCCCGTGGAAAGCGACTCGAGTTAATTTTTGTGGAAACATATTGTGCCAGGATTCAGAAAAATGCTATTCTGCGTTCCGGTCGTAAACCTCCATGTAGAATGAACATTTTATAAATTGTACTGCCAGCGGGGCAATATCTCGTAGAAAAATGAATGCAGAAAGTTTCGTGAAAAATTGCTAAAATCTACTCGGTATCAAGCATACTAGATGAATTTTAATTAAAAGATCGCGAGATTCGTCATAGTAAAATATCTGGAAGAAGAAAATTACGAAGCTCGATCCCTCGACCAATCAACCTTCAAGATCTCCAAGACAAGTGTTCCTTGAGGTTGCAAACTTTGACCTCGTTTTCTGAAACTTGCTCGGTAACATGTAGAAGACATGATCGCGATTATGTTATATCATATATTATTACTATACATTATCCTTATACCAGTGGAAAAGAAGAAATATTGTACTTTTAACCACCTAATCGAAAATTAAATAAATAAGTAACTACATTTTTCTTCATTTTATACAACTTACGGCATGTTATATAGAAAACCGATGATTGCGAGAACGTGTTGTGCTTCACCTGCCGAAAGCATGAAAGAAAATTCACCTTGCTTTCACGATGACTCGGCGTTTATCGCCACTCATTCTTCGCTATGGGTATACCCTCCGTTCACTCGCTAAAGCAACGAAAAACACCAAAAACCAACAATAGCTGCAAACTCCTAGTCTTTCATACAGGGTCCTGATCTAAGTCTGAGTAATTCTTTTAAAATGTCACTTCTTCGTCGTATGCAACAAAGGGGTTCCCCGTTGTAGTTACTAAATAAATAAATGAATAAATAAATAAGTAAATAAAATGAATAAAAAAAAATATAGAAGTCTATGTACTCATTTTAAGTCTCTACCAGGTCCAATATCTAAAAGGCTTCCCGTTGTTGTCACCAAATACATAAATAAATGAATGAATGAGTAAAATAAATAAAAATAATATAGAAATCTATATGTACAGTAATTTCTCCGAGAAATGTTCGGAGCTCTTTTATTTGGAACTTTTTGCCACGATTCGGAAGCAATTCGGAGGTCACGTGCCACGATTCGACGGAAATTCGGAGGCCACGTGACATGTTTCGAAGGCAATTTGGAGATCACGTGACGCGATTTGGAAGCAATTCGGAGGCCACGTGCCACGATTCGAAGGCAATTTGGAGATCACGTGACGCGATTTGGAAGCAATTCAGAGGCTACGTGCCACGATTCGAAGGCAATTCGGAGGCCACGTGCCACGATTCGAAGCCAATTTGGAGGCCACGTGACACGATTCGACATCCAGTACCTTCCACGTACAGTAATTTCTCCCTAATTCGCGCTGAGATTGCCCACAAAAATGGACGATTTGGGAAGAGGAGATACGATTATTCGAGCATTGCGCCTCGTCTTTATAGTTATTTACAATCGGTAACTATAAAAACTAGCCGCAAAGCTCGAATAATCGTATCTCCTCCTCCCAAATTGCCTACTTTTGTGCGCAATCTCAGCGCAAATTAGGGAGAAATTACTGTACCTTATAGCTCCGCGTTTTTTTTTACCTTGACCCACACCCAAACAGTCCATTTTATGTTATCTTCCGGGAATTCGCATCGCGTGTCGTATAACACGCTCGACGGACTCCGTCGAGCTTTAGCATCGACGTAGCAATAAATTACATAGATCTAGCACAGGGAAATTCATAGCAACCCAAAATTTAATATTTCCAAGAGAAATCACTGTACTCGTTTCGAGCGTCTGCCAGAACCAATATCTAACGAATCGGCAAATTGTCTGTATCAGAAACGAGCAGCGGAGCCATGGACCACAATCACTCCCTAGTCGACCCAGAGGACCGGCGGATCCCAGTCGACGACGACTCGAGGACCTTGAACTGGACTCTGGTCGGTGTCCCAGGCCTGGATACCCGCTCGAACGACACTGCCAACGAGCTCGCACAGCTCAGCCTATCGAACCTAGCTCCGTCGAGCCACAACGAGCCCGAGATCGCTTCGGCATCGTTCGGGGAGCTTCAGGGAGACGAGAGCGGCTCTTCGTCGGATTTCGGGCCGTCGGGCAACATTTGGGCCGAGGACGAGGACGCGGCTCTAGGAGAGGATGAGCTGGACAACCCGCGAAACAAGGCGCAGGACAGCAGCCGGGATTATTCGGTGTCGACGGGGCCGAGCCGAGCGGAAGCGTCCACTCTCGGCCCCTGGGAGGATCAAGTCCCTTGGAGAAGCGAGTTGGAAGACGTCCAGGTGGAGGACGAGGGTTTAGCCGCCGTTTTGGAGCGGGTCGACGACGAGGGAGCCGTCGAAGCTGTCCTCGAGCCGCACAACAGGGAGTACCTGGATGGCGCTGTTACCTGGATCTCTGGAGTCGCCACAGACTCCAGGCCCAGCGAGCAGAGGAACGTGGAGGACATCAGGGCCATCTCGTTCCCGGTGCCCCCACCTGCCGAACAGTTCCAGGTACGAGTCCTTTGATTTTAAGGTTTCATAAATGTTAGAGATTTTTAAGACCATATCGATAGAATTTGCCACGGCGACTGCGAGAACTGCAAGCCAAATGGAAAACTCGTTCTTTATTCAATAATGTTGGTAGATATATGGTAGAATATGGTAGAATAATGCGATTGGTTCAAGTTATTCCGTGGTCCGATCGGAATTTTTTCGGGTCAAATAACATGAGAGCTTTAAGATGATTGTAGCAAATTCTTCGTCAACCCTTTTTTCCCGGAGTTATTAAGGCTTTTTATATGTGAACCTACAATTTTGTTCAGATTCGGAAAGAACCTTGTATTTTTTATGATGCTTGCCGAATTCGCATCAGCATCTCCTGAAAGATGGCTACAAAAAAATTGCAGGTCAACCTATAAAAAATTGAAGCTGACCTTGATAACTCGGGAAAAAGAGGGGAGACCAAAAATATAACCCAATCATATTCAAACTCTCTTTAAACCGTGTTATTTGAGCTGAAAAAATTTCCAGTCGAACCACTGGCGTAGACTAAATTCAGCCGATCGCGTTCCGTGGTCCACCCTATATATTGGTAAGAATATCAAAGAAAGCTTCGACTTGCAAAGGGTTAACCCTTAGCGGACGACAACTTTTTCGGCCGAGTCAGATAGCAGGACGAGGCGATTTTTGCAAATATGTCGAGTGTCTTATATGGTACAATAAAATGATCTTACATATAAATTATCTTACAAAAACGTTATGTTTCGTTAGTTTATCTATATTCACAATTTTATGAATATAATTTTACAAAAATTATGATTTGTAGTTTCGTTCGGTGTGATAGTTTATAAAACATTGACCAAGATGCATTCTTGGTTTATCTGGACATGTATCACAGAAACAGGTCGTCTCATGTCTTCCCCCTGGTTTGTTTCGACTGGAACAAACTTTACAATCTTTCTTTGTGCCAGTAACAATTACATGCAGTTTCCCGTTTAGACGAATTTCGTCAGAGTTGGATGTCGAACTTGAAGATCTATCTCGTGGTTGACAAAAATCTCCTCTCAATTTGTTGATCAAAATTTTGCGAAAGTTCAAATGTGTAACTGGTTGTTCGTTTCTCTGTCTTTTTACATGTTTGTACAGAATGTACGAATCGATTAAACAAATTTCCAGTCCCCGGAAAAATAATTTGCGCCACCACTTCAGGGACTTTCACATAAAACAGTAGATTGGATAACGTTGGAGATAACGAAATCTAACGTAAACACCGATTGTCGCCTCTTATTCGCCATTCGTCCTGCCGCGCGAAGCCCCGTGGCGACCGAGAGTCGCCTCTCGTCCGCTAAGGGTTAATAATATAAAAACATTCTCGAACTCTCCTAACGTCTTTAGAATTTTATATTCGATCCAGTTATTTTCCTCAAAAACGCGTCAAAACCGCGGTTCGGTAATAATGCAGCACCGTCGCCTGCAATTTTGTGCGAAGATCGAAGACGATTCGAACAGACGGGACCAGAAGGTTGGGCGAACACGCCAGATCTATTTTGCTAAATCGTTGATTCCAGGATCGGTTCGACGGCCGGCAACACGACGAGGAGCCCAGAAAAGAGACCAGGAAGGAGCACGGCAGACCGATGAACAATCACCTCCTGGGCACCGGAAAGTCCACCAAAGCCTTCTACGAGATAAAGCCCTCGATCAGGACAGAGATCGAGAACGATCAGCTGTACCCTGCAAGCACACACAGGACGCTGCCCAGGAAATTCGTGCTGCCCACCGTCGGCATCGCCTACGGCAAGTTCGGACCGTATTTCGAGGACGGGGATCAGGACGCGAACGTCACCGCGAGGATTGGCAGCACCATGCTCCTCGATTGCCGGATCGGCATGCTCGGCGACAAAGAGGTGAGTCGGTCTTCGTCTCTTTGTAGTTTCGTTTCTCGTTTTCGTTTCCCTGGATCCCGATGTTTCGTTGCCGTCCGAGAAGAGCTTCTGGCTCTGCAGGGCCGCGTCGAGCTTTCGTCGTTTCATCTACCTGAAAAATATTCTCAAAATTACAGTAATTTCTCCCAGAAATGTTCGTAGGTCGGAATTGAATCAGGCAGATCTGAGAATACTAAGTCGCGATTCTTCGGGCCTCGCGGCTCGTTTTTATAGAAACTCGGGCGGTCGGCAAAAAGCCGGCATGCCGGTGTGCATTAGTATGAATACATAGTAATGCTAGAACTTAACTTTTTTATTTCTAATTTTTTGCCACGATTCGAAGGCAATTCGGAGGCCACGTGCCGCGATTCGAAGGCAATTCGCAGGTCACGTGACACGATTCGAAGGCAATTCGGAGGCCACGTGCGGCGATTCGAAGGCAATTCGGAGGCCACACACTACGATTCGACGGTTTTTCGACGGCTCCGCGATTTTCCTTACCTGACTCGCATCCAAACAAACCATTTTGCGTCGTCTTCCGGGAATTCGCGTCGCGTGCCACATCACATGCTCGACCAACCCTGTCGAACCTCAGCATCGACGTAGCAATAAATCACATATGCGTAGGACTAGCACAGGAAAATTCACAGCGACCCGAAATTTGGCATTTCCGGGAGAAATTGACTTATTAGTCAATTTCGAGTGAATTAGCGAGTGAATTGACTTATTAAGCATATCACTCAATTAACATGTTCGCGATAATATCTAGAAAATGATTTCCTTTCTGTCCACGTTGAATGCAGAATTCCGTGAATGTTCAAAGATAATCAAGATCGTCGTCGAGCAATTATTTCTTGAAAATCACAGTTTATCTTAAGTATTATGCTCGGCGAAGCGTGTTCGGCGACCGTGTTGTATTAGTATAATTTGTTTCGCAGAAAAAAAGCTCGGTTACTTCCGCGGCTACGAAAGTTTATCTATTTTGTCGTTTCGCGTTTGTATCTCGGTCTCTCTCTCGTCCACCTGTATTATTCCGTCGCTTTTACGAGGCGGCGCGGCGTCTGATGCGGCTCGCGAAATGGGATGGACGATGGAACATGATGAAAAACCGGCTGCAATGGTCTTGTTATATTTTTATGATCTCCCGCGCTGCACGATAAAAAGGTCCCGCGATGATGAAGCGACGGGCGAGAACTTGTTTCCGGTTTGATCCATCCCCCGTGCTTTCGGCGGACGCAAGAAATTGTTCGGTCAATTTGCTAATCCCTGTATTATCCATTTCTGCGCGGCGCAACCATAATTGCCTACGACGTTCAGAAATATTCACTGCCGAAGCTTTCGGCGCGTACCATTCGTTCGTGTTGTTATCAATTTGTTACTTGGTATGAATCGGTAAAAATTTGCGTCACGAGAAACGGTGCAGGACGTCGTAAAGAAGACAAATTGCTTAAATAGTAAAAATATCGATGAGAATAAAAACTTGACTGAAATATAAAGTAAAGTACGATGATCACTAGACCGCGGATTTCACGCATTTATTGTTAAAACAAATACCTGAAATACAGAGTGAAATACAAAGTAAAAATATCAGAAAAATGTAAGAGTATTATTTTGGATTATTTTTACTTTGTATAAATTTATTTAAAAAAAAAAAATACATTCTTGTCAGTCTCCTGGTTTTCGCAATTGATGCCGAATGATAATAACTTTATCTTTAACTGCAGAGAATGTTAAAAAATATCACGAAAGTGGCATCGAAGAAAATAATAATTAAGTATATTACGCAGAATATGAGTATTGCGTGGATTTTAATTCCGGAATTGCGATTAATATACAAACGGATGTCGGCGGTAAATGTTGGAGTCACAGTTCCTCGTGATTCCCGAAGCCGTCGATACTGCTTTTTAATGCGTTCAGCAGGAAAACCGGGATGTAATGTAACGATGATGGATGAGATCGTAACTTACGATTCCCTGCGTTCCCCGGCGACTGAAATATTCGGTTTCCTTCAATCAATGATATTGATATTGATGCGAGCGAGTCGAACGTCGCAATTACTCGGCCGCAATTTTCGTCCCGTCGAATCGTTCTGCACGCAGAAACGCGTACTTCTTTGTCCGGCGGGGAATAATAATTCATTAGCGCCGCTTCATCGCGCGGAACATGGTCACCTTAATTTCACGATTCATACAGATTCGATAAAAATCAGGTACATTGTGACCCTTGAATATATTAACAATCAACCGCTTCGAAACAGAAAACTGCGTCGCTCGATTCTGGATTTTATGCGTTTACCGCTTCAATGAGCCAGGGAAAGTTTAAAACAATAGAAATAACAAAGGATCGCGAGAAAACGATTTAATGCGAAAGTAAATTGCTGTGCATTTTCTGCCGCTTGTAATCGATGCGATCAATTTTTATTTGCGATCGAGAGTTCAATAATTTGAGAAATATTTAACGATAAAGGAATAATCGAAATGCTAATTTTCCAGCGGTTATTTTAATCCGTTAGCCGTTATCATTAATTCCAAGAAGACTGTCGACATTAGTCTCGCACAGAGCTGGGCATTATTCGGATTGTTTCGAATAAATAATTCATTATTCGTCGTAAATTATTTTACGTATTTATTCAAATAAAAGATTATTCGAATAACTTCTTATTCAAATAATTTAACAAACTCTTTATTCGAATGATCTTTTATTCGAATAACATTCTATTCGAATAATTAATGACTCGAATAATTTCTTATTCAAATAATTCAACAAATTCTTCATTCGAATAACTTTTTATTCGAATAGTTTATCGTTCGAATAATTTCTTATTCACACACACACACACACACAAATAATTCAAGAAATTCTTCATTCAAATGATCCTTTACTCGAATAACTTTTTATTCGAATGATCCTTTATTCGAATAACTTTTTATTCGAATAATTTATGATTCGAATAACTTTTTATTCGAATAATTTATGACTCGAATAACTTTTTATTCGAATAATTTATGATTCGAATAACATTTTATTCGAATAATTTATGATTCGAATAACTTTTTATTCGAATAATTTATCGTTCGAATAACTTTTTATTCGAATAATTTATGATTCGAATAACTTTTTATTCGAATAATTTATGATTCGAATAACATTTTATTCGAATAATTTATGATTCGAATAACTTTTTATTCGAATAATTTATGATTCGAATAATTTCTCATTTAAATAATTCAACAAATTCTTCATTCGAATAACTTTTTACTCGAATAATTTATCATTCGAATAATTACGTTGAAAAGTAAATCAAGTAAAACTGATGCACACGCGAATTTGAACGAATATAATCATAGCCGACGGGGGAGATCGTGGAAAGCATTTACCTCGGAAGGAACGAAGTTGATTAACGGCCCGAGTCGCATTAATTGAGCGACCACATCCGCGCTACCGATCACAATTACCAATTCCACGGGTCGATCGATTAGAGCACCGTTGTCTAGAAAATGTGGGACAGGAGGCGAGGCGATCGCGAGGCGTTTCGTCTGTCGCGGCTGTCGCGGAAGTTTTCGCGCGGTAATCAGCGTCGGTTTTCATCGGATCCTGCGCTCCGCTCGATCCTCCTCTTCCCTTCGCGCCTCTTCTCGCCGCTCCGGCGGTCGCTTGGGATTCCAGATGGATTCATATTCCCCGGAATACGTAATGTGAAACCGATTCCGACGGCAGCCGTGCCAAAGTACGAAAAGGAGCGGCCGTCCGTGCGCATCGATACGCCCCGCGAATATCAAGCGAGTTTATGCAACTGCCGTCGCGTCGCGTCTCGACTCGTCTCGTCTCGTCTCCGCGAATTTAATCGCGAAACAACGGGGCATCTGGCCAATTTCTTTCATCTTTATCGCGAACGTTTCTACCAGGAAGAACTCGTACCAGCATACACTTTCGGTAATTTGTCGCTGCGGACTTTTATGAGCAGCGAACAGCCGCGCGAACATTTACCGTTCATCCGTCTGCTCCGTCGCTTTTGCGCTAAACAGAATTCTCGTCACAAAAGTAAATTCTTATCGCTTGGCGCGTGTTCGTATCGCTTTCATCGCCTCCAGAATTTTTATTTCACGTGCTATTTTATTTTTTCAATGCCACGTGCAGTTTCGATGTTTATTAAATAGTGAACGATAACGACTACTAGGTATTTATTAGCATATTCATAAGTAATAAATTTATAACATGAATATGTGCATTTAAACTAATTTTCGTCGAGTTTTTTTGAACAATAATAATGATTTGTTAAAATACATTTTGAAGTAAATCAACGTTTATTGTCATGAAATTATTTAACAACAAATCTTAGGAATAATTATACATTTTGCCAGGGTTTATAAATATCTAATTGACCTATAAATATACGTACAAAAAGGCTCAATGTAAAGTTGACAATACATAAACTGCGGATCTTTGTGCAAAATAAAAATTGTCTGCATTAAATGCAAGCAGTGGGTTTAGAGATTAATTTTTTAGAATAATTAATTTTCTAATCATTTCGAGATTAATTTCCTCCTTTAATAACTTTGACAAGTTGCAAACAATGGAATAGCGTCTCCAAATTCTTTTAAAGTTCGTCCGCAGTGTATTTGACGTATCCATTTTTATCATAAGCGCGTAAAGATCCGCAGTCCCCGATAATAAACAATGAATCGGTAAATTGTTAGCAACGCGTCGTTCGAAATTTTTCGAAATTCTCTGAAACATAAATAACCGAGGTAGCAATTTTTACACAATTTCAGTATTTCCTCCGTTGATCGCAGCTCGCTGAAAAATTCCATTTCGACAAACCGTTTCGCCAAAGTTTTCCGCAAAGCCTGCATAAAAATCCGTCGGCTAATTAATAACTGAAAGCCACGAAGCTGTCGGAAGCGACGCGCGAGTGGAACTAACGATGCCATAAGCCGGTTCATCTAAGTTTTTCGATCCCGTCGGGCCGGCTGCGTTGTTAATTCGTTGGGAAACAATTTGTTCGTCGTGGGTGTACGACAAAGGCGGAGCGTAAGAGTTGTTGCGCGGACCTTGAACGAAGAGCCGGGGCAGAGGGCCGGCCACAAAAGACTCCTTGTTAGTCAATTTGTCGTGTAATTGAACGAACCTCGGTCCTTTAATGTTTACAATTAACCGGGCACCTTTGTCCTCGCTCCATTCGTGGAAACGCACACGTACACACGTTGCGTTTTCCGTCTGGCGTGGTCGCGCAGCGTCGGACAAACACGGCAAAAGTGAATTTGATGATACCATTCAAATTCGAGGCTCGCCGTGGAAGGGCCCTTTGTTCCCAGCGCCGTATGGAAATGTAATTCCGCGGAACGGCGCAAGTCGCGGAAAATGTCAACGCGCCGGGAAACGCGCTTCGAACGCGTACACGCCGCGAATTTCTATATCTCCGCTGTGTAGCCCGTGGAACAATTAGGCTAATTTGGCAACAGCGCGCCGCCAAATATTTCGGTTTCCGATAACAACGGCGTTTTAAATATTCATTTCCATTCGCGTCCGCGATTGCCAAAATTAATTTGCTTTTACGCCCCGTGCCGACGTAATTATCCGAAGAAACAGCGAGCGTGCCAAATACCGTGCTCTTGCAATAACGTTACTTATATGTTTAAAAACGACATTATTAGACCAAAGATATCGAATTTTTTCAATAAAATTTTCTCCGTATTTTTTATAATAGACGAGTCGAAACTTCAACTGCTTCGAACCTATAAAATGCGGAAATTAATTTTTGAAACTTTTTATACAAGGCTCGATGCGCGCTTTGTCGAAACGACTGAAAAAAAACACGTTGCAAATAATGACAAAAGATACACAAGAATGATGCTTTCCGATGCGAAAGAATAAACTATTTTATTCATAATGTGTGTGTGTGTGTGCTCGTCTAAATTACAGAGAAACAATGACATAATCGACTTCTTAGATATATTGTTTTATTTAAAGTAATTCAGTCACTGTGACGAATTTTTTTATATCTTGGTCATCTTCTTACGAGCACCTTTTGCGTTCTCCATGTATATTTCCCTTATAAAAAAATTCGCGGTTATACAGGGTGTCCCAGATTTTAATGTTCAAACTTCGTCAGTATATTTTATGGCATAAAGTAAGAAAAAATGTCACGTAAACATAGGTCATATAGAGCTTTATTAAGAAGTTATAACAAAAATTCAGAATATCTTCGATCGATGTCAATCATGTATTGTTAACAACGGTTATTAATACGTAATGTATTAATAAACACAGCTTACATAAACACACGGCATGTGCTGATCTATTCAAGCCAATGCTTCGCTATTCTAATGCAATTACTATTCCTATATCCTGAATTTTTGTTATAACTTCTTAATAAAGCTCTATATGACCTATGTTTACATAACATTTTTTTCTTACTTCGTGCCATAGAATACACTGACAAAGTTTGAACATTAAAACCTGGGACGCCCTGTATAAAAGACATCAACATATAATTTAAATGTACCGACAAGTGCGACATACTACTGTGATCAAAAAGTAAGGTGAAATTGTCATTTAAAACTCCCGGACATTAGGAAGGCAGGCAATTGTTTTTTTCCTAGGTTGGTAGGACTGTCTATAACAATTGCCAAGCGTCTGTTTGTTAAAAGGTTTAATTATCTCCGAGTTACACGTGTTTTAGTAAACGACCAAAAGTGAATTTTTCGATTTTTACAATGGGTGATTTTGTTGAGCAAAGAACTTGCATCAAATTTTGTTTGCGGAACGAATATTCTTGTGCGGACACGTTGAAAATGTTGCGGAAGGCCTTTGGTGATCAAACTATGGCACAAAAAAACATTTATAAGTGGTACAACGAGTTCAAAGCGGGCCGAGAACGCGTTGAAGACGAACCGCGCTCTGGACGACCATCAACGTCTACCGACGAGGGCCACGTCCAAAAAAATCGAAGATTTGGTGCTTGAAAATCGTCGACTGACAATGAGAGACCTCGCTGATAGTGTTGGAATATCATTTGGCTCAGTCCAAACCATTTTGAAGGATGATTTGTGTCTCAAACGCGTCAAGTCTCGATTAGTGCCAAAACCGCTCAATTTTTTGGAAAAAAAGCGTCGCGTTGATGTGTGTGAAACTTTGCTGTCTGACTATCAGGACCACTTGAAATGCATCATTACTGGAGACGAGACTTGGATTTACGCATACTACCTTGAAACCACCGACCAATCCAGCGAATATCGTGCAAAAGGTGAAGCAAGACCGAAAAGACCACGGCAAAGTCGATCGAAAATCAATGTCATGTTGACAGTTTTCTTTGATTATCGTGGTGTGGTGCACTATGAATTCCTTCCGCTGGGCCAAACTGTCAACAAAGAATATTATTTGAGCGGTATGCGTCGTTTGCGTGAAGCTATTCGTCTGAAACGGCCGCAATTATGGGCGAACAACTCTTGGTTCCTTCATCACGATAATGCACCATGTTATACTGCATTGGTTCTTTGCGACTTTTTTGCCAAAAACTCGACTCATATCGTTCCGCAACCACCGTATTCGCCTGATTTGGCTCCGTGCGACTTCTGGTTATTCAGCAAACTCAAAAAGCCAATGCGGGGACGCCGTTTTGACACGATTGAGGAGATAAAAACCGAATCGAAGAAGCTCTTGAAGGCTATACCGGAAAAAGACTATTCCGACTGTTTCGAGGACTGGAAAAAGCTTCGGAAACAGTGCGTTTTATCGGACGGGGATTACTTTGAAGGGGATGAAATTGATTTGGAAGAATAAATAAAGAATTTACATTTTATAAACAAATTCACCTTACTTTTTGATCACAGTAGTAAGTAAATTAAACCACTAAATTTGTCCGAAACTCCTAATCTCACTTTAATAGCCAATTAATTAATTGACACGCTTATTCTACGATCGAGGATTCTACGACTGCATGCGAGAATTTGCTCGTCGAGAATTCAAAAAGTGGAATTCAAAGTATTCTGCTGGAAGTTTCGTAAAGAAAAAAAAAAGAAAATCAAACTCTTCGCTCTCGTCTGGGACGCAAACTAACGAAAAACACAACGGCGGTTGATGAATTTCGGCCGAGTTTAATAGATCAAACGACACCGCGAGCGAGTACGCCCTCGAATACGGCCGAACACGCTCGAACACGCTCGAACACGCTCGATAATAGCCGTCGCGCGGCCCGTTACAGCCCCGGTTACGAAAACGATTCGCGTTCGACCAGGCCCGGGGAAATTATACGCCGTTAAACGGCCGTCGTTTTATGCAAATGTCCCGGTCGAATCCCCGGATTTGTTAATTAATCGAGTGTGAACGGCCCGCGGCGGCCGTTTAAAATACAATACGTTACACGATTACCCCGCCGACGAGACATTACGATGTCTGCAGGGCATTCGTGCTGCCGGCGATGAGATACACGCGGCGTTTACACCTTCATCGGTACATCGAACGCTCGGATTGCCGACCGTTGACAAATCGTTCGAGCACTTCGCGGTTTTTCCCGCTAAATCTGCCGAATTAGTAATAATTTGCGGCCTGAATCACACGCTGCCAGTTTCCGCGCGCGAAACACCGTGCAGATATTTTCAATGCGGTATTTTCTGACGCGCTCGGCTTTGCAGAATTGTCCGATCGTAGATTTAGGTGAATCGGTAAGTAGAATGGCCGCGTGATGGTCAGACATGCCAGGTTCTATTCGACGTACTCGACCGGAATTCGAACGCGATTTCGCGGGAAATGGAGCGGAATCGGGGAGATTTCTATTCTACGTTTTCAGTTTCCAGCGTTTCTTGCGCTCTATGTTTTCATTTCATTCTCGTTCCTTCTCTCTAATTATAATTTTTTGGGTAGGATAGTTCGAAAGGACTTGTACACTCGTTGCGCGGTGGTATACTTCTTTATGCTTTCGCGGACTTTGTCTCTCGACGAGTCGCGGTGCAGTGACCGAGTCTTCGTTTTTCGCTCGCCGTTTGCCCTGGTAAAATTCTTGAACAACCCTGATTGGCTAACTCCGCGCGTTGGGCCTTCCCAATCGGCGTTGTTCATTTTGCCCTTCATTTTGCTCTTCCCCCTTGGTACGTTAGCAATGAAACAATTCATAATGATCTCGGTATTCCCTTCGTCATTGACACCATCCATGAAAGAAGTAGGAAGCACTTCACTAAATTAAGCGAACACACAAATCCACTAATCATGCCACTCATACAACAACAATACAGCAGAAGACTAAAAAGAAGATGGCCAATCGACCTTAAATGAGGTTCAGGAGGACTTTTCATTGGGAAAGCCCTCATCATGCTATTAACGGACTACACACCAAGTCCCCAGCGATCACACCGGCCCATAGAATTTGTATTCTGATTGCTGATTTCTAATAAATAAAAAAAAAAAAAAAATTTTGCTCTTCGCGTATTTTCGGGACGGCGTGGTAATCGGAGGGGATAATGAGCCGTACGTGACAACGTGTGGAGCTTTTCCTCCGGGTCACCCGCGTCGGACCACGTGGCCCTTGGGTCGCTGGGTCCGCTTCGAGTATCCTTCGGAAACTCTCCTAATTTATGACGGTCTCCGTTAACTGTTGAGGTATCTAAAAAAAAAACTCTATTTCGAACATGCGTAGTCAAGATTTGGGACTTATCATCTCAAAAATAGCTTCTTCGAAGAAGAGTCATAAATTACGCTGGTCGTTTGCACGAGGACTGAAGTTCCCATTGTGCGCACGACTGGTCGCTACAATTTCTTTCGGATCGTAATTTCTACATTTTCAGTCCAGCTTCTCTTCTTCTTAATTATAATTTCGTCTTCGTCGTCGCTTACACAATCGAATTAAATTTCACGTATTTTTTCTCACGTTCTTCTTCGTGTATCTCGCGTTCTTTATGCCCTCGTTTCTTCGATATTTTATACTTTACTGTTTTTGCATTTTTCCATTTTCAAGTTTTCGTATTTTATTCTTTCTTGCGCCACTGCCGCGTAATTATTCTCTCGCTGTAACAAAGGGTTATCCCGTCGATCAATAAAGTTATTATTACCAATTACGACGCGGCAGGAAGATATTTTCCAACGACGACTCGTCGAACTCCTTGATTGTTCCATATTCTTATTGAATCGTTGCGATAATTATTACGTTCCTTTGTGTTCTTCGAGAGCGCGACGTGCCATAAAGAACGATCGTCCAAATTGTAACAAACAAAGGCAACTCTATCGCGTCGTCGTTACCGTGCCGAAGAATGAACAGCGCTAATTCGAAAGCCATTATCATCTTTTACGACCGATGACGTTCTCGGGAAAACGTTCGCTGTAATAACCTTCGTAAAAAAGACCGGCGAGCACCGGGGCGAACGCTGTCATTAAAAATGTCCGCGAGCCACGGACGAGTGGGAATTGGAAGCGCGTGTCTTGGAAAAATCGAAGCTCATTGTCCGCCGCCGGGCCGTCAAATATTCGCGACAGTGGGTCCGCGGGCGATCGATACTAATTAGCTGGAGATTACATCCGGAGTTTCCCATTAAATCCATCAGTGTAATCATCAATCTCCCCTTTGTCCGGGCGACGGTAACCTGGATACTTTGAGCGATCCATTCGAACGGATCGATGATTGGACACAAAGCTTTGACGGGGCCCGACGTATCCTGCGGGAAACCCTTTCGCGGAGCCCCGCGGTGCTCGAAATCGCAATCCGGCGGCGGCCAGGTAGACAAAGCCAGATAAACTCGGAGCGTCTTTATCCCTCCATCGCGACACTCGACACGTACGCCGGGAACACCGCGGCAAGAAGGCGATCGGGCCTCGGGAAACGCGACGAGAAAAGTAAGCCGGCCGCGCCGGTTTTCCAGGAGAACGAGAAATTATTGCCGGCCGCCGGAAGACCCGAGGCGACGCCGCGCCGCACAGTGGTATAAAAGCTCGAGATCATGGTCAAAATAAGAAATAGCGACGGATTTATTTGAAAATTTGTATGTAAGGGTTTTCATGGTCGCTGATTACGAATCTGAATTTAAAAATTCGAAAAACAAAATGGCGAATCAAATATGGCGGATGGGTTGTTGAAAAAATGATTTGATTTTAACAAAAATTGGTGAACATACATCTTCGGAAATCCTGATTACGAATCAGAATTTAAAAATTCGAAAAACAAAATGTCGAATCAAATATGGCGGATGGATTGTTGAAAAAATGATTTGATTTTAACCAAAATTGGTGAACATATATCTTCGGAAATCCTGATTACGAATCTGAACTTAAAAATTCGAAAAACAAAATGACGAATCAAATATGGCGGATGGGTTGTTGAAAAAATGATTTGATTTTAACCAAAATTGGTGAACATATATCTTCGGAAATCCTGATTACGAATCTGAATTTAAAAATTCCAGGAACAAAATGGCGAATCAAATATGGCGGACGGGTTGTTGAAAAAATGATTTGATTTTAACCAAAATTGGTGAACATATATCTTCGGAAATCCTGATTACGAATCTGAATTTAAAAATTCCAGGAACAAAATGGCGAATCAAATATGGCGGATGGGTTGTTGAAAAAATGATTTGATTTTAACCAAAATTGGTGAACATACATCTTCGGAAATCCTGATTACGAATCAGAATTTAAAAATTCGAAAAACAAAATGTCGGATCAAATATGGCGGATGGATTGTTGAAAAAATGATTTGATTTTAACCAAAATTGGTGAACATATATCTTCGGAAATCCTGATTACGAATCAGAATTTAAAAATTCGAAAAACAAAATGTCGGATCAAATATGGCGGATGGATTGTTGAAAAAATGATTTGATTTTAACCAAAATTGGTGAACATATATCTTCGGAAATCCTGATTACGAATCAGAATTTAAAAATTCGAAAAACAAAATGTCGGATCAAATATGGCGGATGGATTGTTGAAAAAATGATTTGATTTTAACCAAAATTGGTGAACATATATCTTCGGAAATCCTGATTACGAATCAGAATTTAAAAATTCGAAAAACAAAATGTCGGATCAAATATGGCGGATGGATTGTTGAAAAAATGATTTGATTTTAACCAAAATTGGTGAACATATATCTTCGGAAATCCTGATTACGAATCTGAATTTAAAAATTCCAGGAACAAAATGGCGAATCAAATATGGCGGATGGGTTGTTGAAAAAATGATTTGATTTTAACCAAAATTGGTGAACATACATCTTCGGAAATCCTGATTACGAATCAGAATTTAAAAATTCGAAAAACAAAATGTCGAATCAAATATGGCGGATGGATTGTTGAAAAAATGATTTGATTTTAACCAAAATTGGTGAACATATATCTTCGGAAATCCTGATTACGAATCAGAATTTAAAAATTCGAAAAACAAAATGTCGGATCAAATATGGCGGATGGATTGTTGAAAAAATGATTTGATTTTAACCAAAATTGGTGAACATATATCTTCGGAAATCCTGATTACGAATCTGAATTTAAAAATTCCAGGAACAAAATGGCGAATCAAATATGGCGGACGGGTTGTTGAAAAAATGATTTGATTTTAACCAAAATTGGTGAACATATACCTGCGGAAATCCTGATTACGAATCTGAATTTAAAAATTCCAGAAACAAAATGGCGAATCAAATATGGCGGATGGGTTGTTGAAAAATTGGGAAATGAGGAATGTTCCGTGGCTATGCGGGAAGGTCGATCGGCTACGAAGCCAAAGGTCCTGTATACAGTTCCCTTGTTTTTTGTTTAAAATATTCTATTATCGAATTATTGTCACTATTTAAGTTTTCTTTAATAATAAGGATCACTTCTTTCCTAGCTGGACAGTATCGTCTGTCACGAGATCCTAAAAATAGAAAATCAAAAATTGAAACATTTTTTTCAATCTAACAAATTTCATTCTTTTTCAAAATAATTTTCGACATTGCCTAATAAAGCGTTTTTTCTAACATATCAAAACAATGTAAGCAATTTGGCACGATTTTTAGAAAGTTATTCTGTCTTAGATACTCTCGCGAGACAGTTTCCCGTACGTTGACTCGCAAAAATGGTTGTAACTGAAAAAAGTGCAACGCGATGCAGCCAATTTTTTAAGTGCAGCTAGATGAAACTATAAACTATGGCTCCTGTAAATTTGAAAGCAGGCCCTCATAGGCCGCAAAAGTTTCGACTATAACTTTACAGTAAATGCATTCCATTCGCTCTTATAATTTGAATCTCCAATTTATCGATTTACTAATGTAATAGTTAACGATTCGTGAGATGTTAGCGGTACAAACTGTTGTACTTACTACCAGGAACAATATCCATTTTACGCAATTGAAAAAAAACACTTCCACAAAAACATACACGCTTTAAACTATTCACTTCGTACCGTCGCTCTCGCTCGCGAGTAAAGACTGCCCGAAAAACTCGAAATTCGAAGTGTAATTGCCATTCAGGTATAAAAGTATGGGTCATTTCGTGTTACCCAACACACGGACGCATCATTAAACTAACCAATCCGTAAGTGAAAAGCTCCCCAACGACAACTTCGAGTTTTTGGATTTTGACCATGATTTCGAGCTTTTATACCACTGCGCGCCGGCTCGATCGTTCGCCGCGAAATTATTAATTTTCGTCGAGATCCCGTCCCGTTTTATCCCTCGATACAATGGCATGGCTTTTTTTCAAATTGTCCGCTCGAGTCCGCGATTTACGAGGCAATAAAGCCGAATGTTTTCTGCCGTAGGTCGCGTGGCTGCAGCAGCACAGCGAGGACTCGTTCAGGCTGCTCACCGTCGGCAGGAACACGTACAGCGTCGACCAAAGGATCAGCCTCAATTTCCGGTAAGAGAAATTACGCCGACGTACTTTCGATCGGTACGATCGTTAACGATTTGCTATCGGTGCCGTGGAACCCGTTCTAGTCGCAAGTGACAGCACCGAATCGTCTACCGTACGATTTTTATTGTAGACGATTTTTCGTTGTTTATTTCTTCGTTTTTTAATGATAGTTTTTTAACTGTAGTTTTCTAATTGTAGTTTCTTAATTTTGCTCATTCGTTTTCTAATTGTAGACGATTTTGCGGAGAAAACTAACGGGACGAAATTTCGAAAATTTGAACGATTTTATTTATTGGTAGACAGCGGATTTTTATGCAAAATAAAAATTGCCTGCGTCGATTGCAATAGACAGAAGTCGAGTGAAAATATATTTCCTCCGTTAACACGTTCCGTGCCGAGCTTTTTTTACTCGAATCTTCACACTTTGATATTTTACTAAAACTTGATGTATTACGTGCAATTATTAATTCTCGTACACATAACAACGTAACAAAAACTTATCAACGCCCATTCTTGCGGTGGAAATTGATTCTTCGGTTCTAAATTTCTTGTAAACAATTTGTTCAGTTCACTAAGTAAACATGCAAGCGTGTACCATCGATGGTACACGTGGCACGGAACGTGTTAACGAATATAGTAAGTTGAACAATATGTAAAAGTACCGTAGAGGCTCTCTTATCCGAACATTTATTTTGACGATGTTTTGGTATCCAACCGTTTTATTATCTAAGCATTGTATTATTCAGATACATTATCATCCAGTAGAGAACTCGAATGAAACTTTTACATAATAGAATATATACTTTTGTATTAGATTATACGAAAGTAAAATTTAAGTTGAAACAAACTTTTATTAGCCCCTTGCACTCGAGTGGTCCGAGATGATTTTTTATATTGTCAAAGTTCAGATTCGATTACGTGAACATTATTTTAGAACGCGATGCAACAATGTTTTCAGCGGTGCCTCGGAGTCACCGCGCAACTGCAAAAGGTTGAAACGTGTGAAACGTAGAAAATTGTACGTAATTATTAGAATTATTAATTAATTATTAGAAAAATAAACGTTCAGATAAGAGAGGCTCCATCGTGTTTCTAAAATCTTCGACTGTTTTCGCTGTTTCGCGGTTTCATCTGCTCATTGTTCTCATAAACGCGTACAGTCCGCTGTCTATTCATTAATATTCGCGTGTCTCAAAATGCTTCTTTAACCCTTTCGCTACGGCGGGCCTCGCCGCGGAGACCCTCGTGTAGAACGGAGCACCCTGCCGAAAGCAGGAACATTAACCCTAGAAAGATAACCATATGACAACGTACGTAAAAGATAACCATACGCTTCAGAGGCGCATGCTTTTCTAAGGCGTCAATTTTATACTAACAATGGATATTTATTTAAGTTAATCTAGTCATTTTAAAGGTTTGGCATTATTGTAAAAATAAAATGCATTTATATTATATTTTTTTATATTTTAAGTAATTTTAAACTTAAATCACTAGACCTCTATGAAAAATTAACAAAAATCAACAGTCTTCGGTTTATGGGAACAAATCCCGTAAAATATCACAAAAAATAGTGTTTTATCCTTACAAACTAGTAGACTATAATATAATCAGTGTAAAAAAACTATAATATTATAAAAAATTTCTTTAGAGACAGTCATGACAAACGTCTTTCTTGTGTTCACCACAAACTGTCTTTTTGCATTTGGCACAGGTCATCTTTGACATTCTTTTCTTTTTAGACGTGCAAAGACTGCAATAACGCCTTTTTTCGGCTGAGGGTTCTTCTTCATCATCTGTGGAAGCCTGTACAGCAGATTTTGGAAGAATATTTTCAATGTTGCTTCGCACATGCCTTGGCAAAGTGGGTGCTTCCAGTCTTTGCGTCATCCACGGTGCAGTCAGTTGTTTATTTCGCAGGCGCCTCTGCGACGTAGGTTATCTTTCTCGGGTTAAGCGCGCGCAGTCTTCAGCATTCGAGGCCAAGTCTTTTGCTTCGAAAAACGTTGGATTAATATGACCAGATTTATTACAATTGATCGTAGTTTTTGGTAGATGATAGCGTCTGCGAACAGAGGAAAGCGAGGAGATAGCCCTTGTTTTAACTTTTGGCTCCATTGTTGTGACCAGTGACTATAGTCACCCATCGTATGCAGGTGTCGTTTTGTGGCGGGTGACTATGGTCACCCGTAGTAGCGAAAGGGTTAAAACGTTGCGACGATTACGAACAATTTTCTACGTTTCATACGTTTCAACCCTTTGCAGTCGTGCGGTGGCTCCGAGGCACCGCTGACAAACATTGTTGCATCGCGTTCTAAAATATAATGTTCACGCAATCGAATCTGAACTTTGACAACATAAAAATGATCTCGGACCACTCGAGCGCAAAGGGCTAATAAAAGTTTGAAATGTCTGTGAACGACGGACGAACGCCAGCCGCTGAGACACACCGAAATCGATGCGTCCATCAGTCAGATTTCATAGTCGGAAACTAAAGCCGGGGAGGCGAACGTCGACGTAAGGGTGGAAGATGGAGGTGACTCGATTTTCCGAGCGTTTTGACGCGAATCGCTCTCATTCTCAGGGGCTGGTACGTCGCAGCCGATACCGGCGTCGCGGTCGATCACAGGCAAATGAAATTTTCTGTCTGTTTGATCCTCCAGGTACCCGAGCAATTGGAGATTACAGATACGGTACGCGTCCCCGAGGGACTCCGGCCTGTACAAGTGCCAAATTACGACGCATCCGCCGATGGTTAAAAAGATTAACGTGGTCGTCACCGGTGAGTGAACCCTTCTATTAAACTGTCCGACAAAATCAAACTTTTTTTCTGGGTTCCAATAGCCACTATGAAATTCTTGTAGAGCTTCACTCCCCGAACAAGGATCCGAAAACCGAATTGCTCCATCACCCTCAGCTTTTTAACCCCTTAATGCACAATTTAAAAAAAAAAACCGACCAAAAAAAATCAATTTTTTTTATCTAAGAAAATACATATTTGGACCTTAATTTCAATAAATATGTAAAAAAAATGCAAAAATTACTAAAAATTCAATAAAAATAGTGGATAAATAATTATAGTGAATATTGAATCGCATTGCAGATCGAATTTTGTACCCATCGTACTGTTTTTCAATTACCAGTTACTATTTTGAAGGGGAAGGAGGAGACGAAAAAAAAAACTGAAAAATATTTAATTTTACCTAAATTTGTAATAATATAATAATAATATTTATTAGCTGAAAAATATATAATAAACTAAAACTATTCAAAATTTTCTTTTGTATGGTAAATTTCAAAACAAGGTGCAGCACATAGCCCAACATTCCTTATTTCAACATTAGAAAACATACCTTTTATACACTAAAAATCCAATTTACTCTCTATAAAAATACACCATAAAACAAAAACGTTTTTATATGTTGACACTAATAATATTTGTAAAAAATAAAAAACAATTGTCTTTGAAGAAATTCACTTTGATAACGTCTACTTTACTTCACGACTTGCTCACGAATAATACACTAAATGTTCATAAGTGCCATCCTAAAAGTGCATATTTTATTCCTGAATAAGCAAAAAATAGAAAGAGATCGGAGATAACTGGAGAGTAATAAATAAATTAGTCATAACAAAACTCACAAAAGTGCCAACGCTAATTAGATACGCAATAATGGATATAGATAGATAGAAACAATTACCAGGTCAGAGATGCTTATAAGTGTCACCCTAAAAGGCCATATTTTATAATCCCAAATAAACAAACTTTACAGCTTACAATACAGAATTACACGATGAATATCAATAAATTGAATGTTTTCCTTGGTTTTTATTAAGTTATTTTTACTGCCCGGATATATTCGAATCTGAACATTTTAGCGACATAAGTTACGACGCCGACTGGGTGTGCACATTTTGGCCAGTTTTGCACGCCCGTGTTAATACGTTTCTGCGCGTTAAGGGGTTAAATAAACGAACTTCTGTAAAAACCCAAAATTTTCGACAAAAATGAGGTATCGCATGAAAAGTACAAACGTTAGAAATTGGTGTTAAATGATAGAGGAGAGTTTCCCGAATATAGTGGCATGCAATTTATTAATTGTTTTTGGTCCTAAATAGCAATAAATTAATGTCAAAACTTAAAAAAGTGTCGACGTGCACAGTTTCTCCGCAATATTTTTGTATTTTTACGAAAAGTTTTTTGTTCAGCACGAAAACTCTACCCAGGATCGGATTCTGTAGACATTTCTGAAGAAGAAACGGCCCGATAGAAGTGTCAGAATGATGTACATTTTGAGTAGGTCGAGAAAATGTTCGTTGGCAACATGTACACGATGTTTTGCCGCCATGTGCTTCGCTGCTCGCTTCTCTCTGTCCGACAGGGCCGAAGCTACGCGTTATCAACACCGATGGAGGGATCCAATCGGGCATCCACTTTTCGTAAATAATATTTGAATTTTTTTTTAGTACTTCAATGTTCTGTTTTTTTTACACATTTCTGTGGATAATAACCACCAAACTGTGATATATTTCACACAAAAAATCACACCAGAGTATTTGGAGTTGGTAACGAAAGTATTCTAATACTAGTATAATTTTGACTTCTACGCCATATATATTTAACGATATGTTTCACGAAGTTTAACGTTTTGAAAATGATTATTCATTCATGATCGCGTATTATCGTTATAATTTAAATGATAACTGTATACATGATATACTTGTAATTCGAACAAATTCAGAATAAAATGAATATTTTTTGTTCATTATTTTTCTTTTATTATTTCTCCATTTTTAATTTATGATTCACAGTTTGGTGATTATTATCCATAAAAATATGTAAAAGAAGACAGCACATTGAAGTACTAGAAAAAATGGCACGCCCAATACGCTAAGTGAGTGCCCCATTGGATCCCTCCATCGGTGTTGATTACCCATAGCTTCGGCCCTGTCGGACAGAGAGAAGCGAGCAGCGAAGCACGTGGCGGCAAAACGTCGTGTACATGTTGCCGTCGAACATTTTCTCGATCTACTCGAAATGTATATCGTTCCGACACTTTTACCGGGCCGTTTCTTCTTCAGGAATGTCTACGGAATCCGATCCTGGGTAGAGTTTTCGTGCTGAACAAAGAACGTTTCGTAAAAATACAAAAATATTGCGCAGAAACTGCTCGCGTCGACACTTTTTTAAACTTTGACATTAATTTATTGCTATTTAGGACCAGAAACAATTAATAAATTGCATGCCACTATATTCGGGAAACTCTCCTCTATCCTTTAACAGCAATTAGAACTTTCTAACGTTTGTACTTTCCATGCAATACCTCATTTTGGTCGATAATTTTGGGTTTTTACAGAAGTTCGTTTATTTAAAAAACTGAGAAGCAATTCGGTTTTCGGATTCTTGTTCAGGGAGTGAAGCTCTACAAGAATTTCATAGTGGCTATATGAACTCAAAAATCGTGTCGGACAGTGTTATCGAACCTAGCGATAAATACGACGAACGTTGTTGCGCTTTAAACAATTTTAATCCAAAATACCGTCCTCTGGCATCGACCAGTCACAATTCAGTAACGTTTTCGTAAATCCGTGCGATATTTCAATCGCCTGAATATATTTTATCGGCATACGTTAAATTCGCCGAAAATGTTCCTTTTTTTGGAGACCCCCGCTCACGGCTGCCGTTTGGAAAATGAATTTATTGCTTATAATATTTCAAAGTATTTATTTCGTTTACGGATATGGACGATGCCAACGATGAGAAGAAATAGTTTTAACTAAATTTCGTTTTCAAAATAATTTAGTTAAATATAGTTTTAACTATATTTAATTGTTATAATTCTAAAACTAAATTTACTGTTAGTTTCGCTAAAAATAGTTTCAATCAAAATTTAATTTTAAAAATAGTTAATTAGAAATAGTTTCAAATTTTACGTTTAAAAATAGTTTAATTAAATACAGTTCCAACTAAATTTAAGTGTTACGCTTCTCGAACTAAATTTTTTTTTTAAAAAATGTAGTTTTATCTTCGTTAAAAATTGTTACAACCGGAAATTCTGAAAACAGTTCAATTAGAAACAGTTTCAATTAAGTTCACGTTTAAAAGTCGTTTCGTTGAAAATAGTATCAACTAAATTCACTTTGAAAAATAGTTCGGTGAAAAACAATCCCGACTAATGGTTTAGTTAACGCCAATTTTAACTCGGTTCGCATTATTTTATTTTTTGTATCGTCGACGGGCTGCCGTCCGGATCGGACGGAAGTTTTCGTAGAAAAATAAAGCGAATCGTTTAAACTGTCAGAAAGCCCGATTTTGCCGGGTGGGACGGTCCGACGGTGGTTATCGGGTGTCTGACCGCAAACTGACCCATTCTACGCTGTCCTTGAGTGTTTGCTTCGTAACGGCTCGTAGAATATTGTCGCTCGTATGTTTGTTCGACTACTTATCGAACGCGTCTGACCACACGCGGCACTGTATCACTTGCTGCTGCTATTGGAGAATTATCGAACATTCGACTCGACTACATCTGATCATTGATTTCCGTCGGATCCAGCAAATATGCCGTCCACTCCGATCGCACGGCGAATACAACGATCCGACACGTTGCTCGAGTCTCTTTTCGATCGACTGCTAAACTTCTAAGACGACGTCGGATATTGACACGTCGTCCCCTATTCTGCTCTACGCTCGCTATTCTACCTTACGCGCGTGCGACGACCATGATTTCGTATTTCGCGTAGAGAACGTTAAATTAATTTCGTGCGTACGGTTGTTTAAAATTGTATAGATATTTAGAGAATTTATAGCTTCTTCTCGACGACATTTTTATCATATTATGTAAGACGGCACGACGCATTTAATACGATAAATAGAATAATAAATAATAGATAGACAAGTATAACTATGTAAGTGAGAAAAAAATTTCTCCTCTCAGTAACAGGGTGATATTCACCATAAGTCAGTGTATATAATCTCAACGGTTATAATTTAGTAATTTGTCGAACATACTTATTTGACCACTTGCGCGACGACTTATGTCGTATTATTTATGACCATGCTGCGTTGATTAGCATTTGTTTATCACCAATAAATTCCTACGGCCTAGAAATTTATATTTAAAAATAATAATAATAATAATAATAATAATAATAATATATAATAATATATAATTAAATCTAATAATAATAATATATAATAATATATAATTAAATCTAATAATAATAATATATAATTAAATATAATAATAAATAATATATATTTAAATTCCTAGAAATTTATATTTATTATCTGGCAATCTTTGCTTCTCTGTTTAAACATCAACGCGCGCGCGATGTATGGGTAGAATTTAATTTCAATTTAAAATACGTGGATAACGCGTGCATATTTAGTAGATCACGTTCGAAACCCCTCGTAACGAGCCTGGCCCGATATTGTGGGTCAAGTGAAAATACCCTGTAAACTCCACGACGAGAATTCTTAAGAATGCTTTTACATCGAGGCAGCTCGCCGAACAATCTCGAATATCCTGTCTAAGAAAACGACAG
This sequence comes from Megalopta genalis, assembly GCF_051020955.1. NCBI lineage: Eukaryota > Metazoa > Arthropoda > Insecta > Hymenoptera > Halictidae > Megalopta > Megalopta genalis. The sequence goes on along the minus strand of NC_135019.1, from coordinate 17,531,035 downwards.
CGATCACGGCAGTGACCGCGACCAACCTCCGTCTGAAAAGTCCTCTCGGACCCCACCGTTAGCTGGGAACTCTCGGCGAATGGTGCCCGAGCGAAACCCGTAACACAATTAAGACAGCTCGAGGAGTATCATTGGCCGGGTTCTAATCCACTCTGCGCGGCCACTTAACCGTAACCCAGTTTCGATAAACGAAGGGCCAGGAGTCAAAGGGGACGTAAACAAAACGTCTGTTCGGAGCGGAAGGCCGGCTAGCCAGAAAAGATGGAGACCCAACCTCGAGGAAGAGAATAGCGGTGGTACGACGGCGGCGCGCCTTTCATTTGATTTCGCCTGGTCGTTCGTCGAGCAGCCATGCTCCATAGGAAGGTAATCCCGTCGACGTTAGGAGGGCGAAGCTTGACCAAGACGGCCGTGGAAGGAGGACTCCGCCGGTGTTCGGTTTCGAGGCATTCCGAGCGAGGACGTTCGAGCGGCGGCGGCGGCTTGGGAGGAGGAGGGGGTTCGGGCCAGGAGTCGGTCCTAGCTGGCTTTCCATCTGGAAAGGGTTGCCGGATAGGTCTCGCGTATCCTCCAATCCCCTTACGTCGCCAATTCGGTGCAATGGAAACCCGCATTTCCTCGGCTAAAGCGCCTCGTGGCCGGTAATCTGATCTGATCCGAAGAGGGCCGCGCGCTCGGTGAACAAAAGCCGCCGTAAGGACCAAGTAGGGCAGAACAAACCCGGATAGACTGACATTGTTACACGAGCTACCCTTCCTCTGTCCGTCTTCCGTCGATCCGTCCTGCTGCTCCTCCTCCACCACCTCCTCCTCCTCCTCCTTTCCGTTGCTCCGTCAATCGTCCCTCTCATCTTCCGCAATGTCGAAAGCCTCGGAATTTCTTCTTTGACCCGCGACTTCGGCTTCGACCGGCGCCGCACCGACCGAACACTTCGCAGCAATCGATGCTCGCCCGATTAAACAAGCGTTTCGCGAGAAGACGATTCGCGGCGACGTGATTGATACCGGGGACCAGACTCCGGGGAACGACGCGCGATCGATCTGCCACTTAATTCGGGAACGATTGCCGGCGAATTTAATGGGCCGGGAGCGCACAAAGGCTCTTTGAGCTATACCTGGCCGGTATAGTCGCGGACGCGATATTTCGAGGTCGTAAAATCGGCCGGGGCCGTGAAGTAATCGTGTTTGCGGTTTTCGGGGCAGCGACGTTGATTTACGACCGGATTAGGATCAACCGAGACACATTCTCCTTCTGCTTAACGCGTTCGCTGACGGCGTACCACGCGCGCGACGATAACGATTTTGTATTTCGCGCGGGGAACGTCAAATTTACATGGACGTTATTACAGTATTAATTTATTATTAGTTATATTATATTATAGTTTATAATTATTTTGTATTATTAATTATATACTATTAATTTATTATTAGTTATATTATATTGTATTTTATAATTATATCGTATTATTAATTATATACTATTAATTTATTATTAGTTATATTATATTATATTTTATAATTATTTTGTATTATTAATTATATACTATTAATATATTATTAGTTATATTATATTGTATTATTAATTATATTCTATTAATTTATTATTGGTTATATTATATTATATTTTATAATTATTTTGTATTATTAATTATATACTATTAATTTATTATTAGTTATATTATATTGTATTTTATAATTATATCGTATTATTAATTATATACTATTAATTTATTATTAGTTATATTATATTATATTTTATAATTATTTTGTATTATTAATTATATACTATTAATATATTATTAGTTATATTATATTGTATTATTAATTATATTCTATTAATTTATTATTGGTTATATTATATTATATTTTATAATTATTTTGTATTATTAATTATATACTATTAATTTATTATTAGTTATATTATATTGTATTTTATAATTATATTCTATTAATTTATTATTGGTTATATTATATTATATTTTATAATTATATTGTATTATTAATTTATTATCGATTAAGCTATTAATGTAACTATTTGAAAGTCGAACGCGTAGCGTGATGATTAGAGATTAAAATGAAAGGTCAACTATAAAATCTATGATTATCCGATGCATAATTCATCAACATATTTTGGCTAACATAATGTGTAACAAGTTCTTTCGAAATTATTATTTATAACAAAATTGCCGAGCTTCTCTCGGAGAGTTCAGTCATCGAACAACCAGCTAAAACCGTAAATCCTTCACCGAACCCCTTTGTATGATTTTGGCATTTATTCCAACCAGAGTTGAGCATTATTCGGATTGTTTTGAATGTATATTTATCTATGATAATTATTCGAACGAATTCGTTTCAGTCGAATATTTTATCCGAATTATTCATTATTCGTAATAAATTGTTCCATCTATTTATTCGAATAATTCGAAAAACTCTTTATTTGAGTAATTCGAAAAATCCTTTAACCCCTTAACGCACAGTTTTTTTTTAAACCGGCCAAAAAGATCAATACTTTTTTATGTAAAAAATTTTATGAAGATAGTTCAGAAGAAGATATAGCCGTTGATTGGAATTAGATAAGCAATATCCAATCAAATCTACATCCTCAAAGGTTTCCATTTGTTACCGCCCCTGGTTCAACTTTTCTTTTGATGGAGAATTTTGATATACCGCACTTTTTTGTTCCATGGAAAAAGGCTGTATTTTATTCTTGAATAAATAAGTGTTATAGCTTACGATCCCATGTAAATGATAAATATCAATAAAACGATTTTTTCTTCTTTGCTTTCACATTGTTACTTTTCAATTCTCGATTATATTCGAGTGTGAAAAATTACAGCAGCATAAAATACAACGCCGCTCGAATTGTCTCGAGTGCGCGGCCTGTTTAGCGCGCTCGAATTATCTCGAGTGCGCACAGTTTGGCCTGTTTAGCGCGCTCGAATTAACTCGAGCGTACAAGTTAAGGGGTTAATCGAACAATTCGGAAAACTCTTTATTCGAATAATTCGAAAAAGCAGCGTTAATAAAGAAGCAGGAACCTTCGATGCTGTCGAATAGAAAATCGTGTTCGGCGATTCTTTATCTTTTATCCGTCATTCGAGTAAAATTTCGTCGAACCCTGACGCGAACAAACTCCGCGGACGAATCGCTAGTCCGCTATTTTATCGGCCACCGAAACGGTCGGTCGGCAAGCTGGCATAAAAACTGCACACGATCCAGCCGAGGAAATCTTGAAGCAGTAAACAGCGAGGCAGTAAATACACGTGGACGTCTGTTGTTTACGCGACTGCTGTCACGAGGTCCCGAGTGTTCCCGATGAGGGAACGGTTAGCGATCGGTAATGAACAAAAGACGGCCGCGCGGACAAAGTAGGTCAGAACAAATGCCTCCGAACGGATGTTGTTTCATTTGCTGCAGCACCGTATGCCTCTCCCCCTTTCTCTCTCTCTCTCTCTCTCTCTCTCTCTCTCTCTCTCTCTCTCCCGGCCCGGCACCGTCGTGACTTTCCAACTTCGAGGAAATTTCTTTGCAGGCCCCGTCGTCGGTCTTTTCGTCGGACAAGGGGGCGTGTGTCGAATCGCCGTGGAAAAAAAATATACCGGTCGATAAACGCGGCCGGGAGCCCATTGTTCCCTGGAAACGATAACTTATGAGCTTCGCGTGACGCTCAAGTGCCATGGAAATCTCGGCTGAACGAGGAAAGCCTCGTTGAATCGCGTTCTACCCCAGTCCCGCACAAAGAGCCCGAGAAAAGGACGGAAAATGACGGACCACCGGGAGATGAGCAACACGGACTCGACGAACCCTCGAAGACTCCCAGTATTATGTTCTTGCGACAATGCGGCCTCGGAATAAACAGCTCTCGAGACAGTGCTCTGCGGCTTCGCTGCGAGTTCACCTCGCGAGCGCTTAATTAGATTCGTACGTACGAAAAGAAAACCACGGAAAATGTAGAACGAGTTTGCGGCCAGTGGCCGAATTTGGCTAAATCGGCTGAAATTTGTGTCGAACTGTCTGTTAATCAAATATAAATATAAATTGAATAAATGAGGATAAACATAATAATAGTAATTAATCATTAAAAAGAACGTTAGACCAGGTCAGGGACCTCGACCCAGAAAAAAGAACATGGAAATAGGTGATGCTATTTAAATAGGAATTTTAATTTATGGGAATTTATGTTTAATGGGAAATTTCAATCCTATTTCAATTTCTTCAAATTATTATTATTAAATGAATAAATATTATTATTAAAATAATAAATAAATAAATATAATTTTAATAAATATTACCGAAAATATAATTAACACGTTCCGTGCCGAGCTTTTTTTACTCGAATCTTCACACTTTAATATTTTACTAAAACTTGATGTATTACGTGCAATATTATTAATTCTCGTACACATAACAACGTAACAAAAACTTATCAACGCCCATTCTTGCGGTGGAAATTGATTCTTCGGTTCTAAATTTCTTGTAAACAATTTGTTCAGTTCACTAAGTAAACATGCAAGCGTGTACCATCGATGGTACACGTGGCACGGAACGTGTTAATAAATACTATTAAAATAAATATTACTATTAAATTTATTTAATTTTTATTTTCGACAATCGTGAGTGAACATTTTTATTTCGCAAAAAAATCCGCAGTACAGCGAACTAAAATCCGATGGAGACCCGATTGGTTTCGAGCATGGTTAATCCTGATGAAACCTCGATTCTGACGGAGTCCTGAACGGTTTCACGATGTTGGTGTCTTATCTGAAGCGCAAACAACGATCCGCGCGAATGCCGCTACGCGTGAATCAAAGGGAAAAGGGGATCCGGAATTGCACCGAAAACCGATCGGAAGATTGCACGGCGAAATTGCGTATTTGTCACGATCGCGGGAATCGTCGAGAGCGATCTTTGGGAACGAACGAGCCCGGCTCGCCGGAGCGTCGTCGATCACCGATACGATTAATGCGAAGATTGATGCGCGTTCATCAGCCGCCATCCGTTAGGCGGCGGAAGACCGTCGAACAATGTTTGCCTCGGTGTAAAGCCGGTTCTCGCGCGGGACAATTTATTATTAAATCCTTTATTGTGTCGCCTTCTTGTCCGGAATTCCCCTGCCGGGGACGACAGACCGTGCGATACCGTTCGCCTTTGCCGGATCTAGCCGGGAGATCGCCGGATAGATCACGTTCCGGGGAAACAGCAACGTCGACGTCGCCTTGGGACAAGAGAATGTTGCGAATGCACTGCCGGAATGTTTCAACAGTCGTTCGACGCTTTAAACGTTAATTGGCCGAAACTCTATACTCGGTAGCATATACAGGGTGTCCCACAATTATTTTAACAGCCGAAAATGAGGGGTAGCTGAGGTCATTTGTAGTAACTTTTTCCTTTGCGAAAATGCAATCCGCGGCTTTGTTTACGAGTTATTAACGAAAAACACTGGCCAATGAGAGGTGACGGTGCGAGAGAGAGGGTCCGTGAGAGAGTCCGCAGCACGAGGCTTTGACAGAAGGTCGGGACGGACTCGAGCCGCGTTCGAAGTATTGAACAAGTCACGAAGCGAGAACTTTCCGGATCTTTTTAACTACATAACAGTGATATTTTTAAGAAAAACGCTGTTCACCTTTACTTTAGAACGTCTGAAGAATATTTACTAATTTTTCGGACCCGAAATAATATGAAGTTTAACCGTGACAGCTGTTTTAATTTTCTGGTGTGCATGACACCTCGTGTGTACCATATGAAATTTTTATGCAAGGTGTACAGTGAAGATTAACGAATGATTTGCAAAGCTGATTTAATAATAAATAAGGGACGTAAAGGATTTGTTTATTAGAGAGATATGAAAAATATTATCAGTAAGAAACTCACCCATTTAGTTGAGGATGCATTTGCTGGCTGAAATTCATGATGTCGAAGGGCACTGACCTTGTACAACGTACAGCTGATCTTTCACTGCACTGTCACTAAACACTGATCACTTAATTAATCACTGATAATCCGAATCACTTGTGGATATTTAAGAAAGATCACTGAGACTCGTTCGCGGATAATCGTTTATTCGGCGCGTTCGTTCGGAAGTCGACGTTTCACTGCCAAAAAATCGAGGCCTCGACCGTGGGCCCTTGTCGTTCGTCTTTCGGCCGTCCGAGGAAATAACAGCCGATACTATTTTCTTCGAAGCGCAGGGTACCGCCAAATGAAATAAACAAGATATGCCGAGACGTAAACTGTGTCCGACCCGCTGTCACCCTGCGCTCTTAGAACGTAATTAATGGCCGTGCGAAGAAAATGGTATCGAGTGTCATTTCCTCGGACGGCCGAACGAAGAACAACAAGGACCCACAGTCAAGGCCTGAATTTTTCGGCAGTGAAACGTCGACTTCCGAACGAACGCGTCGAATAAACGATTATCCGCGAACGAGTCTCAGTGATCTTTCTTAAATATCTACAAGTGATTCGGATTATCAGTGATTAAATAACTGATCAGTGTTTGGTGACAGTGCAGTGTAAGTGAACTTCGCAAATAACCATACCAGAGGTTCCACCGACAGTATCCCTCGAATGTTGCGGTCATCGACCTGGGATCAGCTGTTCGTTGTACGAGGTCAGTACGTACGAGTCAGCAAATGCATCCTCAACTAAATGGGTGAGTTTCTTATCGATAATATTTTTCATATTTCTCTAAAAAACAAATCCTTTACGTACCTTAACGCGATTATTTATTATTAAATCAGCTTTGCGAATCATTCGTTGAATTCTGTTCGTACACGGAATTATTTAAATTAAAACATCATTTAGGAACTTTGTTAATCTTCACTGTACACCTTGCATAAAAATTTCATATGGTACACATAAGGTGTCATGCACACCAGAAAATTAAAACGACTGTCATGGTTAAACTACGTATTATTTCGAGTCCGAAAAATTAGTGAATATTCTTCAGACGTTCTAAAGTAAAGGTGAACAGCGTTTTTCTTAAAAATATCACTGTTATGTAGTTAAAAAAATCCGGAAAGTTCTCGCTTCGTGACTTGTTCAATACTTCGAACGCGGCTCGAGTCCGTCCCGACCTTCTGTCAAAGCCTCGTGCTGCGGACTCTCTCGCGGACCCTCTCTCTCGCACCGTCACCTCTCATTGGCCAGTGTTTTTCGTTAATAACTCGTAAACAAAGCCGCGGATTGCATTTTCGCAAAGGAAAAAGTTACTTCAAATGACCTCAGCTACCCCTCATTTTCGGCTGTTAAAATAATTGTGGGACACCCTGTATATATATATATGTGCTACCGAGTATAGAGTTTCGGCCAATATATATATATATATATATAGCGACTATGTTATTGTTTTATTATATATATTATATTATATTACATATTATATATTATATATTATTATATAATATTATTTATATTATATTATTATATTATTATATATTATATATATATGTATATGCTACCCCCCCCCCCCCCGAGTATAGAGTTTCGGCCAATATATATATAAACCGAAACTCTATACTCGGTAGCATATATAATAATATATATAGCGACTATGTTATTGTTTTATTATATAATTATATAATTATATTATATTATATTATATATATAATTTTATATTATATATATTATATATATTTGCAAACGCTGCAATATTGCTCGCGTTTTACCTGATCTTCTTTCTTATCACTTTATCCGGAGCGAGATGGTTTGATTGGTTTAGTCGCTAGATTTAAGGAACCCGTCGAAATGACGGGTCAGTAATTCGTTAATTTACGATTATTCAGATTTTGAAGGTAGCTACATTTGAGAGTTACTTATCTATTGCGTGTTACTTGCGGCAAATATTACGATAACGTTTGTGAAAAATCGGGACGAATGTCTTTTTGTTGCTTTTATAACAGCAATATAAAACAGCTGCTTTCAGTGCTCCGTAAATCTAGTGTTCGTTCAATTATTTCTTTTACTACTGCAATAATTTTTTTACCGTTTTGTGATTCGTTCAACATTATACATATATACGTATGATATACAGAGTGTTCAGGGTAACGATCGTGCCGATTTTTGAGGCATTTACGCTAATCTAGCGAAAAAATGTTTGGAACAAAAGTTAACGTGTTCTTTCTGGAAATTAAATTGCAATAATAAAAATTTCGAAAAATCTTTTATTCGAGGAGAAACGAAGGTCACCTTGAGTTTCTTAAATGGCACCATGTTCTTTCGATGGTGTAGTATTATAGACGACGAAGAGACGAATTCAACGACTTACTGTACAATGACCTTCGAATGACCTTCAACTTAGAAATTCGCAGTAATTGAGAAAATAATTTTCCTACGCGCTGATGAAACGTCTCAAGAGTGACTCAAGAGTCAAGGTTACTTCAGAAGACGAATGTAAACGGTAAACGTACGTCTTTATTGCCTATTTACAGTGCACATTGGTATAGTATGAACGCATAGAGTAAGCAGTAAAGACACTTCCATGAGAAACGATTGCATAAATTAAATTATCGAAGCAACTATTACGATAAAAACTGTACGAAAATAAAATAAACTGGATCTTTTCGGTTTTACGACGCGAATCAAATTTAACCGTATTATACACCAGTCGATGTTACCGTTAAACAATCGGCAACCGAAAGAAGTTGATCGCGTCGATTGACAGTTCGACAGAAGGAAAGATCGGTCGAAATTCTATCCCAAAAGCGTTCCCGATTGTTCAAATTGCAGCGTGGCGGCGCACCGTTTAAGAAACAATCGAACTCGATTGAGTACAACGATCGGGATTTCCATAAATTAGTGTCGGATATTCGGCCCAGATCCATACTATTTAGGTTTCCCTTCCCTTTGTTATTGGATCGCAAGAATCGAGGCGGAAAGAGGAGATTGTGTAACCAGAAATTATTGGAAAATCGGGGAACGCCGACGGCGGCGGCGCGACGCGGCGCGGCACGGCGAGGAGAATATTCGAGAATTCATACTATTCAAGAATCGTAATAACGTAAGTTGCCGCGCTTTACCGGCGACTCGAGCGAGAAGGATGAACGATAGGCGGAGATTAATTCCGCGGACGTCGAATCGGAAACAGTGGAAATGACACAAACTGCGTCAATAAAACACGACGTTCATCAATAACGGCCCCATGAATATGCATGCCTCATGAATACTGAATTAAATTTATTTAAAACTACATTCAATATTCATGAATCCCGATCGGCCGCCACCTTCTGACAGTTGACGTTCCATTGTTGTCTATTGATTTCACGGCTTCTTTCCATGGCTTTCACTCGGACCGCTTCGTGCCCATAGAATCTTGAAACGATCTCCCGCCGAACAATCCACGGCGCACCGTTCGTTTCTATTTCATTTCACTTTGCTCGCTCCGCACCGGCAAGCATGTACGAGCGTCGATCGCTATACGATTCGGTTAGAATCGTAGCAGCGTGAGTCAGATTTTCGAGGATTTTTACCTACATCTTAAAACGTAATCTTATATTATACTTATTATCATATTATTTTATTATTATATTATTATATTATTATATTATTATATTATTATATTATTATATTATTATATTATTATATTATTATATTATTATATTATTATATTATTATATTATTATATTATTATATTATTATGTTATTATATTATTATGTTATTATATTATTATATTATTATATTATTATATTATTATATTATTATATTATTATATTATTATATTATTATATTATTATGTTATTATATTATTATATTATTATATTATTATGTTATTATATTATTATATTATTATATTATTATATTATTACATTATTATATTATTATATTATTATATTATACTTATCTTAAACGTAATCTTATCTTATCTTATATCTTAAAACGCCAAAATGATAAAAAGGCGAGTGAAATAAATCACGAACTTGCTATAAATTAACTCAGGCTCTAAATTATCTTATCGATAAATTTAGTGAGTGAACTTCGAAACTGAACACCCTATACAGGGTGTCCCGAAAATGTCTCGCAATCCGGAAACGAGAGGTTCCTGAGGTGATTTGAAGCAACTTTTTCCTTTGCGAAAATGTTCTCCGAGGCTTCGTTTACGAGTTATTAACGAAAAACACTGACTGAATAAGAGGCGAGCTCGGCTGGCTCGCGGCGGTCCAGCCAACGAGCGCACGGAGCCCAGTTCCGCTCATTGGCTCGGTCGCCTCGCGCCAGCAGAGCTGGGATTCGACCGCCTCGACCGCTGGCGCCGTTGGCTCGGCCTGCTCGCGGCAGCTGATCTCGCCTCTCATTGGTCACTGTTTTTCGTTAATAACTCGTTAACGGTGCCTCGGAGAAAAATTTTGTAAAGGAAGAAGTTGCTTCAAATCACCTGAGGAAGCCGCCACTTTCGAATTGCGAGACATTTTTGGGACGCCCTGTATACTGCTCGATGGTTAACAGACTGCGGATCGTTGTGCGAAATAAAAATATTATCCGTCGATTTCGAGAGGCGAGAGTTCGCTGAAAATGTAACTCTCCTCTGAACAGTTTCAATTATTTAAAAATGACATGCCTTTTCCTGTTTTGTATTTCGCGTTACCATTAACCTCGCAAACGCATGAGACCCGCGGGTCTAATAATCGCCTACAATATCGAAAGAAGAGAAATTTTCGCCCGAAATTTCCAGACAGAATTCCCGGACGAGGACGAGCTCCCGTCGCCTCGACAAGTTTCACTTTTTCGCGTCCGATGCAATCTGCCGGTGATCACGTGGAACAACCGCATAAATCCCGGCGCATCGGCTGTCTGCAGCGACAACTAGAACGTCACGGCGCGGCACGCGCGTCTCGGTTTAATTATCGGGCGAGGAGGTACGTCGTGGACGAGGCAAACCGGCGGTACGGCCAACGCGAAACAAGCTCCCTAAACAGAGAGAGTCGCGATCGTAAAGTCTGTCGGTTATTCCGGATTCTTCGTTGCGCAGGTTCGACGTTGTTTCCTCCGAAACCGTGCACGTGAGCTGCTTTCTAATTAAACGCGACGACCGCGCGCCGAGCGCCGCACTCTAAGTCCCGGCCGACGGCCGTGAAACTTCCTTTGTTCCGTTCCGGACGTTGGAACAATGACTGCAACACTTCTTTCGGAACGCCTGGACGTCCAGACGAAGGATTTAGATCGTCTGGCACCGACCAGATTAATCACTCGGCCCGACAACGAACGTTCCGAGCGTCTCGAACGAACATTAACGCGTTCGTTCAAATATCTTTTTATTATATTTGTTTATATTTATAATTATTATTTTCGATGTACAATAGTACAAAATGTAGCGAAAACAATATCTCATGATTTTCGTGAACCGAGTTATTATTGGGAGAATAGAACTTTGAATACCGTTTTCTTCGAACGGCACGCTTCGAGGACAGACCAGTTTTTAAACAACTGTCGCTCAAAAATTAGCGATACTATGGAGGCCAAAAAATTTGAGAATATAATTTGACTATTCTGGAACATCGTTTCATTCGTTAGAACTCGAGATCTTACTTCCAAGTATATCGAATTAATTGTTCGTTTCATTTTTCTCACGGCAACGTCACTTTTTCGAACAAAAAGATGCGGCAGATTTTGATCCAGTTTGACAACGAAGGGTTAAACGAACGAAGATAGAAAACGAGACTTGTAATAATTTTTTCGAGGAAGAAAGGAATACATATTTATTGTGTGCCTACATTGAGTACAATTAAATGTTAATGTCGAAACGATAGAATTGTACTCCGACATTAACACGTTCCGTACCACGTGTACCATCGATGGTACACGCTTGCATGTTTACTTAGTGAACTGAACAAATTGTTTACAAGAAATTTAGAACCGAAGAATCAATTTCATCAATCAATTTTACGAGAATTAATAATTGCACGTAATACATCAAGTTTTAGTAAAATATCAAAGTGTGAAGATTCGAGTAAAAAAAGCTCGGCACGGAACGTATTAATTATATTTTCGGTAATATTTATTAAAATTATATTTATTTATTTATTATTTTAATAATAATATTTATTCATTTAATAATAATAATTTGAAGAAATTGAAATAGGATTTAAATTTCCCATTAAACATAAATTCCCATAAATTAAAATTCCTATTTAAATAGCATCACCTATTTCCATGTTCTTTTTTCTGGGTCGAGGTCCCTGACCTATTTTTAATGATTAATTACTATTATTTATGTTTATCCTCATTTATTCAATTTATATTTATATTTGATTAACAGACAGTTCGACACAAATTTCAGCCGATTTAGCCAAATACATCAAGTTTTAGTCAAATATCAAAGTGTGAAGATTCGAGTAAAAAAAGCTCGGCACGGAACGTGTTAAAGAAATAGAACAACATCCGTTAACCCGACAGGTTATCGATGAACAAATTTTTCAAAAATCTTAATCACGAGTACGGACCCGTCGAAACACGGCAACGGGCGAAAACCAATCTCGCGTCGATCGAACGAAGCGAAATTTTGTCCGCAAGAGCCCGAAACACGCGACGCGACTTCCCGTGGAACGCGGCATTTAATCGGATGTATGATTACGTAAACAAATGAATGGTTGCGCCGCATCTGGGGCAATGTCAAATTGCCCGTGCATTTGCCGGTTGCCGCGCGGGGGTTTAATGGACTGCCCCTATTTGCGTAATGAACACCCACCGGGGAAATACTTTGCGGAGCGGGGCCGTTTTAAAGGATCACGGCGACGGCGAACACTTTGCGGCGGAAACTAATCGCTCGCGTGTCTTCGGCTAAGGGACGCCCGGGCCCCATTCCGCCTCCTCCTCTACTTAATCGAACTTCTTTCGTGAATATGGAGATTTTTCGGTCCCGCTAATTTGCATCGCGGCCAACTCGAGCCCCGGGAAAACGGCGCGGTTGGACACCGACGCGAGAAACCGCCCGGAACTTTTAAAGGACTCCAACCGGAGCGACCTTGAACGACGGAGCGTCTCCGAATCATCTCCGCCGTTTCACCTTTCTCCTCGATTTTTACGCCGGCTCCGTTCGAGCGCTTTCGTTTCAATAAAATCGACGGATAACGCGATTCGGGTATAAATTGCGCGTCCGACTTGTCGTCCCCATACCACGTTAGAGACATTACTAGATCAGAAATACGGGTTTTTTTTTATTTCAAGAGCCATCGGTATATCCGTCGTGGGTCCTCGCGCAAAATAAAAATGATCCGCGTCGAATGCGATTTCGTGTCTTTCTTATCGATTCGAACGAGCCGAAGTTGATGGATCAACATTCTCGTTTCCCAACATTCTTCTCGCTGTTCTAAATTTCACCTATACCTCGCACGATCGTTCCGGTCTCTTGATTTAGGGAAACGGAGAACCGCGTATTTACTTTTCCACGTGTCGAGTTACACGAGCTAGTTAAAAGTTCTCGCTCGATCGCGCAACGGTACAAATGAAGCGAAACGAGCGAAGTATAGAAGCCGGGGGGAAAAAAAATCGGAACGGAGCGCCCGGAGTGTGCTCACGGTACACTTCATTGATTTTCGGCTTTTGTTTCGCCCTTAAGGTGAAATAAAAACTCGCGCGATCCATACGGAAAATCCAGAAAGCAAATAAAGCCTCGTTGAAATTCCACTTCTCCGCGCCCAGCCCTCGACAAGTGTGAATTCACACGATCGTCCGGCCTCGGCGATTAACTTTGAACTCGGTAAATGTGGACACAGCGGAATCGGCGGACGCACCGAATATACGATCGCGAACGTACAGCATACATATACATGTATGCATCCACACATATGTATACATATAAAATATATATATTCATATATAAATCTATCGAACGTGCAAAAATTTGAAGAAAATGATTCACTTGCAGATATATACGATACATATATAAAAGGGTATTTCTTATATATAATAAATATACAATATATATAAAAATATTATATATTATATAATATATATTATTATCATATTATAATAATTACATTAATTATTACATTATTACGATAATATACATTCTTACAACATGAGTTTTATAACTGATGTTGTTTACTAACTTAATCTGCAAGTGAACCACTTTCTTCAAATTTTTGCACGTTCGATGGACAGTTAATGATTTTTAATAATAAACAGGCAGTGTCAAATGCCAAATAATATACGGCAATCCAGTATAAAAAATTGAAATGGCTGGAAACTTAAAAGTGACACTCTACAATTGACACCCTTTATATATATTGGGTTGGCAACTAAGTAATTGCCGATTTGTTCAATGAAATACAAAATTTTTTTACTTGGAACGAAGTTTAATCTGTAATGTATTTTCCATTTTGTTCGATGACCTTTTGCCATCTCTCTGACAACTTGAAAATTCCACGCTCGTAGAAAGTCTGATCCTTTTCGGCCAAAAACTGAGTTAAGTGAGATTTTACAACGTCATCATCGCTAAAAGTTTTACCACGAAGGGAGTTGTCCAGGGATCGAAATAAGTGGTAATCCGATGGCGCGAGATCGGGGCTATATGGTGGGTGTAACATCAATTCCCAAGCAATATCCATCAATTTTTGCCGAGTGGACAAAGACGTGTGCGGCCTAGCATTGTCCTGGTGGAAAGTGACACCTTTACGATTGACCAATTCTGGTCGCTTTTCCTTGACCGCTGTATTCAATTTGTCCAGTTGCTAACATTCACGGATAATAAAAAATAACATAATAATAATAATAATAATAATAATTTTATAATATAACATTTACGGATATCATAAAAATGGGAGTGAGAGACATCTATAACTGAAATTGGCAATTACTTAATTGTCAACCCAATATATATATACATATACATCCGTCGATTGCACGAAATCGAAGCGGCTTAATATTTCAGCGCCGGAATCAATTCGCGGCGAGGATGCCGGGGAGAAGTCGAAGATCAGGCCAGGCAGCGTGGAAACCGCGCCATACGGAATCACGGAATCCAATTTAAATAATACTTGCCTTCTTCCGCTCCTGATGTCCTCCTGGGAAACCAGCCGGCTGGATGCGCATCCCTCTTCATCCTGCGCCCGTTCATTGGCCCGAAAGCAGCTTAAAAAATGATCTGTCCGAAGAAATTTCGAGCGATACCCGCTGGCTCGTCGCGTCGAATTCAATTTACCGTAGTCCGCTCGTCGATCGAGGTCCGTCCGCTCCTCTTCAGCCTGATCCGCCAATATTCTAAGTAACCGCTGCCGTTCCCGCTGTTTTACTCCCACGAACGCGCTCACGCGACCCGAAAATATTCCATCTTATAACGAAACCGTATTTCAGATTTCTTAAACGGTTTCTCAACAATTTTTTAAGTCGCGTTTTCTTATGCACAAAGACGAAGAACGGCGACCGAACAAATTTTCCACTCCTCGGATAATCAAGAATTATTGTTTTACTTAACACGTTCGTCGCCGCGCGCGTCACCCAGATCTGGGTGACGGGTATGCTTCCGTGGGGGCCCCGTCACCCAAATATGAGTGACGCTCTTCTTATTCAATTTATAGGACTTTCGGTTGGATTTTAAAAGGAATAAAATGCAATAAGCACTGGAATATAAATATATAGAATATACAACTTAAAAATACTAAAAATATTATACTATACCTTTTACTAATTTATATTTAGTATAACACGTTACATTATACCATGTCGTACGGTGTGCGTTGAAACATTCTAAACACATTTCAGGTGATTTTGGACAATTCGAACAATAGGTCCTAGTTTTTTCCACATTTTTTTCCGCTTCTTGACGTTCAGGTTACGTCAAGGTTAAATTTATTTAAAATTATTTATTTTAAAAAATTTATCGCTCTGTTTACGTTTCGGTGCTCCATCAGTCGGATTCGGGCCCCGCGAGAAACTCGACCGAATTGCGCTGGGCGACGAACGTGTTAATCGTGCAGATGGTAGCCGTTGGATGTTTTACCGTTTTCAGCGATTTTTTTTTAAAGGACTCGAGGTAGATCAAATTCTTAAGAACATTCGACTTGGAAACGTTATTTCCACAAATTCGATGAACAAATCTCCCGGGGCTGCTTGCGATGTAAAACGAAGGGCGACGGAATTATTTGCTCGGATTTAGAAATGACTCTTTACACGCTAATCTATTATCTTATCTTCCTAATTCCATTAGTGTCCGGGACACGCGAGAGCGTTGAATATGTAATCGACGTCGTACAACTTTACTTTTCCGTTCTAATTCGATGAAACGATTATTCGGCCGTTTTAACACATCGTACACGCAATTCCGAAGCAGCGACCGATTTTGCCCCATTGACGGCCGCGCCGTGGGCGGTCACGAAAGAAGTCGGCGCGTATCGGTTGTATCGTGACGGCAGCACGGCAGGGGCTGATTAATGTCGCCGATACAGGCGACGATGACAGAGCAAAGCCGCGACGGCGGACTTCGCCGGAGCCAATTCACTCGGAGCCTCTTAATACCGCTATCAGTCACAGGACGGTGTTCGGAATCGCGAATTAAAAAGCCCGGACGCGGCTCCGATTTATCGAAGCCCGCTGGGACCCGCGTCCGCCCCGCGACGGGCCGCGATCAATCTTTTACAATATTTACGCCGGCTCCCTTTAAGTTTTCGATTTATATGCAGCGGTATATTACTAAGGAATATTGAAAGCGACAGATTCCGCGGGACAAGCGGCGCCGTTCTCGAAACGTAAACGCTCGCTGTCGAAAGAGAAAACGCCAGAGAGCGAGAAATAGGGAGAAATAGAGAGAGAGAGAGAGAGAGTGAGAAAGAGTGAAAAAGAGAGAGAGAGAGAGAGGGAGAAGGCACAAGGGACTGGAAAAATCAGCAGAACCGATCGATCGTGTATCGGTCCGTCGAACATTCCGCCGCGAAAGCCGGGACACGATTGATCCGGCTGTCAGCCACTCGAAACGGAAAGCCTGTAACGCCGATAGATCGGTTAAATCTGAAAGCTCTCGTATCGCGTGACGGGAATCACGGTATCTAGGATGTAGGTTTTCCGCGAGCAAACGTCCCGATGAAAGAGGGGCCGGGGAGGGAGCGGGGGGAGAGGAGAGAGGAAAAAAGTCAACCGCGCCCGTTGTCCCGGCATCATAAGGTACACAGATGGATCGCTTTAAACAGACGGGCCCCGGCAATTCATCACGCCACGCGAGGCCGTGTATGATGCTCGCTTCCCGATTGATCGGGGCGGATAAATAATTGTGCAACGTCCAACTGCCGAGCCCGACGCTCCAATCGGCAGAGAGCCTCCGCTGTCCACGCTGTTTCCTCGAAGCCGCGGTTCGTAATTATTAGATCGCGAATTTTCACGCGGAACGAATCGATAGCGTCGTCGATCTATGCTCGAACTACGAAACTTTCTGGAACAATATCTCCGAGATTGCGACGATTAGTCAACGATGATGTTGGCCGGACGATTCCTTTCGAATATTCTGCGGAAAAAGGGACAATGGAAACGCGAAAGCAGCGTTGGACACATTTTTATTCGGAACAATGGAGGGAATAATAACGAATGAGTTTGATTACTCGTTATTCGCGAATGTTACGTTGATTAAGTTATCCGTGATTCGCGAATGAAAAAAGGAATTTAAGTTGTTGTTCAGGAAGGAGAAATAAATATAACCCTTTGCGCTCGGAAGCATTCTAATCGTAAATCTGGAACACTTTTTCGGACTTAATAGTAATTCCATTTTATGCGACAAAGCGCATTTTATGCATATGAAATCGAGTGTTGCGATTCGTACACAACGGTTACACTATTAATAATATTCTTAATTTAAACTCTGACGATATTAAAATTATCTTGGAACGTGGTATAACATTTTCAACGGTGCCCCTGTGTCACCGTTCGAGTGCAAAGGGTTAACACGTTCCGTGCCACGTGTACCATCGATGGTACACGCTTGCATGTTTACTTAGTGAACTGAACAAATTGTTTACAAGAAATTTAGAACCGAAGAATCAATTTCCACCGCAAGAATGGGCGTTGATAAGTTTTTGTTACGTTGTTATGTGTACGAGAATTAATAATTGCACGTAATACATCAAGTTTTAGTAAAATATCAAAGTGTGAAGATTCGAGTAAAAAAAGCTCGGCACGGAACGTGTTAATATATTCGTTGACAGTATGTATCCTAATGACAATTGATATAATCTGGCTTAGAGCATGAATAAACAACTAAAGAATCGAAGAGAGAAAGTACATATTCTACTTCGCGAAATGACGCGAGTTTCGAGAAAGCTTGTCGTTACTCTCGAAATGAATTTCTCGCGAATTTCAATAGCGCGACGAATATATATCGCGCGCGCGCGCGCTATGTCTCGGTACGCAGGATGATGTTTCGCAGGGAATTTCGACAATAGGTGTTGATAAGAAGAATGAAATTAATTAGCGCGCCTCGGTGTCCGTTTTAATTTAGCAAGGCGCGCCTGGTGGCGGATCATACACCGACTTAATCTACTTAGAAAGTCCTCGGCGGTGCATATTATCATCTCCAGGTCGGTAATAGGCAGAGATAGGAACAACGATATTAATTACGATCCTTCAAACTTTCACGCAATTTACCAAGTTACGTAACGTAACGTCGCCTGATCGTTTACCGGTCTAATCTACTTACAAAATATTGTTTCAAAGGTTCCGCGCGCGTCGGCGGTGTCTCGGTAACGGGAGAAGATAACAACCAGACCCGGCGCAGCCATGATTCTTCAAAGTTGCATGCGATGTATAAAGTTACAAGCCACTCCGTCTGACCACACACTGGCCCGATCTACTTAACAATTGTTATCTCCTGCTACGCGATAGATGAGCCGGAGGGCAACGATATGAATTATTAGCGCCCGAAGTTTGTTACGAACACCGTCTAGTTACCGCGCAAGTTTTGTCCGACAACAGGTCAGGCTAATCCACTTGACAGGTATTTGGTTTTGCATATTCTATTAACGGAATCGTCTGATAATCGATGAGTCCCCGGTAAGACGGGCATACATCTTGCAGGAGGACAGTCCTATTTCACTAACCGAAGTGTCTGACCAACACCGGGCCATTCTACTTGTCACGCCGTCTGACTAGTGACAGATGCATTCAATTAGCAACCGCCTGACGGGACACCAATTTATTCTACTTAAGAGACACGCCGGTCCTTCGACTAACTGCTTAAATTAATTTAGGACCGCTCTCCGTCGGATATCCCATTCGCTTCTGCCCAGATACTCCGAATCCTTTCGCAATCTTTTATCGTCTGTCCACTAATCGAGGAATAGAGAAACGAGTTCACGGCATGAACGGTGCATCCGAGTTGGGCAGTCTTCGAATTCTTTCGAAGAAATATTTATCTAAGATAATTATCCGAATGAGCTCCTTTTAGTTGAATATTTTATTCGAATGATTTTCTTTATTAAAATAATCATTTATTCGATTCGTTCTTTATTCGAATAATTTTTGATTCGAATAATTCGAATAATTCTTTGTTCAAATAATTTTTTATTTGGATAATTCGAATGATTCTTTATTAAAATAATCATTTATTCGATTCGTTCTTTATTCAAATAATTTTTGATTCGAATAATTCGAATAATACTTTGTTCAAATAATTTTTTATTTGGACAATTCGAATGATTCTTTGTTCGAATAATTTTTTATTTGAATAATTCGAATAACTATTTATTCGAATAATTTTTTATTTGAATAATTCGAATGATTCTTTATTCGAATAATTTTTGATTTCAATAATCGACTGATTCTTTATTCGAATAATTTTTGATTTCAATAATTTGAATGATTCTTTGTTCGAACAATTTTTGATTCGAATAATTCGAATAATTCTTTATTCGAATAACTTTTTATTTGAATAATTCGAATGATTCTTTATTCGAATAATTTGAGATTTGAATAATTCGAATGATTCTTTATTCGAATAAAATATTATAGTATCGAATACAATTTTATACGTTAGTGTTCATCTCTTATCCGTAATCCAAATAAAATTCTGCACAACTCTGCACTGTATGGAATATTATCGGTAGACTTTAGAATCTCGGAACACTCGCATCATTGTCAAAAAAGTGTGAAAAATCGAACATTTTTCTTCCACCGATCAATTAATTCTTTCATTTATCTTCACCCGTACACTTGAGATCCCCGAAGAACAATGGTTTCTCGTTTCGTACCTCGCAGCACGATTTTCAATGAGAAGAGAGCGCAATCTCGACGATTTCATCGTGCAACTTAAACGTCAGGCTCCGGAGAGACAATTCCCAATTTCGGGTAAAAGCAACATGAACTCTCTCATCTTATGGCGCACATGTTGGGAAAAAGAGACACCGTGGCCCCGTGACGGCAGGAAACGGCGTCCCGGTCTGAGATACGATGACGCTCGGTTGGCCAGAAATTTCAGGGCTCAGATTATGGCCGCGGACGACGAGAACGCCGGCATAGAAATTTTATTAACCCGACGTACGAACATACAGACGTACGCGTGGCCGCACGGTAATCCGGGTCCGTGGCCCGTGTCTGGAAATTCTGAAAAAGCCGCGGCTGAAGCCGGTGGAAACGGCGCCGGCCACCACCGGCGGAATAAAATTTGAGTTTGCGCGCGTGACCCTTTGTCTCTGCTGCAGCCGGTCGTCGCGACGACCGCGTCTTTGAAATTCCATGTCGAGGCGACGTTTTCAGCAATCCGCGAGAATATGTCTGGGCCGGGGTCCGCCTGAATGTCCGTCGGAAAGCGATTCAAAGCGGTTCTTGGAAAAGCTGCGGTCTTTTCGCGCGATCCCGTGAAAGCTCTTCCGCGTTTTTCAAACACAAAAAACACCCGGCCAAGGACTATTCATTATTTGAAGAGCTCTAACTGCGATACCCGGCCTTAGTTTCCCAATTATCTCGGCGGCTTTCTTTCGCCCCGGATCTTTGTGTATACATTTCTCGGAACGCGGGCAAACGTGCGCGGCGTTTTCAACGATGTTGCGTTAATTTCGACTGATTTTGTTTATCTCGCGACAACATTTGCTTGCCGGAAAGGCCACTGGAACGCTTCCAACAGCACTTTGTGCTTTCGGATACAGTCTATATTCCCAGGAGTTCATTTAAATCCGGATATAATTAAATATTTTTGGAAAATTAACTAACCGGTTAAGTTGTGTGAATAAATAAATGCTAATGATAAAATTTAAAAAAAAAATCTAAAACAGTCATTTCGTTGCAACTTAATTCTATAGTATAGAAGCCACAGGTACACTTTTCAAAGAGATTGCAAAAGCTTTTTATTATTATTTCTTCTTGTTATCATTTTTTACACGTTGTTCTTTTTTCTACTTGTTATCATTTATTCATTTAAATGAAACGAATGTCGTTGTCTGGAACAGATTTCTCGAAAATAGGTTCACCGCGTTAAATTATGCGACAAAAGGGAACAATATCGCATTCTGAACAGCTCTGAGATATTTTCAATTTCTATATTCCTCGATTTTCGACAAATCTGCTGGACTCCTGTTTCCGTTCGACGGTAGCACGTATAGAGGACACACACAGATTCGGGCTTCGCTAAATCCTAACTAAAGTAGAGCCTCGTCGAACTTGAGGGGACGCCGCGATGTTTAACTGTTCCGAGGCGTTTGTGTTCCCAGTCACGGAATCTCCGTGCCGATTCTCTCGGTCGTCTCTTCATGCTTCTCCCTCGTTCCTCGGCGATTCTTGGCCTCTTTCTCCACCGGAAAGGAGTCTTCGACTGCTGGCTCGTTTCGGGCTCCATTCTTTCCGCAACTGTAATTTGTATGGGCGATCACGTACCGATACGCTGCTATCTGTGCCCCATTTGTCACCGAGCGCCTCGCCCTTTCCGGAAGACACCGGAGTTTCAATAATTTGTCGGTTTCCGGGCCCGACTTCCACCCGCTCCACGCAGAGGTTATTCACTCTTACACGCTGCGACGGTCGCGTTGTGAACAATTATTTGACGCGGAAACAGTACGAAGAGATCGATACGATCTCCGACACTTTGATCGTACCAGCTTTATTTTCTTTTCACTTGTTCATTTTCATTTTGTCCCTTTTACGATTACCATTTTTCCTACACTGAGCGAATCGTTTAACCGTCTCACCTCAATTTTTCTTGCTAACTACGTGTTCTAGAAAAAAGAAAAAGATCAAAAAATTCATCGTCGCCCTGCACGCTTCTCTTTGTGCCGTATAACCTTCGACCGAAACATTTTTTTGCGGAACATGCAGTTTACACAAGAAACTAAGGCGGAAGAGTTGAATGACTCACCCTACATATTGTCTCATTAAAATTCGAACTAGTAGAAAAAGTTCTTCCGTTGTGTAAAAATTTCCTTATTGAAAGAACAAGATGGAAATATAACCTCGACAATGTCAATTACAACGTTCGTACATTTCGTTGCAAATCTGCGCAGTCGAATTATATGCGAATATAATCTAATACGATCAAACACAAGTCTGTTATCAATGCGAAATAATCTGAAGACAGGTTAAAATTGCTCTAAATAAAAAAGAACGAAAATTAAGTCTATTGTTTTCGAATTCGTAGTACAACGAAAAAGAGGTCTATGAATTTCGGAAAAAGAAATTAATGTACCGTCTGTTGTCGCAGAAACGGTTTCTACTTGTTCCAAGTAGATACAGCTTAGGAAAAAACACGAAATTGCATTTGCAACAGCCCGATAGAACGGAGAGAGACCTCCGAATGTTCGTCGCCTGTCTGTCCCCGTAATTAAGGTCGCGCGCGCGTCTCCGTGGTCGATTTAGAAAGTTACACGGCAAAAGAGCGTAATTAGAGATGAAACGTTGGTTTCCGCGTGAAATCGAGCGAGGCGGCGTTGCGCGCCGAGGGTTAATATAATGCATACGGGGCGGTGTAAGGGCGGAGGGGCGGAACGCGATGCGCAGGGGTTTCGATACTAATCCGATTTCTTCCTGGTCGTCGATCGTCCTCGTTAGTGGGACACTTCCACGGAGGATCCCGCGAGATGGTTTAATTATACGATGTAAATTAGTCGGTCGAAGTTTCGAGCGGCTCCTCGTTTTACGACTGTTAGTTATAAATGCATTTGTCGAGGTGCAATTGAATGTGAATTCCCGTAATTACGCTCTTATCTGGCCGGATGAAGATTCCCCGTGTGACGGCGGTGGTTTAACGAGTTAAACGACGGGGTTGAAACGTTTTTGGAAGATTCCTCGTTATCTATAAAACACGCCAACTTGCGGAACACGGAATAATAATAATCTGCCGAGGGAAATGCATTTCTGGCGACTGCGGTTCGCCGTGCAATCGCGGCCGAGCTTTCTCTCTTGCCGAGTTTCTGTCCCTATCGCAAACATTTAAAGCGTGCTCGAAGAACGTATTCGACACATTTTTTATTCGAACGTTGCCGCAATTGGAATGACTCTTTCGTAGAATATCGTTCGGCGAATTTAATGAACCGAGCAGAGATTGCAATAAAAACTACGAATACCGTAAATAAATTCGGTCTCTTCGTCGTTATAAAGTTACGGACGTTAGCAACATTTAGGGCACGACAGGCTTGGCATTAAGAAATCAAACAAATTTTTATATTACTTTGGTTTGTCGAGAAGAACATACTTGACAATATTCCTCCAAATTTTTACGCAATTTTTAGACACACCATTTTAAAAATGATGCGAATAATTATAGGCACGGAGTAACTTTCACGGTTTTAGTGATATTTAAACGAAAATTTAACAGTACATCATATTTGAATGTTTCTATATTAGAAGTAATAGCAAAATAGAAACATTCGAATATCATATCATTTAAACATCAGGAAGAACGTCAAAGTTTCTTCGAGTCTATAATTATACATACCACCGTATATATGTTCGCAGAGAATCACCGCATGGGGGCGAGGGTATTATAACGGTATTATTTTTCATTACAGCGCCAGAGTTGACAATAACCGACGATTCCGGGCGGGTAGTGCCTAAAGAAAGGCACCTAAAGGCCGGGAGTGCTCTCAAGCTCAGGTGCGAGGTTAGGGACGTCCTTGAATCTCTGAAGGAGACCGTTATTTGGACCAGAGGGGATGAAACGCTCACCGACGACGTTAGGTAAATACCTCCCACGTTGTTCTTCTAATTTCAACGGTTTTTGAATGTTCTTCATTAAAACCACTACGCCGCCCTCCTCAGTTAACTCTTACAAGATCATAAAGTTGCTAAGAATAAATATTAGTATGTAACTGTTTACTTTAGTTTGTTTTTAGACGTAAAATAAATAAAAATCGTAAGAAAAATACATAACAATGTGTAGTCTTTTTTGGACTTTTATGGAAAATATTTTGACCATAAAATTCAAATTCAAATGAAAATTTTTACCATTCATTTTTACTGTAAAGATAACACAAATTATGGTTAGGCTTATTATGCAATGTCTTTTATTTATTGCTTTATTAGAACAAACTGTTAAGTGAAATAATAGAAAATTAAATTCATTAAATTCTGAACAGCAACTTCTTAAATTCTCTCCAAAAGGTCCAACTTCTTTTGAATTATTTATGTTCGCCTTCTCCGGATACCAGAAAATAGCTAACACCGCAGATATTTATCATTTTCCCCCATTTTTAAGCATACTCTAGTAATACTTTCGGACCATTCCTCTAAAAAATTGCATAAACATGGTAACTCCTCTTGCCCAAGTTTCTGAAAATTACATTCGGCACGCCAAAAACATCTCTCTTTTTTCTCGAAACAAAAAATGCTTCAGTTTCCGGAAACGAAGTTTCGATATAGCGGCTCCGATGTTCCATTTCCAATTGCACTTGTCGATAACGAACGATTCCAAAAAGTGTTTAAATCTACTAACGAAGTTGATCCCACAAAAAAACCTCAACCTTTTAATTTTCAGTTGTTCAAGATCCGCTCAAATAATGAAATTATAAAGTAGAATGCGAGAATCGGGCGATGCGTGGCCAGCCGCGAGCGCGCAAAAACCTCGCGCGTCACTTTGTTTTTGTATACCTCCGAGCTCGGCTGTTAAAGTTCGCCGCGACGATTCGGGGGAACGAACCCAAAGTGTAAACAGATGTGACGTCAAATGTTGACGATCCGCGACGCAACGAACGCAGGGACCATCGATCCTTTATATCGTAATCTAAAATCCGTTACCTATTTTCCTTACACCCCCAGCAGTAACGTCTGTCAAGGCATTGCCCTAATTGTCGCACTGTTCCTCCCTGGTCTTGACCTTTTCAAAATTCCACTCTTTACTCCTTCCTGTAACCGATGGTCCCCGGTATAAATAGGCGTCGACCACAGGCGCGATCTCCTAATCTAGTCTAATCTAGCCTAATACGATACGTTCGATAACGATGAGATTCTTCTTCATTATCGCGACTTCACTTGCGAAAATTCAGCGTATATTACCAGCCTTGCTCGTTGTAAAATAGATTCACCTCTTATCCTCGAAACACCTACAATCATTTCGTCTACCTGCTTTTGTCAATCCTTTGCTTTCCTATAGATTCATGCAGCCCTAAACACTAGTAAAAATAATATGAAACTCGAACTTAAACATTGCCGTAACCCAAGAATGGAAACAGCTGTTATAAATTGGTATATTTTCGATACAATTTGCAGCACGGTTTTTCTATTGCAGCGAGAACAGGACGACCGAGGTTTCAGTCGGCAAAGAGGTCCTCGTGATCGTCAGCACTCTGATCGTCGAGAGGGCCAGTCCGCGACATGCAGGGAATTACAGCTGCGTGGTGCCCGGAAAAGTCAACACCACCATCGCGGTGCACGTGCTCAACGGTGAGTTTTTATAATAATTTGCACGTTTTTCGAAGAGCGCCGCTCGAGAGCGCTGCTGTTTATGGCTCCGAAGAAGATTGATGTTCCCTCGGTGTTTCGACCGAAAAGGATTTTCCACCAAAGAGTAACCGCGAACCGAGACGATCGAGAGATCGGAGTAAAAACTAACATTTGCTTCCCTCGACGATCATGCTGCCCCAAAAAATGCTACAACGATTTCGATACGATCGTAAAAGCTAGCTTTCCATTGCCCATTCGGTGAATTCAACGAATTAAGAAAAAGATCAACAATTGGGGTCGTATATTTTTAACCCTTCGCACTCGAAATTTATAAAATTGTGTTTAGAAGATTATATCAATAAAATGAATTTTACATTTCTGCTCTGAAACCAGAATAATAGTTTTTTGACTCGCAGTATTTTCATTCTGTATGACAGAATGTGCATTTTTGCGCATAAACGTGAGTCTCGTAACTCACGCCGCGGTTACTATATTCGCAATTATTTAAATATAAATAAATTTGATGACATAACATTTATTTTGGAACGTGATTTCTTCGTTAACCGCTTCGCTCCCATCGACATGTTTTGCGTGACACCGACACTGTGTGTATAAAGTCACAGGTAACACGTCAGACAGGAAGAGAGAGGGGGGAGAGAGAGAAAGAAAGAGAGAAAGAGGGAAAGAGAGAAAGAGGAAAAGAGAAAAAGAGAGAGAGAAAGAGAGAAAGAAGGAAAGAAAGAAAGAGGAAGAGAGAGAGAGAGAGAGAGAGAGAGAAAGAAGGAAAGAGAGAAAGAGAAAAAGAGAGAGAGATAGAAGGAAAGAGAGGAAGAGAAAAAGAGAGAGAGATAGAAGGAAAGAGAGGAAGAGAAAGAGAGAGAGAGAGAGAGAGAGAGAGAGAGCGAAGGGATTAAACGCGGCGCGAATTACTGCGAGCCACCTCGGCTTGCTAGAATCTTCGAGCAAAGAAGAATAAATATCAGTGTTGAATTGATTACTGTTACGACATTCAAGATTGTGCAGCGATTTATTGCGATATTGACTCGCAAACGATTACCGCAGGTTTTGTCGCATCGGGTAAAGTGGAATCAATTAGCAACGGAAACGCGTTCGGTTTCTTAAGTTCCGCCGCGTATTCGACCGATACGGCATTAAATTGGCCGTCTAATAGAATTTCACGCGAACGGATATTAATTACTATCGAACGATCGTGTATAGCTTCACGGCGAGAAACGAATGCCCGCCCTCGCCTTGGCTCGGTCACGTTAAAGAATTCATTAATTTAAATCGCGCGATCGTATATTAAAGTGCTCGGGAGGATGATAAAAAGCGATCCCTGTAAAAAATGCGCCTGTTCCGCGGCCGTGCGGCTTATGGCGGAGGGTGAACAGGGTCGCGATGGGGTGCGAAGGGGGCGCAGAGGTCGAGAGGTCGCGATTTATCGGGCGTCTAGTTTTTCTCTCACAATTAGGGGGCCGCCTCGAGCCTGCAACAGCTCGTAATTCTTTACACACTCGCGCGATTATCGCGGGCTACCTCTCGATTGCTCGGTTCTTGCGCACCTTCGATTTATCGTCTCGAAACCGGCGTACCAAACAACCAATTATCCCGCTGGGAGTCGCAAAAATTGACCGGATATCGCGAGCCAGATTAATTTCCGAATTTCTTCGCGGAACCGCGAACCTTCCTTCGCGCGACTCAGAAAAAGAATTTAATGAAATTGTCTTTCGGTTCCGCCAACGTGGAATCGTTCGTTTAAAAAAATGCGGCCACGTAAGCTTTTCCACACTCGGTCAGGGAGAGGGCAGATTTGCATACACCATTTAACCACCAATTAGATTCTAGCTGTATAACGTGGCCGCAATCTCGTACTTAATCTGGCTACATTAAATTTCCCACGTTCAAGCGAATGGAGTTTGAGATCGCATTTCGAGAATCTTGCACGAACTGCGCTCGCTATTTTCCGCCAAAGCTGAGCAGAGCGATGAAATTAGAAATTAGTATCTTCTCAAAAATGCATGGAACTCGAGCGGCACCAGAATCTTCGACAAATTTTTGTCCCGAATAAATTCGGCGCGAGTTCGAAGATCGGAGCTTTTCCTTTGCAACGACACCTTAAAACTTCATCTGCGATTTACTTGGTTCGTTTTGCGGATGTTCGTTATGTTCGAATGAAAGGGCTACAGTAATGTTTCCCTTACTGACGCTCAGATTTTGTCCACTAAATTGGATAATTTGGGAAGAGGAGATACGATTATTCGAGCCTTACGGCTCGTTTTTATAATTCTGAACGATTGATAACTATAAAAATAAACCGCAAGGTTTATCGAATAATCGTATCTCCTCTTCCCAAAGTTAGCCCACCCAGGAAATATCGTTTTCGCCTGCCACGGAGTTTCTGCGATCGCGCAGCCTCGCGACGGCTAAGTATGTACAGTGAATTCACCCTAATTGACGCTCGGATTGCGCACGAAAATGGACAATTTGGCAAAAGGAGAGATGCGATTATTCGAGACTTAGGGTTCGTTTTTATAGTTACCGATTGTCGAACAACTATGAAAACGAGCCGCGAGGCTCGAATAATCGCATCTCCTCTTCTCAAAGTGTCCATTTTTGTGGTCAATCTGGGCGTCAATTAGAGAGACATTACTGTACTACGAGCTACGAAACAGCGGGAAAAAATCGTATAACGTGTTTTAAGTTGCCGTTTTAAAGGGGAGATTTCGCTCTTCGAATCCATCCTAAATCGAGTTCGGTGAAAAATTTTTCGAAGTTTTTTTCGGTTTCTGCCGCGCCACGTCCTGGAAAAAATTTTGATAAAAAAGTGAATAATGGTCCGCGAAAGCAGAGAGTTTCAGCTTCAAAAGGCGTGCGGTTTCGTTGTCGTGCGATTCCTTTTTCGGAAACGTAACAGGAGTGCAATTTTAATTAAACATGCAAATATGATTAAAAATGCAAACTCTATTAAAAATGCTAATTTCGTTAAAAATGCAAATTTGATGAAAGCTTGAGAGACTTTAAAATTGCTTCTACATTATTTTCAACCTATCGAACCTGTTAAGAAATACGGCAAACTTTTATATTACTTTAGTTTGTTGCAATCGAGGTGAACAATTTTTACTTTGCACAAAAATCTGCAATCTTTTCCAACGTTTCCAACAACGTGAAAAAAACAACAGAATTTCGTTCTAATTTAAAAGAGCGGAATAATATTCATACTTAACAGGTTCTTACTATAAATCTCCATTAAGAGAGTTAGACTCGTTAAAGTACCGCAAGGGATTAACACTGGAATTATCGCGACTAATGTACACTGTTTTATAACACAGTAACAAGATTAGATTGATTTAAACTTCTTACGATTTTTACTGTAATATTTGCTGGAACGAAGAAGTTCGAATAAAAATGTTGTAACAAAATCATTTTTATGGTGTCGAGAATTGTGAAAGAAAGAATCAGAAACCAGTCATTTTGGCTGCTTTCGTAGTTTTCGTGTTAACACTAAACCTACCACGGTCAAAATGACCTATTTTTTATTTTACGATACCACGAAATTTGGAGACTTCTTCGTGGGAAATGATTGAACAAATTATATTATTGAAACAAGCCTCATAATTAAAACTTTACAAAATCCAAATGAATTCTATCTTTTCACTCTCGTGAGTCAATGCACGCTAAATCGTCATTACAGGTCGATTGGTTTAGTGTTAAATATAAAAAATGATTGCGAAGCAGAACCATTACGACCGTATTACTCTCGTGCTACTAAAATTATTGTTTGAAAAAAACAAACATTGCCAGCTGACCTAAATTATTATTTCGAATAAAGCTGTGCCGATCTATTGCGACGTTTCTCGGCCGAAATCGCGAGCGTCTATTAGGTCCAGGATCGCAGGACGGGCGAGCTTTTCCCGGCTGGAAGACGGAAGGATTCCTGACGAAAAAGCGCATCTCCGTGAGGGCTTTCAGCTCCTTTCAGCCCGAAAACGTGCGGCCCGTTATAATGTCGCGACGGGTCGACACGCGGCGTTCCTCGCTCGCGTTCTCGTCCCGCTTCCGGAACTCGCGCGCGACTCCTCGCCGACGCCGAAGAAAACGTCGTATCGTCGTCCCCCTTCCGCGCGGACCTTCGATCCTGCCCTGTCACCGACGACGCCGTCGCGTCTTTCACCGGCTCTTGCCGTATCACGTTCCGCCGTTTCGCGTTTTTGCCCGTCAGTCGACTTCGATTCCTCGATACACGTCGCTTTTTGTCAATCCGCTTGTCGCTATTAATGTCCGCCCTTTTTCTGGCCTGTCCCTCCAGGAGACTAATGCGCTTTGTTCGCGCAGCACTGCCGTCGCGCGTTGGTTTGTTAGCCCACCCGGGAAATATCGTTTTCTCCTGCCATTCTGACCCGCGTGTCTATGATTCGTTGCCGTCTAAATAATGCCGCGCGGAGTTTCTGCGATCGCGCAGCCTCGCGACGGCTAAGTATGTACAGTGAATTTAACCCTAATTGACGCTCGCGGATTGCGCACGAAAATGGACAATTTGGGAAAAGGAGAGATACGGTTGTTCGAGACTTAGGGCTCGTTTTTATAGTTACCGATTGTCAAGGCTCGAATAATCGTATCTCCTCTTGCCAAATTGTCCATTTTTGTGTACAATCTGAGCGTCGATTAAGGAGAATTTATTGTAATTTAATTTCCATTCTGTTCTGTTTGTACAAACTGAATACTAATCGGGAATAAAGTTTATCTGTGGACCACAGTTTCGGTCGCATCGGTAACTCTGACAGAAACCGGTGTTGGCAATTATTCGAATAAAATTGTGTCCCAGTGAAAGTAACAAATAAATCATTAATCGTAAGTCGGTTATTTATCTTTTTAGTTATTCGTTATTCTAGTTATTCGTTATTCTAATTATTCGTTATTCTAATTATTCGTTATTCTAGTTATTCATCATTCTAATTATTTATTGTTTGAGTTATTCATCATTCTAATAATTTATTGTTCGAGTTATTCATTATTCTAGTTATTCGTTACTGTAGTTATTCATTATTCTAGTTATTCATTACTCTAGTTATTCATTACTCTAGTTATTCATTATTCTAGGTATTCTAGTTATTCATCATTCTAATTATTCGTTATTTTAGTTATTCATCATTCTAATTATTTATTGTTTGAGTTATTCATCATTCTAATTATTTATTGTTTGAGTTATTCATCATTCTAATTATTTATTGTTTGAGTTATTCATTATTCTAGTTATTCGTTACTCTAGTTATTCATTATTCTAGTTATTCATTATTCTAGTTATTCATTGTTCGAGTTATTCATTATTCGAGCTTTTCATTATTGTAGTTATTCGTTACTCTAGTTATTCATTATTTTAGTTATTCATTATTCTAGTTATTCATTATCCTAATTATTCATTATTCTAGTTATTCGTTATTCTAGTTATTCATTATTCTAGTTATTCACTACTCTAGTTTTTCATTACTCTAGTTATTCAGTATCCTAATTATTCATTATTCCAGTTATTCGTTATTCTAGTTATTCATTATTCTAGTTATTCATTATTCTAGTTATTCACTACTCTAGTTTTTCATTACTCTAGTTATTCATTACTCTAGTTATTTAATATTTGCACGGTAACCTTCGTTCATTGTACAAATATATATCTACATCCAAAAAGTATTTAAAACGGTTAATAATTTTTATGTACTACATTTACCAATATCCTCAAAAATATACAGGTTAACCATTTATTCGAAAATTTTAAATAACGAATAGAAGAACAACGAATAAATTAGATGTATTTCTTATTCGTGTGTGAACGACGAATAAATTGAGATTTTATTTCTTGTTCGTAAAGAGCACATAAATTAAATTTATTTCTTATTCCTGAACAACTAAAAAAAAACGACTATTAAATTTATTTCTCATTCGTGCGCGAACGACGAATAAATAAAATTTATTTCTCGTTCGTGAACGTCGAATAAATAAAATTTATTTCTCATTCGCGCACGACGAATAAATGAAATTTATTTCTTATTCATGAACGACGACGACTAATTTCCTTGCCGTTATTCGGGAATGAGAAATTATTAAAAACTTTTTAGTTGTTCCCCGAATAACATCGGCAAATACATGCTACATTAATTCTGAGTGATTCGGTCGCGCGTATTAAATCGCAAGGTAGAGGAAACAAAAGCTGGAAGGAGCGGCGTTCCATGTATATCGGTCGCCGCCGAATCATTCGAGTTCACTTGCCGTCGAATAAGGGACTCCAGAATGTATGTAAATAAAAGAGCTCTGCCTCCGGTCCGTGTAAGTACGTAACTATGTGTACGTCTTTCGAATGCAACGAGCTGCAAGTATCGATTGCGCACGACCGTAGGGAGCACGTAGCCCCTCGAAAATGTCTCCGGGGGCTCCGGCTTCTTTTCTATTCCTTTATCGAAATCGTGTCGAGTGTCATCTCAAGCTCGGACGGTCCCTGAATAAACATAGCAAACACACTCAACCAAGGTAACGATAGATCAGTCGCGGATCTGGTAAATAACGCGGTGCCCTCTGTTTTCGCGGAACACCGGCACAATGATCCGCTCGACTGCGATTGTAAACTGCGATCCGATTCGCCGTGATTCGAACGGAAGAACGCGAATCCAAAACAGTCGAGACTATTTCGACGATTAAAAAGTCATTCGATTGTTTGAGACAGGAATTCGGTGTGTCACACACACACACACACACACACACACACACACACACACACACACACACACACACACACACACACGCACACACACACACACACACACGCACGCACGCACGCACGCACGCACACACACACAAACATTTCTGAATAAAAATATCTTGAAAATTATCTTAACACTATGCCGTCCGCAGCTCTTAGATATGATTCGTTTGTTTGACGCCGGCATAATAGCTTGGAAATTTTAGATTTAAAAAAAATGTCGAAGATGGCGGTAATATAAATTCCTAAGATGAAGATAAGTCATCCAAGAATTTTCGTACTTAATTCTTAGTTAAATAAACACAATGTTATAGTTAGTTTGCTGCCTTTTAGCACCCAAGAAATATAGTTCAAATGTTGTTTCAGTTTTTTAAAATGGCACCAAAGTGGTACCACCGACATACAACAGATAATTTTTGCATGGCACCAGCCACGGTGCCACCGGACGGCATGGTGTTAACAAATATCCTAAAAATTAGTTTAAATTATTTTAATTCGATTCACAATCTATTATGTCAATTTATTAAAAATTATTTTAATTTACGTCGCACGTTTCATTTATCCGTTAAGGGAAAGCTATCATGAGTGGGACACTATTGTTTAGGACAAAAAAGATAATAGAAAAAACTAAATTATTAATTAATAACTTATTCGATTCTAGTTCGAAACATTCGAAAGATCAGTTGTTTCACTAGCAGAATGCATAGTGTCGACAAGTTTCGTCTACGCGTTTACTTGCTTTATTTTTAATTTATTTAAAAAAATGCATTATCGTTAATCAATGATGAATAATGAATGAATAATACGAATTTGTTATACTTGACTCAGTCATTTTCGTTGGAACCGCACAAAATCTATATTCTTCCAACATCGCTATTATTTACCGACTCCACAAAAGCATATTCTAAACTATAACTTACTGACGGATAACCATGGATTCCCGAATTTTCATATTTCGAGTTTCTGCCAGGTTTTCGGGGTTCGCCGACCCCGCTGCGCGACGTAGAAAAATCCCATGGACCCGGCTGCCGCAGAATAGGCGTCGGACAATGTAATCACGAGGATTTTCCATCGGGCAAGTTTGCGCGTCGCAATGAAAGCACTGCGGCGGTTCATAGAGCTCGGACCGCGGCGTAGGTGTTCGTGGAAGAGTAGAAAGCGCGATAATGCAGATTAACCAGCGCAGCGGCTCGCAGGGTCGCTCTTCCGAGCGACGCGACGCGCGCTGCGCGATGCACGCGCGGATGCAATCTTTATGCGCTCGGCCTCGACCCGGCGAGCCGTTGGCGGGCCGTAACACAGTGCGTCATTTATACGAGCATCCGGGACGAAAATCATAACTTCCAAGCTAATCAATTTTCGACCAAAATGCCTTAATTAATTTGTCGAAGAGAATACAAATATGTATCGATTTGCATACAGAAATTATACAGGGTGTCCCAAAAATGTCTCGCAATCCGAAAGTGGCGAGTTCCTCGGGTCATTTGAAGCAACTTTTTCCTTTACAAAAATTTTCTCCGAGGCTCCGTTAACGAGTTATTAACGAAAAACAGTGACCAATGAGGGGCGCCAGCGGTCGAGCGGTCGAATCCCAGCTCAGCTGGCGCGAGGCGGCCGAGCCAACGGCGCCAGCGGTCGAGGCGGTCGAATCCCAGCTCAGCTGGCGCGAGGCGACCGAGCCAATGAGCGGAACTGGGCTTCATGCGCTGGTTGACTGGGCCGCCTCGCGGCAGCTGATCTCGCCTCTCATCGGTCACTGTTTGCCGTACTCGATTCTTATTGGTCGCTGTTTTTCGTTAATAACTCGTTAACGGTGCCTCGGAGAACATTTTTGTAAAGGAAGAAGTTGCTTCAAATGATCCGAGGAACCCGCCATTTCCGGATTGCGAGACATTTTTGGGACACCCTGTGTGATTTCGTAAAACATTCTTGTCTGCTTTATCTTGTATCGAATAAATACTTTCACGTAGATTTTCATCGACACAATTTATTGTTAGCCGAATACCGAGTAACTTTTGTCCGAAAGATTTTCTCGTGAATTTTCAACACCGGTTATGTTTACGTGCTTTGTTAAATAATTCGGAAAATCGCAACTTTTCGCAAGACAGGTTTCTATGGTATCAAAATGTACTATCCGAGGACGAATATATTAATTTCCTGCTTTCAATTTTGTGAACGTTCCGTTGCTAATTACGATTATTCAGACATTTTAACGCATGGTACACACCGTTTTGAACAAATACGAAGCAGCGACTTTTTCGAATTTCGTCCATCGACGGCCGCACAATGCGTCGCCCGTCGTTCCCGTCAACGACGCACGTTTCATGAAAATGGAAACGCCCGGCGCGGCGGTCTAATGTGACGAAGCGGCCTTGCAGAACGGGACGACCAGACTACGGGAATAGGAAGAAGAGCCGGTTGAACGGCGCGCGGCTCTGCCAGGGGATCGGCAGGGATGGAAGAAAGCGAGCTGGATGAAAACCGTCCGATGAGGAGGAGGAGAAGGAGGAGGGGAATAGGAGAGAGCGTTATCGTGCCGGCCACTTTTTTCCTCCATTTGCAAGCCTTATCCCCGGAGCAGAGCTCCACAGGATCTTTGACTGTTCGTGACCGTGCGGGCCCGGCAGCTTCTAATGCTTCCTGACCCGGGATACCCCGGGAACACCGACATAAGAACACCGCCTCCGCTCGGACGGGCATAATAAGGTGCTCCGGGAAGATGGACGACCCCGCGGCACGTTAGATCCCTTCTCTAGATCCGGGAGAGCTTCGTGACGCGCTGGGAACCGCGCCGTTTTTTTCCCCCCGGTGAAACGCGAAAGGTAAAATGAATTTGGTACGAACCAGCCGGCGGAGTCGCGTGAGCACCGGCTATGGCGATCTTCCGGTGCTTTACCGTTGTATTCGGACCGTAGATTTTGTTTTCTCATACCTTCGCTCGCTAAGACGCTGTAGGCGATTTTATCTCGCGCGTTTCCGGTGAATCGCGCGTTTTCCTGATTTCTCTCTGTTCTTTGCACGTACTGCGGCCCACGAAAGTGTTCGTACACCTTTTAATACGCAATAAATTTTTCGAAACGAATTTTTCTTTTGCTGAAAATTTGATCGAAATCAGTTAATCCAGGATCGAGCTACAGGCGTTGAAGGATTTTGAAAACTACAGATTTTTTACAGTTTTTAATCGAAATCGTGATAAAACTGTGATTTTTGCGATTTTTAATTTGTTGTAACTCGTAACAACGTGATTTAGATAAAATTGTCAACATGCATATAAGTTACCGAGATCTACGAAAGATATTTTTAAATTTTCGTTACAGGCTCTGATGAAAAAATTAAAAACGGGAGATTTTTATTTTATTTTTTTTTGTCAAAGCAGCAAAATTTAAAAAAAAAAGCATTTCAGTCATCGTCTAGTAGACTAGTCCCTCTATCATCTAAAAAAAAAAATAAAGTCACTTAGTTCAGTTTGAAAATAGCCATCTTGTTTTAAAAGGTGTACGAACACTTTTGTGGGCAACTGTACGTCGGATAGTCCAAATATTATGTAACATTTTTGGACACTCGCGCGACCGACGAAAAATTGTCTCGGTAATCATAGATTGCGGATTTTATGCAATTTGATATTATATGATATTATTTTATTTATTATTTAAGTTGTAATACTAAGTTAAAAAAACCTTAAATTTTCTGGATAATTTTCTTCAGCGTTTGAGTAAAATTCGATAGTTTGACAAACGTGTGTTTTATCGAATTCAAAATACATATTACAGTGAAGCGTATAACACATTGTTTATAATAAAATTAATATTTTCGTGGACACGATACGAATCTTTGTCCCGTATTAAACCGCGACCAAGAATATGCATCCGTGTAACACGTTTCTTAACTTTCGTCCGGAAGTGTATATGCATAAATAAGAAGTACTCTTCCATTTAGCTCTCGTAGTTTACAATTCATTTGCTAATTTTTATATCGTACGAGATGAAGTACGATAAATAAACTAAGTACGATAAATAACTAAATAAGGTACTATAAAATCCGAGAAACAAACTAACAGTACTAATTCTAAAATTGTGCTCTACCACGACTGAAACTATTGGGTTGGCAACTAAGTAATTGCCGATTTCAGTTATAGATGTCTCTCACTCCCATTTTTATGATATCCGTAAATGTTATATGATAAAATTATTATTATTATTATTATTATTATTATTATTATTATTATTATTATTATTATTATTACTATTATTATTATTATTACTATTATTATTATTATATTATTTTTTATTATCCGTGAATGTTAGCAACTGGACAAATTGAATGCAGCGGTCAAGGAAAAGCGACCAGAATTGGTCAATCGTAAAGGTGACATTTTCCACCAGGACAATGCTAGGCCGCACGCGTCTTTGTCCACTCGGCAAAAATTGATGGATATTGGTTGGGAATCGATGTTACACCCACCATATAGTCCTGATCTCGCGCCATCGGATCACCACTTATTTCGATCCCTGGACAACTCCCTTCGTGGTAAAACTTTTAACGATGACGACGCTGTAAAATCTCACTTAACTCAGTTTTTGACCGAAAAGGATCAGACTTTCTACGAGCGTGGAATTTTCAAGTTGTCGGGGAGATGGCAAAAGGTCATCGAACAAGATGGAAAATACATTACAGATTAAACTTCGTTCCAAGTAAAAAAAAAATTTTTATTTCATTGAACAAATAGGCAATTACTTAGTTGCCAACCCAATAGATGGGCTGACTTTACCGATGAATAAGGAACAACATTGATCTCGTCGATAAAGTTATTCACTTTCGGATGTGCAACTTGTATCGCGCGAATTGCAAGACGTCGAGCAAGAGATGCCGCGCCCTTTGCCAGAACTCGGTTACACGGAAGTAAAATGTCGCCCGACCGTGTCCCGGAGCGTTACTAATAGTCATCCTTTGCGTCATTCACGGCGATCCATTAATTTTCCGAAATGATAATGCTCGTCGAGTGTTTTTTGCAAGTAAGTCGCTTTTTCTGGCTGGCGGAGAGGGGGTGGGGGTGGGGTGGGCGGCGCGGCGGGAAGGCATTGAACGAGAGCGATTACTTCTTTGAAGCGTAAGGATGGCTTCGACGAACCCGAATGAATCGTACATCATCCTAACGGCGACCTGCCACCCTCTGTAAGTTGTATCCGAGACGGGCGCAAGACAATAGAGTGTGGATTAGGAAGCGCCTATAATTTGCAGCACACGCCAAACGCTCCTAATTGCTCAAAGCTGCTCGGCTAATTTATGCAATTGGAGAATTAGACCAATTCCGGGTAGGCGAACGGTCGCGTGCGTGCCGGCCCCGCATAACAAGATTAATTATCGTCGGATAGAAAATTGGCAATTGCGGCGAAGGAGACGAATGGACTCGGCTCGAAAATCCAAGTTAAATCCAAGTTAATCCAAGTTGAACACTTTGCAACGATAACTATATTTGACATCGAAACGACGAACGATCGTACGAACGGTATTTCCCAGTCCAGTCACTGTCTCATTCACCCTTTTATTCTCTTTTTCTTTTATGCTCTCAAGGTTATTTTTTCTATCTATAATAATTTTGACGTTCCGTTGTCGCGCCGGATCAAAGTGTCCCAAATGTTCAAAATATGTTTTTTGAAAAAGTGAAGTTAACAATTAATTCGATATACTTGGCAGTATGTTATCGAGTTCCGATAAGGGAAACGATGTTCCAAAATGTTCAAATTATATTTTCAAATTTATGCGTCTCGATAGTATTCCTAGTTTTCGAGCGACAATTGTTTGAAGATTACATGACGTACGTGCTTCGTATAAGTAGTAAGACCAGTGGAGAGTCAATAGCTTAAAAACAGTACATTGACGTTTTCGAATTTACTGAATTTTCCTATAAACGCATGGGATCCGAGGTCTGGTAATAATTTAACTTCCTGGAAATGCTTGTATCCTACTTCTGACAATGAATTTTCGCTCATAAACGAGAAAGCACCATAACCTCCATTGTTTAAACAGCCTCTGTAAACGGGGTTCCGAAAATTGCTCGTAACTGCGAGATTTTTTAACCCCTTCGGAGTGGAACCAAAAAAAAAACTGAAAAAAGAAGAAAATTGAACTATCAAGCTAGAAGTGCCCTTCGCAACCGTGCAAAAAGTTAGAATTTTCCGTCGAGAAATTACCGGCGAAAAAAATTCGCGAATCTCGCGCGCGCGCTCGTTAAACGAAATAACTCGCAGTCGACGGCGTCCTCGGACCCGGGGAAGTCCAATAATCGAATAGGAAGCCGAGGGATGGAGTTTCGATCAGGGTTAGCGACCAGTTGGTTTATTTGACGAGGCGACGAGAGAGCACCGGGGGCTTTCCAGACCATTTTCCGCGGTGACGTTCGCCCCCCGAGAGGAATCCCGTAGTCTTCCTCGTCGTCGGTGAGAGCCTGACCTGTGGCGTGGCGCCTTAATCTACTAATTTCTCTTTCTCGGCTGGTGCCGCGAGATAAATCAAAGGCTGGCACAGGCGCGCGCGCGCGCGCACGGCGTCTAATTAAAGTACCCACCGGTCCTCGATAATTCCTGTCTACCCTAATTCGTGTCTCGGCTGATTAAATCGCGGCGAGCTTAATTCGTGGACAGCCCTCTGGCCCGCACCTACGCCCCGATTTATTCTCTGCTTCGGCTGCTTTTTCTGCCTCGATTAACCGGTTTCACGCGAGTCCTCTGCCACGCTTCGGGACCGTTAATATCTGTTCCAATCGAATTCGACCGAAAACGACGCCCCGGTTAGACGAGAAAATCTCCGCTTTGTTACGTACCTACCGCGCTACTTTTCTTCCAAATAGTTCCATTCTTATTATCGTTGTTATTTCATAGATTGCGGATTTTATGCGTTTATAAGAAAAATGCGTAGGTTAAACGCAAAACAGTAGAAAGAATGCTACTGCATTATTTCGAAATTATTGCACATATTAACCCTTTCGGTACGAGCGCGCTGGCCGCCGTGACACTCCCACTGTAAGGGGTGCCGCGCCGAAAATGCGCACATAGCACAGTGGGTCAGTTCACTTTTCTACGAAGATTTTCTTAAGTAATAACTGTGCTTGATCCGTTTCTAAATCTTTTGTTTCCTGTAAACATTCTGTAAAGGGCCTACAATATGTTAAAATCTATGAACAAGTTTCGAACAAAACTGTAACCTCAAATTTTGTAAATCAATTCAGTTCAAACGACGATTATACCTGTAGCTGTATTTTTTTCGGAATCCTTGTAAGAAAAGACTTTATTAGAATAATTTCTGATATGCCAGAAATATGGCTCGCATGAATGCCAGATGTATTCGGCACTTGTCCATACCGGTCATCGGATGGATGCCGATATACAGGGTGTCCCAAAAGTATGGTATTTCCGGGAAATGGGGGGTTCCTGGGGTCATTTGTAGCAACTTTTTCCTTAGCGAAAATGCGATCCGCCGTTTCGTTTACGAGTTATTAACGAAAAACAGTGACCAATGAGAGGCGGACTCGCCCAGCGCTAGGCGGCCGAGCCAATCGGCGGAACTGGGCTTCGAGTGCTCGTTGGCTCGTCCGCCTCGCGCCAGCTAAGCTCGCGCGAGTCAACGGCGCCAGCGGTCGAATCCCAGCTCAGCTGGCGCGAGGCGGCCCAGCCAACCAGCGCACGAAGCCCAATGGTTCGGTCGTCTCGCGCCAGTCGAGCTCGCCTCTCACTGTTTTTCGTTAATAACTCGTTAACGGTGCCTCGGAGAAAATTTTTGTAAAGGAAAAAGTTGCTTCAAATGTCCTGTGGAACCCGCCACTTTTGGATTGCGAGACATTTTTGGGACACCCTGTATCCGGCACTCGTACCGAAAAGGTTAAGAAAGAAAACAAGCTACTATCTTACGTTAGTGTGTTACGATCGAGGTAGAGAAAATTTGTATTTTGCATAAATATCTGTTCTTGCTCGAATTCGCTCACGATCTAAACTACCTAAGTTCACTCTTTTAGTGAGAGAGGTAAGATAGAATAGAAGAATTAGCAATAAGTGGCTGCGATTAATGAAATAAATCTAATATAACTTGTATATAACGCGCGTACGTTAGATTTCTTTTAACAATCGCAATTATCGGCAACTAACCTTTCCACTTCTCCGTGCTCCTTTTCGCCTTTCATTTCTTCGTGTTTTCTTCCGCTGCGAAAACTAATTAAAGATTTCACGAAGCTGCGATACAAAATTTCGACGATCGGCCGACGACACGGTCCGAGAACATAGGTGTTTCCGTTCCACCGCGCGCCGGTGTTCTGCCGGCTGAAAGCGGCTGCGACTTGTCCCAGTTGCAAGAACTGCAATGCCGATAACAATTACCGAGCAGCGTCGACGCTAAACTATCGTGAAAAGCAATTTCGAAGCAACGTTATTCGGCCGTGGAAAAGGAATTCCGTTTTAACAACTGCTCGGCGAGAGCGAGCACAACCGAGAGTTTATCTCCGGCGGCGTCCAACACCTGTACAAAGCAAAAACAACAGCGGGTATGGGGAGCGTGTAAAAGTAGCCGAGGACGCTCTCGAAGCCAGAAGCTGTTGCCCCGGACGAATACAATGCACTTGAACGCGAGTTCCCGAAGAGGAATCGGCCCCGATAAAATCGATGCCCGACGAGCCGTGAGTGCTCTCTCTCTCTCTCTCTCTCTCTTGCTCTCTCTTGCTCTCTGTCTCGCCGCGGCTCTCCTTGCAGCATCTCCGAGAGCGGAGTTACGAGGCCAGGAAGTGGCCAATACTAAACCCCGGTGCGTGATCCCGAAACGAGGGTTCCGCCTGCGGGAACTGTGCGGCCGCATACGAGCCGGGACCGGGACGACCCTTCTGACCAGGACACCTTCCGCTTTATCCGGCAGGACCGGTCGTTTTGACAAGTTTATCGCCGAGTCACGCGATGATAAAATGCCGGCCACCGTCTCCCTCCCCCCGCCCTTTGTCTTCATCGAAAAAGGAGGAGGCAACCGATGGGGACAGCGAACGCTGAAATATTTCGCTGACGTCCGCGGTCCCCGCCGCCAGGATATTCCCGAAACAATGCCGGCTAACCTGGATTTACGGTCCTCGTAACCGAATCCTGATTCGGGAATTTAATCCGTGATTTTCTTCCGGGTCGCCGCGCCGCGGCGCGAGCCTGTACACGAGAAATCAATTCAGAGGACGCCGAGAAGAAAGTGGAAATCTCTGGTTAACCTGTTAACCGGCGAATCAACTTCTGCTCAACTCGTCTCGCTGCGGGACCCCTTTCCCCTTCGCAGCGAGAAGCGATGTCGTCGCGCTTGAGATAATGAAAAATAAAGGAAGTCGCTTTTCACTTGTTCGCGCTATCTCATTTGACAAAGTATTTTACGACGTATTTGGAAAATATGCGAATCAAGTATTTCGAACGTGCAAAGAGTTGATACTAATTAACCGTCGGGCGACGGACCATTTTAACGACTGCACGATCGACGATGATTCTAATAATTCTCAGCTTTAATCGTGAATTTATTCAAATCGTTGCGATTGTAAAGAAAATGGTACGGCAAAGAGTTAATGTAGACGTTTATACAGACTGTGATTCTTTTAGATGTAGTCGAGAAACATTTTTGCCTGAATACATTTGTTGTTACATTCGTTGTTACTAGACCGCGGATCTTCTTGCAAGATAAACATTAGCCGAGTTAATCTCAAGAAATATAAATTACATATG
Source organism: Megalopta genalis (assembly GCF_051020955.1). Classification (NCBI taxonomy): domain Eukaryota; kingdom Metazoa; phylum Arthropoda; class Insecta; order Hymenoptera; family Halictidae; genus Megalopta; species Megalopta genalis. The sequence continues at coordinate 17,488,792 of NC_135019.1, read as the reverse complement.
AAAATATCTTTCCTCTTTTAACCCTTTGCACTCGAAACCATTTTAACACTAAATCCAAAACGATTCCCTGACTTAGATCATTTGCGTTTCATATGACTTATTGCAAGATTAAACATTAGCTGAGTGAATTTTATGAAATATAAGACGTACGTGAAAATATCTTTCCTCTTTTAACCCTTTGCACAAGAAACCATTTTAACACTAAATCCAAAACGATTCCCTGACTTAGATCATTTGCGTTTCATATGACTTATTGCAAGATTAAACATTAGCTGAGTGAATTTTATGAAATATAAGACGTACGTGAAAATATCTTTCCTCTTTTAACCCTTTGCACTGGAAACCATTTTAACACTAAATCCAAAACGATTCCCTGACTTAGATCATTTGCGTTTCATATGACTTATTGCAAGATTAAACATTAGCTGAGTGAATTTTATGAAATATAAGACGTACGTGAAAATATCTTTCCTCTTTTAACCCTTTGCACTCGAAACCATTTTAACACTAAATCCAAAACGATTCCCTGACTTAGATCATTTGCGTTTCATATGACTTATTGCAAGATTAAACATTACCTGAGTGAATTTTATGAAATATAAGACGTACGTGAAAATATCGTTCCTCTTTTAACCCTTTGCACTCGAAACCATTTTAACACTAAATCCAAAACAATTTTCTGACGTAGATCATTTGCGTTTCATATGACTTATTGCAAGATTAAACATTAGCTGAGTGAATTTTATGAAATATAAGACATACATGAAAATATCTTTCCTCTTTTAACCCTTTGCACTCGAAACCATTTTAACACTAAATCCAAAACAATTTTCTGACGTAGATCACTTGCGTCTGATACGGTTTATCGCATTTTGTGCATGCGAAATTGAATCTTGCGACTCGTACAACGATCACACGTTTAACAGTTTTTTAACCTTTTAGGCACGACGCACCATTATAGTCGCTTCCGCGGATGTTATCTTTCAGAACGACACACCACTATAGTGGCTTTCGCGGATGTCATCTCTCTGAACGATGCGCCACTATAGTGGCTTACTCTAGTAGCTCACTCGCTCATCGTTTGAATCAAATAATCGTCTTCATATGCATTGTTTCACACTTCTTTTGTCTTCGCAACGATTTACAACAGTCTTAACGATATACAGACAGAATATACAGTATCAGACTTTGTATAGTACATATCAGACTCTGCCGTCCAGAGAAATAGCCTCGCGCCTAAAAGGTTAAATCGTAAACAAATTTGGCAATGTAAAACTTATCTTGGGACGTGATCGAAGAATTTTTGATACCACCTCGGAATCGCCACTCGAGCACAAAGGGTGAACAATCGTAGCAAGCTGAAGGTACTGTAACAACATCCTTAACACTAAACCTACCAAGCAGTAATACTAACTGGCACGTATTGCTTCACAAAAGTGAGAAGACTAAATTTATTTAGAATTTGTAAAGTTTTTATTACAAAACTGGCTCCAATAATATAACTTATTCAAGCGTTTCCCACGAAAGATTCTCGGAACTTTGCAGAATTGCAAAACAAGAAAGCGGTCACCTTGACCGCGGTAGGTTTAGCGTTGAATTCTTCCAACGTCTTTTTAGTTTTGCATTCGACTTGTTCATTCGCGTCACGAATGCATAAAATCCGCGGTCTAGTTATTACGAAAGGGAGCGTCGTCGCGTCGCAAGCCACCTGGTCCAACGACCGCAAAGGTAGCAGGCCAGATTCAGTCGGAACTTAATCACCGGCGTTCGACATCCGAGAATCGTGATTCCGGCCGCATTGTCCTGCCGCCGTGATTATATCGATCACTCGATTCCTCGAGAGGATCGACGGCACGTCCTTCCGATCCGTCGCGAGATCGAAAACGTGCTCCTGGCCGTAGTCCAGGACACCCCCGGAATTTGTCCCCCTTGATTTCCTTTTCCGGCGAGCACAGCTTCTTCCTCCCCCCCCCCTCCTATCCGTCTCTCCGCGCGTTCTCCTCCCGAGAATTTTTCAATTCGATGCCCACGGTGTGTCTCAGCTCGCGTCGTTTCCCAGCCCTCTTTACACTTTTCTTTTCCCGGGGAAATTCTTCCTTCCGGCGTTTCATCGACTGTCTCTTTGATCTTTCAATTTTCCACGGCGGCGTCTGCCCTCGAATTTCTGATTTATCCCCGCGATCTCCGTGACATTTGTTTGCCGCGGCACGATTTTATTTTCTCCGGCGCGGCGCCGCGCCGCGCCGCACCGCGCCGCGCCGCGGTTTGGCCGCAGCCGTCTCCGCATTTCTATTCAGCTCGGCAACCTCTCGCTTCTTCCTGTCTCGGACCTACACCGAACTTTCGGCGGAACTTTCTTCCGATTCCGAGCGACCGATTCCGACCCGCTTCGGTCGTCGACCGCTTTGTTTTCATCCCGCAGTCATCGCGATCATCTTACAGACGCAATAATATTTTTTAATGACAGTTAATAATAATAGCTAATAATAATAAAAGTTAATAAAAATAATAGTCAATAATAATAGTTAATAATAATAATTCATTTCATCGAATATATAACGAAGAGTTTCCGGGCCTACCGGCGTACGCCTCTCGTTCAAAACTCGATAAAACATCCAATAAAGATCGTACACCAATTTTTGATACCTCGTCGTAAAGAGGACACTTCGATCTTAAAATCCGCGTAGCATTTAGTCCGAAAAAAATTGTTTACAGTTTCCGCAGACAAGTCGATTTGCACCACTTCTGACACATAAAAAGTGTCTTCAGTTTTCCATCGATTACATTGTGTGCAAAAATATCTATTAGAAAGTTTCAATAGAAAAGAGTGAACAACGCAGAGCGAAATTAGAAGCTTGAATCTTTAAAAAGAATCCAGTTTCTAATTGGATAACGCTGTTTTAAAAGGATAGAAGTTTTATTGGAACGAGAACTTTATTAGAATACCGACGAAACTTATCGTCTCGCTATTTTTCCTTCCGCAACGTCTCGAATCGTGCGAGAACGCGGATTCGCGAGCGTCGTCGGCCCAGAAGATCGCAAAAGACAGCCGGGGTCGCGACGATTGGCCGCCGTGAATGGGCCGCTAATCAATGGACAACAGCGCGTTCAGCGCACAATGTGTACGCAGCTTGCCGTCCCCGGGACCGGGCATTGTTATTTCGATTCAACCCGGTTGGATACATTTCCTGCACGCAGTCGAGTGTCCAGCCGACTCTCTGGGACCGGCGTGCACGTAGCAGAACTTCCTATTGACCACTTCCTCCTGGCCGTAGCCAGGAATCCGAACTCCGATCCCGGCGCCGCAAACTGCGATCGTCCGGTCGCTCTTTGCGAATCGGCGGCTGCGTTTCTTGCTTCCTTCCGGTCCCCTAATTCAGCTCTCTCTCTCTCTCTTTCTCCCTATCTTTCTTTCTCTCTATTTCTCTTTCTTCCTCTCTGTCTATCTATTGGGTTGGCAACTAAGTAATTGCCGATTTGTTCAATGAAATAGAAAATTTTTTTTTACTTGGAACGAAGTTTAATCTGTAATGTATTTTCCATTTTGTTCGATGACCTTTCGCCATCTCTCCGACAACTTGAAAATTCCACGCTCGTAGAAAGTCTGATCCTTTTCGGCCAAAAACTGAGTTAAGTGAGATTTTACATTAAAAGTTTTACCACGAAGGGAGTTGTCCTGGGATCGAAATACTACTGTGATCAAAAAGTAAGGTGAATTTGTTTATAAAATGTAAATTCTTTATTTATTCTTCCAAATCAATTTCATCCCCTTCAAAGTAATCCCCGTCCGATAAAACGCACTGTTTCCGACGCTTTTTCCAGTCCTCGAAACAGTCGGAATAGTCTTTTTCCAGTATAGTCTTCAAGACCTTCTTCGATTCGGTTTTTATCTCCTCAATCGTGTCAAAACGGCGTCCCCGCATTGGCTTTTTGAGTTTGCTGAATAACCAGAAGTCGCACGGAGCCAAATCAGGCGAATACGGTGGTTGCGGAACGATATGAGTCGAATTTTTGGCAAAAAAGTCGCGAAGAACCAATGCAGTATGACATGGCATCAATCGAGACTTGACGCGTTTGAGACACAAAACATCCTTCAAAATGGTTTGGACTGAGCCAAATGATATTCCAACACTATCAGCGAGGTCTCTTATTGTCAATCGACGATTTTCAAGCACCAAATCTTCGATTTTTTGGACGTGGCCCTCGTCGGTAGACGTTGATGGTCGTCCAGAGCGCGGTTCGTCTTCAACGCGTTCTCGGCCCGCTTTGAACTCGTTGTACCACTTATAAACGTTTTTTTGTGCCATAGTTTGATCACCAAAGGCCTTCCGCAACATTTTCAACGTGTCCGCACAAGAATATTCGTTCCGCAAACAAAATTTGATGCAAGTTCTTTGCTCAACAAAATCACCCATTGTAAAAATCGAAAAATTCACTTTTGGTCGTTTACTAAAACACGTGTAACTCGGAGATAATTAAACCTTTTAACAAACAGACGCTTGGCAATTGTTATAGACAGTCCTAGGAAAAAAACAATTGCCTGCCTTCCTAATGTCCGGGAGTTTTAAATGACAATTTCACCTTACTTTTTGATCACAGTAGTAAGTGGTAATCCGATGGCGCGAGATCAGGGCTATATGGTGGGTGTAACATCGATTCCCAACCAATATCCATCAATTTTTGCCGAGTGGACAAAGACGCGTGCGGCCTAGCATTGTCCTGGTGGAAAATGACACCTTTACGATTGACCAATCCTGGTCGCTTTTCCTTGACCGCTGCATTCAATTTGTCCAGTTGCTAACATTCACGGATAATAAAAAATAACATAATAATAATAATAATAATAATTTTATCATATAACATTTACGGATATCATAAAAATGGGAGTGAGAGACATCTATAACTGAAATCGGCAATTACTTAGTTGCCAACCCAATAGCTATCTATTTATCTCTCCACTTTTTTATCTATCTATCTCTCCATCTCCTCTTCATCCTTTTTCTCCTAGCTCGAAGAACTTTCGGCAGCTTTGTTTCGAATTACTTCTTTTACTACTTCCGAGTCCCCCCGTTCGGTCTCAGCTCAGAGCTACCAGCGATACGACTATTCTTCCGTTGACTTCTATTTTCGCGAACTTCGGGTCAGGTGGCACTCGTGTGTTGCACGCGGCACTTCTTCGCTTTTCTACAGCCCGTTTGCTCTTCGCTCGGGACAGAGTGTAATTTCGACATGTTGGTCTTCGACGCGACGCACAGTGCAACGAAACGCCTACTTTCGTGGTCGTCGTCGGCCAATTGTCGACGTTTCGTACTGTAGCTTCATTAAGTCTTAGCAGAAGATTATCTGGTTAGTGGGAAATTGTCTACTGACTAAAGCAGAAAAACTATCTGCCAATAGATTATTAAATTTCATACTACAAAGTACGTTTATTATATAATATTATATAATAATAATATTATATATAACATATAATAATAATAATATAAAATATACTTGCACATTAAACAAATATATTAGATTTATTTTATTAATCGCAGCTATTAGCGGCTAATTCTTCTACATCTTAATACCTTGCCACTAAAGTAGTGAATTTATTTGCAACCGGTTAAAATGGTTGAGAATAGAATTCCTATAGAGAATAGAATTCCGTAACTCTTGCATCTTGCAACTGATACAGACAATTTTCAAGGAAATATTCTCACAAATATGTGTTGAAAAATTACTGAATAAATAGGTCGCTTCAAGGCTTAACACAAAACCTACCACCAACCTACCATAATTTTTATTTCATAATTACTGAAGTCATGAATCTCCCTCCGTTAGAAATTGTTGAATCTGTTCCTTTATTTGGGCAAACACTGTTGTTATACAAATGACAAATTTTGATCAATTTCGAATGAAAAATTTCGATAAATTCTATCTTGTAATTCTTATAAGTAGACCGCGGATCTTCGTGAAAAATCGAAATTTTCAAAGCCGATTCTGAGAAACAGAAATGAAATGAAAATAAATTGTTTCCATTAATGGTTTTGATAAGTTTTGAAGGTAGCGTGATAAAATGATTAAATTGTTCTTAGGTCTTCGTAATTCGCGCATAAATTCCGCGGTCTAAGTGGATTGTAAGCTCTTGTAAGTACAAGGCAGCACTTATTAATCGCTTTTAGACCTCGGTTGGTTTACTGTTACAGTAAATTCTCCCTAATCGACGCTCGGATTGTGCCCAGAAATGGACAATTTGCAAAGAGGACATACAATTATCCGAGCCTCGCGGCTCGTTTTTACAGTTGTCGACAATCTGAGCGTCCATTAGTGAGAATTTGCTGTAACAGGCGGCGAGCAGCCAGACCGTCGAGAAACGAAACGGCAGCTTGAGAAACGACGTCGAACGCCGGCAGGGATTGAAGAACAGGGTCGAAACAGCGAGTTTTCGCCGCGAGGCGCTGCAGCCGGCGGAATCGTCGACGCGGAGACGGTTGTCCGCGGTTAACCCGTGGCCCGGAGGCTTAAGTCGAGCCGAAGGATGTGTTTCCGGTTGAACGAGCGAACAAGAGCGGAGGGCGTGATGGCCGGGCGAGGGTGTAAGGCGAGGGCGGACGGCGAGGATGCGAGGCGAGGGCGGGTGGGAGGGCGCGCGCACGCGGTGTAAAGAGCCATTAATAAGGACTGCCTAATTTCATGAAAGCCCGGGGCCTCGAACTATTATCTAGGAAACGTAACTCGGTCGAAGAGCGATTAAACGGACGCCACCAAAATACGTCAAGCTGCGGCGGGCTGCGCCTGACAGAAAACCTATAGACGGAACAACCATTAATGAAATGACAAATGTGTTCTTGTCGCAGGCACGAGCGACCGTGCTGCTAGCTGGCTGGCTACCGAACGAGAGCGTTTACAAGCCTGTCCACGGCCACGCTTCGAAAATAAAATATATACGAATGCGTGATTTACGGACACCCAGGCCCTCTGCGGGAGCCGACGGCGAAGAGACCGCTCGATTGATCGCGCGAAACGCGACGACCCGCGGCCGAGCTTGTTTCGATGACCGACGCGCAACGCGGAACGAAACACCTATTTTCTTGGACAATATAATTCTTTGCACGATCCGAATAATCGGAAATTAACGAATAACTGGCTCGCCGTTCCGACGGGTTCCGTAAACCTAGGCGATAATTCATGGTAACTCTACAGGGTGTCTCTAAAATGTCTCGCAATCCGAAAAAGGCGGGTTCCTCGGGTCATTTGAAGCAACTTCTTCCTTTACAAAAATGTTCTCCGAGGCTCCGTTAACGAGTTATTGACGAAAAACAGTGACCAATGAAAGGCGAGATCAGCTGCCGTGAGTCGGCCGAGCCAACGGCGCCAGCGGTCGAGGCGGCCGAGGCGGTCGAATCCCGGCTCAGCTGGCGCGAGGCGACCGAGCCAATGAGCGGAACTGGGCTTCGTGCGCTGGTTGGCTGGGCCGCCTCGCGTCAGTCGTACTCGATTATATTATTATAATTATTATATTTTTAAGATTATTATAATTTGTATTATTATAATATAACCCTGTATAATTTATTTCACTTGCGGTTTTAACATTTTAAGACGCGAGTGAAAACATTCGAAAATGATTTTTCTCCACTGATTTATTCGGTGTATCGAATACGAGGAAATCTCGAAACAATTACGATCGTTCGGAATTGTAACAAAAATAGTCGCATCAGGAATTTCTTACAACCATTCGGATAGATGAAGTACGAAATGGTGAAAAAACGGTTCGAAAAATCATTGAAGAATACATTTTCATCGAACCTCTGTTTCTTCCAATCGCGATACAAAGAATTTTTATTTCACGTAAAGATCCGCGATCCGGCGATAAAGCGACTACTGCTATTCATCGCGTATATTTAAGCCTAATTTTGTGAATAGTTGAACAGAACTTCCGAACAGACATAAGTAAAACGCGTCGCGAGGCACCGCAATCTATTCTACTCGTGAATAATATCGTGTACGTCACAATGACACGCGAATTGGTCACGCGACTACGCTAATTTCTGCGCAATGTGTCCCGAAAACGACGCGGACACACCTGCGATCGTGGAACGCGTAATCGCGTGACGTACATTTCTCGCCGGCGTTTCAACAGGTAGCGAGTTCCGTGTAGAATTTAAGAGCGTGTAGAACGGCGGGGAACAGTCATTTCTATGCAGGGATTAGGGAGAAGAATGTGCGGAGGGTCAGAACGGAATGGGTCGGGACAGTTATGAGGCAGTTTGTAACGCGTGGTTCGATATTCATGTCCTGATTTCACAAACCGGCTATAATTCTTTCCTCGGCTGAATCCTGGCCCCGGCCTTTGAATCATGCTTACGAAGGAGCAACTTATGCTCCCTCAATGGAAGCACAGAAGCAATTTTCATTTTAACAGCGGCGGACTGTCGGGAAAAATGACCCTTTAATATCTTGGAGGAGCCTCGGTCAGCTCGCGTTCCACGAATCTCGGCGGAAACGCATTTTTCCCGCGACGCGCGATGTGACCCGAGCCGTCTAAAAATGTCTCTATCGAGTTGCATTGCTTACAATTAAATATCGGCTTGAGACGCGTTAACGCTAGAACCACCGAAATCGTAAATGCGACTAATGTACAGGGTGTCCCAAAAATGTCTCGCAACCCGAGAATGGGAGGTTCCTGAGGTAATTTGAAGTCAGTTCGTCCTTGGCGAAAATGCAATCCGCGGCTTCGTTTACGAGTTATTAACGAAAAAGAGTGACCAATGAGAGGCGAGATATGCTGGCGCAAGGCGGCCGAGTCAACGGCGCCAGCGATCGAATCCCAGCTCAGCTGGCGCGAGGCGGCCGACCCAACATTGGCTTGGCCGTCAAGCGCTAGGCGAGCTCGCCTCTCATTGGTCAGTGTTTTTCGTTAATAATTCGTAAACGAAGCCACGGGTTGCATTTTTGCTAAGGAAAAAGTTACTTCAAATGATCCCAGGAACTTCTCGTTTCCGGTTTGCGAGACATTTTTGGAACACCCTGTATATTGTTTTATAAAAATGCCAAGCCTGGATTTATTTAAACTCCCTATGATTTGTATTACGATGTATACTTCAATAAAAAGAAGTGTACCTAAAAATATCTCCGAGAAATATTTTTATAACATCAGGAACTGTAACAGAAAAAATCGGAAACCAGTCATTTTGATTGGGTTGGTAGTTCTAGTGTTAATAAACTGGCCTAAGTCTTCGTGCGAGATAAAAATTAATTTTTGTAATCTACTTTTTAAATTGTAAATCGACTTGAAAGCAGTATCCGATTTATTTCACGGGAACGGCGACTTTCAGACACCATTAAAAATGATCGCGTTGCATTGCTAAATTAGTTTCCTACACTGCTAAATTGGTTTGTGTCTAAGAAAACGTCAGAAATTTAGGCGATTCACAAATAAATATACACAACTCTGCGAGCATAAATCGACGGATATCGTGTCTAATAGAAATGTTCTACGTCAAATGATATGCCTAGGTTGTTGAATTGAAATATCTTCGAGTGCAAAGGGTTAAGATAATTTTTTAATTCTTCCGCTGTTTCTACCGCATATATTGCTCATAATCTGCAATCTCATTGTTAAGTATAGTAGAGACATTCTTATCCTAAAATTTGTTTTTTCTTTCAATTTTCTGGTATCCAAACATTCTATCATTGTATTATATATTATATATTATGTTATTTATATACATTATCACCTAGTAGAAAACTCGAATAACATTTTCAGGCAATAGAATATTCTTTCGGAATATTCTTATTGCAAAAATAACCGTTCAGATAAGAGAGACTCTGCTGCATTATAAAAAGTATGATCGCTCTCCAATCGTGATCAATTCGGCAAATCCATTGAAAATACGAAATCGCCGATTAAATATGCGTAAATCATCGACGACCAAAGAAGCTTCGAGACTCGACGAAGAAACGTATATTTGCACGCGCGAACTAAATTCGCCGAGAGACGTTCGGTCAGTAGTTTTCTACAGAGTCCCGTCAGCCGAAACGAAAGCAAAGTTCCTAGCGCGTTTGTCGAATGTTTGTGTTTTAATGGAGCGACGAAATTGATTTCACGAAAGGAGAGATCTTGGATCCCGGCAGTAGAAAAGCGTCGCCATCCTGTTTAATCCGTTTTAACCCCCGGTTTTCTCTGCGATCCAGGGGAGCTGCCCGCGGCGGTGCACGATGGCAACGGTGTCTCCAGGGCGTTCCTCAACCTGTGGCTAATTCACTTAACGATGAGCTACGTGTTCTCCAGATGACAATACTAAGGTGAGTCAATTTCTGCGGGCTTAACCGTCCCCCCTCCCCCGAAGCGTTTCTGTCACGCGTAAATATTTATCAAAGAGCTTCCCGCTTCTTAACTCGGCGACCATGATTCGACCCGGTGACCAACAACGAGTTACACCGCTTTCCGTCTTCCATTATCTCGCTCTTTATCTACCGTCTTACACTGCTCGCTCGCTATTCTTTAACGCTAGAACAATTGAACGCTCTAAACGCGATTGACGTATATTTTATAACAATTACAAGATTGGATTTCTTTCAGTAATAAGTTCATGCGATCGTTCACACGAATTTCAGGATTAAGATCATGCGATTTTTGTTACAGTATACACTTGTTCGACGAAGTTTCTCCAAATATTTCTCGTAGAAACGTTTTTATAATGTTAAGTATTGTAAAAAAAAGATTTAAAATCAGTCATCTGGTTTGGTAGTTCCAATGTTAAGATAGAATGCGGATAATTGCAATATATAATATATAAATAATTGTGGACATTTAGATGAAGCAAATTAATATATAAATTTATCGAAATTATTAAGATATGGTAGAGCAACTCTAATCCAATTTAGTACCTTTTATAAATTGTATCTTAATTGCGTCCATTAACTTGTAAATTGTTTCTTTCAATAATTCTGACAAATCGAAGATAGTATAATTAGTAAATTCTTCTGACGTATTCGCAATTTTCAATTTCTGCCACTCAGTTTTGCCATAAATGGGTAAAATCGAACCTACGGCTATACAAATCATAGAAGAAAGTACACTTTGCGAAACGATAGAAAAAAAGCCGACCGATTTTCGCATCCATCTTAGAAATTCAACAAAATTCATAGAACGTACCTTAAATTCGTTTTATGAGATGCATACGACTTGTTGCACGCGTCGGGTCACCGTTTTCTCGTGCACGAATCTAATTTCGGAAGCACGCGTTCGTAAATCGAGAGAGGATCGAGGTTATACCGATGACTGTACGTTACGAAACGTCGCGCGACAGCCACCCTTAACCTCCGAGGATCCTCCACGGATCGATGAAACGAATCCCCCGAAATCCCCCGTGAAAATAGAAGACGTCCACGTGACGGATGCAATCTATATTCCGGAATTGCTACAACCCCGAAAAACAATGTCCCTCTAGATTGGTCGAACCGAGCCAATCTTCTTCTTATTCGGTACTCCATACCTTGACCCCTCTCTTTCGCGTGTTGCCGTTGCCGTTCCCGGCGGCCGTCGAACGGGGTTATTCACGGTTACACGATCAATTAGATTCTTTGTCGTAGCCGCATCCTTTGTCCGTTTTCATTCATTCAGAGCCGGCAGCCATTGGATTTTGTTTCTATTCCCCCGTAGCTCGGCTCTCGGCGAGCCCTCTCCTGTAATCGGCCCCCTTACTCTCCGCGGCCTTTCACCACTTTATGATCTCCTCTCTCGGTTTGCCCTCTATTTGTGATTCCGTTCACTTTCAGTTCCCCTTTTCACGTTACGTAGCGGATTTTCCGCCTCGTTTTCCATTCAATTTCCTCGGCTCGCGCTCTCTTTCTCTCCCTCTCTCTCTCTCACTCTCCGGCGCGCCTCGGAGCTCGTTCATCCCCCAACGTTCCCCCGCCGCTTGTTTATTTGCCCGGCCGCGCCATTGTATTTTCTTAGCCGCGTATACAAATTCCGCGATCGTTGAAAAACAAGGGACACGCGGCTGCAGCCGCTTCCGGTGTCGCGTTCGAACGCGCAACGTTCCGCGCCTCGTGTTTGCTCGCGAACCGATTCCCGTCCCCTCGTTCCCCGTTTTCGGCGATTTTTATTTTCTTCCGTTCTCGGTCGCTTTGTTCGACGGCGCGCCCTAATCCGAGTTTCAGATGAGTTTCCAGACGAGCGCTCGGGAGCCCATCGAGCCATAACAAAGTTGCGCGAACTTTCCCCGGCTAATGCGAAATCTTCCGGCGGGCTCCGTCGTCGCCGCCGCCCTCAAACCGGAAGAATACGGTGACGCTTTAATGAAGAACAAATTACGCGGAGGTGTTGACGCGTCGCTCTCCGTGCCCGGCGACTCGCGAGACTATTTTCCCCGTTGACTCGCGCGTCGGCGGGACGACGGAAAAATTGCGGCGGCGACGCGTTCTTTGTGCCCGAAAGGAAACCGACGGTAGAGCAATCGGTTATCTCGCGGTAACCGATTCCGCTGCTAGGGATGGTCGGGTACTCGATATTTCGGGTTCGGGTCGGGCCCCGAAATGTTCGGGAAAAATGAAAGCATCGCTAACTTTTCGTCGAGAAATTGTCAATATTTGAACAGGCGTAACTCCGTTAAAAGATGTCATAAAATTATGACTTTTCTTTTAAATTAAAGCTTGAAATCTCTACTTTACGATACTTTATCATAATTTTTAATATCATGCATCCCCGTGACTTTAATAGCCTAAATCCGAGGGCATGCGACCGTGAAAGTTTATTAAGGTTCAATAAAAGTGCAAAGTTTAACGCCGTCTATGAAGTTGCAACAATTTTCATCGAGCATGCCGTTCACAGCATCGTAAGGTTCGGACTTTCCCCTTTAATTTGAGGGCAGAATTAAGTCGCTACGATTTTTTCTTGCAAAATTACAGCTCTTTAAATGACAAATGTGCCGCCGGCGTTAGAATAACCCACCGCGAGGAGGTTGCACGGTCGGACTTGTATCTCATGCGTGTGTGTGTGTGTTTCATATGTGTTTAGTGTATCTTTAGCGTATTTTAGCGTATATTTAGCGTATATTTTTTAGCGTATATTTAGCGTAAGTTGAATGTAAAGCGAGTCTTTTTTCTAACAGCGTTTGGTCTGAATATAATAAACTCAACAGGTTTGAAACAGGATAACGATGAAAAGAAATCAAGAATATTGATACATTTATTTTAACTTATTAAAATTATTGACAAAAGAAAAAAACAGTGCCCGATTCCTATATCCTGCAATCGATTCATACAATTTTTATTTTGCATAAAGATCCGCGAAGTAATAATGAATAACAATTGAGAAAGATACTCTGATCGGAAATTCAATTAAACGGATCAACACCCTTGGCTTTTGCATGTTTCTTTCTAAATTATTTTTTGAGGCTTCATGAAGCCGAATGAAGCGTATGGGAGCCGCGCGGTCCAAGGGAAGAACCCCGATCGGGGTTTTTCGAAAACGAAGTTGCACGTCATCGAAAGGTAAACGACCGCGCCGTAGTTTTGGGCCAGGCTGTAGAGGCCGCCGAGGCGTATCGGAGCCGATAGGGGCCGTGAATTAACCGATATTCATAATTCAAGCTTTTATCGAAGAGATGGGCGTATTGCGAGGGTGCAATTTCAGGATGGCGGCGCAGAAGGAAGCCGGGGGTGGCCGTGCGACAGGTTCCACGGAAACGATAGCTTACGCGACGCAGCCTGCAACGCGGTATCTCACCTTCCGTGCTTTCATTATCAGCCGCCATAGATCACCGCGCGGGCTCCCAATGACATTGCATCCGTCCGTCCATCCCTCATCGCGAAACAACGGGCAACGATCGCGAAACATCGTCGCCGACGCGGCCACCGGCGCAGCCATCGACGCAGGCATCGACGCGACGTCGTTCGGTTACTATGCAGACACTGTGCGAAACCCTCTGCTCGATGGAGGCAACAAACATTTTCTGGATGGCGGAACGGAATCGGCTGCCGGATGCTGTGCGGTGCCAGCCGATAAAGGCTGATTTTCGGTGATCGGTCGAATGCCGAGGAATGGGGATGAAATGGCGTAGATAGCGAGGATGGCTCCGGGATTGTTCAGTTTTTGGACATCGATGTTTTTCAACCGCCAAGCTGTTCCTTCCTTACGTCGTCGAACACGCAGTTGACCGCGAAAATATTCGGACTATTTTCAACAGGGAATGCATCTCAAAGTATTGCATCGAGTGAGTTGATTTTTTTTTTGAAATTTTAGAGGGTCTAGTTTACTAAATAATTGTCCGAAAAATTTTACAGACATTAAGATTGCTTGAAATGGCAAGAAGATTTTTAAAAAAGGCATGTTTCTTAAGTTCTTTATCGAAGGGAATAATTTAATCTTGAATATTGCATTTTGCAACGGTTAAATTTCATCGAGATCGTTTGACATTTGCTATTTTTACTGATATTTTTACGATCTTTAATTGTTTACAGCTTCTAACATTTATTAATATAGCTCTATTAATAGCTTTTAATAAACCGCTATTAACATTTATTAATATAGTTCTGTTAACATTTATTAATATAGCTCTATTAATATTTTTTAATACATCGCTATTAACATTTATTAATATAGCTCTATTAATATTTTTTAATACATCGCTATTAACATTTATTAATATAGCTCTATTAATAGTTTTTAATAAACCGCTATTAACATTTATTAATATAGCTCTGTTAACATTTATTAAGATAGCTCTATTAATATTTTTTAATACATCGCTATTAACATTTATTAATATAGCTCTATTAATAGTTTTTAATACACCGCTGTTAACATTTATTAATATAGCCCTATTAATATTTTTTAATACATCGCTATTAACATTTATTAACATAGCTCTAACATTACATAAAAGTTCATGTCAAAGCGTCCGAATATTTTCGCGATCAACTGTATAACTGCTACCCTTTGATAATCTAAAATTTTCTGTCTCGAGTTTAAAGAGTCCGCTTCCATACACGATCGTTTGTATTTAAAAAAAAAAATCGAAACCTTCTCGAGCAAATCGAGAAACTCCAACCCTTGACTAAATGAGAAGTTGCTCGATTATTCGGGATAAAGTTCGAAGTAATTCGAAAGGAACTCGCAAAATAGTCGAGGCACTTCTCGAGCAAATATTTCTGAAATCCGAATAATTTTAGGGCAGCCTGTATCTCGGCAGACGCTACTAAACCGACACGAGTGGATCCTCGATGACCCCGAGGAGGAAAAATGGCTGCCGGTGATGTAATAATGGCAGATAACGAGCCGAGATACGTCCGACGACCCGGTTTCGCAGTTCGTTCGCGAGTTTACGTCGAATCGGATAATTTCCGGGCCCGGTTTAACGATCCTGCCTCGCAGCCACTGATAAGGAGCTTGTGATGAAGCTCTAATTTATTCCCGTTTGGAGTTTCTCGGCGAAAGAGGCTGCGACTCGCGCCACAGTTTTCGATCCGTTCGCCGAGAAACGGCTGCTCGCGAACTTCAATCGCGCGACGAGTTTCATTAGTCGGGCGTCGTTATGATCTTATTGAAAAGATGTGGGCCACGGTTGTTGAAACAGTATCTATTTTTCTAGTAACGGGATGCTAGGTATCTCTCCTAGGCCATCTGTACTCGACGACGCTACGCTAAACGAGTTTGTTTACTTTATCTCGCTTCGCTTCGTCCACTTTGTACCCGAAACTTTTGCACGAAGATTTGATATCGTCCTTTCGCTTTATAGTCTCCTAACTAGACTAACGGGAAAGCCTGAAAAGGCACCGCTTCCTCCAACTACGGTAAATTCTCCCTAATTAACGCTCAGATTGTACACAAAAATGGACAGTTTCGACAGAGGAGATATGATCATTCGAGCCTCGCGGGGCTCGTTTTTACAGTTGTCGACGATCGGTAACTTTAAAAACGAGCCGCAAGGCTCGAATAATCGTATCTTCTCTTCATTGTCTATTGTTCTCAAGTTGTCCATTTTTCTGTGCAATCTGGGAAGAATTTACTCAACACGCTCAGTACTTAACCTTTTAGGTACGGCTGAATTCTGCGCGAAACTATTTCTCTGGACGGCAGAGTCTGATATGTACTGTACAGAGTGTCTGTATATTCTGTCTGTATATTGTTAAGATACAGTTATATTGTTAAGATAAGTCTGTATATTGTAAATCAATGTGAAGACAAAATAAGTGTGAAACAATGCATATCAAGACGATTATTTGATTCAAACGATGACCGAGTGAGCTACTAGAGGAAGCCACTATAGTGGTGCGTCGTTCAGAGAGATGACATCCCCGAAAGCCACTATACCACTATGGCACGTCGTGGCTAAAAGGTTAATATCAATATTGATAGATCGTACCTATGCAGTAATTAAATAAAAAAAACCAGACTGCGGATCTTTACGCAAAATCAGAATTTTCTTCATCGATTGCGGTAAATAAAAACCGAATAGGAGCATCTTTCTCTCTCTCCAATCATTCTACTATTGGGTTGGCAACTAAGCAATTGCCGATTTGTTCAATGAAATAACAAATTTTTTTACTTGGAATGAAGTTTAACACGTTGACCGCGGCGTCACCCGTATTCGGGTGACAGCAAAAGTTCTCATCAGGCCACGTCACCCGTAATTCGGGTGACACTGATTGGACTACTTGCAAAGGATTTCCGAAAATATTTCGACAAATATTCTACAGGAGATAATGAAACTATTGAATTCTTATAAAAATGGTTTATTAAAAAAATTATTCGCAGTGTATAACATTAAAACATTCTCTGCAAAGTTGAGGTTGATCAGGACAGCTTGGACAAAAAGTTGTTTGTTTTTTCAGATATGCTCGTGCCTCTGATCGGTCCATTTCGTATCTTTTATTTGAACTGTAGCTTCCTCGGTATCATCAACATTCCTTTCTTCTTCCATGACCAATTCTCGTAAAATCTCGTCAATAGTATCTTCATAACATTCATTATCGCTAAGATTATATTTATCAGTATCCAAATCAGAATCTGACGATGTAATTTTATTTATGCTTCTCGTTCCGGGCAATCCGATCTCTTTTCATTATTGAAAAAAAATAAGGGCAGAGATTTCAAGTTATACCATTCGGTACTCGGCAAAGATTCCAACTGTTCATGCAGGAACAGAAACAGATATGAATTAACAGCGCACGCTTCCTATAGCGGCACGGGTGGCCTGTAGGAGATTTTGTTGTAAATACGCGTGGCAGTCAACGTGTTAATCTGTAATGTATTTTCCATTTTGTTCGATGACCTTTTGCCACCTCTCCGACAACTTGAAAATACCACGCTCGTAGAAAGTCTGATCCTTTTCGGCCAAAAACTGAGTTAAGTGAGATTTTACAGCGTCATCGTCATTAAAAGTTTTACCACGAAGGGAGTTGTCCAGGGATCGAAATAAGTGGTAATCCGATGGCGCGAGATTAGGGCTATATGGTGGGTGTAACATGAATTCCCAACCAATATCCATCAATTTTTGCCGAGTGGACAAAGACGTGTGCATTGTCCTGCTGAAAAATGACACCTTTTCGATTGACCAATTCTGGTCGCTTTTCCTTGACCGCTGCATTCAATTTGTCCAGTTGCTAACATCCACGGATAATAAAAAATTACATAATAATAATAATAATTTTATAATATAACATTTACGGATATCATAAAAATGGGAGTGAGAGACATCTATAACTGAAATTGGCAATTACTTAGTTGTCAACCCAATGAATTGAAAATAATACACAAACGGTGTTAAATTTTAGAAAATTGTCCGACGTTTTAAATTTCATCTATCTTTTACAATAAATGCATAAAGTCCGCAGTAACTAGCCACAGACATCGTTGCCGATTCTGTTGTTGCGAGGATGTTTCTGTCAAAATCGCGCAGTTGACGTCTAGCAATTAACGTTCAAGAGCTAATACCGTCTGCCTCGAAACAGATTCGTTCTACGGAAGATTGAACGGTTTCCAGCACTACGGAAGACAATTCTGCAGCGAAGAAGCAACGAAGTCAACGGAAAATTTAACGCTGTCTCTCGAGAAGATGAATTCTCTCCGGGCAGCGTTTAATTCGTAGGGAACGCGAGCGACAGTTTCGCAGGGAATATCGCGAGCAAACGAAGATTCCGAGTCGGCTAAGCAGATTACAGTTATTTCGTGTCGCAATGCAGTCGAACCGGACTTTGTAACCGAGGATATCAACAGCAGTAGTCCCGGGATCAGGCCAGATGTTTGACTTCCGCGAGGAAATCTCGAGTTAGCCACGCGCTCGAACGGGAAAACGAAGGAATACGGAAGAACACTGATCCGCCGGATAAACAGTTTAACAACCGTGATTCATCGGTTTAATCCAATTACCCCGGGGCCGGCGGACCCGGCCGCTATCTCGAGAGACGCAGACCGGATTTAAACGGGAATTCATAAATTTTCATCGTTCGCCGTCGATTCCGTGGCCCCGAGCCATTCCTTAATCCTTCCGCTATTGTGTCCGAGTACGCGTAAATATTGTTACCCCGTGGAAATCCCCGTCGCTTTTACAATGCCGACCGCACGCGCGCGGATTCACTCTATTCATTCGTCCCGGAGATCGCGGATTCCGTCTTCCAACGGATGCCGCGAACGCTTTCATTTGCTCCGCGCATAAAAAATTCATTACACCTTCCGCAGAAAGGGTGCGCGCCGAGAGTCCGCCGCGATGTTTGATTTCGCGTTATTCGAAAAACCCGTTCGAAAATCCCCGCACGTTCGCCGGCTGTTTTTACCGACATTTTCTATTGGACAATTTACCGAATTCATTCCGCGACGGATTCTAACAGAGTTCGGCACGTTTTATTCGAACAACGAATAGAATTTTATTCCGGGAATTTGTTCGGAAATGTTACTCGGGTCAAATTCTATTCGAAGAATTCGTTCGAAAAAAATACGAATTAAATTTTCCACGAAGCATTTATTCGAAATGACGTTCGAATCGAATTTTATTCGAAGAATTTATCGGAGATATTATTGTTTAGAGATAAAATTTTATTCGAAATGTTGTTCGTTTCTGTTCTCCCTTTGTCCTCGATTTCGACCGGACATTTAATATCCTACGCGCAGTTTGAACAACTAATACGCTTGAAAAAAAAAATAAAAAGCTGTGAAATATCTGTTTAAAACATTGTAAAATTGCATGCAACTTTTTGACGATATTTTGTGCATACGATGCAATGCAAGATACTCTTAACCTTTTAGGTACGACACGCCACTCTAGTAGTTCACTCGCTCACCGTTTGAATCAAATAATCGTCTTCATATGCATTGTTTCACACTTACTTTGTCTTCACGTTGATTGACAACAGTGTTAACAATATACAGACGAAATATACAGTATCAGACTCTGTACTACAGTGCATATCAGAATCTGCCGTCCAGGAAAATAGCCTCGCGCAGGATTCAGCCGTACCTAAAAGGTTAAGAGAGATTAAAATTGCTCGAAACGAAAAGATAAGCTAGAAAAAATTATGCTTGAAACAAGTGCACGTTTTAGCCTTTTAGGCACGACGCGCCACTACAGTGGCTTTCGCGGATGTCATCTCTTTGGACGATGCGCCACTATAGTGGCTTGCTCTAGTAGCTCACTCGCTCATCGTTTGAATCAAATAATCGTCTTCATATGCATCGTTTCACACTTCTTTTGTCTTCACATCGATTTACAACAGTCTACAGGGTGTCCCAAAAATGTCTCGCAATCCAGAAATGACGGGTTCCTCGGATCATTTGAAGCAACTTCTTCCTTTACAAAAATGTTCTCCGAGGCACCGTTAACGAGTTATTAACGAAAAACAGTGACCAATAAGAATCGAGTACGGCTGACGCGAGGCGGCCCAGCCAACCAGCGCACGAAGCCCAGTTCCGCTCATTGGCTCGGTCGCCACGCGCCAGCTGAGCTGGGATTCGACCGCCGACCGCTGGCGCCGTTGGCTCGGCCGGCTCACGCCAGCTGAGCTGGGATTCGACCGCCGACCGCTAGCGCCGTTGGCTCGGCCGCCTCGCGCCAGCTGAGCTCGCCTCTCATTGATCACTGTTTTTCGTTAATAACTCGTTAACGGTGCCTCGGAGAACATTTTTGTAAAGGAAAAAGTTGCTTCAAATGGCCTGAGCAACCCGTCACTTTCGGATTGCGAGACATTTTTGGGACACCCTGTATATACAGTATCAGACTCTGTACAGTACGCATCAGACTCCGCCGTCCAGAGAAATAGCCTCGCGCAGAATTCAGCCGTGCCTAAAAGGTTAACGTTCAATGTTATCGCATCGAAGGGCTCTTACCAGTTTATTTGGCGAGGGTCGGACCTCGTCGCGGGACTATTTTATTTTGACGGGATCTCTTTGAAGTTTAATCGGCGATCAAGATAGGGAATAAGTTTCAGGTGGGCCGGGCGGTATCGTCTTGGAAACAAGAACCACCGGAGCCGGTTCTGAATCGGAAAGACGATCGAGACCCGGGGCAGAAACTCGATTCGGAAGTTCGGCTGTGATTTTAATGCGGTTACCGGGGTGGACGGGACGCGGCAAATGGCCGTGGCATTAACAGTAACCCCGTTTTCTACAGTCAATTTCTCATAATCGCGATAAAGGGCCGGAATGAATCTGTCAATTAACGCGGGGCGAAGTGCCAATTACCCCCGGCAAAAGTGGGCAAAGCGGATTCCTCATTAAATCCTGCGGCCGGTCTACTTTGACTCCCGCTGTCTGCTAGATCCACCCTAACCGACCGGCAAGATCAAAAGCCTCGCGACTAGATCAAAATCTCGCACGACGGAACAAAAAAAAAGAAATTATCCGTGCTGCCATTTAGCGCGACGCTTACGTTATTTTTCTGCCGTTGTTCGCCGCGACGCGTCCCGAGTTTTTGCTTCGATTCGCAGCTACACTCGTTAGAAGACTGCGGACTTTTATGCAAGATAAAAATTGGGTAACTTCATTGTAGAAAACGTAAGTCGGATGAAAACGTCTTTCCGCTTTTAGCGATTTTAATAAGTTGCGCGTAATATGAAAATATTCTCGAATCCTTCGTATTGTCTTTATAATTTTGTCTTTGACAGAGACATTTTTGTCAAAATGCACGAAATTCGCTGTCTATTCATTAGTGTCCTAGTTAACAACTTGCTGCAGAAAATGTAAAAAATTTATATTTATTGCATGTATATACGTTTACTTCACTGGTCGAATAAGTAGATAAGAAAAAGTGAATCGAACAAAAATTAAATAAAATCCATCTAGAATCTGTAGGAGGTTAACGGTACTTTTATTTCATTTTTAAACCTAAGAATTTTCTGGTTACAAGAGAAATTGTTCGTTTTTATTAACACTTATAAAGTCACCTTCAAATATGCAGATTTTCTGAAAGAAGATCTATTTATCGATTTAGTATTTGAAAATTCGGTAACGAAAAAATGTTCACATCAAATTAAAATTTCAACTCTCTCACTGTCTCTCTCTCTTTCTAAATAAATAAAATATTAATTTTAAAAATGAACCATCGCGTTGCCATGAAGACAACCGAAAAGGGAATATTCTAATGTCGGCGGCACGTTTGTCATTTAAAGTGCTGTAATTTTGCAAGGAAATATCGTAGCGACTTAATTCGGCCCTCAAATTAAAGGACAATGTCCAAACTTCACGATAATGTAAACGGCATGCTCGAAGAAAATTTTTGCAACTTCACAAAGAGCGTTGAACTTTGCATTTTTTTCGTTTTCACAATCATGCCCTTAGATTTAGGTTATTAAAGTCACGGGGATGCATGATATTAAAAATTATGATACAGTATCGTAAAGTAGAGATTTCAAGCTTTAATGTTGTTAAAAATTCATAATTTTATGACATCTTTTAACGGTGTTACGTCTGTTCAAAGATTTACAACTTCTCCGCCAAAAATTAGCGATGCTTTAATTTTGCTGTCAAGTGTATTTATCACATTTTGTTTATTTCTCAATAAAAAAGATGTAACGTACCTCATACCAATACTAAGTTTACACTAGATTTACGGAACCCGTCGAAATGACGGGTCACTAATTTTTTCATTTACGATTATTCACATCGTAAAGATACATTTATGAGTTATTTATTCAATTTATACGTTACTTACGCCAAATATTACGGCAAACACTTGTTAAAAATCAGAATAAATGTCTGTGGCGGACCAGACATAATAAAAGCCACGTCCTCCAAAAGCGGTGTGTGCAGATGCCTTTTTCGAGTTTTCCCGACGCGAGGCGCACACACCGCCATAAAACAGTAAAAACGACGAGACACAGCTTCGGAGCTTAGGTTCCGGATCATCCCGGTCGGAAAATCTTCGGGAAAGGCCTTCGCCCTTCCCAAGGACCTTCCCTTACCGATTTCAATACGCTCTCCCTAATAAATACGAGGACCTCTCGACCGGGAGACGTTAGTTAGTTAGTTTTTTTTTTGTTTTTTTTTTTTATTTATTAGAAATCAGCAATCAGAATACAAATTCTATGGGTCGATGTGATCGCTGGGGACTTGATGTATAGTCCGTTAATAACATGGTGAGGGCTTTCCCAATGAAAAGTCCTCCTGAACCTCATTTAAGGTCGATTGGCCATCTTCTTTTTAGTCTCCTGCTGTATTGTTGTTGTATGAGTGGCATAATTAGTGGATTTGTGTGTTCGCTTAATTTAGTGAAGTGCTTCCTACTTCTTTCATGGATGGTGTCAATGACGAAGGGAATACCAAGATCATTATGAATTGTTTCATTGGTAACGTACCAAGGGGCGTTAATAATTGTGCGAAGTGCCTTGGATTGTGTTCTTTGGATGATGGCTATGTTGGTTTTGCTGGCACTTCCCCAGAGTTCTAGTCCATAGGTCCATATCGGTATGATAATAGCTTTGTAAAGTAAAATTTTGTTTTCTAGTGAAAGTTTTGATTTGTATCCAAGAAGCCAGTGCATGTTTTTGAGTTTGAGGTTTACTTGTTTTCTTATATTTGTAATGTGCTTTTTCCAGGTTAATTTGTTGTCTAGGTGAAGGCCCAAGTATCGCACCGTTGTAGCTTCGGGAATAGGAATTTTGTTGAATAAACTTTTAAAAAATAGAACTTTTTGAGAGTGAAGGTTATACGACTGGATTTGGCTTCGTTGATTCTAATTTTCCATTTGGAGGTCCAGTTAGTTAGTTAGTAAGTCAGTTTTCCTCCGACTCTCGACGTGTTCGTATCTCTGTCTCGTCCGTCACTCGCTTACCTTTTACCTTTTACGTATTTTCAAACACACTGTACCCCATCGCCTTTTTTGTTACAAGTTGTATTAAGGTTCTCGTTACATAAAACCAAAAAACTCTCTCGGATTATTTTATATAAACCGTCGCAGTAACCCCTGCGACAAATGTCTTATTCTTACTCTTATAAACCAATATATAACAGCTACTTTTTTTGTGCTCCGTAAATCCGGTGTTAACCATGCCGGAAAGCAAAGCAAGGGCACAGCGATCGGTCGCCCCCACAGTAACCGGCTCCACCACCCTATCGGAGATTATGAAATTCGGCGTGCCGATGATTGCCACGGTTAGCCCATTCGCAGTAACGGGACCTAAGGGTTAGCGGGCCGCTGAAAACCGCTGTTCAAAATTCCATTAAATAGTTCCTAGCTCGATGCCCGATTCGGTTACCAATTAGGGTTATCCGAGGGCCCGTCGGAATCCCCTCGCCGGGATTCGACCGCAGGAATCGATGCTCGTCCTTCCCGTGCCCATCGAGGCCGCTCGTTTATCACCGGCGCCCGTGATAAATCAAACGAGCCGCCGAATCCTAGACGCGGGGGCACTCGAGCGCAGAGAGCCGAGGGCTCTTTTCAAGCCTAACCTCGCACACCGCGCCGCCGAACAAAGCGCATTGTCCGGCGGAAAACTGGAAACATCCTCCGAACCGACTCGATAAAACGATGATAAATCCCGCGGCGTTTCTCGCCGCGGAGGGCAGAAAAAGAAGACCGGAGCGGAAACGCGACGCGAGCGCGCCCTCCTGTAATGGATATTTAAATTGCCGGGCACTCGCGGCCTCGGAAACCGGTCGCGTGTTGCGGCGTACCGGTGTCATCGGCTCTATCGGTTTTATTTCGTTCTCCACGCGGCCTGCCACCAACGCGTAAATACGCGCCGACTGCGCCGGAAATGGGCGCCCGGTTGTTGTTCTCCCGGCGAAACCGTTCGCCGGTTCTCCCGCGAATTATTGTCACCGATTCGTTCGAATTATTTTTTCGTTTCGTCGGACGATCGGTGCCGCTTTTTTCTTTTTTACGCGGGAACGGGGAAAATAAAACATCGCCGCGGTTTAGCGGAACGGCGATCGTAAATTCCTCTAAGGAGAAACGACGCGTGTCGCAATTTCTAAACAAAAAAAGTCGAGCAATCGAACCGGAGCATATTTATTATAGCATATAGGAGTTAGGTATTTGCGAGGTGTTGGGATTATGGAATGAAAATGAATATGATTCTAATTCTTTTCTTAAAAAGGACTTTATTTTATTCCTTTATTGAGAGAAGGTATATGGGCGAAAACGATCGAGCGACCAAACTCTACTGAGAGTCCGGTAAGAAAAAACGCTTCTTTTATACCCTTCTTGGGTTCGTCTTATAGTATTCGTAGAGCTTGCAACCTTATCCGCGCGGGACGCGCTGTCTACGATGATCTATCTACGACGCGTTGCAATTTTAATTTCAATCGAATAAAATACTATAATTTAACCCTTAGCACTCCGAATTATTCTGGACGTTGGCTACCAGCTACTCAGCGCCACTTTTCGGCAGAAACGGGCATTTACAGACCCTCGTATTATTTAGTATGCTTTTTGGAACTAACTAACATATTATAATGATATTGGACTTATATGAATTTGGCTGAAATCGAGAAATTAAGAAAAAAATCAATATTTTATTTTTTATAATTATTGGGATTATGGAATGAAAATGAATATGATTCTAATCCTTTTCTTAAAAAGGACTTTATTTTATTCCTTTATTGAGAGGAGGTATATGGGCGAAAACGATCGAGCGACCAAACTCTACTGAGAGTCCGGTAAGAAAAAACGCTTCTTTTATACCCTTCTTGGGTTCGTCTTATCCACCAATCAGAGACGTTTTATTTGTCGCGTTTCACATTGTATACGTGACGCTGGGACCCCCAAACAGTCAGGGTACGATGTATATCTAATGGTACCGGTGATGATGTATCGCGGTATCTACTATATACAGTTTACATCACCGTCGTTGCCCGCTGACGGAACCGGCGAAAATGTAAACCGATATCTTAGTATCTTAGTACTAAGTAAACTATAGATTAATTTTTGTTCGAGGCTAAAATTTCAACACGAGGAAAAAATTGCGAGGACGAAGCTCGCGATACGTTGACCCTCGCAAGAGGGTGGCTGCGTCGATTTTTGACCCGCGGTATTTAAATCGTTCGCTGATCACTTAATTTTGTTGGCAATGAAATAAAGTAAATTGCTGGTACACTAGGAACAACGGGAAAGCTAATGACTAGATCGTGGATCTTTATGCAAAATGATGTTGGTTAATTTAAGATTTGAAATTAGAATATATTCTTTTTGGGAGATTATTGTATCATTTTTGAAACGTGAAAAGTTAAAGAATAAAGGTATTTTATTATTATTGCTTGGAACATTTTTTCTGACGAAGTAAGATCGTTGTAATCCAAAAATATAGTAAAATATAAATAGTAACGATGTAACTCGGTGAAATAGCAGAAGAATACCGAGGAAAAGCGAGCCGAAGCGACGAAACAACGTTCGAAGTGACCCAATAAATATGAATTCGCCGTGCGAACAGATTCGGTTTGCCTCATTAAAAATGGAGGATTATTAACGGAAACGGGGGCCGCAAGTGGGTCGGATTTAATTGTAAGAAATAATTAACGAACATTACGGGGATCGCGGTCACGATGAATTCGGCTAAAGGCACGAGCGAACAACGGATTCTCGTCGGCTTAACGAACAGCCCCTCTTTTTTCATTCGCGCTCGAACGCCTCGATTTCCTCTCTTTCTCTTCTCTCTCTCTCCCTCTCTCTCTCTCTCTCTCTCTCTCTCTCCCGCATCTCTCACTTTTTTCGTCTATAGCTGCAGTCCGGCCTCTACATTGGCCGTGTTCCAAAAAAGTGACCGCAAATGGAGAATCGATGGAACAACAAGCGCATTCATCGGACTCATTAATTCTATAACTGCATCGGGGGGGTCGAGCTCGTATCAACCTCGTCGGCGATTCATCACGTTTCGAAGGAAAATATAAATAAAACAACGCTGCCCGTGGGGGTGATCGTTCGCGTCAATATTTATGTAATCTGCAGATACGTGCTGCGGCCGGCTGATAAAAATCGCCCCGGAGGGGAAAACAGTTCGAAGCCCTGAACCGCTCTCTGGAATACCGCGTGGGCGTCGACCACCGCAACTTTCGCCGCGTTTGCGAAAGTGGATTATGAAAACACGCTTTGCCAAGTGTCGTTGTTCCGAGCCTTTCAAAACACGCGTACACCGCGGCCCATCGTTTAGACATTTGTCACTGTCGCCGGGTCGCCGGCCGGAGCGATCGTCGAACCCGCGATAACGATTACGCGATCGAATACGGATCGAATTTTGTCGGAAATGTCTCCCGGCCTCGGCAAACATTTTTAGACAGCCGCGGAATAAGAATTGCTATACGTTCGTAAATATCGTATCAAACGTGTCGCCGTTCTAATTCGAGACCGAGACATTTTCGAAAAAATGTGACTTCGAGTCACGTTGTAGCTTCCACAAAAATAAAACTTTAGAGCTGATATTTATTTTACACAATATACGTTCACGGTACTAAAAAAGTAATAAAGCCACGGATTTCACGCTCCGATGATTTTTTTCGAGAATAAATTTCTTCTCTTACGTAAAAGATATGTTTACAAAATTAATTTCTACGCATTCGAATTTGTAGTTAGAAATGCTAAACGAGAACACATATTTTGAAAATTTTATCTTAATAATTACTAGTGCCTGGTGTTCACGGGGTTAACCCCCCTTAACACGTTGACTGCCATGCGTATTTACAACAAAATCTCGTACAGGCCACCCGTGCCGCTATAGGAAGCGTGCGCTGTTAATTCATATCTGTTTCTGTTCCTGCATGAACAGTTGGAATCTTTGCCGAGTACCGAATGGTATAACTTAAAATCTCTGCCCTTTTTTTTTTAATAATGAAAAGAGATCGGATTGCCCGGAACGAGAAGCATAAATAAAATTACATCGTCAGATTCTGATTTGGATACTGATAAATATAATCTTAGCGATAATGAA
The DNA here is from genome assembly GCF_051020955.1 of Megalopta genalis. Classification (NCBI taxonomy): domain Eukaryota; kingdom Metazoa; phylum Arthropoda; class Insecta; order Hymenoptera; family Halictidae; genus Megalopta; species Megalopta genalis. The sequence goes on along the minus strand of NC_135019.1, from coordinate 17,461,450 downwards.
TGTTATGAAGATACTATTGACGAGATTTTACGAGAGAATTGGTCATGGAAGAAGAAAGAAATGTTGATGATACCGAGGAAGCCACGGTTCAAATAAAAGATACGAAATGGACCGATCAGAGGCACGAGCATATCTGAAAAAACAAACAACTTTTTGTCCAAGCTGTCCTGATCAACCTCAACAATGCAGAGAATGTTTTAATGTTATACACTGCGAATAATTTTTTTAATAAACCATTTTTATAAGAATTCAATAGTTTCATTACCTCCTGTAGAATATTTGTCGAAATATTTTCGGAAATCCTTTGTAAGTAGTCAAATCAGCGTCACCCGAATTACGGGTGACGTGGCCTGATGAGAACTTTTGCTGTCACCCGAATACGGGTGACGCGGCAGCCAACGTGTTAAAGCATGTTTTTGATTTCATTTTCGAGGTACAGTAATTTCTCCATGAGTTTCACAATTTTTCTGTGCATTAATATGAACACTAGAATGCCAGAATAAAAACGATAACTTGACTTTTTCATTTCTAACTTTTTGCCACGTTTCGACGGTCACGTATCTAGTATCTACCGCGTATCTTGTAACTCTGCGGTTTTTCTTACCTGATTCGCACCCAAACAAACCATTTCGCGTTGTCTTCCGAGAATTCGCGGCGCGTGCCGCATCATATGCTTGATTGACATTGTTACGAGCCGAGGGCCAGGCGGCTTTACGTGGCCGGAGATTGCATGCAATTGGGATTTTTCTAAGGAAGATTCGTAGACCAACCGATGCTTATTTCGGCACGGGTGGCTACCTTGAAGTCAGGATAGGGTGCGTAGACCAGCCGATGCTTATTTCGACATGGGTACCTTACCTTTGAGGTAAGGATAGTATTTGGGGAAAATGGAATTAGGGTGCCTCGTAACTTTTTGCAAGGAAAGAGAACTAAAGATATACCTCGAGCGGTGAAGATATATCTTGTGGGTTGTACCAACTACTGCTTCGAAACAGGAAATGGAAATAATTGAATTTGTAACCAAAGAAACTGGCAAAAGCAAGTTTATTACGAGACTTGGTTTTCTACAAATGTATCTAAGTGTTCGCGGACTCTATCGCGCTCTCAGTTTATCGCACCAAATCGGCGGGGGCTTCTGATCTGGTATCTATTACCTACTAGATTGTTTGCTCGAAGGAGAATTAAGACTCGATCTCGCTAGCGTTTCCACGTCGACGAATGACTCGAAACTAGCCCGATTTCTGGTCGCGTTTGGGCCCTTTATATAGCTAGATTTTCTCTGGAAAAATGGTAGTGGGGGTGTTCCTATGTGGTCCGATTCCAGAAACGTTCGTCGTCGTACCCCCTTGAAGGTACTCGACTCGCGATATACAAATGAACCCCTGGCTAGCTGGCGCCAGTCTGGCGTATGCCTTCAGGAAGGAATATAAAAAATTCGTGGGAAGATTCTCCGTACGTTACATCATACGCTGTCGAACCTCAACGTCGACATAGCGATCGATCGCATAGGCTTAGGACTAGCACAAGGAAATTCACAGCAACGCGAAATTTGGCATTCTAGGGAGAATTTACCGTATCGCGCGCGACGATATTCCCGGTGTCCAATTTACAAGAAAACAAACGGAGGGTGGGTAGCGGCCGATCGATCGGCGAACTCAATTAAAAAGTTGGAATACCGAGCGAGAAGCTGAACTAATCGCGACGCGAAAAACAGGCGGGCCGTTATTAAAATTCATAACAATTTCCTGCCGAATTACGAGACGCGAGATTGGAAAATTGGATGGGAGATTTCCGGCGGAGTCGTCGAAATTTTCGCGACGAATCGGGCGAGAGCGTTCGCGTTGGTGGTTCAACGGTGCTCTAGCTTGCGAAAAATATAAATGTTTGAACACCCGATGCGAGCGCGGCTGCGACCGCGACTACAGTTCCTGGCGGTTTTGTAATAGAAGTTCGACGGACACTCGTCAAACCGCCATAAATCTCCGCGGGGAAGAGTTATAACTCCATTGTCCGGTCGCGTTTCATCTTCGTCACCGGCTTCCTCTGCGAACGACTCGGAATTTTCAATTTTCTTTCTGCTCTTTTATTCGTTTCGTCCATCCGTCAATCCTGTAGCCGGTGGGACGCAGATTTTGCCGAATCTGCGGGACGCGACGTCGCGCCCCGGAAATGTATTATTTCCCTTTCATTTCTTTGTTTAGCGAACCCGGAATTACTTCGGTTTTCATACGCGTCAGGGCTGGCCATTATTGGGATTGTTTCGAGTAAATATTAATCTCGGATTATTATCCGAACGAATTCCTTTCATAATAATGAAGTGTATGGATAATCGTATGTCATAATTATGACAAGACTGCGAATTTTTATGCGGAATGGAAATTGTATAGGTTAATTATAAGAAACATAAACCAGACGGAAATGTCTTTCCTCTTTTAATAATTTTAATAAGTCGTATATAATGTAAAAATATTCGCAAATTAATATTCTCAAATTCTTCTTATATCTTTATAATTTCGTTTCTGGTCTAATCATTTTTGTCAAAATTGCATAAAATCCACAGTCTAATTGTGGCGAATAATGAAATATTGAAATTCCTTCATGAGATTTCATTATTCGCCATAAATTATTCTATCTATTTATTCGAATATATAATTCTTTATTCGAATGAATTTGTATTCGAATAAAATTGTATTCGAATGAATTCTTATTCGAATCAATTTTCATCTAGATATATTTTTACTCGACAGTGTCGAATAAGAAATTATGCAAATTTTGTAAAACCTGGCAATTAGAAAATCCAAAGAGGTACATAAGTTAAAAAATGAAACTGTTATCTATTAAAATAATTCAGAAAACAACATCTTCTCGAGTCTAGCCAACAACGATACATCGTGGTCCGTTTATACATCGATTACGTTTGATTTTCAACTTTCGGTGAAAACGGTGTCAGAAAATTCGGAATGTGGGATAAAAGCGTAAATAAATTCGCGCGCCAAGGAGACTTTTCGTAACAATCGGGAAATGATTAGCGAACAAAGTGGCCAGCGAGTCCGGTCGGAGATTAAATCACGAAGGAGGGTTTCGATGACGACCGATGATTGACAGGGGTTGAGGCCGGAGGCAATGGTATCGTCGGTGCTCGTTAAATCGGATCCACGGTGGATCTACGGCGCGCACGATGTAAGCATAAAACGGGAGACGTTCGATCGTTATTTCCTCGATACTAAAAGGCGAGTCCCCGTTATCCGAGTTCGTCATTGCGCGAGGCCGGGGATAGCGGATTGTCAGCTGCACGGAACATACGTCGAGGAACGGATAATGAAACTTCGATCAAACGCGAGCTAATTTCTATTATGTGCGGCAACGAGAACCAGCTCGCCGGCGTACCCAGATCCATACAAGGTGTCCCATTTTAATCGTTACACGCGATTATCTGCAGAACTGTTCGATACTCGAACTAGCATTTCGAACGAAATTTTTTCTATTTCTAATTCAGCGACACCATTTCGTTTATTAGCATACGCCCGAAGAACACGCGAATGTGATCTTTATTCCCTTTAAAGGAATCATGTAATTCTTTTATTCAATTTAATTTATTTATATACACGAGTGACCACACATTTTTACAATACAAAACACAAACGTGTCATGTTTAGACTGACGAGGCAACGTGGAATTCTGAATAAAAATCCATCAACCTATTTGTTTTTATTAAAACATCTGCCGAAGCAATACATTCTCGACGTAAATACATTTTATTATTTTTTTAATACATTTATACAATTATTGTACATATATATTTAATACATTTTATTATTTTTTTTTCAATACATTTTAATATATTCTTATTCAGAATTCCGAGGTGCATCGAATCGTGCACAACAAATTATATGATTCCGTAAAAACAAATAAAGATGACCTTCGTGTGTCCTTCAAGCGTACGCATGCAAGCAAAATGGCGGCACTGGGTTACCTATCCTTCGAAATAGAAGAAGTTCCGCGCGGAACATTTTTACAAACAACGCATGCGGTGATTAAAATGGGACACCCTGCATCGAGCGTTCTCCCTTTTTCTACCCGGGATACGAAGAAGGAGCCTCGTTTTCCGTCGAACGGACGCGGCTGCGAGCCGGAACGAGAAGGATAAAAGTAACGGAGACAGGGAACAAGCGCGTTCAACCGTCCTGGAAACCGGAAGCGGAGGAAACGTTTTAATTCCCGCGCGTCCCCCGCCTGTTTCCGGGCAGCCGGTCCTCAAAGAGCACGTAATCCGGCCCGCTCTCGTTGCCAAACGACCGATATAACACGTGGGCGTTCCACTACTGCCGTCTTCCGAAAAAAAACCGGTCGCGAGACCGACTTTTGCATTAATTAAGTTCAACTGCTTACCGGGCGCTACTGTAAATTTCGAGTGGCCAAATTAGAGACGCGGGCTGCGAACAACGTCGCGGGAAACTCTTTCGCCCCCTGTCTCTCTTCTTCCCTCTCTCTCGCTCCCTGCCTCTCTCTCTCTCGCGATCTCTCGCTCCATGTCTTTCGCTCTCTCTCGCGAAATCTCGCTGCCTCCCGCGCTCTCTGTCGCTGTTGCTCACGCTCTCTCTCCCTCTCTGGTTCCCTCTCTCTCTCTCTCTCTCTCGCTGTTGCCCTCTCTCTCTCTCGCTCTCTCTCGCTCTCTCTCGCTCTCTCTCGCTCTCTCTCGCTCTCCTGCTTTCTTACTCTCTGGCTCTCTTGCTCTCTTGCTCTCTCGCTCTCTTACTCTCTCGCTCTCTGTCACTGTTGCCCTCGCCCTCTCTTGCTCTCTCGTTCTCTCTCTCTCTCTCTGTTACCCTCTCCCTCCCTCTCTCGCTCCCTATCTCTCTCTTTCTCGCGATCTCTCGATCCCCGTCTCTCGCTCTCTGTCTCTCCCGCTCCCTGTCTCTCTCTCTCTCTCTCTCTCTCTCTCTCTCTGTCCCTCCATCTTTCTCTCTCCTCGTTCACCGAAGAGACCCGGATATCCCGGCGAATTTGCATCGCGCCGTGGAAAACAGCTCTAATGCGAGGAGTTCGCGCCGCAAGCTTCGAGACTCGGTTCCCAAATATTAAACGCGACGATCGTTGAGCTCCTGGAAAAATGCAGGACTGTTCTAACGAATAAACCCGGACCGGCCGTGGGGATTCTCGTTCGTTAGATCAACTCGGCGATTTTTAATTATAAACACGACCGACCCATTTACCGCGGTTACTCGTTTCTGTTTTCATTTAGGTCCAGTCAGAATTTTCTTCGAGGCACCCACAATTCTCTGACGTTTTTGTCGTTCGTCGAAATGATTTTTAGTCTTCCAGCAGACGCAAAGACGATTTATCCGATATGTGATCCGAGATTGTAAAGAATTCTCTGCGTATCGTAAAGAACATCCTAATTAATTAGACTGCGGATATCTTTATGGAAAATGAAAACTTTCCTCGTAAATCGCAACAAACAGAAACAAGACGGACATTTCCTTGTTTAAAACTTTCAGCAGGTCATTAATCGTTAGAACGCGGATTTTGTTTGTAAATGTGAGGGAAATGCGGAAACGGAACGCAGAACAGGGAAGACATCATTAAACGATGAAATACGTTTTTATCTAACTTCTGTTTGACATGAGAGAATGCGGCAATTATTATTTTTTCCATAAAGATCCGCAGTCTATTAATAATATTAATAAATAATAATGCTGATAAATTCTCTTCTCTTTCTCTTGTGTACCGAGTCAAATTTTACCTATTTTTATCATAATTGCATAAAATCCGCTGTCTGCTCTTATAAACAGGTTCAATATTTTCAACAAATCTCTCTGCGATATAAAATTGATTTAAGCCGTAGCGATCTTTTCGTAAATCGTAAGATTTATCCCATCGCAATTCTATCCTCCTATCTTGATTTATGTTATTTATGTGGCGCGTTTTTGCAGCCCGATCCCCAAGCAATATTGATTAATTATCTTTTTTCCCGGCATTACGAACGTACCGCGTAAGCGACGTTCTCCGTGGTCCCTTTTTATCACTGGAGGACCCTCCGGTGCTCGTTTCGCCTATTTGCCTGAAAACCGATCATAGAAGGGGCAGAGATCTGCATTCGAAGTGCCGGGCAAGGAACGGCTATTATTTTGTATTCGTTTCGCCTTCGTTTGCACGCTTATTGTACAGTTCCACCGTATATCGAGTTGCCTCCATTTGCGCGATTTTATTGGCCTCCATTGAATTCCGGGCAATTTCTGTCGCGAAACCGCTGAGAACAATAAAAGATTCATGAGGGTTGTACGGAGCGTTTCGGAATTTGGAACTGCCTTCTACGGCGGTTTCGCTGAGATTTATTTCGAGTCTCGAAGCTGCACTTTTCTCGATCGCAAAAATCTTTAATTGCTTCTTGTTGTCGCGCGAGATCTCATTCAAGACACTTTAGATCAATCTTTCGGATTTCTATCGTTTAGATACGCGCCAGCGAACAATTCGAACAATTCGAGCATTCATTTTCCCAAGAAAATTCCCAAAACTCGCATAAAAGATCCACTTCTCCGGAAATCGTAAAAAAAATAGACCTGGCCGATCTCGGCTCACAACTGTCCGTCGATACAACTTTTAGGTAGCAATCTCCTATCTTCTATTATTTCCATGTAACATTATTGACATTATTTATTATTAACATATTTGTGTTTAACATTATTTCCATTATAACAATATTACAGATAGCGTGAAATGCGTTAGATCATAATAACGACGAAACGATACATTTTAAAATAAGATTTTTATCTTATCAAAAACAAACGATTCATCCATCTATTTACGGTTACTCAACAAAATTCAGCGTACACCTTTTAAAACGCCATACCTTTTTCAAAACTGGACTAAGTGACTTGAACTTTTTTCAGATGATAGAAAGACTAGTCTACTAGCCGACTTCTGGATGACTAGAATGCCTTTTTTAATTTTGCTATTACTTGGCATGACAAAAAATAAAGAATAAAAAGACTCGTTTTTTAACATTTTCGATAAAATTTCCGGCACGTATATAAGTTATCGAGATCTACGAGAGGGATTTCTTAAATTTCCGTTATAGGCTCGGATGAAAAAGTTAAAAAACCCTTGTTTTTCTTTTTTTTCTTTTTGATTATCCCAAGTAATAGCAAAATTTTAAAAAAGCAGTTTAATCGATCGTCTATCATACTAGTTCTATCATCTATCTGATCATCTAAAAAAAAAAGTTCAAGTCACTTTAGTCCAATTTTAACAAAAAAAAAGTACGCTCAATTTTGCGAGTAACTGTACCCAGATCACGCAAAGGCCAATTACCGGATCGTGTTAAACTTGCACACAGCTGTATGCAAGGTCGAGTCGACGTTGCATCCAACCAAGAACTCGAGCGGCGTGCAGGTTCGCACGGGAACGCCTAAAAACGTGTCGTGAACTCTCGTAAGAACGCGTTCGACTTCGCAGAGCCGACCTTTGTACCCGGCGGGTGTAATTAGTATATTCATGCGGCTCGCGCGGAACAAGCGAGCTGATAATCGAGTTGCCAGCCAGCGGTCGGCGATCCCCTCGTAATGACGCATTCAATAATCCGGCGCAGCGCGCAACCTGGAATCCGTGGTGTTCTCATTAGGCGCGGGGATGGCGACGACGACGACGGAACGTATCGAGCACACGCGTCCGTGGCTAATAAATCGGCATCGGCGTTCAACCGTGCCCGAAATACTTAGGCAATCGATGCCACGCGAACGCGACCTCGGCGCCCCGAAGCACCCCGAGGCGCCCCGAGGCGCCCCGAGGCGCCACGCCGCGCCGTGTAAAATGAATAATTAATATATTCAAATGGAACACACTTAAACTGTGTAGTGGCACTCGTCGGACGAGTGCCGGCACTGCCGGCGCGGGGCGGCGCAGCGCGTCGCGACGCCGGCGTTTCCGAGGCGCGCGTGCACCCCTATCTGTCCAAATATCCATTACACGCAGCCACACACGGCCACCGGCTAATTTGAATTCACACGTGCCTGTCACACGACCCTGTCTACAAACCCGACTCAAAATATACGCCATTGTTCCCGACTATCTAGTTAGTCGCTGTCCTCGGTTGAAACGTCTTATCTACTATCTCGCCACTTTTCAGAATAATTTTAAATATTTCGAACATCACGCGACCTCTACCTTTTAACTATTTATACCGCTTAGAACTGTTGCACAACATTTTTACATTGCAAGAAGATCCGCGTTCCGTTGATTATCGATTGCAGGCCGTTGCAACATTATTTAACACGTTGTAAATTCGTCGACTATGTTCGTAAATTCTCCGATGAGTTTATTAGCTTCAAATTGTTGAGCTTTTATCGCGATGTTATACATTAATTCTCTCAAGAAATGTGCTGGTTAGTAGTAATGGTAACTAATTCGATAATTGTGCTGTAGTAACTATTTTTTAATAAGACGTTGATTCTATCTAGTCCTTAATAAATTGTTGATTTTATTTTACGTATACTGTGTTCACTTTATATATACTTCGTATACTGAATACTTCATAAATTGTAGTATTTCCGGGAAACGAGGGGTTCCCGAGATCATTTGAAGTAACTTTTTCCTTAGCGAAAATGCAATCCGCGGCTTCGTTTACGAGTTATTAATGAAAAACGGTGACCAATGAGAGGCGGACTCGCCCAGCGCTAGGCGGCCGAGCCAACCGGCGGAACTGGGCTTCGACTGCTCGTTGGATCGGCCGCCTCGCGCCAGCTAAGCTCGCGTGAGCCAACGGCGCCAGCGACCGCGCCAAGGTCGAGCGGTCGAATCCCAGCTCAGCTGACGCGAGACGGCCGAGTCAACGGCGCCAGCGGTCGCGGCGCTCGAATCCCAGCACAGCTGGCGCGAGGCGGCCCAGCCAACCAGCGCACGAAGCCAATTGGCTCGGTCGTCTCGCGTCAGCCGAGCTTGCCTCTCATTGATCACTGTTTTTCGTTAATAACTCGTCAACGACGCCTCGGGGAAAATTTTTGCAAAGGAAAAAGTTACTTCGAATGACCTCAGAAACCCCTTATTTCCAGGAAACACCATAATTTTTGGTCACCCTGCATACTGTATATTATTACTTTACTGTACTTTGCTAATATAATATTATATTCTAAGAACCCGGAGGTAGGGAAATGAGGAAAATACGAGGAACGCGAGGAAATTCAAATATTACATCGTGAAATACGCGAAGAACGAACGGCATCGTAATCCTTGAATTAACAGGCGTTGTTTTATCGACGGTGGAGCGCGTCGAAGTTAAAAACCCGTTACATCCGTCGAGCATCGAACACGAGGCCCCTAACACAGTAATTACTGCGCATCGCAGGCTACGGGATCGGTTACAGAACGCTCGTATCAGTCGCATTGAAATTAACTGGAACCGTTCCGAGCAATTCACGCGCCGTGCTTTACACGCTCCGCCCTGTGCACTGTACACTGTACGCTGTACACTCCGGAAACATCGGGGCTCGAGCATGAGCGCGGGCGCACGCGAACTCGGGTTCAATATATTCATATTCGAAGTTACATCCCCGCTGGCTGCTTCAATCTCGCCGAGAGATTGAGCCCGGATACTGCCTCGTATTTCACCGGAGTACGTCCCGTTCTAACGAAGTTCCTTGAAATTCATAATAACGCCGTGGCCCCGCGAATTTTTTCATCGCAGCCCAGCCGCAATTGCTCTAGACTCGATCTTTCGTGAGAAAGCTTAAGTTGTTCCGTTGAAACGTGTTTATCGAATCATTCTTTCCACGTAATTAGCAGATCGCGGAGTTTTACGCGAAATAAGCCTTGTTGTCTATTAATCGCAAGACCCCCGCCCCCTCCAAAAAATGGGGAAACGTACTGAAAACTAATTAAAAATATAATTTTTTAAAAATTCCGTATAAGCAAAACTTAACTTTTATTAAAAATATAAATGTACGTATAATACGAAACGAAAGAAAAAAACAAAAAATATTATTCTCATTTATTGTAACCTTAATTTTCTCGGTTAAACGATATCACCTTCGCTTTCCGAGTCTTCTTCTTCATTCAGACTTTGTGCACCTTCTATCCTCTTTAAAAATCTGTAATTTTGATTTGTTTGCTGGTTCTTACAAGGTCATCGTAGATTTCATGGTACGAAGATAGACAATTTCGCAATTCCCTTTTTAATTTTCAGCTTCTTTCAGCGGAAGAGTATATAATTATATACCCTTGATTATAATGATTATAATTTCATGTAAAGGCACTATAGTTCATTACTCTTTCCCGTTATTATTTTCTTTTCTTTTCTTATCGTGTTAGAGCGAAACAGTGTTATATATAGATTGCTATATTAAATAATAGCAGAAATACTATTATTTTTATTAACACCGATACTCGCGGCCGCTGATACACCGAAATCAGATCTGGTCGCACGATTTATCCAGCTTCTCAAATTTTTGACAAAATTATAACTCCATTGGCGAATCGATAAACCGCAAATTTGTCGAGAACAGCGAACACCGATGAACGTTCTCGTGGTCGAAACCTGTTCCGCATTATCTATCTTCATTTTTCTCTTATTCAATCGAGTATCGGCTTTAATTTCAAAATAGTTCCGTCGCTCTAAGCTCATTCTGTCGGAAGTTATAGAATTTCGTTGCAAGACCGGCCCGACCGCCTTCGAACGTTTAATACGCGATACCACGGCCCCGAGCCCTGGAAAAACGAATTATCTTTTCCCTTTGCTTTCGCTCCCTCGCTTCCCTTGAGCCGTTTTTCCAGGAGTTTAGCCCGGCAAGGAACCGAGCGATGATTCCATTCTCGGACGGTTGTTTTCTGAAACGTCGTTACGCCGGGCCCTCCTACAAATAATCGTCAAGTGGAGATGAACGGGGTCTATAGGCGCTAAAAGAATCTCATCACGGCACCCTTTTATTTTCACTGTTAATACGTTGTTTCGCTTTTATTACGTTGCTCCGGCGGGGATGCTGGCTGACTGGCTTCTTGCAAGCAGCCCCTTTCTCCTCAACTTTGTTCCCGGACTTATTTTATCCGGTGTTCAGCGTTATTATTTTCGAACTTTTCGAATAAATATTTATCGAAGATAATTGCGAATGAATTATCCGAATGATTTCATTTTCGTCCATTTTATTCGTATAACCCATTCATTGTTATTCGTCATAAATTATTCTACCTATTTATTCGAATAATTATTTAATAGCTATAGATTATTCTATCTATTTATTGGAATAATTACTTGATCGTCATAAATTATTCTATCTATTTATTGGAATAATTACTTGATCGTCATAAATTACTCTATCTATTTATTCGAGTAATTATTTAATCGCCATAGATTATTCTATCTATTCATTCGAGTAATTATTTAATCGCCATAGATTATTCTATCTATTCATTCGAGTAATTATTTAATCGCCATAGATTATTCTATCTATTTATTCGAGTAATCCTTTAATCGTCATAAATTACTCTATCTATTTATTCGAATAATTACTTAATAGCCATAAATTACTCTATCTATTTATTCGAGTAATTATTTAATCGCCATAGATTATTCTATCTATTGATTCGAGTAATTATTTAATCGCCATAGATTATTCTATCTATTCATTCGAGTAATTATTTAATCGCCATAGATTATTCTATCTATTCATTCGAGTAATTATTTAATCGCCATAGATTATTCTATCCATTCATTCGAGTAATTATTTAATCGCCATAGATTATTCTATCTATTTATTCGAATAATTATTTAATCGTCACATATTATTCTATCTATTTATTCGAGTAATTATTTAATCGCCATAGATTATTCTATCCATTCATTCGAGTAATTATTTAATCGCCATAGATTATTCTATCTATTTATTCGAATAATTATTTAATCGTCATATATTATTCTATCTATTTATTCGAGTAATTATTTAATCTTCACAAATTATTCCAATCTTCACAAAATAATTCTATCTATTTATTCGTATAATTCTTTATTCGGAGAAATTACTCTATCTGGTAATTCGAATAAAATTTTATTGATAATTAAAAATAGTATAAAATCGTATCGATCGTGATACACGCGGACAATTTGAAGAGTATTGGTTCGACTAAACGATCGAAGACCTCTTCCACCGGACGTTTGGTGGAACGTATCGGTGCCTCGAGGAATATTAATCCGGGCTATTATTGGCGTTCGAGTTGTCTAATTAGGAATTGTTTTGCAGCGCATTTTCGAGAGCCGTTCGGGCGCGGTCGACCTCCGAAACTTCGGTTTATGAAATAGTTCGATCCCGCGTTCGAGAGCACCGAATCCTGCAAGAACTTCTCGCGCGTTCGACTGTCGATTAAAGTATTTCAGGAGCCAATAACTTGGAACCGTTCACCTAATTAGGACATCTATGCATTTTGGTTGCGCGCGATTCCATCGGGAGTCAATTATACCGTGTACAAAGTCGATGGACGTTTGGTAGACGATTCTACCGTCGCTTGTCCAAGTTACTTGACCAAACATTTCTGTCACTAATGATTCTCTCAGTTAGAAATTCTTAGACTTTCGTCTCGCAAGTCTGTATTCACGGTCGGATGATTTATGAACACTCGAGAAACGTATAAAATATTCAATCGATCGTATATTCGTACAATCGATACGATATCATATATTCATATAATGAAGCGGTGCTTTAAACACCGTCGTCTAAATGTTTGTGCACGGTGTAAAATTAAACTTGAAATTATCACAGTTCGAGATAAAATTAATTCCGAGCTCTAGGGGTTTGAAATAGAATTATTTCGATGCCAGTTTTAAATGTTGTCGTTTTTAAACTTCCAGCTTAAAATGTAATTACTTTTAAACTTTCAGCTTAAAATATAATTACTTTTAAGCTTCTGATTTAAAATATAATTACTCCCGAACGTTCCGAAAATAAAATTATGTTTCAACTGTCGTAGTTCGGAATAAAATTATTTTCAAACTTTCATCCTTCGAATAAACTGGAATGTTTGAAATAAAATAGCGTCTGCTTCGAGCACCATTATAAGAACTCTTTTTAACCAAGCGAAATATTTTGTTGGTAAAATTGCTGACAGTTTAAACTGTCCCTCAAGCAAACCATACCTTTGAATAATTTTTACGAACACTTTACGAGGAATAAAACGTATTCATTTCAAAATCGTATTATTTAGAATAAAACCTATGATAATACTAGGGTGACCATTCCAAAATGTCTCCAACAAAACAAGCAAACTATTTTATTATCATAAATTAAGATTTCTCTCTCTCTCTCTCACTCTCTGGACTGCCACTTAAACAATTTCTTCAATTTCAGCATGATCTAAATCGAATCAAGCTACAGTAAATTCTCCCTAATTGACGCTCAGCTTGTAAACAAAAATGGACAATTTTGCAAGAGGTGATACGATCGTTCGGGCCTTGCGGCTCGTTTCTATAGTTACCGATTGTCAACAACTGTAAAAACGAGCCGCAAGGGTCGATTAACACGTTGACTGCCGCGTCACCCGTATTCGGGTGACAGCAAAAGTTCTCATCAGGCCACGTCACCCGTAATTCGGGTGACGCTGATTTGACTACTTACAAAGGATTTCCGAAAATATTTCGACAAATATTCTACAGGAGGTAATGAAACCATTGAATTCTTATCAAAATGGTTTATTAAAAAAATTATTCGCAGTGTATAACATTAAAACATTCTCTGCAAAGTTGAGGTTGATCAGGACAGCTTGGACAAAAAGTTGTTTGTTTTTTCAGATATGCTCGTGCCTCTGATCGGTCCATTTCGTATCTTTTATTTGAACTGTAGCTTCCTCGGTATCATCAACATTCCTTTCTTCTTCCATGACCAATTCTCTCGTAAAATCTCGTCAATAGTATCTTCATAACATTCATTATCGCTAAGATTATATTTATCAGTATCCAAATCAGAATCTGACGATGTAATTTTATTTATGCTTCTCGTTCCGGGCAATCCGATCTCTTTTCATTATTGAAAAATAATAAGGGCAGAGATTTTAAGTTATACCATTCGGTACTCGGCAAAGATTCCAACTGTTCATGCAGGAACAGAAACAGATATGAATTAACAGCGCACGCTTCCTATAGCGGCACGGGTGGCCTGTAGGAGATTTTGTTGTAAATACGCGTGGCAGTCAACGTGTTAATCGTACCACCTCCTCCCAAATCGTCCATTTTCGTTTGCAAGCAATTAGGGAGAATTGTCTGTATTCCCCGAATAAAATAGTATCATGAAAAGTCTCCGGATCAGATAAAAAATATTCCATTGGTAAAGTTACAACTCCCGTTTAATACAAGACGAGCTGCCGCTCGCTAACACGGACGCGATTCCAAAAGCGCTTCGCTCTGGAAGTAAAATATTTTATCGCGGACCGCGCTTCGCCGCGATGATTCCCGTTCAGTGTCCACGCGGCGAGTAAACAAAATGCCGGTTTCATTTGTTGCAGGTCGTTGCAGCAGCGCCGAGGTGTCCGCCGGCACTCCGGATTCAATTTCGCGGCGCGGAGGATCGCGGGACACGCGTCGACAGCTACGGCACACCTGTACGTCGTGCTGTCGATGAGAATTAACACTGAGGAACACACAGGACACGCAGGACGTCTCGTTCTGCTCGACCAGCAATCCGCCACGGATCGTCCTGGACCGATCGATCCAGAGACCGGAGCCGCGCGATACCCGTTTTTACCTTTAATAGACATCCTTTGATCGATCGATCGGTATCCTCGACGGACTCTCGACGCGATCGGCACGAAGGATCGTACCGGACGATGATCTAACGAATCGTCGACGGAAAATGATGCTTTTGGGGGCCCCTCTTCAATCACTATGGCGACGGGGACGTACTCGTTGTTTTCGTAAATATTCTTTTGTGTTGAATCAAACGAATGAATTAAGTCGATCGAATACATTCAACTGAAGTAAATAAATTAAATGAAGTTAAATTGAAGAGAAGTAAATAAATAAATTAAGTTAAATAGATTCAATTATAAATAAAAACAAATAAATGAAGTTAAATTAAAATAAATTCAATTAAGTTAAATTGACTTAATTTAACTCACATTAAATTAACTTAAATTAACTTACCTCGAATTAACTTAACTTAAATTAACTTAATTCAATTTAACCTTAACGTAAATTAACTTAAATTAAATTAACTTAACTTGAATTATCTTAACTTAACAATAAATTAACTTGAATTATCTTAACTTAACTGAAAGTAACTTAACTTAACTTAAATTAACTTAAATTAAATTATCTTAACTTAACTTAACTTAAATTATCTTAACTTAACTTAACTTAAATTATTGTCAATAAAACTACGGATTTTTTCATATTTGAAATATTGCAATTGATTGGAATGGAGAACAAATTTTGAACTCACGTTTTCCAACCTTTTCGTCCGTGCTCATAACGAAAATTTAAACAATGGGCTCTGAGGGTCTCTGTAAAAAAAAAGCCAAAGAATATTGAAGATGGGTCGCCCGAACGGCATTTTCCCTGATCATCGTACTTCAGTGAGATTGATAAGAGGACAGACCGCAGTTACCAAAGTGGGCCATTATTGTACAGTCTAATTAAGCCTGGACGCTCTAGAGCGCATGACGTTCTTCAAGATTCTAGTGTTCTTCTTCGAGGAATCCATCGCGAAACGGACGCGACGGTGAACAAGGACGGAATTAAGAGAGATCCGTGTCGCAGAGAGGCGGCCGATAGCTGCGAAATGGACGTTGAGTTACGGTCTTCGAGTGCCGTTTACAAAATCCCTCGAGATTAGGTGTGCGTGCGCCGTTGAAACGTTCCGATCGTGTTTCTTCCGAAATCGCGAGCCCGTAAAATCGCGCGGCGACGAGAAGGCCGAAAAGGTTTTGTTAGGTGAACACGGCTGGTTCGGCGCGGCCGTTGGATTTTATGTTGCCGCGAAGTCAATTTGCCTGCGGATGACGAGTGAAATCGCGGCTCCGTCGTTACCGTTTCTGCTTAACGAGCCGGATATTGTCTTCGCTCTCAGTTTTCGGCCCGCCAGCCGCAATAGGAAACATTTAACGAGGGCTCGAATGGTACACGCACCCTAATTAAACCCTCGATACGACCGCGCCGGCTGGGTTTAACCCAGATCCCGCCGGATCCCGCTGGTTTTAGAGCGAATCGAAGAATCTCGCCTGGAATAATTAATCACCGCCGCTCTTTATGCAAATCCCGATTTTTATGCACCGGTCCGCAAACGGTAAACTCGATTCGCCGACCAGACAATACTTTGCGGCGAAAACAGAGCTGAAACGTCGCTATTGTTTCGTTGCAATTTTCTTGCATTTTCAACCCTTTGCACTCCGAAAAGCCTTTTCTGATGTAACAATCATATATATTATCACACTATGCGCGGGAAAGGTGTTAATATCTTTTCGAATATTTTAATTTCTATTTAATTTCGTTTTAATTTTTTAAAGAATCCCTCAGTAAAATCCTAAAAATCCTCGTCATATACCTGTTATCAAAATCTTGTTGTCAATTTCGTAAATGTTAAATGTTTCTTTTTTTTATTAAAAAGAGTTAAACTTTTTAGTATGCTATTCCGATGTAGCAGAAGTTTAATAAAAATAAAAATCATTATGCCGCTACGAAATCTTATAAGAATTAGTAAATACAAAATTTTTCGTTTTTATGCTTATCTTTTATTATTAATAATTCAGTGTCGCCGCATCGACGTCATCGGAGTGCAAAGTTTGAAAAAATGTACATAAATCGTCACAATTACGGCACAGATTGTAAAATTTTACAACGATCGTTCTCCAACGGAAAAAATTGAGAAAATAAATTTGCTGCCTCTTCCAGATAAATCGGCACAGTCTTTGATCGCATAGTCATTTTATCGGTCCCCTAAAGTCAAACGCAACAACAGCATATCAACAGATTTTTGTCAAAAGTCGTTGTCTAGCTCTGGTGTATATGTTTAAATAAATACGTGATTCGATGAATGACTCCTATTCGCGAGAATACACTCGGACTCCTCGCGAAAGGGAATAATTATCCGCAATAACTCGGTACGTACATTTTCCGGTGGTTTAGCCGCAATTTTCTTTCCATTACCGCCATCTGTACGCTGCTCTCTCCTGCCTTTCACGCGTATCCTTTTTTTTCATCTTATCTGCCTCGGTCTCCTCTCTCTCTCTCTCTCTCTCTATCTGTTCCTCTCTGACGACCGTCGCTCCCGTACCAGAAACCGTGGATCTTCACCCGTGAAGTATTTTCTGGCTGAAATACCAGCACTATTATCGCGATGCCGAGGCAGTTCCCATCGAAAACCATTGTTTTACAAAAATATTTGTCTTCAAGAGGGACAACAAAGCGTCGCTCTTGGAAATAGATCTTTACTTCGAAAACAACATTGGACGTTTCGAACATGTATCGAGAACACGCCGCTGGAAATGTTTGTCTTGTCGCTGGGATACACCGTTCTCAGCTTTCCAATGAAAACCGAATCGATCTGCGCAGAAACACAAATCTAGGGATTGCTATAGAATAATAATGGAGTCTTGAAAAATTCAAGCGAAATAAATTCTTCGAATAAAGTTTGATTCGAACGATATTCCGATGAAATTCTTCGAATAACATTGTACTCGTTATTCGTTATTCGAGTAAAATATATTCAATTCTGGTTCTCTACATTACAGAAAAGCCACAATTACCGCCATTGATAGCAATTATACAGGGTGTCCCAAAAATGCCTCGCAATCCGGAAATGATGGGTTCCTCGGATCATTTGAAGCAACTTCTTCCTTTACAGAAATTTTCTCCGACGCACCGTTAACGAGTTATTAACGAAAAACAGTGACCAATAAGAATCGAGTACGGCTGACGCGAGGCGGCCCAGCCAACCAGCGCACGAAGCCCAGTTCCGCTCATTGGCTCGGTCGCCTCGCGCCACCTGAGCCGGGATTCGACCGCTCGACCGCTGACGCCGTTGGCTCGCGCGAGCTTAGCTGGCGCGAGGCGGCCGAGCCAACGAGCAGCCGAAGCCCAGTTCCGCTATTGGCTCGGTCGCCTCGCGCCAGTGAGCTCGCCTCTCATTGGTCACTGTTTTTCGTTAATAACTCGTCAACGGTGCCTCGGAGAACATTTTTGTAAAGGAAAAAGTTGCTTCGAATGACCCGAGGAACCCTCCACTTTCGGATTGCGAGACATTTCTGGGACACTCTGTATAAAAATTCACGCAATCCCCTATTAACTCGTCGAAAGCCCGCAACGTTCCAACGCGAATCGACTCGCGCCAACTAATTCGATGATACGCGATATTTCTTGGAACAATAACCGGCAGTAATCGGCGATCCGGTTTGAGGTTAAATCCGCGAAGAAAACGAAGAAACATGCCGAAACAGCCGTCCGCCGGGAACGTTCGATATTTTATTTCGCCCGAGCCAATTACCTTTATGCTCGTCCGAATCGTCGATCGGGAATTTCTCCTTTGCCATCGGCGGCAAACAAATTGCCGGGAATCGGCCATCGACGCGAAGCACCGGGCAAAAATCGAGGAGGAAGAAATACGATCGGAAAAACTGTTGGCCTTGAACCGGCCGCGGGATCCCTTCGACTCTATAAACCTCGTGTAAAGGAGGACGGCGGAACGATCCGTGCGCGCGGATCGCCCGCGAATGTACATACGTACTTGTATCTACAGTTCACTCGATTCGATTTGAATTATTCTACTACCGATAGAAGAGCGGAGGGGAGAGAGGGGGGAGAGGGAGCGAGAGGGAGGGAGAGAAAGAGCGAGCGAGCGAGAGAGAGAGAGGGAGAGTAAGAGAGGGAGTGAAAACGGGGAATAAAGAAAGAAGACTCGCGAGGCTGCGATTAGGCGACTAGCCCGTCGCGTCTCCGACGCCATTTTCTCCTTTTCATTCTTCGCAATAAAGGGAAATGCGTCTCAGAAGAGGAACGTGACCCGGGACAGGCTCTCCGCGAGAGCCAAGAAATTGTGATGTGCGAAAACGTATCAGAGCGAGCGTGGCTGAGGGGAAAATTTTATCTATACATACACATATACATACATATACATATATACATATATATATTATATATATATTATATATAAATATATATACTAACGTGCACATCGTGGGTCGGATTGTTACGCGCGTTGCGACAGAACACGCTGTTCCGGTTGTATTCGTTCCGAAGACAGACTCTGCTCCCGCGATAAATTCACCGGCGGTAGATCGATACTACTTTTCTGGAAACATAATTGACTATTCGAAGCAATTTTCTTTTTGCTACACTCGACAAGTCGACGACTTCGAGGGCCACGGTATTTCGTACATTATCGTGTCTCATCATTTTTATCATACTTTTACATCTGCTTTCGGGAGATCACGGGATTTGGAATATTTTCTACCATCCACATTCTTAAATATTACAAAAGTTTTCTAAGACGGTTCATTGCTTAACGCTAGATTTACGGTACCCGTCAAAATGGCGTGTCGCTAATTTTTTCATTTACGATTATTCATATCGTGAGGATACATTTATAAGTTATTTATTCAATTTACGTGTTACTTACGGCAAACATAACATCGTTTAAAATCATTAATAAATGCGTTAATAAACGTCTTATTGTTACTTTTACAAGCTAATACGAAACAGCTGTTTCTTGTGCTCCGTAAATCTAACGTTAATAACGTTTACTAATTTGTTTCGCGTTTAAACGAAAATATATGTTAATTGGAAAGAAAATTGTGAATATCATTACAGAACCTGAAGCAGGTTATTACAATGAACGAAGCATGCTTTCGTGATTATACTTTCATGATTAATTTTATAACATTTTTTTATCCACGTTCCTGTTCCCTTGTAGCATTTCACCTGAATTTTCCCGCAGACTCGTAACAATGAAAACGAAAAGTTCGTTAAAAACGCGAATTCCCATGAAAATAGCGTAACAATGTCTCTCTTCCTTGACCAAGAACGCGCGTAACGTTTCTCCGACCTCGTTTCGATTCGACGAGAATTCATGATCAAAACGAGCCTTGGCGATGGAATATAAGGGAACGTGGTTTCCACCGAAATTCGTCGCTCCGCGCGTAACAATTCGACGCGTTATATAAATAGGGCCGATCGATCGCGATAAGATTATATTTTTATATGTACATAATGGCGTTCCTTCTTGTTATCTAACACGTTTAAGAGACAAACAAACGAAACGAACAAAAAAAAAAGAATCTCTCTCTATATACATATACATGTACGTATATCGAGGCGGTAGGTAGAGACGAAAAACTGGGCTCGCCGAGAACGGGGAGAACGATCCCGGACGAAAAAGCACCGCGAAACGGACGAATTGCTTTACCCCATGAATGTTTCATAAGGTGGATGGAGGCGCACAGGTAGGGAGCACCGATTTTCGAGAAGCTCAGACACCGAGGCTCCGGCACGATTGGTATTCGTCCGACGCTCGTAATATCCTTATTTCCCGCGAAAAACAGTCTCGTTTGTTGCCGATACCGGCCCCCCTTCTCCCTACTCCTCCCTTAATTCCCGACATTTTTTAATACACTCTGATCGCCGCTTTCCAGTTCAAACGGTTCCTCGGAGGTCCGAGGAACGCGGCAGACAATTTCATCGCAAAGAATTTCGGGAACGCGCCGATACAACGATCCGCCGAATCGGTAGCACGGAAAATAATACCCTTGATACGGCGCACTTTGATCGACCAATTAACTCTCGTTAACAACTTTCAGCCTTTGTACTTTATATCGTAACTTTCAACTCTTGAACAACTGATACGCGCAAACGCGGACTCCCTGAATACTAGGTCAGTGCTCGTTTCAATGAATTTTGACTTGAAACGTTAATGAACGAACTATGGAAATTCGTGAATTAATTGCGCAGCAAGTGGCCCCCTTTTTAGTACACGCTGCCGAGGCAATTCATTTGCTTCGAGCTAGCAATTTTAACGCGGAACGACTTATTTATTTTATGTATTTTCAACGGTTCAGCGGGACGAACTCTCTGCGTGACAAAGAAAATATGAGAATTTTTCATTTTCTTTTATCATTTAAGATCAAAACGACTAGATGTAACACTGCTATCCTATATTCAATTTATTAGAATTATTAAAAATTCACGCATCTCGCCGATCGTGGTAGAAATCTTTTTATTTTGTGCAAAGACCGTCTTAGTTAATTGTAAGAAAAACAAGCAATTTAAGAAGGTCTTGCTTCTTTCAATAATTGTGATAAGTTGAGAGTGATATAACAGTATTCCTGAATTCTTGTGTAATGTCGTTACAGTTTTGTATTAGGGGAACCGGAAAGTAATGTCGTTTCTGCGCATATTTATCTGTTTGAATTTAATGTAAACAAACGACATAACTTTCCGGCCCCCCTAATATTTGTGCCCATAATTATGAAAGTGGTCTAAGTCAAAATTTAAAAAAAAATGAATTTTTCACTCATTTCACACGACATGATATTAAACTAAATTTATTCAATGTAATTTTTACGATATCGTCAAAAATGAACCTTTAGATAGTAGTTGTAATTACAACGTTATACGGAATTCATTTAGTGTTAATTATGAAAGTGGTCTAAGTCGACATTGCTATGAATTGATCGAAAATTGTAGAAAAAGAAATACATTTTCGATCAAACGAATGTCGCAGCCGGATTTTATTTCAACGAAATCACTTGAAAAATCAATAACAAGGAGAGTAAAAAATACCGCGGGCAAATCTGTCTCTTGGCTAAAAATTCAATGGATGAGATTCTTGAAAAATGAACCTTATACAATGTTTTATAAGACTTCTTTAGATGATTCTGAATTCCAAGTTTTGGATCTTTCATCTAAAAGAGGAAGACCAAAAATATACGAAAATATTCAATTACTTCCATTATACAACACCACTAGACCAGTAACGGAAGAAAAACATAAAGATCTTATGTGTTTATTACCATACATCCCTCCAGTTTTTCAGGAACATTTTAAAAATCTTAAAATCTCGAAATTATGATAAAAATGGATTACTTTTTCAAAAATGATTAATAAATGTTTATGAATTATTTCGTTAAAGTTGTTGTTTCAAATGGACCGTTTATTTTGAAAGTGGTACAAGTTTTTTTTTTTTTAAAGAAATTTAAAATGCCGAATCTGAGCTTGTATTGTCTAAATACCCCACGCAACGCCACTTACAATTTCTTTCGATGACATTGGACTTACACCACTTACAAAATAAACGGCTCAAATAGAAATCACAATTTTTTTATTACTTTCAGTCAATCATAGGACAATTCAAGCTTTACAAACAACATTTTCCTATGAAATTCACACAAAGTTTCATATCTATAATAAATTTCCATTAATCAAGACTAATAAAATTATAAATTAAAATGTCGCATAATGTAAAAATATGTTTTAATTTATTCAAATGCGATTCATTAAATATCTCGAAACAAGAAATATATGACTTAGACCACTTTCATAATTATGGGCACATTTGGTCTACTCGTTTCTGTCGTAAATTCATAAAAATCGCGGTCTGGTAAAAACCGTCGAGCGGACGAATAAAGTGACAGCTGGTAACAAATAAAACTCGCCACGACAGAAGAATACAGAACAAAGTAATACGACGTCTAATGTTACAAAATCATCGGCATTATTCGAACTCGATGAATCGCTTACATGGACGACGGTAACGCACGCGAGACTGAGCTTTTGCGCGTCCAAAGAGAACGACGAATATCTCGAGGTAACGAAAAATGACAATGGATAAATTAACTACCGATTGCAGAGCGTAGAACAAAGTGCGGAATCAAAATTTCCTTTTGGCGTTGTCAAAAGGCTAACCGTTAAACCTTTTCAATGCCGTTCCGCGCGAAACAACGTTCGAACATCCTTTTAGGACTGTCGCGAACGCGACATTTCGTAGCTGCGATCAAAATTTCCGTTTGACGAATCCGAAATCTGATTAACTCGCCGGACGGGCGAACACGGAGTTCCGCTCGTCCGACGGAAAATGAACTTTCGGACTTTATTTATTTCTCGGAGCTGCCGATTCAATTGCAGGCGCGAGGCGAGCGAAATTTGAGGCGTATGAGCCGTCTGCTGGATAAATTGTTTGCAGAGTCACTCGGAAGGAATTTAATCGCGTTACGAGATTGTTCGCGCGACGCGAAAACAAAACGAATCCCCGCGGACGGCGGCGGCGGTCCGCGCGCGTCCCGGAATGGGAGGTACGTCCGCGCGATTTCTGCGACAGTATTTCCGTGGAGCCGCGCGCGGGCAATGAATCCTTCTCGACGAATCCGGCCGCGAAATGTTCGACCCGCGGTGGCGAGACCCGTGCGAGACACGTTCGCGGAAGTTCCCCGCCGCGAGATATTTATCGAAGACATTCTAACCGTTACGGGCGACCGTGTGTTTCCGGCGCTCGCGGCCGACCAAATTAATTTCGAAATTGTAATGAAATTCGTTAATCGACGGAAGTTGTCCGCGAATTACGTTCCGAACGTGCGCGCGGGAATTTGCCGGGCACTTGGCGCAATGAAATTTCGGCCGCGACCGGGCGCCCGAAAACTGGATTATCACCGCCCGCGCAGAAATTCGTTTCGAACCGGAGGCCGAAACTGAACGCGCCGCGGCGGATTAATGGCTACAAGGGTTCCCTTTTTACTCCGAGGAAACCAGCACTCAGAGTCAAGAATGGCCCGACGTGCATTTCGGCTTGCTTATTTTTTTACGCGATATTCAATCGACGCCGCGCTGCGACAATTTATTTTGTGCCGAGTTCGCGCTGAGAATCGTTATTTATTTATTTAATTTGTATCACGAGCAAGAACTCTTTGTTACAGGGACGAAGAAAATACGTTAAATTCATGGTCGATGTTTAAAGAATAACGTAAGAGTAAGTTAGGATATAAGCCGATGCTACAAGATTACAGAAAAGTTAAGTACAGTGGGTGGGAAAAGTCTTGGGACTCCTTTTAAGACAGTAAACGAAAAAGAAAGAGATTAGAATTAAGAAAGTTACTTAATCTTAGAATTAAGAAGGTACCTTTTAAAAACTGCACTAAATGACATGAACTTTCTTTCTGGAAGTGTTAGAGAAACTAATTTACTGTACAACGACTATAATGCCCCTTCTTAATTTTGCTATTACAGATAAAAAGTTACGAATAGTATGAATAGTTTAATGATAGTATGATTCTAAATTCGTCGTATAAATATTGTATTTTATCTCAGTTTAATTTGTCGTATTTTATTCTATTGTGTTTTATACTGTTGTATTATATTTCATTCTACCGTATTTTATTCTATTCTATCTTATATTTAATTTTCTTATTTTATTCTATCTATTTTACTTAATATTTATTTTATATTATTATTTTATTGTATAAGGAAATCGATAAACTTCGTTATTGCGGATACAGAAATTGAAAAAATAACGTGAGTTTTTATTCTCTCTTTTTGTCATTTCAAATAACAAAATTTAAAAGAATTATTTTAGTCGTTGTACAGTCCCTCTAACGACTGAATAAAAAATTCTAGTCATTTACACCAGTTCGAAAAAAAGCTGTGCCGTTTTAAGAGGAATTTGAAAACCTTTTACGCCCACTGTATGTCGTATCGCGTTCACGGCAGAGCGTTCGAAATCGTAAAACGAGTTACGAAAGTAATCCAAAGGGTCGCAGTAACGATTAGCGTAATTACATGAACGATTTGCGCGATTAAATTTGCCAAATGTAGTCCCACAAGCCGAATGAAAATAAAGAGAATGGTATCGACGCGAAGGAGTATAAAAGAATCTGTGTAAATTCTCGGCAAAATACCATACTCGACTTTTGCAGCATAAACCGAAGAAGATCATTGGTAAAAAAAGAAAGAGCATACCGAAGATCCTCGAGCTGCACGAGCCTCGCGAAAACATTCGCGGTCCATCGATCGCTATAACCGTAACGTGAAACGACGCCGTGGTCTCCTTCGCTCGCGTTCTTATCGCGCGTGATTATGCTCGTTCTCCTTAGGAATCGAACGTGCGAGCATCGCGCCGAATGAATATAGTTGGACGCCGGCGTCGTCAACAGACCGTAAAATCGAACGGGTCGGCGACGTGCGGAGCGCAAATACGCGTTAACCTTTTAGGTACGGCTGAATTCTGCGCGAGGCTATTTCTCTGGACGCGGCAGAGTCTGATATGTACTGTAAAGAGTCTGATACTGTATATTCTGTCTGTATATACAGGGTGTCCCAAAAACGTCTCGCAATCCGAAAGTGGCGGGTTCCTCGGGTCATTCGAAGCAACTTTTTCCTTTACAAAAATGTTCTCCGAGGCACCGTTAACGAGTTATTAACGAAAAACAATGACCAATGAGAGGCGAGCTCAGCTGGCGCGAGGCGACCGAGCCAATGAGCGGAACTGGGCTTCGTGCGCTGCTTGGTTGGGCCGCCTCGCGTGAGCCGTACTCGATTCTTATTGGTCATTGTTTTTCGTTAATAACTCGTTAACGGTGCCTCGGAGAACATTCTTGTAAAGGAAGAAGTTGCTTCAAATGATCCGAGGAACCCGCCATTTCCGGATTGCGAGACATTTTTGGAACACCCTGTAGACTGTTGTAAATCGATGTGAAGACAAAAGAAGTGTGAAACAATGCATATGAAGACGATTATTTGGTTCAAACGATGAGCGAGTGAACTACTAGAGCAAGGCAGTATAGTGGCGCGTCGTCCAGAGAGATGACATCTGCGAAAGCCACTATAGTGGCGTGTCGTTTTGAAAGATGTCATCCGCGAAAGCCAGTATAGTGGTGCGTCGGGCCTAAAAGGTTAAAGATCGTCACACAGCGAACGTGTAAAAAACGCGTCCGAGAAATCTGTGTGAAAATGACTGGAGGGCGTTTACGAAACCGTGTAAAAATAAACAAAAGCGTCGAAAATCTCGTGCCGAGAGAGAAAGAGAGAGAGAGAGAGAGAGAGAGAGAGAGAGAGAGAGAGAGAGAGCCAAGACCGACGTGGAAAACTAAAAAGAGCAAAGTAGAAGCCGTCGCGTTAAGGACAAAGTAATTTACGTTGATCAGGTTGGCCGGCTCGCTTTGAGCAGCCCTCTCTTTGTGGAGTTTTTCAGGATAATCTTCGAAAATCCTGATTGAAAAATTCGCTCGACGGGCCCTTCGAATAGGTCGACAAGAAGGGGAACAGAGCGCCGATGCGACGGTGTCCGGCCGGGTCGCATGGCTTGTCACGCCCCTAACCAGATTATGCTCGCAACGCGGCAACACGGTGCGATAAGGGGTGGGTAACCTCGACGGAGAATCGTGGAACCGTGTCGGTAGATTGGACGGAATTTTATTCCCCTCGACCGATTAGCGACGTGATAGACAGGTTATGAACGTGATCCTCTAATATGCATACAAATGACTTTCCGTGCAACGGTGCTCTCGAGCCGAGGCATGCTCCTGGCACTTCGGTACTCGTAATAATTAACAAGTTCGTTCGGAAGGTAAATGACGGGATCAAGTGACTCGTGAAATATTCGTTGCGCGAAAAAAATGTTCCAGATGGAAGTCGCATGGTTTGCAGCGGGATATGTAATTCAACTTTTTAAATGGATCGAATTTATTCCCGAGAATTCGGATAAAAAAAGTATTACACCAAATAGAGTCTTTATTTGATAAAGACAATTTCGCGTGCCTCTGTTCGACTGTTTATTTGTACCTTACAGTTTCGCGAAATTTAATATTGTCCGCGATTAGGATCATCGAAGCGGCAAGCGAACTTCTCGTTAATTTTGTTAGCTACGGCCGGCAATATTGTTCAGAGAGAGAGAGAGTCTATTTCGCATAAAAATCCGCAATTCAGTTACGACGGATTTTAATCGAGTTGCACGCGGTTTTAATACTCTTTCCTGGTTAATTTACATCGGCACCGGATAAACAAAAGTGTCTACCTCGCTCCGGGGAAACTCGGTCAGTCTTTGAGAAGTTTTTCCAAGGAATTATGCTTTCCATTATAACACTTAATAGATTTAATATTCTTCTTGGCCTAGCTAATCGTAAATTGACAAGCATCGGGGTACAAACAAGCCTCCGCGCCATTCCCGTTAAAAAGTCAATCGATCCTACGGAAGGTAAATTTGCATAAATATTCGCAGTTTAATATGTAGCGTCGTGCTTCTCCGTTAATATTACGAAACAAATGGCACACAGCGTTTAATTTAAAAAGTGAAATTAATTTGCCCTTCGTTTCTCATTAATTCCTGGCAACTGAATAGAGTGATCGATGGTACACTTTGTCCGCCACGAGGCTGAGCAATTTCCGTGCGAGAAAAATTAACGAGCCTCTAAATAAGGCAGAAGCGCTCGACTTCGCGATCGTACGCGGACAAAACTGTGGTATTTTCGAAACGAGAATTAAATTATCGGCAGAATCTTCTGGCTTTGACAAGATTATGTGGAAGATGCGATTTTTATTATTTAGATTTTTTATTGTTCCAAGTGCATAATAACGATAGAACTATAGGAGGACCGCGACTTATCATCCTACGCTTTTGTATTAATAATTTATCGCAAATGAAAAGGAATTAGCTATCGATTTTTAATTCGGATAATCGAAGTTCTACTGTACATAGAAAAACAGAAAATGTTCAAATAACTTTGTGAAAAAGGAAAATTAAATTGCTTTGAGTTTTTCGCAATTCATTGAATAATTTTTCTTCCATTATGAAACACGGTTCTAATTAACGCTTGACCGTCACTGTTAACACTTTGACTGCCGCGTCAGCCATACGTGGATGACAGAATTGTATAAAATTTAATTTCTAAATTACTTTTAATAATTCTAATACTATATATAATTATTACTATACCATTACTATGCCATACGTGGATGACAGAATTGTATAAAATTTAATTTCTAAATTACTTTTAATCATTCTAATACTATATATAATTATTACTATACCATTACTATGCCATACGTGGATGACAGAATTGTATAAAATTTAATTTCTAAATTACTTTTAATAATTCTAATACTATATATAATTCTAATTACTTTTTCTAAAAAATTACTTTTTACGCTAATCAACGTTACGATCTCGTACTTTCATCAAGATTTGCAAGAGGTACAATCGTCGAAGAAACAATCGACGCCATGTTGCAGATATTAAGTTCGCTTCGCGATTTTAATTCAATCGAATAAAACGCTTTAATTTAATGCAATTTTTGAGGATTCTCGGCGCGGTGGCGAAAGTGTTAAGCGATATTTATGTCTGTCGGGCACAGTCATCGAATCCCGAGAAAAATAAACAGCGTTTCTATTGGCCTGTCGCCAGACTTTCCGCGAACGCGAAATAAATTCGATGACATTTCGCGGCAGCGAAACGGCCCGGTCTCGCTGAAACGAGGTGAAACAGCCTGTGTACACCGCGCAGGTGGTCCCACCGAACCGAAAAGAAATTTCCGCGGCGCGCTAATTCCCCGCTTGGCTTCGCGAATCCGAAAATTCCGCGAGAACACGCAGAGAGCGACGCGTGATCCATGCGTCGGGATTTCGCGAAATTGTGCTGTCAGCGGCGTGTCACGAAGCGGCGGGCTCGTCGCGCGACCCAAAAATCATGAAAAATCCCGCAGCTGCGGACAAAATTCTCATCTTCTTTTTTTTTCCCGCCGCGTCCGGCCCGCGTCTGCGTCGAACAATCCGCGCGGTTTACCCGGCGTCCGCCTCCGGCCGAACCTCCGCTCGATTTCTTGCGGCCGTCGATTTATTCGCATCCCCTTAAACCCTAAGCGACGACGCGGAAAAACGATCTCTCGCGACCATGTATACACGCACACACACACGCCCGCATCTGCGCGTGTTTACGTACGTGCCATCTATTCAGCCGCGTCGCGCCGCACACTGAGACGAATCACGATTCTAGCAAATAAACAATCGTATTTCTGGTATTTCTGTAGAAGAAAGGTATCGATTGTTATGTTCGCAATATTTTTAAACGCAACAATATTGTTCCTTAATCTTTTTAGCATGTAATTTTTAATTTTGCAAATTTGTTTCAATGCAGGATATTTATCATTTATAAATTATACAGGTACAAGTATTATGCACGTTTTTACCCAGGTAAAAATACCTGGGATATTTAATTCAAATATATATAATTAATTGAATTTAATATATTATAATATACATAATATAATATATAATATTAGAAATATTAAATATAATAATAATTAATAATAATTATATATATTATATAAATATATTTAATATATATAATATATATAATATTAATTTAATATATATAATTAATTTGAATTATATAAATATATAATTCAAATACCTGAGATAGGAAGAGCTGAGCTTTTTATCGAGTAAAAAATATTTCGAAATTTTTATTATTGCTCTTTGTTCTACTTTGTTTGTTCTCTCTTTGTTCTAAGTAGTTCTCGTTAATTTTCATTGCAAACATTTTTCTCTCGGATCAGTGTAAATGCCTAAAAAATCGGCGCGAACGTTAGGATGAGCATTTACGCGTGAGTTGTAATTTAGGATCTTGAGCAAACTATAAGTTAAGCAATGAAAAATCATGAAAAATTGAATTTCCATTTACTGGAATCGCGATTCGCCCAGGGCGCGCCGCGCAGAATCGCTCGCCGATTTTCACGCGTTTTCCCAGGGCTCCGTTTGCGCGGCGTCGCTGGCGTTGTCGCGCCGTTGCCGTTGGCGTTGTCGCGACGCGGATTTACAGTTTTTATTCCGTTTCCGCTGTTGCGCTCGGACACAAGTTAAGCCGGATTTTCGCCAGCCGTTCGAACAGCCGGTCACCGGGCCCCACCGGAAACGCGGAAATATTTTTCAATGAGCTCGGGGCCCCCTCGACATGCTCGCCTCCGAAAATCGGCTCCTTTCGAAAGAGGCTACAACAGGGTAGCTAAGGACCGACTGCTTCAATGAATCAACGATTTTTCGGATTTGCTACCGGAGACCCGTCGATTTCACTGGCGTTTTTTACGATTCTCGCAATGGTCGGCTCGAACTCTTCCGCTAAATCTGATAGCAAATGTAGTAATTTTTCCCTAATTCGCGCTCGGATTGCGTACAAAAATGGACGATTCGAGCTTACGGCTCGTTTTTATACTTTCCGATTGTTGAAAATTATAAAAACGAGCCGCGAAGCTCGAATAATCGTATCTTCTCTCCTCAAATTGTCTATTTTGTGTACAATCTGAGCGTCAATTAGGGTGTCAGAATTCACGCGCGATAGAAGAAGGAACGATATCTATTAAAAAATAGAACTAGACAGCTAGTAATAATTATGGCATCCTTTTGAAGATTACTAATTTTTGGCGAGAACTGTTCGACATTCGTTTTCAAAGAGCTAACGCGAAAGTACCCGCAAAAGAACGAATCAATTTTCATTTAAATCCAATAAAAGAAATCAGCGATTTATCGAATAATTTCGTCGAAAAAATCACAATCTTCTTAGCTTTCTTTTCACTTGAATCGATCTTTTCTCGAAAATGCTGAAGTGGTAGATAAATTTTTGCGATCGGATTTGAAATGAACACGTGAAAATCTACGAGAAATAATATGTTGGGTCATTGCAAAAGTAATTTCGGTATTTGTCTAAGCTATCTATCCGGAATCCGAAAATAATTTTGCAACCTAATATAACATGTCATGACAAAAATCCAATTGTACATGGAAACGGATAAATCAGAATTTTCTTGGAATATTTCAAGTTTAACTTTTTATTCGAAAAAGCGATACCGTCGCGAGAAGAATGAAATATAACAATTAATTCGATATACTTGGAAGTGTGATATCGAGTTCCAATACACGAAACTATGTTCTAGACCGTTCAAATTATATTCTCAATTTTTTGGGCCTCGATAGTGTTGCTAGTTTTCGAGCGACGGTTGTTAGAAGACTGAACTGACTCTGAGTGACCCGGCGAAGGGTTCGCATAAATTTCCAACGTTAAAAAATGTTTAAAGAACATCGTATTTTTCCCTCATTCTACGACGTGTCGGCTATCGCGTGAAAACAATAATCATCGCTGTGTCTGATTTCGATGAAATGTTGCTCGACTTTGACACAACTCGATCGCTTTGACCCCCTGCGCGGCGGGCCGGGCTGACCCGGGAACCGCAAGCTGGCGCGAACGATAGAAACGAACCCGGTATTCGCAATAAACGCGGGGAGGGGGTTCCCTGGAACCGGAAACACCTTCTGGTCAGACGGAATTGCGCATTCTTCCGGTGGTCGGGGCCCGATCTTCCGGCAGCCCAGGCGCATTCCTCCTGCGGCGAGAATTTGGTCACCATCCGAGTGCCAATTTCTCGAGGGAGGAGCGTCGGGACGCTCGCAGTTTCATTGCAGCACCCCGGCTAACTGCCGCGAAAGGTAATTGGAAATTTTTCACCGCGTCGGAACAGGTAGGGGCGTGACGCCAGCTGACATCTTTGTTCCCGGAGACTTCCGGCGAGCGTCCTCGGACTAATCCGGATCGATCCCGGATCCTCGGTACGGGAACGAGGTCGCCGTTATTCCGGCCGACCCGCGAATAGAAAAATTCAATCGCGACTATAGATTGCGAATCTTTGTGCAGTTACAGCGTAAACGGATTCGGGAAAGCTTTCGAGAGAGCACCGTGAAACGTGATCTCAGTCCCCGGATGTGGCTGTTCGCGATTACACAAATCGCAGTACCTATCTCGATTCGATCGTCGTCAGTTGACCGACGATTTTGTAGAAAGTTTTTCAGAAGGAGTTTCTAAATAATTTTAATACTTTTCATATTTTTAATATTCTTAATATTCTTAATATTTTTAATATTTTTAATATTTTTAATATTTTTAATATATTCTTAATATTTTTAATATTCTTACTATTCTTAATATTTTTAATATTTCTAATATTTTTATTATTCTTATTATCCTTTATTTTTAATATTCTTAACATTTTTAATATTTCTAATATTTTTATTATTCTTATTATTCTTAATATTTTTAATATTTTTATTATTCTTAATGTTTCTAATATTTTTAATATTCTTAATGTTTTTAATATTTTTGATAATGTAACGCCTTGTCCCGCAGTGCCAGACACGTTACTATCCCTTGTCGGTATAAATAACCTTGGCTATCGAATTAACCCCTTGACACACAATGACGAGTTGGGGTCGTCATTAATTTCATGTGCTTTGTCGAGTTAGACTTTGACGAGTCTAACTAGTCGTGAGCTGTTTTCGGCGGTATATTATTAGATTACGCAGCTGCTTCACTCGTGCGTCGATTCTGGTTTGTTTACAATGTTCCTTTAACAATGTTCCCACCTTTCCACCTCCTCGACAGTACCAACAACAAAGTTGCATCCACAAATCGGTCATCCGAAATTCAAAATAAAACATTCTCTTTCTCAGCTTGCACATAACTGTTGAATTGAGCCAAATTAAATAGTATTTTTCGGACGCATCAAATTCCGTTTTTATTTCTATGTCAAAGGATTAGTGTAGATTTAAGGTAAAATAAACATTTTCCTTATTTTGTAGGAATTTGTCGACGACGAAAAACTGCAAATCAACGCAACCGTAAAAGAAAGCTTCCCGAAAGAAGCGAAAGAAAGGCAAAAAATGAATCCGTAGAAAGCGAACGCGTTCGACGACCGTGCAGATGGCAGCGCTCGCCGGATTCGCCAATTTATTAAACATTTCAAAAGGCAATTTTTCTGAGAATCTAACTGGCTGAATGAAGCTTAAGATCGCCGTGCTTTCGATGTGCTTTGTCAAAATGCGCGAATAAAATGTTCATTTTTCTAACTCGGGAGACCCGCGATTGTCCCGCGACAATCCGATGTCCGTGAACGCGTCTATCGCGCTTCGTTTACTCGTTGATATTAGCGTTTCAGTCGCCGGTCGAAGTCGTTCGTTTATACACCGAAGGCGTTAGTATAACGTCGTAAATTAAACTACTACGACACCGTCGGGATTCTCATTATTTTCCTTGGATCTACAATTTCTCGGGAAATCTCGCACCGCTTCGGCCCGAATGTTTTAATTACGTAAGAGGGCGCTTTAACGATTTCAAGGGGAAAATTAAAACGCGATGCTGCCGATTCTAGCGTAAATCATGCTTGCGAGAATGTGAACGCGCGGAAGGATCGGTGGATTCGAGAACAACGAAGACGGTGCTCCAACCTTGCACCGACCCTGTTACGCTCTTCGAGGGTGGAAGGTTTACCCATTTTCTATCCTAGATAAGACAGTTTCATTTCGGTAAAAAAAATGAAAATTTTTCATGTTTCTATGATGGAAAACGCGCGATATCGAGCGGAACAATCGGCGCGATTTAACCGTAGAACGAGAATGGAGAATCCTTCGCGCAGTTCTCCGAGAGCGTACGTCGGTCGAGGATCGTCGACGAACGGATGCTACGGGGTTGAAAGCTCGACGACTACGATCTAGCGATAAGTTGTATAGTTGTTTATATATAAATCTACGATAAGATATCAGATAATACCTTAAAGTCCCTCGCACTAATCGACATCACCGCTGTAAAAGGAACGAAACCGAGAAACGAGAGAGAGAGAGAGAGAGAGACGTCGCGAAGTAATCGGACGCGTCCGGATCGATCGTTGCCGATCCGCGTCGATCGAGGAGAAGAAGATCGGAGATAGATCGCGACCACCGGCCGCGTCAGCTGTATATGTAAAGCAATTGTGAGTTATTAAATAAACGAATCGAAAGCACCGCCTGCTCGGGCCGTCGTTCCTCTCGGAATCGCCGGCGAATCGTCCGCGAGAGAAACACAACCGTCGAATTCGGAAGCGAGAATTTCGAGAAAATAGAGAAGCTACCACGGCTGGAGAATTCCCCCGATTCTATCCGATGGAAGCGGAAGAGCTACACGACGATTCCCGCGGGAACGGCGGCTCCTTTTCATTTTCCTCAATTTTCCCCGCGATTGCTGACGCCGTTCGATTCCGGCCGATTCATCACAGCGGATTTCTTATTTAGCTCTTATTATAGCCCGATCCCGGCGAGCATCGAAAATTGCGAGCCGTCCGGATTAACTTATCGAGGTAAGTGCACGGCTGACGTTACCTTAATTCGACGCTCGAGTTTCAACGTTTACCGATCTCCGATCGATGGCCTCCCTTCCTCGCCCTCGCCGCTGTATCTCGCTTCATGCTACGAGCATTTCAATGCGCGGATTAGCGCCGAGATTGACGGCCCGGTAAACTTAGCTGCCGAGGAGCCGATACGTCCCCTTCGATTGTCTAATCAACATTTATTTGCACCGCAACCTTTTCCGCTTCGATAATGAACGCGGTCTACAAAGTATTCGTACACGTTTTAAAACGGGATAACTTTTTTTGTAATTCGGCCCAACGATCGAATTTTTTTCGGACGTTGAAGGGGGGTCAGTTTAGTAGACAATGGCTAAAAGATTGTTTGGAAACATTGCAATTGTTTGACACGATGAAAGAATTCAGAAATGATGTCTTTTCAACTTTTTTATCCGGGCCCACAACGAAAACTTCGAAAACGCATTTTATAGATTATGGTCTTGTTCTATCGGAGAAGTTATGAAGACGAGAAAGTGCCAATTTAATGCAGTTGCGAAAGAAATCCTAGCGCGAGGAATTAATTAGAGCTATGATTAACACTAAACCTACCGCGGTCAAAGTGACCGCTTTCTCATTTTGCAATTCTGCAAAGTTCCGAGACTCTTCCGTGGAAAACGCTTGAATAAGCTATATTATTGGAGCAAGTTTTATAATAAAAACTTTACAAATTCCAAATAAATTCGATCTTCTCACTTTTGTGAAGCAGTACAATGTCAGTTAGTATTACTGCTTGGTAGGTTTAGTGTTAATTAAACCATTTAAGATCTCGCTCGCAAACACAATGTCGACCATTTTCCTCCTATAATCTAATGTCCGAAGGCTCGAATCACGGAGAATAGGATCATAATCGAGGTCGCG
The DNA here is from genome assembly GCF_051020955.1 of Megalopta genalis. Taxonomy (NCBI): domain Eukaryota; kingdom Metazoa; phylum Arthropoda; class Insecta; order Hymenoptera; family Halictidae; genus Megalopta; species Megalopta genalis. The sequence goes on along the minus strand of NC_135019.1, from coordinate 17,426,455 downwards.
TGGCTGTAATACAATCCTATAAATGCTTGAAAATATTTGAAAAATGCTATCTTAAAAATAATCTCGACGTATCGACGTTATTAAATAGTGAAGTACATTTCTATCTAACGTCAGTCTCTTAGAGTCGGCGTAAAAACATGTTATTTTGCATAAAGATTCGCCGATTAAAACGCGGTGGACAGATTTCCGAGCGAGTCTGAAAAATTCGGCGAACCGAGCCGTGAGAAAGGGAGGCAGGGGAGACAGAGGAGAAGAAATTCCGGCGGACAACAGTCGGCCGCGGGATGTCCACTCCGTTCCGTTTGATTCATTAAATAATACCTCGTCGAGGAATATTTATCATCGCTCGCGTCGACTCGGCACAGTTTGCACAGTTGTTGAACGCGCAAGTTCCCCGCCGGATTCGTCGCTGGATGCACTGTCGCGATCGTCTGCTAACTATATTAATCAAACGCATTCGAGTGGGGACCCGAGAGTCCGAATGGAGCACGCAAACGTGTTCGAGTCCCGTCTGCCGGTTAAATTACCGGGAACATTTCTTCGTCGCTTCCGAAACCTTGTTTTCCTCTTTTTTCTTCGAGCCGCGAGAGAGCGAGAGAGAGAGAGAGAGAGAGAGAGAGAGAAAGAAAGAGAGAGAGAGAAAGAAAGAGAGAGAGAGAGAGAGAAAGAAAGAGAGAGTGAGAGAGAGAGAAAGAAAGAGAGAGAGAGAGAGAAAGAAAGAGAGAGTGAGAGAGAGAGAAAGAAAGAGAGAGAGAGAGAGAAAGAAAGAGAGAGTGAGAGAGAGAGAAAGAAAGAGAGAGTGAGAGAGAGAGAAAGAAAGAGAGAGTGAGAGAGAGAGAAAGAAAGAGAGAGAGAGAGAGAAAGAGAGAGAGAGAGAGGAAGAGGGTGATAGGGAGAGATTGTTAACCCGAACTCGGGGAACTTTTAATTGAACGCGAGCAACGAGAAAAAATTGAAAGCCGGGAGCTGTGCTTTTCCGTCGATCCCCCGGTGAATTATTAATGAAGTACGATCTACTCCGTTCGGACTTCGACGCGCGGCTGTTAATTTTAAGAATTATTACCGGCATTCGGAAAGTGCTGCGCCGTTTTCGAAAGTTATGTTTCCGGCTGGCCGCCGCCACGAGTCGACGGAAAATGGTTATTGTATCGTTTAAAATTTGCCGCTGACGCGATCCGTTAATTAACCCTTCGCAGCCGTTTTAACCAGGCGGGAGACGCCGCTGGATATAATTTACCTCGGAAGTGACCGAGTAAAAGTAACGCACCGTGCGCGAAAGAGGTGTCAATGTCTTTTTAAACAAATTTAATTTTTTGTAATTAAACGAACATTTAATACTCGCGAAACTGACGATAAGATTTGGATAACAAGTATACAACGAAATTTAAAGAAATTAAATTTTTTAAGAAAGTATTGATACCTCCCCCGCACATAGCGCGCTAAGAAGACTGAGCATCTGCTATGATTTTTGGAAGAGATTCGACGAAGCTTTTGGAATATATTTTAAATTTTGCCTTCTAAAACACCTGCACCTTGATGTAAAACTAATACAGTTCAAAGAATCATTATAAAAACCTGAAAATAAAATAAATAACCTGATGCATTTCATACATACGAAATAGTATTTTCGTGATTCGTGCAACAGTTGCACCTTTAACGGTACTTTCTAGATATAAACAAATTTGACGATGTCGTGATTAACTTTGAAACGTGATATAACAATTTTTAATGGGTTCCTTGCGAAAGGTTACAATTCGCTGCCGGTAAATTTGATATTTAACCCGGTCAGCTGTTTTCGACGAACATGCTCGTCGCGAAAATTTTCGTGTTTATCACGAGTACGCTCGATTTCAGTGAGAACTAAAATATACGAAAAGATCAGAGGCGCTTGCAGCACGTGAAACCCACCGGCAAACCGTGAAACGCAGGATTTAATGAATTTACATATTTCGGTTCTATTTACCGTTCGAGATTCGAGCCAGAATTCGCCCAGAAAAGTTTCCACGGACTCTTCCGCAGCGCACTCGGAAAATTGCGCGAGCCTGCACCGACTATCAAGCGGCGTAGAGTTACCAACTCCGCGAAGTAAATCAATGTCGATACTGTGTGCCCGAAAGTTCGGTGGAACGGCGAGTACAGCTGCGCCTGGCGTCGTGCCGCAAATTATTAACGCATTATCGCGGCGGCGTAATAAACACGTTATTATAATAATTCGAAGGCGTGGAGCGGAAGCGAATCGGGCGGACGAAACGCCGGGATAGGGCTGTCGTTTAACCGTTAAATGCATATTGTTGCCAATTGTCTACATTCCAGTTTCACTTAATTTTATTCAAAAAACTTGAGTATGTGCGTTTCCGATCACACGTTGATAACAATAGACAATAGACCACATGTGTGAAATAAAAGACTTGACATTACTTTTGGCGAGTAAGTTATATGACTTTGACATTTGAATGTAGTGGGTGAGATATTTTCTTTTTTCAAGTTTCCTATAAAGGAGTGATTTATCTAATTGCTTTGTGTCACAACAAAAATCGCAATTGCTTCGCTGCATTTCATTTATAAATAACGTGAAAATTACTATACTAATAGATAAGTTTTAATTAGATAAGTTTTGTTGCCAAAAGTCTACATACAACTTTTTTTCAAAATAAATACTCAATATTATGACCTAGATATTTTTATTTATTTTTTACGTAACCTATGACTACATTCCTATAAAAAACGATCTTTTAAAATTCAAAACAAAAAATCATGCATTTAAGGGTTAAAAAGCCGGACACGAATCGTTCGGATAATCCGGGGTATAATGCGTCTGTTCGCGCGCGATTCGCCGGCGATATAATGCAGCGGCGAACGGGCCGATCGAAAATACGATATTCAACGTTCGGCGTGTTAATCGCTTAACATCGTATTAACGACTCGGCGCCGATTAAAATCGACGCGACTTTCGCCGACTGCGCAATTTCGCGCGCGCGCGACTCGCGATTACTATTAAATTATCGGCTGACGAGCCGGACAGGCCGGCTTGTTTTTTCGCTGTTTGACAGTTAATATCCCGTTTGACGGACGCGCCCGAAGAGCGTCGCGCGATCGGGCACGCGAAATGATAAAAACAGGCTCGCGGGGATTAACAATGGTTGTCGGAGTCGATATTTCTCCGCGAAAGTCGAATCGAACGATCGCACGGTGGTTTGGCAAATTCGTTTTCTTCTGCTTGAATTATTTTAACGATCGGTCGTCGAATTCGTCTCGACACCGGCTAGAACATCATCGAGACAAAGATATACAGGGTGTCCCAAAAATGTCTCGCAATCCGAAAGTGGCGGGTTCCTTAGGTCATTTGAAGCAACTTTTTCCTTTGCGAAAATGTTCTCCGAGGCACCGTTAACGAGTTATTAACGAAAAACCGTAACCAATGAGAGGCGAGATCATTTGGCGCGAGACGGCCGAGCCAATGAGGGGAACTAGGCTCCGTGCACTCGTTGGCTGGGCCGGTCGCGCGCCAGCCGACCTCGCCTCTTATTGGTCAGTGTTTTGCGTTAACGACTCGTAAACGAAGCCTCGGAGAAAATTTTCGCAAAGGAAAAAGATGCTACAAATGACCTCAGGAACCTCCCATTTCCGGATCACGAGACATTTTCGTGACACCCTATATATTGACATCTAAAAAATCGAAGTGACCAGCGTTTTTTATAGAAAAAAGTTCGTCTTTGAAAGCTTTAATGTGTGGAAATGTAAATACTGGCCAACTCTTTCTGGAAACATTCTTTTTACCAGATCATTGGAAACGTCTGAAATGTGGTTTGTTTTGAAATTGGATGCGTGGTCTGAAACGGGCAATTTTTTACAAAAATTAAATAGTTTCTATGATCGAAATATATTAAAGAAAATTTATTCCTATGAATTAGCTAGTAGAATTCGTAGTCTTTTACATTAAAAATAAACCATTTTAACAAATATATAAAAAATATTAAAAAATCTCTAGTTATGTTTAAACGTCAATTTCAAAATTTTAACTTTCTAACGTTATATTTAATTACAGAGTTATTTGATAAAGCTAGTATTTCGGTTATCGTAGTTTCAAAGGTTTATCGGTTCATAGGAAAAAGCATTTGTTCCATGAATCGAAGTTGAGAAATTGATTTTTAATCAAAAATTACCTTGATCCAGACCGGTGTGGATCGGCGGCGTACGCAACCCTTCGACGGAATCGTTCACCCCGGTGAAATTTAATTTGCAGTGCGCGGGCTGGACGGGATTCGGTTCTATGGAGAATGACACCGTTTTCTACGTCGCGCCGTGTAAAATTATTCGCGGCCGGACCGGAAATACCCGGAGCTGCTCGGTGGATGCGTTTTCAATGAAAATCCACGCGGATCCGAAACGAGCCGCAGGAAACTTTGTGTACGTTCAGGAATAAAAATAGAGGGGTTTAGCGGCCGGTTGGAACGCGTAATGGCATTATATGGACTTCATTTATATGCCGGCATGGAAACGAGCCCTGAAGGAACGAAAAAAAACGCGGGCAAACATAGTGAGTCGGGTTAAACCCGGTCAACGTGCTGGCCTGTTTTTGGATGAAATTTCGTCGCGATATTTATTCTATCGGTAACGATTCTTGTCAACGGATCTATATAACAATTTCCGTTTAATGATTCAGACACAAGCTATAATATAATAATAGATTGCTCTCGGATCGAAATAAAAAGTATTCCTGCACCGAACGATTGTTGTTAATCAATTTAGTGCACTGTAACAGGATCTACGTTCCGCGTAAATTAATCGCATTCAGACGATCTATTTTATCAAGGAAAATAAATACTTTTGGTTAAAGTGTTCCGAGATAAATCATAGCGCAAATTTTCATTTTTTGACAATATTTCAAAAGAGAGTAAATTACGGGACAAGTTTCTGCTTCTATAGTCTAAAATAACCTTGACATAACCTTGACATAGCTCTGACAAATAAAACATAAACAAGAATTTTTTTATGAAATTATATAATCTTTTTCTTTTCCTTGACAAATTATTAAGACAGTTTGGTCGAGAATTGATTAGCTTGGAAATGATGATTTTTGTCCCGAATGCTCAAATAAACGCCGCTCTGCGGGGCGAATAGAATCAATGGGGATCCAATTCCTCATTAATAGCCGGGCATAAAATTGAACGGCCCATGGTGCGGCGCAGAAGTTCGTTGCCAGGCTAGTAAAAGGTACGAAAACACTTCGACGGGATCGGCAACGGGAGCCGTGATTGCGTTTGTAAATCATACGAGCCCCGATAGATCGTGAATGGCGGTCCAAGCAAAATCTCGCGTCGACGATAGTCGGACTTAACAGGACTGTCACGCGATCGATCGATCGATCACGGACAAATCGGTCGTGTCCGCGCGCAAGGGGAAAAAAAAGAGAGCACGTTTCGCGCGAGCATTAAATCCTTCCGCGAACGGAACACATCGATCCGCAGTTTATCTTCCCGGCGAAACGATCTCGGAATCACCGGCTGCCAAAGGCTCGCGGGATTTGCGCCGATTTGCTATAAACTCTCAAACGATTCCAGCCTGATTTCTCGGCAAATCGCGCACGTGCGGAACCTTCGGCGCACTTGACCCGTTAACCCCTCCGGGGACGAATTTTTTCGAAGTTTAGTAACAGCTGCCACAGCGGGACATTTTTCTGAATTCTCTTTCCGTAAAGCTCCCGACGATTGGCGAATGAATTTTCTTGGGATACGCGTATAGATACATTCTCAAACTATAGGATTAGATATTTTTTGGTTGCGTTTAATTATTTATTTGCCGGATATCGCACGATCGCGCGCATACGCGAAATAAATAATTTCCTTGGAGTTCAAGGATCGCGTTCAGTCACGAATTTTGGAAATTTCTTCCCGAAAATGAACTTTCGTATGTAAAACGGTTCATTTCAGAGCTCACAATTTTCCTGCATAAAAAATATTAAGTAACGAGCTGTCTCATAAATCGATTTAAGATCATGCGAGATTGTCCTATTGCGAATTGTGTACTTGGTTTCAATGTCAATTAGTGAGCGTGAAAGAATAATTGGAGAGAATGTAGCTCGAGATGCAAGAGGAAAAGAACGCGCGTATCATTTAATCGGTTCATTTCTATTTTCTTCACATCGCTATAAATCAAATAGAGATAGCGTAAAAGGGTAGCATTCGATACTTGTTCATTAATTATGCTATCAAAAGGCTGTCTAAATCAGATCCGTTTCGAAAGCCATGCGCACTGTTCACTTTCGGCGGTTCAAGCAGCAAATCCTCCAACGTTGAACAACCGTATCATAGAACGTCACAGAACGAGCACTATCGCGAAACAAGTTCGCGCGAACAATGGAACTCGATCGAGCGCGGGATGCTTCGCGCGTCGTTCCGATAGAAATCGGAGGATCTATTCTTTTTTTTTTTGTCGAAAGCAGCGAATGCGATTTTCCGTAGGTGATCGCCCGGTCGCCGTGAATTAACGCCTCACGGTCAATTACGCGAACAGATAGCAGCGATCCGGCCATCTCGCGGGGATGAATTTCATCGGCGCTCGATCTGCCCCCCCACCAATTTTTCTCACCGGTTACATTTCGTTCTCGATCCTCGCCTCGTTACCACCATGCTCCACATTCGCCGTTCTCTTTCTTTCCAGCTTTTCCCTGCGTGTCGCGAAACGGCGCGAACCCTCGAACGATTTCGACTTCGCGACCCGAATACCAAAAAAGCGCGGCCATTATAATACGGGAACCGAATTGAAAATTCGCCGCGCGAACGGCTGCACGAAATCCCCGTGAAAAGGAGTACTACTTTGGCAGACGATATTCCATTGTTGAAACGAGGCCCGCGTAGAAAACAGTGTTTGCCGGCGACGGCGCAACCGCGAATGAAAATTCCGCTGTTTCCCGAATAAAGAGGTCTACGGCGACTTCTGGTTGACACCGAAACGCTCGAAAGACGTCCGACACGTCCGTGTCGGGAAATATTAGTTTAGGAGACAGATAGCAATGTCTGTACATCGACCGCGATTACTGTGCCGCGGGTTTTTATGCGAAAGAAAAATATTCCAAGGCGACTGCAAGAAACAGCGATTAAATAATATGAAATCTTTTCTTTCAATAATTTTGACGAGTTGGAAATAGCGTAACGATATTATTAAATTCTTCTCGTGTGTTTATATAATTTTATATTTCAGCTACTCGCTTTTGGCATAAAGGCATTGTGGCGGCTACCTCCAGACCCGCCAGCAGAGGGCTCCTCTTCCCGCTAGTAGCCGACCCGCCTCGATCCCTATATATACACCGAGACTTCGTCCTACCCGTACGTCTAAGGCAAGGGCCCGCTAGGATAGCCTTACTGATGAGTCCTCTAGCGGGCCCCGGACGAAACGTCTCGCCACTCCTTTCCTTTTCCACGACCTTCGAACCGCCGCCAAAGCATAAAGATCGACAGTCTAGCTGATAACCGACAATGAGACGAAGTAGAACGAAACACGAGCAAACGCGCAACAAAATGTTCAAGAGACGGGTGAAAGAAACGATGAAGTCATTACAAAGTGACTTAACTCTGAATGATCTCAATCATTAATATACAGGGTATCCCAAAAATGTCTCGTAATCCGGAAATGGATCATTTGTAGCAACTTTTTCCTTTGCGAAAATTTTCTCCGAGGCTTCGTTTACGAGTTGTTAACGGAAAACACTGACCAATAAGAGGCGAGGTCGGCTGGCGCGCGACCGGCCCAGCCAACGAGTGCACGGAGCCCAGTTCCCCTCATTGGCTCGGCCGTCTCGCGCCAAATGATCTCGCCTCTCATTGGTTACTGTTTTTCGTGAATAACTCGTTAACGGTGCCTCGGAGAACATTTTCGCAAAGGAAAAAGTTGCTTCAAATGACCTCAGGAACCTCCCATTTCCGGATTGCGACACATTTTCGGAAATCGACAATATAACCCTGTATATCAATAAAAAATACACTCGTTGTTTCTCGCAATGATGAAAATATGACTTACGTCACTATGATTCCAATCCATTGCAAAAAAGTAACGCGCGACGGTTGACTTATCGGCAGCCTGTATGTAATCGTGTCTAGCACGAGCTCTCAGAAAATCCGGTAAAATCTGTATTTATACAGCAAACAGTTTATTTCCGCAGGCGCGGTTAATACGCGCAGTGTCCTTGGCGCGCTGTTATTCCGCTCTATATTTACGAGGACAGCGGATCTGTTTGTTCCACGGTCTCCGCGGAAGCGAGATCGTCGGACTTGTTGATACAGGGGGGGAGGCAGGGGGGATGCGTCGGTGTATATCACGGCGAGCCGTTATTTCGCGCGATATGAATATATTCGAAGGGACCGGCCGCGATCCGAGGTTGATCGGGAATATTCCGTCGGAATGGAACCGATAAATTACCCCGCGGACGTCCGACGTGGTCCATGAAACGGTCCCGCGAAATCCACGAAGCCCGGGGACGGGGGAGCATCGATCTCGGTCGCGGAAAAATGCGGGAGGAAGAAAATTCGAGGAAACTTGCGGTGGAACGCTGAACTGTAAAAGATGAGACAAGGCGGCGAAACACCGAGCCGCCGGTTGGTAGCCGGGCTTTGAAAAACTGTCCGCCGTGCTCGAAGACGGGAGATAAAAGTTTTCCGAGCGTCGCGTCGGGTCAAATTGCTCGGGAAAGTTTCGTTAATGTAAGCGTAAAACGCGGCGCAAGTTAACGATTATCAAAGCCACGGCGAAAGCACTCGAGCACCGGATACATTCAACCGGGAAATTCTAGCGGGGACGCGGCGCGGGGCGCGGGGCGCGGGGGTGGCCGGCGGCGGCGGGTAAAAAGCGTCGAGCAGGCTCGAAACTTCGCCGCTGTGTAGCAAAGTTTTCGGGTACGGCCAGTTCCCAAATTTATTCACCGCAGCCGTGCTCTCTACTGTGTTCCACGAAAATTAATATATTCCGCTTATAGAAGTAACGCTCGGCCCGTCTGTCGCCCGTGTCCACCCCTGCGGCGCCGTCCCATCCCCCGTAGCCCTGTATCGCGTTACTTTTCCTCTTGAATCGCCCGGAACGCGTTGACAAAATATTTATTTTCATTTCATTTATCCAATCGACGGAGAGAAACGTTTCTCGTTCCGAGCGTAATTGTAAATACCGTGGAGGCTCCCTTGTATCTCGAATATTTATTTTTGCGATAGTTTGGTATCGAATAGTTTCATCGGATCGTTGCGAAAATAATTTCGGCCTTCTTGCCAGCTATCCGTTTGGAAAACCGAAATTACTTTTGCGACAATCCATTATTATCTAAGTTGAGAAATTGAATGAAATTTTAAGATAACAATGGGTGTCCATTTCTGAGTAAGTAAAAAACTAAATAAGTGAAAGTTGGTATTAGTAAGCCGTTATAGAAATTACAAAGATGTTCGAGTTAGGAAAATGTTTAGCCTGAATGAAACCTAGCGATTTATAAGTTATATCACTAATACGTAGAGAAAAAGAAGAAGAAAACATCGCGTATAATAATCGTATTGTAAAACATTGTTGTCTAACACGATAAGAAAATTGCGAAAACCTTTGTTCGACACTGTACTTCCACACAGCACTGGATAACATGATTTATGTTCAACATATTTAAAAACTAAATTAAAATAATGACGGAAAGGAATAATGAACAATAGTGGCTTTACATGAAGATATAATTATTATAATTAATAATATTTCGATAAGATTTCATACTATGAAATCTACAATGACCTTGTACGGACCAGCAAACAAACCAAAATTACAGATTTTTTAAAGAGGATAGAAGATGCAATAAATTTGAATGAAGAAGAAGATTCAGAAAGTGAAGATGACCGAAGAAACGTTCTCATTTGATTGTATTATGTAGTGACGAGGAAGAAACTTATTAAATTAAGGTTACATATTAAATGAAAATAATATTTTTTGTTTTCTTTTTCGTTTCGTGTTATTTATATTCCTAATAAAAATTACGTTGCTTATATGGAACTGTAACGTTCGGAGAATCTTCCCACGAATTTTTTATATCCCTTCCTGAAGGCATACGCCAGGCTGGCGCCAGCCAGCCGGGGGTTCATTTGTATATCGCGAGTCGAGTACCTCCGAGGGGGTACGACGACGAACGTTCTGGAATCGGACCACATAGGAACACCTCGACTACCATTTTTCCACAAAAATTTGACTATATAAAGGGCTCAAACGCGACCGGGAATTGGGCTAATTTCGAGTCACTCGTCGACGCGGAAACGTTAGTAAGATCGAGTTTCAATTCTCCTTCGAGTAATCTACTAGGTAACTAGACATCAAGTCAGAAGCCCCCGCCGATTCAGTGCGAAAAACTGAGAGCGCGTTAGAGTCCGCGAACACTACATACAGTTGTGAAACCCAACGCGTAATAAATTAGTTTCACCAGTTTTCTTTGGTTTCAAGTTTAATCATTTCCATTTCCTGTTTCGAAGCAGTAGTTGGTATAACCCACCAAGATATATCTTAACCGCTCGAGGTATATCTTTATTTCTTTTCTAACAAAGTTACAAGGCACCCTAATACCAATTTCTCCAAACACCTTATCCTAACTTCCTTGAAGGTAGCCACTCGTGTCGAAATAACCATCGGCTGGTCTACGCACCTTATCCTTACCACCTTGATGGTAGCCACCCGTGTCGGAATAAACATCGGCTGGTCTACGCACCTCATCCTAACCTTAACCCCTTAATGCACAATTTAAAAAAAAAAAAACCGACCAAAAAAAATCAATTTTTTTTATCTAAGAAAATACATATTTGGACCTTAATTTCAATAAATATGTAAAAAAAATGCAAAAATTACTAAAAATTCAATAAAAATAGTGGATAAATAATTATAGTGAATATTGAATCGCATTGCAGATCGAATTTTGTACCCATCGTACTGTTTTTCAATTACCAGTTACTATTTTGAAGGGGAAGGAGGAGACGAAAAAAGAAACTGAAAAATATTTAATTTTACCTAAATTTGTAATAATATAACAATAATATTTATTAGCTGAAAAATATATAATAAACTAAAACTATTCAAAATTTTCTTTTGTATGGTAAATTTCAAAACAAGGTGCAGCACATAGCCCAACATTCCTTATTTCAACATTAGAAAACATACCTTTTATACACTAAAAATCCAATTTACTCTCTATAAAAATACACCATAAAACAAAAACGTTTTTATATGTTGACACTAATAATATTTGTAAAAAATAAAAAACAATTGTCTTTGAAGAAATTCACTTTGATAACGTCTACTTTACTTCACGACTTGCTCACGAATAATACACTAAATGTTCATAAGTGCCATCCTAAAAGTGCATATTTTATTCCTGAATAAGCAAAAAATAGAAAGAGATCGGAGATAACTAGAGAGTAATAAATAAATTAGTCATAACAAAACTCACAAAAGTGCCAACGCTAATTAGATACGCAATAATGGATATAGATAGATAGAAACAATTACCAGGTCAGAGATGCTTATAAGTGTCACCCTAAAAGGCCATATTTTATAATCCCAAATAAACAAACTTTACAGCTTACAATACAGAATTACACGATGAATATCAATAAATTGAATGTTTTCCTTGGTTTTTATTAAGTTATTTTTACTGCCCGGATATATTCGAATCTGAACATTTTAGCGACATAAGTTGCGATGCCGACCGTATATATACGGGTCTGCACATTTTGGCCGGTTTTGCACGCCCGTGTTAATACGTTTCTGCGCGTTAAGGGGTTAAAGATAGCCACCCGTGTCGAAATAACCATCGGCTGGTCTACGCACCTCGACCAAAAATTCCAATTGCATGCAAGCTCCGGCCACCCAACCTGCCTGGCCCTCGGCTCGTAACACTTAAATGGAACTAAAAAAAATGTTTATTTTTAATAAGTTTTCTTGGAATCTTCCCGTCGTATTATAGAAGGGTTATTTGTATAGCTTCAGGCCACTGTAACCTCGGATAGAATTTGTTTTCTGCCGCGTACACTATTGTTAACGCGCGGAACTCTCGCGACCTTTCTGGGGTTGTAAGGCCCGGATTAAGCCGTTCGAGGACGCGTTGACTCCGGTGCCGCTGATATAGTGCCCGCCAAATTAATATTGGGCAATCGGATTCTACTGGTAGAGCGGTGGTTGCGCGTACAATGTACCGATCGCGAAATATCTCCCTTGATTATCCCCTTCGACTGATGGAGGGATAATCGCGAGTGTATTCTTCGACTGACGGAAGAATTGCAATGATCTACAGTCACCCCGACTCGACCGTCGGAGTACGGAAATGCCTGAGTGGCTCGACTGTTGGAGCTGGAGTGGTCTCGACTTGCGATGGTCGTCGAAAGCAAGAAAATGTATAGTTCGACCGTTGGAACCAGAGTGTTATATGGACTTGCGATGGTCGTCGAATAACACGGGATGATCGTGGGTGCGAGTCGGAAGCGAGACTAAAAACGAATAAGACCCCAACCGGAAGATGAGAAAAAACAGGCCTGACTCCCTATGTGCAGGCTCTTTCATCGAGGAGGTTTCCTTGTTCATGACGGAGAAGTGCACTGATTGGTTTTGCTGGTCGTTGCATTTGCCCAATCAGTGACTTCTTGATCCTTCGCCAACACCCTCTCGTTACGCCCTGAGCGTGTCTTGTCTCAGAGAGGGTATGAGAATTTATTGCCGTCATCGACGAAGCGACGGAAATTCCTCCAAGTCAACTCACGGTGGCCTCGGGTACAGCGGTAGGCACTCGAGATGGCCCTTCGGAAATCCCGGGTGTATGACACTTATGGTTATTGAGGAAGACGGCGATGAGGTTCGAACGCCACATGGCTGGCAGATGTAAAAAGTCTTGTTCTCAAAAATAACCCTTGTCACGTCCGTGTCATAAACCCCGTCGACGGAAATTCCTCGAGTTTTGTTCCTTCGGGACGGAACAGAATTATTCTTTGTTTTCTCGAGGTGTAAAAGTGAAGATTCGACTGTTTAAAACGAGCACAGGAAGAACGTACGATTTTTCTCGCAGCAGATTGCAGTAGCTCGGAGTAAGGCAGATTATTAAATATTCGCTTTGAGACGAGGTGTGTGTCGGGAAACGAGGTCTATCGGCGCATTCGACGAAACTCGCCTCGAGCGAAGCCGGAGGCGGTCGCACCGATTCGCGGGATTCTCCTTATCGCGATCCACTGGATCCCCTAACCCACCTCAAGGCGGAGAGGGGGAGGTAATCGACGAACAAATGCATCGGGTAGATCGCGAACGAGACACACTCGACTGTCCCGGTTGCTCCATAAAATCTTATCGCGGGTAACCCTCTACGCTTCCGATCGGCGATCCGTGACCGACGCGTCACGCGATGACGCAAGAACTACCACGGTTCGCCGCCTCGATACGGAAACGTCGCAAGGGGGCCACGAGTTTATGGAGTGGGGGGGGGGGGAGGTTTCTCGAGTGGTAGACGTTGACTCCAGCGGCCGCGCCGTTCGAGATTGCGAGCGGGGCGTGATTGGAATGTTTCTGCTTACAAATAACGGATCAGGGAGGGGCAGGGCTGGCGAGAAGTGGGCCGAGAGCGGTGTCGCGGCGGGGACGAGAGAAGGACGCGAGATTTCGGGGGGAAATTGAAAGAGCTTCGAATAAGATAATATCGCGATCAGAATGGGAGAAAGCTGGCGCGCGAGGGATACGCTTGGAAAGTCAAAAAGCCGGCGGGCAAGGGATCGCGAGAGGTTGAAACATAATCTAGCTGCCAGGGATAAAGGAGGTGGCGGCAAACGGGGGAACTAGGGAAACTGTCGTGAGTGGCCGTCGAATGGGAAGCCGTAAACCGGCGGGAATGGTGGCCGATAAAACTCTTGCGAGCGAGCCGAAAACAATGGGGAAGGGGATGAACGGTAAATGATCGAACGGAACGCGGCTGATTGCTGACGAAACAAATCTGTGCCAGGGATCTGTGCGCTTGCCTGCTATCGTGTACGATCGCCTATAGTTGCTCGATAAACTGCGGGGCGGCCGATAAATATGTTCCTCCCCGTTCAAGGGCTGCGATCGACTCCTCTTTGCCACGAGGAGCCATTTCGTATGGACAATTACGTAAGCTTAACCTTTTAGGTACGGCTGAATTCTGCGCGAGGCTATTTCTCTGGACGGCAGAGTCTGATATGTATTGTACAGAGTCTGATACTGTATATCAGGGGTGTCAAACTCGCAGCCCGAGATGAACATTTTTGCGGCCCAGTCAATATATCCGACGCAAAGTAAAAATAAAATAGAAATAGTCTCAGTCAATAAAATTTCTCCCGAAATAGGAAAGATAGTATCAGAGAAGAGATGTAAAGTATCAGGACGTAAACAATAATTTAACTTTATATATGTTTATTACAGTGTACTAGTCAAAATAAAAATATTTGTTTCTATGAACATTGATTTCTTTTCGCGGCCCACCTAAACTTAAGCATTGTTTATTTGGCCCAAGTTAGCTTTTGAGTTTGACACTCCTGCTGTATATTCTGTCTGCATATACAGGGTGTCCCAAAGATGTCTCGCAATTCAAAAGTGGCGAGTTCCTCAGGTCATTGGAACTTTTTCCTTTACAAAAATGTTCTCCGAGGCACCGTTAACGAGTTATTAACGAAAAACAGTGACCAATGAGAAGCGAGCTCAGCTGGCGCGAGGCGATCGAGCCAATGAGCGGAACTGGGCTTCGTGCGCTGGTTGGCTGGGCCGCCCCGCGTCAGCCGTACTCGATTCTTATTGGTCACTGTTTTTCGTTAATAACTCGTTAACGGTGCCTCGGAGAACATTTTTGTAAAGGAAGAAGTTGCTTCAAATGATCCGAGGAATCCGCCATTTCCGGATTGCAAGACATTTTTGGAACACCCTGTAGACTGTTGTAAATCGATGTGAAGACAAAAGAAGTGTGAAACAATGCATGTGAAGACGATTATTTGATTCAAACGATGAGCGAGTGAGCTACTAGAGTAAGCCACTATAGTGGCGCATCGTCCAGTGTGATGACATCCGCGAAAGCCACTATAGTGGTGTGTCGTTCTGAAAGATGACATCCGCGAAAGCCACTATAGTGGTGTGTCGTTCTGAAAGATGACATCCGCGAAAGCCACTATAGTGGTGTGTCGTTCTGAAAGATGACATCCGCGAAAGCCACTATAGTGGTGTGTCGTTCTGAAAGATGACATCCGCGGAAGCCACTATAGTGGCGCGTCGTGCCTAAAAGATTAAACTGCGTTCTCCGGTACCTTTTATGCGAAATAAAAATCGCCTGCGTCAATTGGAAAATCCAACGAATCGCGTTAGCGGACTTTGCGAGTATCAGATTACACGGAAGGAAACAGTTGCGTAATCGCAGTTGTTGAATAAATTTCAAAGTTTGCCTGCCGTAACTGGCGCACTGTCACAGGATATGATCAATATCTTGTCTCACCTGGTACATACTCGCTGGCTTCTAGAGTCTTCGTATTTTAGGAAATTCTGCACGAGGAACTTCGTGCGGACTTCGTGCATTTATATAAGACAAATGAGTGATTCAAATGGAAACCAGCAAAAACATTTGAACAATTCGACAGTATTACAGTAAATTCTACCTAATTTCCATCGGCTTGTAAACGATAATGGACAATTTGGACAAGAGGAGACACGATTATTCGAGCCTCGTTTTTATAATTGTCGACGATCGGTAACTATAAAAAAGAGCCGCGAGGATCGAATAATCGTAACTGCTCCTCCCAAATTGTCCATTTTCGTTAACAATCTGAAGCAAAATTAACACATTGAGTGCCGCGTCGGTCAAATACGGATGACACTAATTATTCATGAATTTTGAACATTCATTTCCGTTGTATATTAGAGCAAACTGAATTTGACTAGGATGCTTGGGATGCGAAAGAGTTCTATTGTTATCCACTATGATAAATTTTAACTTTCTAGTTTCAGTTTGATTAATTAAATTGCATTGATTTCGTGGGAATCTTAGCGGTTGATTGTCGGCGCTGAACGTGTCAAGGAGAATTTACTGCTTCTGTGAAGTCATTAAAATAGTTATTCTATTCGCACCTTGATTGCATCTTGCAATCAAAGATCCGCAGTTAAGTGATCATCGGAGCAAGGTTCCTATTGAACGCTGACCACGTCAAAGGTCAACCAAAAGTCCGGAGTTTACGAAATATGTCCCCGTTAACCGCGACGGAATCGCACGTTCGAAGAATTTCGAAGAAAATCGATCGCCGACGATTGCGAGCGGAGTTGTCGCGAAAGACAGCGATCAAAGGGAGAACGTCGTATGCCGGTTGGCAGAGCGATTATGAAAATGCGGTGGCCAATAGCGTGCCGCGGCTGCCAGCAGGGACCAACATACCCATCGTTATCGCAACTTTTCGATATTCAAATTAGCCGAGGGGTCCGCCATCTTGCGGGCGATTTCCCGCGGAGCGGAACAGATGCTGCAACTTCTGAAGACGGATTGAAGCACACTTCGCTGCATATAGGTCAGTTCGCGCAGCCATCGACCTTCTTGATAAGCATGGTTCCCGCTCGGCCGGTGCATCGCTGCGAATTTAGCAAATTTCACGAGTCCATTGATCCGCCGCGCCGAGCCGCGCCGGCGAAACGTCTTTTCGACCGGGCGAAATTGTTGGGTATCGTTGCTTATGCACAAGCAAGGAACTCAAACTGTTATTTTTTGGAGCAAAATAGTATTTTATTTCGTTAACCGAAACAAGGTGAGTAGAAGATCTAAAGAAATAGGATAAGGAGACAACCGAGTAAATGCAATTACTCTTGCGAAGGCTGTCGTTCGACTGACTGGGCAGCGTAGTTTTTCTTTCTAAAGTTGCCAGGGGCACAGGATAAGCACATGCAAGTGATTATCCTTACCCTGTGCATTTATTGCCCTGGCAGCGTCGTCTCCGGCTCGAACGTCGCATCGGTGAGCCGACCTATAAGTGTACGAACCTCCAAGGGTCATACCGCAAGATATTATAAAACTAGAACCTAAGCATGCATTTAACAAATACTTAAAACTATATAGACATTTCAATAAATCGATCATTCGAATCGGATCGTTTTTTTTAATCGAGTAAAATCCGGTTTCATTCTTTCGAGTTTTCGCACGTTCCTATTGCGAAACATACAAAAGCGGTAAATACAGTGCAAATTAGATCGCGCAATTTTCCGTGCCTTTAAAACACACCGAAGTGTGCAACAAATTATAAATCAGAACACCGCGTCGCTAATTGCCCGGATTAGTGGTTGACGCGACTGTAAATGATCGATGTAAAACATGAAAAAGAAATATTACACTACTTTCATACTAATTTCCTGATAAAATACCATCGCGAGTAGCGTTCTCAATTTTTTCAATCTTTTGGTAAGGTACGTCGTGGTAAAAAAAATTGCCTTGTCTAATATTCGTCTGCGAATAAAGAAATTGTGCGAGGAATTTAGAAAATGCGAATAAAGAAAGTTTTTTAGTATATCTTAATATTATAGAATTGAAAATAAAGTTTGAAATCAATAATAAATTGTATCAACGATCGAGTACCGTTGTCATTTCAAGTACAGTAATTTCTCCCGGAAATGCCAAATTTCGGGTTGCTGTGAATTTTCCTGTGCTAATCCTACGCACTAGGTACGCGACCGTCGAATCGTGGCACGTGGCCTCCGAATTGCCTTCGAATCGTGGCAAGAAATTAAAAATAAAAAAGTTAAGCAATCTTCATTATTCTAGCATTACTATGTATTCATATTGATGTACACCGGCATAATGTGACAACCGAGTAAATGCAATTACTCTTGCGAAGGCTGTCGTTCGACTGACTTAGGCAGCGTAGTTTTTCTTTCTAAAGTTGCCAGGGGCACGGGATAAACACATGCAAGTGACTATCCTTACCCTGTGCATTTATTGCCCTGGCAGCGTCGTCTCCGGCTCGAACGTCGCATCGATGAGCCGACCTATAAGTGTACGACCCCCTCCGAGGGTCATACCGCAAGATATAATAAAACTAAAATCGAAGCATGCATTTAACAAATATTAAAACTATATAGACATTTCAATAGAAATGAAAGGCGGCCTGGAAGGGCAATCGGAGAATAAACGGCGTCTAGAATCGGACGCTACTTAAACGGCACGTTTAATTTCATTCTTTCCTCTGAGCCTCGCAGAACATTCCGATCCCTCGTTCTCTGGAATCCTTTTTGTCTAGCGATACGAGGTTGCCTGAATTTCTGCCCGGCAACGGCGACATCGCATCCGATCGAGGCCTCGGTCCCTTTGATGTTCGCGGATCGTTTTCTTGATTACGAAACACTTGGACCAGTCTCTGTCCCCGGAGGAAACAACGCTGCGACGTAAGAACGAGGGCAACCGCTTCGGTCAGCTTTTCGAAAGTTCGTTCGGACCGCCACATCGAAAAGCACACACACGTTCTTGACTAAATCACTGTTTCGTCGATTAATTGCTCGTGTTCGATTAATTCTTTGTACATTTTGGTAATTATTTAAATTAACATCGTTATACGACTCGCAACGAATAAAATTAATCAAATCGATGTATACCCATGGGCTATAAATTACCGTTAACTATTGATACGTTGGATCGTAATTTACAAATATGAGAAATTTACTGTAATCAACTTCTCTCCTGTATGAATATGTTCACTCGTTATGCTTGTAATCTGCTGCTGAATAAACCTGCGAGGTTTGATATGCTTAATAAAATACACATAACTTGTCGCTACAAAGAAACAACGAGTTGAACAAAAAACACTGCGACAACCGGTTGAACAAAAGTTAATTCCCGGTCAACGAATTAAAAGTCTACAGCGTCTTCTACTGGTGCTTGCACAATTTTTCTCGTAAAAATTGATTTTTAAACTGTCGCGAGACTAATTTTTTATTGTAAAAATACATTTACGAGTCATGTAACACTAAACCTACCACGGTCAAAGTGACCGCTTTCTCATTTTGCAATTCTGCAAAGTTCCGAGACTCTTTCGTGGAAAACGCTTGAACAAGTTATATTATTGGAGCAAGTTTTATAATAAAAACTTTACAAATTCCAAATAAATTCGGTCTTCTCACTTTTGTGAAGCAGTACATGCCAATTAGTATTACTGCTTGGTAGGTTTAGTGTTAATCGATGCATGTCTCGTTCAGAAAAACCGAATAAACGTCTTATCGTACACTTTTATGAACTAATATAAGAGAAAGTTGCTTTCGTTGCCTCGCAAATCCGATGTCACGTGTAAAAATGAAGAAGAATTTCAGACGAGACCGGATTTAGCAGGCCCTGAAAGATGCAAGAAGACCGCGTTTTTGATCTTCCCGAGACGTTTCCGACGTTAATCCCGTCAAGCGACGGTTTTTCGCAACGACGTGCCCGGTCCGATCAAATATTTGGCGATTAATGAAGCGCCGCGATGCGATTAACGGAGGACGCCTCGTTACGAATGCAGCGGTGGCCGGTGTTTTAGCCGGCGCGGTCGTTAACGATTCGGCGGAACGACGGGGCCGGTTGTTCGCCTCTAACGGAAATTCCTCGTTCGTGATCCGGAAACACCTGCGGCGAATTTGGAAGACCGAGCGCCGAACAGAACTAATGTTGCGGGGCAATTTGTAACGAGAGCTGGCCGACGCGAGGCGATCGGGGAACGTGAGACAGCGGATCCGCCGCGTCACAGGCCAGATAAATTACTTTGTTTCGCCGGGGAAGAACCGCAGCCCCGAGGGCTCGCCATCGATATCAACGACTGATGAGTTATCCCTCGCCATTCTCTGTCCGCATGAATCAGGCGGGCTCCAACTTGCCCGAAATCCACGACCGATTCGAAATCGCCGAGGACCGATCGCCTCCGTCGAACGCTTTATCCGTTTTCTTAACCCTCGACCCGTCCTGCTATCAATTTCACACTGTCCCGAAGTTTCAGAGTGCATTGTTCTGCTACCGTTGAGAAAATTCATTTCGCTTTTTTTCAACGCGAAGCACGCGCGTATCTGTTATTAACGAAAAACCGTATAGAGGGAATATCGTGCAATTATGTTTGCTTTTATCTGCAATAAATGTTTAGCGAAATAAATTGTTTGCCCGTTACTATACTGATTTGATTACGGATTAATTAATTTTATTCGGCATAAGAAAATTTAAATTTAACCTTAACTCTGATTTAAAGAATAGTACAAAAGGGATGAAAAGTCGCTTAAAGCTTTCTATCTAATTGTAAATACTAAAGTGAAATAGTGACAGTTTCCATATGGTTCTTGAATGCGATAAATAGACCGCGGATTTTTATGCGAAATAAAAATTGTCTGCATTGTTTGCAACATGCAGGAATTTAACGAACATTTATTTTCTTCCTCGATCATTTCAATGAGTGAAATATAATAAAATAATATCGTTGAATTCTTTAAATATCTTCACCGTTTTGAATTTTTCTCATAAATGCATAAAATCCGTCTAATAATAAGTAAACCGCGGATTTTTATGCGAAATAAAAATCATCCACGCTGATCACAAGACACAGACGCTACATAAATATTTATTTCGTTTCTTGACGATTTTCACACGTTGGAAACAGTTCAGCGATAATTTAAGATTTCTTAAATTAAAGAAGTCAATATTTATTTGCTTGCCGATTCCTTCGACGAGCACAATAAATCGTTACTTTGCACGAATAATTAATTGCACCGACAGATAACAGCATGGCGAAACGAAGGACGCTCCCGGAACTTGCTCGAGCATTTTTCTCCAGCAGTTTTACACGCGTCGAATGGACGAACGCGTAAAATCCCGACAGCAACGGCGAAGTTGCAGTTTCCATCGTTGCGCGCTCGGTCGATGAGCTTCCTTCTTTTTTTTCTCTCTTTCTCTCTCTCTCTCTCTCTCTCTCTCTCTCTCTCTCTTTCGACCGTTCCGGAAGCAAAGGAACCGCGCGAAACTTCGTGCAAAGCAATTCTCATTTTCCTCGCTGCGAATCGCGCTCCTCTAACCGGAACGGTCTCAAATTTGATTGTTCTAGCCGGTGGAGCGCAAGGCGCGGACGGTTATCTTCCGGCGTGTACACAGTCCCGTCGTTTTGTTTGCTCATACGAAAATTCTTGAACACCGCGCGCCGCCAGGAGTACGGAAAGTTCGAATTGCATCGGGCAAAATTGCGGAGTTTCGCGATATCCGGGCGCGGGTAGAGCTGCACGGCCGGTCCCGGGATCAAATGCGACCGAAACTTCGCGAACGCCAACAAGATCCGTTTCTGATTGATGGAAACACGAGATCGACGACTGACAGCATGAGCACTCGTCTGCCTAAATTCAATTACATGGTGGATCTTTGTGCACGAGTAAAAATGGCATTGGAATTCGCTGAATTCGAAGATCCTTCGATTTCTTCGTTTCTCTTGCAAAGAATTTAGCACTTTCGGTGACAAAAGAGTAATAAATGAGACAACGGTTAAATAAATTAACACATTGTCTGCCGGAGACGATCTCGTAATTTTTAGTGCAACATTTATAGTTAAGAATTTATACAGCCTAATAATACATAGTAATTGCACAGTAATGATTATACAATAATACGTAATAACTGTACAGTAATGATTATAAAATAATACAGAATAACTGTACAGTAATGATTATAAAATAATACAGAATAATTGTACAGTAATGATTATAAAATAATACAGAATAATTGTACAGTAATGATTATAAAATAATACAGAATAATTGTACAGTAATGATTATAAAATAATACAGAATAATTGTACAGTAATATGATTATACAATAATACATAATAATTATACAGTAATGATTATACTAAAATACGTAATAATTATACAGTCTAATAATGAAGAATAACACAATCTAGGTTTTACTTTCTGATGAATTGTTCGACGGGAATAAAAGTTTCAGTTGCATACCAACAGGTCATTTTCGGTAACAGAATCGACTAATTTATTCTATTTTATCTTCTATATTAGTTCTATATTGTCATATAAAAAAGAATTTTAAGCTTTCTCCTAGTACAGCACAGTAACTGAAAAACCTATTAACACGTAAAGTGCCGAATGTCAACACTAAAAATTCTCACGATATAAAAGTCACTTAATTACTGACACAGAAACTAGAAAGTTAAGATTCAACGCAACGAATATTAACTTAGTTCTATTATATTCTAAAAATCCTAGTAGCATTCAGATCGTACATTATATTACAATAAAAATGGAATTCGAAAGCTGGATAAAAACTATTGTCAACTATATACGACAGACGCTGCTGCCGGTGGTTGAAGTGTTAATGGACGTCAGGCGAGTTCTCCGTGAAACAGCGACAAAACCTAGGTGCAGCAGAAACTTCGTTGGTTACGATTTTAACGCGGGAAAGCAGGTCAGGGAAGGAGTCGGGATCTTTCTGACTTCGTCAACATTTTCGGCGTTGTTCTCGGCCAGGTGGTTCTGCAAACTTTTCGAATGATGGTAGCCTGATGGAGCGATGTCTAGAGAGCACTCTCATTATACACTTGGCGTATGATACCGGAGTATTTCGTATGCATCATCTACCTTCCCCAAGAAAAATAGCTCAACTTCTTCAATATGCCCTTTAGTAGATTCCATTATAAACTCGTGAAAAATTATTCACTGTAGAATATTTTCCCCTCAAATCCCAAGCTACGGCTACTACTAATTAACCGGTTAGCTGTTTCGGTCTATTTAAAAAGTGCGCGAGTTACCGTAATTATACCGTACGTGCTTTATATTCTTCATATTCCGTTTAAATACATCAATTTGATATTCTTTATTTAGTTGTATATTTTGTAAAAATGTTTTACAATTTTGTAAAACTGTGTATAAAATTCTTCTTAACCAGTCAGCTGTTTTCGACGAGTATTTCTCACGTCGCGAAGACCGACACCTTCAGTCTTTTTGTTCATATCGGTAACATTTTTCCTCTCAAACACAGTATTTATTTTATATTCAGACAGAGAATTATTTATTTAGTACAGAGATTTGGAATCACTTCGTACGGAGTATCGAATAAGTAAAAAAGAAGAAGTGGCACCTTCCATTTGTACTATTTTTAGGTAAAACTTCCACCGAAACGATTTAAAAATTCGCTGCCACTTAAATTCCCAGTTAAGGACGTCTCGAGAATATTATGCTGGCTCCGCACTATTTCTTGCTTCGATTAGCAGGTCTATTTTTTGCCGAGGATGCCGCTGGACAGCACTCGGACGCTCGATATCCGACGACCGCGACCGAAGATTATTGCAGCGGCAGATTCTTGATGGCCTCATTTTTCTCCGGCCCGTCCACCCCCGCCGGTCTCATTCTCCCGCAGCCCCGATCGACACCGGGAGCCGTTTAGTACGTGTCTCGTTAATAACGCCATCTCCCATAGCGTCGCAACCGCCGCCGCCATCGCGCTTCTCTTCCTCCCCGCGAAACCGTCGAATGGAAAAGTTGCCGAGAACCGTTCTGGGGCCGCGTTCCTTTCGCCGACCCGAAGTTACACGTTTCTCGTATCCAATGCTCGGCAGCCGAGTTCTGGCAAATCGCTTCTGGGAAACTGAAATTTGTCGGGCATCCACGTCGCTGTCCGCCGATTTTTATCGGCGACGGTTCCGGCCGCCGCGCCGCACGCCGCGGCGAACTTTGATCCGGGGAGGAGAACCATTTCCGCTCGGCCGAGTCGCGTTTTACTTTTTGTTCCAGCGGCGCATTGTGGATCGGTCGTCGTTGCGAAACAAATCGCGAGCCTCCGCGATTGTTTCTTGCGAGACCGTAAAACGTATATGAGAAATCACTTAGCAGACACTGAACGATTTCGCCATCTTGTTCCTTTTATGGGGCCTGAGAAGCAGTTCTATTTTATGGGAAATATATTGCGTAGGATAGCGGAGACGGTTACTGTGAGGCGGCCAATCGCTGGTACGAATGATTATTCTTTTATTTTGGTTGTTTGTGAATAAATAAAAAGATCGAATGTGTTCGGGAAATATAGAGTTAATTATATTCATTACTAATTGGACTGCTTCGAGGAAATATTTGTCTAAGATAATTGTCCGAATGAATTTCTTTTCAGTCGACTATTTTGTTCGAATAGTTCATTAATCGTCAAAATATTCTATCTATTTATTCGAATGATTCTTTATTCGAATGACTCGAAAAATTCTTCGTTTAATTAATTCGAGAAATTCTTTATTTAAATAAAGAAATATTAAATATAATATATTATATTATAAAAATATAAAAATTATAATATATTATAATGTAATATATTATATTATAACGAATGAAGAATTTTGCGAATTATTCGAATAAAGAATTTTTCTTTATTTCTTTTTATATT
This sequence comes from Megalopta genalis, assembly GCF_051020955.1. Taxonomy (NCBI): domain Eukaryota; kingdom Metazoa; phylum Arthropoda; class Insecta; order Hymenoptera; family Halictidae; genus Megalopta; species Megalopta genalis. Next base: position 17,402,076 of record NC_135019.1, on the reverse strand, counting down.
ATATTATATTATAACGAAAGTATTATACGAATTATTCGAATAAAGAATTTTTCTTTATTTCTTTATATTATATTATAATATATTATAATAATATAATATACATATTATTATTATATTATATTATTATATATAATAATATTATATAATAATATAATATTATAATATTATATATAATAATAAAGAAAAATTCTTTATTCGAATAATTCGTAAAATTCTTCATTCGTATAATACTTTCGTTACATACAGGGTGATTGTTCTTAAGATGATAGTTTAGTTACATAGGTGCGAGAAAAAGTTATCAATCTTTTAGGCACTTTGCGTAATCGTTTAAGTTGCTTGGTCGTTTTGCAACGTGGGACTAGCTCGTTCCAATAGATGTCCTGAATCGGAGGCTGCTCGTGACGAATTTCGGCTTCTTCGTTCGTCTCGGCGTCATTTCTCGACGTGCAAAGCTCGGACAGGCACAGCGCCGCGTAGTAAACGATCTCAACGCAGCTGATTAAACTGCAGCCGAGAAAGAATTCGCATATCCCACCAAAGTCACCTAAAAAAAAAAAAGAAAAACCATTATTCCCGACCGAGTATTGTCGCGCAGTAATTTGTACAGTATCGGCATGGAATAATTTATTTGGAGCGACACAGAAATTGAAGTGTACTAACTCAAATACTGATACCACTTGTAGGTGACGTCCAGCTTCAGATATGGAGTGCCGCCGTGGATGAAAAAGATATGCAAGATGCTGTGATTCACGTCTGCCCTAAGAATTGTAGAAACATATCGTATGAAATACAAATTTGTCGGTATTGTATTTTTCAATTTATTTACTAAATCTGCTTACTCCGAGTCGGTCTCGAATTGCTCGGGATTCGCAGGGTACATGTCGTTTCTGACATTGTAAGTTAGGTCGTTGCACGGGGGATAACACACTTCGCAATAGAGCGTTGTATTTTCTTTTATTAAATGTTTCAGCGACTTCTTCGGGTAAGGCACGACAACGCGTCTGTTCTCTGCGATACATCGAAAGATTTAACGGAATATTTAAACGTCGAAGCATCGCACAGACTATTCTTGAATTTTTAACATTAAAAATTTAAGATTATATTGAACTGTTAGAATCGATGCTTTCAATTCGAATTACAAACATTTTACCTTTGTATTTTCCGATGCACGGCACGTCTTCCAAAGTGCAAGTCCTGTTGTATCCTACAGAATCATGCGAAAAGATGGCAGAAATTCATTTCGAGACAACAGTAAAAGTAATATCGAATATACGTACACGTAACAACCCTATACAGTAAATTCTCCCTAATCGACCCTCTCAGCTTGGAAACAAAAATGGACAATTTGGGAAGAGGGGGTACAATTAAATTAACCTTGCGGCTCGTTTTTATAGTTGTTGACAATCGGTAACTATAAAAACAAACCGCAAAGCTCGAATAATCGTATTATTGAAATGTCTATATATAGTTCTAAGTATTTGTTAAATGCATGCTTAGATTCTAGTTTCATTATATCTTGCGGTATGACCCTTGGAGGATCGTACATTTATAGATCGGCTCACCGATGCGACATTCGAGCCGGAGACGACGCTGCCAGGGCAATAAATGCACAGGGTAACGATAATCACTTGCATGTGCTTATCCTGTGCCCCAGGCAACTTTAGAAAGAAAAACTACGCTACCTCGTCAGTCGAACGACAGCATTCGCAAGAGTAATTGCATTTACTCGGTTGTCTCCTTATCCTATTTCTTTAGATCTTCTACTCACCTTGTTTCGGTTAACGAAATAAAATACTATTTTGCTCCAAAAAATAACAGTTCGAGTTCCTTGCTTATGCATAAGCACCGATACCCAACACGTATATCCTCTTCCAAAATTCATTACATTTTTGTTTCCAAGTTGAGCGTCGATTAGGGAGAATTTACTCTATTTGCTAAATAAACCACTTACTTCGAAGCATTGATAAATAAATAAATAAATAAAACTGCAAGCTACGAGTCTGCTGCGTAGATTCGCAAATTTGCGAAGCCAGAAAATTGATAAGTGCGATAATATCTCGACTCACGTTTCTCGAGGCCTAAGTCGGGATAGAAGAACGGCTTGCAGTTGCAAAACTTCCATATGTCCTCCATCCTGCACGCGACAATGCAGTCGCTGGACGAGTAAAATTTATATACCGTTGGATTCTCGTTCCTGAAGATGCAATTGCGCGTCCCCACTGGATACGATCGGATCGAATCGCTGCCGGACAGGCCGAGCGCTGTCAATATCAGGTATCCTTTTGTCAGCGGGGCAAGCAACAGCTCTGTCACACCGCCGCTATTCGCGTCCGGGTAATGACGAGGACCAAACACCATCACCTGACGAATATATCGAGACGACATCATTGGTCGCCGGATCTTGAATGACAAGGTCATCGTTCATTTTCATGCGCCACTGTAAACTTTGTTGACGAGTCTGACTCGTCGAGAGCTGTTTTCGGCGAACACCGTGCAGTAAATATACTGCAATATAATAATAATTGGAATTATTCAGTTGAGTCACTCGTGCGTCGATAGTGGTTTATTTACAATGTTCGAGATGCCCCATCCTTCCACATTCTCGACAGTACCGATGACAAGCAGTATATGAGCAGTATTCGGTATAGCAGTGATCTCGCACGGCTTGCACATAACTGTTCAGTTGAGCCACGTTAAATAGTATTTTTCGGACGCATCGAATTCCGTTTTGTTTGTATGTCAAGGGGGTTATAGTGCACGATTATACGCATATTTCAAACTATCTTCATTTAATGTTCTCTCAATGCTGTCGTACTACGTTCGATTTTGTTTTTTAACCGTAAAGTGATAACTAGACTGCGGATTTTACGCGTTTATGATAAAAATGAGTAACTTAAGCGTGCAAATAAGTATTAGGTCTACCGGAAAGTTCTGTCCGATAGTGTCACTTCAAGTTTCAATCCATATGCACATGTTGATTTGAGACATATACGACTATCTCTCTTTATCATTGCATTTACACGCATGTACTCTCCTAAATAAACTGAAACAAAGATGTCTCATGTCGTTATTAAGTGAGACGCGATCGCGAAAACATGGCTACCGATGATAATGCCAGACCACATGCTGCTTTGGCGACTCGTCAGAAAATCGCAGAGCTAGGCCGGGAAATTCTGTCGCATCCACCATACTCCCCGGACCTAGCACCCTCCGATTATCACTTGTTTCTCTCTTTGCAAAACTTTTTACAGGAAAAAAATTCAAAACTGAAGCTGAGGTCAACCAAGCACTGGTTGAGTTCTTCGCCTCTAAAAATAAATCATTTTTTAAAAATGGCATTTACAAGTTGCCATCACGCTGGCAAGAAGTCATAAGTAACGATGGAAAGTATATTCTACAATAAATATTATTAAATGTATGAAAATTGTGTTATATTTCAATTCGAAAACGGACAGAACTTTCCGGTAGACCTAATATAATTTAAAACAGTGGACAGCTAAAAAAAACCATGAAAGTTGTGATCAAAGGAAGAAAAAAACTCGTGTTTATCTTCTTTATCCTACAATTGATGCAGGCAATATTTCTTTTGCGCAAAGACTACGGATGTTCATGTAATATAAAAATTGTCTTCGTTAATAGCAACAAACACGAGTCGAATAGAAACTTCTTTCTTCCTTTAATAATTTCAAAATAATACGTACGTGCACCTAAAGTTTTTAAACAGTCTCGTTTCCTTCAATTTGATCTATCAGTTTTTACAATAAATTCATAAAATCCGCAGAATGCATAACAGTCCCCGATATTCGAACTAATTGTAAGTTTAATTTTGTAACATCGTGGGCACCGTGATCTCCTGAGGGAGGAAATCCTCCGCACCCTTTACGGTCAATATAATTGTCAGAATTATTAGAATCGTGAACTTTTGCAGCAACGACGTTAATATTTTCCGTGATTCTCAAGGCATTGTTCCGGTGCAATTTACACCGTGTACTCTCTAACTAAATAATAATAGTTCGCGTATCATATTCTGAAATCTAAAAGGTAATTTAGCACGTTCAATAAATAAATAATAATAATTATTATTATAACAAAATCTACAGTCAATTATCAGGAAGCCAGCGGTATGCGATAACTCCGTCTTAATTCTTCGCGAAACATAGCAAAATTGAACGAGCTCGCGGAAATAAATAGAAAGTCACGCGCAGAACCACTAAGCGACGGTGAATTAAAGCGTGCGCGATTACAGCTAAATCGATCGGTACGTTTCTGCCGAAGAAAATAGCCCGTGTTTCAACGAGTCGCGTCAAGAAGTGCCGAGAAATGTTTCGGAATTCGCTGAAATGCATCGTCTGGAGGCGGAACCGGCGAAAATCTTTGACGAAAAACCCGATTACGGTTTATTTTTCCAAATTGCGCCGCCGCTGAATAAAACGCGACCTATAAAAGAATTTATTCCTCCCCCGTCCCGCGCGCGCGCGCGTTTCCCCGTCACCGTTCATTTTCTTCGTCCGTTTCGCTTCGAGCGAGCTCGAGGCTCGATTCCGGAGTCGAGCACCGGTGGAAAACACGCGGCAACGAAATAATTGAGCGATAAACTTTTTTTTCTGTTCGCGAAATGACGGTTTTACGGCGAGGCTGCTTAGAATTGTTAAATCACACGAACCGCGGGACGATGTAACGGGCCGCTGGTCCCGCTGCAACTGCTGCTTTTTTACAATGTAAAACGGAACACTGTACGCCGGCCGCTAATGACTTTTACCGTCTTTTTTGCCGGCGGACGTGCGCACTACAAAACGCAATAATCGTTGATGACCGGTCTCGAAAAAGGATAGTGATTAAGGGCAGCGCGATCGCGCGTGATCGTCGTTATCGCCGCGAGAGTAGATCGCGGATCTACGCGTTCGCGTCACTTGCATAGTTTCGCGCGGCGTCGAGCATTTTTATTTCGGAACGCAAGAATATGTTCTTATTGGTGCGTGGTAACGAAGTTCCTCGCTTACCTTCATGCGAAGCGATGATTTTATCGCTTCGGTCCAGTGTTTCCCAATCTTTTTGTGCTCGCGATATCACTTGCGAAATATTGGGTTCACAACTAAGTAATTGCCGATTTCAGTTATACATGTCTCTCATTCCCATTTTTATGATATCCGTAAATGTTATATTATAAAATTATTATTATTATTATTATGTTATTTTTTATTATCCGTGAATGTTAGCAACTGGACAAATTGAATGCAGCGGTCAAGGAAAAGCGACCAGAATTGGTCAATCGTAAAGGTGTCATTTTCCACCAGGACAATGCTAGACCGCACACGTCTTTGTCCACTCGGCAAAAATTGATGGATATTGGTTGGGAATTGATGTTACACCCACCATATAACTCTGATCTCGCGCCATCGGATTACCATTTATTTCGATCCCTGGACAACTCCCTTCGTGGTAAAACTTTTAACGATGATGACGCTGTAAAGTCTCACTTAACTCAGTTTTTGGCCGAAAAGGATCAGACTTTCTACGAGCGTGGAATTTTCAAGTTGTCGGAGAGATGGCAAAAGGTCATCGAACAAAATGGAAAATACATTAAAGATTAAACTTCATTCCAAGTAAAAAAAAAAATTGTATTTCATTGAACAAATCGGCAATTACTTAGTTGCCAACCCAATAGTTATCTTTTCGTTACAAGTCATAAGGTGAGGACGAAAATTTGTGTTTACAGTAATTTCTGCCAGAAATGTTCCGAGGTCGGAATTGAAAAAAACCGGCAAATCTGAAAATACTAAGTCGCGGTTCTTCGGATCTCGCGGCTCGTTTTTACGGAAACTCGAGGCAGTCGGCAAAAAAGGCAGCGGCCAGCATGCCGGTGTACATTAGTATGAATTCACAGTAATGCTAGAATAAAGAAGATTGCTCAACTTTTTTATTTATAACTTTTTGCCACCATTCGAAGGCAATTCGGAGGCCACGTGCCACGATTCGACGGTCGCGTACCTAGTGCGTAGGATTAGCACAGAAAAATTCACAGCAACCCGAAATTTGGCATTTCCGGGAGAAATTACTGTATTTGAAATGACAACGGTACTCGATCGTTGTTACAATTTATTATTGATTTCAAACTTTATTTTCAATTCTATAATATCAAGATATACTAAAAAACTTTCTTTATTCACATTTTCTAAATTCGTAGCATAATTTCTTTATTCGCGGACGAATATTAAACAAGGCCGCTCTAAGTTCTTCATTCAAAGAGAATAACCACGCTTTTTTACTTTGACGCTTTTACTGCCACGTCGGTCATAGATGGGTGACAAATGGTTTTTTAACGAACTTGGTACTCGATGTTTAGTATATTATTACTATTAAATGACTACTAAATGACTAATTACTATACTATTAAATGAATCAAAATTATTTTGTATCTATGAAATACAATATCGAATAAAGAATTTCATTCATTTCATTAACAATATTTACGGATATGAATAAATATTGTACATCTTCATTGTTAGCACAATTTTAAGAAAATTCCTGCACTGGTAGGGAAACACTGTTCAGCCAATGGAATGAATTCTCTAGAAACCTGTATACATATACTTACTCGGTAATTACCTTGAAACCAACCGTAGGCAATAGAGAGTAGAAATAATCATCCAGCATCGGGTCCAAGGTTATGTCAAGACCATAATCGAAGCCCACGTCTTTCACAAGCTCCAAACTGTATAAATGCATCAATTTTAGTCAGAGAAACTTGTATATAAAACGCGGTGAAATAAAGTTGAAAATTGAAAGTCGAGAGAGTATCTCACTGTCTATCGTCGTTAGGATGGTAATTGAAAGTGCAGCAGAACCCATTCTGCGTTCTCCTGAAGGAAAAAATGTCGGAACAGTTTCTCTGATCGCCGTGGAATACGCAAGTCACTAGCAGACTGGCGCATTCTGGTGTCAACTGTAATTTCACATTAAACATTACCTATCCCGTAGTTTCGACAAAAAAAAACGCTGCTCGAAAATAGTATTTAAAACTCACGTATTTCATTACTTCGGCAATATCGTAATCGTCGCCGTAAAACATCGACAACAGCGTAATAATTCCTTCGTAATCTTTCACACTTTTTATGTCGTCATCGTACAGGTGGCCGAGATCGCGGATCGCGTGGAGTATTTCCTCGACAGTCATGTTCGAGATACTCGCGTCGAACCTATTCGCAAATTGATCGCTGGACTGCGGATCTTTACGCAAGATCATTGATCGCTAGATGCAGAAACTACAAAGACACTTATTTCTTTTCTTGGTCATTTTAATAACTTGACATTAGCGCGATAATATTTCCAGATTCTTCAAATGTTTCTGCTATCTTGCATTTGATCCAGTCATTTCGATCGTAAATGCGTAAAATCCGCAGTCCGTTAGTCGCTTTTAAATGCGATTAGAAACGTTGCGACAAAGTTCAAGCATCGACTCTGCTGTTCTTTATCGTTAGACCGAGATGCCGAGCTTCGTAGATCGAACGTTACCAGCATAATTTCTCACGCATATTAAAATTTCATTTCGGCAAGAAGATCTTGAAAGCAATCGACGACGTTCCACGGGGTGGGTGAAAAGTTCCTCGGAACTTTTCCCAGCGGCCCGATTTTCCGCGAAGAAATGTTCTCATCGCCGCGAACCACATCACCGAATCACCGTGTATTATATTAAGTTTCGCTAAATTGCCGGGAATTTGATAAATTAGCCGAGCTACTATACAATCCGCGCAAGTTCGCGTTCATCGAGGCCAAGCGCGAATCGATAGCTTCGACAACATTCTACTCTGGAATAATAATTGCGGCGAGCACGGTGATTATTAAAGCGATTAGAGATCGCGGGACGAAAAGGCCGCCGCGGTTTCGAGCGCGATCATTGAAATTATCCGCGGAACGAAATCGACGCGGCCGAGAGCATACGATCGCATCGCTTGAAAAAAAAAAACACTGTTCCTCGGCCTCGCGCTGTATTTATTCCGCGCATTTATTGTTATCTGCTTCTCACATGTCGGTCGCCAGCATTGTCGCCTTGCGGAGACTGATTCTGTTGACGCTGCAGATCGCGATTCCTGCAAGCGCAAATTTCTTTAATGGCGTTCCGACTCGAGAGCTTGGGATCGATTGGCCGAGGAAATTTCGAAATTGCATACAGTCGGTGTAGAAAGTACTTTTTTAAAACCTTTTAACGCTAAACCAACCGACCACTAAAAATGACTGAAATATATAGGGTGACCCTTCCTCGCAAACCGGAAATGGGAAGTTCCTGGGATCATTTGAAGTAACTTTTTCCTTAGCGAAAATGCAACCCGTGGCTTTGTTTACGAATTATTAACGAAAAACACTGACCAATGAAAGGCGAGCTCGCCTAGCGCTCGGCGGCCAAGCCAATGAGCGCACGAAGCCCAGTTCCGATTCGACCGCTCGACCGCTGGCGCCGTTGGCTCGGCCGCCTCGCGCCACCTGAGCTCGGATTCGACCGCTCGACCGCTGGCGCCGTTGGCTCAGACGCCTCGCGCCAGCTGAGCTGGGATTCGACCGCTGGCGCCGTTAGTTCGGCCGCCGTCGCGCCAGTTGATCTTGCCTCTCATTAGTCACTCTTTTTCGTTAATAACTCGTAAACAAAGCCGCGGATTGCATTTTCGCTAAGGAAAAATTTACTCCGAATGACTTCAGGATCCTCCCATTTCCGTATTACGAGACATTTTTTGGACACCCTGTATTTGAACCTTTCGCCATTGTTATTATAAGTATGCCGAAAGAGTCTTCACAATTTCAGCAACGTCGAATTTAAAAATATGAAACCGATCTTTTTACCGGCACGGTAGATTCAGCGTTAAAACGGTATAATTATCTATTGAAACGAGTATAGCTCGTGGGGCTCGATTATGAAAAGTTCGTTTCGCTTTAAAAGGCATACGGATAGCTTTCACAGCGACTGTAGGTATAATCGAGGAAAGCATCCGGTTTGATATTTGCATTGCATAATAGAAGTAAAACGGCATTACCCGTGTTTTGTAAGCCGACAAAGAGTTTCACAAGATAGTAAGAACGAGAACCGTCTCGAAGCTTGACACTGCTTGTTCCTCCAGGAGATTTCAAATTGAAATTTGCGTTAAAGGAATTCCATGCTTTTAATTGTAATTGAAACAAGCGGAACGACGGAACCGGAAATTACGCGGAAGAGAGGTGCTTTAATATTAAACGAGGAAAATCTGAGAATTATCACTGGCATTTATTAAGATGGAACAGTTGGTTTTCGACCGAGTAGCTGGTTCCGCGGAGAAGTTTTTAAATGATTTGCCGTTGTTTACGGTGGGCAGCGCTGTTTGAAATTCGTGCCGTAGAGATTGCTGGAAACCTTAAGCAGGAATTTAATCTAGCGCCGCGACGTAACTGCCGAAACGAAATTGTGCATCGAATGAATCGCGATCATAGCGAAACGATTTTGTTCCTCGTCCTCGTTTTAACAAAAGCTCGCCAACGGAGCCCGTGGATTTTTCAATAATTTCCCGTTGTTTACAATCGATTTGCGGGATGGGAAGCAATTGGAAGTTCCAGGAGTCTGGCAATCCGGCGTGATTTGCTTTAGTAATACCGTTTAATTAGACTTCTCGTTCCCGTTGAATTTAATAAAGCGGACCCACCGGCGAAATAAGGTTTCCCTCCCCCCCTTCGTTCTTATTTCGTTTCATTCTTGTAAATGCATCCGTAAAAAAGCGCATCTGCATAAACAACCGCGGTCCAACTCCAAGTAATCCCAAGCCGTTAAAATTGTGCCGAGCAAAATTATCATGGCGGAATATTTACCGGGGAACTCTATGTGCTCGGTGGGAAAATCGTTCGAATCTTGCGTGTCCTTTATGGACGAGGTGAAATAATCCTTGTAAATCAACGGGATGAAAGTCCACATCAGCCACAGAATTAGCCCGTAAGCAATTGTCCATAGAAACCTGCAAAAAGTCTACCTCAAGCAACAAAACTATGCCGATTCAAAATGAATCAACGACAATTAAATAGGAACTGCTTCAAACATCGTCGAGACGTCCATTTAATTGTCCATTCAAATTGGTTGCATTTTTCTGCATTCGTCTGCGAGAAAATGTACAACGAGAGCGCAACAGTGTGTACAAATTTACGAACAGGACATTTTAAATGCTGAATTCACCTCCATGAATTTTCTTTTATCGAGATCGTCGATTCTGAAATAATCTTTTCACATTCGTTTGCAGGAAAATACGTGCTGAGAAAGCTCTACGAGCGCTTTAAAACAGCTGCAGTTTCGTTTGACATTCTCAAAGATATGAAAACTGTAAGCTTCCGTGCAATCGGAACAGTCTAAACGGAAACAGAAAAATGTGCAATTTGTTTCAAGTATTGGATCGTTTGGGAAATTGTTTTGTGTCTCAACAAAATTGTAAAGTGTATTATTGCAAGCTTATTAGTTAGATAGAAATTGTGATTGTTCAGATAAATAGTAAAGTTTATTATTTAGATGAACATTGTGATTGTTTAGATAAATTGTAAAGTTTATTATTTAGATGAACATTGTGATTGTTTAGATAAATAGTAAAGTTTATTATTTAGATAAAAAAATATATTTCTTAGGATTCATTTTTTATTTAAAACTAAATAAGATCGAATATAATTTGAACTGTTGATATGGAATAAATTCGACGGTCGTTCGAGCGCGTCTAGCAAACGAGACAAGAAGGAGAGCTGAAATATCGGCTGACGAGCGATCGTCGTCGCGTTCTTTCTCCGAAACACTTGAAAATTGATGGCTCCGCGGTGACTCTCGCGATCGAACTTGCACGCCGTGTACACGCGTCGAACGGTCTAATCAAATTTTCATATTCCAGTGTCCCGTAAAATGATCGGGCGTCGAGAGACGTCGGGGACAACGGTTTTAAAATAGCGGGCGACGCTCTTTTTCCGAAGCGCGTAAAACGCGTTCGGCCCCGTCATTAAATAAGGCTGATTGCGACGCGGCGCCCCATCAAAAATAATACTTAAAACCCTGCCGTAAAAGCCGTACCCCGGGGTTCATCCCGGCCGAGAAATGAGATACTCCTTTATCGCCGAATTTCGCGGCGCGAGCATCTTTTTACGCCCGACGGCGGAATTGTTTCGCGAAGGAGACTGCAACTTTTTCGGAGTACATACGTCGGAATATCGATTCGCTGCTTTGCCGAGCTTCTCATTTCGCCCGGTAAATTTTCCTGTCCGTCGGCTTAATCAATTCTTGAGCATACGCGATCAGGAGCGGGAGGACGAAACACCGGCGCGACGCACGCGTACTCCGTGTCGCAAGATGCCGCGAGATTTACGGCTGTGTATCCAAAGGCTCGCGAAGAATTACACGCGTCCCGAGCAACTTTTTCTAAGCTTTAATCTGCTGGAACTTGGAACAGCGTGCTACGCCCCGCGAGCTGTAATTCCGCAAAGTATGACCCGCCAGGCGCAAAAACCGTCCCGACGACTGCCTCTTTCCGTAGGACAATGAAATTTGCTGTTCCTCGTGGCTTTCGAGAGACTGAAAGGGACAGGAAAAAAATAAAACAGTGCGATAGGAACGGGTTAATGGAGGAAAAGGTTAAAAGCGAGGCGGTTTATTTGTTCGCAGTGTTTCTGGAAACGTTGTTTATCGCTGCGACGGCCGGCTCAAGAATTCCATGGAAAGTGAAGTATTTCGCTTGATCGAATTAAAATTGGAAAGTCCGGTTGCACGTCGTCGGTAGACCGCGGGGATTTGTCGAAAACAAGGAAACGTATAAATTAACACGATCTAATAGCGTATTTATTTTCTTATCAGGGTTAGTAATCCTTTTGTTGGCGAAGGACGCGTTTCTTTAATTTTAGTAGAACGACGTGCGAAAATGAGAATTTGCATAAAAAAATTCTTACGTTCCGCGGATCCTAATCAAATTATAAAGATACAATAGGGTAGCCTAAATATTAATTTTCAAATCTGAATAAATAATTTCGTTACCTATATGGCATCGGTGTCCTGGCAGTCGATGTTTTAAAAGAGGAAACTTACAAAGAAATTATATCTAGCAAAAAAATGAATCTTTCGTTGTCTAAAACGTTGCCTAAATGCGGTAAAAATTGTCTAAACTCATGCGCGGCGATTTAGGTGTTTAAAAATACCCAAACCTCGACAGCACCTTTTTCACCTATCAAATTTTTCACAACTTGAATCTGTCTACGAGATAATAAAAGATCGTCACATTTAAAGAAACATTGTCTCCTAAATACGACCTACGTTTACTGACCTAATTTTCTGTTAAGATAATTTGGAGTTAAGTTAACCTGTAGTAACCTTGTAATTTATTTAATTTGTCGTTTTAACATTTTCGCACGCACAGATCACGTTTGCAGACGTAAGTCGAAATTCTAGTAAATACCGAAACCAAACATTCTAGGTTGTCCGGAAAGTTCGTGCCGATTTTCGGTAGGTAGCGTGAGAGACCTGACTGAATATATCACAATTATTGAAAACAAATGACATGTGTGCATATTCTAAAAAGAGATAACTTCAGCCATATTTGGAAAAAAGCTTGGTTACGATTCGTTAATTTTTATCAGTTTTGTACGCCTTAGAATACGTTGGCACACAAAGTGCATTATAGGCATTTAATGCTTTTCTTTTTCCGAAAGGGCAGAAATGCCGCACAAGCGGCAGATAAGATATGCGCTGTTTACGGCGAGGATGCTGTAGCCGAAAGAACTGTGCGGAAGTGGTTTGCTCGGTTTAAAGCTGGAAATTTCGACCTTGAAGATCAAGAACGCCCAGGTAGGCCGTCCACCACAGACGAAGATACGATTGGAACAGAAATCGAGAATAACCCACGCTCAACATTACGTCAATTAGCAGGAATGCTAAATAAATCAAGATCAACCATCCGCGATCATACTGTGAAGCTTGGCTCCAATATTTAAATGAGCTGCGTTTTAATTTTCCTAAAAAATCGGCACGAACTTTCCGGACAACCCGATATTATCTGGAATTACGAACACACGCAATCGAAGTTAAAAGATGTCCACGTGTATCTACCCCTGACCGAAAGAATAATATTCGGTCGGGTGATATCATAAAAGTTGCCGAGTTTTCGCGTGAACGATCGCTGCGGAGAATCGTCGGAGCTATCAAGCGGGAATTAAACGGAAGCGGGGAAACAGGCGAACGAAGGTACCGAGGATGCGCCGTTATTACTTTAATGTGCAGGAATCGGAAGTGCGAGCGCGGGAGCATCGTGCGGTGTATCTATCCGCGGAAATTTCAATTTACCTCACGGTCCACGTAGCCCGATCTTCCACGAGATACTTGAGGCCCATCATAGTGGAATGCTTGCAGTAGAGGTTGAAGTATTTTATTAATGTTTGAAAGCGGCTTGATTGTGCGGAGCGTTTGCGTGTAACCCGGCCGGCCCGTCCATACGAAACGGCGAGTTTTCCCCTGTGTTGCGGCCGCGCAGTCGGCATTTCCCTGTTCTTTGTAGCCGTCGTTCGCGTAACGAGAACGCGCCGGCCGGAATGCCGGATTTCGGGATAGGAATTCGGATAGCCTGCGTACGCGCCGCAAATTCTACGGAGATCGGGAGACTCTAATTAGCTGCGGTTGTTCGCGGAAATAACGCGGACCGCCGCGAACCGATCCCGCCGAAAGAAACATTGTCCGAGGCCGGCTAATTACGATTAATCCAATCGAACGTCCAATTACGCCGGGGGCTTCCAACAAACGGAAACTCCCGTCGATATTTTCCAGCGCGATTCGATACTTTTCCACAACGGGCTGTATCGAACGCGCGATCCGCGCGTACACAACGTTCTCTTCCAATTTGAATCGCTTCAAAGCCGAGTCCTCCCGCTTGGAAAATTTTCGGTCGTTTTCGACCCGATGTAAAGAATGTGTCAAACATTGTAGCAACAGCTGCCTTCCATCCAAGCTCGATCGCGACAACAAAAATCGGGGAGCGACGTTTCGGCGTGTCTCCTTTTAAAATATTAACAAAATACGGCGTCCTTTTCAACGATGCGTCGGACGCGTCGACTGAGATTCGAAAAATTCACGATTCTCTATAAAAGCCGTCGGCCGATTCTTCGATGACGGCGCAACGTTGCCGTTCGAACGACGCGCGAGCGCGACTGAAAATTCACGGAAAATTAAAAGCCATCGGATCGTTCGGCTGGAGGAAACGTTTCGAGGGACCTTTTTAGCAACCGCTGTGTAAACCGATAAGAAACGAACCGGGTGGAAATAGTCTACGCGAAAGGGAAGAATGCTTCGTACGAAGAGACGGTTTCAAAGAAATCCGGGCTCCCGGCCTCGAAACAGACTCGGCCCTTTCGATGAGCGAATGCACAATGCCGGGCGGTATAGTTGCCCGTTACGCGACGATCCTCTATCAGGATTTCCTCGACGACTGCACGCAGCAACGTTTCGCGCCGAGTATGTATCGCGAAGCCACGCGCACATACCCGTTCCGCTTATTACGCGTATCGGACCGGCGACGTACGTACTCGACGCAGAGGAGATCCCGTATCTCGTGCCTGCCGTTCAGTCACCGATACGGCCTGCCTATCTCACGCACAGTCAATTTGTTCCCTACCGGTACCGCGCGATCTTGCCATTTTCCTCCACCATTTCTCTTCCAAGCATTTCCCGCGAAATTCCTCGTCTCTCCTCTCTTTCGGAATTTCGATCTTTCATTTCGCTTGAACTGCTTCGACTGCGAATATTTTCGTGTTGACTTATTCTTCGTGTAAATACAACGGTTCGATTTAAACTTGATATATATATACAGGGTGCGCAGAAAATTCGATTCCTATATTTGTATACTTATAATTAGCTGCTTTGTGAAAATAAGAATACCTCGATTTAATATTCGCGAGATATTTTAACAATTTAGCGAACGTATTAGTCACAAAACTGAACAAGATTTAATAACTGAATTATAGTAAAATAGATTGAAATAAATTGAAATAAATTGAAATAAATTGAAATAAATTCATATAAATTGAAATAAATTCATATAAATTGAAATAAATTCATTTAAATTGAAATAAATTCATATAAATTGAAATAAATTCATATAAATTGAAATAAATTCATATAAATTGAAACAAATTCATATAAATTGAAATAAATTCATTTAAATTGAAACAAATTCATATAAATTGAAACAAATTCATATAAATTGAAATAAATTCATATAAATTGAAATAAATTCATATAAATTGAAATAAATTGAAATAAATTGAAATAAATTCATATAAATCGAAATGAATTGAAATAAATTGAAACAAACTAAAATAAATTGAAATAAATTGAAATATTTGGATCGAACCAATTCACAAATCGCTGAAACTAAAAAGCCATTTATTTCTTTTCTTGGACGTATAAATAATTTGACGTTAACGCAAGATTTACGGAGCACAAAAAAACAACTGTTTCATATTAATTTATAAAAGTAACAATAAGACGTTTATTCTGATTTTTAACAAGTGTTATTATAATATTTCCCATAAGTAACATAAATTGAATAAGTAAACCCATAAATCTATCTTTACGATATGAATAATCGTAAATTGAAAAATTAATTAACCCCTTAACGCGCAGAAACGTATTAACACGAGCGTGCAAAACCGGCCAAAATGTGCAGACCCGTATATATACAGTCGGCGTCGCAACTTATGTCGCTAAAATGTTCAGATTCGAATATATCCGGGCAGTAAAAATAACTTAATAAAAACCAAGGAAAACATTCAATTTATTGATATTCATCGTGTAATTCTGTATTGTAAGCTGTAAAGTTTGTTTATTTGGGATTATAAAATATGGCCTTTTAGGGTGACACTTATAAGCATCTCTGACCTGGTAATTGTTTCTATCTATCTATATCCATTATTGCGTATCTAATTAGCATTGGCACTTTTGTGAGTTTTGTTATGACTAATTTATTTATTACTCTCCAGTTATCTCCGATCTCTTTCTATTTTTTGCTTATTCAGGAATAAAATATGCACTTTTAGGATGGAAGTAAAGTAGACGTTATCAAAGTGAATTTCTTCAAAGACAATTGTTTTTTATTTTTTACAAATATTATTAGTGTCAACATATAAAAACGTTTTTGTTTTATGGTGTATTTTTATAGAGAGTCAATTGGATTTTTAGTGTATAAAAGGTATGTTTTCTAATGTTGAAATAAGGAATGTTGGGCTATGTGCTGCACCTTGTTTTGAAATTTACCATACAAAAGAAAATTTTGAATAGTTTTAGTTTATTATATATTTTTCAGCTAATAAATATTATTATTATATTATTACAAATTTAGGTAAAATTAAATATTTTTCAGTTTTTTTTTTCGTCTCCTCCTTCCCCTTCAAAATAGTAACTGGTAATTGAAAAACAGTACGATGGGTACAAAATTCGATCTGCAATGCGATTCAATATTCACTATAATTATTTATCCACTATTTTTATTGAATTTTTAGTAATTTTTGCATTTTTTTTACATATTCATTGAAATTAAGGTCCAAATATGTATTTTCTTAGATAAAAAAAATTGATTTTTTTTGGTCGGTTTTTCTTTTTTAAATTGTGCATTAAGGGGTTAACGAACCCGCCAATTTGACGGGCTCCGTAAATTTAGTGTGAACACGATAACATTTTCGAATTGTGTCCGAACGAAATAAAGAGACAGAATTTTCTCCGCGCTCGGTATTTTCCCGAAAATCGTCGCGACAACGGTGCGCGCGTCTGCGTTAAAACAGCGACACAACCGTCGGCCTCTCGGAATTTTTATTCGAGTCTGGGAAACAGCGGTGCCCGTTCCAGCCGTGGCCAATGACAAGACAAAAAGCTCCGCAGCCATAATTCCGCGCAGCAGCACACCTCGTCCCCGACAATTTCTCGGCGCGACAACAGTCACCATCCGGCTGGGATCGCGCGATCCTCCTTTTTCCTGGCGACGTAGCGTGCTCGCGACGGTAGACGGTCGGCGCCGGTCGCACATAAAAACAGGAAACTAAACTCAACAAGTGACTCGCGCCGGCTGATGTAGATTGCCTCGCCGTCTAAACTGCCCTTGAACCTGCTCGCAGCGCGTTGTTATTAAGGTCGTAAAACTTCAGAACTTCATCAGCCCGGCAGCTTCGTGACTAGAATGATCCGGGCGGCTCGCGTTGCCCGGCTCTCGTATTCGTTTACTCGCTAATCCGGACAGTATCTCACGCCAGATCGCTCGAACCCTGCTGCAGTCTCGAGCGTTGCGTACGTGTTCTGTTATGAAAATGCGTCGCTCGTTGCTCGTCGCTGCTCGTGACTGTGTCTCGACGTTACAGTGGGGCCGCGGCTGGGTGCTGCGGGGGTGAACGGCGCGCACCTGCACGTGCACAGGTCGACTGCAAGCCTTCCGTTGGCCGGGCCAGTAACTGGCGAGTGCACGTAAATTGCATCAAGTTTACACGACGTTAATCGAATCTCCATACTCGACCATTTCCCCGTCGTGCTCGACCTCTAGATTCTCCAGCGCCATTTTTGGGCCCTCGCGAACGCCTAACCAATCCTGGCTAGCCCATCTTCTGCAACGATCGCCACGCTCTCGCGTTTTCAGCATTATTCGATTTTGATTGCGATTGCAAGTCCATTTTCTAATTACAGTATTCTCGTCCTAAATGACGCGGGGTCGGAATTGTAACCGAGAGGTATGAGAATAGTGAGACACGATTCTTCGAGTCTCGCGGGTCGCCTTTATAGTTGCCGACGTCTCGTGAGAAAGAGAGAGAGAACGGAACTACCCGGTAAGGCAGCAGTCAGCATGTCGGTGTACATTACTATGGATTCATTGTAATGCTAGAATAAAAACGATGACTTAACTCTTTTATTTCTAATCTTTTATGGATGGAAGTTTTTTTAATTTATCGGTCAGATATGTTCCAATTAAAACGAGACCAAATACCACATGCTTTAGACAATATTTATTCATTATATGTAATATCTAAGTGGTCAATGGTCAATAGTCAGTGATCAGTGATCGTCGATCAGTGGTCAGTGATCAGTGGTCAGTAATCAGTGGTCAGTGGTTAGTGGTCAGTAATCAGTGGTCAGTGGTCAGTGGTCAGTGGTCAGTGGTCAGTGGTCAGTGGTCAGTGATCAATGATCAATATTCAATGTTGAATGTTGAATGTTGAATGATCAGTGGTCAGTGGACAATGTTCAAAGTTCAATGTTTAATATTCAATGTTCATCGTTCAACGTTCAATATTCAATCTGATACTGCCCTGTGGTGAACAACCTCTAAAGGAATGACAATTGTCGAATGATTGTTATTTATCCGGAGACTACACGAATCAAGCTGTGAATTCTGCTTCTACATTTCTACATTACAACCCTAAATTGTCTGCGATCTTGTTGCATTCGCTTTTATCTTGCTCTTATGTTATCGTTTGACCATCGAATACGAACTTATCGTATTTCATTTAACCTTGTATTAAAGCAACATTTCACCCGTAAATACTAAACAACTGAGTAAATAAGATAAGAAAAGAAATTGTTCAGTTTACGATGCCCTGAATCATCCGCAGCAGTCGCGTATCGGTCTCATTATCCGTGCCTGTCTTGCGATCTAATTTGATTTCGGCGTTCTGTCCAGCGCGCAAGCCCGTGACCGCCGGTTTTCATTTCTAAAGCAAATTCCATTAAGCTGCAAGTTTATCTGTGTGTGGTTTTGAAACGCTCTGTATTCAGTAGATTCGGTTAGTTCGTTGCGAGTAATAGTATTTTGCTTCGTTAAAGTATTATATTCGTAGGAGATAGTTTTGTTTATTGTTTCGGGAGAGCCGCGCTCGCGTTTTCAACGAACTTGGCTGACCAATGCCTGGCTCGTACCGCGTGCGCTGCGACGCTCGATGCAATTCGAAGGTAATTTCAATCGCCGGCTACTTTATTCTCTGGAATTTACGTTACAATTTCTCGGGATTCGATCATTGTAAATATATAACAGAGACCGAACGGAAAAATCTGTGAAAAGAAGCACGGCGGATGCGAAACGGTTTCGGTATAACAATGACATACAATCGTGTTACAGATCGTTAAATACTCGAAACTATTCGAACGAATATTAGCATACAGAGCCGGCCGCATCTGATCGGACAATGCTCGCGCTACCGGCGCGAATTAAAGCAAAGCTAAAATCAATAATTAATAGCGGCGCGAGGCCGCTTTGTTACCGCGGAACGCTGACTGGGTATCAGATTAGACCGGGCGATAATTCACGGAACAGGAACTGTATGGTCGCAGGTAACCCTTTGTACTTCCGCGCAGCTTTGTGGAAATCAATGTAACTAGCCGCGTGCGCCCGCCAATTCGTTTTCCCGTAGAGCTTGCGACCTTATCCGCGCGGGACGCGCTGTCTACGATGATCTATCTACGACGCGTTGCAATTTTAATTTCAATCGAATAAAATACTATAATTTAACTCTTAGCACTCCGAATTATTCTGGACGTTGGCTACCAGCTACTCAGCGCCACTTTTCGGCAGAAACGGGCATTTACAGACCCTCGTATTATTTAGTATGGTTTTGGAATTAACTAACATATTATAATGATATTGGACTTATATGAATTTGGCTGAAATCGAGAAATTAAGAAAAAAATCAATATTTTATTTTTTATAATTATTGGGATTATGGAATGAAAATGAATATGATTCTAATTCTTTGCTTAAAAGGACTTTATTTTATTCCTTTATTGAGAGAAGGTATATGGGCGAAAACGATCGAGCGACCAAACTCTACTGAGGGTCCGGCAAGAAAAAAACGCTTCTTTTATACCCTTTTTGGGTTCGTCTTGTCCACCAATCAGAGACGTTTTATTTGTCGCGTTTCACATTGCATACGTGACGCTGGGACCCCCAAACAGTCAGGGTACGATGTATATCTAATGGTACCGGTGATGATGTATCGCGGTATCTACTATATACAGTTTACATCACCGTCGTTGCCCGCTGACGGAACCGACGAAAATGTAAACCGATATCTTAGTATCTTAGTACTAAGTAAACTATAGATTAATTTTTGTTCGAGCCTAAAATTTCAACAATAATTTTGTTATTATTTGTTTTATAATTTTGTTTTGTTGTTGTAATCGCTATCTATGCGAACTCTTTCTCTCGTCGCCTTGTTGCTTGGACGATATCACTATCACTGCTATCAAAACGATAGATTAACTGTAGAAGAATAACTTCTACAGTTAGTCTTTCTAACATATCTGTATAAACGTCTATCTGGAGCTCATCTTCGCTACTACTTGTGTCATGAGACTCATTCGTGTTTGAACGTTTTGCCATTGTTCTAATAAAAAATATGAATAAATACATAGGTTGAAAATTTCTAATTGTTATTACTAACTCGCAAGATAATATTTACCGAAAAAACTTTTACCAAACAATTTATTTACCAAGAGAAGAATCACTTGTCCGATTTTCTCACTCGTCAGATCTATCTATACCGCTCGACGCTTCAAACCAGACTGAGTTCAGCTTTGAAAATCTTTTCCGCCAGATTTTATGATTATAAATCTCACTATACGGTGCGTGCTATGTTCGCATACCGATCTTTCTTCTACAAACTTGTCTTATCGCTCTTTTCAAGTGGCGCCTTTGAAGTGCTCGGACCGTCGTGAGCACGCCTCTCACGTTCTCGGCAAAACCCGCTGACATTTCTTGTATATATCTTAGTAATTTTACTATATCTTGATTTGATTTCTTGTGCCATTTCAAGAGAAAACTTCAGGGAAACATGCGTGTGTCTCAAAAAGTTGCGCTGAAATAACTCAATTCCCCGTAATCACTAATAAACTCTAATGTCCCACGAGAGGGGACATCCGAGTGATATGCTAGAATTACGATGTCCCACGTGAGGGGACAGCGGAGTGCAAAGAGTTAATTTTGTAAATACAATTTTATGAAATTCTTTTTTCGAGGTTTCTGCCGCGCTCGCGAAAGCGTTAAGTGCCGACGACTCCGCTATTTTCTCTCGGCACATTTATTTCACGACGCAGCTGTCAATTCGAAACTCGTTGCCGTTCCCACCGTTGGTCCCCGCAATTTTGTTTCCCACGAGCAGAAAAGATATTAGCCACGAGCGACGAAAATTGAATAAAACTGACGCCGCGGAACGGGGATCGATTCGATCGCGGCGCTTGATAAGCCCCGGCAAACGCTGTAATTTCCCCAATTTCTGCTCTGTTTCAGAATAATAACGCGACGGCGCCAACGCGGACTGCTCCCGCCCGTTTGACGGGCCCGTTGCCGGCTGTCGCATTTCGTTAGCGATCACGGCTCGGTCGCTTGTTTCCTCGTTTTTCTTTCGCGGCTGGCGTTTTTTTCTTTTTTCCTCTTTTTTTATTCCTGTATTTTCCGTCCGGTTTTCAATGGAAACGGTTGGTTCCGATGAAGATCCAGTGGAACGGGTCGACGCCGGTCGGACACGTCTACCGAATCAATCGACAATGAGAGGTTTCCTGGCAGATACAACCACCGTCGGCACGCTCGTGAAAATGGTGCCGGCGATACGGGGGCTATCGGGAACTTTGATTAGTTTCATGTTGACCATTGTTAGCGATTCCACGCGCCGCTGGCTTGAGATCTTGCGCCCGGTGCAATCACGAGTGAAAACACCATTTGTGCACCGTGCATCGCCGACTTCTGGCGTTCGTTCGGAACACAAAGTCGTAAGCGAGAAGCGAACTTCCAGGAAGCAGCAATAGCGAATGTCTTTTCTAATTACCTGTTTTTAATTAATTGTCTTTTCGAATCGATCGTCTTCTGTAATGTTCAATCTAAATAATATTAAAGATTTTTCTATTTCATTTGCAAGTTTTAGGTGTAACCTCGTTACGTGTACTTCGATATCAAGAAAACCAGTAATTTTCAAAAATATTATGTACAATAACGTTTTGAGAATTTTTAAAGTGGAATAAGTCTGGGAATGTTTCGCATAATTAAAACGCTATCGAATAAAAGATACGTTTTATAAGTTCGAAAGAAAAAGGACAAAAGATTCGCCGATTCCCTGTCTAAATATAATATAATTCGTTTTTGTTCTGTATTGTAAAAATGGGCGTTTGTCCGTATATACGAATAAATTAAAATTAAATTAAATGGAAAAATTGAGAATGCTTATTTAATTGTTGAAGCTAATAAATTGAGAAATCGAAGAATTCAGAAGTGTGTGACGATTTTTGTGACTAATTGTATGATCATTGGTTGATCTATACTACTTGCGCGAGTAGTATCGAACTTGTTCCATTGTATTTCATCGGCCTGTCTGCGCAGTGGCAAACGCGCCAAACGCGTCGATGTTCTAATTCAATACTGAGACATTAAAAAAAAGCCGTGATTTGGAAATATTTTACTACTTCATAGCAAATAGTATTATCTGGATAACGCAATACTGGCATATCTTGAAATCTATAGACATAACAACAATAATAATAATAATATTTTATTATTTTTGAAAACCAAATTATTATTGGCGAAAGAAAACTTTAAATGCTTTTTTCTTCAAACTTCATTATTTAGTCGTGTCTCAGTATCGAATTGGAAATATCGGCAAAATAATTGATGGGACACTAATCCGAAGAACAGAGTCAATTTAAAACGATCGTAACTCTGGCAGAAATGCTCGCATCGATATGCTTAAGAAGTCATTCGAAAGTGTAGAATCTCTACTTTTAGATGCTTTTACGAACTTCTAACTGTACCTCTTATTTGCAAAGTTATAACGCGACATTTGTACGTAGCGTTCGTAGAGCACATTCGAACATTTTTGTAAATTTGGATCAACTTTGTAATGTTACACGAAGCGGACAACATTTTTCAGACGCATGGGACTTGCGGCAACGGAAAGCGGCGATCTTCCGCTGTAAAATCAGTGGTCATTGATTGTCGTGCGATTTTTTCTGGCCGGGGTATTTGACATCGAAGCAGACGTCTTTCTTCGGGTACGCGGAGATAAATTGAAATATATCGCGTCGATTTGCGAATAAATATTTGCATGCGACGCGAAAGGGGCGATATCATCGATTTATGAACGATAAGCGTGGACAACCAACGAGCTTAATTTTTGCTTAAACCATCTTCAACTATCGTTAACTATTGCATCAACGCCGACGCGTCCCGAATCGCCTTAAAACGTCGATGCTGCCGCACGTTGAATTGACCGGAGCCTCGCATGCATTTACTCGCGAACACAATTCGACTGTGCGAACGACCTAAGAAGATTACAGAAGCTGTCGAATAATGGTCGGCTTCCTTCGAAGGCCGTACTCCGTCGTGATACCCAGGCAACAATTAGGCGATATCAATATCTATTTCCACAAAGCTCTCGAACTCCGGGGCAATTCGCTGCCGATAGATCGCCCGTTCGCGATGAATTTCATCTTCGCCGGTTGCCGAGTTGCATGTCGATCCTCTCTCGCCACCTCGAACACGTCGAAACGATCGAGTTTCATAACAATACCGCCGGCAAAGCCGGCCGAAACGTTCCACCACCTACGTGTCCTCACTTTGAGGGTACAAATTGGAGACTGGCGGCAGCGACGGCTTTGAGCATCGAAATTGCTATCTCTGTCTGCCACCTCGGCCATATTTTCGGCGCCGATTAAGAATTCGATCCGGAATTACGCCCGGAAACATTGCCCGATGAAAATAGAAAACATCGATCTGGTAAAACGTTGATTTTTTTATCGCGCCGTGTCTGACTCCACTTCATTTGCCATTCTATCCTGGATCACTCGTGACATACACGTCGAAAGTATTTTCCGACTTCCCGCCCGCGCGATGTTCCATCGAAGGAAATAATTCATTTCCCAAAATAATTGATGGGACGCTAATCCGAAGAACAGAGTCAATTTAAAACGATCGTAACTCTGGCAGAAATGCTCGCATCGATATGCTTAAGAAGTCATCCGAAAGTGTAGAATCTCTACTTTTAGATGCTTCTTCGAACTTCTAGCTGCACCTCTTATTTGCAAAGTTATAACGCGACATTTGTACGTAGCGTTCGTAGAGCACTTTCGAACATTTTTGTAAATTTTGATCGACTTTGCAATGTTACACGAAGCGGGCAACATTTTTCAGACGAATGGGACTTGCGGCAACGGAAAGCGGCGATCTTCCGCTGTAAAATCAGTGGTCATTGATTGTCGTGCGATTTTTTTCTGGCCGGGGTATTCGACATCGAAGCAGACGTCTTCCGTCGGGGTACGCGGAGATAAATTGAAATATATCGCGTCGATTTGTCAACAAATATTTGCATGCGACGCGAAAGGGACGATTGATAGAGAAACATTTACCTTTTGTTATTATCCACGAGCTGCTAGAATTTCGAATCTACAGTTCGATTATCCGCAGTTTTCGCGACGTGAATGCAACCAATATGAAAACTTTCGCACCGTATCGGACGTGAAATTAATGTTAACGCCGGGAATCGATCGGCCTCGTTAATTAAAACCAATACGCGATATTAATAGAAATATTACAGCAGCGGGCGCAATATCATCAATAATTAAAACTCGCGTCATGGAATTTCCGATGAACAATGGCCACGGCCATCTATTAACACATCAAACTCCGATAATTAATTCCATTTAATGCACTTTTATCGAATTACATACGAGCTGACAATCCCGCCGCGTTTCATCTCTCCCGTATCGAGCCACCCTGACTTCTGCGTGATGGAAAAACGAATATTCAAAATCATTAATCAACTGCCATTGACCTCCTAATTTCGAGAATACGTTTTACTATTTCATTCCTCCTGTCAGGAATTCTACAATCGAGAAATTAATTTCTCTAGTTCTAAAATAAAATCTCCAGTCTGCTAATTACTCTTCTTCGAGACAATTTGTTGAGATCTATGGAGAAAATTAAAACTGTCACATTTTCCAGATTGTGAGAAACAAGGTATTGTTTACCGATCGAATTTACTATTAACACTAAACCTACCGCGGTCGAAGTGGCCGTTTTCTTTCGTGGAAAACGCTTGAATAAGTTATATTATTGGAGCAAGTCTTATAATAAAAACTTTAGAAATTCCAAATAAATTCGGACTTCTCACTTTTGTGAAGCAGTACACGCCAGTTAGTATTACTGCTTGGTAGGTTTAGTGTTAAGATAATTTAGAGTTAAATGAAGTTACAGTTACTCTAATCGTTCGTTTCACTTGTCTTCTTAACATTTTGCCATGTACAGATCACATTTTCAGACACAAGTTAAAATGTTCGAAAACGCGATTTACGCCGTTACGATTCTAAACAGCTCGTTCGATGTATGCCGGGTCTCGCAAAAGGTTCGAAGCTGCAAGAGAGTTCATCAAACTCGGCCGAGGCGCGAACGCGTTAAATGGGAGGCGCTTAACAAGTGTAAATACAGGCGTCCAAGACGAAGATCTCCCGTTAAACATTTTTTCCCGGTTGCTTCCCAACCGATTCCGCCGCGGCGAGATCCGCTTTAACGCTTTAAGCTAACCTCTGCCAGAGCCTCGTTAGAAAGCTCGCAAGCTTATGGCACGGCGCGCAGCGTTTCCTCTCAGATTCTCGGATCTCCTTCCGTTAAATCCCCGTGGAAAGAAACGCCGAGGGGATTGGTAATTTCTCGGGAAGATATGTACGTGCCTTCGTCAACGGTCTCGTTGCGGTCGAAAACGTAGACGAGCGTCGATTTGTCCGAACTCCCTCTTTTTCTCCTAATCTACGCCCTACTTGCAATTTTTCTGCACGTGAATTTAAAGAAATCAACTGCGTATCGTTCATTTAACGCTTCCTTGCGAACTTCGAAAGGGACGTGAGAAACATTGACTTAATATTATTATTTGTATTACTATTATTGTTTGTATTATTATTATTATTATCATTATTATTATCTCATTATCATTATCACTATCATTATCATTATCATTATCATTATCATTATCATTATCATTATCATTATCATTATCATTATCATTATCATTATCATTATCATTATCATTATCATTATCATTATCATTATCATTATCATTATCATTATCATTATCATTATCATTATCATTATCATTATCATTATCATTATCATTATCATTATCATTATCATTATCATTATCATTATCATTATCATTATCATTATCATTATCATTATCATTATCATTATCATTATCATTATCATTATCATTATCATTATCATTATCATTATCATTATCATTGTCATTGTCATTGTCATTGTCATTGTCATTGTCATTGTCATTATTGTCATTATTGTCATTATTGTCATTATTGTCATTATTGTCATTATTGTCATTATTGTCATTATTGTCATTATTGTCATTATTGTCATTATTGTCATTATTGTCATTATTGTCATTATTGTCATTATTGTCATTATTGTCATTATTGTCATTATTGTCATTATTGTCATTATTGTCATTATTGTCATTATTGTCATTATTGTCATTATTGTCATTATTGTCATTATTGTCATTATTGTCATTATTGTCATTATTGTCATTATTGTCATTATTGTCATTATTGTCATTATTGTCATTATTGTCATTATTGTCATTATTGTCATTATTGTCATTATTGTCATTATTGTCATTATTGTCATTATTGTCATTATTGTCATTATTGTCATTATTGTCATTATTGTCATTATTGTCATTATTGTCATTATTGTCATTATTGTCATTATTGTCATTATTGTCATTATTGTCATTATTGTCATTATTGTCATTATTGTCATTATTGTCATTATTGTCATTATTGTCATTATTGTCATTATTGTCATTATTGTCATTATTGTCATTATTGTCATTATTGTCATTATTGTCATTATTGTCATTATTGTCATTATTGTCATTATTGTCATTATTGTCATTATTGTCATTATTGTCATTATTGTCATTATTGTCATTATTGTCATTATTGTCATTATTGTCATTATTGTCATTATTGTCATTATTGTCATTATTGTCATTATTGTCATTATTGTCATTATTGTCATTATTGTCATTATTGTCATTATTGTCATTATTGTCATTATTGTCATTATTGTCATTATTGTCATTATTGTCATTATTGTCATTATTGTCATTATTGTCATTATTGTCATTATTGTCATTATTGTCATTATTGTCATTATTGTCATTATTGTCATTATTGTCATTATTGTCATTATTGTCATTATTGTCATTATTGTCATTATTGTCATTATTGTCATTATTGTCATTATTGTTATTATTGTCATTATTGTCATTATTGTTATTATTGTTATTATTATTATTATTTGAATTATTTTCCGAGAAAATCAAAAATAATCTCGAATAACATTTTCCAAGACTTTTGTAACTAATTTGCAGTAAACTCTGCGGAAATAGAAACGGTCGGTTATGAGACATCGCGGTTCATGTGTCAAACTTAATTATAATACACGAAAATATCATATGTTATATTATCCGAGAGACGCTGGAATAACATACTCGAGTATAATTCGTAAGTACACATTTCCTTTAAAGCATCTTCTTTGAGTTAAGAAGCTTATTTCTACGCTCTAAGCTTCCACAGACATTACTGTCACAGCTTCTACACATTTTATTACCTTGAGTGCTGCGGTAAATACACTTGACTTTCCATAGACGTCGCTTATGTGGCTACGTTCCATGTTAGTACATTTATTATGTATAGCTGCTAAAATGTGTTTTACAATATTCCCGGGGCTCCGAGTGATATTAAAAAGCTATCGAACCTCGATGGTAAGATCATTTCATTTCATTCGACTTTATAGTAGCATCAGCAATTTCGTTTTATTTATGGCTTTATTTCTTAAACAAATCTGTCAAAGCGTTTCGCGGTTTCGAAAATGCTAAACGTTCTCTAATATGATGAAACAAAAATTATTGATTCTTCGTTGACCCTTAACCGGATTATGTCAAGGTTATTGACCCCACGCAACTTTGAACAAGTCATCGATACAGGTAATTACTTAAAAACTCATGTAATTCTCCATTAACTCGGTAATTATTTAAAAATTAATATAAGCCTCTATTAATACAATAATTATTTAAAAATTCACATAACCCTCTATTCACTCGTCGAGTTCGCAGTGTTTCAACGTAAATTTACTCGCACTCGCTGGCTTGGAAATACGCAATATTTACTGAAACGATAACTGGCAGTAATTGAGCCGTTTACTTTGAAAGTGGCATAAGTCACTTTGTTTTTAAGTCGATATATTTAAGGGTTTGCGTGTTTTAACACGTTTAAAAATATGGATGCTAACTTTCGAGAAGATTTACTTGTATTTGTTATCTCAGGATACTGATATCTTTCTCAGTATAAACAATTTCGTATAATCATTAAAAAATCACCACTTTTCATTACGGTAAAGTGACTTATGCCACTTTCAAAATAAACGGCTCAATTGGCAGTCCGATGAAGGGTTGAATGACAAATGCAGTTTCGTTCGAAGACTGTACAATTAAACGATTTATTAGCTGTTGAAAGTTTAACGTGTTCTCGTAAATGTGGCTAGAAAATTTCGTAAGAGAGAATTGATATACGTAAGAATCGTAGTTTTTTTCGAAATGATTACATATGTCCCGAGGAGAGAATGTTCGCACAGAAGGAGCGGCTGCGAAAATTGTCCGTAGCACTTAGGCGGCGCACGCTAATACATCTCGCGAATTTGATGGTGCCGTTTCGCCGCCACGTTCTGCCTCGATCTCGGATACAGCTCGCCCCAGTAAATCTTCTGTATCGGAGGTCGTTCGCGCCAGCTTTCGTCCTCGGCGCCGACCTCAGACGGATCTGGTCCCTTTAAAAGCTCGAACACGAAAAGACCGACGAAGTAAACGAACTCCACGACAGCGATGAGGCTGAACCCGACGAAGATGCCGCCGATGCCACTGGCGTCGCCTGGAAAATACGAAAATGTCATCCTTCTCCGCCCCTCTCTCTCTCTCTCTCTCTTTCTTTCCTCGGTCCTCTAAACGTTTCCAATTCGGCAATTTGAAATTGTCAAATTCCCAGTCAGGCTACGACCTTCGAACTCGCTGCCGGATATTTATAATTGGATCTCGCCGTATTATTCCGCGAATACTGAAATTAACCCTTAGCGCTCCGCGCGTTTCTCGAGTACTGCCTACCAGCAACTCCGGCACATTTTTGGAGCAAAGCGCCTGCGACGAAGGTAGTCTTATTTTGAGCGGAAAAGATTACACGTCCTTGCGAATGCATTTGATATTTTATTTATTTTATAAATATACATTTTCCTATTGTAAATAAAAGATAAATTTTAAATTCTGTAATTCATCATGGTGCGATATCTTTGGTAACAATCTCTCATGTGCATTCTGGGTTTACTTGGACAAGTGTCACAGTATTCACTTTGCCCCAAATAGAGTTACTAGATATTTCTTTCACGTTTAGAACATTTTCTGCGTAATCGTTGGTTTCCTTTATAATTTCATTTACCAATTCGTCCGTGAAAAATAATTTAAAATATTGTATCGGCTGTTCGATGTTTGTAGGAACTTGTGGCCCAATGATCTGTGGCAATACACTAAAAGGTATTCTATCTGGAATATGTAATTCTTTCGTAACATCACGCCATTCATCCAAGTCTTGTAACGAAGCTTCGCTTTCACTTTCAATACTTCTCATTCTTTGTCTCTTTGGTAGTATAATTTCGCTATTACTACTCGAAGTGTCAGAATCATAACCAACATTGTCTTCCACAATGTCTTTTAACTCTTCAAAATCAAACACGTCTTCGATATCGATGGGCTCTAAATTCTCATCGTAATATTTATTTTTCTCCATGTTGCTAACCATAGAAAAGGTCAAAAAAATGGTTTAACACGTTCCCTGCCAGACCGTTTTTCGAAGACTTTCCGTTCAAGCCGCGTGGGGCGTATGCGCCCCACGCTTTACATTTGTATTATTTTGTTTCTGGCGTATGCTTTACAATAATTAAAATAGTGCAAAAATCATAATTATCAAGGAAAGGTTGTATAGTTTAACATGCATAACACAGCAAACCAATAAATTTATTTTTCTAGGAATTACTTTAACAAATACCTGGCTGATCATTATTATGCCAAGCGAGTTGCATCCTCACATATAATTTTTTTCATCATGCCTATATTATCTTAAAATATAACATTTTAGTTAAATTCAAGTTTGTATGCGATTACAAAGGGATGTTACGATGAACTTTGTTAAAACATGGCAAACATAAGTGTGGTTTATCCACACAACTATCGCAGAATGTTACAACTTCTACAGTACTATAGAACTATAAATCAATCCCAGCTTCAGTGAAGCAGTAAGTATTGTGTCAACGACACGCGAATAAATGACTGATCGGAATAAGAGAAATGCAGTTAAAACAAGTTACAGTAAAGAAAAATTGCCCATCACGCCGCGTGGGGCGTATACGCCCCACGATTAAATGAGGGCATCAGCAATAGTATTAAGATGTCCATAATTGACTGCATAATGAATTTTTAAAAAATTCTTTATTTTACAATGATAATACCAAATGGCTTGAACGGAAAGTTCAGCGTGGGGCGTATACGCCCCACGCGGCAGGGAACGTGTTAATCGTAATGGTACAGACTTAGCACGTTTTAATTACAGATAACAATTGCTAACGCCGACGATAACGTATGCTAAAAACATTTGGCTCCGCAGCGGAGCCTTCGGAGTTACGGAACAAATGACAAATGTCTCCGTAGCGGAGCCTTCGGAGCGATAAAGGTTAAAGGTAAATAGATCTCCCCTGCTAATTGTTTATACGGAGACAGGAAGTCTCGTTTGGAGACTTCTCTAAACCCGTCTGATTCGACGTCAACGAAGAAGGGAAAACGAAATCAACGAAAACCTCGAAGAAATTGCATCTGGATTATTAACACTTTATCGTCCGGTCGTGGTTGAGGCTGCCACTCAGTAAGGACTGGCTTAGTCGCGCGCGCATTTGCTCCCAGTACCGGCTAAATTTTCGCCATTCATTGTGTTGTGCTTATTCCTTTAAAAATAATAATAAATAATAATAATTATTATAATTATAATTCATAAGGATATGGGGAGGTCAGCATACAGGAGGTCAGCTACTAACAAAACAGTAAAGAAGCGAAAACCGTCGATAGCTAAAAGTCGATTAATAGGCTATCGGTCGATAAGCATTGGCAATCGAAAAGCCGATTAATAGGCTAGCGATCGATAAACATTGGCAATCGAAAAGCCGATAAATAGGCTAGCGGTCGATAAAGTGTTAAGAATCGTCGAATATAAACAACGATAATGCCGAATTTTTAGTGCTGCTTCGAAGAAGCGAGTAACGCCCATATTTAACCCTTTGCACTCGAATGGCGACTCTGAGGCGTCATTAATATTTGTTATATCACCTTTTAGAATAATTTTGATATTTAACAAAGTTTACATTTGAAAAATTGTTACGAGTGTAACTGTCACTGTAAAATGCATTTTCTAATATAAAATAGAAATACTGTAAGCTAGAAAAATGATTTTATATTTTCAGTTGAAGCAGCTTCGAGTGCAAAGGGTTAATAAATCGTGTTCGAAATCTTCATCGCGAGTCTGTCACGCAGTTGCAATGCTGGGGGTTAAAATTGACGGAAATAGAAATTGCGTTCGACTTCTGCATTTTGCAACCGCGCCGGAAATCCGTGGAGTCGCTCAAAAATTCCTGATATAATTACGATGTTTCCGTGACTTTTCTGGAAAACAGTGGCGCGGCTCGAAGACTCGCTGTTCAATCGTGAAGCTCGTACAAGCTCGCGAAGTTTTCGGGAGAATGGCGGCAGCGTATCCCGATAGGAATCACGGTGCGTTGCGGAGGATCGCGTATAAAAACGGGACTCGTAACTCCCTTATCCTGAGCGCATTACAACCGTTCGCCAGGCGAGCGTGTCCGTAGCATAATGGATCAACCCGCGGCGTGCCTGTTCCCTGCGCTTTTATTTCCTCCGGAAGCTCGAGGCAACAGATTACGGCCGCGCGCGGAGAACTTCGTGCTGCGGATCCTACGTTGTTGCAAAACGGAATCCTTTGCATCGCGATCCTTACTCCCTGCCGGTGGATCCCGACCGTTTCATTCGGAAACGCTTTTACGACCGCCGTTCGCCCGATTCAAGTTGGCCCCGTCGGTCGGGCTCGCTGCGATTACGTTTACATCGGCGGAATCAAAGCGGAAAATTTGCACGCACAGGCCACCGTAAAAATTCGGCGAGATCGAACGAATTTGTTTTCCGAAACGAAAGCTCGAGGCTTGGATTTATCGTAGCCCAGCAACCTTGTGCGAGTTAATCTTGAAATTCGTACAATTTTATCTCGAGTTTATTTTTCATTCTATTTCGTAAGGATTATTTGTGATTTTTTTTTATATTTCTATGCGAACCGATTTCATTCTTCTTCGTAAGGGCTGTTCGTGATCTTTTTTACATTTCTGTACGAATCAATTTCATCCTGTCTCGTAAGAGCTGTTCGTGATTTTTTACGATTTCTGTACGAATCAATTTCATCCTGTCTCGTAAGAGCTGTTCGTGATTTTTGTTGCATTTCTGTACGAATCAATTTCATTCCGCTTTGTAAGGGTTGTTCGCGATCTTTAATATTTCTATACCGTATCGATTTCATTTGTTTCGCTGATTTTCGACGCGCGTGGCTTTTAAGATTGTTCGCTTTAAACGTTTTCTATCGAACGATCGATGTCGCGCAAACTGGTAAAACGAGATTGGAAATGAAAATAACGCGGGGAAGTACTTCCGCGAATAGCTAAAGCTCCTTTAGAGGACTTCCTTTAATCTCCAATGGGTTGTAATAGAGCGCGATACGTTCTCGTAATGTGTTCTGGTCAATTTCACCGGAAAGATTGTAGCAGAACGTAATGCGTTCCTGTAACGTGTTCCGGCCAATTTCATCCGAGGGGAATATTTTATTAATACCTTTTCAATTATCGGCGAGTTCACTTTTTCCCAGACTGTTAACTACAAATTCACGCCTGCTTTCCCAGTTCAATATCAATATTTCTATATGTTCATTTGAAACGTAAAAATCAGGGATGCTACGTTCTTTGATTTCCGATTATCTCGTGAAAAATATCGGTTCGTAAGAAAAATATTCCACTTACCCACAAGCTCGTACCATCGATAAATCACGTCTTGCTTCAACTTGGTAGTGCCGAAACGATTGAAGTATACATTCAAAGTACTCTGGTTTTCGAAGTAGACATTCTGCCTGCGGATTACGCAAACACAATCAGAATGATTCTCGAAAGTCGATACCAGAGTTAAGCATTATTCGAATTGTTTCGAATAAATATTTATCTAAAATAATTATCCGAATGAGCTCCTTTTAGTCGAATATTTTATTCGAATAATTCATTATTTCATTATTCTTCAAAAATTATTCCATCTATTTATTCGAACAATTCTTTATTCGAACGAATAATTTTGCATTCGAATAATTCGAATAATTGGAAACAATAATATGGAAGAAATAAATCGACTATTTAAGAACTATAGAAAAAACACTTCACATTCTATCATTATTTTATTGCATTAAAATCGATTATTTTCCATGCGAATTCCTGTACGAATAAATCCTTATCCGAATGAATTCTTATTCGAGTAAAATCTGATTCGGACGAGTTTGTATCTAGATGAATTTTCATTCGATATCGTCGAATAAAATTCTACTCGGTAGCCTTTGTCTTTTATCCTTCGTCCGAATAAAAGTTTAATTAGAACAGCTACTCACGTTAATTTCGATCCGCGATAACCAGGGTGCATTTGAGTGAGCATTATCTTCGCTTCGTAATTCACGTCTGTGCACAATGGATAGCAATTGTTGCAGTGCAAAACATTGTCAGAATTATCGGCCACGTGTATGTACAGATCCGTGTTTGGCACCACGGAGGCCCATCTGTCTGAAATTAGAAACATTTTCGTCAAATAATTTATTAACTTTCAATTTATTAATAATTATATATATATATATATATATATAATTATTAAGTTTCAATAGAGCTTACATCTGTTCTTCGTCAGGCACACCGTGTCTTTCAAATTGCAGACTCTCCTGGACTCTGAAAAAGACGACGAATCGGCAAAGGGAACTTGAATTATTCATCGCATAACTTTAATTAAGCGTGCAGGCAACAAGTGAAACCGTTGCGGTCTTAATCCTAAGTTCCCTCATTCTTCGAAGTACTCTTCGTTCGTTCCAAAAAAAAAAACGTCAAACGCAGAATTTGACAAGCATCTTGAAATTTCTATTAATTTCACGACGTGCCACGTTTTTAAACGAATGCGTTATCATTTCGTAGCACTTCGTTTCCATAAAAATTCTTTCTTTCCTCGAATGAAATTCTTCGAACCGGCGGAATTCAATTCTATTTCATCCATGCGCGTTCATAGCGATATCTTGCACGCTCGTGTAAAAACGAAACCTTGATTGCAATGTTAACACTAGATTGCCCAAGGAAATCATTTTTTGACTGCTTTCTAATTTCAATTAGAAAAAAAATTATGTCTATAATGATACAATCTCTTAGATATTTGTGACTTTTTGAACAACATATAAATGCGTTTATTAATAATTGTAGTTACCTCCTCCCCCCTCCTTCATTTCCGGTACATATATATACTACTATGATCAAAAAGTAAGGTGAAATTGTCATTTAAAACTTCCGGACATTAGGAAGGCAGGCAATTGTTTTTTTCCTAGGTTGGTAGGACTGTCTATAACATTTACCAAGCGTCTGTTTGTCAAAAGGTTTAATTATCTCCGAGTTACACGTGTATTTGTAAACAACCAAAAGTGAATTTTTCGATTTTTAGAATGGGTGATTTTGTTGAGCAAAGAACTTGCATCAAATTTTGTTTGCGGAACGAATATTCTTGTGCGGACACGTTGAAAATGTTGCGGAAGGCCTTTGGTGATCAAACTATGGCACAAAAAAACATTTATAAGTGGTACAACGAGTTCAAAGCGGGCCGAGAACGCGTTGAAGACGAACCGCGCTCTGAACGACCATCAACGTCTACCGACGAGGGCCACGTCCAAAAAAATCGAAGATTTGGTGCTTGAAAATCGTCGACTGACAATGAGAGACCTCGCTGATAGTGTTGGAATATCATTTGGCTCAGTCCAAACCATTTTGAAGGATGTTTTGTGTCTGAAACGCGTCAAGTCTCGATTGGTGCCATGTCATACTGCATTGGTTCTTCGCGACTTTTTTGCCAAAAACTCGACTCATATCGTTCCGCAACCACCGTATTCGCCTGATTTGGCTCCGTGCGACTTCTGGTTATTCAGCAAACTCAAAAAGCCAATGCGGGGACGCCGTTTTGACACGATTGAGGAGATAAAAACCGAATCGAAGAAGGTCTTGAAGGCTATACCGGAAAAAGACTATTCCGACTGTTTCGAGGACTGGAAAGAGCGTCGGAAACAGTGCGTTTTATCGGACGGGGATTACTTTTAAGGGGACGAAATTGATTTGGAAGAATAAATAAAGAATTTACATTTTATAAACAGATTCACCTTACTTTTTGATCACAGTAGTATATGTGTTATACCTATATTGCTCAAAAGCAGTCGTTTTGACTGCTTGGGAAATTTAAAATAATCAAATGACTCTTATTATTGAATCGAGTAAATTTCTTATATGACCAGTTCGGCTCTGTATTGAAATAACATTTCTCATTTTTTTCGATTACCGTTACATGATAACAAACAAGTACATGATAAATTGTCGATTTGGGTGTATACTAGATAAGTATATTCGTATCTTATAAACTTTTTCTGTTGTTAATATTTACTAATAACCTGTTGTATAACTGTAAATAATATAAAAAATATTAAAAATTAATTTTAAACAAATTTCTTCACACATTAGTTATTCTTTCACAATGCAGCCATTTTGTCTGCTTTTGGGCAATATAGGTATATACTAAGTTTCAGTCTTTCTAGTGTTAACTCTTTTCACTCGAAGCCGTTCTAACTGTGTAAATCTAAAATCATTTTTCTCGCTTGCAGTATTATTTCCATTTTACACGACAAAGTGCATTTTATGAATATGAAATTGCGCCTTGCGATTCGTGCAACAGTTACGCTTTCTTCAATTTTTTAAATCGAAACTTTACATATATACTAATATATTTATATACTTTATATGCTAAGTTTCAGTCTCTCTAGTGTTAAGCGAATAAAAATCGCTCGATTCCGAAGCGAGCCCCGTATTTCTGTCGCGGAGCGTGTAAGCCGAGCTTCAGCGAGACACCCGCGAGAGATCCCAATGACCGTGTACCGATTTCCGAAATGCGAGATACGCGTGTAGGCTTTTGGATCGGGCCACGCGGGTTCGCAAAGAGCCAACAGGACGAGCAGGAGGAAAAACGCGACTGAAAGGCCGGCAAATAAACAATTCTATCTGCTCGCAGATACGAGTCGGTTCCCGGCCGCATTGTTGCCGTCGGTATGGGAGGAGTTAAACGCTCGGGCTTCAAAGCCAGTGTTTACACTTGAGCGTAAACTCGACGCAACAATATTTATCTGGCCCTTGACTTTTATCGGATAAAAGTGAACCTGTTGTGCGGAGGACGGGAGCGTGGCCGATACTTTTTCGAGTCGACAATCGGAGGAGTGGTTCTCCGGGTGTGTCGCGAACGAGAGCTTTATTCTAGATTGCGCGCGAGGATAATCGCGCGGATGGTCGACGACGTGTGCGCCCTCGCGCACGTTTCTCCCTTTGATTAAATTTTGCGCGAGCTGTTCCGCCGAGCGCGTTCCCTTCGGGGACGATCTCTCGCAAGCGTCGTCGCCTCACCTTCGCCTCGGCGCATTAGACGGAATTCTGCGCGCGAGCCGCCTCGCGGATCAGCTCGCTCGGAATCGGGGCCGAGTAACTTTTAATCGAGGCAAAAAATACGGACGCCAGCTTCTCGAGATTTCAAGTTGCCGCCGCGAGATATGCAGGCGACGCTTCGCGCGGACCCCGGACAATCGATACAGCGAAGTATCCGACGAGGAAAAAGCGTTTCGTGGCTCTTGGTTCGAAGCATCCGATGGTCCGAATTTTTACAAATCCGTCTCGCCGTTAGCCACGATATTATCTGATTTCTACTCGATTTCGATGCAGCTCCGCAACCGCATGTCGTACACACAGTTTTCTTCAATTCTGGCCTGAATGATTTGGCAAGTTGAAACGTGCGATGCTCGTTGCATTTCAGCAAATAGATCGAATACAAAAATCAATCTAGCAAATAGTTCTTTCTTTATTTACCACCCGGTATGATTTGATCGCGAAGGCATGTGATTTTGTATTTTGTCTTTTCTAATCGTTATTGTTTTTTACCGAGTTGAATCGTGCCAGTTAACGCAGACGTCTCATAAAGAGAGAGAACATATTTTATACCTTCTTGAATAAAAGTTCTAATTGAAAGCTCAAATAGTGAAAAGTATTGGAGTATAATTAAATATAATTCAATAGTAATAAAGTAGACTCCGGATTTTATGCATTTATGGGAAAGATGAGTAGCTGATATAATAAATCGCGAAGATCTTATATCTTCGCGATTATACAATGCTATCTTATACAATGCTATAATATTGTTAAACTATATTCAACATACCAAAAATATTAACACTAAACCTACCGCGGTCAAGGTGACCACCGCTTTCTTATTTTGCAATTCTGAAAACTTCCGAGACTCTTTCGTGGAAAACGCTTGATTAAGTTATATTATTGGAGCAAGTTTTATAATAAAACTTCAGAAATTCTAAATAAATTCGGTCTTCTCACTTTTTGTGAAGCAGTACATGCCAGTTAGTATTACAGCTTGGTAGGTTTAGTGTTAAAAGGAACAATTTAGTTTTATTTAATTTCTGTCCCTCGCAATTGTCTTCGAAAATAGGTGCTTCGCATGAAGATCCGCTCTCTAATAATAGGACGGTAACTTCAATTTTTTTAATATTAATATTAATTAATAACTTATATTAATGTCATATGAATTTGCTAATACATATATATATTATATAATACATATATAATGTGATATGCCTTTTGCTAATGTCATATGTAAACTACGGAATTTTCCGCAAAACGCATTGTTTCATAAGAAATAGTTACAAGAATGGAACCTGGAAAAACATTTATTTTATCAATCGCATCTATTTGCAACTAATTTTTCTACTTTTTAATTCTCTGTTTCTTCTTTAATTTTCTTGCCTTTTCTTGTGCTACGAGCGACAAAGTGTCGACAATTGGCCGACGATGTCCACGAAACTAGGTGTTTCGTTGCACCGTGCGTCGCTTATTAAAACTAACACGGGAGGTTCTGGGTCGTGGGACATCGAGCCGCGAAGCCGAGAGTGCCGGGTTTCGTAAGCCCGACCAGTTTAAACAGTTTTTATTGCGCCGGTCGGAACTTATCTTCGAGGGAAACTACTTGGCCGCGAGCTGCGCCGTAGCTGGTTTATAGTTGCTCGGCGTTCCCCGAATAATTTCGAAGTTTCTTGGGAGTTCGGCGAGAGAGTGGTTGTTGCGGAGTGCATTTAGTGTATTGTGTTCCGGGAGTCAACGGTAAGCCTCGATTAAAGCTACCTCATTATAACGATGAATGACTGATGCGAACTTCCCCGCGGAAGATTACGAAGTTCCCGGATTGATTCCGCGAGCGGAAACTAGGCACCGGCGTGTCTTATTGCGCGGATTCCGCTCGAGGACTGTCTCGTCGTCGCGGCGCACAGTGGTTCAGGTTGTACGGAAATCCGGTCTTTATTGCTCGTACCTGAGACACCAGGTTTTCTTCGCTCTCTAGTCTTTTGTTTACGTTCAGGTGTCCAGAGCAATTGTAATTAAACGTTACCGTAGCATATATTTTTTTCCATTTTTTTTCCGACAAGCAATCCTCGTTTAAACTCATCGAGTAAATAGCTGGTTGACGATTGTATTAGGTCTACCGGAAAGTTCTGTCCGATAGTGTCACTTCAAGTTTCAATTCATATGCGCATGTTGATTTGAGACATATACGACTATCTCTCTTTGTCATTGCATTTACACGCATGTACTCTCCTAAATAAACTGAAACAAAGATGTCTCATGTCGTTATTAACCCTTTCGCTCCGAACGACGGATATATCCGTCATCCATATGAACACTCGCGGAGCCGAACGCCGGATATATCCGACATCCACATGATCGCCCTCTGGGGACGAACGCCGGATATATCCGACATGCTGGTATTGCGTGAATCTTTTGACGAAACAAACAAACGACAGTCCGAAATAAACGACACACCATTCAAGTTATATTTGTTCTACCTGCATTTCCCATTATTATTGTGTTACATGTCATAAAGGAATAGAAAATCGAAAGTACTAACTTTAGGACTAATTATTATGTATTATGTTTTGTATTATGAATATTATGTTTTATTTTATTACTGTATATTATATATTATTTCTTCACTTTTTCCATTGTTAATGAAACTTT
The DNA here is from genome assembly GCF_051020955.1 of Megalopta genalis. Lineage (NCBI taxonomy): Eukaryota > Metazoa > Arthropoda > Insecta > Hymenoptera > Halictidae > Megalopta > Megalopta genalis. The sequence continues at coordinate 17,362,498 of NC_135019.1, read as the reverse complement.
TTTTACCTATTAAATAACTTTATACCTTATGCAGAAATTATAACTATATTGTTTTAAAGAAAAATCCCTTTTCTTCCCAAATACACTATCCACGCGCAATGTGCACAATTTCGGCGGGTGGTTCCGTTCAGGAGGGGCGCTACGGCGGACTGAACCGCCGTAGCGAAAGGGTTAAGCGAGACGTGATCGTGAAAATATGGCTACCGATGATAATGCCAGACTACATGCTGCTTTGGCGACTCGTCAGAAAATCGCAGAGCTAGGCTGGGAAATTCTGTCACATCCACCATACTCCCCGGACCTAGCACCCTCCGATTATCACTTGTTTCTCTCTTTGCAAAACTTTTTACAGGAAAAAAAATTCAAAACTGAAGCTGAGGTCAACCAAGCACTGGTTGAATTCTTCGCCTCTAAAAATAAATCATTTTTTAAAAATGGCATTTACAAGTTGCCATCACGCTGGCAAGAAGTCATAAGTAACGATGGAAAGTATATTCTACAATAAATATTATTAAATGTATGAACATTGTGTTATATTTCAATTAAAAAACGGACAGAACTTTCCGGTAGACCTAATATTTTCTCCAGCAGGAAACGCGATAAGTAGACAGCGGATTTTGTGGCAAAAACGAGTAGTTTCGATTTAAAATGTTATTATGATATTATGATATTATGATCATTGTATTACTTTCAATCTAATAGAATTATTGAAAAGAAACGAATGAACTTTTTAGTTTATTTCTGTTTCTTGCAATTGTTCTAGACAATTCTTATTCTGCGATAAAAGCAATCTTAATTACACGTTGCAATGCATCGTTTAAACATTGTTTCGCACGAATGGATTTCTGATAAATCTTTAGTTTTCGGTAATTTGGTAAATCGCTTGCTATGTAATTAAGTAATTAAGATGCTTTCGCAAAAATATTTATAGTAATTTTATTATCGTAAAACATACCGCTGCAATAAACATTCCTGTTTATTGCGTTATGTTTTCTTTCATAAAGTATAAATAAACATCAAAGTCAGCGTTTCGTTGCAAGTGTAAAACACTGGCACGTTTTAAGTCGACTTTGATATTGAGAATGCAGTACTTTACCTTCGATGGAGTAACAAAACTATATTCAGAATAGTATATTTGTTTATTTATTCGTCGAAAATCACCCTGGACAACGTACATCTCCAACATTGCGAAAATAGGGTTTTGTTCGCTTTCGAACCAATGTGCACCGCGGCTGATCACGGTCGGATAGGATCTTCGCCGTTGTCTCGTCTACCGGAGCACTTCGAAAGCAATATCATCTTTCGAAGTTGCGAACACCCGGAAAATTTATTGCGACGACAACGTTCCCGCGATTGTTCCGCCCGAACGACCGTTCCCGCGACGCGAGCTGGATCTCCGACGGGATCCAAACATTTTTAGGGACAGCGGATGTTGGTGCCAACTGTACCCTCGCGATGTAAGAAATGCTTGCAAAATGTACTCGCTCGGATAAATTGTGGAGGCTTTGTAGAAAAAAGAAACAATGCAAGCGCGAGAAATGTAATTTTCTAGGAGAAAAAGGAGGGAGAACTTGATTTATTTTTCACGATCGCATATGACAATAAACAGTTGAATGACGGTTCTAAAGAAGCGACGCTGGACAATGTCGCTCATTAGCATTATTTATGACTGTTTATGAAAAGATGTTGCAAGATATCCTGATTAGCGCATAGAATATTTTAAGAAGAAGAACCAAAACTTCCCCATTTTCTGACACTTACATTGTTTTTTACGAACAACCCCCTATTAAGCGTCTGTACCTAAACTACAAAAGTCACGTGCTTCTGATAGCAATGAGCAGACGAAGTATAAAATGTGCGAATACGTTAGAATAATTTATAAATACTGTTGTATTATTTTCAACTCGTTAAAATGATTGAAATAAGAAGTAAATGCCTATGCAGCTTCTATAGCTTGCAATTAAAGCGGACGATTTTTATTATTCCTAATTATCTCCAAGGGCTGAGGACGTCTTTTTGTCGACTCTGCGTAAAGAGGTTTTAGTTTTATAGGGCAGCTTACCTCGATTAGGCAGAAAGAACGGCACACAGTTGCACAGATTGAGCATGTCGGCCACCTTGCAGTCGACGATGCAGTCGCTGTAAGTGTAAGATGCACGGACCGCTGCCATTTCCTCTTGAAACACGCAGTATCTGTGTTTCAACGCATATGGTATGACATTGGTGGTGCTGTAGAACATTATCGCCTCGATTTCTACGTCTCGTTGTGTTTTGGGAGACACGAAGATCTCGATCACGCCTCCGCTGGTCATGTCCGGGTAGTCGTGAGGGTTGAAAATCGTTACCTACCAAAGTCAGCGCTTTTAAAACAGTTGAACGTTTCGATTCGATGTACAGAAAATTCTACCCAATTTTCCTTCAACTCGTAAACAAAAATTGACAATTTGAGAAGAGAAGATGGCTCGAATAACCGTATCTCCTCTTCCCAAATGGTCCACAAGTTGAAGAAAAATTAAGGAGAATTTACTGTATCGGGAAAGTTGTTTCAACAAAAGAGTATTGAAAATGCACTTGATTCGATATTTTGCTAATATTTTGCTAATAAAGATTTCAAAGCTACCAGAAAAATGTCGAACAGTTTCTTTATTTTTCACTCTAAACGTTAAAAAATCGTCTCTTTCATTTTCGCGTCAAACAGTTTCTTTTCTTTTTAATACATCGTATTTCTTAATATGTATATTTCCCAATATGTATTTCTTAATATAATTAGCAGAAAGAATTCTTGCATTTAATGTACCATGTACAAACGCAATTTGCAAAGGCTGTGCAGTAATTATCGGAGTATATTCGTTCGTTGAAAATTTGAATAATTTCTATAGAGGATTTTAATTGTGGAAAATTACGCACAGAAGCGAATTACGAACGAATTACGTTCTCGAGTCGAGCATGTGACTCTTACATTTTCTGAGACGATTTAATGCGGTAAAATTGCTCTCTGAACCGTGAAACGCGCGGTAAAACTTTCCGAGGGCTAATTAAGTAGCCGACGATGTTTGAATTAATGAACCTCTTCATTGATGGACGGACTCCGATGGATACCTTCGTAAATCGATATTACCTTGAAGCCGGTGATGGGGAAGATAGGATAAAGATAATCGTCCAAGACTGACTCCATCAGGACCGAGAGCCCGCCATCTTTGCCCAAAACGTCCACTTTGACTGGATCCAGCCTGTGATCGACGCCGTTCCGCCGGTTGTAATTAAACGAAAGACAAATACATACGTGTACCATTGAAGCACGAGTGAAAGCATTGGAACACCGTAATACGGGTGCCATGGAAAGAAGCGAGCAAACAGAGACGCGTCGAGCACGCTTAATTAGTTTGATTACAGTACACAACGAAACAATTAATTTTTACATCGACGAGATCACTGCTCGCACGAGTCGGTTTACAGATCAAACGAAACAGAAACGATGAATTTCGAAGCCGCAAAATACCAGCTGGAAAAACAGCTCTGCAAACAAGAGACGAGATAAGGTAAAAGTACCTATTTTGAAACACCAGACTGTGATCCCAACGTGAAACACTAGCACAGATAATGCAATAAATAATAGGTAATATAATAGGTAAAATAATAGTTCCACAATAGGTAAATGCTCGAACTTTGCTATTTTGATCGTAATAGTTTTTATTTATATTTAATAAATATTTCAATGTACATTACGTTATCTGGAAACGTCGATCTATCGAACAGTAGTACAAGTATTCAGCTGTAACGCTTTTAATTGCAGTAAAGAGAAGCGTTCCATAATAGGTACATTTGCTTTATTAATAGACCGCGGATTTTATGCATTTATTGCAAAAATGGGTGGGAGAAACTGAAAATGGTAAGAAAATTAAAAACTAAGAATATTATATCCAATTTCAACTTAATAACATTATTAAAGAAAGAAAATAATACATGCAATTGCTGCAGAAATTGTTTACTTTGCACAAAGATCCGTAATCTACTTATTAGAACCGTCTCATTTCTGTCTGGTTAAATATTTTACAAATATTACTTGTTTAAGACCGTGGAACGGTGATCGCGCTAATTACAATCGGTGTACATCATTTTTGAATTCCTTTATCATGCCAACCGATTGCAATTTTTCCAAGCAATATTTTAGCCATTGTCTAACATCCCCCAAAAAATTTAGATCTTTTGGTCCAATTATAAAACAAAAAAAGTTATCCCGTTTAAAAAGGTGTACGAATCCATTGTACACCGACTGTATCTGTCGACGAAAAATTCCGCAGCTTCGATACTTACAAGGAGATATCGTCGCCCTTGGTGGCGTAATTGAAAGTGCAACAGAACCCGTCCTGCGTTTTACGAAACGCGAACATGTCCGAGCAATTTTCGTCCTTGTCGTGGAACCGGCATTTCGTCAGCAAGACCGAGCATTGTGGCGTCAGCTGGAATCACTATGTCCCTATTAGTAAACTTTTTCACGCGACATTTGATCGTCCGAGAGAGAAAGAGAGAAGGAGAGAGAGAGAGGGCGGGGGGAAAGAGAGAGACAGAGATACGGAACAAAATGAAATAAATATTAGGTCTACCGGAAAGTTCTGTCCGTTTTTGAATTGAAATATAACACAATGTTCATACATTTAATAATATTTATTGTAGAATATACTTTCCATCGTTACTTATGACTTCTTGCCAGCGTGATGGCAACTTGTAAATGCCATTTTTAAAAAATGATTTATTTTTAGAGGCGAAGAACTCAACCAGTGCTTGGTTGACCTCAGCTTCGGTTTTGAATTTTTTTTCCTGTAAAAAATTTTGCAAAGAGAGAAACAAGTGATAATCGGAGGGTGCTAGGTCTGGGGAGTATGGTGGATGCGACAGAATTTCCCAGCCTAGCTCTGCGATTTTCTGACGAGTCGCCAAAGCAGCATGTGATCTGGCATTATCATCGGTAGCCATGTTTTCGCGATCGCGTCTCACTTAATAACGACATGAGACATCTTTGATTCAGTTTATTTAGGAGAGTACATGCGTGTAAATGCAACGATAAAGAGAGATAGTCGTATACTACTGTGATCAAAAAGTAAGGTGAATTTGTTTATAAAATGTAAATTATTTATTTATTCTTCCAAATCAATTTCGTCCCCTTAAAAGTAATCCCCGTCCGATAAAACGCACTGTTTCCGACGCTCTCTCCAGTCCTCGAAACAGTCGGAATAGTCTTTTTCCGGTATAGCCTTCAAGACCTTCTTCGATTCGGTTTTTATCTCCTCAATCGTGTCAAAACGGCGTCCCCGCATTGGCTTTTTGAGTTTGCTGAATAACCAGAAGTCGCACGGAGCCAAATCAGGCGAATACGGTGGTTGCGGAACGATATGAGTCGAGTTTTTGGCAAAAAAGTCGCGAAGAACCAATGCAGTATGACATGGCACCAATCGAGACTTGACGCGTTTGAGACACAAAACATCCTTCAAAATGGTTTGGACTGAGCCAAATGATATTCCAACACTATCAGCGAGGTCTCTTATTGTCAATCGACGATTTTCAAGCACCAAATCTTCGATTTTTTGGACGTGGCCCTCGTCGGTAGACGTTGATGGTCGTCCAGAGCGCGGTTCGTCTTCAACGCGTTCTCGGCCCGCTTTGAACTCGTTGTACCACTTATAAACATTTTTTTTTGCCATAGTTTGATCACCAAAGGCCTTCCGCAACATTTTCAACATGTCCGCACAAGAATATTCGTTCCGCAAACAAAATTTGATGCAAGTTCTTTGCTCAACAAAATCACCCATTGTAAAAATCGAAAAATTCACTTTTGGTCGTTTACTAAAACAGGTGTAACTCGGAGATAATTAAACCTTTTAACAAACAGACGCTTGGCATTTGTTATAGACAGTCCTACCAACCTAGGAAAAAAACAATTGCCTGCCTTCCTAATGTCCGGGAGTTTTAAATGACAATTTCACCTTACTTTTTGATCACAGTAGTATGTCTCAAATCAACATGTGCATATGGATTGAAACTTGAAGTGACACTATCGGACAGAACTTTCCGGTAAACCTAATATTTTCGAAGAAACCTAGAAATTGATTTGAAAGTCTAATTCTCAGACAGGTAGAACTCACGCGCCTCATTACGTCGGTGATATCGTAATCGCTGAACTGTGCCAGAATCTGATCGATCCGTGTCGTTCGATTCAGCTTGGTGTAGGAATCGGAATCGTAGAGGTCGCCCAGCTGCGCGATCAGTTCGAAAATTTCGTCGGCGGACAGCCGGGAGACGTTCCGCTGGGAACTGAAATGCAAACGCAGTTTTAAACTTTCAATAATCCCGGCTGTTCTAAGCTCGATCGCAAAACACGCGGCATGGTCGTCGCGGCGACGAGACACGGGAGGCGGAACCAAAGGGGGGAAAAACCTGATCGTAAAGTCCGCGGCAGAACGGAAAGCGAGACTGTGTTTCGAAAAACCGAAAGATAACGATGCGAGCGCGCTATGAAATTCCGCGGCGGACTGCGGCGCGGAACGATGAGATCCGCTGACGGAAACCGCGATCGAAGGTTCGAATAAACTTCGGCCAGAGATTATATTAAAAGATTCCGGGAATCTGACGCGCATCATTCGCTACGCTGAAATATTTATGGACACGTTGCTGCGATCCATCCGGATTATGATATTAATGTTGCGCGCGTCGGAATTAATTAAACTCGTGATCGGACATGCTTAATCTTCCTGATTTAACATTTATGAAAATCTTCGCCGATTTCAGGCTAATGAGGACGGAACATTTTCGGAGAACGTACAAAGTTATTCACGGAATATACAAATCTTCGGGATGATCGCGATGTTTAACAGATTCTGATAGAGTTGTTCGATTTTATTACGGATTAATTATTTCGAGCAGAAACTTTTCCGTCAAGTTGTTCCATGTCGCATGTTAAATGTTCGCTATTCACTGCCCTTCGTGCAGAAACGAACGAAGAACTTATCTATCTAAGAAATCCATCGATACGAAGAATGAGAGATAATTAACCAGTTAGCTGTTTTCGACGAGCACACTCGTCGCGATGAAATGGCAATATTTTCTGTTACGACGAGTATACTCGTTATGCGTAAAAATTTGTCGTTGAAATTACCATTTCAATGAAAAGTGAAAAATATTTACAAATTGGAGATGTTTCGAATATTCGGAGACTAAGACGATACAGAGCGAAAAAATAAAAGAATAAAAATAATTATTAGGGAAAAAACTATATATAGTGTAAACAAAGTACAGTGGAACCTCATATAGTTTTTTCCCTAATAATTATTTATATTTTTTTATTTGTTCGCTCTGTATCGTCTTGGTCTCCGAATATTCGAAACATCTCCAATTTGTTAATATATATATCCAGTCTAATCAATCTGGTACGAATGTTCAGGTAATAGAAAAGTTGCTTCGTTAATGTGTCCGTTGTCATCTTTATTGATTTGTACGATAAAATATGATATATATTGATTGTGCCAATTACAAGGTAAAAGGTATTCCGATAACAGATGATTCTGATATTGGAGCACCGGATAATCGAGATTCTACTGTACCATACTTCGTTAATCATCGCTAGATCGCTGCTCTTCGCGACACGTTTCAGCTGCACATTTATTCAAAGAGGTCGCAACAGCCGACTAATTAAACTACGGATCTTCGTGCACGTTTCACTGCGTTTCAAACGAAACGAGACTCTGATTAAACATTTTGAAGTATCCGACCGTGTTGACCATCCTACGAGTTTATCGCGTCCGTAGACCAGCGACAATCACGAATTTCTACCGGACTGAAACGGTGACGGAAGATCCGACAAGTTCCCGGAGCAATTTCCCGTTTTTCCGTCACTACAATTCCGGGGAAATTCGCAGCTCGAGTAACTATAATGTCAGCACGGGACGACACTCCGGACAATGTCCGCAGTAATGACAGAGGTATTTGTTTGCGAGAGGTCGAGTCCGGGTCGAAGTAGCAGTATGGTCAGCGGGCGATACAACGTCAACCGCAATCGAAATTATCCATGCAGTGCAAATTGGTGTTGTCCAATGAACCGACGCTCTAACCACCGTTCCCTGCCACGCGCCTAATCGTGCACTTTTCCCATGCCCGCGACCGCGAGTCACACTCCTCGCGAATTGCAGACCGGTTGCTCGCTTAAATACTAGGAGTTGGCGATATTTCGGGTCCGGGTCGGGTCGGATATTTTTCTCGGGTCCCAGTCGAGTCCCAAAAATTTGTAACACTCGGATGCGCCCGACATTTCGGACTCGGATTGGCTCGGGTATTATTCTCGGGCCCGGGTCGGGTCTCGAAAGCTTATTGTTTCGCACTGAACTAGGCAGAGTTTGCCAGCGATTAGGAAAAGGAACGGATAATATTCACCGTTGTCGATCGAACCGCGCCTTCGATCGCGGTTGAAAGTCGAGTGCACATCGACATCGCGGGCCGCGACTCGGCCCGAACACTTGTGATGCTCGGGTACTTGATATTTCGGGTTCGGGTCGGGTTGGATATTTTTTTCGGGCTCGGGTCGAGTCTCGAAAGTTTGCGAAAATTTCCGAAATTTTCGGATACCCGAGTATCAGAAGCTTTTTATTTAATAACTTTCGGGCGAGAGAGAGAGAGAGAGAGAGAGAGAGAGAGAGAATTGCTCACAGTTCGTAGGTCAGTTCCTTGGCGGCCTGACGGCTGATTCGATTTATGCTGCAGATCGACACGCCTAGAAAAGAAGAGAAGCCGTAAGTGTGTGCGAGAGAGAAAGAGAAAGAGAGAGAGAGAGGGAGAGAAAGAGACGATAGAGAGACCTCGTTACGAAACGACGACGGCGCGGCGCGGTGTCAACGAAACTTCGGACACTTTAATCCCCGTGTAACAGTAACACTCTGTTAATTCCTCCGGGCTGCGTTTAATAACCCGATTCGAAATTAGCAAGGCATTAAAACCGATCTTCCGAAACCGGTGCAAATTTTCACGGTATATTCTCCTTCGAACCGGTTAATTAGGAAAGTTTCCCGGCAAGTGGCCATCGACGGTGAAGGGTCTAATTAAATGATCATTCGGCTCGAAAGTACAATTCCCGATGTAATTGGGAATCAATATTGTCTCCGACGTAATCTCGGGTGTCCGTCGGAGGATCGGTCGCGCAAGAATTTTCTCCGCGATCAACACCTTCGCATGCTAGTTTCTAATTACACAGTTTTCGCATTTGTGTGTCTTCGGCACTCGTTGTCGATAGTGCGAACAGAGAGCGAGACAGGATAATCTCTTCGAATAATAAATAGGTTAATAAATAGATTAGAATTAATAAATAGATTATACAATTTGCACGATCAGTTATAAATGGACTGCGGATTCTATGCGTGTTTTATGCGTTTATGACAAACAAAAAATATTGTTATAAATATCTTCATAACAATAAACGTATTAAGGAAGCAAATCATTTTCAATTTTGCACCAGTTTGTTAACAACGAAGAAAGGAAAGTTTTACTTTGCCCAAAGATCTGCAGTCTAGTTATAACTTGTATATACTATTTTGTCTGGAAATTGCTCGACTTATGCTAGTTGCACGATCGCCGACGACATTTGCCACTCGTGTGTGAAACATAATAATAGACACAATAATCGATTTCTCTCGATTTCTCTGCTAACTATCCGATTAATGGCTGACATATTTTACTTATTTTACCCACCTTATCTATTCTGACTCGCAATTGACCTACAAGATTTATCACTGGCAAATATAATTATTCGTATGATCATTTAATTATAATTTTATATCATTTAATAAACTTCATTATTATATATTTATTATATTATATTATTTAATAACTTGTTTTATCGCATGTAAAGATGTATGGTACTTGTCTCACTTCAGACCAATACCACCTGCTTCTCGCGATAATTTCTATGCTCACGATCCCGATACACCTCGAAACAGGTGAAAGAACGTTCGATATACCTGGAAAATCCAAATTCTGAGTCTCCACGTATTCCGTCTCCACAGTTTGCAAGCAAGGATTCTCCATAATTTCCAAGTATCCCCCCCAGATCGTATAGATCATGGCAGGCACGGTTATCGCGTACAGCAGACCCCAAAACAATCTGAAACGAACGGAAGTTATAAAATACACCTCCGTTAACATCGTTAAAGGAACGTTTCCCGTGGTATTTCAATTTTGCATACAATTCCTAACGCTAGATTTTTGCGAAATGGTCACAATGCGCAACCTCTCGCAGTTATTTCGCGAACGTTCTGGCTCGAATTTGTAACGCAGCGAGCACGAAGTTACTCGATCATGGTCACGTGCGTCCAGCAAAATTACCTGTCGAACCATGACGTCCTCGCTTCGACGAAGTACCTGAACCCGGCCAGCTTCGTGTACTTGCAGTACAGCTTCGTGTATTTCACCAGCGTGTGCCAGAAGAACGATTTTTTCACGCGTTTGCGCGGAGTGGCCCAGCCGCGGTGAACATCCGATCTCCATCGGCGTTCCTCTTTTCCATCGTAGTTTCGCATCTCATCGTCCCTTCGAGGTCTCCCGGCACTCTCTGTCGCTCACCGAGCAGCCTTCGTCAGAATTATACAGGGTGTCCCAAAAATGTCTCGCAATCCGGAAATGACGGGTTCCTCGGGTCATTCGAAGCAACTTTTTCCTTTACAAAAATGTTCTCCGAGGCACCGTTAACGAGTTATTAACGAAAAACAGTGACCAATAAGAATCGAGTACGGCTGACGCGAGGCGGCCCAGCCAACCAGCGCGCGAAGCCCAGTTCCGCTCATTGGCTCGGCCGCCTCGCGCCAGCTGAGCCGGAATTCGACCGCTCGACCGCTGGCGCCGTTGGCTTGGCCGCCTCGCGCCAGCTGAGCCGGGATTCGACCGCTCGACCGCTGGCGCCGTTGGCTCGGCCACCTCGCGGCAGCTGAGCTCGCCTCTCATTGGTCACTGTTTTTCGTTAATAGCTCGTTAACGGTGCCTCGGAGAACATTTTTGTAAAGGAAAAAGTTGCTTCAAATGACCCGAGGAACCCGCCACTTTCGGATTGCGAGACATTTTTGGGGCACCCTAGTTATCAGAGCTTCGCTACGATTCGTGACTCGATTAACGGTCGAACGAAAGCCGTAGCCGGGTCGTATTGCACCCGAAACAAAAGTTCTTTATTTATGTATTTATTATCTAACTTATGTTATGTCATGTAATATTATTATGTAATTCACTAGGTCGCATGTTCTCGGTGACTATGGGTGAATATAGGGCAACGGTTACGCTAATTTTATTAGAGATTTGATGGCAGACCCGGTCATCGATGAGCAGACCGCGGATTTTATGTATCTATACGAGAAAAATCTGTGAAACCATGCGGAGAATTTCAAAATACTGTCGCATTACTATCGACCCCCGTTAGACGTGCGAGTAAAGCTCGATCTGTGACCCGCGCGAAATGCGTTAGTACGTTTCCACCTTTCATCTATCCACGCCATCGACGTCGAGTTTCGAGCTATCCATTAATTTTTTTCAAAAGGACAAGTTGAAACGCGATCGAGCATAATCCACTTTGAAAGCGAGGAGAGCCGGTAGACGCGCGGCGGTCGCTTTCATCTGTTTTCATTCCGGGAATTAATCTGACGAAATGTTTTTAACGAAGCATTCTCCGCGCGGCGCGGCGGGGTCGCGAGAGACGGCGCGGACGAGAGTAACAAAACAAAACGCCGGATTTGCATGCGAATCAAAATAGAGAATCGCCGCGGATATCGACGGGGGCGCGGAGGCGGGGAGCGAAAACACGCGGGGAAACTTTTTTGGGGGCTCTCAAGCGAGCTCCGATTTCTTCGTTTACCGTCGGCACGGTTGCGCGCGGTCGCGACGATCAGCTTTCGGTATTTCCGCGACGACTGCGGCGTTTAACCGCGAGCCGTTTATATTCCGACTCATAAAAATCGATCGACCCGACCCTCGCCCTCGTCCCCGATTCCCGAGAAGGTCGCGTATCTCCGGCGATCGTTCGATCACCGATGAGCATCGCTCGATCCCCGAGGTGCCGGAGATCCTCCACGTGGTCACGAAATTTATGCCAGCGTTTCCGCTGCACGATACGATCGGCGATCCACGCGATCGCTCGGAAATAGTCTGATCCGTCGGCGACGATCGATGAACTTGACCTTACTCGATTGAAAGACAACGCCGCGCCGAGAGGATCCCACGACCTTGCAACTTCGGCAATTTTGCTCTCGCCGGAGAAGACGACGTTCGATTTTCTTCTTCGAGATCGTCGATTAAACTCTGCCTTCGGTGAGCTTTTTATTCTTGTTGGTCAATTGAAAGCACACTGTACACTGTACAGTGCACACAGTGATCTCTATTGGCTTAGATAATATAATATAATATATCAAATAAATTCGTCGAATGAAATTTTATTTGAAAAATATTTCGTAGAAATTCTTCGAATAAAATTTTATTCGAGTAATATTTCGAGATAAATTCTTCGAATCAAATTTTATTCGAGTATTATTTCGAATAAAATTTTATTCGTACGATATTTCGAATGGTCACAGCGCAGAATCCTCTTCAATTTCGATTCGCAATTCTATTTGGAAAGCTCGTCGAAGTGTACACATTGGCAGAAAGAAGTGTTTGCATTTTGTGTAACATTCGAAATAATAAATTCAAAATAAAATCAGCAGTAGACTGCGGATTAGCAGTTTAAACAGAAAACTGACACTATTCGAAGAATTCACCGATCGAATCTATTATTTATAACTCGTTAAAAGTATTCAATGCAGGAATGAATATCTATGCATTCTCTGTTTATTGAAATCGACGCACACAATATTTTCATTTTACAGAAAGATCCTCGGCCCAGTTATCGGTGAGCAATAATCGGCGAATAAAAGTAATCGCTCAACGAACTTGACCTTCTCGAATAAAGATCGGAAAGGGAGAAACCGGCCCGGTTTCATGCGATCGAACTGCTTGTAACCAGACCGGCGAATTTTCTTTTTACGAGTCGTAACGATAAAATACAATGTTCGATGGAATTTAATACGATTTTCCGGCTTTTTTATTTGCCTGCACCGCGGCTAATAAAATTGTACCGAGTTCCGGGTTTTACGCGGTTTTTTCTCCGCAAGAATTCGCATAAACTGTGGACGTTTATACGATATGGTCGAGTTGCGGCGCCGGGACAATAGATTGCGGAGTCCGTTATCCTTTTTTTCCAGTGTGTAAACTGTAAATGGAATTGGTGGTCGATGCACCCGTGCATCTTCCTGCAGGATAAAGCTTTTCACGAATATTCATAAAGAGCGAAAGATAAAAGTTTACCTTTCCCTTTTATCTCGTGAACCGGTGCGCGATACGACAACGGAAAAAGATCCACAGTGAAATATTTTCGAACGATAGCGTATCTTCACGTTTGATTTTGGCCAATTGTTTAGGCACTGTTTCGCAAGCTTTTTAGAACGACCGTGCGCTTTGGTACGCGTTTTCTTGGTGCATCCGTTCCTATAGAAATCACGGAGAAGATTGATGAAAAGAATCCTCGCCGGGCTACCTTTATCAGTAGAGTTTACTTTGGAGTTTTTAAGTGCTGATTCGGATGGCAGTCTTGATCTATTATATACATTTATTTTACTTCATGCCCCACTCCCGCCCCGCCCCGCCCCCCTTGCTACAGCTGATTCAGCCGAAACTCCTGGAAAGATTGATACCTAAGAGGATAAGATTTATTAATACGATTCGTTTCTCCTGTTATATGGATATCAATTCGAGCGATGCTTTATATACAGGGTGGGGCATTTTAAACAGGTCACCTGAATAACTCGCTTGTTTTTGAAGATAGGAGAAAATGCATTAGACCAAACTTACTTGGTATCGGGGGGCTCATAATTTGGTATTACCAATTTTTCTGTAGGTGGAGGCGTCAAGGAGATACGAAGGTCAATTCTGTTTTTTTTTTAATGGAACAGTAAGTTTTTTTACTTACATTCTGATAGAGTGTTTCGAGGCGAATACAATGAACTATTACGAAGGTCATTCAAGGTCACCCAAAGTGACACAGAAAAGCAAAGCTAACATACAGTAAAATGGCAAATAATCACACAAATTTGTTTATAAATCTAATCAAAAAATAATGTCATCTATTTAATTGTGTGCAATTTTTATCGTCGTAATGTAAAAGCTAAGATCAAGTCCAATGCAACGACCAAAACACTATGACCATATGACACTTAGTACGAAAAGTCCAGAAATATTTACGACATTTCTAATCCTTCGCTGAAATGTATAAATCTCTGAATTTTTCTTCAAATTATTTTCTAAAACAGATAATTTAAAATTACCAATAATGTTTGAGGATACTTTTCTGAATAAATTATGCGTAACGAAAAGTTAAATAAAAACAATGCAACTTGGACCAATAAATATTTCGAATCGATAAGAAAAATATTGTGCTATTGTCGGCTCCGTGCTAAACTAAAGCCAACTCTGAGCACGAAGTTACAATTGTCACGCTAGACGTGCGCGCTATGTACCTGGTTCTCGCATGTTTACAAACGAACAACATATACTAGGTTCGAATCCCGAATTTGATGATTTTGTGTACACCATTGATTATCGAATTTCTGCCACGTGAAAGAGCTCAGAAGAAGAATTTCCGTCTGCTTCTGTTCTATGAAGGTGGCATACTAAATGTTTCCAATGCCATAATACTATGCGATGGTATTGTTTTTCTTCTCGTGTAGCCGTCTATCATTGGAATAGGCAATCTTTTTTACCACGACGTACCTTACCAAAAGACTGAAAAAATTGAGATCGCTGTTCGCGATGGTATTTTATCAGGGAATTAGTATGAAAGTAGCGTAATATTTCTTTTTTCATGTTTTACATCCATCATTTATAGTCGCGTCAACCACTAATCCGGGCAATTAGCGACGCGGTGTTCTGATTTATAATTTGTTGCACACTTCTGTGTGTTTCAAATGCACGGAAAATTGCGCGGTCTAATTTGCACTGTATTTACCGCTTTTGTATGTTTCGCAATAGGAACGTGCGAAAACTCGAAAGAATGAAACCGGATTTTACTCGATTCGAAAAAACGATCCGATTCGAATGATCGATTTATTGAAATGTCTATATAGTTTTAAGTATTTGTTAAATGCATGCTTAGATTCTAGTTTTATAATATCTTGCGGTATGACCCTTGGAGGTTCGTACACTTATAGGTCGGCTCATCGATGCGACGTTCGAGCCGGAGACGACGCTGCCAGGGCAATAAATGCACAGGGTAAGGATAATCACTTGCATGTGCTTATCCTGTGCCCCTGGCAACTTTAGAAAGAAAAACTACGCTGCCTCGTCAGTCGAACGACAGCCTTCGCAAGAGTAATTACATTTACTCGGTTGTCTCCTTATCCTATTTTTTTAGATCTTCTACTCACCTTGTTTCGGTTAACGAAATAAAATACTATTTTGCTCCAAAAAATAACAGTTTGAGTTCCTTGCTTGTGCATAAGCAACGATACCCAACACGATTAAATCGAATACTCGAATGAAACCGTGTTGCTCGGACGCAGGGATATCGGAAGGAATATGGTGTGTTTTTTACTAGTATAGTGAATTTTTACTCGAAAGACACTGACGATTCACGTAGAAACTAATAAAATCCGTTAACTACTACAATATCGTATCTGCTATTCTCATATACTACAGATAGTTATATTGATCTAGCTTTACGCGCCTTTATGATAAGGATCTAAACTAAATTATTGCTAAGATAAAATTCGATTGTTTTTGGATTATTTTTGATACGTTATTTCTATTCGCTTCTCAATCCCGCTGTTACATAACCTTGACATAACCTTGACAAAGCGTTAATATTCAAAGATATATAAAAATATATAATATAATATAATAATATATAATATAATATAATATAATATAATATAATATAACATAATATAATATAATATAATATAATATAATACAATATAATATAATATAACATAATATAACATAATATAATATAATATAATAAATAATATTCAACTCGATAAATACTTCAGATCTCGTTTCGCCCACTTGAAATCCTCTGAAATACTAAAATTCCTCGTGTACCCAAAATTTTTTTTATTCTATCAGGTAGACCAATAAATTCGTGCCGTTCATTGTTCCAATTTTTTTAACGCTTTGCCGCGTCAGCAATGCGCGGATGACGGAATTATTTGGTCGGACTTGAAGATTAATTTTTACGGCAATCGATTATATCTCGAAAGAATATGGTACTATTATGGGCCAGTGGAGCCGATTACTGTGACGGGACCAATTGCTGTGGCTTTTGTAAAGCACGCCGCGGAGAGAATAAACGTGCGCGCAACACTAATTTATGGGAGGACCTAGTGTAAGAAATTCTGCAGTCAAAAAAGCGATGTTTCCGTGATTCCGACGTTTAATGAACAAACAGCGATAGGATAAAGATGAGAATTCGCATAAAGATCCGCAGTCTCGCCGTTAATATTTGCGTCCGCTTTCGTTCCACCGGTTTGGCGATGATCGATAGCACGACGAGGCATTAATTTTTATGAGCTGCCGGGGCTTGATCGATACTTCAGATCCCGTTTACAGCCACTTGGAGTCCGCGTTTCAACGTTTTCCGCCGCGATCCGCGTACAATGTTCCAGCATAAACGCAGATCGCAGATCCCACCCTTCGACCCATTTCGTTGCTATTCATCGGACGGACATCAATCACGATACCGCGGAACATCGACGCAAACTTTCGTTTCCAATCTGACACGCTCATCTTGCCCGCGGATGATTCGCAAGAAACACGTGCATCGTCGCGCGAAATCTCTCCGCGCGCCGCTCTTGTCGCGCGTCGCAATGCAACGGCGCAATATTCACGAGCACATAAATACTTATCGCTGCGGCGTGCAACAACTTTCCCCGTTCCCACTGCGTTTCTTCGTCGTTCAGGCGGTATCCCGTTTTTAAAAAGAAAGAAAAAATCCTATTTTCAGCTTTTGTGCTCGAGCGTTCTGCTAGATAAATCTCCTGGAAGCCTTCTTCGTCGCTTCCAGCATGAAGTTTCACCGGCCAAAGTGCTCCCGCCCGAAGTTTCAAAGGATGTACTTCGAATGTAAAAGTTTTACAAGATGAACCGCATTACCCGGACGCCTAAATAACTCTTCTATTATTACGAACGAATGGAGAAGTTACGTATCCCCGTGTTTCCAGTTTTCTTGTGAAGAATTCTAATTCCTTCAGACCTCCGGAAATTGGTTCGATTAGAAATCGACACGCTCCTCTCGAAGTCGCTACAGATCCGAACGGCCGCAGAAACTTTGCAAAATTTGCTTCACGATCGATTCTCCCATCGATTTAAAGGTTGAAGCTTCCACTATGCTACGATCTCTTCAAACTTGACGTGCGATTTTTTTAGGCGTTTTGCGCAGCTTCGAATGTACCGCCGACGTTCGAACAAGGGACCCTTTCAAACGACTGAAACTGCTTCCCCGTTCTCGTTTCGTTAAACTGTCGAAAAAAAATCGTACATTGAAATTTAATGGATCGTTGGAAAAAGAAAGCTTCAAACTTCAAACTCCTGGTAAGATCAACCGCTGAAAAAATTTTCTAGCGCTTTTACGGACAATTCGATTTGTACCACTTTCAGAGAAAAACCTCTCTCCGGTTTCTCACTCGCTACGTTGTGCAAAAAATCTTTGGAAAAAATGAATAATCACATGCAAAACTAGAGACTCCGAGCTTTAAAATGAGCCCAGCTACGTTATTGCGCGAGGCTTTCTCACGAAATTACAGCTATTTAGATAGAAGCAATTTTTCAACAATTTTGTGGCGAAACGGCGCCGCGGATTTTCGGAAAATGGGCGAAAGAATAACAATTATGATAACGTAGCGAACATTGGGGGCAATGATAGGAAAATCCACTCCGACCGGAATCGAACAGATAGATTTCCATCTAGTCGCGGTCCATTAAACGATCCGTGACTACATCGGTGCGGGCGCCATCAATTAGACTACGCGAAATCGAGCATCCTTGCGTTTACCTGCGCGCACGGGTCGTGATTAACGACAATCATTGCGACAATCGACTCGCGGCCCCATAGAAGCCGGCCTGGGCTCGAACGATGATCGATCGGCGAAATTGTTTGCGCGATGCCGATGAAATATTAATCGAACTTCCCGGCGAAATATTCTTCCTGTCCGGAGCCCATGAATATTGGAATCGAATTCGACTGTTGAACCTCGACTAACCGCTGACGGGGCAACTTTTACAGGGAAACTAATGTTTCGTAGCCGAACTGCGGAACTCTATGCAGAAAAGCTTCCGATAAAACGCGAGCACGCCCTACGATTTGATACGATCTCGTTTTATCTTCCGTTCCAATCGAAACGTTCGCAAAAGCAACAATCATTTTGTTCTGTCTCGGTCATCTTTCAAGTGCACTTTAAACGGAATTTTAAGGAATACTCTCCTATGATTTATGATCGTGTTTGTTTTCAACTTCGATTCAACCGATAGCGCCGTTTTATCTACAATTGCACATTTTACAGACATGGATTGAACTTTAACCTTATCGTGATACGGTTTAACCCTTTGCACTCGGAAAATCGTTCGGATTTGCTGCCAACAATCCGGTGAGATCTTGCAAAAATTGTAATTTTTCTGTACAAAGTCGAATTCAAACGTAGATCATTACTAGACCGCGGATCTTTGTGCAAAATAAAAATTCTCTAAGTTAATTGCAAGAAACGTAAATCCGATGAAAATGACTTTTCCTCGTTAATAATTTTGTACGTAATATAAAAATATTCTCAAATTCTTCTCGCGTCTTTACAATTTCGTTTCTGACCTGGTCGTTTTTCTCAAGGACAAACAAAATCCGCGATCCAATCGTTACGCTGCTGCGAAATTTTATAGAAAAAGATTTTGTAATCTTTATGCGCGCATTCTGCACGATCACCTTACAGTGTGAACAGAAAAAATAATTAAAAAGAAATGTCACTGTGACACGAATATACAGTGTCGCCGCATCATCGATTATGTCGGCGACGTTCGTGTGCGAAAGGTTAAGATTTTACATTGTCCGAAGCAGAAACGTATAACGTACGACCATTTTGTCGATCCACGTGCAAATTCCCATTTTTGTGAATTACGTTACAAACCTCGGATTCTGATTCCAAATATAATAGCAAAATTTAACCCTTTCGCTACGGGCGGATTTTCCGCCGCGGTACTTCTGCTGGACGGCGCGCTGCGACATCGCTGCACGCTACAAGACGCCGATCGTTGCGGGGGTACCGCAGCGGAGAACCCGCCCGTAGCAAAAGGGTTAATCCAAATAAAATTGAACAAAATTGAAAAAAATAAGGCATATCTATTTATCCGTTGTTGAGAGAAAAATAAGGTGAATTAGCTTTCTGCAGTAAGCACTGACTTTATTCGCTACAAACGATCGAACTTATGGAGGGCTACTATAGTGGCTCGTAGTACCTCGGTGGCATCTTATGGAGGGCCACTATAGTGGCTCGTAGTATCGAAAGGGTTAACAAAGAAAACGTATTTTAGTCACTTTCCCTCTAACATTTACAGAGCAATGGAAAATTGGTAGCGGATTTGTTGTTAGAATTACTGGAAAGATGGCTCAGGCGACGAAAGTGCACCGTCACGGTATAAACATGGAGCCGTTCGGTATTTGTTATTGTCGATCGTTCACCTGGCAGGCATCGAGCTCGATAAGCTGAGCTCGATACCATGCAGAAAAACTAGCGACGCGCGAGCGTTCTTATAAACAGACTTAAGTGACACGAGCTAGAAATGGTTCTGCTGTGATTTCAGGTTTACAGAAAACTGATGCGATTATAATTTTAACACGTTGAATGCCACGCCGGTTTTACAGAAACTGTCCGTGGCGCCACGATGAATTTTCTTTCATGCGATACATATAATGTGTAAATATTATCTGCAATAGATAAGTTACAGTGTATAACCATAACCATTTGACATGTTAATTGCGACAGAGGTCACTGTTTGAATCGACGATGATAATAATACAAAATTTTAGATATTGACATTTGTTTGAAATTATATTGGGTTGGCAACTAAGTAATTGCCGATTTCAGTTATAGATGTCTCTCACTCCCACTTTTATGATATCCGTAAATGTTATATTATAAAATTATTATTATTATTATTATGTTATTTTTTATAATCCGTGAATGTTAGCAACTGGACAAATTGAATGCAGCGGTCAAGGAAAAGCGACCAGAATTGGTCAATCGTAAAGGTATCATTTTCCAGCAGGACAATGCTAGGCCGCACACGTCTTTGTCCACTCGGCAAAAATTGATGGATATTGGTTGGGAATTGATGTTACACCCACCATATAGCCCCGATCTCGCGCCATCGGATTACCACTTATTTCGATCCCTGGACAACTCCCTTCGTGGTAAAACTTTTAACGATGACGACGCTGTAAAATCTCACTTAACTCAGTTTTTGGCCGAAAAGGATCAGACTTTCTACGAGCGTGGAATTTTCAAGTTGTCGGAGAGATGGCAAAAGGTCATCGAACAAAATGGAAAATACATTACAGATTAAACTTCGTTCCAAGTAAAAAAGAATTTTTTATTTCATTGAACAAATCGGCAATTACTTAGTTGCCAACCCAATATAAGCTTCTTCGAGGTTCGCACGGTTTAGAAGCGTTCTTCCACGTATTTTCCTGCTCGCAGAAAATTTGCGAACGCCATAAATGCACGGAAATCCGCAGCCCTGTTAAGACGCTTAACGAATAACGATGAAATGATAGGGACGATTTATTGGACACGATAACGACGTAAGGATAAAAAAGCGGATTAAGAAGAGCAATAAAGATCGCGCGAAAACGGGACACACCGGAATGCAAATGGACGATCGGAAAGTACGTTTCCGATCGGAATTCAAGTATCGCGAGAGCGTGATTACGCACTGAATATTAATGGAAACTTTCATGGATTCCGATTGATTGGAGGCGAGGCCGTGAATTAAATATTAATGAGGCGCTACTCGCGAAAGAACTAATTATGGCGGCCAAGCGAAAATGGTATGCGACCAGGTGAAAAATCCCGTCGAACCAGTTCTCACGGTGGATTCCTCGCGTTTCAGGAATTCCGCAGTGTTGTATCCTGCGCGATATAAACTCGAAACCGCGAACTATCTTCTACCGGGGATGTTCCGTATAAATACTCGCCGGCAAACGTTTACGCAGACACAGTTGGGAACCGACTTTGGCAATCGTTTGACCGGAAGCGCGTTTCCAACATTTCTGTTCGATTTTATTCGGACGCAGCACCGGAAAATCCTTTCTGACAAAATATGCCGTTATAATTCGCACTGTCCATTACTGCGAATACCGACAGTTCGGGCAATTACACATAATTGCATAATAAATGCATATATATATGCATAATAAAGGATAAAAGATAAAGATTGACGAATAATATTTTATTCGCACTATCGAATAAATATTCAATCGAATAAAAATGTACTCGAAAAATTTAATATTTATTTTTACATTTATTTTCATTATTATAATATCCTAATTATAATAAATTATTAATACAATATCCTATATAAAAAAAAATTCGAATAAATGATAGAATAATTCATGACAATTTATTCGATTAAATAGATAGAGTAATCGATGACGAATAATTTATTACCCGAATAAAATGTTCGACCGAAAGAACTTCATTCGGATAGTTATCTTAGATAAATGTTTGTTCGAAACAATCCGAATAATTCCCAACTCTGGTCCGGAAGCGCTTAGGCTACTTGAGTAATTGCTTTTTGAGACAATGCCTTCGCCAAAGTGGGAAAAGTACGAAAACGTATTTCAAGTTTCGAGAACCGTTTCAGTTTCGTCAAATTGTGAAAATATAAAAACGAAAATTCAACTCGTTGAATTACACAGACACCGCCGTAAGATCTGGAGATTTTCGGACATAATCTAGATTTAACGGTGTAGCATAAATATTTCCACCATTTTCCCCGTTTCCGTAATTTTCACCGTTTCTGTCCGAGATCCCGTGACACCAGCGCCCCATAATGCCGTCACATAGCGTTACATTAAATCACACAACGCGGCGAAGCCCGAGCCCCGCATTTCCCGCAACGTTATGGCGTTCCGGGTTCCTTTTTTTTCAGGCGTTTTCTCACCTCCGGTGATTTGCGAGCCGCTTGATTTGCGATTCGCCACGTTCCAAAGGTTCCCTCTTTCACGGTTCCCGCCGTATCGCGTTGCTCCTTGCGAGAGATTATCGCGATAATTTTCCTACGAAACATTAAACGCCCGCTCGCGCAATTATGATCACGGACGACGACTTTTATTCGAGTCACAATTCAAGCGCGAAGCGGATTTCGCGAATTCCACCGTCGTTGTTTCTCTTTATTTATGGCCGCGAGGGTGAGGACGCTGTTTAGGCGATCCAACGTCGATCGCCTTGGTCCGTAAATATATTCGTAAGCTTTGTGTGTGAGTGAGCTGTGAATGTGCAGACATAGCAGTAATTCATCAAGAGTCGAAACGACGACGCGGCTACGTGGACAAGACAGGTGGTAGTTGAAGAATAAGAATACAGAGAGAGAGAGAGAGAGAGAGAGAGAGAGAGAGAGAGACTGATAAGCGAATAAAAGCTTGACGGAGTATTTTTCCGAATAGATAGAAAGATTCTCTCACCATCAGAACGAATGGTGAAGTAGTGATAGTGAAAACAGTATAAGCTATAGATTTGGATTCATTCATCGGTCCAAGATACAACGTAAGAGTGGGAAGCATAAAACATTTAATTGCTGATTCTCTTATTTTTAGATTAGACAAACACGTGTATATATTGTGTGTAGTCACAATTATCTCCTTAATAATAATCTAATCTCTTATTTTTAGACGAATCATATTGTGGTTTTTTTTGCTTCGATAACCATCCACATGTTACATATTTATTGTCAAGATTTTAACAAACTTCGGAAGCCAAATTATCGATCCAGAAAGTCTCGCGAAATTATAATAATTTAGTGAAGGAAAACGAGAATGAAAAATATGGCATAGGGATTGCCTAGTTGAGCTTTCTACGTCTCGTTGATCTTAACCAGCTGGCTGTTTCTGACGAGTATACTCGTCCTAGAAAAATGGCAATATTTTGCGTTACAACGATTATACTCGTCAAACGTAAAGAGATTTGCTGTTTAAATTGCAATCTGTGTGAAAACTAAAATGTATTCGTAAATTCTAAGATCTCAAGAACAAATAAAAATAAAGGTTAGCGAATCGGAGCGCATGACTAAGGTTACTATTAATGCAGTTTATTCAATTGCTATCGATGAGCGCGGGCGCGACTAGCGTGACGTCGTAGAACCAGGAACTTGGAACAGACTGAGCTCTAGGAGTTGCGCGTTTGTCTATTTTATACTGGAAGAGAAGAAAGGAATAGATGGACTTTCGTAGGAAGGCAGAAAGTTGGGAAAGTCCCGTGCGGGTCGAGGTGTCCAGATGTGAGGAGAATTGTTTTAATAGGGGTGCGTGTTTTTTAGGGAATTTTGAGGATTAGGACCGGTACTTGTTTGATTGCTAGCGGCCGCGCTCAGGTAGAGGGATGCGACGCCACAATATATAAATAATTATTATGAAAAAAGAACACACTATATACATATATAATGCCCTGCAATCCCATTTCAAGGAGGTCGCAACGGCTGATTAGTTAATCATGTACGAGACGCGAATTACAGCTCGCTCTCTTGTAGCACCGTTAGATTTCAGTTAGTTTGGCAACATCGTCGTCACGTTTCCATTAAAATCGAGTGGTCGGTGTCAGATTTCTTAGCGTTCTCGGGATCATATTTCTTGCGCTCCGGGGAAAATTAGGTTCCATTCGGACCCTGGTTGTCAGTATCTAGTGCTGTGTTCAGCAATGAACTTGTAATAATATCAATAGACCAGCAGCTAGTGCAATTTTAGACATTAGCTGTTTCAGTATTCAAACGAGCGAAGTAGTGGATTTTTATAAGAAACATTCCTTGGAGTATATGAACATTTTTGTTGGATATTAATTGTTGTTTCGGTATACGGAATTAGATGGTAAAACTTTCTCGTTCTTAAAATCGTAAAACTTTCTGCGTTCGTGCCATGGTAGAATCAGCAAAAAATTCTAGAATGCAGAACTTCGAATATGCAAACTCCTTTTATTTTTAATCCGCCGGAAGCGTCGATCAGAATAGAAAAATTCTACTTTGCTTACAAATGTGTACATTTATATACGCTGACATAGCTTGTTCGTAAATTCTAAAAAGCACGAAACCGAATTAATAAACGAAATAAAATTCTATTTGACTCGATTACAGTCTATTAATTATTCATGCAGTTGGTATCTTCCAGCGTAGGGAAATCTCCAGCCATCAAATGAATATTCATAACAAATTTACAATAAAAACGTTGTTCAATTCACTGTTTCCCTTATTGATCCGTGTACACAAAATCAACGCTGAACCGCGCGACATAAAAAAAGAAGAAGGAAAAACAGCACTGTCTCTTTTTTATTTAACTTACATTCGAATTCCTTACTAATTAATGCTCGATTTTATAGCTCCATAAACATTTGCCATAAAACGAACGACTCGGAAGATATTTACCCTCAACTTCACCCGACTAGCACTCGCGAAACTTCTGCACGTAAGGGTCGATTCACATCTACGTGCCAGACTCGGGCCAAGCTCCGAGTCCGACCAAGGTCGAATCATTCTTACATTCGATTTACATCGGAGTGTTCACACTACGCGTGCCGTGCTCGCAGCGTGCAAGCCCGCCCGGCATCGTCCAAACGTGTTCACGCTTGCAGACAGGACCAGGTTTGCTTCGCCCGAAATCAAAACAAAGCGAGACGGAGCTACGCAACTGGTACAATATGAACAGAGTGCGCAATCTTTCGTCCTAACGTTGCAGGGAATAAACCCGGGGAAGCGTTACGACTTGACAAAGCATGCAAAAAAAGGAATCAATGAAGGCTCTATGGTGGCTCGAGCTCCGAATGTCGGCCCTGCCTGCACACCATGCTCGCACATGACCCTGACATTACTCTGACATTACCCTGACATAACTTTGGTGTTTAACCCTAGAAAGATAACCATATGACAACGTACGTAAAAGATAACCATACGCTTCAGAGGCGCATGCTTTTCTAAGGCGTCAATTTTATACTAACAATGGATATTTATTTAAGTTACTCTAGTCATTTTAAAGGTTTGGCATTATTGTAAAAATAAAATGCATTTATATTATATTTTTTTATATTTTAAGTAATTTTAAACTTAAATCACTAGACCTCTATGAAAAATTAACAAAAATCAACAGTCTTCGGTTTATGGGAACAAATCCCGTAAAATATCACAAAAAATAGTGTTTTATCCTTACAAACTAGTAGACTATAATATAATCAGTGTAAAAAAAGCTATAATATTATAAAAAATTTCTTTAGAGACAGTCATGACAAACGTCTTTCTTGTGTTCACCACAAACTGTCTTTTTGCATTTGGAACAGGTCATCTTTGACATTCTTTTCTTTTTAGACGTGCAAAGACTGCAATAACGCCTTTTTTGGCTGAGGGTTCTTCTTCATCATCTGTGGAAGCCTGTACAGCAGATTTTGGAAGAATATTTTCAATGTTGCTTCGCACATGCCTTGGCAAAGTGGGTGCTTCCAGTCTTTGCGTCATCCACGGTGCAGTCAGTTGTTTATTTCGCAGGCGCCTCTGCGACGTAGGTTATTTTTCTCGGGTTAAACTACAAAAATAACAATTTTGTGTAGGATGACGTTTTATTGGTTTTCTAACATTTTCAAATTAATATTAACACTATGCCGTCCGGCGACACCACAGTGGTGACCTTCGCAAAGTATTGCCTGACGGCCGGCGACACCACAGTGGTGACCTTCGCAAAGTATCGCTCGACGGCCGGCGACACCACAGTGGTGACCTTCGCAAAGTATTATCTGACGGTCGGTGACACCACAGTGGTGACCTCCGCAAAGTATTTTCTGACGGCCGGCGACATCACAGTGGTGACCTTCGCAAAGTATCGCTCGACAGCCGGCGACACCACAGTGATGACCTTCGCAAAGTATTGTCTGACGGCCGGCGACACCACAGTGGTGACCTCCGCAAAGTATTGTCTGACGGCCGGCGACACCACAGTGGTGACCTCCGCAAAGTATTTTCTGACGGCCGGCGACATCACAGTGGTGACCTTCGCAAAGTATTGTCTGACGGCCGGCGACATCACAGTGGTGACCTTCGCAAAGTATCGCTCGACAGCCGGCGACACCACAGTGATGACCTTCGCAAAGTATTTTCTGACGGCCGGCGACACCACAGTGGTGACCTCCGCAAAGTATTGTCTGACAGCCGACGACACCACAGTGGTGACCTCCGCAAAGTATTGCCTGACGGCCGGCGACATCACAGTGGTGACCTTCGCAAAGTATCGCTCGCCGGCCGGCAACACTGCAATGGTGTCGTGCGCACGGTATCGTCCGGTGGCCGACGACAACACTTTTGTATCCTTTGCATTCTCTCGATGATCCGTGGGGTTCTGTTGTTGCTTTTGTTCCGTGCCGTCTCGGTGCAGTATTTTTAGCATAAAGCTGTACAGCTTTACGTGGAATAAGTTACATAC
This sequence comes from Megalopta genalis, assembly GCF_051020955.1. Lineage (NCBI taxonomy): Eukaryota > Metazoa > Arthropoda > Insecta > Hymenoptera > Halictidae > Megalopta > Megalopta genalis. The sequence continues at coordinate 17,335,743 of NC_135019.1, read as the reverse complement.
GTCAGCAAGTGTTTCTTTTTATGAGTACTTGTACCCATTTATCATGGCAGACGAAGGAGAAGACACTGTTATTTACGAGGAATGCGCGGACGACTTGTCCGACGTTCCAATTGACATTGCGGATTTGGAAGAAGACATTGCAGATCCGACAAATTGAAATCAATTGAAATCAATCCGACGGATTGAAAACTCGTGAGAACTGCCGATGAGATTAAAAAAGCTTGAAATTTATCATCTCCCAATAATCTCAAAAACAGCCGGCGACAAGCGAAGTAACAGAGCTAGTGGTACCATGATTGGATAATAGATCGTTTGGAGAGAGATCCCGGATTAGTGTAAAAATAAATACTCCGATGAGGGAGTCTCTACCGTATCTCGCGAATAAATCCGTTCGAGTTTAGGCGAATTGAGTAAATTCGTCGAGTTCCAAGGGTGCCTTCTGGGAAGAACTGCCATTCATCCAGAGCGCTTGCAACTGCGACACAAAATGGACCCAAGCAGCATCGTGGCAGAGTCAGGAAAGCAAACTAAAGATCCTGAGTCTGGAGCTCTAATTTTTCGACGTATCTGCTCTAATTTTCCTGGCGCCGCGCCGCGCCGCGCCTCCGGATTTCAATTACCCGAAGCTCTCCCGGCCTGATCCGGGTCTAAACCTGCGATATGCCTGAAACGGTAGACCAAATATTTTATTAACGCCGGGAAGCCGGCAGATTTCGGGCGAGGATTCCCCTGTAACCCCCGGATCCGGAGAACGCCGGCTCCCGCGAAAGGTGTTCTCGCCGTGTTTCGGATTCCGCCGGCTCCTGTGGTGCCCGAACAATAGAAAAGCCGCGGCGCGGCGTGGCGCATCGAAACGACTCCGCGAATAACCGAACCCCGACCCCTCGCGTCCCTTTTGCCGAGGAACAATTCCGGCGGTTGTTCGGACCGCCATATTCCGGCCAGAGGAGGCAATTCCAAAGGAAACTGCGTGGAAGAGAAAGAGAAGGAGAGAGAGAGAGAGAGAGAGAGAGAGAGAGAGAGAGAAAGATCGGTAAGTCGCGCGAAACGCGAGCATGATTTTCTTTAAACAGAACATTTCGGTAGACCGAGTCCCGGCTGCATTATGCCCGGCACAGTTGTGCAGACGACAGCTGCACAACTACTTTCTTCCTTCGGGGTTTCACCGGCACGCTGCCGCGCCGCGCTCGGCAGCGACCCGACTGGACGACCTCGTTTGTATTCAGGATCGTTAAAAACCGCAAGCTGTTGAGTTTATGTATCTGTGGAGATATACCGCGCGTATATTTATAATACACGTGTCTGGTAGGACCGGCCGCGTTGTTGCCACCGTTTACAAAAATATTTAGACGATCACCGCAACGATCACAGCAACGAGAACGCCGGGGTTACAAGAAACTGCGATTAACACGTTGAATGCCACGAGGATCACCGGTGACCAGCACTTAACTTGGCGGTGACGCCATGGGGGCCACCGGTAACTGGCGCGCCCAAATTGATAGGAATATACAGGGTGTCCCAAAAATGTCTCGCAATCCGAAAGTAGGGGATTCTTGAGGCGATTTGAAGCAACTTTTTCCTTTGCGAAAATGTCATCCGCGGCTTCGTTTACGAGTTATTAACGAAAAACAGTGACCAATCAGAGGCGAGATCATTTGGCGCGAGACGGCCGAGCCAATGAGCGGAACCGGGCTCCGTGCACTCGTTGGCTGGGCCGCCGCGTGCCAGCCGAGCTCGTCTCTTATTGGTCAGTGTTTTTCGTTAATAACTCGTAAACGAAGCCTCGGCGAAAATTTTCGCAAAGGAAAAAGTTGCTTCAAATGATCTCAGGAACCTGCCATTTCTGGATTGCGAGACATTTTCGGGACACCCTGTATATAATTTAAAACAGATGTCAATATGTAAAATTTTGTATTATTACCGTCGTCGATTCAAACGGTGACCCCTGTCGCAATTAACATGTCAAACATGGTTATACACTGTAACTTATCTATTGCAGATAATATTTCAACATTATATGTATCGCATAAAAGAAAATTCATCGTGACGCCACGGACAATTTCTGTAAAACCGGCGTGGCATTCGACGTGTTAACCGTCGCGTCATTCCTGGTGGAATCGTCAAGGATCAATCCTTCGAGGACTCGAAGCTATTTTAACTGTAAATCTAAAATAATTTCTCTGACTTATAGCATTTTTATTTGATATGACAAAGTGCATTTTATGCATACGAAATTGAGTCTTGTAACTTACACGACAGTTGTTACACTTTGAACAATTTTTTTGAAATCTAAACTTTGTTGATATGAAAATCATCTTAGAACACGACACAACAAATTTGGTGCCTCAGAGTCACCAGCTGAGTGCAAAGGGTTAACACTGGAACTAGCAAGTCCTAAACGCGACTACATTGTACCTACATTGTTTTGTAACGATCACAAGATTGGAATGAAGACTCGAATGAAGAAGTTTATATACAAATTTCTGACGAAAACATTTTTACAGTGTCAGAGATTGCAAAAGAAGCAATCAGAAACCAGTCATTTTCACTGATTTGGTAGTTTTAATGTTAAGATCTCTTGAAAAAGCGGATAACGTTTTTAAAACCTGATTAAACGACTCGAATTGTTTTTAGATGATATAATCTTGTAGATCATGTCTAAATTGCTTTCTCTAATTTTGCTACTGTTTGGAATAGCAGAAGAAATAAATAATTTTCATTCTTCAACTTTTTTTATCCGAGCCTATAAATGAAATTGAAGAAATACTTTTCGTAGATTTCGATAACTTGTATGAATGGTGAAAATTTCATCGAAATCGGTTGAAAAAAATTATTACATTTTTCTCATCGCATGTTTCGTTCTACGTACGTTCTGCATCATGTCGGTACACGTTGACGCGCAAGCGAATAATGCCGGAACCGGGCTGCAGGATTTCCTCGTCTTCGATAGCTAGTATAAGTTTACCGAAGTTTCGTGTTATTAGTGTCGAGTTTCTTCCAGGTATTAGATTTCATCTAGTTTCCGAAGAATCTACTGTTCTCGCATCACGAATATTAGTCCCCCTTTAGTTCCAGGTCATTGATATCGCGTTTTCACGAACATTGTGATACTAACATCGTGTTTTTCACAGACTCGAGGCACTGGTATTTCGTTCGGCCGTGCACTTTAGCATCGTGTTTCTTCTACGCGGTGGCATTGCTGTTTCATTTTGTCAAGCTTCGGGTCTATGGAACGCTGTAGAATTTTCTCCAAATCTCAAGTACTAGGATAAGATGACCAAAAGAGTTTTAGTAAAAGTTTTAGGTAAAAGTATATTTATTGAACACACGGAAACACACGATCTAATGTACAGGCTTGCTCGTAAGAGCTTAGAGACAACGAGTGTACTCGTAAGCTGCTCACAGACGACTAACTAAAAAACCGCGGAAGACACGCAAACTGTGGGTCGGAAAAACCTTGGTGATCATAAATAACCAATCCGCTTTCACACCGCGTGTAACGGACTTTCGAGTCAAAATTTGCTCGACTCGAGTCGACGCGCATTTAGCGCTCACGTGCCCTGCAGATGGGCCGCAAGGGCCGTCTTACCTGAAAAACGGACAAGGCCGTAAAACATACGAAGTACCCATTTTCAATAGCATCGAAAATGCCAGACATTTACACAAGCTTTAACCCTTTGCACTCGAAGCCATTTTAACTGTAAATCTAAAATGATTTTTCTGGGCTACGCTGTCTCTATTTTACTACTGTGATCAAAAAGTAAGGTGAATTTGTTTATAAAATGTAAATTCTTTATTTATTCTTCCAAATCAATTTCATCCCCTTCAAAGTAATCCCCGTCCGATAAAACGCACTGTTTCCGACGCTTTTTCCAGTCCTCGAAACAGTCGGAATAGTCTTTTTCCGGTATAGCCTTCAAGACCTTCTTCGATTCGGTTTTGATCTCCTCAATCGTGTCAAAACGGCGTCCCCGCATTGGCTTTTTGAGTTTGCTGAATAACCAGAAGTCGCACGGAGCCAAATCAGGCGAATACGGTGGTTGCGGAACGATATGAGTCGAGTTTTTGGCAAAAAAGTCGCGAAGAACCAATGCAGTATGACATGGCACCAATCGAGACTTGACGCGTTTGAGACACAAAACATCCTTCAAAATGGTTTGGACTGAGCCAAATGATATTCCAACACTATCAGCGAGGTCTCTCATTGTCAGTCGACGATTTTCAAGCACCAAATCTTCGATTTTTTTGGACGTGGCCCTCGTCGGTAGACGTTGATGGTCGTCCAGAGCGCGGTTCGTCTTCAACGCGTTCTCGGCCCGCTTTGAACTCGTTGTACCACTTATAAACGTTTTTTTGGGCCATAGTTTGATCACCAAAGGCCTTCCGCAACATTTTCAACGTGTCCGCACAAGAATATTCGTTCCGCAAACAAAATTTGATGCAAGTTCTTTGCTCAACAAAATCACCCATTGTAAAAATCGAAAAATTCACTTTTGGTCGTTTACTAAAACACGTGTAACTCGGAAATAATTAAACCTTTTAACAAACAGACGCTTGGCAATTGTTATAGACAGTCCTACCAACCTAGGAAAAAAACAATTGCCTGCCTTCCTAATGTCCGGGAGTTTTAAATGACAATTTCACCTTACTTTTTGATCACAGTAGTATATGACAGAGCGCATTTTATGCATGTGAAATTGAGTCTTGTGACTTATACAACAGTTATACTTTTAACAATTTTTCAAATCTAAATTTCCTTGACGTAAGAATTATTTTCGAATGTGATATAAACATTTTTTAATGGTGCCTCGGAGTCACCACTCGAGCGCAAAGGGTTAAAACGTAGCATGGCGTGGTTCCTTGACTTCAAACGTTGCCGGAAAATTTTTTCAAGATTTTTTCAAATTTTGTTTAGATTAGAGACACCAGCATCAGATTCAGAGACTCTGAAGCCACCGACCGAAAGACACCAGTACCTCGTGAGCCTTCAAACTCTGACACTGATCTTTGTTAGAGTTCGTCCAACGCAAGGCTCTCTCATCACGCATCATATCTTTCACATTTCTTATTTTTCTCATAATTTTTCAACAAAGCATTTATGGACATTTTGTTACTGTTGGGGCATTTTGATCTCTCGCGTTATTAAACCAACGACTAATACTTAGCGTGTCGGTAGCAGTTCTAAAGTAAACCTTTTCGTTCGTCACGCTTCACTTCCTTGTTCCTGTACACCGGCGTTACATTGTGCACCTGTATTTTGTATGAGAGAAACATATTCCATTGATTAAATCATAACCAGTTCATAATTATAACAATTACATAACATTTCAGTCTTATTTTTATTTGTAAAACATACTGCCGGGAAAACGCGAGACACCGTGTATATTCTTTTTTGCGCTAAAGGCCCCTCGGGACTCGTTCATAAATAAATAACTAAATTGTCCAATATTTCCTCCATTATCTCAGTTCTCGACGTTTTCTTAATTTTCGATCACGAGCAAACCTCCACGAAACGTCGCACGAATTGAAACGCCGGCACAGGTGTCCCAGAAAGTCCCGCGTCGCCGGCGTCTGGTAGGTGTAATTGACTTTAAGTGGGTTACCCGTTACCTCGTTTACGCAGCCATGTAAACAGACCAAACGCGGGCTCGCGTGACACCTTGTTCCATCGCGAGCGACGTATTTGCTCGACGTATCAGGATCGTTTAAGTTTATTTTCGCTAATTAATCTCGAGATTAATCCGCGTTTACCGGTGTGCGGCGGACAATCCAATTTAAATCGCGAGAGCGCGCGCTCGCTTGCGGGGGCGGCGGAGGGGGCGCTCACGGGTAACGCTCGTAAATTGCATAGAACGCGCGCCGCGCCGGAATGGAAATTACGTTGACGAGATTCCTCGGTCCCGCGGAAGATGCTGCCGCTTTTACGTACGGGGAATTTCACCGTGATTCGCTTGTAAACGGGAACGTTGTTCCTTGTAACGAAATCAAGCCATCGGCGCGGCGCGGCGCGGCGGGGTTGCAGCGGGCGGCGCTCGCGCTCCTCTCAAAAAGACTCGTTCCCGGTCTCGTTAAGATCGCTTTAAATTTAGATAAACAGAACCGTTCACCGTGCTGGAATTTCCTTCTCGAAAACCCCTGTCGTCCCTCTTCCACTTCCTCTTTCCGTCTCCCTTCGAATTCCTCTCCCCGTTTCTCTTACTCTTCGCTCGTATCGAATGAGTCGTCCACGGAATATTTCGATGATAACGCGACGGGGACGATCGAAGTCGCGATTGGACGAAACGACGGAAACTTTTGCGAGGTTATTGCGATGGGGAGACTTCACTCCGTAAGCTGAATCGCGAGGAAAAATTCTGCGAACTCTGTGCGCAGTCGTTCGAATTTGTAGGATCTCGGAAGAAAAGAATTCTTTTCGCTAGACCATGGAGTTCATACGTAGCGAAAATACAGGGAGTCCCGAAAATGTCTCGCAATCTGAAAGTGGCGGCTTCCTCGGGTCATTTGAAGCAACTTCTTCCTTTACAAAAATTTTCTCCGAGGCACCATTAACGAGTTATTAACGAAAAACAGCGACCGAGCCAACGGCGCCAACGGTCGAGGCGGTCGAATCCCAGCTCAGCTGGCGCAAGGCGGCCGAGCCAACGGCGCCAACGGTCGAGGCGGTCGAATCCCAGCTCAGCTGGCGCGAGGCGGCCGAGCCGGCGGCGCCAGCGGGCGAGGCGGTCAAATCCCAGCTCAGCTGGCGCGAGGCGGCCGAGCCAATGAGCGGAACTGGGCTTCGTGCGCTGGTTGGCTGGGCCGCCTCGCGTCAGCCATACTCGATTCTTATTGGTCACTGTTTTTCGTTAATAACTCGTTAACGGTGCCTCGGAGGACATTTTTGTAAAGGAAGTAGTTGCTTCAAATGATCCGAGGAACCCGCCATTTCTGGATTGCGAGACATTTTTGAGACACCCTGTAGACAAACGATGCTCGAGATAGTGAACATTCGTAGGAAACGATTTAACACCTGGACGGCGAAACTAGACTCCATTTGGACATAAATACTGTTATTTCTTATTTGGACCGTTTGCTCCAGGATATAAATATTGTTATTTGACTATGTATCTAGTTTCTGATATTCGTTCCAGGTTTATATGTATGTATACGTTGGAAGGCAACGATGTTGTATAGTCGTGACGAGTGCGAGTCGCGTGGAACGTTTGTTTTGGTTCGCACGTTCGGCTGATGCCGTGTTCGCCTCGAACGACTGCGACCTTGTTAAGTCAGTAACCAGCAACAGCGACGGTTTATCAGTTTCATCCGATTCGCAGAGCGGCATGCATTACTTTTCGTTTCGTTTCACAGACTTTTACATATTGTTCATTACTTTTGTTACTTTATATTATATTGTATCATATTATATTACTATTTCGCTGAGTACGCAAGTACACGCTGTGCTGTAATTGTTCAGTTGAAACTGCAAGAACATGGAATCTGTCGAGTCTGGAAGAAGTACGTTTTAAAAGATATGTTAAACAAATTACTAAATAAAATTATAAACGATCCTAATCGTACCAAGTTATATTTTTGTCGAACAAAACGTATTCATTGACACGCTCGAAACACTTTTAACGACATTTTCCCTAGTTGTGTTAATCAATGGGTTATATTTCCGTAAAAGAGAGAGAGAATAAATATAAATAAACAAATAATTGAAGGAAATAACTTTCTAAAACGATTCCAGTGAAATTGTCAGAAAAGACGCGCGCAATTAAGATAAATACAGGTGGAATGTTATACGATTTTTTTTTTAACTGGAAGTTAGAGAAGTTCGATGATCGAGAAATTTTCGTTCACGTAATCACGAGTTCCGTCAATTTTGTGGTGTAGTGCGCGAAGAAACGAATGAAAGTGTAATCGTTTCAAAACGGTGTCTTTTTTTTACACTCGTCGGAGCGGCTATACATAGAACCCCCAAGATACCCATTCGATCAGGTGTCGTTCCAGTTAATGGAGCCCGACTAGAATTCGTGCCGTTCGTATGTACAGAGGCGGCGCTTCTCAATTAGCGTTATTAATTATTGAATCGGCGGTATCGTTTAATCTCTCGGAATACGAGGGAGAAGCGAGGCGAATGCGGGTCCCCCATTTCCCGTGTAAATTTATAGGAGGATATTACTAGAGCATTGTAAATTAATAGCGGTGACAAAACTATTTGTACGTGTGATTAATGCGACGATTCGTAATGCGCGGATAACAACGATCCTGAAACGGGGTGCACGGGGAAATCGATTCCGCAGGCTATTTAAAATCATTTCTATGGGAACGACGCGCTCCCGGAACGGAATTATTCAATACAGGGCTCGGATTTCGCGTCACATCGTTCCGCCAAAGATCTTTGCTCTGCCTCTTCGTAGCGCAATACAGAATTCATTCGCGGTGATAGATAATACACAGAAGGTTCAATTCTTTAAAAGTCATTCGAGTCACCGCGTATCGTTCAAATAGGATCAAAGTGTAGCTAAATTCACTCGAAATTGCTATTACGTATCAACTCTTTTCCAATATTCTTCCACCCAACTCTTTAAGATCAACGCCGGTTCTCTTATCTGAAAAAATTAATCGGCTCTCTAAAGTCAATTACTTCGTACAACAGTGAAATGTTACCTCGTAACAGTGACTTCGCAAAGTAAGGAACGGTAGAAAAATAACCCGAAGAATTCGTACCACTGTGTTTGCTACGATGCAATCACGCTGCCAAACGTCGAGCTCTTAATTAATTTCAGATATTAACCGCTATTGTTTGAAAGGTTCGAGGATAGAAGGAGAAGACCAAAACTGAGTAGATAATTTCGCGATATTCTTTTGCAGACGCCAGAGGAGAGGCGAGCGAGGAGAAGGCGCCATTGCGATCCGCATTGGCCAGAACCGGAAACAAAACGACCCGGGCACCGAAGAAGAGCGTGACTTTTTACATCAACGGTCGGCACCTCACGGCTCGATACGACTTTCGTATACGGTCCGGCGAAAAGTCGCGGGCGGCAAACAAAAGCGCGCGCCGCTGCCAGCACAAAAGATTAAGTGGAGAGAGAGAAAGAGAGAGGCTCGAGAGACGCGTATGTAATCGCGCTGCCTCAGCGCCGGCGAGATAAAGGAAAAGGAATTAAGAGAAACACGCGGGGGCCATTTTCGCTAGCGAGCGCGGCCGAGGGAAAATGCTTTTGTTTGATCTTAATTGCGTGACTAGTCGCGTTACACCTTCTCCGTCTTATCTCCGCCTTCTTCTCGCTATCCGCGCCAGGTTCTTGTCTCCGCGCTGTTTAAAAATCGCGAATTTCCGCTCGCTAATTTGTTTTCTGCAGGCTGCCTCATCTAAAAGATCATCTCGTTATCTTCTCTGATTTTAATTGCGAGATAAGCGCCTTTCTCGGTAGCAATTTATTCAATGATTTTCCAGAAAGTTTCGCATTGTTATCAACAGACTACGGGCCTTTGTGCAAAATACAAATTCTCCGCGTCTGTTGCAGAAAGTACCAGTAATTAAAAGTTGCATCCTTTTTCATTCGACGTCGCAAATGCTCATTTCTCGCATAAATGCAAAACAAAACTCCGCGGTCTGGTTACCGAAAATAGCGACGAGAAAATTGCCTGACATTTGAGCCGTTCATTTTGAAAGTGGCATAAGTCACTTTGTTTTTAAGTCGATATACTTAAGAGTTTGCGTTTTAACACGTTTAGAGACGTTTCAATCGATAACGTTCGCAAAGAAAAAACGTGTCTTCGGTTTCCCGCTCGCTCCATCATGCGAAATAGAAGCTTCGAGCTCTTTCATGCGAATCCGGGTTCGCTGTTCGATCGTTCGTTTCGACGGAACTATGACAATTTAAATATCAACGATTTTGGGACATAGGAGGGAGGAGCTGAAGATCCGAACAAAGTGGAAAGTCTGTAAAATGTCGCGAACGAATTTCGTGGACGACTTTCGACGACGATAAAATTTCGTTCAATTTTCCGGATCCCTCGAAAGCGGACGCGATATAATTCCCACAAACGCGTCAAACTAGAAAATCGGTAGAACTCGGCAGGCACCGACGGATCACCGGTCGAATGATCGAGGCGAAGGGGGATCGTTAGGTTGATGGAGACCGAGAGTGATCGGGTTTTAGGATCTTGTTAAAACGCGACACGTTCGGCTTGGGTTTCTCGTGAACGGGAGAAACTAGGTGACGAAAGAGGATGGCCGATGGGAATTAAGAGGGTGCTCTGGTCGCGTTTTCATGCGCGAAGCGAACGAAACGGGCGCGAGGAGGGCCCGGGCTCGCAGCGAGCTGTAAAAGAAGATAGGAGGAAAAGGGGAGAGGGCCTTTGTTAAGCGAAAATTGAATGGGTAGTCGCAGAAGCCCCGGCCCCTCTCCGGCCGTTTTGTGTAACCAGCAGCAGGGGCTGATGCTACTTTAAGCGACGACGATCCTACTTACGAAGATCGGTTCGATAGCGTACGTTCGGGTGCAATTTGTATAAAAATTTTGATTGGATCAACGCGATTCCAACGGGACACCGGGACACCCCTCTGTTGATAATATATTTTTACAATGAGAAGTCACGTTTCTCCCGGCCGATTCCTCGCGAGATATCGGACTGCCATAAACCCCTACCGTATGCGTGTACGTATGTGTGTACGTATGTGTGTGGAACAGACGCGACTCGTGAAGTAGGATCGATGTGTCCCCGCGTGGTATGTGTTTAAACATATAAATTGTATCGTTCAATTATATGGACGCTTCGGGAGCCAATCGGTGGAAGTCCACTTTCCTTTGAAAATTAATTACGCAAACTTTATTGTAGGATCTTTCGGTGGATAAATCAATATAATGTGGTCGATTTCTTCGTAAATACATAATGTACAGCAACACAACACTTGTATCGATCACCGAATGACTAAGCAAAATGACTGCTTTTGCTTAGTCATTCAGTGATCGATACTCCTTCTGCTCAGAAGGAACTGTTTTCTCTAAACAAAACATTGGTATTTTTCTTGTTTCTCTTTTGGTTATCTCCATTTGTACGTCACGTTATGCTTTGCATTATCAGTATCAATTTTATTCCTTTTTTAACAAAGCTAATTTACAAAAACCACATTTATCTCAATTTTCATATCACTGTATTTACACTGATTGCCTTCTGAGCGATTCGTACGTATCGAGCGTGAATGTAATATATGTATAAAAATACACGAGATTGCAGCAGAAAACGAATATACATACAATGATATTTCTATTTAAGAAAATATTTATAAACAATAGACTAGCCACGAATTTAGTAGCATAAAAGTATGTAAAGACTTTTAAGTCTGATTTATAATGGATACGATTGTAAATAAAATGTATAAGAACACGTTCGAAGACGATTTATTTATAATTTGAAGCAAGTTCATTTCAGAAGAATTGCATTTAGCATCGATATCGATTTCACGCGCGCGCGGGGTAGACGTTGAACAATCGCAGCGTTATCGAGAATCTCGGTTCTTTTAGCATTGTCATCGCTGGTTCGTTAAAAGCAGCAGTCCACAAAGAGATACGATTGCTCGTGTCGGTTGATAACCGTGGGTCGTAAATTCTTTTCTCGTGCGCGTCCCCTCCGGCTTCGGTTTACGTTTCGGATTAATATTAATGTCGCGGGCACCCCGCCGGGCACAGATAGATTCAGATATGTAAGTCGCAACAAGAAAATTCCGCGCCCCGTCTGCGGCGCTGAATTAATAAATCATTATTCTACGCGACAGTTGCCTCTGTCAGCGCGGTTTGATACGGATAAACACGGGTGTTTGCTGATTTCGATGCACGCATCCACGTTAATACGTTCAATAGACTGCGAGCAAATATTTAGCGATGTGTATCCGAACGAGGCGAGGCACGGCTGAGTGAAAAAGCGACGCTTTCAGATGTCGGGATAATATCCGCGCGATTAAATAGTTCCGCGGTATGAAAAGAACCGAAACATTGCGGGGAAAAATGCACCGGTACCGACGTATCGTCGGACGAATCGCGTGAAATTAACGCGCCCCGCGCGCAACTCGCATAAATATTACTTAATTCGTTCGTGCCGCGGCCATTTAATCAGTTTATCAATGACAATTATTAATTATTCGAAAGCGCGGTTTTCACATCACGCTGTTATCCAGCTCATTATAACGCTGAAACAGCTTCCATTCGATGGGGTGCTGCGCTCCTCCCGAGCAATTCTATATTTTAATAAGCGAAATAAAATGTTTGTCTATATATATATCCTCTCGAACCGCAACACGGTAAAATGAATACATAAGCTTTAATCAGCCTAAGCAAATTGATTGCCGAAATAATGGTTCGCTTGTTAAAAAGTTCTACATCTTTTGTTATACATATATATTGTCTATTAGAAAACCGCCAGTGACCAATATGATTTATTGTACAAATCAGTAATAGCTTGTTCCAGTGTTATAAGTAAATAATTTCATTACACGAGCATCAACCAAGGTTATTTATGAATAAATATAAATAAATAAATGAATAAAAATATTCTACTTCGATTACCTTCAACTGTAGTCAAATTAATTTCATAATTTTCATTTCTCAATTTCATTTAATCAATAATATATAATTCTATTCTAGATTTTATTCCACTAATATAATATCAAATATTATATTAAAATTCTGTTATTTATAATTCTTTGTCGTATTATTTTGTGATTGTCATTGAAATAAGTGAAAGTGACAGTGACAGTACATATTCCGGACAACCTCGACAATTGGTACTCTTATCCTGGATGTCGCATAAAGACGCGTGTTCATCTGAGAGCCTCTCAGGCGAATTGCACATTTCAGAGTAACTTCGAGTCATTTTCCCTCCTTACGAAATTTGTGTATCTAATCAACTGTGTAACGTACGGAGAATCTTCCTACGAATTTTTATATTCCTTTCCGAAGGCTTACGCCAGGCTGGCGCAAGCCAGTCGGGGGTACATTTGTATATCGCGAGTCAAGTACCTCCAAGGGGGTACGACGACGAACGTTTCTGGAATCGGACCACATAGGAACACCCCCACTACCATTTTTCCAGAGAAAATCTGGCTATATAAAGGGCCCAAACGCGACCAGAAAACGGGCTAGTTTCGAGTCATTCGTCGACGTGGAAACGCTAGTGAGATCGAGTCCTAATTCTCCTTCGAACAATCTAATAGGTAATTAGATATCAAATCAGAAGCCCCCGCCGACTCAGTGCGAAAAGCTGAGAGCGCGTTAGAGTCCGCGAACACTTACATACATTTGTAAAACCCAAAACGCGTAATAAATTAGCTTTTACCAGTTTTCTTTGGTTACAAGTTTAATTATTTCCATCTCCTATTTCGAAGCAGTAGTTGGTATAACCCACCAAGGTATATCTTTACCGCTCGAGGTATATATCTTTATTTCTTTTCTTACAAAGTTACGAAGCGACCTAATACCAATTTCTCCAAATACCTTATCCTAACTTCCTTGAAGGTAGCCACCCGTGTCGAAATAACCATCGGCTGGTCTACGCACCTCGACCAAAAATTCCAATTGCATGCAAGCTCCGGCCACCCAACCTGCCTGGCCCTCGGCTCGTAACACTTAAATGGAACTAAAAAAAATGTTTATTTTTAATAAGTTTTCTTGGAATCTTCCCGTCGTGTTATAGAAGGGTTATTTGTATAGCTTCAGGCCACTGTAACCTCGGATAGAATTTGTTTTCTGCCGCGTACACTACTGTTAACGCGCGGAACTCTCGCGACCTTTCTGGGGTTGTAAGGCCCGGATTAAGCCGTTCAAGGACGCGTTGACTCCGGTGCCGCCGATTCAGTGCGAAAAACTGAGAGCGCGTTAGAGTCCGCGAACACTACATACAGTTGTGAAACCCAACGCGTAATAAATTAGTTTTACCAGTTTTCTTTGGTTTCAAGTTTAATCATTTCCATTTCCTGTTTCGAACCAGTAGTTGGTATAACCCACCAAAATATATCTTAACACGTTCTATGCCGAGTTGTTTTTACTCGACTTTTCACGCTGGCCATTTGATATTTTACTAAAACTTGATATATTATATGTAATTATTAATCATCGTATGTAATAATAAAACAAACTTATCATGACTCATTCTTGCGGTAGAATTAATTCTTCGGTTCTATATTTGCTACAAACTATTTTGTTAACGCATTAAAGAAACATGTAAGCATGTACCATCGATGGTACACATGGCACGTAACGTGTTAACCGCTCGAGGTATATCTTTATTTCTTTTCTAACAAAGTTACGAGGCACCCTAATACCAATTTCTCCAAACACCTTATCCTTACCTCCTTGATGGTAGCCACCCGTGTCGGAATAAGCATCGGCTGGTCTACGCACCCCTATCAAAAATTCCAATTGCATGCAAGCTCCGGCCACCCAACCTGCCTGGCCCTCGGCTCGTAACAACTGTAACATTGATATACGTATTACCGGCACGACATAGTTTTGCGATTTCTGGTTCGTCAGTTTTATTCCGTTATCCGGAGTGTCACGCTAATCGCAAGCACTATAAATTTGCGCGTCTCGTTAACAAATCTCGCGCCTGAAATTTTCAATTTCTTTATTCGCTGGCTGGCGTAGCAAAGTGTCGGCGCACGCGGACCCCCGGTTATTATTTATTAGGTATCCGAGATAATCGACGCAATTTAAAGCCTGTACTGGCCGGCGGCGGCGGTTGGCGAGCGTGTGCACGGGTGCTCGGTGCTCCGCGCGAGAAAGTGCCGGGGAAAAGAAATTAATTGTAACGCGATATGTTTTCATGCGGGGACCGAGCGCGCGCGTTACTTTGTCTCGCCGGGTCGGCTATAACCAAGCTGACCGTAAATTGGATCAGTATCCCATTTCATCTCGATGGGTTTCTTCCTCGTTTCCGCAATGAAAAACCTTCCTCCTTCCCCTGTCTCAGAAAATTCCGTGCTAAACCGGCGAAAAGTTGAACGAATCATTTGAATTCTTATCAAACCGCTCAAATTTCCGGCATCGAAGATCCATTGTCGACTGACTGCGTTAACACTCGTATCATTCGTTTGTTTTTTTAGACATTGATCGATTTCTTGGATCTTCCGGCTCGTCTTCGCATTGACTTTTGAATTATTTAACTTTGTTTCTACCGAAGGACTCGAAGGACACCTTTTAACCCTTTCGCTACGGCGGTTCAGTCCCTGCGGCGCCCCTCCTGAACGGAACCACCCGCCGAAATTGTGCACATTGCGCGTGGATAGTGTATTTGGGAAGAAAAGGGATTTTTCTTTAAAACAATATAGTTATAATTTCTGCATAAGGTATAAAGTTATTTAATAGGTAAAAAAAGTTTCATTAACAATGGAAAAAGTGAAGAAATAATATATAATATACAGTAATAAAATAAAACATAATATTCATAATACAAAACATAATACATAATAATTAGTCCTAAAGTTAGTACTTTCGATTTTCTATCCCTTTATGACATGTAACACAATAATAATGGGAAATGCAGGTAGAACAAATATAACTTGAATGGTGTGTCGTTTATTTCGGACTGTCGTTTGTTTGTTTCGTCAAAAGATTCACGCAATACCAGCATGTCGGATATATCCGGCGTTCGTCCCCAGAGGGCGATCATGTGGATGTCGGATATATCCGGCGTTCGGCTCCGCGAGTGTTCATATGGATGACGGATATATCCGTCGTTCGGAGCGAAAGGGTTAATCATTTCCATTTAACGCTATTTTTACCAAAGAGATTTTGTATCATCGCCAAAGGTTTACTACAGGGGTGTCAAACTCGCGGCCCGAGATGAACATTTTTGCGGCCCAGTCAATATATCCGACGCGAAGTAAAAATAAAATAGAAATAGTCTCGGCCAATAAAATTTCTCCCGAAATAGAAAAGATAGTATCAGAGAAGAGATGTCGAGTATCAGGACGTAAACAATAATTTAACTTTATATATGTTTATTACAATGTACTAGTCAAAATAAAAATATTTGTTTCTATGAACATTGATTTTCTTTTTTGCGGCCCACCTGAAGTTAGGCATTGTTTATTTGGCCCAAGTTAGCTTCTGAGTTTGACACCCCTGGTTTGCTACGTTTACTTTTCTACGTTTTTTTAACGCTTTATATTATTATTAAAAATAAATATAAATCGCGGGCGCTTAAAAAAGCTTGTTAAGAAAACATATATACTACTGGACCGCCGATTTGCCAAGCTCTGAGAATAAAATCAAGAACAAACATCGTATCGTATAGGGCTAATCGCATCGAAGTTGCAAGATTTTCCGGGACTGCACAACGAGAACGTGTCAATGAAAAGTTCCAGCGAACGATTATTCGTCAACGATGTCGCCGGCGCTGAACGCGTTTCCGTTGTATTTGATTTCTTGGATCTTCCGGCTCGTCTTCGCATTGACTTTTCAATTATCCAACATTGTTTCTATCGAAGGAGTCGAAGACACCTTTTAATAATTTCCATTTAACACCATTTTCACCAAAGAGATTTTGTATCATCGCCAAAGGTTTACTACGTTTACTTTTCTACGTTTTTTTAACGCTTTATATTATTATTCAAAATAAATATAAATCGCGGGCGCTTAAAAAAACCTTTTAAGAAAACGTATACTACTGGACCGCGGATTTACCAAGCTCTGAGAATAAAATCAAGAACAAACATCGCATCGTATAGGGCTAATCGCATCGAAGTTGCAAGATTTTCCGGGACTGCACAACGAGAACGTGTCAATGAAAAGTTCCAGCGAACGATTATTCGTCAACGATGTCGCCGGCGCTGAACGCGTTTCCGTCGTTCGTCGGTGACCTCGTCAAAAATGCAGTTCCCTCGGCAATAACTCAGCCGACCGCGGTTGTCCGATATCGCGAACCATAAAACCCCGATATCCCGGCGTCTGATCCGCGCGTATTCGACGCACGTAGCTTATAACATCCGGTTCGTTCCCGTTAGAACGGACGCGCCGCTGGCCGATTGTATTTACCTTGGCTCGTAATAGGATCCCCGCGATACCTTGAATAAGTTTCGGATCGTGATCGCCGACAAGGATCGCCCCACCCGTTGCGCCTCCGCCGCAATGCCGATCATAATGTATTCCATTAAAATTTTGAGACGCCGACATCGCTGCCGTCGGCACACGTGTTCCCTGTCTCGGAAGAGAATTTGTTTTATTGAAGCCGCCTGAATAATACATCGCGCTTTGATCGAGTTTCACGATCGCCGGATACGGGCCCGAGTTTTACAGCACAATCGCTGCTGAATAGGGACAGATTTGCGGATAATAAAAATTTTAGAAGCTCACCCATGGCGGATGCGGATAGGACGGCGAATCAGGATGTAGAGATTTTAGACAGGATTCTTCAATTATTTCGGCCGAGACTTTCAGAGATTAATGGGGTGTCTAGACTCGGGGAAACAGAGGGTGGGCCATTTCGATCTGTTCATCAATGTGAAACGAACCGGAGTCAATAATTAATTATGCGAAGCCGTTTTCAACCTTTATTTGGGACCTCGTCCCTGAATCTTTCATCGCAAGAATTTTCGGTGACGCGTGGAAATTTATTTCGTCTCTTAATAACTTTGAACACGTCGAATGGCACGCCGGTATTACAGAAAATGTCCGTGGCGGCACGATGAATTTTCTTTTATGCGATACATATAATGTTGAAATATTATCTGCAATAGATAAGTTACAGTGTATAACCATGTTCGACATGTTAACCCTTAAATGCATGATTTTTTGTTTTGAATTTTAAAAAATCGTTTTTTATAGGAATGTAGTCATAGGTTACGTAAAAAATAAATTAAAAAATCCAGGTAATAATATTGAGTATTTATTTTGAAAAAAAGTTGAATGTAGACTTTTGCCAACAATATGCGTTCATTACTAAAATTATTGTAGACGTAAACAAATGGTCATGTATTTATATTATCTATTAGTATAGGAATTTTCACATTATTTATAAATGAAATGCAGCAAAACAATTGCGATTTTTGTTGTGACAGAAAGCGACCTTGCATTTGATGCACTCAGTCGGTGAAAATCCATTGCAACCTGGAAGTTATCACCCATCACATTCAAATGTCAGAAAACATATAACTTACTCGCCAAAAGTAATGTCAAGTCTTTTATTTCACACATGGTCTATTGTTTATTGTTATCAACGTGTGTTCGGAAACGCACATTTGAATAAAATTAAGTGGAACTGGAATGTAGACAATTGGCAACAATATGCATTTAAGGGTTAATTGCGACAGGGATCACTGTTCGAATTGACGATGGCAATAATACAAAATTTTAAATATTGACATTTGTTTTAAATTATTGTATATTATTGTACATATTTCTATATCTCTCGTTAAGTGCCGGTCACCGGTGACCCCCGTGACATTCGACGTGTTAATATGTTAACGGTATAAATTATTCTGGAGATGTTACTGTCTCGTACTTCAAGTGTTTGTTCCTTGTTACAAAAGCATAACGTTCATGGTCTAATTGGGTTGGGTCTTATAAGGAAATATTTCAATCTAGCAAGAAGAACCGCCGGGAACGCTGCTAGATATTAATTTAGACGTTACAGAGTCGTCACTTTGTTCGAACTCGAAATTAGTCGAAGTAGAAAATCAGAACTTTACGGGCACTAAAATTTGATTGTCCAAACAGGAAGACGTTGCTCGGCTTAATTTGTGGCATCGACATCAAGTGTCCATAAACTTTACGTACATAATCTGAATTTGAAACGTCTTACAAGGAAAGGTCCACAGGGTTGACGTTCACTTTCTAATGAGATTTGGTACAGTGATAGAGCTCGTAAAGCTGAATCCAGTGATACCCGATTTCAGGGGCAGACGGTTTATAGTTTTTGAGATAATTAATGGTAAAGTTACTGATAAAAGGCCAGAATGACGAACTGAATTACGTAGCGTGGCACCGCGCGACTGGTAGTGGGGTGGTGCCCCGCATGTCGCGATAAGGTAGCCCGTCTTATCGTGAGCTGCCTCGCCCCCCCCCCACTTTTCTTCGCGCAGTACCGCGCTGCGTAAGCCAATGCGTCTTTCTGGCCTTTTATTAGCATTTTTAATATTAAATATCTCCAACACTATAAGCCATCTGCCCCCAAAACCGGGTATCATTGGATTCAGCTTTAGAAGCTCTATCGCTGTACGAAATCTCATCTAAAAGTAAGCGTCAACCCTGGGGACCATCCCTTGTTAGTTGTCTCCTAGCTGGTACATACTGAGGTTTAGAAGAACGGATTAATTTGATAACCATCTATTGTCCAATGTGGAAAATCTTTACATTTAATAAGTACTAATCTTCGGTATAGTTAACACGTTGAATGCCACGGAGGTCACCGGTGACCGGCACTCAACTTAGCGGTGACGCCATGGGGGCCACCGGTGACCGACGCGCCCAAATTGATAGAAATATATATAATTTAAAACAAATGTCAATATCTAAAATTTTGTATTATTGTCATCGTCAATTCGAACAGTGACCCCTGTCGCAATTAACATGTCAAACATGGTTATACACTGTAACTTATCTAGTGCAGATAATATTTCAACATTATATGTATCGCATAAAAGAAAATTCATCGTGGCGCCTACAATGACGTCTACAGTGACAGTTGTAATTTCATACACAGAATCGACTGTAATTTAGCTGCACGGAGCCGACAGTAGCACATTAGTTTTCTTATTAGTTCGAAATATTTATTAGTCCAAGTTGCATTTTTTTTATTTAACTTTTTGTTACGCGTAATTTATTCAGATAAGTTTTATATCGCATAAAGGTCCGCAATCTAATAATTACTCGTCGCTTTCGCGTAAAAGAGATCGCTAAAAATATTATGCAGGGTTATGAAATATATGCTATCAATTATGCATCACTGTAGATGCGGTAAATAAACGGACCTAGCCGCGGGAGACTGTTAAATTTATTGTTGCAATGTTTCAACGAATACCAAACGGTTCGATGGTTGGCAAGGAAAAATCCACCGTGCCAAATTTCAACTCTGAAGCATACGGAGATAAACAACATTGTGCAATTGTTCGCGCATTCGAAACACGCCAAAGTGCGTAACGCATTATAAACCATAATACTAAGTCGCTAAATAGCCGGATTAGTGGTTAACGCGACTATAAATCACCAATATAAAACAAAAAACAAAACTATTGTACGATTTTCATATTAATTACCCGATAAAATATTATCACAGGCAGTGTTTACAATTTTTGCAGAGTTTTGGTAAGGTACGCCGTAGTAAAAAATGTACATTTCCCGAAGGGCTCCGTCCATATCAAAACTATACTATGTACGGGCTGAGCATTCGGGATGGTTGCTGTACCATCTGAAAAAGAAGTCACACAGAAATTCAGAGTAACACAACTATGCTAGTGGCTTTTTCTGTGGATCTTTTCTTATGGGGTGATAAATATCGCTACGATCGATTTTGTATATACCAATGGTACATAAATCCACGATTCGAGGTTCGAACCGAGTATGATCACTGGTAAACATGCGAACGATGTGTATAGCGCGCACGTCTACAGTGACAGTTCTAATTTCATACTCAGAATTGACTTTTGTTTAGGACGGGGTCGACGCTAGCACACTATTTTTCTTATTAATTCTAAATATTTATTAGTTCAAGTTGCATTTTTTTATTTAACTTTTCGTCACGCATAATCTATTCAGAAAAGTTTTATATCGCATAAAGATCCGCAATCTAATAATTACTCGTCGCTTTCGCGTAAAAGAGATCGCTAAAAATATTATGCAGGGTAATGAAATATATGCTATCAATTATGCATCACTGTAGATGCGGTAAATAATCGGACCTAGCCGCGGGAGACTGTTAAATTTATTGTTGCAATGTTTCAACGAATACCAAACGGTTCGATGGTTGGCATGGAAAAATCCACTGTGCCAAATTTCAACTCTGAAGCATACGGAGATAAACAACATTGTGCAATTGTTCGCGCATTCGATACACGCCAAAGTGCGTAACGCATTATATACCAGAATACTAAGTCGCTAAATAGCCGGATTAGTGGTTAACGCGACTATAAATCACCAATATAAAACAAAAAACAAAACTATTGTACGATTTTCATATTAATTACCCGATAAAATATTATCACAGGCAGTGTTTACAATTTCTGCGGAGTTTTGGTAAGGTACGCCATAGTAAAAAATGTACATTTCCCGGTGGGCACAGTCCATATCAAAACTATACTATGTACGGGCTGAGCAACCGGGTTAGTTGCTATACCATCTGAAAAAGAAGTCACACAGAAATTGAGAGTAACACAACTATGCTAGTGGCTTTTTCTGTGGATCTTTTCTTATGGGGTGATAAATATCGCTACGATCGATTTTGTATATACCAATGGTACATAAATCCTCGGATTCGGGGTTCGAACCGAGTATGATCACTGGTAAACATGCGAACGATGTGTATAGCGCGCACGTCTACAGTGACAGTTCTAATTTCATACTCAGAATTGACTTTTGTTTAGGACGGGGTCGACGCTAGCACACTATTTTTCTTATTAATTCGAAATATTTATTAGTTTAACACGTTGAATGCCACGGGGGTCACCGGTGACCGGCACTTAACTTAGCGGTGACGACATAGGGGCCACTGGTGACCGGCGCGCCCAGATTGATAGAAATATATATAATTTAAAACAAATGTCAATATCTAAAATTTTGTATTATTGCCATCGTCAATTCGAACAGTGACCCCTGTCGCAATTAACCCTTAAATGCATATTATTGCCAATTGTCTACATTCCAGTTCCACTTAATTTTATTCAAAAACCTGAGTATGTGCGTTTCCGAACACACGTTGATAACAATAGACAATAGACCATGTGTGAAATAAAAGACTTGACATTACTTTTGGCGAGTAAGTTATATGTTTTCTGACATTTGAATGTGGTGGGTGATAACTTCCAGGTTGCAATGGATTTTCACGGACTGAGTGCATCAAATGCAAGGTCGCTTTGTGTCACAACAAAAATCGCAATTGTTTTGCTGCATTTCATTTATAAATAATGTGAAAATTCGTATACTAATAGATAATATAAATAAATAATCATTTATTTACGTCTACAATAATTTTGTTGTTGCCAAAAGTCTACATACAACTTTTTTTCAAAATAAATACTCAATATTTATTTTTGTAACTTATCTATTGCAGATAATATTTCAACATTATATATATCGCATAAAAGAAAATTCATCGTGGCGCCACGGACAATTTCTGTAAAACCGAGGCGTGGCATTCAACGTGTTAAACAATTATATCTGAGGATGAAATAGATACGCATCGTATTTGAAAAGAAAATATACGATCTTTCAATGTTTGCTAGACAGAATATTTGACAAGGATAGATTCCGATCGCCTAGTTCGTTGAGAAAATACCAAAAGCGGTAAAAAGCGGTTTGGAAAATACCAAGACAATACAGCGAGATCTCCTCGTTCGTTGCGGTATCGATTAGCTTCGTCCTCGATTTTATCTTCTCCGTTCGCCTCGATCGTGATCGAACGTGACCCCGAAGAACAGACAAACCGTTCGCTGTTCTACACCGGCGTTGTAGATCGACAAGATGATCCCAGGATCCCAGGATCCTGGGGAACGATGCTGCTCGACCCCCGGCTGCCGAAGGATCGCGCGTTGACGGGTCGCGCGTAAATCCTCGACGCCGTTATCGAGCTACTCAAATATTTCTGCGGTGAAATTCTTCCCCTATCCTCCACCCCCTTTCCTCCGACCTTGCCCGTGTTTTTCCAAAGATTTATCAGCGACATCGAGCCAGGAATGGGAATCGCAGTAAATAGACTATCGGCGAAAAACTTGTTGTTACTCGAATCCCCGCACGCCAGCAAAACTACGTGTTTCGCGACGGGACGGCTCTCCCTCCCCTTCCGTCTCTTTCACAATCGTACTCGTCATCGTTCCTTTCACCGAATCATCTTGGCGCGAAAACATCCTTTACGATGGCAGACGTTCTTTTATGCTACACGATTTGCGTGAAAAATAAAGGAAGAATAGAATAATAATAATAATAATAATAATAATAATAATAATATTAATAATAATAATAATAATAATAATAATAATAATAATAATAATAATAATAATAATAATAATAGTGTAAGATATTTATTTACTTATAAATTGGAGAATACAAATTAAACTGTAGTGCTGCGAAATGTCCGCATGGAAATTCTTAAATATTTTTCTTACTTTCTATTTTGTATATTATATTTAATATTATATACGTATACCTTCTATATTCAAGAAACCTGAAAATAACTAATTACTAAACAATAATTTTCTTTTATATTGTCACGTTTAGGCGAACCATCTTCGAAAACCATTATTATGAAATCTTTTTCCTTTTTTCATGCATGTATACGTATATAATGGCGTTTGCGCCAATGTGAGTGTTCAAAGTTATGTAGAATAATAATAATAATAATAATAATAATAGTAAGATATTTATTTACTTACAAATCGAACAATACAAGTTAAACTGTAGTGCTGCGAAATGTCTGCATGGAAATTCTTAAACATTTTCCTTACTTTTTATTTTGTGTATTATATTTAATACTATAAACGTATACCTTCTATATTCAAGAAACCTAAAAATAACTAATTACTAAACAATAATTTTCTTTTATATCGTCACGTTTAGGCGAACCATCTTCGAAAACCATTATTATGAGATTTTTTCCTTTTTCATGCATGTATATGTATATAATGGCGTTTGCGCCAATGTGAGTGTTCAAGGTATTCAAATCGCCAATCCAGCGAAGAAAATATCGAAATTTCTCTCCCGGGATTCTACAATCTGGAAGACGGAAAAGATTGCAGGCGAAATTGCACGATATTAACGTAGAATCAGCCCCGGCCTCGCGAGATTCCTTTGGAATTACTATGCACGCGTTGAAATACCCCCTGTCGATGCAGCTGACGGCGAAGATGGCCCCTTGCCGCACGATTTCACACGGCGAAATTGTTCGTTGACGAGCGCGGTTCGCCTCTTCCTCGAGACAGAACCCACGGGATGCAACTGGGTCCTGAAGACGTCAGCTTCGTGGCAATCGATTGCTCGAAGCCAGTAACGATTATTTATTAACCCCCGAAGAGACATTCGCGTCATTTTAAGCAATGTCCCTTAGCGATAGCTGATTTCTGAATAAATACCAAAGATGAAGAATCGCTTTGTCTGGAATTGATTATAATTATTAGAATAGTAATAATAATTTTATTCGTATATACGGGTAAAACTCTTTGCCAAAAAAGAAAATATAAAAGGAGAGATTTTATGTTGCCGTCACACGAATATAATAACAATATCTATATAATAAAACAGTACACAAAGTGAATAGGAAAAGTGAGAAATAGGAAGTATAATAAATATAATAAATACAATAAATATAATAAGTATAATAAATATAATAAATGTAATAAGTATAATAAATATAATAAATATAATAAATGTAATAAGTATAATAAATATAATAAATATAATAAATGTAATAAGTATAATAAATATAATAAATATAAAATTATAAGACATAGAAGTAGCACCGTTGCTAGAATAAAAGAATGAAAAAGAAAGATTAATAAGAAATGTGAAAGATTAGGTTAAAGAATGGTGAACAGTGACTGTAATAAAAGTAGAATGTCAGGAAGATGGCTCTGAGCTTTGAAAATAATCAAGAAAGAGTGCATAGGCGATTTGCATTAACAAGTAAATATTTAAAGCAATTATAGCAATCGGAAAGCATACATTGAAGTTCAGGAAGGAAAATACAAGTATATCTAAGGAAGCCAAGCAATGCATAGTGATTTAATTTTTTTGAAACATCTGGACAGTTAATACGGTTATATTAATAACATATAAGTGATTTTATAACTGAATAATAAGTCCGTGAAAATAGATGAAGCCTGTGATCACGATCTATCTGCAACAATAAGAAAAAAATCACTGTGGTCGGATGGCCGATGGTCGCGTAATTTTTCCCATAAACGGAGACATGAAATTAGGTAAATTGCGGAGGCGGAAGGATAACGATCGCTGGAAGGCCGCGACTGCGAGGCCGATCGATCGATCGATAATCGGCGAACGATTGCGACGAAAATGAAGGAGAGAGGCGTGCGAAACGCGATCGGCCCGACCCGGCCTAATCGGCGGCTATTTCCCTGGGCCGTGCACGTGTATCTGATGCACCGAAATAGTGATTTGCGAACATCAGTCAAACAGTGCCACATGTTACCGGCGCGCCGTCAGGGGGCTGTGCGTCATATCGTTTGTCGCCGGCTGTGTTACTGTGTATCGATGCCGTTCCGAGAGGCCCAAATTCGCGAGCCGATCTCCCGGCGTTTCTTCCGACGAGATTCCAGGAAATTCTGCGACCGATAATCCAGCGATCGCGGATTAGAACGCGTTCCCGGCCGACGCGTCGGAGAAATCGGCGACGAGCCGCTCGGAAAATTAGACAACGCTGTCGCGAACTGTATTTCGCGAGCCGTCGAGCTGTAAAGGGAGAGAATCGGCCAGAGAATCGGACGCGATCCTATGCATCCTCGTTTTCTCACATGGCTCGTGTCCGATTTTTGGCGACGCAAGAAAATTCCAGAGATTCTGACGAGAATTTTCTTGGATTTTTAGCGCGATGTCCGAAAGACATTTCTCGCATTGATCTACATTGCACAGAGAACGAGCGTTCAATTGGAAAATGATTTATGTACTTTCCTAAATGATTTGTGTACTTTCCTAAATGATTTGTGCACTTTCCTAAATGATTTTATGGCTCCCCTTAATCATTTCTGGACTGTGGATCTTTTTGCGAAATAAAACTGTTCCAGCTCGATTGTGAGGAGCAGAATTTATATAGAAATGATTTTTTTTTCGTGAATGGTTTCAACAAATCGAGGAGAATGCGAGTCTTGTTAAATTCCTACCTTCTTAGCTATTACTAGGATTCGAACGAAACTGTTAATATTTTTAATCGGATCTGATGTAAATAGTTACTGTATGACTTTTGACTTTTCCGTTCTGAGAAAACAGTTATAAATTCACTGAAGCTTTTGTTCTATGTATTGATGCATAAACAGAAAATTTTTAATTTTTCGAAAATTTCGAACATTAAAAACAACTACTTTAACGAAGTTAAAGTGCTTTCAAACAAACTCACCGTTTACTATTACATTGTTCGATGAAATATAATTCACAAAAAATAAGTACATAAAAATCACGACTTGCTCAGCCATCTATGTATATTTATTCCGTTCCAAGTTCCTCAAATAATGCTAACTAAACTGAAAAATAACATGAACTGTTATATTTGGCTATAAGCCGGAAAATTAAAATATTCATGTAAAAGTCAACTTAAAACAGAAAAAACACAATGCGGAAGTTAAAAGTTTACGAAGTAACTTATACTCGTAAAAATTCACAGTTAAAATACGATTAAATTCCATCACTGGTTACTACGGATTATTTATTTAACTCGGCTCATTCAGCGGTAGATCGAAACTTCGGTAGCGAGTTTGGAATCGATGCAAAATACGCTCGCAGATATAACAGTATTTGAACCGTTTATTTTGAAAGTGGCATAAGTCACTTTTTCAAAAAAATCGAGTTAATGGTAACACTAATTACAATTGAACGGTATCTTTTCATTAAAAAAAAAAAAGTGACTTATGCCACTTTCAAAATAAACGGCTCATATATGTAATTTATTCAACAATTTTAGTAAATCACTGTCCTCTCAAAACATCACTTCAGTAAAATACGCCGGACAAAATTAATATATGTCAGTCATTTTTCTAAGGTAATTATTTTGAAAGTGGCTTAAGTCACTTTACCGTAATGAAAAGTGGTGATTTTTTAATGTTTCTACGAAATTATTTATACTGAGAAAAATATCAGTATCCTGAGACAACAAATACAAGTAAATCTTCTCGAAAGTTAGCATCCATATTTTTAAACGTGTTAAAACGCAAATCCTTAAATATCTCGACTTAAAAACAAAGTGACTTGTGCTACTTTCAAAATAAACGGCTCATTTCTCGATCGAAATATTGTCCATCGGCCCGATAAAATCGGACAACGACGTAATGTATCCCGCGTATCTCTTGAAATCGCCGTGCGTTCCGCGACAGAGTCGACTTACAATATTTCCTGTTTCGGCAGTGAATAGACGATGATTTCGGCAGTGATTCGATATTCGAAAGAAAACGGCGCGATTCCGGAGCACCGTGCCCAAGGAAGCAATCGTAGGGCTATTCATACACAGGGTGTCCCGAAAATGTCTCGCAATCCGGAAGTGGAAGGTTCCTGAGGTCATTTGAAGCAACTTTTTCCTTTGCGAAAATTTTCTCCGAGGCTTCGTTTGCGAGTTATTAACGAAAAACACTGACCAATAAGAGGCGAGATCGGCTGGCGCGGGGCGGCCCAGCCGACGAGCGCACGAAGCCCGGTTCCGCTCATTGGTTCGGCCGTCTCGCGCCGAGTGATCTCACCTTTGCTTGGTCACTGTTTTTCGTTAATAACTCGCAAACGAAGCCGCGGATTGCATTTTCGCTAAGGAAAAAGTTGCTTCAAATGGCCTCAAGAATCCCCTACCTTCGGATTGCGAGACATTTTTGGGACACCCTGTAGAAAATTTGTGCATCCCCGGGGAACAACTGTCCCGCGATCCTCGCCGGTTCGAGAGGGAAATCCAGCGTCGCCGTTAATCCCCGGCGATTCGACCGAGTGGATCCTGTCCGTGCGGGGCCTGGATCCCCGCAGAAAACAGTTTTACGCACGATGCGTTTGCGTTTACGCGGCCGTATAAACCGACGCGTGCAGTCGGAGCTCCCTTTTAAGGAACGATACGCGACCGATGAGCCCGTTTTTACGAGGATTTCACGACGTCTGGATCGGTTTCCGGCTGCGAGCCTTTCAATGCCGCGGAGGTGTCAATCTTACAGCGCGTATCGTAAAAGTAAATAAGACCTTTTACGGTGCTCCGATTGTGGAAGAGTCCTACGAATTACCACAGGTTCTCGATTCTCTCCGGGCAACGCTTCCTTTTCGATAATTCCGCGGGAATTTGCAGGTTCTCTTCAGTGGTTTCTCAATCGTTCATACCCGACAGGAATTTATTATCTGTAGTTTTAGAATTCGAAATACAACATCGTTGTTAACCCTTTGCACTCGAAGCTATTTTAACCGTAAATCTAAATTAACTTTTCTGATTTATAGCATTTCCATTTTACATGGCAAAGCGCATTTCGTGCGTATGAAATTGAGTCTTGTGACTCATAGAACAGTTAGACTTTTAACAATTTTTTCATATCTAAGCTTTGATAATATAAGAAATATCTTGGAACGTGACGTAACAATTTTAGCGGTGCCTCAGAGTCACCGATCGAGTGCAAAGGGTTAATACAGGGACTTCCAATAAGAACACGATGTATAATTATAGACTCGGAGCAACTTCTACATTACTTAATCTTACTTAAAGAATATCCCAGTACCGTTGTAGTTGCATATTTCTATTTTCTATTATTTCTGATACAGAAATATGTATGCATTTCTACTTTTTATTATCTCTGATACGAAGATACGTATATTTCTACTTTCTATTATTTCTAATATAAAGATATACAGATACCATGTTTCGTCAACTTTTTCTTTAAATATCACGAAAAATGTAAAAGTTATTTCGAGTCTATAATTATTCGCACCCCACTCTGTAGAAAGAAGAATACAAAAGGTGATCTCTTACTCGCCGTTTTATTTTGAAGTACATGCGATGTCATTATACTTGAAATGTCTAACCACCATGGTGGTCATAAGACTGCGGATCTTTGTGCAAAATAGAACTTGACAGCAAGAGCTCAACAGACATTTATATTACTTTTTAACTATTTTAATTATTTGAACTTAATAATACAACAGTATTTTTAAATTTTTCAAATGTTTTCACTGTTTTCGGTTTAATTTATACATTTCACTCGTAAATGCATAAAATCCGCATTACAAACGATCACCATGATTACGTTTAGCGAAGCGAATACGAGGAATTTTCGATGATTCTGGCACACACGTTTGGTCATATTTCACCAATAACACGAGTGATGTTTACTTTAAGATCGTCGACAGTTCGCGGTTTGTTGGAATAACCGGGAGACTTATTAACATAGCTCCCCGAAAACAGTCTAACGGCGACGTCCTGTAGAATTGTGAATTCTATTGGTCGGTTATGTTGACCATAAATTGATCGTGCTGGGCGAGATGTTCCTCAAATTGGACGGGAACTTTGATAATAAACTATAATCGTTTCAACGCGTCGCGCAACTGTGTTTCGATGCATAATCACTTGCCGAACAGTACTGAATACAAATATCACGTGACTGTAATAGCAAACATAGTTGCTGCGACAATTCGAAGATCTATTACCCTTAGTGGAGGATAGTATAGTATAATATAGTATATATATAATCTCTTAGTATAATATAATCTTAATCTTAATCTTAGTATATAGTATACTACTGTGATCAAAAAGTAAGGTGAAATTGTCATTTAAAACTCCCGGACATTAGGAAGGCAGGCAATTGTTTTTTTCCTAGGTTGGTAGGACTGTCTATAACAATTGCCAAGCGTCTGTTTGTTAAAAGGTTTAATTATCTCCGAGTTACACGTGTTTTAGTAAACGACCAAAAGTGAATTTTTCGATTTTTACAATGGGTGATTTTGTTGAGCAAAGAACTTGCATCAAATTTTGTTTGCGGAACGAATATTCTTGTGCGGACACGTTGAAAATGTTGCGGAAGGCCTTTGGTGATCAAACTATGGCACAAAAAAACATTTATAAGTGGTACAACGAGTTCAAAGCGGGCCGAGAACGCGTTGGAGACGAACCGCGCTCTGGACGACCATCAACGTCTACCGACGAGGGCCACGTCCAAAAAATCGAAGATTTGGTGCTTGAAAATCGTCGACTGACAATGAGAGACCTCGCTGATAGTGTTGGAATATCATTTGGCTCAGTCCAAACCATTTTGAAGGATGTTTTGTGTCTCAAACGCGTCAAGTCTCGATTGGTGCCATGTCATACTGCATTGGTTCTTCGCGACTTTTTTGCCAAAAACTCGACTCATATCGTTCCGCAACCACCGTATTCGCCTGATTTGGCTCCGTGCGACTTCTGGTTATTCAGCAAACTCAAAAAGCCAATGCGGGGACGCCGTTTTGACACGATTGAGGAGATAAAAACCGAATCGAAGAAGGTCTTGAAGGCTATACCGGAAAAAGACTATTCCGACTGTTTCGAGGACTGGAAAAAGCGTCGGAAACAGTGCGTTTTATCGGACGGGGATTACTTTGAAGGGGATGAAATTGATTTGGAAGAATAAATAAAGAATTTACATTTTATAAACAAATTCACCTTACTTTTTGATCACAGTAGTATATAGTATAATCTCTTAGTATAGTATAATCTCGCGGATAACGTACTGCAGGGTAAGTTTTCGACAAATTTCAATCGTACGTTGATGATTTTCTATACAAGCACGAATTTGTTTATAATTGAAATCTACAAAGAACGCAAAATATTTAACAAAATGGATAAAACAATTTTCGAGCGGCAATGAAAATTACGAATCAAGTTTTGTTGGAAAAAATCAATATCTTTAATTGGATAACGTTGTCTTTAAATATAAGAAAACTTATTGCAAGGGTACACGGTGACCAAAGGGGTGGCGCATCGATTGATTCTGCTTACCCTAATATACGATTCGAGGTCGAACGAAACATTTTCCGTTCGCGTATTCAAGCGAATGATTCTCCGTCGCGAAACGCGATCGACTCGACGCTTCCGGTGGCGATAATTCGATCGACTGGCCGAAAGCCGACTGTCGCTTCGAAAGAGGGTAAATAACGATGGGCTCCGTAATAGTGTATTGTTCGGGCCCGAAGTATGGGAAACGTTTAGTCGGCCGTCTGTGCCCGAGGCGTATTATGTACCACGGTGAAATTATTACGAGCCTGGCGCGTTTAATCGGTCGCGGTTCGTTCGAGCATACCGCCACTTAGAATCTGTCCGTGAACGCTCCACGGCCTGGAGAAAAATTATTGGATCGCTTTTCCAGGACGACCGAGCCTGGAAAAGCTGCGTCTACGCGCACGCATCCTGCGCTTCTCAGACGTTACTCCTTGTCCACGCACGAGAGTTATGATACGATGTTGATGATGACTCGTGATGAAGATTTTTATATTTAATCTATTAGGTATGGATGTTATCCCATTCTTTTAAATCGGAATACAATTCTGTCCTTTTGACGTCGATATTTAAGTATTCAAGTTGATGTACAATACACATAATAAATAAATATATATATATATATAAATATATACATAAAATATATACATAAAATATATACAAATATATACATATATATAGGTATATACAAATATATATAAATAATATATATTAATATATATACATATATATATATATATATATATATATATTTTTTTTCTTTGTCTTCTAAAGAATGATTACGATCGAAAGCTTTTACACTCGTTTTAATCACGAAGAAAATGGTACGGCAAGAGGTTAATTGGCGCTCGGATTGTGCACAAAAATGGACAATTTGGGCACAAAAATGACAATTTTCAGCTCGTTTTTCATAATTGTTGACATCTGTGTTCATTCGATACGAAAAAGTTGAATTTTTCAGCTTGAGGATCCTTCCGTAGAACCATTCCGTAGAACGATTCCCGTAAAGTCTACAGAATACGACGGTCAAGTTTGTGCACGATTTTTATAAATATTTAAAACGCGCGTGCAGATTTCTCTTTGTCGGAAAGGGAAGTTGACGCGCGATTTTATTTTCTTATATTTTATAAAATGTCGACAACGTTTAAAAGCCGACGCTCCGAAAGCTAATGGTAACGAGAAATGTGGTCAGAAAATGGTTCTAAGCAATGCCCGAGACGTTATGCCTTCGTTCTACCACGTTCTGTACATATTGGGGTTTACATACTAATGTTACGAGCACGTAAAATCTCGAGCGTAATCGTAAAATGATATTCTTCCGTTTACGCGCACACACGACCATTCGCTTCCTCGGTTTATTCAGTGGTAGTACTCTTAGGTCGCTACAAAATTCAACGCATTCGCAAAACACGGCCCCGTGTGGTAGAATTGAATTTTGGCACGGAGGATATTCTCTTGCCAACTTGCAAGAACAAATTTGATAGTCTCCGCCGACTGGATCCCTTTTATTTGACGCATCTACAGCGATACATAATTAATAGAATAAATTTTACATATGCTGCAACCATACATAACACTTTCAGAGGTCGCCTCTACGTAACAGTCTTATACTGTTTATCTGTATTATCTGAATTGATTGTATGGAGCAAAAAGTTAAATGAAAAATATACCTTAACACGTTGAATGTCAAGCCGGTTTTACAAAAATTGTCCGTGGCGGCACGATGAATTTTCTTTCATGTGATACATATAATGTTGAAATATTATCTGCAATAGATAAGTTACAGTGTATAACCATGTTTGACATGTTAACCCTTAAATGCATGATTTTTTGTTTTGAATTTAAAAAAATCGTTTTTTATAGGAATGTAGTCATAGGTTACGTAAAAAATAAATTAAAAAATCCAGGTAATAATATTGAGTATTTATTTTGAAAAAAAGTTGTATGTAGACTTTTGGCAAAAATATGCGTTTATTACTAAAATTATTGTAGACGTAAACAAATGGTCATGTATTTATATTATCTATTAGTATACGAATTTTCACATTATTTATAAATGAAATGCAGCAAAGTAATTGCGATTTTTGTTGTGACACAAAGCAACCTTGCATTTGATGCACTCAGTTCGTGAAAATCCTTTGCAACCTGGAAGTTATCACCCACCACATTCAAATGTCAAAAAACATATAACTTACTCGCCAAAAGTAATGTCAAGTCTTTTATTTCATACATGGTCTAATGTTTATTGTTATCAACGTGTGTTCGGAAACGCATATACTCAGGTTTTTGAATAAAATTAAATGGAACTGGAATGTAGACAATTGGCAATAATATGCATTTAAGGGTTAATTGCGACAGGGGCCACTGTTCGAATTGACGATGGCAATAATACAAAATTTTAGATATTGACATTTGTTTTAAATTATATATATTTCTATCAATCTGGGCGCGCCGGTCACCAGTGGCCCCTATGTCGTCACCGCTAAGTTAAGTGCCGGTCACCGGTGACCCCCGTGGCATTCAACGTGTTAAACTAATAAATATTTCGAATTAATAAGAAAAATAGTGTGCTAGCGTCGACCCCGTCCTAAACAAAAGTCAATTCTGAGTATGAAATTAGAACTGTCACTGTAGACGTGCGCGCTATACACATCGTTCGCATGTTTACCAGTGATCATACTCGGTTCGAACCCCGAATCGAGGATTTATGTACCATTGGTATATACAAAATCGATCGTAGCGATATTTATCACCCCATAAGAAAAGATCCACAGAAAAAGCCACTAGCATAGTTGTGTTACTCTCAATTTCTGTGTGACTTCTTTTTCAGATGGTACAGCAACCACCCCGGATGCTCAGCCCGTACATAGTATAGTTTTGATATGGACGGAGCCCTTCGGGAAATGTACATTTTTTACTATGGCGTACCTTACCAAAACTCTGCAAAAATTGTAAACACTGCCTGTGATAATATTTTATCGGGTAATTAATATGAAAATCGTACAATAGTTTTGTTTTTTGTTTTATATTGGTGATTTATAGACGCGTTAACCACTAATCCGGCTATTTAGCGACTTAGTATTATGGTTTATAATGCGTTACGCACTTTGGCGTGTTTCGAATGCGCGAACAATTGCACAATGTTGTTTATCTCCGTATGCTTCAGAGTTGAAATTTGGCACGGTGGATTTTTCCTTGCCAACCATCGAACCGTTTGGTATTCGTTGAAACATTGCAACAATAAATTTAACAGTCTCCCGCGGCTAGGTCCGTTTATTTACCGCATCTACAGTGATGCATAATTGATAGCATATATTTCATAACCCTGCATAATATTTTTAGCGATCTCTTTTACGCGAAAGCGACGAGTAATTATTAGATTGCGGACCTTTATGCGATATAAAACTTTTCTGAATAAATTATGCGTAACGAAAAGTTAAATAAAAAAATGCCACTCGGACTAATAAATATTTCGAACTAATAAAAAAAATAATGTGCTACTGTCGGCTCCATGCAGCTAAATTAAAGTCGATTCTGAGTATGAAATTACAACTGTCACTGTAGACGTGCGCGCTATACACATTGTTCGCATGTTTACAAATGATCATACTCGGTTCGAATCCCGAATTTAAGGACTTTTTATACACCATTGGTTTTCGAATTTCAACCACTACGAACATGGGAGTTAGAGAGAGAGACAACTCTCTCTCCCCCCTCTCTCTACTTACGTGTTACATTGGTGGGAAATTAAATTCCCAATGTTCGTAGGCCATGCGTTAGTCTTGTCGCGTTTGGTCCTCAGATATTGGGATATTGTATACTTTTTAATATGGCGTACCCTTACCAAAAATCTGAAAGAATTGGCAACTTGTGATAGTATTTTATCAGGGTATTAATGTGAAAATAGTGTACTATCTCTGTTTCTTCTTTTATATTGGTTATTTATAGTCGCGTTAACCACTAATCCGTGTACTTAGCGATTTAATGTTCTTATTTATAATTTGTTGTACCCCTCGATATGTTTAAAATGCGCGGAGAATTGCGCGATCTATAATAATTTACTCTATATGTATCTACCACGCTGTGATATGATTCAGATACCGAAGACCGTCGAACGGTGTAATAATCGTTGAAAAAGCTGCAAGAGCAAATTTAACAGTCTCCTGCGACTAGATCCGTTTATTTATCTCATCTACAGTGATGCATAATTGATAGGATATATTTTACGCGTGCTGGAACCCTACGTAACCTTCTCAGTTGTCATCTCTACGCGACAGCGACGAGAAATTATTAGATTATGCACCTGTACGCAAAATAATCGTTTTCTGAATAAATTGTAAGGTGCAAAGAGTTAAATAAACAAATTAACCTTTTAAACTGATAAATATTTCGAATTAGTAAGAGAATTATCGTGCTACAGTTGGCTCCGGGCTAAACTAAAGATGAACTCAGATAAAAAAAGTTAAAAACGAGAGTTTTTTATTCTTGTTTTATCATTCGAAGTAATAGCAAAATTTAAGGATGACATTTTGGTCATTGTCCAGTGTACTAATCCCCCTATCATTAAAAAAAGGACAAATCGAGTCACTTAGGCCAGTTTCAAAAAAGTTGTCGCGTCGTAAGAGA
Organism: Megalopta genalis; assembly: GCF_051020955.1. Lineage (NCBI taxonomy): Eukaryota > Metazoa > Arthropoda > Insecta > Hymenoptera > Halictidae > Megalopta > Megalopta genalis. Next base: position 17,300,283 of record NC_135019.1, on the reverse strand, counting down.
TGTACGAACACTTTTGCGGGCCCCCGTATAATACTAATCGTTGACGGATCAGGTAGCTGCGATAAGGTATCCGTCCGCTGACGAGCACCGAAGGTAGCCGCCGCAACTAATGACGGAACAGGCATCCGAAACGAGCTCGGTTAGCGCGCCGAGTCGCAGGGAAATGTATTTATAACTCGGCCGTCGACTCGCAGGGAACTCGTTACCCAAGAATCGTAAGAATTTCAAGTAGCCGTAGCGAGCCGGGAGCGTAATTCGCGTGCAATTCCCTCGGATTTCGGCGTTTCGCGCCGGGATTAAGTTGCTGCCGAGGCTCGCAACGTTATTCCGAGCAACGGGAATAGATAATTGCGATTCGACCGGAGTAAGATAGCCGGCCGCGATGCCCGCGATGATTACGCCCGCCGTTATATCTACCGGACATAATTGAATTCGCGATAATATCGCCGATCTCGGTGCTCTTCTCCGCGTCACGAACCGATTACCGTCCGCGGGCCTCGCCCGATTTTTACCGATACTCGACCGGCCCCGCCCTCCGATGCATTAACCCTTAAATGCATGAATTAATGAATTTTATTTAAAAAATAGGGTTATAATTTTTCAAATGAGTGGAAATCGGGAAAAATATTAAAAAAAATTATAAGTCATATCTTATAGGGTTTTTATTGAAAAATATTAATGATTCATTTTTGGTACACTATGCAAAATAGACATAAAAATTCTTTAGTTAGTATGACATATCTATAACAAAATTATAAACCACATGCATACCACACCAAAACAAAACCAACAAACCAATAAAGGAAGCATAGTACTAAATACATGTCGTAATTATTACCATTAGTGCATATTGTCCCATTTTTGCATCAACACGAAATAAGCCCTCCATACACATGATAGTTACGGAATATAGACAAAAGTACTAGCAAATTAATAAATAAGAGCCTTACCTTTAGAAACTATTGTTTGTTTAACGAATACACCAAAATATTTCTAAATAATCCACTTCCAAAAGTACGTAAATGAACCCGCTATCAAAAATGCGCGCCAATTGGTATAACGTCAGAAAGATACAAATATTGAAGTCAAATGTCATTATTTTAGTTAATTTTTGATAAGTCAATGGACAAAGGAATCACTGCCATTCAGCCAAATGTATCGATATCAAAACTGTTGTCGGGTATCCGCGCAAAAAGTTATTGATTCATTTTTGGGACTCTATGCATTTAAGGGTTAAAAGCGAGCGCACGGTGATTAAAGAACCGTCGTTCGTTAGCCGGCTCCCATTGTCCTCGCCCTCCGTTGTCCCAACTTTAGAAAGGCCCGGCTACTTATCTGCAAATAAAACCGTTTCTCCTTTCCTATTATCGTTTAAAAATGCTAGCCTCGTTAATAGCAGAATGCTCCTCGGGCATCGATCTTGTTTCCACAGCGAATTGTTTTTACGAGCAGTCCGATAAGATCCTCGTCATTTATTTCGAAGATGAAACGATTCGAACTAATTTTGTACAGTGGGTACTAATTCCCAGAGTTGGACAAAATGCTAATCCGATTGTGACCAATGATCGTGTCTGGACAGCGGATTTTGTGCGTTTGTAGTAAAAACGAGTGGACCAAGTGCAAAACATTAAATACATTTGAAGAATTCAAAGATTCTGTTGTATTAATTTGGACTCATTTAAATGTATAAATATTGTCGCGATTTTAAGCGAAAAATTTAGTATTATGACAGTTAACCCTTAGGGGGCCAAAACTATTTATTTCCAGTTCCACACACTGCCAAGTCCAGACTGTTTTTCAGATGAAGAGAAATTTTGTACTGAAAATTTTTGTATCAAATATAGAGAAGAGATATTCATTTTTTAAAATACAACTTCGTTGATATATTTTCATCGAAACAATCGTGCCTATTCTTCCAATGTTTCCTGCCAGATTTTACGGCTTTATTGATTTCTGCCGCGTGTATGGCGGCATTGGACCGTTAAAGGTTAATAATAATTCTGAATAGTTTGTAGAAAATCTGTATGTATTTCATGACTTAACAGCTCTTTATTTGGACCCTGCATCCGGACTCAATGGCAAGTGATAAAAGAAAAGACTTAAAATATATTAATTATTCGTTCGCGATTATAGCTCACCGATTAATGGCTACAGATTGCCAAATTTATGATTATGATTACCGTGTTTAGTTTTCGTAATCGACTCCGAAAATTTCCCCGAAAGTGTTTGACCTCGCGAAAGATTCGTATTTGTAGCCTCGACAAATGTATTTCCGAAAAAGGGCAAACATCGCCGGCCCAGTTATGAATGCAAAATGCCGGCAATGATGCGAGTTTCAACGGCGCCGACTACGCGCGGCGTCGACGTGGAATAAACGACAAACTTTTCTTATTAACTAACACGGCAGCCGTCGCATTAAACGCGAAACAGAGTGGTAAAGGAGGAATCACTGTAATGGTGTCATTTCGCCACCCTCTTCGAATAAATTCCACCTTAAATATTCCCAGCCACGTTTTTATTATGATCGTACTTCGGCTTCGATCCAGTTTTACTCGACACGGATCGGCTCTCCACTTCCTCTCTCTGTCGCTCTTCCTCTCCCTCCCCCTCTCTCTCTCTCTCTCACTCTCGCTCTCGCTCCCGCTCTCTCGCTCTCTCGCTCTCGCTCCCGCTCTCTCGCTCTCTCGCTCTCTCTCACTAGCTCTCTCTCGCTCTCGCTCTCGCTCCCTCTCCCTCGCTCTCTCGCTCTCTCTCTCACTAGCTCTCTCTCGCTCTAGCTCTCTCTCGTTGGCTCAACGTTCTATCGTTTCCTGATAGATTCTTGTAGAATTCGTGTTTCCCGTCGGCTTGTTCCTCGACGTACTTTAATGCATTAAAAATGAGGCGGGCCGCCAGCTTAACGACGAGAGAAGTCGGCGAATAATGGAGGGGAAACACTTCTGGAACGGTTTTTCCAATTTATGATTCACGACACACTTCATCCGCCGCTCTCTCTCTCTCTCTCTCTCTCTCTTTCTCCTTTCCGCGCCTGTTGTATTTACATACGCAATCGTCTTAAGTGGATTCCATTCCCCAAGGACGTAACTTCTTCCGAGTTTCGTGTCTCCTCGGACGATTTTTCACAAAACACCTGCCCGCGCCGCTCAAAAATGCAAAGTAGCTTCCCGGCCCGGCAAATTTTGTCGACTTCGCATTCGATGAACATAAATTGCTTGGAACTTGTTATTTGAAAAAAAAACCAAATTATTTCCACTAATTTATATTCTAACAGTAAGTAAAGCAGAAGATAAAATAAATAGTATTAAAGTAATAGTATTTTGTATTCGATCGGTGCTGCATTGCATTCGATGCAATTTCGTCAATATTGTATTTGATACAATTCCATCAATACTGTATTTTATACAATTTCATCAATATACTGCATTTGATACAATTTGATCAATACTGCATTTGATACAATTTAATCAATACTGTATCTGATACAATTTGATCGATACCGTATTTTGTTCAAATAGTAATTTTTCAAGTACACTAAGCTCTCCCTAATTGTCCTTTAATTTCTAAATAAGAATGGACAATTTGGGAAGGGGAGATACGATTATTCGAGTCATGCGACTCATTTTTATAGTTGCCGATTGTCAACAATTATAACAAACGAGGTGCAAGGCTCGAATAATCGTATCCCCTCTTCCCAAATTGTCCATTTCTGTGTACAAGCCGAAGGAAAGTTAAGGAGAAATTACTGTACACACATTGTATCTCTCGATCGGTGCATTAGCCTGGTAAAAGATCCGCAGGTTCCTCAAGACTTCCATTGGACGAAATGCGAAATAAAAATAGCGGTACAGCGCATTAAATTTTTTTGTCACGCAGAATTTATCGACGCGCCGTGAACGCACGAGTTTTTCCAGACCGACGATCATTTAAATAATCCAGCTTCGATTTTGATGATCCGGCCCGCTCCATTTCCTCGGGACACGACCGTTTAAGCGTCGCCGTTGACTCGGCCACCTCGCGGCAGCTGAGCTCTCTTCTCATTGGTCACTGTTTTTCGTTAATAACTCGTTAACGGTGCCTCGGAGAACATTTTTGTAAAGGAAAAAGTTGCTTCAAATGGCCTCAGGAACCCGCCACTTTCGGATTGCGAGACATTTTTGGGACACCCTGTATATGCAGACAGAATATACAGTATCAGACTCTGTACAGTACATATCAGACTCTGCCGCGTCCGGAGAAATAGCCTCGCGCAGAATTCAGCCGTACCTAAATGCTTAATACCGATTTTTAACGCTTAGCGTTAATATTTCTGCCGCTTCGTATCGCGCCGACTCGTTGCAAACGTATAATATCCGTGGTCCGTGAACGAGTCACGAAAATCCATGTCCCTTTCGATTCCTATTCTCCCGAGCCGGTGCGCACAATATCTTTAAACAAGACTTACAGGTGGCCGGAACGGGGGCGAGCCCGACCATTTAATAAATTGCGTTTACCTTGATTGCCGAGTTTACCTTTTGAACTTTCGCGGGGCCGCCGTTGTAACTCAGCAATTAAGCTGATGCTCGATCCAATTCACGGGGTCCGAACTCGCGGGAAGTTCCGGCGTGGCGCGGCGAGGTTGCGTTCAAAGCGTGCGCCAGGAACGGGAATCCCATCCAATTCATTGAAATTCATTAGAGGCGCCGTTGAAAGCTGTTTGGGGGGCCATTCGTCGCTTCCGCGCGATAAACGCGCTAAAATAAAAACACCGTCAGAGCCGTGTCCCGTCCTCGGCCGTCGAGGTGTAAAGTGGCGTTCAACGTTCAACGTTCAACCATCGCGAGCACCATGGCTCGCAACCGTCTGCCAACACGTACACACCGCGGTGTTGTCGGTTATACGGCCGGTCCCGATATGTTTGTTTCTCGCCGCTGCTGACGGTAATTAATCACTGACGTCCGGCGATCTGAAATTGGATCGCTGACATAAGCACGGTTTACTTTGAAAGCTGATCCCCTGGAAACACCGTGGCCCACTTTTATCGGAGAGCTCGATTTGGTTATCCTCCAGGAACGAAAAAGCAATTTGAATGTCCACATTGGATGCCGTGGGTCCAGCGAATACATTCATAGTTAACTTGGTTCGTAATTAGACCGCGGATCTTTCTGGAAAATGAAAATGATCTTCGTCGATTGCAACAAAGACGAGTCGAAGAAAAAGTCTTCCTTTCTTTAATCGATTTAAATATTTTTCATTGTTTTCATCGTTTCAAATTTCACCAACCCATTTTTATCATTTATTTTATTACATATTATTCTCACTTACTCACTCGCTGATTTTGTACGGCGAACAAACCGCGAACTTCGATGCTGAATTAACTCCTTTGTATGGTATACATATGGATGCTGAAAATGGTGAAATCTCGCGGAATTTTTAAGCAGAATTCTTCAGAAGAATTTTTAAGCAGAATTTTCGAGGAGAATTTCTGAGCAGAATTTTTGGGGAAACGTCGACGACAGGTCGGATTAACGAATGAAATAAACGGTACAACGAAGCGAAACGAGTGACGGCAATGATTGGGCAAAGGACCGAACAAAGAGAGGACAATTCCTGTCCAACATTCGAAAATCAAGGTTCGACGAGTTCGTCATTTTTTTCCCCCCCGAAAGGCAGCAGCGATTGGAATGAATGAAAAAAAGGACAACAATGGGCACGGCAACGAGTGGTTGGTCGCGAGCGTCGAACCGAGTAATTCGAAAAATTCATCGGGGGGGCCCCGGTGAACGGCCAAACAACATCGGTCGAGCATCCTTTCGACAGAATACAATATGGCTGGCGCGGAACGACTCGCCGATGCGCGTTCGACAAACGCGCGCCGCGTCGCCGAGTCGCGTCGGTCAAAAAACATTGAATCGCTACCCCGGTAATCACTGGACATTTCTGGCCAATCAATGCGACAGTCGGCAGAGATTTTTCAAATTTTACACGGATTTTGTGCCTTCGCAATTCCAGATTTTATGCGGACTTTGTGGCTCCAAAATTTATACCGACTTTATAGTTTCACAATTTATCTTGATTTTCTGGGTTGACATTATTGCGCTGACATTATTGTTCGAAGATTTTTATTAACTTTACCGTTTGGCATTTTATACGATCTGCACAGTTTCAGAATTTCTACAAAATTTTGTTCTTGTACGATACACTGTTACAAAATTCTACTGTCGCATTTAAAGAAAACAATTAGTTAAAACACCCTCAGCCATTTTACTAATTCCGTTGCAAAATTCTATCGTAAAATCTTGCAACGTTTATTCCGTTCCGGATTACGTGTATTTCATTTGTATGATTTAAAAGGGTCTAGTAAAATAATAATAATAAAACAAAAATAATAATAATTAGCTAGCATCTTTTACGTGGCACACGCTCTACAACATTTTCAAGCATACAAAGAGTAAAAATCTTTATTTTGGGCATTGTACAATATAAACTAGTCTTTTTAATGTGTAAACAAAAGTCAAGGTTGTAAGAAAGATTTTTACTCTTCGTATGCTTGAAACTGTTGTAGAGCGTGTGCCACGTAAAAGAGGCTACCTAATTATTATTATTCTTGTTTCATTATTATTATTTTACTAACTTTCCTTTAATTTTGCTATTATTTAGAATAACAAAAGAAGAATAAAAAACTAACGTTCCTCAACTACCGTTTTAATAGTTGTCCGAGTGTTTTTTTTTACCCGACGAAGAGACAGAAATACATACGATTCTCAAACAAATTCCAAAATAAATGGCAGCAGACCGGATGCGGTAAATCGAGCATTTTGCACAGTAGTACGGCTGCGGAAGCAATTGGGGAACGAAAATTGTTGCGATGGGCGAAAAGGATCGAGGATTTTTATGCAGAAACGCGGATCGAACGTGTCGGGATGGATGCACCCGTCGATTGCAAAGCGGATATCGATCGCCGCTCAGCGATGGCAGCAATTAAATTTCCTCGGCGACGCGCCGCGAGGCGCGTTGCGAAGCGTTGCGGAACGGCGCGAAAAAGCGCGAAGGTTAATCGTTGTAATGCGGATTTAACACGTTGGCTGGCACATACGAGTTAAAACGAAGCCGGCCGCGGGCCGCCGGAAACGGAGGGAGCCGCGTCCGCGTGAAATGTTCATAGGCGTTGCATAGGGTCGCGGAACTTTTCCCCTTCTCGTAATGGAACGTAATTTTCACTCTCTTCTACGTCGGGCTTCGGTGGCGGCGGCCATTTCTTTTTCTTTTTTTTTTTCGGGGCGAGGACACGTCGAGAGCCCGGGCTGTGCGAAGCCGCGACGCGACGCTTTTCGTCGCTCGACCACCGACAATTTAATACTTAGAGCGTGCGCTAATTTTATTTACAGAGATCCGCGAAACGACGGGACCGGGAAGCGATTTAACAGAGTACTCTAACTTTATTAGATGGAACGACCGGGGGCGAGACCGTGGCCGAGGCCGCCGGCACCGGAGGAAAGAAATATCACTGACGGCTAACACGGCTCGCCGAAGAACACGAGTTAACTCGTCCGTGCCGTTTTACTCGATTTCCCGCTGAATCTCGGCTTTTTCTTCGTACCGGGGAATTTTTATTTTATTTAAACGGATCCCTTTTGCGTCTCTTTTCGAGCTCTCCTGGCCGACGGCTTGGCGCGTCAGCTTTTATTGTTGGTTCAGACACGCGAAGCTTGATACTGCAAATATAGCAGACCCTGTTTGAGCGGGCGACAATTAAATCTGCAGGAGGACTGGAAGAATTCGAGAACGTGAACGTTTTGTCTCAAACTTGTTCAGACGATGTTTTTTCTATCTTTTTCTTGATAAATACATTGTATTTCTTTTCGGTACTAAAATTACTATGCATTGTATCCTTAAATTGAGAATTCGTGCGATATAATCATTGTAATACTCTGTAATTGTTCACAAGCCGAGCCTATAGACACCGGACGTTTGTCTCCGAAACCAAGAACCGAAAAATAACAATTATGAAATCAATGAAATATCGGTTCCGAAGTACCGAAACCGATATTACCTTATAACCAGACTGCGAATATTTATGCAAAATAACATGTTTATACGTCAACTGCAAGAAACAGAAGTTAGATAAAAATGTTTCCTCGTTTAATAATATCGATGTATCAAAAATAATGCGATGGTATTCTTAAATTATTTGAATGTCTTCACACGTTCGTATTTCACCTACTTTACCTTTTCGTTACGAATGCATAGTCTATTTATAACACTTGTTACGAGACTCTCGAAGGAAGATCGAGAAGTTCTCCATAAACTGTTTGAAGAACCCGGGCCGATATCCAAACTGTTCTCAAGCCCTGCTTTTCGGTGAAACTGCGAGCGGTTCCAGACTACACATACTTGGTCATCGAGAAAAAAACAACGGAGGACGGACTGCTCCATCAGCACCAGCTACAACTTAACCTTTTAGGTACGGCTGAATTCTGCGCGAGGCTATTTCTCTGGACGAGCGGCAGAGTCTGATATGTACTGTACAGAGTCTGATACTGTATATTCTGTCTGCATATACAGGGTGTCCCAAAAATGTCTCGCAATCCGAAAGTGACGGGTTCCTGAGGCCATTTGAAGCAACTTTTTCCTTTACAAAAATGTTCTCCGAGGCACCGTTAACGAGTTATTAACGAAAAACAGTGACCAATGAGAAGCGAGCTCAGCTGCCGCGAGGTGGCCGAGCCAACGGCGCCAGCGGTCGAGCGGTCGAATCCCAGCTCAGCTGGCGCAAGGCGGCCGAGCCAACAGCGCCAGCGGTCGAGCGGTCGAATCTCAGCTCAGCTGGCGCGAGGCGACCGAGCCAATGAGCGGAACTGGGCTTCGTGCGCTGGTTGGCTGGGCCGCCTCGCGTCAGCCGTACTCGATTCTTATTGGTCACTGTTTTTCGTTAATAACTCGTTAACGGTGCCTCGGAGAACATTTTTGTAAAGGAAGAAGTTGCTTCAAATGATCCGAGGAACCCGTCATTTCCGGATTGCGAGACATTTTTGGAACACCCTGTAGACTGTTGTAAATCGATGTGACGACAAAAGAAGCGTGAAACAATGCATGTGAAGACGATTATTTGATTCAAACGATGAGCGAGTGAGCTACTAGAGCAAGCCACTATAGTGGCGCGTCATTCAGAGAGATGACATCCGCGAAAGCCACTATAGTGGCGTGTCGTTCTGAAAAATGACGTCCGCGAAAGCCACTATAGTGGCGTGTCGTTCTAAAAGATGATATCCACGGAAGCCACTATAGTGGCGCGTCGTGCCTAAAAGGTTAAAACCGGGGTTCAGACGTTCGAAACCCAAAGACACTCGTAAGCCGAGGAAGATAAGGGACTCGTGATCCCTGAGAGCCTACGGCTTATGATAGCTTATATCGGGCCCCGTCGAAATCGGGCGTCCCATTCGAAATCCCGCTGCTTGTGTCGTTAGATAACGAAGCGCAGCCGGTTTGTAGACATCGTGGCGCGCTGGTGACACAACTGCGCTATCCGGTGTTGCAAATTTAATGCAATCGGGACAAGTTCTGATGGGCGGGACACGTCGAGAGACGGGGGGAGAGAGAGAGAACAACCACCCCTCCGGTTTATCGAGCAACCGAGCCCGAAGTTTCGGACGGAGTTGTCAGTGGCTGTGACTACGGTGTCCACAGATTTTTCAAATATTTGCTTACTGTTAGACGGAGCACCGTTTCAAGGTCTCTTCGCCGCTGATTTATGGTTCGATTCGCCGTACGCCTCGCTTCGGCCGCATCATTTTTTAATTCTCGCGCGACACGTGTCCGCGCCGCCGTTCTACTCTCGGCACGAAATACTCGATCAAATAAATCATAGATAATTTGCCGTTCGATTAACCTGTTAACCGGTGTATTAACTTTTCCACGACGCGTCGAGCAATAATATGGGGCCTCGTCGAGCGAGAAGTTACATTATCGCGCTTAACGTAATCAAGCGAAATCGCTTTTTCACTTCGTCGATTATTCATTTTGAGGGAATATTTTCGGACGTATTTGGCAAATATTTGCATCAAAAATATCTCCGATCTACAAGGAATTAATACTGTTACGAATTACTCCGTTTCTCTCGCGTCGCGGCATTTTATTTACAATATTTAAACTATAACGCAACTCGATACAATTACAATTCAGATCTATCAATTTGAAATGTTGCTCGTTCGACAGTCCGATCTCGACTCTTCGATTGTCCGTTGGTAACACTCTTCCGTGGCAACCTCTATCTTCTATTATTTTTAATGGAGTTGTTCACAACAGGGCAGTTTCACATTACAGCGACTTGATTTGAACAAGACGCCGTAACAATACTAATCAAAAATAGGTTAAAATATCCACAAAGCGATCAAATATTTCCAACGTACGAAGAATCGATGCTAATTAAGAATGCGTTGAAATATTGCGAGGTAATAAAATGTACAAAGAATTAATAGTAACGAAATGAAATAAAATATTACAAAGCTCTCGCACCGATTGCGAGAGAAATAAACGTTGGAACCCGTCGCGTTGATGCTCGCCGCAAAAATAACGAAAAATAATCGCGAGGATAACCGCGGAAGATGCTTCTACCCCTTCGGGCGTCGAAAACGGCAGCGGTTGGTCGTCGGAAAAAAGTAAAAGTTATTTCTGCCGGGAAAGAGAAACCCATGAAATCGCGGAAGAACGAGGAAGAGAGGGAGAAAGAGAGAGAGAGAGAGAGAGAGAGAGAGAGAGAGAGAAAGGTCGAGATCTTAAAATATTAACGAGGTAGTCGAGGAAACTCGAGCTTTAATGACGAGCCGACGCCTTTAAACGGCCGGGTCTGCGTTTAATCGCATTAATTCCGCGAACGTTAAAGACCTGTGGCGACGGAAATCTTATTACGGGGATCACCGGCGCCGCTGACGACCTGTTCAAAATGACATTCAAGTCACGCGGCGAATAAATTGCTCAGACCTCGCTGATTTTAATTCGATTCGCGGGAATTCGACCGACTTCGGGCGCACACGCTAGCCTAAACGCGAGCCCTAGACGATTTACTGCCTTCTACTTCGACGCCGGTGAAAGTTCCTGTCAGAACCGGGCCGAGTCTGCCCTCTGCGTGCGCCGGATCGGCTGCCCGAGATTTATGGCTGCCGTTGGGAAATTTTTTCGCCTGTCAAGTGAGCTTCGAAATGCGGACCTCGTGTTTCGGGACGTGGGAAGCACGGCTCGAATGAAACCGTTACAAAATTTTCAATCGGTCCTGATGTAACAGTTATTTTTTTCACTGCTAACATTTTCGTTCTAAGATAATTGTTATAAATTCGCTGTAACTTTCATACCATACACACTGCTCGGAAAAATTATAGCATGGACAAATTTCCGACAGAAATTCGCTAAAAATTGTCCAATAATTGCTCAACTTTCATGGTCGACACTTTTGCGAAAAATCGTCGTAGAATGATGACTTTTTCTTCAAATTAAAGCTTGAAATCTCTACTTCAAGAAAGTGTTTCTGGATTTTAAATTCGACCAACCCTCATCATTGTAACCCTTTAAATTTCAGACCATGTCCGTCGCATTGAAAATGGAGGACATTTATAGGATGGGGAAAATGGTTACTTCGAAGTTCTGTCACTTCGCGAAAAAAAGTCGCAGCCACGTTTCTGTTCTTTCCAATTAAAGGGGAAGGATGAAACTTCGTTCCGCTGCAAACGGCATCTCCGAACAAAATTTTACAAAGTCCGTGCATTTCGTCAAACTCGGCAATTTTCGATGTAGTAAACACGAGCTCACATTTAAAGGGTTACCATGGTGAGGATGTGACAAACTTAAAATCGAGAAATAGTGCCTTAAAATAGAGATTTCGAGCTTTAATTCAAGGAAACGATTATCATCCTACGATGATTTTTCGCGGAGTTATCGTTGGTCAAAGTTGGCCAACTTTTATTCAGGATTTGTCTATGCTATAATATTTTTGAACACTATATTTCTACGTAATAATAACAATAATATATTGATATATATTTTATTGAAAATATGGAATTGATAACACATTTAAATGCTTTCATTATTTTAAATTTTAATTTTTCGTTATAGACTCAGACAGAAGAATGAAAAAACGGGAGTTTTCTTACATTTTTCTTATTCCAAATATAATAGCAAAATTTAACAAAGAAAACGTATTTTAGTCATTTTCCCTCTAACATTTACAGAGCAATGGAAAATTGGTAGCGGATTTGTTGTTAGAATTACTGGAAAGATGGCTCAGGCGACGAAAGTGCACCGTCACGGTATAAACATGGAGCCGTTCGGTATTTGTTATTGTCGATCGTTCACCTGGCAGGCATCGAGCTCGATAAGCTGAGCTCGATACCGTGTAGAAAAACTAGCGACGCGCGAGCGTTCTTATAAACAGACTTAGGTGACACGAGCTAGAAATGGTTCTGCTGTGATTTCAGGTTTACAGAAAAATGATGCGATTATAATTTTAACACGTTGAATGCCACGCCGGTTTTACAGAAACTGTCCGTGGCGCCACGATGAATTTTCTTTCATGCGATACATATAATGTTGAAATATTATCTGCAATAGATAAGTTACAGTGTATAACCATAACCATTTGACATGTTAATTGCAACAGGGGTCACTGTTTGAATCGACGATGATAATAATACAAAATTTTAGATATTGACATTTGATTTAAATTATATTGGGTTGGCAACTAAGTAATTGCCGATTTCAGTTATAGATGTCTCTCACTCCCATTTTTATGATATCCGTAAATGTTATATTATACAATTATTATTATTATTATTATGTTATTTTTTATAATCCGTGAATGTTAGCAACTGGACAAATTGAATGCAGCGGTCAAGGAAAAGCGACCAGAATTGGTCGATCGTAAAGGTGTCATTTTCCACCAGGACAATGCTAGGCCGCAAACGTCTTTGTCCACTCGGCAAAAATTGATGGATATTGGTTGGGAATTGATGTTACACCCACCATATAGCCCTGATCTCGCGCCATCGGATTACCACTTATTTCGATCCCTGGACAACTCCCTTCGTGGTAAAACTTTTAACGATGACGACGCTGTAAAATCTCACTTAACTCAGTTTTTGGCCGAAAAGGATCAGACTTTCTACGAGCGTGGAATTTTCAAGTTGTCGGAGAGATGGCAAAAGGTCATCGAACAAAATGGAAAATACATTACAGATTAAACTTCGTTCCAAGTAAAAAAAATTTTGTATTTCATTGAACAAATCGGCAAGTACTTAGTTGCCAACTCAATATATATTTCTATTAATTTGGGCGCGCCGGTCACAGGTGGCCCCCATGACGTCACCGTCAAGTTAAGTGCCGGTCACCGGTGACCCCCGCGGCATTCGATGTGTTAAACAGTATTTAACACTAAAGAACTACCGAACTCTGAACGCGACTATTGTATATTACTGTATAAGAATGGCAAGACTGGATTTATTTAAATTTCGTACGATTTCTATTACAATATAAGCTTGAATAAAAAAATATATATAAAATTTTCTGACAGGAACATCTCCATAATTATTTAGAAATTAGAAAAAAAATTAGAAACCGGTCATTTTGACTGATTTGGTAAATCTAGCGTTAAAGCGAACGGAATCTCCGAATAAAATCGTGATCCCGCCAAGAACTTCGCTTCGGAAGTCGACGTTGCCGATAGCGTCGGAGACAGCTCGGACTGGAATGGAATGGTTAAAATTGATAATTTCGCATTTCCCCGACGGTACAGAATTGCCAAGCCCGAGAAAGATTTCCTATAATTAGAGGCCGAACTTCTGCTCGTCGAATATAACTCCGTTAAGATCGTCGAAAGTCCGTCGGAGTTTCATCTTCCGTTGAAAAAAAACAAAATAAAAAGGCGAAAACGCGACGGCAGCGGGGCGGGTAAAAAATCGAGGCTGCTGGTACGAAGAAAAGAAGAAGGGACACAGGGACCAGGTAAAAGTGTCCCCGAAGAAGCGTGCAGTCGTCCACGTGACGCCACTCGAAACTCAATTTTCCCTATGCGCTCTGCAGCCTTTTCTTTCCGCGAATAAGGTTACTCTCGGCCCGTTCGCGTGTAGGATCACGCGCCGCCTCACGAACGTGGAAACGGCGAGCTGCCGGCGCACGTGTGCCACCGCCGGGGAAGCATCAAAAGCTGATTAGTATCGAAGGCGATCCCCGTTTTCGAGCTGAAATTGCATTTGCCGCGCGGATCCCGGGGATTGGTGTCGTTTGGTTTGTTACCTGGAGAAACGCAATCCGGTGTTTGGGGCTTTCGGGGAAAGGGCTAGCTTTTCTCTACCCTTTCTCATCTCTCTCCCGGTTCACCCCTCCCCCTCCTCCTTCCCTGCCTGCTCCTTTCGCCGTTGCAAGCGATCTCGTCCAGGTTCGTCGTACAGTGCCGGGCAGAAGCGGTTAACGTTTCAATTGATCCTGCAGAAGAGAAAAGCATTTTGCGCGATTAACCATTTGCCTTGAAACGGAATTGTACCGATCCAATTTTTACGTAATTCAAAACTTTCAGTTAATTCAGGTACGAATTAATTGAATTGAAATACAGTTCCCCAAATTACAGTCCAGAACATCGAGGAAGCGAGATGCACTATTTGACCCATCTCCGAATTTTCTGCACCTCGTCGTCATTCATAGTACGCGACGCTATCTTATGTTCCATCTTTTCTGTCTATCCTTGTGTTTGAAACATAAAATTAATTACTTACTATTTATATGAATCTACAATATAAATCCTTTCAAATAATTACAATAGAGAGAATACAATTTCAATCGTTACATATTAATTGTCATTTAATTGCTTATTATTTATTATTCTTTCGGCACGACGCGTCCGATAAATAGCAATTACATTGCAATTATTAATCATAATTCTATTTATTTATTAATTACATTATAATTTATAATCAATATAATAATAGTCAGAGTCGCGCCATAGAGAGCTTGAACACGATCGATTAATAATTACACGGCAGATAAAATGTTATTACTCAGTTATCATCGATCACGCTGTTTCTCGCAATTTCAAAGAAGTTTTGGTAATCCTTCTTTTTTCCGGAGTTCCGTTTGTAACCGTATCATTAACCAAATGCGCACCTAAATCGCGTTTATCATTTCATTTCGCCAACAGTAAATCCTCGACAATCGATTCAGCCGGCGGATAATACGGCGTACTAGCTGTTTATGAAACACGGGGTTCGGCACACAATATGAACGGCCGCGTGTCAATAGCCATAGGGGCGATACAAATTTCGTAAAACTGTCGATAACGTTGACGTACAAACATTTGCCGGACGTGTTCCGATTTGTTCAACGTTTTGTAATCAATCCGGTAATTAAGCGTCGTTATCCGATGCACGAGCACGTAATTAATGCCCGGATATCAATTTAAACTAGTTATGAAAATAGCCTGCCAGCATAAATCAACGTGTTGCCGGCCATCAAGATTGTTCTAACGACAGCTGGCGCGTTTGCGTGCCCCGAAACGGGAAACTCTAAACCACTTTTCTATACGAAATCGCTGTTTATAATTAGCGATATTATCTAAACCATATGGTTATATTATTAATCATATTATATTACCGTTGCACGGTACCATTGATCGTAAATTACCGATCAACGTGAACGCTATCGCCATAGGGGAGATACTATTCTCACTTGCAACACTAAACTGCAGAACATTCTAATATTTTTCTCCACTGTTAATTTGATTTCCGAAGATGGTGTAAAGCAGGGGTGTCAGACTCAAAAGCTAACTTGGGCCATAATAATAAATAAACAATGCTTAACTTTAGGTGGGCCGCAAAAAAAAGATCAATGTTCATAGAAACAAATATTTTTATTTTGACTAGTACATTGTAATAAACACATATATAAAGTTAGATTATTGTTTACGTCCTGATACTTGACATCAAAAATGTTCATCTCGAGCCGCATGCGGCCCGCGGGCCGCGAGTTTGACAGTCCTGGTGTAAAGTTTAAATCATTTCTCTCTAGTAATTTAATCAATGATTAACAATTATGGCTAACGCGAAAACATGTTGAGGATTAATCAAGTAATTAATGATTACGATTACTAAGTAATCGAATAATCATGATTAATGAATGACTTAAGTCTTAAGTAATCGTGACTAATGAATGATCTAAGTTTTAAGTAATCACGATTAACGAACGACTTAAGTAATCAAAGCAAACGTAATCGTTGGTCGTGATTAATAGATTCTTTTATTATGTTTAACTGAAAAATTTAATATTACAATAGTTAATAATAATTCTGAATAGTCTTTAGACATTCTGCGCGTATTTCATGATTCAACGGAAAACTTTCTTTTATTTGGCCTTCTCGTCCGAACTCGATAGCAAGTGATTGGAGAAAATAAATTAATCATTCGGCCGCAATTGAGCCGTTTATTTTGAAAGTGGCATAAGTCACTTTTTTTTTTAATGAAAAGATACCGTTCAATTGTAATTAGTGTTACCATTAACTCGAATTTTTTGAAAAAGTGACTTATGCCACTTTCAAAATAAACGGCTCAATTACAGATCACCGATCGATGACCACAGATTACCAAACGTAATCGTGATTGCTGATTGATTCTGGTAGTGATTCTAGTATAAGATTTAATCGATTAATGTTTATGATCGCGACGGCTACTTTTCGTAATCTCGGTTACAAAAGTAATCGTGAAATAATCGATAACAGCCCAACTATGGCACACCGTCGGATCGATCTCCGTTCTAATACGCGTTCACCGCTAAGAAAGAATCTTCCCTTTCCACGGAAACCGACGTCGTTCGCCGGTTTAAGTGGCCAAACACAGAACCAAAATTGCTTCCGTCGCATCTCGCGCGACGAAAAGCAGAAGCGTATCGAATTTCCCCGAACAGATATCAATGGGCATCCGTCGTCGTCGTCGTCGTCGTCGTCGTCGTCGTCGTCGGTACCCACCAGACGATACTTCAGACAGGTGCACACGGTGTCGGAATTGCGACGGGCAAGAAATTTGATATTGGCCCGCGCCGGTGCCTTATGGGAGTTACATTTTTATAGGGCGGCAGTTCCCGGCCCAATTTCGCAAACGCGAACGGCATCTCGAGACGGCCCGCGCTCCCACCAGTTATAACGTCAAGTCGGAGATGAAAACTGCATTGTCTCGGCAACGAAACGCTCCGTCTCTTCGCGAACGAGAGGTCTGCTTCTGTCGTCGCCGAGTTAATTATTTGGAATAGCCATCTTCGGAAATCAAATTAACAATGGAGAAAAATATTAGAATGTTCTGCAGTTTAGTTGCAAGTGAGAATAGTATCTCCCTTATGGCGATAGCGTTCACGTTGATCGGTAATTTAAGATCAATGGTACCGTGGAACGGTAATATAATATGATTAATAATGTTGAAATTTTAGCCTCGAACAAAAATTAATCTATAGTTTACTTAGTACTGAGATACTAAGATATCGGTTTACATTTTCGTCGGTTCCGTCAGCGGGCAACGACGGTGATGTAAACTGTACTACTGTGATCAAAAAGTAAGGTGAATTTGTTTATAAAATGTAAATTCTTTATTTATTCTTCCAAATCAATTTCATCCCCTTCAAAGTAATCCCCGTCCGATAAAACGCACTGTTTCCGACGCTTTTTCCAGTCCTCGAAACAGTCGGAATAGTCTTTTTCCGGTATAGCCTTCAAGACCTTCTTCGATTCGGTTTTTATCTCCTCAATCGTGTCAAAACGGCGTCCCCGCATTGGCTTTTTGAGTTTGCTGAATAACCAGAAGTCGCACGGAGCCAAATCAGGCGAATACGGTGGTTGCGGAACGATATGAGTCGAGTTTTTGGCAAAAAAGTCGCGAAGAACCAATGCAGTATGACATGGCACCAATCGAGACTTGACGCGTTTGAGACACAAAACATCCTTCAAAATGGTTTGGACTGAGCCAAATGATATTCCAACACTATCAGCGAGGTCTCTTATTGTCAATCGACGATTTTCAAGCACCAAATCTTCGATTTTTTGGACGTGGCCCTCGTCGGTAGACGTTGATGGTCGTCCAGAGCGCGGTTCGTCTTCAACGCATTCTCGGCCCACTTATAAACGTTTTTTTGTGCCATAGTTTGATCACCAAAGGCCTTCCGCAACATTTTCAACGTGTCCGCACAAGAATATTCGTTCCGCAAACAAAATTTGATGCAAGTTCTTTGCTCAACAAAATCACCCATTGTAAAAATCGAAAAATTCACTTTTGGTCGTTTACTAAAACACGTGTAACTCGGAGATAATTAAACCTTTTAACAAACAGACGCTTGGCAATTGTTATAGACAGTCCTACCAACCTAGGAAAAAAACAATTGCCTGCCTTCCTAATGTCCGGGAGTTTTAAATGACAATTTCACCTTACTTTTTGATCACAGTAGTATATAATAGATACCGCGATACATCATCACCGGTACCATTAGATACACATCGTGCCCTGACTGTTTGGGGATCCCAGCGTCACGTATACAATGTGAAACGCGACAAATAAACGTCTCTGATTGGTGGATAAGACGAACCCAAAAAGGGTATAAAAGAAGCGTTTTTTTCTTACCGGACTCTCAGTAGAGTTTGGTCGCTCGATCGTTTTCGCCCATATACCTTCTCTCAATAAAGGAATTAAATAAAGTCTTTTTTAAGAAAAGAATTAGAATCATATTCATTTTCATTCCATAATCCCAACAAATAATATAACCATATGTGTGGTTGATAATATCGCTAATTATAAACAGCGATTTCGTATAGAAAAGTGTTCTAGAGTTTTCCGTTAGCGATTCGCGCTAACTGTTTCATTCTCGATGACGGTGCTCCTGCCTGTCTTCGCTTGCTAAGTTGATCCATCATATGAGCCGTTTATTTTGAAAGTGGCATAAGTCACTTTTTCAAAAAAATCGAGTTAATGGTAACACTAATTACAATTGAACGGTATCTTTTCATATTAGAAAAATTTGAAATCAATAAGTTGAGAACTATTGAGATTTGTTCGAGAGAAGTTTTGCTAATTAACGGTATAACAAACATGTTTATGTTGAAAGTGGCGTAAGTCGCTGTACTCAGGAAATTAATTGCGGGGCTTAGTGTAAAAGAAATAGAAACGAGTGATAAGTGTGTGTGAAGTATTGTTTTGAATTATTTTCAGTATTTTTAAAAAAGTTGCGATCACTGGACTTATTTTTATAAGTGCGAAAGAATAGTGCAGTTTTGTAAGTTATATATATTATATATATTATATATATATATATATATTTATGTTATACGCTGGATCTCGGCCTGTTTCTTCAGCAAAATACAAAGACATGATGGACTTGCTTAATTATATATCCCCAATATACCACACTTATTTAAAAAATTTAAAACAAAACACGATTTCCGAGGACTTAATCACTTCTATTGATGACTAATTATTTTTGTATTTTATGAATATTAAAATAAAAAATACTTAAATCAAACCTTTACATTAAATATGTTCATGGTATAAATTATTATTATATATGTAATTTATTCAACAATTTTAGTAAATCACTGTCCTTCCAAAACACCACTTCAGTGAAATACGTTGGACAAAATTAATATATGTCAGTCATTTTTCTAAACTATTTATTTTGAAAGTGGCTTAAGTCACTTTACCGTAATGAAAAGTGGTGACTTTTTAATGTTTATGCGAAATTATTTATACTGAGAAAAATATCAGTATCCTGAGATAACAAATACAAGTAAATCTTCTCGAAAGTTAGCATCCATATTTTTAAACGTGTTAAAACGCAAACCCTTAAATATCTCGACTTAAAAACAAAGTGACTTGTGCCACTTTCAAAATAAACGGCTCGTATTAGAAATCCTGAATCGATTTCTTCGAATGAGAAGATTTTTATGCCAAAACTACAAAGACACTTCGTTGTTCATTGCTCGACGTTCTCAAGATTATCATTCTGGCGTTGATCAACATCGAACAAAATAATTCTGCTGCATTTCACGTTAATTAACCAGTGGCTTTTATCTATTTTTTAAGAAAACCGCGGAGACACGAGAGACAAAACGGTGGAGAAATTACAAGACCGTGAAAATGCTGTTATGTTATTTTCAACCCACCGGTCATATTAAAAAAAAAGAAAACCGAAGCTCGTTGCAGTTGAGATAGACAATTCCCGTTTCGCGTCGAGCAAAATAAATGTCCATTAATTAATAACGCGTTCGCGCGAGAAGAAAAAAGCATCACAACAAATGCACTCGAGGAATTCTATAAAGCGGGGGCAGTATCTATGAAATCGAGTGCTGCTTTTGTCGCGTTGTTATGTTATCCAGCGTCGCGTAACAAGGAACGCGGTGCATTCAATAGAACGCTGTTTCCTCGTGCCGGGGATGCAATTGCGTTCAACGAGTTCTGGAAAATATCGGCGACCGTTGTTCGCGGCGTTCGTTCCGATCTTCCAGACAATGCGCGATCGCGTTTAATATTCGCATTATAATTCGCGGCGGCGTCAACGAGAGGAACGACAACGCGGGGACCGAATGAATGATCACGGGGCATTGTCGTCGGGGGTTCGCGAAACGAAGTCGCGCGGACGAACAAAAACGCGGTTTCGCGCGACGCGCCCCGCGCCGATTCGTGCATCACTTATCGCCCCGGTGTTTGCGCGTGGGAATCACGGTCGAGGAGACGCTTTATGCAGGCCGTCGATGCGCGCGGTGCACGCGGAAAGGATAACACCGGAACGCGAAACCGCGGACGCATCCGGCGCTGCGGGGGCAGCGATTGCACCGCTGCTGCAACAACGCGGCGTCATTGATCAACGGAACCATTCATTTATACGATCGGGAACGGCTCGGCTCGCCGCGCGAAATCCCCGGCCGAAGTCGCACTCGTTCGCGTTTGTTGCGCGCTGCAGCGCGACAATGGTAGTCAGGTGCGAATCGAATCCCGGCCCGTATCGAAAGCAGGCCGGAAGGTGTTCGTGTGCATCCGCTAATACGATTACCTATTAATCGGGACGTTCTGTCGCCGCCGCGGATAACCATCGGTCGGAATTCGCGACGGTTCCCCGGATAGCGAGCCGGTTGCCGACGATATAAGATCTGATTTCGCATAATCGCAGGGTACAGCGTCTCGCAAGCTCGGAAATACGGTGATTTCTACTAGAAATGTTCCAAGGTGGGAATTGAAGCCGGCAGATCTGAGAATACTAAGTCGCGATTCGTCGAGCCTCGCGGCTCGTTTTTGTAGAAACTGCATATACAGGGTGTCCCAAAAATGTCTCGCATTACGGAAATGTGCGGTAGCTGATGACGTTCTAAGTAACTTCTTCCTTTGCGAAAATGCAAAGGAAATAAATAATATATAATATGTATAATACAATTTAATTTATAATAAATTTAATAAATATAAAAATATATAAATAATATATCTAATAATAATAATATATAAATAAATAATATATAATGTATAAATAATAATAATATAAAAATAAATATACATATATAATAATAAAAACGATGGCTTAGCTTTTTTATTTCTAATTTTTTGCCGCGATTCGAAAGTAATTCGGAGGCCATGCCTGCATGTAATTCTACATGCCACCATTCGACGTTCACGTACCCACTATCTACCACGTACCTAGCTCCGCGGTTTTTCTTACTTGACTCACACCCAAACAAACCATTTTGTGTTGTCATCCGGGAATTCGCGTCGCGTGCCGCATCACACGCTCGACCGACTCCGACGACCCTTAGCATCGAGATAGCAATAAATCACATAGGACTAGCGCAGGGAATTTCGCACAACCCGAAATTTGGCATTTTCGGGAGAAATCACTGTACTTCCAATCGTGCGGCATTCTGGGCTAGTTCTAGTTCCGTCCCACGTCGTTTGCGAAACTGTTGCTATTTATTTCTGATATGTGAAATGTTGTACGATATTGTTCGATTAGCATCCGAGTTTGTTTCGCCGGAATTGTTGTTGCGACAAATTATTTAGACTCTTCAGGAATGGGATTTTATGCATGTCTGAACAGACGCTATCTCTAAAAATATCTCTAAATTATCTCTAATTATCTCTAAAAATATCTCTAAAATATGTCTAACTCAAAACAGATCCGACGAAAGAACGTTGTTGCATACGATCGAAGCTTGATTGTAAATATTTCCTCTCTGTGAATATTGTTGCATTCGTGCTGATTAAGCGTTATCCCAGTCTCCTTGCAACGCGCGTTATTTCTTTATTTCTTTATTTATTTAGTAAACGGAAAAACCTTTTGAAACTAGCGTTACAAAGTGATTCGCAGGTGGATAAAGCACAAAGCGATTAAACCGGAAGAAAATATCGAACGCTTCGCAATAGGCGTTAACAATAAAAGACACGATTTATACGATTCTGTTCGCCGTACAGTGTAGAACGGTTTTCTTGCCGAAGAAGAATTTTTGTTTAAATAAAACCAGTAATTCCGCACGGACAATGATGCCATTGAGAAAATTTAACAAATTTCTTAATTATTCTTTCGACTTGCACGTTCGACGGACAGTTTTCTTATTCCATATTCCGTACGAAATTTTGTTTCAACCTCTGCATAACTTTCACCAGATTTGTACTAATTTTTCATAATTCGTCGCTGTCGCGAATCGACTATCTTTCAATTTTAGTTCACCGCGATGTTTCTACTCGTCGAATGTCAAACAATGTACGGCAATCTGATGCAAAAAGGTTTTAATGGCACAGAATTTGTACGACGAAGAGATTCCAATTACCGAAGCCCCGAAACTGATCGACGAGAGGAGACGACGCGCGACGAGACGAGACGAGACGCGGAGAGGTGTTAAAGACACCGAATTCAGCGTTGCATCGAAGCGCAGCCGATGCACGTTTGCGGTGACGATCGCAACACGTGGCCGTAGGCGGTACGTAGTCCAATTTCCATCCCCGGGGGAAGCTCGGTTAGCTACCGTCCTGGTCGTAGGGCGGGTGTCGGGGAGGGTGGCGGAACGGCGAACAAATCGGCGGGAACAGAGCGGTGGTAGGGTCGCAAAGGAATCTAGGGGGCCGGATGATCTTCAGACGAAAGCTCAACCGGCGTAAAACGAACCGCAGCTCGGCTATTTTAGCCATTGTTAGCGCGGTCCTTCGGCTTCCCTTATTGCTACCCGTTCCTACGTGAGTCTAGTGGCTGCTGGGTCGCGATCATAACGCCGGGGACGAAAGTCCGGACCAGGCCAGTTGGCACGTACCTCGCCGGGTACCAGGTTTACGACCTTCGTTAAAGGATTCTCCCCCCCCCTCTCTCTCTCTTTCTCTTTCTCCTTCTCAGTCTCTCTCTCTCTCTCTCTTTCTCTTTCTCCTTCTCAGTCTCTCTCTCTCTCTTTCTCTTTCTCCTTCTCAGTCTCTCTCTCTCTCTCTCTTTCTCTTTCTCCTTCTCAGTCTCTCTCTCTCTTTCTCTTTCTCTTTCTCCTTCTCAGTCTCTCTCTCTCTCTCTCTCTCTCTCTCTCTGTCTCTCTCTCCCTTTCACTTTCTCTCTTGCCATTTAGAGCGACGGCGCCGGCGTAGTCCGAAGCCTGGCTTTTGATTTGGATCGTCTGTGCCTTGAATACCCTCGAACGAAGGACTGATCTTGCGGAAAATTGAGATTATCGCGGGTTGACCTGGTTCTTTGTAGTCGTCGCGACGATAGCCCAGTCTACGCGGATTCTCCGGGCCCTTCCGCAAGCTGCTTCGGTTATGCTCGGGATTGGCTCGCGTTAATCGATCCCCTTGGAATACGAAACCGCGATAAACGCGTCCGGAAAGAAGTCGAAGTTCGTTGGTCGAACGCGGATGTACCGCCACGCTTCCAGATTTTTGCTCTTATTTGTCAAGCTGTGAAACTTTTAACTATTATTTAGTTTTGGTTACGTGGATCTTATTAGGTATACATAGTTTCGTGTATAAGAATGTATATCATGTTTCTTAGTGTTAGCAGTGTTTCAAACTGCATAATTTCTTTGAGTCTATAGAATTCGTTTTCGCGATGTTGCCATTGCCATGTTTTGTTCTGATGAAAAACGTATATCCTGTATGCTACGGTTCAATTAATGCGTTAACTGAAATATATTAGGTCTACCGGAAAGTTCTGTCCGTTTTTGAATTGAAATATAACACAATTTTCATAGAGTTAATAATATTTATTGTAGAATATACTTTCCATCGTTATTTATGACTTCTTGCCAGCGTGATGGCAACTTGTGAATGCCATTTTTAAAAAATGATTTATTTTTAGAGGCGAAGAACTCAACCAGTGCTTGGTTGACGTCAGCTTCAGTTTTGAATTTTTTTTCCTGTAAAAAGTTTTGCAAAGAGAGAAACAAGTGATAATCGGAGGGTGCTAGATCTGGGGAGTATGGTGTTTGTAACAGAATTTCCCGGCCTAGCTCTGCGATTTTCTGACGATTCGCCAAAGCAGCATGTGGTCTGGCATTATCATCGATAGCCATGTTTTCACGACCGCGTCTCACTTAGTAACGACATGAGACATCTTTGTTTCAGTTTATTTAGGAGAGTACATGCGTGTAAATGCAATGATAAAGAGAGATAGTCACATATGTCTCAAATCAACATGTGCATATGGATTGAAACTTGAAGTGACACTATCGGACAGAACTTTCCGGTAGACCTAATATTTTGAAATTATTACTTGCGCCGTTTTTCCTTGTAGCCGCAGATATTACGATGACACTCGTATAATAAAACAACTGTCTTCGGCGGCTTGTAAATCCAACGTTAACAGGCATATTCAAACAAAATCGGATTGCTTCTCGTTCAAGGAATTTTCCAAACCTCGAAGCTCGTCGTAACGGCTCTTCGCGCCGTTCGCCCATTAAGAAAATCTCGGATCTCGCGGATCCGCGGAACAGAAGAAAATTCGAAAGTTTTCGGTGGATCGTGGAAAAACGGAGAAGATTCGCCCGCGAAAGTTCGAGGCCGCGTTAAAAGTTGGCAGTTCCGTGCAGGCTGCCGACACACAGGTAGACCGTTACCGTAACCAATCGCGCGGTGGAACGAGATCACCGCCGTATCGTCGCATCGCCGCCGCGCGGAGCAAATGATATTGTTTTATCATGCCGCGCGCGAGCGATTCGCGTCGCGAAAAGAGAGACGATCGTTCCCGAAATGGATAACTTTGTTCCAACGGAGCTCTATCGTACATCTCCGCCGTTCAATTTCGAGATATAACCCCCTAGGCTGTGCGGGACGAACTTTTATTTGCTCGATCATATTATGGTAGCGGAGGACCCTTCGTCGATGCTCCCCGTAATCGTTTTTCCACGCAACGGCAGCTTGATCTTTCGTTTCATTTCGTTTCGTTTCGTTTTGGTTCCCGACGATACTCGACCCTCTGTTCTCCGGCAAACACGAGGAACCCCCTTGCGAACGGTTATCATAGATTGATAGGGGTTCGTCCATTATTTTCTTGTCCTCGGTCGCCTCTGTCCCGAATCGGCGGATATTAATTTTCGGCACGGATCATTTCGGCTATGTATATTTAACCGGTTACAGTAAATTCTGCGAGCATGTAAGCCTGCGGCTCGTTTTTATGGTTGTTGACAATCGGTAAGTATAAAAACGAGCCGCAAAGCTGGAACAATCGTACCTGCTCTTCCCAAATTGCCCATTTTTGTTTCCAAGCCCAGGGTCGATTAGAGAGATAATTTACTATAGCTGTTTTTTACGAGCGCGTGATGCATGTCCGACCAACACTGTCACGTTCTACTTAAACTGATTTACTTCCCAGAAAGGTAATTCGATAATCTCTTAATCGTGTGTTACAGCCCCGTGAAACATTGTCAATTGTTAATTCGAACGATGTCAATTGTCCATTCAAACGATGTTAATTGCGCGAATGTCTGACTCGTAAACTGGGAATTTTATGCATTTATAGCGAAATCGAGTATGTGCAATTTAGAATAATGAAGAGATTGAAAACATTTCTAAATATCAGCGTATTATTTTGAATCTATTAAAACGATTGAAGGAAGAACGCTACTTGCTACATCATTTGTATATCTTCCACTTGACAATCTACATCTTGCAGGCAATTCTAATTTAGCCTAAAGATCCGCGCTTAAAACACATCGTTCAGAGAGCTCCCCTTTTCACGAAGATGTTTTACGAAAATTTTTCTGCACGATAAACAGGAGGATCCCATGGCGAAGCGATGGACTGTAGACAATCGCGGGATGCTTCGTAATTTTGCCGATTTTAATAGCTTTGGGTACCGGAATTTCATTTCTAACAGGAACGTGGAGTCCGATAGAGCGTTCGTCACGGGCTCCGTTGATCTTCGAAAATGAAATTATGAATTCCGGGGAGAGCACGGGAAGGGGTTCGACAGTGTTTGCTCGGCAGAGGAGAATCGAGCTCGGAGAGTGAAATAATTTCAGTCGGCGAGGAAAGACTCTTCGCTATTTCCCGCACGTTCCCGCCTCGAGTTCCTTCGGTTCTCGGTGCCGCTTCCTATCGCCACTATTTTTCAAACGGGGATTATGCTGAATTCGCGGAATCCTCGAACGTGTCCAAAAGTATCGAGGATTTGTTTAAAAAAGCCGGGGCGCGAAAGCGCGAAAACTCGTGCCGGGGGAAAATTCGATTCGATCGAGGAGCCGAACATGTTCGCGAAATATTCGCAAATTCGATCGGAATTCGCGATGTTCGCCGATGCATACCGGCGTCCCGGAAAATATTTCGTGACGCGCAACATTCGTTTCTTGTTGCCTACGTGTTACACAACCGATCCGTTTCTACATAGAATAATAGCAAACATTTCTCCGCGGATGTTTAGTGCATTTGTGGCTAAAAGCGTCGAGGTTATATTCTAGTTTCGGCTCGATGAATTAATATGTTTAAATAGGATGTACTGGATAAAATGAATTTTCATTTATATTCATGACACCGTGCATTTATGACTCGACAAATCGATGTAAAAAAGTGCAGCACGATGTTCGGGGATCTCGCAGAGCACGGAATAATCTGTCAATTGAGATTAATTTTCACGATGCTCACAGCACGATAAATCAGACGCGCAGCTATTATTACGGTTATGGTTCACCACTCCACAACCTAATTCTATTTTATTACTTTTCTTTGTATACTTTTTCTTCGATTTGTTGGCAATTTGTTTATATGTCTGATAAAATCTCTCACGTATTATATCTGCTATACGTATACCTATTATGCTCGCTACACTTCTTCGTATCCTTCTTCTTACTTCGTATTATACGTATATCTGTGTTTGTATCTACCTATCAATACATATATATGTATATGTAAATATGTAGTAAGTTTTTTGTTTTCTTCCTTTTTTCCTCTTTGTTTCCACTTATCCGATTGCTATTGGGTTGGCAACTAAGTAATTGCCGATTTCAGTTAGAGATGCCTCTCACTCCCATTTTTATGATATCCGTAAATGTTATATTATAAAATTATTATTATTATTATTATTATTATTATTATTATTATTATTATTATTATTATTATTATTATTATTATTATTATTATTATTATTATTATTATTATTATTATTATTATTATTATTATTATTATTATTATTATTATTATTATTATTATTATTATTATTATTATTATTATTATTATTATTATTATTATTATTATTATTATTATTATTATTATTATTATTATGTTATTTTTTATTATCCGTGAATGTTAGCAACTGGACAAATTGAATGCAATGTTATCCTTCCCTCAAAGACGGTGACCCTATTGCTTCTGTCCGACATTTTACTGTACGACGAGCAGCCAGCAGCGGCAATGGGATGGTAATGCAACGTAAATTGGGAGTAGCGCAACACGATTATCAAAAACTCTCTTGCTTTCGAGGTATTAACCTCTTGCTCTACGATTTCAGTTTCGATAATGTGTACCACAAACAACAACAAGGTCGGTCACGCGCGAAACGTCGGATGTTATGCCAATCGCGCACGTCTTACGGAATGTAAACACATGTCTAAGGTAAAACTACTTTAATTTTGTAAGGTGTTTGATACATATTGGGTTGGCAACTAAGTAATTGCCGATTTCAGTTATAGATGTCTCTCACTCCCATTTTTACGATATCCGTAAATGTTATATTATACAATTATTATTATTATTATATTATTTTTTATTATCCATGAATGTTAGCAACTGGACAAATTGAATGCAGCGGTCAAGGAAAAGCGACCAGAATTGGTCAATCGTA
Organism: Megalopta genalis; assembly: GCF_051020955.1. Classification (NCBI taxonomy): domain Eukaryota; kingdom Metazoa; phylum Arthropoda; class Insecta; order Hymenoptera; family Halictidae; genus Megalopta; species Megalopta genalis. The sequence goes on along the minus strand of NC_135019.1, from coordinate 17,272,014 downwards.
AAAGTGTCATTTTCCACCAGGACAATGCTAGGCCGCACGCGTCTTTGTCCACTCGGCAAAAATTGATGGATATTGGTTGGGAATCGATGTTACACCCACCATATAGCCCTGATCTCGCGCCATCGGATCACCACTTATTTCGATCCCTGGACAACTCCCTTCGTGGTAAAACTTTTAACGATAACGACGCTGTAAAATCTCACTTAACTCAGTTTTTGGCCGAAAGGGATCAGACTTTCTACGAGCGTGGAATTTTCAAGTTGTCGGAGAGATGGCAAAAGGTCATCGAACAAAATGGAAAATACATTGCAGATTAAACTTCGTTCCAAGTAAAAAAAAATTTTTTATTTCATCGAACAAATCGGCAATTACTTAGTTGCCAACCCAATATATAAAATCTCTCCATTCGTTAATACTTGTTCCATAACAAAGGGTTTTTCTGCTGGTGTACACGAATCAATTATTATTCAACCGAAGTATAAAATGATACGATAAAAGCTTCACAGATCGTGCAGTGCAGAGAGCAACGTTACGATCGAAATAAATTCCTGCAGCATCTACGATTCCCAGAAACAAGAAAAATCGCCGATGAAGAGGTAATAATCGAAATATTAAGAGATTACTTAAAATATTGAACACGTAACGGAGTAATTTGCGGTCGCGCAGCGTTTGGAGCAGCTTGGCAACGGAACCGAATTTCTACGGTATTTGTAGTCCTCGGGATCTAGGTATCGGGAAACAAAGCGAAGCACGGCACTGTAATCCCGAGACGGAAACAAAATAGACAACGATCTATCCCGGTGTTCCGTTGCTCGATCCCGAGTGTTCCATTCAAAGAGGTGTATCGAGCAAACGAAGTTAATTAATTAAACGCACGGTAGAACGTACAGAGGTGCACAGGGGACGAGGGAGGGCGGTGGCTGGCAAGCCCGCAGCAGGAGGGTCTCGTTACAACCGAATCTCATCCGCGAGTTAGTTGGCATCCCGCGACACCTACGCAAACATTCTACCATAAGTTAATGGATGTTCTACTTGAAATTCATTAGCATTCCGCTACAGGTGTTACGCGGCGAACGTTCTCCCACAATCGAATCACGATTCCGCCGCGAGATAATCGAGAGAACCTAAGTACGCCGTGCCGCCCGAGGTATAAACTCGCGTGCATATGCGGCCCGTGTTGCCGTTGCTAGACCCGTTGAATCAGATTTTGTCGGAAGATACACGTCGTTACGATCCCGAGGCAGGCTATCGGGGCCGTTGTGAAAAAAACGCCCACTAAATTGTACGGTTTAGTGCCGCGGTAAATAATGTGGAGAGCGTTTTGCGCCGGGCATAATATCCAGAAGGATTATTTGCCGCCGGACAATGGTAACGGACACGACACTGGTCAGGCACGTGCTCGGCATCGATTATTAATTAATATTTCAGCTGTGTTGGATCGCTCGGTGCCACGGACGATGCACGATAAAAAGCTCTCTCTCTCTCTCTCTCTCTCTCTCTCTCTCTTGCTCTCTCACTCTCTCGCTCTCTCACTCCCTCGCTCTCTCGCTCTCTCTCTCTCTCGCTTTCTCTCTCTCTCTCTCTCTCTCTTGCTCTCTCACTCTCTCGCTCTCTCACTCCCTCGCTCTCTCGCTCTCTCTCTCTCTCGCTTTCTCTCTCTCTCTCTCTCTCTTGCTCTCTCACTCTCTCGCTCTCTCACTCCCTCGCTCTCTCGCTCTCTCTCTCTCTCGCTTTCTCTCTCTCTCGCTCTCTCTCTCTCTCGCTCTCTCTCTCTCTCTCTCTCTCTCTCTCTCTCTCTCTCTCTCTCTCTCTTCCCGATGAATTCCGTTGAATTCTACATTCTAATTTTCCCACGTAATAATCGCCTAACGGTTACAATGAGACATGACGTAGTAACTTAATTTATTCTGTTCGAATTTTATACATTGTACATACAGGTAACCCTTCTATAACACGGTTTATAGGTTTCTAGAAAATGCAATGTTGTGTGAAACCGTGTTACATGTTATCAGAGTCGATACAAAAAGGGGGGTTACGTACCGAAAACTTATTCGAAAGAAATATTTTTTGTTTAATTCCATGTAAGCAACACTTAACTTTTATTAAAAGTATAAACATACGTATAACACAAAACGAAAAAGAAAAAAAAACAGAAAATATTATTTTCATTTAATGTAACCTTAATTTAATAAATTTCTTCCTCGTGACTATTCAGTACAATCAAACGAGAACGTTTTTTCGATTCAACGATATCACCTTCAGTTTCTGAATCTTCTTTTTCATTCAGATATTTTGCACCTTCTATCCCCTTTAAAAAATCTATAATTTTGGTTTATTTGCTGGTCCTTGCAAGGACATTGTAAATTTCATGATACGAAGATAGACAATTTCGCAGCTCCCTTTTGAATTTTTGGCTTCTTTCAGCGGAAAGGAATGTATTTATATACCCTAAATAGATAATGGTTCAAAATAAATGAAATGGAAAAAAGCAAAAGAAATAAATTTAAAATAGAAACGGACGTCTAATAAAAGAAAGGAAGTTATTCATGACTCGACCTAATATTTGACTCGGTTTGTCGTACCGTATTCGTTCGTTGCAACACTTCCCGCAAGTGGAAAAGAAAAAGTCAGAGAATCCAGTTATATTTTGGCTGGTTTGGTAGTTCTAGTGTTGATATTTCAGGTCAGACGACGCGGGAATTAACTTGCCGGAACGATAAAAGTTATCGCGTCGCGGGAAGGGCGGCGGAATTGTAAATAATGCACTGCCGCGCTCGGCGAGGGAATAAAAGAGCCGGAAGTGGTTATAATTACTCGTAATGCTCTTCTGCGCTCGCCCAAAGACGCCGTGACAGCTCTTTTCCCTCGTCCTTCTGCCTTCTCCGACGATTCGGTCGAGTACTCTTGTCTCGGTTCATCCCTTGGGGAGAGGACTCTCTTTCCACCCTTCCTCCCTCTCTCTTTCTCTCCGCCCTGGATCCTTTTCTTCGTCTCTCTTCCCTCCCTTTTTCGGCCGATAGTTCGCCAGGAGCGGGCCATCCCGCGGGAAGGCAGCGGTACCTAATTCCCATCGGGAGAATCGTCGGAGACAAAGAAGCCGGCGATGATGATGTGTCTGGCGAGCCATTCGGCCGGATAATCTGGCTACCATTCCCAGAAATGGGATCGATGGGGAACGGTGAACGAGGATCCGATGGCGGATTTTGTTCCCCGGACCTCGGCAACCCGGAATAGGTGGAGCTTTTCGCCTCTCTCTCTCCTCTCTGCAGCCTTTTTGCGCGGACTTTAATAATTCACCGGGAAGACACCGCCGAGCCGCAGCCGCAGCCGCAGCCGCAGCCGCCGGATCGGGCGAACTTGTTGGTTAACGGAGCAACTTTAAAGTGTCTCGAACGCAGTCGCCTTATTGAATATGCATGGAATATTTTATTGTGATTGAAATACTCTCGGTCCCTCGCAATCTTTGTCGACTGCCGCGCCGGAGCTGATGCATTTCCGGCGCAAAGCCGCCCGCTCCGCTATTATTTTATGAACGCGTGTTTCGGAAACTCGCGGCAAAGTGGCTCCCTGACGATGTTCGCGAAGGTTGCGCGCGATCTGCCACCGGAGAATCCACTTTCTTTTTTTTTTTGTGGGCAACCTTCGCGCGATACAGATGGGAACGGTGTTCGATATTGTAGCTGGTGCACATCGGATAACACCGACGATGAAAATGCAACTGTGACTTTGCGAAAAAAAAATCGCAGCCGCGTTTCTTTTCCTTTTAAATCAAAGAGGAAGGATCGAACTACATTCCACTGCGAGCGATATCCCCGAAAAAAAAATGTTTCGAAGTCCCTGCACTTCGTTAACCTTGGCTATTTTCAATTGACAAGGTTAAATTAGGAGGACAGACATGGCCTCGCATTTAAAGAGTTAGAGTAGCGAGGGTGCATCGAACTTGAAATCGAGAAACGCTGCCTTAAAGTAGAGGTTTCAAGCTTTAATTCAAAGAAACGATTATCATCCTACGATGATTTTTCGCGGAGTTATCGTTGGTCAAAGTTGGCCAAGTATTATCCAGAAGTTTTGCTTCCTCGATTTAAATTATAATTGATTACTATTCTTTTAAGTAATACAATTATTCGAACGTATTTTTCGAGTATACTGTGCACATTCCCGTATTCAGCGACGAAACCGGAACGATCGAAGATCGCGAAAGAGCGAGATTCGCATTCCTTTGCGCGTCGCGACGCTGATTACGCGAGAGAACAAGTTCGTTCCGGACAAGTGTGTGTATCCATGATTCATTAGCCGGATAAAATCCGAGACGGTGGCTGAAACGTCGTCGGCATTTCTCTGCTTCTGATGTTCGAGTTCGGTCAGCAGCCGGCATGATTACGCTCGGGATTTATTACGGCGCGGCGTTTGCCTATGGCAGACGGTTGCGAATCCGTGGATAGAATGCCGGCCCGTACCGTCTCCTCTTCTTCATTAAGTGTCCGCCGCCTGAACGAGGAGATTCCCGGCCCGTTTCGGCCTCGTTAAAGGCGTTTTCATTTAGTTGGGCCGATTGTGCGCAATTACGGTCGATTCACATCTACGTGCCAGGCTCGGGCCCGTGCTCCAAGGCCGGTCAAGGCCGAATCATTCTTACGTTTGATTTATTAGGTCTACCGGAAAGTTCTGTCCGATAGTGTCACTTCAAGTTTCAATCCATATGCACATGTTGATTTGAGACATATACGACTATCTCTCTTTATCATTGCATTTACGCACATGTACTATCCTAAATAAACTGAAACAAAGATGTCTCATGTCATTATTAAGCGAGACGCGATCGCGAAAACATGGCTACCGATGATAATGCCAGACCACATGCTGCTTTGGCGACTCGTCAGAAAATCGCAGAGCTAGGCTGGGAAATTCTGTCGCATCCACCATACTCCCCAGACCTAGCACCCTCCGATTATCACTTGTTTCTCTGTTTGCAAAACTTTTTACAGGAAAAAAAATTCAAAACTGAAGCTGATGTCAACCAAGCACTAGTTGAGTTCTTCGCCTCTAAAAATAAATCATTTTTAACCCTAGAAAGATAACCATATGACAACGTACGTAAAAGATAACCATACGCTTCAGAGGCGCATGCTTTTCTAAGGCGTCAATTTTATACTAACAATGGATATTTATTTAAGTTAATCTAGTCATTTTAAAGGTTTGGCATTATTGTAAAAATAAAATGCATTTATATTATATTTTTTTATATTCTAAGTAATTTTAAACTTAAATCACTAGACCTCTATGAAAAATTAACAAAAATCAACAGTCTTCGCAGGCGCCTCTGCGACGTAGGTTATCTTTCTCGGGTTAAAAATGGCATTTACAAGTTGCCATCACGCTGGCAAGAAGTCATAAGTAACGATGGAAAGTATATTCTACAATAAATATTATTAAATGTATGAAAATTGTGTTATATTTCAATTCAAAAACGGACAGAACTTTCCGGTAGACCTAAACATCGAAGTGTTTACACTACGCGTGCCGTGTTCGCAGCGTGCCAGGCCGCCCGGCACCGTCCAAACGTGTTCACACTTGCAGTAGACCAGGCTTGCTTCGCTCGTAATCAAAACAAAGCGAGACGCAACTACGCAATTTGTACGATGTGGACAAAGTGCGCAATCTTTTGTTATTGCAGGCAATATAAAACCGGGAAAGCATTTCGTCTTGGCGAAGCGAAAAAAGGAATCCATGAAAGCTAGATATATTGTCATAAATAATATTGTCATAATTCAATAAAATGTTAAATTCTGAAGCAAGTAACGACTTTTCAGAGAAACTGGTTGGTATTGTTTGATGAATAAATAGGGTCGAAAGGTGAATTTCCTGATTATTTTCGGCAAGTGTTAACACATTTTTCAAAAAGTATAACTGTATTGTTCAAGACGACCCATTTTAAAGAATAATGTTTTACACTTGCTGTATCATTAATTTCAAGGCGTAAGCATAATTTACTAAATATGCGGCATAATACGTATAATACAGCTATACAAGTATAATAAGCATTTATTCAACTTTTATTTCATATAATTAAACAGCGCATATTATTTTGTTACATATTTATAAATCAGACAATCATTTCGATACGGAGAGTGTTTAAACTTCGAAAATAAAAATTTCGTCTAGGATGACGTTTCACAGGTTTCCTAAAATATTTAAGTTAATATTAATATGAAAAGTATGTTTATACTTTTCATAAAAATCATTATAATCTTACAAAAATTACGTCATGTTCGGTTTTATTTTAATCAGAAAAAGCTCACAATCGCATTGGCAAATCCGAAAAAGATAAAGTTGAACTCCGAATCTCGGTTTAACACGTTGAATGCCACGGGGATCACCGGTGACCGGCACTTTACTTGGCGGTGACGTCATGGGGGCCACCGTCCTGACCGGCGCGTCCAAATTGATGGAAATATATATAATTTAAAACAAATGTCAATATCTAAAATTTTGTATTATTATCGTCGTCAATTCAAACAGTGACCCCTATCTCAATTAACATGTCAAATATGGTTATACACTGTAACTTATTTATTGCAGATAATACTTATATATATTATCTGCAATATATATATATATAATTATTATATTTATATTTATATATATATATATAATTATTATATTTATATTTATATTTATATATATATAAATATAATAAATAATATAATATATATAATAAATATAATAAATAATATAAATATAAATATTATATCTATATAATTATCTGCGATATATTAACATTATATGTATCACATAAAAGAAAATTCATCGTGGCGCCACGGACAATTTCTGTAAAACCGGCGTGGCATTCAACGTGTTAAGGCACTTCAATCTCGAGGTCATCGGTCCTGCCTGGCACGTCTATGCTCGCACGTCTAATGTGAACACTCTCAATCGAGCACGCTGCTAGCACGCGCCGAGCCTAGCACGTAGATGTGTATCGACCCTTAGTGGTGACGGACTGCGACTTGTCAGGCGTCGCGACGTAGCTCGGTAATTCCTTAAAGTAGCATCGACACGGTAACGGTCGCGAAGGACTTCGTTACCGAAGCTCGTATTAATTAGTATTAACTGCTGGAAGCGTCTGCGAACCGCGCATCGAATTGGATTTAATTGCAGACGCGGATCTTGCGATTAATGGGATCGTGGATCGTTAATATTGAAGGTACAAGCAACTGAAAAGTTTGAACGCTTCAAACCAGTATTATAATTGCAAAGTAATTACTTTGTACATCGTAAGTACATTATAATTCGTAATTCGGATCTCCGTTCAATTAAATTATAATGTGATTCGTAATTAATATCGGGATACAGTTATAAAATACTAAGCGATTCGTAATTGGCAATCGAAATACTTAAATAATATTTAAAATTATATTAATTACGAATTACGAAGCGATTGAATTGAAATTACGAGTTGCGATGTTTTTTTTTCACCACGGTCCCGGATCGTCGAGGTTTCTGGCTTTCCGGAGAGCTGAAAAAAAGAATGTTGTGCAGCATAACGATGTCAGCCGCGCGGCTCGTGGAGCTCGAACGCGTTAAATATTTATTGACTTCTTCAAGTTTCCGCATACTCATTGTCGTGAAAGCTGCCGCGATGATAAATCGGTCCGCAGCGACATCTCGATCGGCGGGGGCTCCGGGTTCCTCATAAATAATCCGCCCTAGTAACCGCAGACAGTCCGAAGAAGTATCGTAAACATTTCTCGAAAGTTTCGTCGAACGACGCCTTCGAATTCGCGGACGCAATTATGCGCGTTCGTCGCTCAACGCTATTCCGCAGCGTAAGCAGACACGACTACGATAAGTAATCTTGTTAGATCATCGCGCAAAACGAATCTTTTCTAGTGCATTCGCAGTACGTATCGTCTAATTACGTAGCTCTACGTAATTTTCATGTTTCGTCGTTTCCGCAAAATTCCAGTATTTTTTAACTTACGCGAAATAATTCTTTCGCGAAACGAAAGCAATATCGAATTCAATTATAGCTTGCACTTTATTGGAAAATATATGCGCGAGACGTATTGGGTTTGTTGCAGAATTAATCGCATACTTTTTGCGAGCCGTGCGTTTGCAAATGCGAAAATGTTTTTGCAACAGCCCGATATAGAAGTTAATTATATCCAATATTGTTTCCTCCTAAATGTGGCAACAAATGAAAATCATTGACAGACAAATCGAACTTCTGTTCCATTCGCTTCGATTGAATTTAATTAAAATTTGCAGGATCTAACGGAGATTATCGCCGAGAGTTTAATTGTTTCGCTGTCTCTCACGCAACCAATAATTTTCTGCAGCGGAAAATGCGTGGTCCAAAGCTTTTTTCACTTTATCCGCATTTTGTCGAAACCAGATTCTGAAGCATTAAATCGCGGTGACAGCGGTCTTTACGGGGAGTCATGACTTCGAGCGGACAAAGAGGCGTCGAAAACTTTATCGATGTTTATTGGAAGCTCGCTTCGTCATCCCCGGTATCTTTATACAGGCATTATGAATAGATAACGCTATATATAGGATAGGGCTGAAGATAGAAGAGCTTCGAATCTCGGGGGAAGAGCCCTTAGAAAAAGTACGATACCTCCGAGATACCTCCAAAGCCCCTGGCATCTCGCTCCTCGGCGACCCCTGCGTACATTCGCCGTCGAATTGTGACACTCGTCCCTTTATTGCCTCTCGGAAACGTCAACCTATCGTCATTCCGCACGGGCACGTCCGTGATTACGGAGGAACATCCTCGGGCATGGGAAAAAGCCTTTCGCTGCCTCAGATTTCCGTAAAAGCGCACGTATCCTCGTTCCATTCCGCTCCATTCCGCTCTATTCCGCTGCTCCGCGGCTCCCGAAATTTATCGGCAAAAAATGTAAACTCGTGAAACGGTCTGTAGCCCTACACTGTGCCCTTTCGCTCCGCAATATTCACACTTTTCAAGCGAGTTTCTTTCATTGTTCAAACAACGTTGTGTTTTCAGAATTTAGAGACATCCTTCGACCGAACTGCTATCCTTTGAACTGTAAACGTGCAATGAAATAAGCACATTAAAATCAGTTGCTTTCGGCACTTTCAGATCTTTCGAACTGCTACTGCAATTTAGTGAAATTTAATAATTTTGGATAATGTTCTAACCCTTCACTTCTTATAAGCATGACCCGGAAATGTGCTAATCGAGTTACAATGTAATCGAAATACAATGTTATTGAATTATTTTGTAATTGAATTTCTTTATAATCGAATTACTTTGCAATCGAATGGCTTTGTAATCGAATTACTTTATAATTTAATTCAGTGACGATCTGAATTATGACTTACAACGCAACTGAATCGCAATGTTATTAAATTACATTGAAATTATAATTCCTTAAAGTAACTAAATCGAATTACTTCATAATTTGATTCAATGACGATCCGAATTACGAATTACAACGCAACTGAATCGCAATGTAATTAAATTACATTGAAATTATAATTCCTTAAAGTAATTAAATCGAATTACTTCATAATTTAATTCAATGACGATCCGAATTACGAGTTACAACGCAACTGAATCGCAATGTTATTAAATTACATTGAAATTATAATTCCTTAAAGTAACTAAATCGAATTACTTCATAATTTAATTCAATGACGATCCGAATTACGAATTACAACGCAACTGAATCGCAATGTAATTAAATTACATTGAAATTATAATTCCTTAAAGTAATTAAATCGAATTACTTCATAATTTAATTCAATGACGATCCGAATTACGAGTTACAACGCAACTGAATCGCAATGTTATTAAATTACATTGAAATTATAATTCCTTAAAGTAACTAAATCGAATTACTTCATAATTTAATTCAATGACGATCCGAATTACGAATTACAACGCAACTGAATCGCAATGTAATTAAATTACATTGAAATTATAATTCCTTAAAGTAACTGAATCGTAATTCTGCGCAACCCTGCCCTGCTCTAAAGATACAAAAGAATCTTCGTCCACGAATGAGACAGAAATGCTGAGGAATTTTCGTTGCGAAAGCATCGTGAAAGATCTTGCACGCCAGAACTCGCGACGGGACCTCTCTCGCTCCAGGTAACAACCGATGCTTTCCCGGCGGATGAGGTGAGAAAAAAGAGCAACGACCACTGTTAAACGCAGTCGGCCCCTGCAGACGACGTTTTAATCGCTAGCCGACCGACCGTTCGGTTTTTCTATGCGTAGCGGAGGATCCATCTTAAGCGGGTTCCGAGGCGGAAGAGGCCTGGAAGGGTTGGCAGTGCTGGGAATAGCAGAGGGAGGGTATTCGCAGCGTGTTTGCGCGGGATAAACGCTCGAAAAGGTTTTATTGGTTCAGCCCGTGAAGCACCTGTCAGTCGATCGAACACAGTCGTAATAAGAGCACCAATCGAGGACTCTCCTTCTGAAACAGATCTTGTCATCCGCAGCTTTCGCCTTTTTTTCCCTTCCTTTCCCGAAAGGACTTGTCGAGACCGCTTTCGAGCTGCTCATTTTTCCCTCTCTCTCTCTCCCTCCCTCTCTCACTCTCTCTCTCTCTCCCTCTCTCTCTCTCTCCCTCTCTCTCTTTCTCTCTCTCTCCCTCTCTCTCTTTCTCGCTCTCGCTCTTCGGCTCTCTTTGTCTCTTCCGTTTTCCGAAAGTAGCTCGGCTATTTTCATCGCGAGACAAGAGCTTCGAAATTCTTTCCAATATTTCATTACGCTCCACTTTGAAATTTACCGTTCATTACCCGGGCCCGCCTTTTACCCGATCGCTCCTCCACGATGGAATTTCATCGGATACATTTTTCTTCCTCTTCCGATCGCCGATGGAACGTCCACTTTAGGGCTGCTGCGACACACCGGCTCGTTACATTCGCCGTCTCCTCGGCAGACGCTTTCATCTTGGATTCCTTTTTAATTGGCTTTATGGATTGATGAGGAAAGCACCCGCGCGCGTGTGTGTATGTGTGTGTGTGTGTGTGTGCGGAACGTGCTGCTCATGGACGTAGAAAACCCAGGCTTTCCATTTAGCCGGGGCTGCGAGACACACGACCTGCAATCTAATTTTTATCCGATCGGTTTCCGTTTCGAGCAAACACTCCGTTCGATGGTAGGCCATTTGTTTGCTCGTTCTTAAAATTCCTGTAACAGATAAACCATGTAATATTCCGCAGAGTTTTTTTGCTTCATTAAGAAATGTAAATCGATTAATTGTGAATAGATTTTATGGGTTAATGAAAAAATGACTAGGTCGAGTACGAAACTGTGGAGACGTTAGAAGAATCGGGGAATATTTTTGTATACAACTCTATCAAACGATTAAAAGAGTGAAAACATTTTCATCATGCTTACGTTTCTTACAATTAACTTAAACAATTTTTATTTTGCACAAAGATCCGCGTCTAATTATGAAAAATAATTTCACTCGAAAGATTAAGATGCTTTGAATATTCGGAGGCCGAGGCGAGACAAAAAGAACAAGTAAAAAAATTTATATTATTATAAAAAGACTGCATACGTGAACAAATAGTTATTCTTTCCCTTTGCGACGCGTTTCAGGTACGCTTCGAAGCTCGCGGAGCTTTCTGGGTACGCGATGCAGCAGTCAACGTATCGTTCGCAGGATTAATTCTTCGACTACCGAATCGCGGCCTCCTGTGCTGAAGTCATTTCTGACTGACGCCGATATTCTACCAATCATAGTTGCGGTCGTTCGCACTTCTGCTCGCCGCGAGTCCGACACGGTATACGATGGTTAAATTAACGAATATGGCGGGTTCCTCAAATCATTTGAAGCAGCTTCTTCCTTTACAAAAATTTTCTCCGAGGCACCGTTAACGAGTTATTAACGAAAAACAGTGACTAATAAGAATCGAGTACGGCTGACGCGAGGCGGCTCAGCCAACCAGCGCACGAAGCCCAGTTCCGCTCATTGGCACGGTCGCCACGCGCCAGCTGAGCTGGGATTCGACCGCCTCGACCGCTGGCGCCGTTGGCTCGGCCGGCTCGCGCCAGCTGAGCTGGGATTCGACCGCTGGCGCCGTTAGCTCGGCCGCCGTCGCTGCAGCTGATCTCGCCTCTCATTGGTCACTGTTTTTCGTTAATAACTCGTTAACGGTGCCTCGGAGAAACTTTTTGTAAAGGAAGAAGTTGCTTCAAACGACCTGAGGAACCCGCCACTTTCGGATGCGAGACATTTTTTGGGACACCCTGTAGAAGCCTCGTCGACGCCGAACGAGATGAAACGCAACGAAGGAAAGAGACGAGACAGTCTCCGTAAATCATCGAGCGCGTCCGATAGGCGAAAGAAAGTTTCGATTCCGGGACTGGTGAAAGCTGGTCCATAAACGGGGGCTCTTTTCAGGCCACTCGTAAATTCGACTATTATCGAAAATCCCTTCGGCGTGGCCGGCACGGCAGGCCGCGCATATGCGCGAGACACGCCGGAAGCAACGCGCTGCCAAAAAGGAACGTTTTATGTTGTTCGACGTATATAACCGGCTATAATCGTATTAAACTGCAACGACAGCTTTGTGCGTTTCAATGCCCCCGAAATTGATATATCATTGCGAAACGCGGGAGCGAGAGATAGAGAGAAAGAGAGAGAGAGAGAGAGAGAGAGAGAGAGAGAGAGAGCGACTTTTCGACCGTCCGTTTTCGTTGCTAGAACAGTCGTTGCGAACCGCTCGATTCCCATGCCCGTTACTCTTTGTTAATTAAATACAGGCCAGTTTTTTTTTTGTCAATTATTCAACGGGAATTATGATAAATCGATGCCGGCGGCCGTTATTGAATTTCGCCGACCCGGTGATCTAGAGTCTTCCGCGGAATTCGTATTTACGATCGCGCCCGCGGGATCCGACATTTATGCGTGCTACGACCGTTTCGTTAATGACTGTGTACTAGTCGGTTCACCTGGGACGGGATCATGTTTCTGGGAATCTCGTTCGGTGTCACTCGCAGGCTGAATTCAACATTTTTCGGTTGGAAGGCGAAAACGGGTGATGTCGAAGTCGAGCGTTGAACTTTTAAACTTTTAATTTCTCTGAAATGAATTAACTCATCGTCGGATTTACATTAATATTGGAAATAGTAATCATAATATTATTGTTGAAATTTTAGCCTCGAACAAAAATTAATCTATAGTTTACTTAGTACTAAGATACTAAGATATCGGTTTACATTTTCGTCGGTTCCGTCAGCGGGCAACGACGGTGATGTAAACTGTATATAGTAGATACCGCGATACATCATCACCGGTACCATTAGATATACAGGGTGTCCCACAATTATTTTAACAGCCGAAAATGAGGGGTAGCTGAGGTCATTTGAAGTAACTTTTTCCTTTGCGAAAATGCAATCCGCGGCTTTGTTTACGAGTTATTAACGAAAAACACTGGCCAATGAGAGGTGACGGTGCGAGGGAGAGGGTCCGCGAGAGAGTCCGTCCCGACCTTCTGTCAAAGCCTCGTGTTGCGGACTCTCTCGCGGACCCTCTCCCTCGCACCGTCACCTCTCATTGGCCAGTGTTTTTCGTTAATAACTCGTAAACAAAGCCTCAGATTGCAAATTCGCAAAGGAAAAAGTTACTTCAAATGACCTCAGCTACCCCTCATTTTCGGCTGTTAAAATAATTGTGGGACACCCTGTATATCGTACCCTGACTGTTTGGGGGTCCCAGCGTCACGTATACAATGTGAAACGCGACAAAGAAAACGTCTCTGATAGGTGGACAAGACGAACCCAAAAAGGGTATAAAAGAAGCGTTTTTTCTTGCCGGACTCTCAGTAGAGTTTGGTCGCTCGATCGTTTTCGCCCATATACCTTCTCTCAATAAAGGAATAAAATAAAGTCCTTTTAAGCAAAGAATTAGAATCATATTCATTTTCATTCCATAATCCCAATAATTATAATATCGTGTGCCATAATATTTGCGTTGCCAGGTTACGTTCTCCTCGTCTCGGAAAATTGTTATGTTAATTACATATTCGACGGAAGCAAATATGAAATTCCAGATCTAACCAGATATAAAGTTTAGGTAACGAATTGTATATTATTTCTGAACGCCAACCGTCGCACTGTGCGACGCCATAAATTCCAACCAAGTACAGTAAATTTGCCGATTGTAAACAACTATAAAAACGAGCGACAAGGCTCGAGTAATATATCGTATCTCCCCTTTTCAAATTCCATTTTTGTTTACAAGCTAATGGAAAATTGGGGAAAACACACTACTGTACTTGAAAAATTACTATTTGAACAAAGTACAGTATCGATCAAATTGTATCAGATACAGTATCGATTAAATTGTCTCAAATAGAATATTGATGAAATTGTACTAAATACAGTATCGACGAAACTGTATCAAATATAGCATCGATCAAACACAAAATACTATTTGAACGAAATATCTATTTTATCTTCTGCTTTAATTATTGTTAGAATATAAATTAGTGGAAATAATTTGTTGTTTCAAACAACAAGTTCCAAGCAATGCCAAAAATCTTCACAGCCGATCGCAGAGAGAGAGAGAGAGACTCTCCGTTGAAATACGCGGCGCGCGAACGCTCTTAAAGTTTGGATCAGCAATATCCGGTTGAACTTCGACGGACTCGCATAATCATTTCCAGGTGAGGCATCCGGCGTGAAAAGTTCGCGGCCGCTCGCGCCTGCGAAAAGATAAAAACCGTTTCGGAGAAGTTTTCGGTCGGCGACGATCGCCTCCGGAGGACGATTTTTCTATTGTCGGTTGTCGCGTCTGGCGCTCGCGGGACAGTCGTCCCCTGCATCCCCTGCGACCCGGTGTCCCCGGTGTCCCCGGGCACATAAATTATCAGCAGTTCGCTACGTATAATCTGTTTACAGGCTGGCTCGCCTTGTACCGTAACGACCGGCATTTTTAAACCGTCTCCGGTCGGCCCTTTGTCTCCTGTCCTCCCGCGCGTTTCCGGCACGCGGCGAGCCGGTCCGGGGGCTATCTCGGTCGAACCGGAAGCGATAACAGACGACAGGCCAGCCCCGAGGAGTCTCTCGTCGTGGCTCGTTGAATCGAGGACGAGATCGTTAATTATCGGCCAGCTTTCGTTGGCCCGCGATTAACGCCGGAATCACTTTTTCTCCCTAATAAAACCGATCGATCTTCACCAGTTTCTTGCAAAAAGCTAAACAGGATCGATTAATCCGAAACCTCGCGAGCATTTTTATCTCGCTGTCCAACACAAACCAGTTCTATGAGAGATATTTAACCCTTTCGCTACGGCAGCTCCATCCGCCGAAGTACCGTCACCGAACGGAAACTCGCTCCAGAAATATGCACAATGCGCGTGATTTCTGTATATATGTTGTTCCAAGCCTTAAATAATAACTGTGCCGAACAAAACAATCGTTGCTCCGATGTAACAAGTATATTTACATTTTTAATTGAAAAAGACTTACAAAATTATAGGTAACATGGGTATTTATATAATTACAATACCTAACGATTAAACGTTTAATATAACTGATAACGAGACGAAAATGATTAAAATATAATAATACGTAAAAACTAATAATATAATTCTATACGATATATTTGAAAGCAAGGATCTATACAAAGGCCAACGTCGCAATCTTTGCACTCGTACCGCGAATCCGTTCTTTTATCATTTTTTGCTACAAATTATACATCCGTGTCTTCTGTATACACTTCGTTTCGATGCCGCATATACGCGGCGCCCGTACTTACAGGTCGTCGAGCGGATGCCGCATATATGCGACGCTCGGCGCGAAAGGGTTAAATAGACCTTTTCGTTCGAGCGTATGTTACAATAGAAATCGTACAAAGTTTAAACAAATCCGATCTTGGCATCGTTACGAAACAATATGTATTAGGTCTTCATAGATTCCTTTTTTTGCTTCATCAAAACGAAATGCTTTCCCGGTTTTATATTGCCTGCAATAACAAAAGATTGCGCACTTTGTCCACATCGTACAAATTGCGTAGTTGCGTCTCGCTTTGTTTTGATTACGGGCGAAGCAAGCCTGGTCCTGTCTGCAAGTGTGAACACGTTTGGACGGTGCCGGGCGGCCTGGCACGCTGCGAGCACGGCACGCGTAGTGTAAACACTTCGATGTTTAGGTCTACCGGAAAGTTCTGTCCGTTTTTGAATTCAAATATAACACAATTTTCATATACATTTAACACGTTCCGTGCCGAGCTTTTTTTACTCGAATCTTCACACTTTGATATTTTACTAAAACTTGATGTATTACGTGAAATTATTAATTCTCGTACACATAACAACGTAACAAAAACTTATCAACGCCCATTCTTGCGGTGGAAATTGATTCTTCGGTTCTAAATTTCTTGTAAACAATTTATTCAGTTCACTAAGTAAACGTGCAAGCGTGTACCATCGATGGTACACGTGGCACGGAACGTGTTAATAATATTTTTATTGTAGAATATACTTTCCATCGTTACTTATGACTTCTTGCCAGCGTGACGGCAACTTGTGAATGCCATTTTTAAAAAATGATTTATTTTTAGAGGCGAAGAACTTAACTAGTGCTTGGTTGACATCAGCTTCGGTTTTGAATTTTTTTTTCTGTAAAAAGTTTTGCAAAGGGAGAAACAAGTGATAATCGGAGGGTGCTAGGTCTGGGGAGTATGGTGGATGCGACAGAATTTCCCGGCCTAGCTCTGCGATTTTCTGACGAGTCGCCAAAGCAACATGTGGTCTGGCATTATCATCGATAGCCATGTTTTCCCGATCGCGTCTCGCTTAATAATGGCATGAGACATCTTTGTTTCAGTTTATTTAGGAGAGTACATGTGTGTAAATGCAACGATAAAGAGAGATAGTCATATATGTCACAAATCAACATGTGCATATGGATTGAAACTTGAAGTGACACTATCGGACAGAACTTTCCGGTAGACCTAATACATAGGTCGCATTTAGGGCTCGGTAGTTCTAGTGCGCTTAGTTTCATACAATGAAAACGATGACACGGAGTGATAATATCAGCGCGGAAGAAACGTCTGCGTCGCGTAGGTTAAATAGCTTCGAGTGCGAAGGGTTAAATGTTTGCCGGACAACTCCGTCCTTCGCAATCGATCGACGAAATAATCGCGCGCCGGTATCATTAATATCTGCGAATGTAATTTACCGGCGATTTAATTAAAACGCTGATCCTTCCATGAAAATATACCACCGGAAGAACATCTCGTTGCGCGCGATTCGTAATTTTAACGGTGAATTAATTACGTTGAATTAATTACGCGAACTGTTCCGCGAAGCGGCATCGGCCGCGAAAGAATCGAGCATGTTAATTCGCCGCCAGCTATACCTAGCAACCGAGAAGGAATCGGTGTCGCGCGGCTGGATTTATCGTCGCGGATGCTGGTAAACATCGCGCCGAGTTCATCGCGAAGTGTTGCAGAGATAATAAAGAGCGTCCTCGCGCGTTGACTTAATTTTCTAAGCCGCGGCCGGGCTCCCGAGGTCGTCCGGAGGGCTGAAAAAACGTTAAACGGTTGCATACGGGGTTGCCAAGGTTCGCCTAGCCACCGAGCTACCAATTTAGCCGACAGAATTGACAAAGTACCGCGGGCTCCTTGGTCCCCCGAGCGCCGTCTGCTTCTCGTGACACCAACCATTATCCCCTCAGTTAGCCGCGAAATTAATCGATGGTATCCCTGCATAACGATACACCCTAATCGGGCGCCATCAAATATTCAAGCCCTCCGCGATCGCTGGCTTTTGCGGGACCGGGCGCGCCCTTTGCGACGGAACGGAGGCCTGTTCGTAAACTATTCCACGAAAATGGCCAATCGACAAACGGAATACTGGAGATTGTTGCCGGTCAAAGGGATCGCATACGATTTAACGTTGCTTAACGTTCGACTGCGCAACGGATTCTTGAATAAGTGAAGACAACGACGGGGACGAAAGATACGGTTGCTTCTCGAAGGTGGTAACCGGGCGACGAATGGAAATGATCGTCGATTTTAAGGAACAAATTTTTCGGAAACGTTTTCGTAAGGCACGTCTCCATCGAAATTCTGTGATTACGAGGTATGTGCCTGGATACGGCCAATAAATAAATGTAATACAATCAAAATGTGGGATAAAGAAATGTACGCTCCTATGAGAGAGAAATAGTTCATAGAATTATCGGAAAGATTGTGAAGACGACAATGTGTAAGTGGCGATATACACCACCGACATCTGAATGGGTTAAAATCAGAATGGTGTAAGTCTAATTTTCGAATATTCTGTTTTAAAATGTAATCCACACTTGCCAGAATGTTAAACAGACAAGTGATATAAATTAATGTACTATATAACTCTAAGTTGTCTTCACTTCTGAATTCTCCTGGAACTTTTGGAACTTTTGGAACTTCTGGACCTTCTGGAACTTCTGGAACTTCTGGAACTTCTGGACCTTCTGGAACTTCTGGAACTTCTGGAACTTCTGAAACTTCTGGAACTTCTGCACTTTCTGGAACTTCTGCACTTTCTGGAACTTCTGGAACTTTGGAACTTTCTATAAGCAATACACACGTAAGTAAGCAATTATACTCATTATTAATCTCGAGGCTCTTTCCTTGAGGAAAGAAAGCGATCTCGTAGAGAGAGAGAGAGAGAGAGAGAGAGAGAGAGAGAGAGAGAACGAAAGAGGGAAAGAGAGACAGTGAGAGAGGGAGAGAGAGACAGAGGGACAGAGGGACAGTGGGAGAGCGAGAGAGAGAGAGAGAGAGAGAGAGAGAGAGAGACAGAGGGACAGTGGGAGAGTGAGAGAGAGAGAAAGACAGAGGGATAGTAGGAGAGCGAGAGAGAGAGAGAGAGAGAGTGGGAGAACATATTTTACACTTTCTTCAATTAACGAGAATTACTAATGAAATATTAAATAGCGAATGGCATTAAAATTAAAACTGCTACCAAACTGCTTTCGAAAATATGATCGCAGCTCAATGGAACGCTAATGAACGTGAAGTCGATGGAACATAAAGCACTAATGAAAAGCCAAATGTCTAAAAACCGCGAGGAGATGTTGAATAAAATTCGATCGACAAATAAAATGAAAACCGCGGACGTGAAAAGCAACGTCGGCCGGCAGGTAAAGGCCAGCAGGAAAACACCGACCGAGTGATTCATAACACGGTCGTCGCATAAATTGCCGGTGATATATTGGCGCGCAATTAGGGTTTGCTAAATCGGCATTACTAATTAGATTTGGTATACCGAGCTCGGCAGGCCGAGCAAGCCGTCTCCTCGCCGTGCGTATAATTGATTCGAGTTTCAAACTAATCTATACCCGGCTCTCGGCTCTCTCTCTCGATGGTGATCGATAATCATTCGCGAATCCTGGCCCTGGTCGGCCGGTTGTACACTGCCCCCGGGGCTAAGACCTCGTCACCGCACTCGTTTCGAACCTCTCGAGGGGGATCACCCGGCAAAAATAGGTCGTATACGGCGTTCAACCGAGTGCCGCTTTGACCACGCTCGAGGGTGGTTTAGATATGCACGTGGAGAGACAGAGAACAAGAGACAGTGAACATCGCAGATACAGAGAAAGAGAGAGAGAGAGAGAGAGAGAGAGAGAAAGTAACGAGGGTAGGCTAAATCCTGATCGATTGCCTTCACCTATCCCTTACCTCAGCGTTTCCCTTTGCCCTCTGCTGTGTTTGCACAACTGTTCCTTGAAAAATTATTGAAATTAACACACTATGCGCGCGCGGAATAGATACTTATACCTTTTTAAAAAATCTAGTCGAGTTAATTAGTGCCAAACAATCGACATTTTTTTCTGCTCTTATTTTACAGCTAAATAAAATCGAAGCGATCGGTCGACGATTCAACTTTCTAATAGTAGACAGAATTTTTCAAAAAAGTATTTCGTTGTCGCGATCAACAATTACCTCGGTGATGCACGCTCGATGCCCGGCTGATTTCGGTCTTGTTCGCGCTGTTCTTTCGATTCGTTTTAATTTCTATCTAGGCGATAGCCAGCCGCAAACGCGATAATAAGATGCAAACAAAGTCGAAACAACGTTGCGTCCACGGCTGGGGCCGAGCGTTTTTCAATTTGGCGATACGCCGGGCCGTGGCAGTCGGTCGCGTGAATCGAACGTTCGAGCCCCTTTTACGAAATAGTTTGAAGTGCAATATGCGGCGAAATTTAGTTTCAATTGACAATCGAGAGCCCGTGCGGCTGGCACGGTATCGTCGGTTATTTACTCGATCGCCGACGGTTAACGAGATCGCGATTCAATGCGTATCTTGTCGATTCGATCGATCGTCATCCGCTATTTAACCGCAACGTCTGCTAATGAATAAATTGACCAATAAAACCGGACACGTCCTCCGGCCATTGATCAGACCGTGATGATCCGTCGTTATGTCCGCGTATTATCGCGGCCGCGCAAACGTTTTAATGGCGGCGCTGATTTTCCGACCGCGTTGCCCGCGTATAAAACTTATTAGCGACCGGCCACGGCGACAGCCGATCGAAACTGCGACCAACGATCGCGATTTCGTTGCGAGAAATCGTAACAATCCGCGCGCCGTTCGCCGTTCGCATAATTTCTATCGGCTGCGTCAAACTATGCGGCATTTATATTTGGTATAAATATCTTTGGTATTCCAAATTGAATTAACAATAACAATAATAACAATGTCGACGTTTCTAGACCGTCACATCATTTCTGCGTACAACAAAGCACTTGAAGATAGGCATCCATCAATAAACATTCCTTTTATTATTTATTTATTTATTTAATCACTTATTTTATTTATTTATTTATTCATTCTCAGAGGGAGTTTAATATAGGAGAGATGATAAAATAAGAGAAAAATAAAATGGTGAAAATTAATCTTATAGAAGTAAAAGGATATTCAATTAATTGTCCTCCAAGTCATGTAAGTATAATAAATGAAAGAATGAATAATCAATAAGTATGTTGATTTAATCAATAAAATTTATTAGAAGAGAATTTATTTAAATCTAATATAGGTATGAATAATAAGATTAGAATAGATATAAATAAGGCAATTACTCCTCCAAATTTATTTGGAACAACTTGAAGAATAGTATAAGCAAATAAAAAGTATCATTCTGGTTTAATATGTTCTGGTGTAATTATTGGATTAGCTAAAATAAAAAATTATCTGGTTCTGAAAGGATATATGGGTATTTTATGATGATAACAATAAAAATATTAATAATTAATATGTATCCAAAAATATCTTTAATAAAATAATATGGGTAGAATCTTGTTAAATAATATTGATTATTTGTTCCTAATGGGTTTGATGATCCTTTTGTATGAACGACATAAACCTGTATAACGACAAAACCCTTTGGAGCACAAGCGTTACAGACTCATTCGCGTAGATACAGCAAAAATTAATTAATGTTTGAAGCAATTAAACGGGGAGAAAATATTAAACGCTTGAAAATGGATATTCGCATTGACGGAAACAAGATCAAAATAATAACGTGGGAATGCGCATTAACGTATATAATATTTACTTAGATCAACGTGACGCATCGTCCGTGACACAATAAATCGAACATCGCAGTGATTGCTTGAAAACGTATGCGAGCGATAACCTCGATCTTCGCCACTTTTTTTGGTATTCCTGCCACGAACGCTGGTGAACAACTAAAACACAATAAAGTCGTTAATTCCGGACACGCAATGAAGCCGTTAAGTGGCTCGCGTTTTATTTGACATTATGCAAGGAAAAATTGGTGCGCCGACACGCTTTTCCATCCGCGTTATAAAATGAACGGCGACGTCGGTACACGGGCGAATCGTCGCGAATCGATGACATAATTCCCGGAATTTCCAATTAACTGATTACGCCCTGTTTTCCTTATTTTACAACAAATTACGTCCGCGCACCGTCACCGATTGATCCGCGATAACGCCGGCGAATATGATAATGAAATAGCCGACGAATCGATTGACTTGTATTGTCATCGATGACCGAGCGTTAAATGGAGAGGCCGGCTGTGACAAATTTAAATTGATGACTCGCCGCGGGTCAATTTTTCGGCTTATTAACTCCCCGTTTCCGCCGCTCTCCGCGGCGTTTTCTGCCGCGTTACTTAATCGGGGGAAATGATTAATCGTCGGTGAAAAGTCTCTGTACCGCCGCCACGGCGAAAGTTGACGTTCGCCCGGTCGCAGGAATCGAATCTGTGTAGGACCCGTATCGATTTGTCGCTTTATCGGCCACCGATCGGCTCGGATTGTTCGGGGGGGAAAAGGGCCGGGGAAAAGAGCGGGCATTAATCGTCGCTGTGCAATGCCACTTCGGTGTATTAGCTTCCTTTCATTAGCCGGCCGCGGGGGCGAATGATTAATCGTCCTCGAAAGCTCGATAGGTAATTAATTGGTAGGCTGAACCAATCGATGTGTCTCGTCATTGAGAACGACTCATTAAACGTTTGTCGGAACCGTTGCTGCACCAGTCGCGAAATTCGTTACGGGATTTGTTCGCTCGCCGCGAGCGATCGCGAGACAATGCCGCGCTTGCGAATTAATTTTCGTAGAAACTGTTCGATCTGGTTGAACTAAGATTTCCCGGGCACGATTAACTTTGTATTTATCGAGTAAAATTGAATATTTTTATTATTTTTTTTATTTTTTATTTTTCAATAGAAAAATTTAATACGGCTTGCTCGATAAATGTAACATATTCTTTTATCTTGTTCTTTTCTTTTTAATAAAACAAAATGTGATACGTCTCATTGGACGAATATGAACTGTTCTTCTATTTTGTTCATTAGTAACATTTCGTTTGATTTGACTCGAAC
The DNA here is from genome assembly GCF_051020955.1 of Megalopta genalis. Taxonomy (NCBI): domain Eukaryota; kingdom Metazoa; phylum Arthropoda; class Insecta; order Hymenoptera; family Halictidae; genus Megalopta; species Megalopta genalis. The sequence goes on along the minus strand of NC_135019.1, from coordinate 17,249,177 downwards.
GATGCTAATGTTCGAACTACGCTCCGAAGTACTATGTATTGGGTTGGCAAATAAGTAATTGCCGATTTCAGTTATAGATGTCTCTCACTCCCATTTTTATGATATCCGTAAATGTTATATTATAAAATTATTATTATTATTATGTTATTTTTTATTATCCATGAATGTTAGCAACTGGACAAATTGAATGCAACGGTCAAGGAAAAGCGACCAGAATTGGTCAATCGTAAAGGTGTCACTTTCCACCAGGACAATGCTAGGCCGCACACGTCTTTGTCCAATCGGCAAAAATTGATGGATATTGGTTGGGAATCGATGTTACACCCACCATATAGCCCTGATCTCGCGCCATCGGATTACCACTTATTTCGATCCCTGGACAACTCCCTTCGTGGTAAAACTTTTAACGATGATGACGCTGTAAAATCTCACTTAACTCAGTTTTTGGCCGAAAAGGATCAGACTTTCTACGAGCGTGGAATTTTCAAGTTGTCAGAGAGACGGCAAAAGGTCATCGAACAAAATGGAAAATACATTAAAGATTAAACTTCGTTCCAAGTAAAAAATTTTTTATTTCATTGAACAAATCGGCAATTACTTAGTTGTCAACCCAATATATACAGCTTCGGATCGACTGATTTCATTAACGAAGAAAGAAACCTCTTTTAATTGCGAGCCAGCCGTTGAAGAAACACTTGCACAGGCTGTTTACCAGACGGCAATTTATTAAGCCATAATCGAATCAGCATCGCGGCGGAAAAATTGCGGAGGCAGTAATAGCAGCTAACGATTCGATCGGATCGGATGTAACGATTAAAGCGCGGGAGTCGGTTCGGCTAATTAAATCAAGCGCGAAATGAAGTTACGCCCGGTAATTGCGTCGCTACTTCTTCGCGTTTTCCAGCTGCTTCCTCGGCCCGGCTTAATTAGTTTGTCCGAGTCCCGATAATAACCATTTAAGATCGGGATTATCGCGAATAAATTCATGAATCGAATCTTACCGTAGACACACTGAGAAAGAAAGAAAGAAAGAAAGAAAAAAAGAAAGAGGGAGAGAGAGAGAGAGAGAGAGAGAGAGCGAGAGAGAGCGAGAGCGAGAGCGAGAGCGAGAGCGAGAGCGAGGGAGAGCTAGTGAGAGAGAGAGGGAGGAAGCGAGCGAGCGAGCGAGGGAGAGAGAGTGAGAGAGAGAGAAAGTGAGAGAGAGAGAGAGAAAGCGAGAGCGAGAGAGAGCTAGTGAGAGAGAGGGAGGGAGCGAGCGAGCGAGAGAAAGAGAGAGAGAGAGAGAGAGAGAGAAAGCGAGAGCGAGAGAGAGCTAGTGAGAGAGAGGGAGGGAGCGAGCGAGCGAGAGAAAGAGAGAGAGAGAGAGAGAGAGAGAGAGAGAGAAAGAGAGAATTTCTTGCGGAAGAAAACGATCACGCGTGGTTATTAACAGAATCAACAGTAACGCTCGCGGGACGCGAATCGAATGGAATTTCCAGCACACTTTCTAGGCGAGAAACTACCGAAAGCTCTCGTAATTTCGAATAATCGGAAAGTTCCACGGCCGTGGGAGCCGGCTCGCAGCAACTCAATTCACCCCGGGCAATTCTTCGTTGAAAACTGCGGCCCGGGCTCGGCTCTCGCCCCGGAAAAAGCTGTTTGTTTATGCATTCGACTCGATTGGAACGCTAGACGAGAAGTTCAGGGGTCTTCAAGCACCGTGGAAATGCAAATGCATCGTTAATTCCGCTGGCGATGATACACGCGAGCGTTAATAAAAAGTAATTTCCAAGTACGGAAGCCGGTTTCCTGCTATCCCACACCACGCCATGATGCCGATGCACGATTAACCGTGTCGCGAACTATGGAAATGATGCACCACGGTTTCCACTGGCATTGCTTTTTAATTTCTGAGAAAGAAACCGGCTGGACACGCTACCAGGTGGACTAGATCTTGACCTAGGGGTCGTGTCGATTGTAAAATCTCTGGACGCGAGTCTTCGAGCAAAGTATCGGTTAATTTTCATCATTGGTCAGCTGGGAGGCATAGTTTGGACCAGTTTCAATTGAACGACACGATTGTTTTTTCACTTGACTTTTTACCATTTCGCCATGTGTACATTACATTTTCACTAAACCTAAAAAACGACTAACAAAAATTGCCTCACAAGAATTACGAGAAAGAATTTATTCGAATTTTTCACAATTTATGCCTGAATAAAGACATGTGTTCAACAAGTTTTAATAGAGGCAGCTGTATGACTTCAATAGTTATGAAATAAAAGATGTGAAACCGGTCATTCGGGGTTAAATTTGCCCTTTGCCCTACAGTCACGTCTGAGAGACGTGGTCAGACAATCGGGCCAGAAATGATTACCACGTCTGAGAGACGTGGTCAAAAAATCGGGCCAGAAATGCGAGCCGTGGTGCGTCAGTCGGATCAAACATGGAGTTTTTTTTGTTTTTCGTCATTTAATTGTTTTATTAGTAGCTAAAGGAGATGGCGCAGGAACCAGCTTAAGGCCGACAGCTAAGGGTGCCGACTTTTATATCTAATATGCCTTCGGTTAAAATATAACTGGACCTTTCTAAATTATGGAACTCAACACCATCGAAATCAAAACCATCAAACACTGTAAAGGTTACAACATAAGACATAAAAAAACGTAACGAAACAACGTGGGAGTGGAAAAGATATCCCATTACGTGTATCAAAATGCTTCGAAATATACCATACGGTTGAAGACTATTTACTGTAAGTTATTATAAATTGCAATTAAAACTTATCATAACTTATGAAATTATAAAACTATTAAAACTTAATAATAAACCATCCCTGTTCACTCGTGATTCGTTCGAAATTACAATATGTATCAAACATCTTATAAAATTAAAGCAGTTTTACCTTAGACATGTGTTTACATTCCGTAAGACGTGCGCGATTGGCATAACATCGGACGTTTCGCGCGTGATCGACCTTGTTGTTGTTTGTGGTACACATTATCGAAACTGAAATCGTAGAGCAAGAGGTTAATACCTCGAAAGCGAGAGAGTTTTTGATAATCGTGTTGCGCTACTCCCAATTTACGTTGCATTACCATCCCATTGCCGCTGCTGGCTGCTCGTCGTACAGTAAAATGTCGGACAGAAGCAATAGGGTCACTGTCTTTGAGGGAAGGATAACATTTCACCAGCAAACGAAAGCGCTTGAAGCCACAAAATTTGTCGTCGGTTCTCCGGCGGCGGCGGTGGCGAGAGATTATTGCGGGTCGGAGTGTTAAACCGCGGTTTTGCATCGAAATAAGGTGTCGGAGTTTAAATTAGAATCTCCTCCGGCCCGTTCCTCCCTTTTCCTTTATTCTTGGTGGTCCGCGCGCCTCGCCGGGCTATAAATAAACTCGATCTTAACTGCGATATAGACAAGGATATATCAGTGTCAAGAAGACGGTCCGCTTTAAATGCAAATTCGACTCTCTCCCTCCTGTGCTCCACTCCCGCCCGCAACCCTTTGATATCGATTCGGGTAAACTTGCATTAATTCTTAATTATCGCATACCCGGCCCCGCCGCCGAATTCCGCAAACTTTTCCGACGTAGTTTGCGAACTCGGATTGCTGCGGAAGATGTCCGCTAATGTCGATCGCTTACCGAAACCTCGAAGCCAGATTTCATGCAAATTCTGTGCACCGCAGTCTTTCCACTTTCGGATATACATCCGTCCCTCGATTCACGCAAAATATTGAAGATATAAAGCTGGCGCAAGTTTTAGAAATACATATTTATTTGTACCTTGACGAAGAAATAATTACGGCATTTCAGAAGACAAAAGTAAATTTTATTCATAGTGTCACGGTCGCTGCTGTGATTTAAAACAAGCAAACTTTTCCGTTTAATTGACGCGAACTCGTTCTTTTCGTAGCTTGAAACATTTGGAACGTTCAAGGTCGTCTTAATTTTCAACGTTGACGTAAATTTTCTCGTACGATCGTTTTCTCAATATCTTTCTTTCTTGTACTAAATTTTCATAAACTCGCTGATATTCGCTGCAACGTTTCATTAAATTTCATGGAACTTCGAAGACTCGTTAAATATTTGCAACACAACGCCTATCTAACCGTCTGGCGGTTTCCAATTTTTTGGCTAATTCAAGAGCTTCGCAAACATTTGCCGACTGCGTGAATTCGGATCGCGTATAAAAAAGAAATACCGCACAAATAGCGTTATTCACCTTTTAAAAAGGAGTCTCGCTTGAAAAATGTTCCGCGTAAATTGAGGGACAGATAACGCAACGTGAAATTTTTATCCGTGGGTTGCGGCTCGCAGGACTTACAAGGCTCGCGAGCATAACACGAAAATACTGTGACAATCGGGAACCGTTTAGCAGCGGAGCATTTCGGTCCGTCGCGGAGCTGACTAATTTATGCCATGAATGCACGAGGCCGGATCAACGATATAGTAACGGGGGGAGTGTTTCTGTTTTCCATTCTAAGCAAAAGTTACAGCCGCGCGCACGCGGTGGGTATCAAATGAAATTCAAACCCCCGGAATTGAAACAAGAGATTGTCTCGGCTTGGCGCACTCGAGTCACGCCCACGTATCCGAAGTACACACACCGGGCTCAGCGTATAATCGTCTTACAGTAAACTACGTGTCTGACCACATGCGCTCCAGAACTACTTAACCGTATATCTACGACAAACGCGGTGTCTGTGCCGGGACAACTGCAACTGCTCTTCGATACCCGTTGCTTCACCAACGCTAATCCCTTCGCCGCACCGCGCTTTACATTTCTGCGCTGCATATGAATTAGTAATCTCCAAAACTCCGCGCATTTTTACAGCGGCCAAGTTAACAATTTATCGCTCGCGTCTACGACTCGTGCGAACGCGAACGAAGACAACAAGATTCGATTAACTGTTTTCCAATTGTGAGAGGGAGCATTATTGTTCACTAACCAAATTGATCGTTAAATTAAATTTGGAGTTAAGTTAACCCCTTGCCGTGCCATTTTCTTCGTAATTATAATGATAAGCACATTTTCTATTGTAATAATTTCTTCGAAAAGAAGGAAGATTTATATTTATCGCGTGTCTACATTTACTCGGATGATTAAAATATTCATCACAAGAGGACAGAATTTTATTCCGGCTTTAAAAAAAAACGGAATAACGTGGGTATTTAATAAGATATTACTAGAAATCTGCACCACCACACCACATCACACACACACGAGTCTGACTCGTTAAAGTACGGCGAGGGGTTAAGTCATTTGTAGGATTTCAAAGAATCTAGTAACCCGTAAATAAATAATGATAACTATAATAATAATGATTATTATTATTATTATTATTATTGTAGTTACTATTATTTATTATATATTTTTATTATATATATATTACCAAAATGTTACAGAGACATATATTATTATTATTATTATTATTATTATTATTATTATTATAGTAAGTTTATCATTTATTTCACTTGTCTCTCTAACATTTTGGTAACAAATTTCATGTGAAAACAAAAGTTAAAATTTTCGAAAATGTGGCTTACAACCCTATGATTCTAGATCACTTTTTTTTTAAAAAAAAAAGAAGAAGTAACTCGAAAGTGGTTAAAAAGTGGCACGAATATTGTCCGCGTGGGTCGAATATCAGGTAGCAGAGACGGCCCCGCGGTCAATCCATTCGCTTTGACGTCAAGCGACTCGATAGCTTATTTGAAATGTATGGTGTTGGCTTTGCCCACCGTTTCAACGGTAATAAGCAACGGATGATTGGATAATCTGTCCGAACGCAGTTCAAAGCGTTCTTGTCGCATATGTTTCTGGACCCAGTTGTGCGTGTTTCCATATCCCTTATCGATAAACGCTATGAAATGTTTGAAGATAGAGACGAACGCAGACTAATATTCGAAGGCGACTGCGATGCGTTTAACCTTTTAGATACGGCCGAATTCTGCGCGAGGCTATTTCTCTGGACGGCAGAGTCTGATACGTACTGTACAGAGTCTGATACTGTATATTCTGTCTGTATATACAGGGTGTCCCAAAAATGTCTCGCAATCCGAAAGTGGCGGGTTCCTCGGACCATTTGAAGCAACTTTTTCCTTTACAAAAATGTTCTCCGAGGCACCGTTAATGAGTTATTAACGAAAAACAGTGACCAATGAGAGGCGAGCTCAGCTGGCGCGAGGCGACCGAGCCGACGGCGCCAGCGGTCGAGCGGTCGAATCCCAGCTCAACTGGCGCGAGGCGACCGAGCCAATGAGCGGAACTGGGCTTCGTGCACTGGTTGGCTGGGCCGCCTCACGTCAGCCGTACTCGATGTCATTGCGACATCAGCATTTTGACGAAATAATATCCGGATGGAAAAGTAATCGAGAAGTCTTTCGATAATCAATCGATGCGTGCAGAGCTATTAAAACCCTGAAGAAGCAGAGCGAAGTGATTATTCTCGAAGCGTTCGAGCGATTCATGAGCCGCTGCGAGTCCAGCAGCGAATGGGTCAGAATCAGAGTGGCGTAAGTCTGATTTTCGAAAATCTGGACTTCCGATTTTTAACCGGTTTTATCGTAACATTTGAGTTGATTAGAATCGTAATGGTGTAAACGAGATTTTCGAAAATGTTGGGCATACATATGTCTTAAAATGTAATCTATAAATGGCAAAATGTTAAAAAGACAAGTGTGAAATAAACGCTATTATAAATTGTCTTAACTCTAAATTATCTCAACGATAAATTTGTTCTGTGAACAACACGCATGTTAGTAAGCAATAATACTCATTGTTTCTCCCAGTGTGGAAAATTTGTCTTACGCTGGTATCAAACTAACCGGCTCATATCCGTTCCGAAAGCGAAGCGTCCGAGTTTACAGCCCTCCTTAACAAGTTTACCCTTCGGTCGGGGTAAGTTTAGTTCAAAGCAACCGGAAAGTTCATTCCCTAATGCAACAGTCGTTTCTATAAATTCCGGCGGGGCCGTTCGAAGTTCGGCGATTAGCGGAAACGATCGGCGTTTTTTCTCATCCCCCTCCCCCCTCCACCTAGGAACCCGGTCGGAGAAAACATGGCCGAAACATCCCCGGTTCCATCCTAAAAAAAAAAAAGGAAAAACGATCCCGTCGTCGATGATCCCCGTGGAAACGGCGCCACGGGACCATGTTTTTATTTTCAATTACCAAGTTGCGGAGACCCTTCGAATAGGGGATGGAATGCCGGTATTAACACCGAGAAGTTATCGCGCCGCCTTCTCCCTCCTTTGGCTTGACTTTCGCTGCGTTGATAACGCGAGTTAATCGCGGCCGCAGTTTATAAACTAAGTTCCCGTAGGCCAGGAAAACAGCCCAGACATATAACCCTTCGTAATCCCCAGTGTCTTCCCGGCGACGTCTCACGTCTCAACCCCAGCAATCTCTGCTGCTTCCCAGTTTTTAGCTCTGAGACCTCGTTGAGCTCCCAGGTGGCTCCGGGATGCTCCAACGAATGACACGGAGCTGCTCTTCTTGCGCACGTGCTAGTCTTCTGATATGAATTTGTTCTATGAAGGTTTCGCCGACCTGGTTTTCGTGGGGAGTTTTGAGGGGTTTCGAGGGGCTTTTTGGGGGTTTTGAGGGGCGACATCGTCCCTGACCACAGGGTCGGTTGTCCTATTACTTAATCGGCCGACGCTCAAACAGGCGGACGCAAATGTATTTTACAAACAGAATTTCTTTACCATAATTTCTTTTTACCATAATTAACAATATGCCATCCGCAGATCTTAGATGTGATTCTTTCGTTTGACGCCGGCATAATAGCTTGGAAATTTTAGATTTTAACAAAAATTTCGAAGATGGCAGTAATATAAATTCGAAGATATAAACCGGAGATTTGACCGGCGGTGGTAGGTTTAGTGTTAATCCTTTCGAATGGCGAGCAAGTGGCAGCATTACGAAATAATAATATCGTTTTTAAAAATAATGCTAATAATAATTAATATAATAATAATGCTATAATAAATATAATAAAAATAATAATAATATAATAAAAATAATGCTATAAATAATTGCCAAATTCTGTAATATTTAACACTATGCCGTCCGCAGATCTTAGATATGATTCTTTCGTTTGACGCCGGCATAATAGCTTGGAAATTTTAGATTTAAAAAAAAATGTCGAAGATGGCGGTAATATAAATTCCTAAAATTAAAATATGTCATCCAAGAATTTTCGTACTTAATTCTTATTTAGATAAACACAATGCTATAGTTAGTTTGCTGCCTTTTAACACCCAAGAAATACAGTTCAAATGTTATTTCAGTTTTTTCAAATGGCACCAAAGTGGTACCACCGGCATACAACAGATAGTTTTTGCATGGCATCAGCGTGGTGCCACCGGACGGCATAGTGTTAATTCGGACAGTGGCACTTTACGACGTAGCACTTTTTATTTCAGTTGTGATTCCGTCTTATGCTCGATAAAACTGTGCGAATCTACGTAAAGAAATCTACATTTTTCCAAAGCAGTTATGTAATTCAATTCATTGGCATAACGAACGCACGTACATTTCCATCGATCCACGAAACGGACCAGCAAAATTCGCAGCTCGCGGACCGTTCAAGGAATTGTTTCCCATTTCCAATTTCCAGTGCATCGGGGCTACCGGTGCCTAGGAAACAGTATTTCGTTTAATATCGCGTCGCGATAACACGCGCAGATTTGCATAAAGACCGGCGATCCGCGCACACGGAAACGATAAACCGGCGAGATCGAGCCGGGAATGAACTACACGAGCGCTGGAATCGATCAGCGTCAGGAGCACGGCGCAATAAAACCAACACGGCCGTCGCGTAAATATAACAAAGTGTTAAAAATATACAGGTAGATTGGACGGTCTATTGTCGCGCGCGCGTTCTACCCCCGGAATCTGTTTTTTTTTCTCCCTCTTTTATTTTGTAAGCAGCCGAGCCGTGTAACGCGAACGCAAGCCGCGCCGCTTCGAATATGCTCGTCCGTCGTTCTACGGTGGTCCGACAATTTTTATTTTTTACGGGCCGAATAAAAAAAGATATCGTCGTATTTAAAAGAAAAGATAATAATAAAGCGCGACGAAACGGTCGCGGTATGGCTCGTCTAGGGGTGCGTAACGCTCTGTGGCATAAAGGACCCTAACTTTTATTCCACAGCGAACGATGTCGTAACGACGAAATATTACGGCTGGCATTTAAAGCTGGTTACACGGCGCCGCGATAAGTGCGCATTTTTATTTTTCAATTTAGCCGAGCGTTACATCGAATTGCCACAAAATTGCTATCGAGACTGCCAGCGAATTTAAGCTCGCGGAACTGGTGGCTGAAATCGGTTAAATAATATTTTCTGTTTAACGAAATGCTAAAGGTTCGGCAAGAATAATTAGATCGAATTTCATCGCATGAAATCGTTAAAGTCGTTAAGATTTTTTAAAAGGGGAATCACGTAGCTCGGCTCTACCGCCTCGAAGATATTCAGAGATGAATATTTCGCTTGGATGTTTAGCGCCTAGATTTACGGAGCACCGAAAGCAGCCGTTTTATATTAGTTTATACAAGTAACAATAAAAAACATTTATTCTGATCTTTAACCGATCTTATTGGAACATTTGAATTGGTAGGAATCATAGTAGTGTAAGTGACATTTTCGAAAATTTCGATGTAGTTACATTGTAAAATGTAATCTATAAATGCTAAAATGTTGAAAAGACAAATGAAATAAGTTACGAAGTTGTCATAAATTAATTTAACTGTAAATGATCTTAACAGTAAATTTGGTCGGTAAACAATAACGCTTCTCATTTGCCGCAAGTAGCGCATATATTGTCTAAATAACTCATCAATGTATCCTTACAATCTGAATAATCGTAAATTAAAAAATTATCGACCCGTCATTTCGACGGGTTCCGTAAACATAGTGTTAAAGACCAATGTCGTCGGCGGAGGTTTAACGTACACGAAGGGCAACATGCCCATTAATAAATACATAAATAAATAAATAAGTAATAAATAATTCGATCCGGATATTAGGCTTGCAGTCGCAGAAGCGTTTGACCCTTAAATGCATGATTTTTTGTTTTAAATTTTAAAAAATCGTTTTTTATAGGAATGTAGTCATAGGTTATACGTAAAAAATAAATAAAAAAATCTTGGTAATAAATTTTGTAAAAATTTTGGTAGTAAATTTGGGCAACAATATCCGTTTATTACTAAAATTATTGTAGACGTAAACAAATGATCATGTATTTATATTATCTATTAGTATAGGAATTTTCATATTATTTATAAATAAAATGCAGCAAAGCAATTGCGATTTTTATTGTGACACAAAGCAATTTTTAAACTCAATATTTACTCAATTTTTAAAACATATAACTTACTCGCCAAAAGTAATATCAAGCCTTTTATTTCACACATGGTCTATTGTCTATTGTTCGGAAACGCACATACTCAGGTTTTTGAATAAAATTAAGTGGAACTGGAATGTAGACAATTGGCAACAATATGCATTTAAGGGTTAAACCTTCGACCGTCGATCTCGCAACTGGTCCAGTCACGGCTAAGTCAGGTCAAACACAGCTTTCAACTATCGAGTCGTCAACAATTTCTCCCCCGATTCGATCCCCGACCGCTTCAGCCTCCTTTGAATCAGGTGTTCGGCCAGCCCTCTAACGCTATAACGCATATACATCGGTCCCGTACAACCCCGGTACAACAAAGACGCCGTAACACAATAACAGAAGCTGGTATCGCTGCTCGCAGACCGGGTGACACTTATTGTTAGCGTTGTAGCGGTGGCTGCGCGATACTTAGTCGCATTAATATACATTAAGGAGCAACCGTTGTCCCAGTTGCACCTTTCAGCGTCGGGGCCTCTGTCCGACAATAACACCGCGGGTCGAAACAAGCCCGGGAACTTCCACAAAGAGCAAAGAAATCCCCGCAATAAATGGTACTCGGCGAGCAGTAAAGCCCTTAATCACGGCCGGCTTTTTCAAGCCCGCGGGTTCTTTCCGCGGCCGGTCTCGATCCCGAACTGAACTTTCGCCTGCAGATTCCTCGTGTGAAACTTCTGCAGTATCATCGGCCCGTAAAAGTTCGCGGGTTCCTCGAGCCGCCTGTGCACCGCTGCCTCGCGGCTCGTCAACAAAAGACAGTTCCAAGGAGACCATTCCAAGTCTCTCTGAAACCTGACGAGCCTCAGCTCCGACAAGCGATCGTTCTCGGAGATGGCCGATCTGCCGTGCCAAATGTCGTTCACCAAATGGTAAACGATCTTGGCGTCCACGACGAAAGCGAAGCTGCTGTAGCACCGCAGCTTAGCCTCGTTCCTCCTGACGTCCCTCAGCAGACTCTCGTAGGGTCCGTAGACGATCCTAGGTCCGGTCCGGGCTCTGACGTAGAGGCAATGATTGCACGAGGAGGATCGACGTCTCTTCTCTGTCGCGAACTTCTCCGGAGACAGCAGCCTCCCGCAGCTCCTGCAGAGTCTGTTGCTGGATCCGGGGCACGGAAAGTCCTCGAATTCCCTGGCCAGGGTGTCCCTGGCAAAGGCCAAGAAGCTGATTCTCAGTCTGCTCCTCAGCCAGCTTAATTTGCCGACGTCGACGTCGCCGTCCAGAAAATCGATCTCCTGGTCCAGCAGCCGTATCACTTCGTTCGATGCACGGCACGTGTGCGGCGCGACGTCCTCGCGGAGCTGCTGCAACGTCTCCCGTCGGTCCTCCGGCGATACGTCTTCCCTGGACAGCCCGTCGAACTTGCCCTTCAGAATTCTGGCGAGCAGCACGCGGGGCGTGTCGACGAGGATCGGCTCGCCGAGACGATTTTTCCAAACGATCGATAGGGAGAGCCGATCGAGGAATTTCCGGTAGGAGATCTGCCTTCTGCGCAGCTTCTCGGCCGTTTTCAGCGTGTCGATGGCTCGCAGCAGCTCGACCTCCTTCGACAGGATTAGACTGCACAGACCGATCCTGGACGAGGCGAGACGGGGAAGCGGGTCGGCCTTCTCGGTCTCGCGGACGCGCCAACGGTCAAGGAGATTGTACAGCAACTCGAAGTCCGTCCTCGTTCTCGGCGAGCTGCGGTTTAGTATCACGAAATCCCGGCTGCGATAAGACCGAGGCTCCTCCGCTGCTATTTGCTGGCCGTCCGTGTCCTCGGAGTCCGACCGAGCCATGGGACTCGCGGCCACGGCGATTCTGCCACGGCGAGCCCTGTGGCCAGCAGAACGAACGGTTGAATACGTGTCCAGGTCCCGAGTGGTTTTCTTCCAGGGGAAAGTTTGCCCAGCGAATTTCGCCTCGCCGGACCAACCTGCTTGTTGGGATCGGTCGGGAATCTCGAGACGGATCTATGATCCGAGGATCTGTCGGTGAACGGATAAACGCGCGATCGTTCTTGCGATCGCGAGACTGCGACTTACAGTGAGCGAAAAAATGGCTTGGCGCACATTTAACCTTTTAGGTACGGCTGAATTCTGCGCGAGGCTATTTCTCTGGACGGCAGAATGTAGAGAGTGTCTGTATATTGTTAAGATACAGTTATATTGTTAAGATAAGTCTGTATATTGTAAATCGATGTGAAGACGAAGGAAGTGTGAAACAATGCATATGAAGACGATTATTTGGTTCAAACGATGACCGAGTGAGCTAGTAGAGTAAGCCACTATAGTGACGCGTCGTTCAGAGAGATGACATCCGCGAAAGCCACTATAGTGGCGCGTCGTGCCTAAAAGATTAAAACGTAATGACTTTCTTTCAAGCTGAACCGAATGAAGCTTCGTTCAGATTTCAGATGATTGGAGAACTGGTCTACCAAACGAAGACTAAACAATTTTTTTTTATTTTGCTATAATAATAATAATAATAATAAAAACTCTCGTTTGTTCAACATTTTTATCTGATCCTATAGCGACAAATGAAAATATAGGTTTTGTAAATCTCTGTAAAAACTGAACGATCTCTGTGAATACTGAAAATTTCATTGAAATCGGTTGACGCGTAGCCAAACTACAGCCACTGGAAGGTGTAAAAATTACCTATTTTTGGTTGAAATTAATAATAATAATAATAATAATAATAATAATAATAATCATAATAAAAACTCTCGTTTGTTCAACATTTTTATCTGATCCTATAGCGACAAATGAAAATATAGGTTTTGTAGATCTCTGTGAAAACTGAACGATCTCTGTGAATACTGAAAATTTCATTGAAATCGGTTGACGCGTAGCCAAACTACAGCCACTGGAAGGTGTAAAAATTACCTATTTTTGGTTGAAATTAATAATAATAATAATAATAATAATAATAATAATAAAAACTCTCGTTTGTTCAACCTTTTTATCTGATCCTATAGAGAGCGACAAATGAAAATATAGGTTTTGTAGATCTCTGTGAAAACTGAACGATCTCTGCGAATACTGAAAATTTCATTGAAATCGATTGACGCGTAGCCAAACTACAGCCTCTGGAAGGTTATATTAATATAAAAATTACCTATTTTTTGCTGAAATTAGTGGAAAACTGCTATTTCCACGAACTTTAAATGTCAACAGCTCGTGACAACGTCAATCGATGTCGATGAAATTTTCAGCACGCGTATAAGCAGACAACGGATTTTGTTCACTTGTGAACATTAGCAAAATAAATTGATTAAACTTAGCAAAATAAAGTAATAAATTGCGGAGAATTCTCGCTAGCATCGGTAACGTAATCTAAACGTTTCTGTTCATGCTACAACTTAAAATAAAATGTCTGAAACCTCTTTTCGCTAGAAAAATGCAATTAGTAATTTGGTAGAAGTCGTAACGTGAACCATAAAGACACACTTAAAGCAGCCTTTAATAAATTTTTACCTTCGCTCTGGAAACTCCTGACGGCTCGAAATTTTCTTAATTTTCGCGGAATAAAGATAGCACGATAACCGGAGGGGGAAACTGTCCCCCGGCTGTAAACGTAGGAGCGAAGTTTCGCAACGGACGTCGTAACGAATGCCCGAAAACTTCGAATTGCTCCAGATAATTGTATAAATACTGTCGAAGGGGAGACGGGAAGGAGATGGGGGCCCCGAATCAACTATCGTTATTTCGAGCGAAATTTCCGAGACGGTGCTTCCTCGCCGCAGTGCACTCAACGTCTACGCTCTACGCTACACGGTAAACGCGGTTCTACGGGATCCGCAGCACCTCGGCTGGGAAAGAAAGGCTTGGAAGCCTAAAGGCAACCCTCTCTCGTTCCCCTAACTTTTACACTACTCGCTACTTTAACTCGACATCGGCCATTACTCCACCTGTAAAACCTCTGTATCTTTACGACGCTGTCCAGGATCCTCCGGTTCCTTGCGGAGTCCTTAGGTGGGGACGCAACCTCGGCAGCCTAGAAGAAACAGGAGAATCCGACGCTGTACAAAAGCAGGACGAATGACCGACCCGGCCATTCTTTAATATTTCGACCTGAAAAAATTCAGACACATCGCTGGAAGTTGCGCATTCGTACCTTCCGAAAAACCAGAAATTTTCAATCATTAATTATTAGACCGCGGATCTATATGCATAATAAAAATTGTGTAATTTAATTATAAGGAATATAGCCGACACGAGAATGTCTTTTTTTTTCTTTTAATACAAAGTTATAAGTCGAAAATAATGCAACAGTATTTTTGAGTTCTCCTAAAGTTGTTTCAGTTTTGTGTTCGACGTACACATTTTTCTCATAAGTGCATAAAAAACGCAGTATAGTAATTATATCAGAAGAAAAACATAAACTTCGCTATTCTTTAACCAAATTAGCTGTTGCCAAGTTAGCTGTAGCTAAGTAAACGATAACGAGTATACTCGTCGAACACAGAGTAGAAAAGTGACTGTCCTAAACTATGAACAGGGTGACCCAAAATTATGGTATTTCCGGGAAACGAGGAGTTCCTGAGATCATTTGAAGTAACTTTTTCCTTTACAAAACGTTTCCCTGCGGCTTTGTTTGCAAGTTATTTTTTTTCATCGAGAAGATTCTTCAACTTAATTTTCAGATCTCGCTTCATATATCAGAGTAAATTCACTTTTATTAATAGTTATGAATTCGTTGTTGATTTATACCTAGAGATTAATATTCGGCAATTCTGAGCTTCATAAATTATTTGTATGCCCGTTGAATAAGCAATTCGCGGAATATACGGAGTGTGCCAACATTATGGTACTTCCGGGAAATGAGAGGTTCCTGTGGTCAGTCGAAGCAACTTTTTCCTTTACAAAATTTTTCTCCGAGGCATCGTTAACGAGTTATTAACGAAAAACAGTGACCAATGAGAGGCGAGATCAGCTGGCGCGAAGGCGGCCGAGCTAACGGCGCCAGCGGTCGAAACCCAGCTCAGCTGGCGCGAGGCGCCCGAGCCAACGGCGCCAGCGGTCAAACGGTCGAATCCCAGCTCAACTGGAGCGAGGCGGCCGAGTCAACGGCGCCAGCGGTCGAGCGGTCGAATCCCAGCTCAGCTGACGCGAGGCGACCGAGCCAATGAACGGAACTGAGCTTCGACGCCTCGCACCAGTTAATCTCGTCTCTCATTGGTCACTGTTTTTTGTTAATAACTCGTTAACGATGGCTCGGAGAAAAGTTTAGTAAAGGAAAAGGTTACTTCAAATGACCTCAGGTACCCCTCGTTTCCCGGAAATACCATCATTTTGGGACACCTTGTTCATAGTTTGAAAGAATTCGTGAAAAATCAATTACTTAGAAGAGCGATCAGAATTCTGATTTTTAGAGAATATCAACGCGTTCAACTCGCAGCTCCGTGTCTCAATTTTCTCAAGTGCGAATGTTCTAAGATAGCCGTGCGATTCTAGTTCTAGTTCTCAGTAAAGCTACCGGTCTCTCTTGAATCCGGCAAGATCGCATACCGTTCTGGAACCGTGATCAAAGGTAAAGGCCTCCAAGAGCTTGTCCCTGGCATCGGGGAACGAGCATGATTGCACACCGACGTCCTGTTGCGTGACCGTGGATTTGTCGACGAGGTATTCGGTCTGAGCGACCCGTTCCACCGTCGTCGCGCCATGCTGCGGTCCAGTTTGCGTGCACGCGTTCCAATAAACGGTCGCCGTAGCCTTGTGCCTCCAGCCGCCCAAACACGGTTTCGCTTTCATCGTTGGACTCGAAGATCGAAGAACACCGACCCAGATCTACGGAAGAAAGGAGACTTTGCGAAGAGGACCCGGAGTGCTCGCGGGGATAATGGCGCCGCCGGTAGTAAAGGAAATTACTGTACCACGGTTTAGGGGATTCGAGCGCAGTGCCATTTTACAATAGCAAACGAGCTTTCCGAGGGGAACAAGGCAGGAATTGCCCACTACACGGGATCAAGATCACCGGGAATCTTGTTTTCGAACGAATCGCCGCCGACGTGCTCCTTTTCCTCGCTTCTCGATCGTCTTTCGCGGAATTAGATTAGACAGACTCTGGTTTGTTGGTGACCGAGAGCACTGGCTGGTGTTTCGAGCGCTGAGAGGATTGTGCAGTGGCTAGGAACTCGTGTTTTGCTCTACATTCCCTTTCAGTTCGATGGGTTAAGAGATAGTAATTAATAGATAGCGCATCTTTATGCAAAATTAACATGCAAGATACAGGCAAGATACATGCAAAATTAATGTGCGAAATATGTGCACGAAATATACAAAATATATGCGCGACATATGCAAAAACTTATTCGAGGTAATGAATATTATTTATTGTAATGTATTTTATATTATATAATATATATTATTATTTATATTATACGTAAAGGATATGTTTGTTAGAGAAATATGAAGAATATTATCAATAACCTTCAAATAACCTTAACATGACCTTTTCATATGTTGACCTTGACATAACCTTGATATGACCTTGACATAACCTTGATATGACCTTGACATAACCTTGATATGACCTTGACATGACCTTGACATATCAAGGTTATGTGAAGGTTATTGATTATATTCTCATATTTCTCTAACCTTGACATGACCTTGACATAACCTTGATATAACCTTGATATGTCAAGGTTATGCGAAGGTTATTGATAATATTCTCATATTTCTCTAACAAACACATCCCTTACGTCCTTTAACACGATTATTATTTATTAAATTAGCTTTGCGAACCATTCTGTATCATTCATAATCTTCACTGTACACCTTGCTTAAAAATTTCATATGTTGACCTTGACATAACCTTGATGTGACCTTGATATGACCTTGACATGACCTTGACATAACCTTGATATGACCTTGACATGCCCTTGCCATGACCTCAAGGTTATGTCAAGGTTATTGATAATACTCTTCATATTTCTCTAACAAACATATCCCTTACGTCCTTTAACACGATTATTATTTATTAAATTAGCTTTGCGAATCATTCGTTGAACGGTGTTCGGCCACGGAATTATTTAAATTAAAATATCATTTACGTACTTTGTTAATCTTCACTGTACACCTCTTGCTTGAAAATTTCATATGTTACTCACAAGGTGTCATGCACACTAGAAAATTAGATTGGCCGTCACGGTTAAATTACTTACTATTTCGTGTCCGAAAAATTAGTAAGTATTCTTCAGACGTTCTAAAGTAAAGGTGAACAGCGTTTTTCTTAAAAATATCACTGTTACGTAGTAAAAAAAAATCTGGAAAGTTCTCGCTTCGTGATTTGTTCAATACTTCGAACGCGGCTCGAGTCCGTCCCGACCATCCGTCAAAGCCTCGTGCTGCAGGCTCTCGAACTTCGCGCTGTCACCTCTCATTGGTCAATGTATATATGATGTGCAAAATATATACAAAATATGGAAGATAAAAACTATATTTTTAGAATCCTGTAATGACAAAACAAATATCGGTCCAACATACATCAATTTACCTATTCTCCAAAGAGATATGCATTCGCATAAAAAAAAACGCTCTCCAGTAAATACTAAATAATAGATTTAGTCTTCTTAAGCGAATATAAATATAATTTTCAGTCTCGATTTTCAAGCTTACAAAAGTAAAAATTTTCTCCTTTCTAGTAAAGGATCGATAAAGGGTAATTGTCTGAAAGCGTTGTTTAGGTGCATACGGAGGAAGACATTTTTAATCTTTACCTTGGACAGGCTGGACGGTAATAATTCACTCTGCTCGGCGCATATACTATTCGGTATTGCAGTTTCGCATGCACACAGACTGAAAATCACGTGGCTGCTGGGTAAATAGGGGTTCCGTGACGTTAGTGCCACGTGGCGCATTGTAAACACGACCACGTGCCATTAGCGGAAGCGCGTCCTGATGCAAATGCCGCTATGTGTCATTAGGAATAATGCAGGCCAAACAGCGCCACGTGGTCCTGTTTATGGAATTATTATGGAATCGCGCGTCGTTCCGAACATGCATCAATTCTTGGTCAATTATTAATTTCACTGTACAGAATTTCACAGGAGTTCGTCTCAAGTTTCCATTGCACACCTAGATTAATCGAAACGAGAATAATCTCCAGAAAAAGAGACTTGAAAATAACTTATGGTAAAGACTGTCATATCCAGTTTGGGAAAAAAGTGACGAACGAATAATATAAAAATACGTCGTTATATAAATTATTGTATTTTATTCTATTTTATTCTATTGTATTCTATATTCTTGTTTTAATTTATCTATCTTATTCCATTGTATCGTATGGAATGCACAAGAAAAACAACCATTCGTAATCTGTAAAAAAATCAATAAAGTTCATATAAAAATACGTCATCTCCCTAACCCCCACCGTCTGACATTCTACCACCCCGATGCATAAACTTGGCTATCATGCTATTTGAATATAAAAAAGTGCTATAAAAAAGTGACAACTCCTACCAATAGGATAAATCATTTTACAACACATTTCGTTTCGATTGTTCGCACACAAGCAACAAGCTTGCGAAAAAAAACGGCTAAAAATTGATTTCTACAGCTAATCCAGATATTAAAGCGAGCATTAAAGTGTCGCTGTCGCTAACGCAACGCGAGAAGCTCGCCGAAAAAATAAAGACAAATAGAACAAAATTCCTCGTTTCCTCCTGTAGCACGATAACTTCCGGTATCCGGTGACTATAAAGGCTGGCCATTCTCCATCGGCATAATCGAGTTTCAAATCAGAATCGTGCTCATTTCCTTGGCATCGTCCTATCACATCCGGTCGCGGTCCTCTTTAGTTCCTCGAGCATCCAACGTTGCCGTGAGCCATAAGAGAAACAAAAGAGGCATATCCGACCGTTCGAAGCGACCCAAGGCCGCCATTGCGAGCTTAATTAAGCCGGCGTTAAACGAAACGGTCGGTGGAACGTGGGTGGAAAAATGGTCGCGGCCAAGCATGCGTGTTTCCCTTGTTTAAAGGGGTGGCATTACGCGCGATGCATTTCATGCAACGGAGACGGGTGTGTAGCGGGTTTACGGTACCCCGCGTTCGTCGGTGCATTTCCGGTGGCCCCGGGATCGTCGACGCTGGATCTCCATCAGCCGTAAAACCTCGAACGGCGTGTGCCTCCATACGCTAAGCTCTCGTCGACGTTTCGGCCGGATAACAAGGAATTAAGCGCCGCTTCCGGGCCGAATTAACGGGAATTTATAACTTGGTACCGTGCCGAAGGAACGGTCGGTTCCGCCCGCCGTGAAATATTCATCGCGGCCCGCTTCCTTCCCATTCTTTTTTACCTCTTGCTCTCGTCGCCGCCCCTTCCGAGCAACAGTTTAATCGACGCCGCGTTCGCGACCGGGAACTGTGCTTCGTTCAATTTATTCGACGAACGTGGCTCAGGTATTATTTAACTCGGTCGTTAACGTTGCGATTGTTAAATAACTCGGAATGACTTTTGCAATTCTTTTTATCGGACAAACGACGTCACCGAGTTTGACGGTGGCAGAACGATTCACCGTCGTCGGACACAACTGGTTAACACTTTTGCGTGTCTGATAAAATCTCCCGTCCTTTATGTTTTCCTGTACTATATACAGTTTTCTTACGTTTCTTCTTCTATATTTATATATACATATATATTATATAAAATAACCATAAATAAATATAATGCAAGGTAAAAAGGAAAGTAAAAAAAGCGTAACGTACGTAATACAATAAAAAAAATATATATGTAAATATTCGATTTTTGTTTATTGTCCTTTATCGTCCTCGTACGTCTTTCTTTTCATCTCTTCTTCTATAACAAAGAATTCTTTTACTCTCGCACACTTCATGAATAAATGAACGAAAAAGCACTAAACATACCAAGAAATAAAATCGACTGTGTACATCGCCCCGTAAAATTGACAAGATCCAATTTATTTAGATAAGTACAGTCTTAATCATAATAGTTTCTCCACTAATATAATTTATTCAACCAATTCCCACGAAAGCGTTTTCATAACTTTTGTAATTGTAAAGTGGGGAACGGATCATTTGTCCAACCATAAATCAATGAATCCGAAGCCGAGCTTATCGCCTGTAAATAAGAATTGTATGAACGCATGTGTGTATATGTGTGTGAGCATGAGTGAGCGGAAAGTGTGCGCGCGCGCTTTTCGTCACTACAAAGAACACTTTCCGTAAACACGTGCATACCTAATTACAATGAACGCTACAGAAAGGTATAAAACCGTAAATCCCTCGGTAAAAAAGAAACTTGATAAGTGTTAAACAATCCTGGCGATGTCCAAAGAAAAACAATGCTTGTTACGTAAACGAGAGAAGTTTAAAAACTGTCGGCTGGCATCAAGGGGTATTAGAGAGGCTCGCGGAACCGCAATTAAATGTGAGGACGTCATCGGAATCGAATTCTGCATTGCAAAACGGCGGGGGAGGGGGAGGTGCCGAGCGCGACCTCTCGGTCAGCGAATAAGTGTTTACGTCTCGGTTATTAAACGAGGCCATACGAACGCGGAAATTTAACTTCTGTTTAATTGGATCGCCGACAGCCGACTGCGCGTACATATGCGCATGAAATATTCATGATTCGCCGGTCGAGGACGGGGCCCGAAAGTCAAAAATTTCTCCGTTTTCATCCTCGGTTATGTTTCTCCTCGTCGAGACGAAGGAACGAATCGGCAAACCGACGCCGATGGCGATTTAGTCACCGAGTATAATTCTTTTTAACACCCTCGCAAGGCGGTGACCGGATCCGTTTTGATCGAGGGTATATTTAAATCGTTCGTTCGATTAGATAATTTTCGGCAATTAAATGAAAGAAATTGCTGTTACACCAGTGAACAACGGTAAGGCAAATAAGTCTGCGAGGAAATACCTTAAAAAATATGTTTCGAAAAATTAGTCAACAAAGCTCAGAATTGTTATGAACGCCGTCAATGGTACAGTTGTGAAAATGGCCCGCCGTGCAAATGTTAACAATGCATTCTTCTACTTCTGCCCGCGGCTCCAACCCCTCCGGGGTCCACTGCGCCCCTGAAACGGTATCCAAGGAGCTCTCGCGAACAATGTAAGACTTTTGTTTCGGCCTTGTTTCGCGACGCAGCGGCAGACAACCGTTTAAATACTCGGCTACCTTCGAATTCGCGAATGTTCTTTGAGAATCGCCGGCGCTGTAAAATCCCGCGGACGCGTGGCCGTCCGAAAGCCCGAAAGTAGAACATTTTTGCGAAATATTCCCAGGCGGCGGCACACGCGCGCGCGACCACTTGTCTCTGTGTTATGAATTATGTATTTAACGAGAAAAAGGAAGCGGCGGTTGCAAAGGGACGACACGGGTGTAAAAACCGATTCGAGGAAACCGCCCGGGGCTTCGAAGGAATGCAAAAAGGGAATGGTTGATGTAACGGCTTAAGGGCGTGAGCGTGCGCGGACGGAAATCGTCCGCGAGGCCGGCGGATTAACATTTTTCGGAATTCAAATCGCGAATGCTCTGAAATAATATTCCGCAACGATACCGTAACGACGCGGCGCCGTGGCCGCATTTTAATTAAAGCTGATTGAACCGTCCGGTGGGAGGGGTGCGGGTGGGGTAAGGAAGAAACATTCCCGCCCACTTTGAAATAATATTAACGAGCGGATCCGTGCGGAGGCAGATTCCGCCGGCAGATTCGAAAAACCGGTTGTAATGAAATTTGCATTCGCTCGGACGCGGCGACGGCCATCGCGAAAAAAGGAGGACCGCGGCAAAGGAGCGTCCGCGCGAGCCGGATAATTAGTAGAGACGATAATTGGCGGCCCGGATCCACTAATAACCGCGTCGGGAAATCGCTGCCAATTGATTCGCGGCGATCGCGAACGTGTCGCAATTATTTCGAGCGCATAAATATTAAACGGCCACTCTCGTTGAAATCGGTCGCCGCGCCGGGACGATCCGCGGATCGATCCTCTTCCACCATCCGCTCTCTAAATTGATCCTCTTCCGCGCCGGTTGTCGCCAGGAATAGTCACTAATTTGCTTAACACGCTCGCAACCAGGCAACGCGAAGCAAATCATCTCGCTCCACGGGCCAGGATCGTTCTGGCTAAAGTATGTACTTGCTTCGCGATGGATCGTCTCTGGACATATTCTTAACAGTCCAAAGACGCAATTTGTTCTGGAGCACGGCGCAGTCCGTTTCCGAGTCTGCTGAGGCACTTTATCATAAACTGAAAAAGGAACCGTGTTAAACGTCGGACGAATTGGTCGGCTTTGCGGCGTGCAACCATTCTCGGAAAGTACGAAGTTCCGCGGAAACGGTTGAATAAAATGTAACGACTTAAAGAAGTCGACTTTCGACCAGGAATGCACAATGAGTAGAAATGTTGCGATATCTGAAAACAATGGTAAGTTTTCGCGAATACTCTGCGGATCGCGTTTAAAATAACTGTCACCATGGGACAGGGAAGCACGAAGAAGCTTGCAACTACGAATCGTCTACGTGCAAGTGCTCCAAATATATTCGGGGCGTTCTCGGGATCCGTTTAGCAGGGGTAAGTTAATTACGAGCAACGGATAAAGACTTAGCGGAGAGATTGGAGAATAAATTTCGGTGTTCCGCGGCGATAATACGTCGAGCGGGTAAATAAACGGGGCGCAGATTTCGAGGAAATTCATAAGGCCGAGAACAGGACAGAAGCGGGGCTCGGGCGATAAAAATTCAAATACGGCTAAAAGCAACATGCACGCTCGGGAAGCCAAAAATACGGGCGTTTTCGCGGATGCTCGCAATAAATACAAATCAAGCAGAAGCTTCGACTCACCAGCACCGCACACGCACCGGCGGCACCCCGGCACCGGCGCGATCGCGGCGGCGACCCTCCTCTCTGTCTCCAGGAGCGTATCCACGGTCTCGACGGCTTTATTGTTTACTCCCTCGTAAATTACTTTTATAACCGTTCTGTTTATCAGTCACAGACCGGCCGCGATTATTCATCGTTCGTCTGGACGCGCGACGACGATTCGCTCGTCACCGGCGAAATTTATCGCCACTCGTCCCTCCAGGACCGTAAATTAGGCTCGCGACGCGGCCTGTCGAGCAGTCTCCCCCGTTCTTGAAGCGGAATTAGATTTATCGAAACGAACAGGCGCGACGGGCCGAGAGCCGGGTAAAAACGGCGGAAAAGCGAAGAGAGCCGCGGAAAGGGCCGAGGACAGATAGAAAGAAACAATCGGTGCTTTTAACTCGACGCGAACCCGGCAGAGGAGACCTCCGGCGCGCCACCTGAAAGCTCAAAGCCTTAAATCCAGCGTTGCCAATGGCAACCTGCTTGGTCGATCGGTCAAAAGCATTTTCTAGTCCATTATTTTTCGATTTTATACGTCCACGACAAACGGCGCCGGCCGGCCAGACCACGCGATTGTTCATCTCCGCGGAAAAAATGGAGATTTCGGTTGTTTGCTTGACCATACGGCTCGCTTCATCCCCCCGGCAACCTGGCCGCGCGCGCTTTCAAAGCTGTTTTTAATTATTGTAGGCAGAAACCATAAAAAAATATGGCCGCTTTGTGGAAGAGCCATCGCGCCGGTGAACGTGATTGTAGAGCGAACGGGTTGCCTTTCAGCGGCGCGGCTTTATTGTAAAACAAATATACTTTGCCCGGGGAAAAAAGACTTGCAGGAATGTTTGGCCCCGATTTTCCCGGGCTAGAGTCGCGTCTCTCACATGAAATTATAATCCTTCACTTTGATCGCCGGCTTGTACTCTGGCTTGTCTTCAATCTCGTGGAAGGTCCCTCGGTACTTGCACTCGTGTTTCATCAAGTGCCTGTCCGGGGTTGAATCGATTATTATTACACTGCGGATTTGATGCGTTCATGGCAAAATTGTATGGGAGAAATTTATATAAAAAACAATTAATATATTAGGTCTA
Organism: Megalopta genalis; assembly: GCF_051020955.1. Lineage (NCBI taxonomy): Eukaryota > Metazoa > Arthropoda > Insecta > Hymenoptera > Halictidae > Megalopta > Megalopta genalis. Next base: position 17,224,891 of record NC_135019.1, on the reverse strand, counting down.
CCGGAAAGTTCTGTCCGATAGTGTCACTTCAAGTTTCAATCCATATGCACATGTTGATTTGAGACATATACGACTATCTCTCTCTATCATTGCATAAATAAACTGAAACAAAGATGTCTCATGTCATTATTAAGTGAGACGCGATCGTGAAAACATGGCTACCGATGATAATACCAGACCACATGCTGCTTTAGCGACTCGTCAGAAAATCGCAAAGCTAGGCTGGGAAATTCTGTCACATCCACCATACTCCCCAGACCTAGCACCCTCCGATTATCACTTGTTTCTCCCTTTGCAAAACTTTTTACAGGCAAAAAATTCAAAACTGAAGCCGATGTCAACCAAGCACTAGTTGAGTTCTTCGCCTCTAAAAATAAATCATTTTCTAAAAATGGCATTTACAAGTTGCCATTACGCTGGCAAGAAGTCATAAGCAACGATGGAAAGTATATTCTACAATAAATATTATTAAATGTATGAAAATTGTGTTATATTTCAATTTAAAAACGGACAGAACTTTCCGGTAGACCTAATATTAAAAGAATTTACGATCACCTGTATGCTATTTTTAACTCTCTGAAATTATTGAAGAAAGAAAGAGATTTCTATTTGTACCATGTTCGTTGCGATCGACGAAAATAATTTTTATTTCGCGTAAAGATCCGCGATCTAATTATTATAGTAATCCGTCAGTGCCAATTTTACTTGGTTTCGTGCATACCTGAATTGATTCCTGCCCTGTTGATGGTTTATCGCGATCTTCTCGATCAGCAGCCTCGAGTACACGGTCGATAGATCCTCGATCCTGTTATGAATCTCCGCCTCTTCCGAGGTTAAAAGAATGCAGTTCCACGGCGACCATGGCTCTCCTACGTTATACCTGACCATCTTCAGCAGAAACAGGTCGCGGTTCTCGCTGACCGCCGATCGGCCGTGCCAAATGTTGTTCACCAGATGGTACATGTCGTGATTTTGCATCATGAACGCGATCGCGGACGGAGATTCTCTCTCCTTCTCTTCGGAACGAACGCAGTTCAGAAGGAACACATAAGGCTCGTAATTCACGTGCGCGATGTTGCGCTCACGCAACCAGGTGCACCCTGCAAATGATCAGACATTAGTCTCGAATGAATCGCCGGGCGAAATGGACCTCGAACCATATCTGCGGATGAACATTTCGAGGCCCATTGTGCGCCGAATTGGAAAATTTAACTTTGAGAAACCGTTCGTGCAGCATGCGAAAGGAATCATTGATTGGAAGCCGTAAAATATCGTTCGTTGTGTAAGATCCTGAACACCATCGACTTGTAACATTCTTCGTCTATATCTTATTGTCACGTAATTCTATACAATTATTTACGCGTTATTTGCATGCTAATAACCCAGTCAGGGGTCCAGTAGCGTAATAGAAAAAAAAAGAACTTGTAGCATTCACAGCAAACGGTATCTCGAATGTTCGGCGAGTAGTACCGATGCAAGTGGAAAGCTTCGTCATCCTCCCGTGGACCGTGAACTTGCGACAGGGATGAAGCTTGCAACAGCTCTTGCACAGTCTCGTCTTCGGCTCTATGGGTTCCCGCAGCTTTTCGTCGTCCACGTCCTTGCAGAAATCTTCGTCGTCGTTCACGCAGCAGCACGAATGCGAAGCTCGTATAAAGTGCAGATAAGCGACTGCGGTTTTAAACAAAGAGAAAATTAGCCAAGCCGACGGAGTCGACAAAAGTTCACGCTTATATTGGAAACAGAGTCTTACGGACTATCCGTTCTCTGTGATAGTCCAAGGCCATCTCGGTCGCCATTCCTCTCGCCAGATAGTCTAACTCTTGTTCCACCAGCCGAAACAAATTGAAAGCAGAGACACAGTTGTGCAGCTCCAGCGATTTTCTTAGCATCGTCAGGATCTCCGTTCGCTTTCCGCAAGTGACCAAGTAGTTGGTCAGAGAATCGTAGATCGCTTTTAGCTCGCGTGCTCTCTGGTTCCTCGCGGTGACCATTTCCGTCTGCTTTCCTTTGTAGCCGATCCAACGAACGGACTCGCAGTTGACCGTCAGAAACTTGACTCGCTTCCGGGCCCTGTAGTCCGCTCTTACGGACACCCTTTTCTGATCGATCGCGTTCAACATCTCCACCGTCTTGTCGACCGTCAAGTAACCGTCCGCGCATCTCGCTGCCTTGAAGAAACGTTTCTTCGCGCAATCGATGCGATCGCGTCGCCACTGCTCCACCAAATCGTACAGCATGTCGAAATCCAGACGAGTCCTCGGGTTGGTCCTCCGAAGGATCTCTCGTCGATGTCTGTTTCTAAATTCCAAAATTTCAACAAAATATCTCGAGAACTAACTTGCGTCGCGGATCGACACAAATTACGCACGTACTTGTACGCCGTGTCCCTTTCTTCGTCGTACAATCTACAGTTCTCCAGCAGCTCTCTGTACCGTCTCGCATACTCTTTGATGTATTTCATCAGCAAGTAAATCCGCCAGTTCCTCTGGATAATTCGGGCCTTTCCGTCGTGATCCAATCGCGCCATCATCTCCTCGTACGTTTCGTAGGGCTTCGACGTGACGTACTCGTCTGTCTCGCTCGATACGAAGCAGTCCGGTCTGGATAACGAAAGAGGCCGAATAATTAGAAGCGAAGACGAATATTAAAATGTGTTACGGGCGAGAGGCGACGACGGATGAGAGGACGACGCGGACTTTTCATCCCGCGTTTAATTTCATCTAGCGGCGAAGCACTCGCGGCGTTTAATTTCGACCGATGAGGGGGAAAAAGTACGCGGGAAAATGAAGCGAATCTCTCGAGCACTCGGGGCATCGAGCATTTTTCATTTCGATCAAGAATACAGCACCGCCACATTTGCGTCGGGTGATGGCACGGCGTTTGCGTCTCCACGTCCGTCACCGTGATGTATTGCGTCATCTTGCTGCAAGTGTCCTTGAACGGCATTTTCCGAGGTCCGGTCTGCGACTCGGCGTTCAAGTATTCCAACTTGGTAGCCTTGTGCCGCCATCCTCCCAAGTAAGGCTTCTCTATCCGCCGGTCTTCCACCACCACTACTCGTTTGCAAACCATTGTTTCGATTATCCCCTGTCGAATAATAAATAATCCAAAATATTTTAAATAAAATACATCGAGCGTGTTAAAATCGGAGACAGTTGTAAATTGTAGACTAAAGTTTGTAGAATTCGTGACGTTTGAAGAGCCGGTGTACGTTCGTTTATTTCTCGACGAATACAGCACGATCTTCAGGGTGTGTAGCAGTGTAAAGAAACCGGTTTTCATCTCATTGTCAGACTATTACTTTTATTAGACATACATCACTTTCTCACACGAATTTTGTGATTTACAGGTATCATTGTTGATCGCGTTTATCAGTAATCCTGCGCTCGGATTCAACGTCACGTGGGCTGGTTACAATCTTTCTTCTCTTCGTTCTGCGTCGTACAGAATTTAACAATGTATAAACCGTGATGTCTCCTGACTAAATCAGAATGGTGGTACTCGTACAAACAAACCAGGTCATGAGATCAATGGAATTGCGAGATCACTCAATGGTAAAAAAAAGTTCTACCATCCGGATCGGTGTGTTGCGTGGAAGCTTGTAATACATTCAGGATGTTGCGCGTGAGTGTCTCTAACAATGGGGGAAACTGTGAACAGTTTTCGTCGGCGTAGCATAATTTGTTTACTATACAACGTTTCGTAGCTATACATTCTACAAGTTGTATTTACATCTCGCGGCGACCTGTGAACATCACGAACCCTTTTATCCTCAGACGAGCGACACATTCATTCTTCAGTAATCCACATGTGAACTCACTTAAAACATATACAATCTGTGATAAACTATATACAAATATCGTTTCTCGTTTAATATAGAAATTTATCCACAAAATATATACGACAAATAATACATATCTGTACAATGAAGGGAGAAGACTGGTTAATGACGGAGACAAATTAGTGGAGTGCAGCGGAGCAAGGGGTGGGCAGGAGTCAAAGAGCGACGGGGGTGGCTGTAAAATCTCGTGGTTTAAACGGGGAAGAAAAGGCATCGAAATGTCAGCAACACAAAAATATTTTTTTCCACGGTTAAAGCTAAAATAAATAATATGTCCAGTTTGCAGGTGGAAACGGGGGGCCATTACAAAGAGTTCAGTTTCGTGAGCTTGATCAGCGGGAAGTGTTGGTGACAGGAGAAGTCGAATACTGGCGGTTCCTTCGAGTCCTTTTGATGTCCGCCGGCGAGTAACTTTAAGACCACGAAATTAGTTTTCGATATTTTTAATAAGTCGTTAATCTGTAAAACATATAAGACGAGGATGAGATATTTTAACAATGTAAAATAACAGGAACGGCATATAATTGAATGTTTGCATTCGCGATACCTCATTTACAGCACATGCATTCTGGGGGTAAAGAAATAAGGCTCGTTCCAGCATGTTCCTTGCTTGATGAAAGTGTCTACACCCAGCTAAGTACAGCATCTCGCTGGTAACCTTTTCCTAAAATCATAAACATCGTTAAAAATATATGTACTACGCGCGGTCAACTCCTCGTCGTACTCACGTTTCTTTTATGCATCTGTGCATTAGTCATATCTAGGAATTCCTGGTAATGAACTGGCGGCGGTGTTAGTAGCGAAGAAAATGGTAATAACCTGTGCTCGTACCGAACGCGTTCCGAATCGAACTGTACTTCAGGAAGAGGTATTCTTCCATCCATGCGAAACCCGACTAAAGCCTGTAACGCGAAGAGATCGTGTAGTGGTAGACTAGATTGCCGATTTCTTTGAACTGAAAAATTGCGGAATCGAAATTTACTTTATAATATCCACCGCATATATTTTGCATAGCCTGATATATCAATATTTCTATGTCGTACGGTCTTGGCGTTGATTTCTTTTTTTTATTTTTAGCGCTCTTCTTGGCACCTCTGCCTTTATGCGCGTCGTTATGCACATCCTGCTCCATTAAAAATGTATCGGCTCTCGTGATGGCTGACACAAGCCATCCATAAAGAAATTCATAAAGGTACCAGTATATGTAATGGTATTCGTGTACCGAATATAATTCCAGTTCGAACCCGCTTAACAAGTACATGACCATTACTCGCAGCGTATGATACAAAATCCATGTTGCAAAACAAGCTAGATGCGACCTGGGTGTAAGACTTTTTAAAGACAACGTATGTAAGAACCCATCTACTCTTTCCGCCTGTCGAAATTGCAAATTTCAAATAATAGAATCCTTGGGGAGTCGTATTAATTGATTTAGATTCTAAAACGACTCACTTCATCCTGCAATGCAGCGAAGTCCTCCAGCAGATGCGCCAATTTATCTCTTTGCCTTGCTCTGTTGTGACCGGTGAGCTGCAACAGCATGCCGAACAGGCTGACGCAGTGGGACATAAAACTATCAACGTATTCCTTAGCTTGATGATTCTGAAGCAACGTGCTCTTTGGCATTAAGACCGGCGGCGCGATAAAGTTCCGCGCCGCCTCTTTCAGAACATCGGCAAAATTGTGCACACCGAATACTCGATTCGTTGTGGGTAAATACACTATCTGTAGCATGGATCTAGATAATATACACGGACTATGTCTTGAGAATTCTAAAAAATAGTCCTAAAAAGAAATCAGTGTATTTGGTATTTATACTAAAAGTCTCTATCAATTCGCAAACCGTTTCTTACCAAAGCTGCATGAAGACCGGTCTGATTGGTAATCATGGTGACCGTTCTAATCCTAATTATTAATTCGTCCAGATATTTTAGCGCCTCTATTCTCGGTTTTATTTTAGTGTATCGCGGGAATGTTGGTGGTAATAATCTGTGATTCACCATGGGATTAAATCCCATGATATTTGGATAGTTGGCTAGAAATAAGAATAAAATTATTCTCTAAGAGAAGCAGCAGAATGCTTATGAGATACCTACAAATATCGTCAGCCTTCTCTCCACGATCTACTGTCTTAATCATAACTTGAATCATGTATGAACACTTGTTTAATAATCTATGACAGTCGTTTAAATTCTGTTGCAGTTGCTCTTTCTTTCCCATTAACGACAAGATTTGATAGAACAATTTGGTAAATCTAATTCTTGCATACAAGGCCAGTCCATCATTGTACTGAATAATAATAATAATATTTAGGACTTCGTTTTAATTAAATATATCATGAGAGAAATTAATATACCTACTTCTTTCTCAGATTCTGCGTCAACTGGCTTTATTCTACTTTTCCTATGCAGTTCTTCTTCTACTTCACGTAACATAGATAAAGTTTTTTGTTCTGCAATGTCTTGTTGCAATCTGTAGCCGTAAGTAACACTTTGAAAGTCTTCTTCTTCGAACACTAATGCTTTATTTATGCAATCTTTAATTATCTCAATTATTTTGTACACAGCATAACAAAAAGTCTTCAGAGGTTTATCTACTATTTGACTGGGCTGGTGAAGGTACAAGTTAGTGAAAACAGTTTGTGCCAGACTATGACCTTCAAGCCACGACACTATACACGCATAGGTTGAATCAATTATTCCTATAACTTCGGATGGTGTCAGATTGTCCAATTTTAATGCACCAGAGTCAACAGCCTGTGAAAAAGTACATGGTTTGTTGCTGCCCCTGTTGCATTGCATGCCAGCATCCATCTTTGGATCCATCATTTCAATTGCAGACATTGCTTCAAATAATCCAAACAATTTATCACGCAAAAGTTCCCCTAACTCCAGCTCTAAACAAACACATTATTAATGCATTAAATATCAACATTAAATAACAACAATATTCATTATGATACAATAATTTTTATCAGCAATACTTTTAAATAAACTTTATAAGAATCTCAGTATAATCAATCCAATGTTTACGTTTGTACAAAACTAGTTGGACGAATTAAATTCATTGTTTCGATTTTCAGAGTACAGCAAGAAGTGGACAACAAAAAAGATAAAAAGATTCGAGCGAACGTTCACATGCGAGAAAACCAGATTTTTAAACACAAGTACCTGTGATGGCCTCGAAAAACTCTTGGGTGATGTCCACCCAATTGCAACTGACTTCATCGAATCTGGAATGTAAACGAACGTAAAAATTAAAAAATATTGCTAAAGATTGTGCAGTGTGTCGTACGTTAGGTTATTTTCCAGAGATCTAATTAAGATCGTGGTATTTTTTTCACGATACTTTTTCATAGGTGCGCATAATATATAGATCCAGTGTCTTTTAAATACATTTAATTGAATACAACTCACTGTGATTCTTTATCTTTGCCCATGTCAACCGAATTCTGTTCTTCCATCATAGTCGCCATTCCTGCAGACTGACCTGTCACATTTTGCAGTACTGCCAACAACACGAAACCATATATTGTCTACTGGCGGGTGGTCTCAATTTTTTGAACTAGCAAAGAAGAAATTGTTTTATTCGAGTCAGCTATCGAAATATTGCAAAAAAATTTAAATTTAAATAGAATCCGAATTAAAAGTTTAAGCAGTTTTGCTGCTTTCATCTTGTTAGAACGCATCGAAGTCATGAACCATTTGGAACAGTAGATCTCGGACCTCTCTCTCTTGGTTCAAATCTTCGCGGCCAATTCTTCTACTGCGCACGCATTAACTGTATAACCAATGAGCATCAAGCTCCAATAAAACGAGAGTACCAATAGATCACCGCAGTGCTGAGGATATTCAATTTTCCTATTGGCTGGAGGAAAAGGATAGGAAAATTCATAGATGTTATTTGTATTTGTTGATTCAAAACACCTTTTCATTTTCCTTTAATCTGTCGTAAAGTTTTTAAATATTTTGGTACTTGTATGCTGATTGTTCACACACTTATATTTCGCTATATTCCATTACCATTGTCTTTAAATAATTTAACACACGCAGTTAAGAAAGATTGTTCGTGAGGTGACAGAATCAAACAGTTTTAGGAACACGTGTGTGAAATTCAAACTTGAACGTATGTACTCACACTCACAGAAGTTGTTTTCGATAGGATCAAAAGTTGATGAATATATAGTTTATTTTTTCAAATTATTTCAATTTAGAATCATTTTAATGAGTACTGTAATAAATGGAAAATAAAGTAAGCGATAAGTATGTTTTTAATTACAATGTGATAAAATTGCTACCGATGTTTTGACATCTGTAATGTACGTCCGTTACTTTTAGGATCTCTCAAATGAACTAAAAACGCTTCAACAAATGCAGAACGTATTAGAACAGTATTATGCATTATTACAATTGATAAGATCCGAGCTGGAAAAGATCATGAGCAACTTCATTGCGTTAAACGGTAATCGTTTCTTTTAGTATGCTTAATAGTGACAGCCTGTCTTCCAAAGGAGAGGATTGTATACTTTTCTCAAACTTTAATAAACCAAGTACAATTTATTATAAAAGTATAAGATATAATATAAATTATAAGATAACTGAAAAATTGTTGTGAACTTCGTCCATAGTACTGTCGCTTTTATAAATGATTACTCGGTGCTTTGACATTTTTAATTTGTTTTGTAACATTACAGATCTGGAGAATATGAAAGCAGCTGAGTAAATAAAAAACTTAAATGCTAATTCAGTGATTAAAGATATATATAATTTATTGAGGCATATGTGGAATTATTTACTCTGCATGAATCTAATTATAATTACAAAATGATATCCAGCACAAATGAGAAAGTTGCGTTACCAAACAGTAATTCACTAATGAATTCCTCATTAATGTCTTTACGAAAGTCTATTCTCTCACCAAATGTGTCAATCCCTATTCTACCAGAAAATGATGATGAACTTGAACGTTTGGACAGGCGTTGTGAAAAAACAAATGATAAAAGACAATCTCTAGGTCTTGGTTTTCTGGCAAAAATACCAAGACCTGAAATGTCCAATCGTATTACAGAATGCATAAAGCTTGGTACAGAAAACAAGATTAATGTAAAAAATGCATTTAGTCTTGAAATAATTGATTTCATGACATATATGATCAAAAAACAAGATGAAAACATGTCCAATTTGCAAGTAGCCACTGTATCATTAGATGTCAGCACTAAAATCTATGGGTATCGTGTAGATAGTGTACATACAGAAATAATGAAACTTGCAGGTGGTTTAGATAAACAAGTAGATGAACCTGTAACAAATGACACCCAGGCAGATAATTCAACTGTGCAAGAGCATCAAAATGATAACATAAGAAAAGGAGGGAAGAAAAAAAAGAGAAGATGCAAGTATCAAATTTTTAGCACTCTTGAAAACTTAAAAGGTAGCGTAGAAATATTGAAACCGACATTGTGGTTGGTGGGAGATGATGACACGCAAAGTGCAGCTATGTTAAACCAAGTAATGCTGCCAAACCATGCAAATTCCAGATATCATCTACACTTGTATAATGACGTTATCGTCGATACTGTGGAGAGTAAAGGAAAAGTTAAGGATGGAAAAATAAGCACTCCACGACTAGATATTTGTGAATCGCATATATGTCCACCATTAGCTGACTTCGAATTTCTCAATTGGATCAATGAGAATGAAACAGAATATAAAGAAACTCAAAAAGAAAAAGAAGCTGAAAACAGATTTCAATTTGACTTGGATGCCAGTGTTCCATCTGAAGAGGAAGTAATTCAATCGAGTATAAATCTCTACAATGCTGATTTGGAGGAAGATAGTGAAGAAAATATCGAAAGGCACATCCAGAAACCAGTAGAAGTGCTTACAGATTTCTATAAAGCGATAACGAAGATTGGGTTGGCAAGCTCTTCAGAGTATTCCATTCTACAGAAAAATAAAAACATTCACTGGGCTGGTCCAACACATTGGAAGGTAAGAAATACCAGCAAAGCTTTAGGGGGAAGTAACATTATAGAAACATGTCCCCAAGGACACGGTAGAAAAAAGAAAGAACTAGAATTACGTTTCGACAACGATGCTAAGAAAGCTGTAGCAGCAAAGTTTTCATTGGCCATCTCTGGAAGAACACGGATCAAACGTGCCGAAGATGTTTGGATCGAATCGAGAGTTACACTGCCTCGAGATCTTCATTACGACATTGCAAACGTAAACAAATTGTACCTTCATGAGCTAATAGATCTAAGTTTGAAGAACAAGGATGACTTAGATGTTACTCACGTGTCTGACGGCATCGACATATATAACTATAATAATGAAAATGACACATCAAATTACTGTCCCAATGTTTCTATCACGGATTACAAAGCAGATGAGGCCAATAATGAAGGTCACGAGTCTGATATTCATGAGAAGTTTACTGGAAACAATCTAGTCGCAGTTCCCAAATTAACAAATAAAGTGGCTATCGCGTATAGCGTTCGCGCTAAGAAAATTGATATGCGGAAATTAAAGAAATCTATCTGGCAATGCATGATCGCGTCTAATAACACGGAAACCACAGATATTCAAAAGGAGGTAGATCAAGAAACTGAGAATAAGATAAACGAAGACAAACACTTCAGCGAGATTTATAAAAAATTACCGAATATGTTGTCACAGAGTAACGCAGAATCGTTAAGCTTCCCCATTTCTTTTGTATCTTTACTCCATTTAGCAAATGAAAAAACATTGAGATTACAGTCTCTTCCAGATATGTCTGACATCATCGTCGCAGCAGACTGAATGTATTTAAAGTTCGATTACTTTAAAAAATTGTTAAATACACGTAACTGTAAATTATATACATATATACATATATGATATATATATATATATATATATACACGTATGATGAGAAAATATAAAATTGTTAAGATGTAGTAAAAATATATTTGATATACTTACATGCTGTTTGATTATTTATACCACTCGTTTTTTACGTTTCTTTTAATTCCACAATTATTTTTGCAGATATTAAAGAAGAGCAAATTGTGAAATAAGTTAGGAGAACAGATTTTTATACACACAAATATGTTGGAGGTCTCGTTTATATAAAGCTATTCATTTGTTCACCAGTTATTTTTATTAGTTAGCATAATATTAGGTTAAATCAGTATTTGTCGTGTTTTATAAATTCCGAAAGTAATAAGGAAGAACATCAATGACTCATTCTGCAAAACAAATGGTCAATCATGATTGTTTTTCTACGATCCATCAGAAGAGGTGGTTGGAGACGCAACATTTCGAAAATGCCGACCAACGATGGAAAGGGCAAGAGTTCAGAGAGCAGCAAGGACATAAAGAAATCCATAGAGAAGACTCGATCTAATCCGACAGATGCGTTCAATGGCTACGACTGTTTCCTCCCGGATCAGAAGGGCGACGTGCAAGTCTGCATAATTGGGGGTGGTGAGGCACCGCTTTACACGGCTGCCCTTTTAAAACAATCCCGACTAATAAAACGTCTGAACCTGGTGGACACGACGAACACAATGGCTGGTGCAGTTTTAGACACAAGTCATATCGACACGTCCACCCGAATTAAGCACTACACAAAGAAACGTATAAAGAACGCCCTGAAACAAGTATGTCCATTACTGTTTCCTTCTTACGTTTTGTTAGACTACCAAAAAAATTAATTTTTGTATATTTCATATGTTATGCATTCGATCTAAAATACTTTTACTTGCAGGCAAACATAATCGCTCTAATGGATGAATCGGAGCCAAAGGGGGTGGATCTGAACCCGAAGATTCAATTCGAATCTGCGGCATCGTACGTGTACGAGATGGCAGAACAAATGGTAACGGTGAGCTCGGACGCATTGGTCGCCGTTTTCGTTCAACCGGTAACGGCGACACTGCCCATGATCTCCGAGATCTACAAGCTCTGTGGATGGTGGGATCCGGACAGGATCATCGGTTCTACGTCTTTCCTGCGCATGCGAATGGAAGCCACAACCGCGAGTCTCCTCGATCTGGATCCGGCATTCCTATCGATTCCTATGGTAGCTGGTGCAGATCCATACACCATTGTTCCTCTTCTGTCACGAAGCAGCCCCATCAATCGATTCAATCATGTACGAAGATACACTCATTAGAACGTGGGACGATCACTAATGATCGATGAATTGCTAAAACAAGATTATCAAAATGTTTCATATCTTGAGATAACACTTGAGACAAACTATCTTGCGGATCGATTGATCAACCGATAAGTTTGATATCCATTAGAAACGCAGTAACACAAAAATGTTTAAAAAATCGCTTTAGAACAAATACGAGCGGAGATTGTCCTAGGCAGCACTGTTCTACACAAGACCAGAACAGTGAGTCATAGAATAATCTGCAGTATGGCCTAGACTGTCATTTTCAGTCTTCACTAAACTGCAGAATCTCAATTATAGAAATAGAATGAAATCAAGTAGACGAGCGATTCTTTAAGTATCACCATACTTTGATTTTCTATGAATATTCATGCGTCCCGCAATCGTTTAACATCCCGTAGAATGTAGAACCAGTTAACTTTCTAATTACATTTTTGTCGACAGCTAAGTAAAAAGAACACGATGTAAACAGGTGCAACAAGAAATGTTACTACAGTCGCTGCGTGGAGCGGATAAGGAAATAGCAAGCATCGATGGCAGGGGACCGATTTTATCAGTCGCTGCAGCCGCTGCCAAGTTTATCCTTGCACTCGCCGGTGGACTCAGTGGATCACCGAATGTCTACACCTCCGGTTACGTTCGATCGAACGTGTTACCGATTTGTCGGTTTTTCACCACCGAATTACAATTAGGCCCGGGCGGAGTGCAAACGAATTTCGGACTGCCGAAAATGTCGCCGGCGGAAGTAGTACTGGTCGAGCAAGCGGTACCCATAATCAATGAGTTCGTTCACACGGCGATAAAAACTGTTTTCAGCTACAGCTACGTGAAGCAAAAAAGCACGTAGCATTGTTCCCTCTTGCAAAGACGATTGCACAACGGCGGCGTTAAATTCGTTAATGAACGCAAGCCTTTTTGTGCAAAAGCAAGACACGCAAAACATTCGGAGTGTCATAACAACTAAATTTGCTGTTGACGATAACATTGGCATCATTGTTTCTTCCTAAACTGTTAACGACATTGATGATTTACGAGTATTCGTTATGTCTGCATAAATCTTGCTGAAAACGATCAATATGTACGTGTCGCCCTAATGTATGCGACCATGACGTCTCAAAAAAAAAGCAAAGAAACGGAAAAAAGAACATATGCATTGTTACTTTTTCTATGCAGTCGGATGTAATTAGGTGAGCCAGGCTTGACCGTTATTCGGGTAATATGCTTGAAATATGATTATTCTTGTTGCGTTAGTTTGCACATTGTTGCGTAAAGAGAGTGAAAAATTGTCAAGCACGAAGTGACTAAATCAAAATAATGGAGTTGTTATGGAAGCATCGAGAAGAGGGGGATTATTTATATTTATTAAAAATAGTAGTGCCGATGTATCGATTTCTGTAAGTAAACGGGCGTAACGCGTCACTCCTATTTATAGTATTCCCACTAAAAATGTTACTCGTACAGCACCTTGGAGAAGACTATCGGTATCGCGAGACTCCGCAAAGTCTCTGCGATTTCGATGTCTACATTTCCTCCTTATCGATACGGGAAGCGAACAGAACGTTACCTGATACGAGGAAGAGAGTGGTTCGTGACTGTTCGTGACTCGGTTCGGTTCGCAGTTTGAAACCGAGCGGCGTATGCGATTGCGATTAATTCTCGCGAAGTGAGACAGTCGGTGCGCGCGATCCGCTCGAGGCTTAGTTGCGCTTCGGTGAGACAATAACTGTGGTTGTAAGGCAAAACGACAGAAATTGCATGTTTCAAACATTAATCTATTCCAGTTGCCAGAAGTAATAGAATCTACATGTCTTATCTCAATTTACTCAGCCTTTTTTCACGTCATTTTAATTGGTGTCGCGAAGCTCGAGATACGTTAACGGTCATAATAAATGTCCAGCCTACGCCTGTAAACGTTATATGCTTGAGGTAGGTTGGACAGCTGTAATGACTATATTTTTTTGAAAAATAGACCATAACTTAAAAAAGTATCAATAAATACATGAGTTTATGTTCCAATAAAAACTCGAGATCGAAACATTTTTATTAGAACTTTTTAGATGAAACTGGGAGAGATCCAGGAGGGAGCTTTCATGCAATTTCTACCAAAGATCGCACGAGGATTAAAAAGGAGAAATTATTTCCGTACAAATTTATTGATTCTGAACATTTTTGACAAATATATGCATCGTTCTGTCTTACGACTACAGATGTCCAGTTCTGTCGTTGATCGGTTAGCAACGAGTCAACGAGTAAAAGTGACAAGCGAGAAATAAAGAGGTCTCCGACATCTGTTGCTTCGCCGATACGTATGTGTTCGCGTTGCACGGACGTTCCGCGCGTCGATTGAAAACACTTACTGTTCGCGGCGTGATAGCGGATTTTGTGGCACTGTCGTTCGGGAATTGTTTATAGAGTATTGGGTCTATAAATATCGGGACAAAACGCAAAGGAATTCGAATTTGGGTCGCGCGACTGTTAGCAGTTACCACCAGATACCGCCCGGCTAAGTTATTTTAAAATTCGTAACGAATCTCTTGTTTTGACTTTGACAACCTCGAGGTATCAACCGTTTCGCTAACGTTCGTCGGAACAATCTTTATCGCCTCGTCGGGGGTCCTGTTGAATTGTCGCCACCATGGGAATCATATTGTCAAGATTTCGCGTAAGTCTGTGTGTCAATATTTAGGGAAGTAATATCGACGATTCGAGATTGTTTTAAGGTTAACGTTCTACCATATCACGCGTTTTTACTGTGCATTTAGAAATCGCTCCGCAGAAACGGTTTATCGTCAAGCATCGGGAATGATAAATACTCGATATTTTCTGTTTCCTGGAACTCAGGATCAAGTCGTCGTAAAGATACAGATTTACGAGTGACAGGTATTTCGAGGTTAGGCGCGAAGATTAAGAAGAATTTAAACGGAGCTTAATGAGACGTAGCATATTTGGAGCTGTTTAAATGTATATTGTGCGCGCAAGTCATTATAACGTCATAGCTTGCCATTCAATTCGGTTTAATAAGATTCCAGGTCATGTACTTGATGATATATCAGAATTGAATAGTAATTTATGCAAAAATATTACCATATGATACAATATTACCATTCAATGACACTCCATTCATCCTGTCTGAATTTTTTGTGTTGAGCTAAAAATAACTTGGAACGTTACACTGAATATTACGCTTATAGTGAGTTATTTGGCAAAATATTTTTTCTTTATCGAATTCACATAGATATCGTAGGTTTAGCCTATAGTTTCTTATAGACAAAAAATTATCGATAGAATAGAATGGTTTGTCGGTGACCAATGGAAGCTATGAATTAATATGCTATACATGTAGTTACGAGCTTACGCATTAATTATTATTTCGTAAACATCCCTGGAATCATAATGATAAATTCATTTGATTCAGTTGCTATAACAAAACAAACCTTTTGTATATTTCAGAAAAAGAAAACCACTATTGAAATTTTAGAAAGTCTGGACTCGGTAAGGAATTCTTGTTCCTTTCTTTTTTTGTTTTTTTAATGCTTTTGGCATGAAGTCTGCTAATAATTTAATTATTCTTTTTTGTAATAGCAAATTGAAGAGATTGAAAGATATGGACACACTACAGAACAAAGGCATAAAAGAATTGTTGGCACTCTCATTTTGTATAGTGTGATTCTTTATATAATATCTGCATTAATTTTTTATTTCTGTTTCTTTCCTGCATCATTGTATGATCAAATATTTTATATGATTCCATTATTAATTTTTCCTATTCTGTAAGTATTTGATTTTTGTGTATCTAAAATGCTGACTTCGTCTAAAATTACTAATTAAATATATTAATTAAATGTTTGGCCATTATAGAATATTGCTCACAAAAAAGATGGTCACATGGTATTATAAACGTAAAATCTCTGAAAATCAGGAGAAATTAAGTACAATACAGTTAGAAAAAAAGAAAATCCTTGATGAAGTTACAGAGACTGAGACCTACAAAAAGGCTAAAGAGATTCTGTTGAAATTTGCCCCAGATCAATTAAAAATGACGCCTGTGAGTAAAACAGTATATATAATACAATAATTTGATTTTTTAAAGTTAAGGTTATTTCCTTTTTATTTAAATTTCGGTTAATTAAATTTTTTTTCTTTATATTTCAGTTGTCTCCACAGGTTTGTATTTTAGGTTTTTTACTTTCTTTATGAGAACAGTAGAGAAACAATATTTTGAATACAACGAATGCCAAAAAATGGAGATTAAAGGAAACTTTATTTTAGTCATCTTATAGAATAGCACCACCCACAGAAACACCACATCGTTCTTTGTCACCACAAAATATGGCATCCCCTCCTAATACCGGAGAACTGAGGAAGAGAGTACTGACATCTCAAAAACAATTATTAAACGTCCCAAGGGTTACACCCGGTAACACTGGCCTTGTCCCAGTTGGCATAGCTCCCATTCAGGCTACACCAATTGGTTTCCAGGGCAGTGCTAGACCAGTTATTCCAGTTATGGGTTATCGTTAGTATTTTGAAACTAAATATATTAGGCTTTAAAATGTTAGAAAAACGATAAAAGATTTTATAAATGTCTAAAACAGTAATTTTTCATATAAATATATTATTAATTTAAGGCAATTTATGATAAAAGCTTATGAAAATTTTTACATGATAGGATCGCCACTGCCACGGCCGATATTACCACGCGAAAGAAGTTATCTAGAACGGTTGGTTGACTATATAGTAGGTGATGGTCCAGCGAATCGTTATGCATTAGTATGTCGGCAGTGCTATTCGCATAATGGGATGTCTTTAAAAGAAGAATTCGAATATTTTGGTAAACATCTGTTATAAACTACAAGAAGACTTAAATATGTAAGTACAGCTGTGATATTAAATGTTTTAAATATACTTCTTCAATTATTGTAGGATTCAAGTGTTGTTACTGCAATACTTGGAATCCTCCGAGGAAGCAGAAATCTGCAGCACCGAGACTGGAGCTCGATGCTAGTACTATATCAACGCAAGACAGTACATCCAATGCATCCGAACATACATTATCGACCAATATAAGCGAGAAACCAATACAAACTGAACTATCCAGTCCATCGGATACAGGTTTTAATACTTTTTCATAGACCATAGATTACTGTATTGTAAATTCATGTTGTAAAAAATGGAATATAATTTTTAGATTCCGATATCGAGGTAGTTGAAGGACCGGAGGAATCCGCAGATATTGAGGTAATCAAAGAACCAGCGGAATCTGAAGATATCGAGGTAGTCAGAGGTACAGTAGAATCTGAAGATATCGAAGTAGTCAGAGGACCAGTGGAATCTGCAACAACCGAACATACTGCTGAGGACCGTAAAAACAAATGCGGTCAGTTGTAGTTTATCTTTTTAATTTAGTTTTTGTTATAAAAAAGATATAATTGCAGATGAACTGGAAGACAGTACGGAAAAAATGGACATCGACGAATCCGTTTCGTATTGAATATGTATATAAGCACATACATACAGCGAAACTGTAAATACTAAATTGCTGATGTAGCTTTGGAAGAAGAGATAGTATATGCACTATCTACTATGTGTTGCTGGAAAGAAGATGAGCAAAAGAGACTACGCTGGAGAATTTTTCCAGCAACGCACAGTATGTTGAATGTTCTCTGACTCAAAAGTCGAAATTCATTCCAAATTGTTCATGTTTAACTCTTGTTGCGATTTTGCGGAGCTACGAATTGAAGCAAAATGATCACGTACTTAGGAGATATTGTTGAAACAATGTCTTGTAACACTCCTTCAAAAGGCGTTTACTTCTGCTGTTGAAATTAAGGAGCTTCATGATATTGAGGACAGAACCGCCAGAACCGAAAAGTCTTAAAT
Source organism: Megalopta genalis (assembly GCF_051020955.1). Taxonomy (NCBI): domain Eukaryota; kingdom Metazoa; phylum Arthropoda; class Insecta; order Hymenoptera; family Halictidae; genus Megalopta; species Megalopta genalis. The sequence goes on along the minus strand of NC_135019.1, from coordinate 17,207,004 downwards.
ATCTCCTTCGCTTTTAATCATATGGGAGAATCTGTAAGACATAATTTAAATAGATCGAAAAGATTTTCTATGTAATTAAATTTATCTTTTTATTCTGTAATGTTCAAGGTCACTTCAAATTTGTAATACAATATGCCTGAAAGCATATTTGCATTTTGATGCTGGTCTAATTGCATTGTAAATATGTTTCCATATTATTAAGAGCAAAGGAGATAATTAGAGATCCAGGTGAGACGTTCGATGTATTGACAAATTTTAGAAGATTATTTATTCTTGTAAAGGTCTTTAATTATCTGAAGCATTATCAAAATGCCTACGTTGGAAATTATGGTCAATAACCAAATCATTGCAAGACTGTTTATCTTGTGACTAGTGGACATTAGTATTTATAGTAGATGAAATTGTTTTCTTTCTCTTCATTTAGAAAGTCCCAATAAAATTGATTTTCCTTTGTATTTTTATAATTTTTAATGTTATATCAGTTCTGTCGTTTATATTGTATGTTTAGATTTTCATTTGAATAACTATCCCCGAAATACGAAAGTAGTACTCGAATATTATTTTTGTAGATTAGTTACATTTTTAATATTATATACATTGTAATAGAAGATATAGCTTTTTATATCTGTGTCTAAAAGACTAATCTTAATTTCAGATAGAACAGTCTTTTTTGTCGAATTCCTCGTAGCATAAGTATTATTGTGATAATAACACGGTTTTGTGTCCCTATAATATTTGATGAAAAACGAATACAACTTTATTTACGTGCCAGAGAAATGTTAACGTTCGGTAACAATCAAGAAGTTCACTTTTTAAAGAGATTTCACTATTCTACCTTATTTTTAGTTATTACTGACTGCTTTCGTTTCAAACCTTAGCTTAAAGCATAGTATTTGATGTAACAAAAAAGTATGTGATTAAGAAGTTTTTATTTACATGGTGATCAAAGATGTTTGAATAACTGTTGAAGGAAATATACTTTTTAATAAATTTACATAACATTGGTGTTCGTCTTCAATATAATGCAACATCGGTCACGACCGAAATCAAGTTCTGTTGTTTCTAAAATTGAAAAATGAAATCTTAAGCGCCGCTTTTTTTTAAGAGAAATGCTTATATAAAAATTTAACCGCCATTGTTTTCAAACGGAGGTCGATTTCATAAAGTTATGCCGCATTTCCTCGTAATTTCGCGCGGTTGATTGTGGATGCTGATTTAATAAATCGTTTGGACAACGCATTGCGTTCATAAAAGTGCTAAACTGTGCCTGTTTGAGCACACGCGTGAATCGGTCTCAGTTTACATAGTAAAAATAGTGCTCGGTCGTCGACGGACACTCGTTCGAGGTAAATCTAATGATTTTTTCGGCATCATTCTTTGATGATAGTAAAAGAGCGCGAATATCGAGAGACAAGTAATCAAAGCAACTTTCTACGCGAATCATACTGTGTGATACGACTTATTGTCAACGATTAGCGTGCGAGATGTTTGTGCCTCGACGATCTTTCTTCGCGAAATTCGCCGTGCATGATAACACCGTATTAAATCGTTGTATGTGCCCTTAGAAGCCCGTGGCGATTTCGCTGTGTTTATAGAAATATGTTCGAACATCTCACAATAGTTAGTTATGAGAAACAAAGAAAACTGTCGGTCTAATCGGTACAAGTATCTTTTGTCAAGCTATGCTGGGCGCCATAACAACGTCCATTTGTCTGTGACAATCATTGTTCGATAAATGTTTACTATTTTCTTACATTTTCGTTGCGCCTACGAATAATTTTCATTTTATCATTAAATTTCGTTGTTTTTCCACCCGTATGTGTTATCTTCTATCTTCACGGATAATTTTAAAGCATTCACTGCCAAGTTAGGCAGGGTGAATTTTGTTAGTTCGGTATGAAACACGTGCAATCGGATCTCATAGAATGATTATGGGTTTCATAAACGACCCTTATAGATCGTAAGATGTTGCAGGAATAAAAATGAATCGTCGATGAAGAATATAGAATAGATCCGCATAAATTGTTAATAATTTAGAGTGATTATATTTTACAATTCAATCACTATTTATTGAACAGCTTTTGTATATTGTCCATGCCTAATGTTTACTAATTGTTCGCTGCAGATAAATAAACATGCCAGAACTAACTGAACTTGACAAAGCTATGAGCTCCGAACCTACTAAGGTCGAAGCAGCTGCAGCAGGTTCTGGAACAGATTCAGATTCGGATGATACTGTCCCGGAATTAGACGATGCGCGTGCAGGAGGTACCGTTGGTTTCCCAGGGACAACCGTTACCGGTCTCCCCCTCGACATGGTTTCTAAAGCCAAACAGAGTCGTGGAGAGAAAAAGGCCAGAAAGCTGATGAGCAAATTAGGATTGAAACCTGTACGTCTAAATACCTAGCACTTTTGTTGTATTTGATGGAAAAAAAATGTTCATTACTTTCCTCCTTTCTTATAGGTGCAAGGAGTTAACAGAGTAACTATTCGTAAATCAAAGAATATTTTGTTTGTAATCAATAAACCAGACGTGCTAAAGAATCCTGCCTCAGATACATACATCGTATTTGGAGAAGCCAAGGTAATGCTGGAACATTTGTTTAAACTTTAATTTTGGGACTTATTATAAATGATGATCTTTTATTGTTTCGCATATTAGCTGAAAAATTTTTTGGAGATATTCCTTGGCAGACTGAAATTTACTGATTTTTACGTATTTGTATTATTTCTCTATTATCTGTATTAAATGCACGAAATTTTCCTTCAGATCGAAGATTTGAGTCAACAAGCTCAAGTAGCAGCTGCTGAGAAATTCAAGGAACCTCCTGTTATTCCAGCAACTGAGGCTGGCGGCAGTACTACCGTAAGACAATTGATTTTTTATAACAATTTTCTTAATGTACCGTGATCATTTCTCTCAACATTTGTTTTCTACAGGTTGTTGCACCTATACAAGAAGAGTCGGAGGAAGAGATAGATGAGACAGGAGTCGAAGAAAAAGACATCGATTTGGTTATTTGTCAAGCCAATGTATCACGAGGGAAAGCTATTAAAGCTCTCAAAAATAATAATAACGACATTGTTAATGCTATTATGGTAAGTATTGCGAGATCACTTATATTCTACTGTTTTTTCATATAATATACGAATAACGATCGAATTCCCACCCAGTATGTGATTTCATATTCTATTCGTCTGAAGTGAAACATTGCTGTAAATTCTAGATATCTGATCAAGCATTTATACGGCAAAGATTTATCTCTGTATTTTTCAGAGTTTTAATTCGGTAATTTGTACGTGTTTCAGGAATTGACAATGTGATGAAACTGCTTAGCAGTAGAATGCGCTGCTACGTGTATCGTAGTCCGCATTGCAAAGTCATCTTATTTTATCACCTGCGCCATCAGGAAAAACATCCTTTTTTTTGTCTCATTACATTGAAAGGATAAGCTCGAACACTACGAGACTGGAGTTTGCACGGAGACCCGTGTCACTTGTCTAAAAAAAAATCCACATGTATATACATAATTCATATGAAAAAAATAAATATACTAAGGACACTATCTAGTTCTCTCTCTCTCTCTCTCTGTTCTTTTCAATCAAATCTTCTCGATACGTGATATTCCATGAACAAAATATACATGTACCATAAAAAGCAAATTATATTTATGGTTCACTTGAAAAATTGTTTAAGAATGTTGCTACTATATCAAGTCGCAGTGAAGAAGTACATTTTATTCAATACGAATATCATGAATGCGTGAAATACATTTCTGTGTTTTATTTATTTCAATCGAGAGATTCAATTTGAATTTGTTCGATCGTATACATGTGTGTGTGTGCATGCGAACAATTGGCGATAGGGACGCCTCTTATGGCGATATCAGAAAGCTCCTTTCTACCTCCGTACAGCGCCGATCGGGTAGTGGCCAAAACGCTGAAACCGTTAGCCGAAATAGACTGTCGGTAATTTGGCTAACTGTTTCAGCGTTTCGCCGCTACCCCAACCGGCGCAGTGCGGAGGTAGAAAGAAGCTTTCCGATATCGCCACAAGATGCGCCAGTATCGCCGACTGTTCGCATGCACGTACGCGATCGAACAAATCCCAAATCGAATCTCCTGAAATGAAATAATTTCGAGCTCACGAATTCTCGATTATCCGACATTACGGTGGGAAAAATAAATACCACAGATATATAATTCACGCATCCATGTTTTATTTCTATACATATCTAATGCTCGTCGTCACAACTTTACAATTAATTTCCGTGAAAGCAGTGTCGTTAGCGCGAGAGATCTTTCATTTCTATTTAGGATACGCAACGGGAGATCGCGTCGCTCGGGAACGCACGCAGACCCACAGTCAAAAATATATTTCACAGTTGGATTCGAACGTGGTTATTCTATTTTGTATGTACAGTTTAGGCGAGCGCGTGCCAGAATCGTAGCGGCGAGCGATGGAGCTTCTTTCGCAACGGGAACGCGTTCTTTTTGGTCGGAACGGGAATCGTTCGGGGGCTCGATGGACGCTTCGGCACGGTCGGAATCTCCTCGGGCATCTTCAAACGGGGTGGAAGACGCTCCAACGTCCTCCATCGTCGACGCCTCTCTTCCCGAATGGGCCGAGCTATCGCGCATGGTTGCTGATCGAAACCAGTTCTGCTTCACGGCAGACTCCTCCCAAATCGTTTACGGACGCGCTCGCCTCTTTATTGGCGACCGAAACTGCTCAGCAATGGCTCGACCGATCGTTATAGCCGTGGTCGTTCGCACGTGGTATGGTAGCAATCGCTTCGAAACAGGCAGCCTCTCTTCCGTTAACACTTCCAATGGCGCGAGCCGTGTCCTTTCGGAATCACTTCGTCGATCACCGACAGAAACAACTTAGTCTGCTTATGCACGTAACTCGTCAATGTTCCAAGTCACTCGCGCGATCTTCTCTCGGGACTGCTGTTGTAGCTCGTCAAGCCGCCGGGAAGAATATGGCCGTCTGCCGATGATCGAAGAGCGACGATGGCTCCGTGGCGAAGACGTCGAGTCAGGCGTACGCATGCACCCGGCCGAAAGCGTTGTTGTCGGTCTGACGGTTCGCGTCTTCGGGGTGGTTTCGGTCGGACTCATCGTCCGTCGGTCACATCGAGTGTTGGGGCGGCGGCAGCATCAGTTCGTAGCCGGTCGGCATGCCCTGTTGGTGATGGTGGTGGTGATGATGGTGGTGGGAGGTCGACATCATCTGATGATGCGACTGCTGGTAGTACTGGTGGTGCATGCTCGAGTGACTCGAGTAGTAGACCGAAGTCTGTTCGACGTCTTTGCCTGGAACAACGCGGGTCGTTAAAGACCCGAGGTTTCTGATTTTTTCTTTAACAGTTATATTACATAAATATATATATTATATTTTATAATTATATTATATAATATATATATATATATAATACATAATAATATATATAAACAAAATATATATTACAAAAATATTTCTGGGAGACATTGTTAGGTGCACTTCGACTTTGTCGAAGTATACGATTATAACTAGACCGAGGATTTTTATGCGAAATAAAAATTGTTAACCGGTTAAAATTGTAATTTTAGCGAAAACAAAAATATATTCTGAAATTTCAAGATGTTTAGAATATTTCGAGCTCGAACCTGCGCGAAGGTGTTTACGTCGTTACAAAAATAAGTCCCTCGCTTTGCCGAATTCCATTCTACAGCAGCAATTTTTGAATTTTTAACTTTTACAATATTTTATTTTATTTTTCCTGCGTTTTTCGTTTATTATGTACGTAGCGTATGTTATAATGTTAAGCGAATAAGTAAATATTAGTAATAAAAAATTGTTAACTTTATCATTAACTTTGTCAACTTTATTTTAACCCTTTTTAGTGCCGGGCGGAAAAGAGGCGCTTGCGCGAAGGATAAGCGGCCGAATTTTACGATTTTAATAGGATTTCGAAAGAGGCTCATGAAAACCAAACGAAAAGCAATATTTACATAATTGAAAAAGCGGTGTATTAAGGATAAAATAGAGAACAAAGCGGTGACGCTAATTTTTCTCTCGCAATGAAATTAGACTATTTATAACGTATTTATTTATTTATAACGCTACAAGGTGCGGGCTGATATATCGGCTCTGGCACTTTTCGCCAGTGCAGCGAGGGCCGATATATCGACCACCGACACTAAAAGGGTTAATAGTTACAGCAAGTTAAGAATAATCTGACAATATCCTCAAATTTGATATTTGAATATTTCGATATTTTTCGTCATGAACGCATAAAATCCGCAATCTAATCGTAATATATTAGGTCTACCGGAAAGTTCTGTCCGATAGTGTCACTTCAAATTTCAATCCATATGCACATGTTGATTTGAGATATGTATGACTATCTCTCTTTATCATTGCATTTACACACATGTACTCTCCTAAATAAACTGAAACAAAGATGTCTCATGTCATTATTAAGCGAGACGCGATTGCGAAAACATGGCTACCGATGATAATGCCAGACCACATGTTGCTTTGGCGACTCGTCAGAAAATCGCAGAGCTAGACCGGGAAATTCTGTCGCATCCACCATACTCCCCAGACCTAGCACCCTCCGATTATCACTTGTTTCTCTCTTTGCAAAACTTTTTACAGGAAAAAAATTCAAAACTGAAGCCGATGTCAACCAAGCACTAGTTGAGTTCTTCGCCTCTAAAAATAAATCATTTTTAAAAAATGGCATTCACAAGTTGCCATCACGCTGGCAAGAAGACATAAGTAACGATGGAAAGTATATTCTACAATAAATATTATTAAATGTATGAAAATTGTGTTATATTTCAATTCAAAAACGGACAGAACTTTCCGGTAGACCTAATACATCTTACGAAGTTCACATAAATTCAGTCTTGGCATTGTTATGAAACAACATGTTTTAACCGCGTTTAGAGTTCGGCGGTTCCAGCGTTAAAGACTGGAAGAAATTTGGTCCGACCGATTACGGAACGGTGAAAGAGTTCTCCGGACGGGGATGACCCGTAATTTCTCTCGTCTTTATCTCTGTCTCGACACGATGTTTCGTATGAAAAGGAAGGAAAAGACTCACCGGTGTCGTAGACGCCGCGTCCGTAGCAGAGCGCCTTGACGTCGTTCATGGGGCTGAGGCCGCCGTTGTGGGGGTGGGTGGTGTGCACCGAGGACGGGGTAACAGGCGTCGCGTATCCGTGATGATGCGGCCCCATCGGGCTCATGCCCATCGGGCTGCACGGGTTCATGCCAACCGGCGACATGCCCATCGTCGACAACGGCGACATCGCCAGGTTCGGGCTGTCCGAATTGATGCTCTGCAACGATTGTATGCTTCCGCCGTTGCTCGTCGTGCTGCCGATCGCGTTGTTCGCGCTGCTCTGACAGTTTAGCGGCAGCATTTCCCTGCGAAGCCGAAAATATTGTTACGGCGACTTGTCCAAATCAAGTCGCTGTAATGTGAAACTGCCCTGTTGTGAACAACTCCTTAACACGTTGACTGCCGCGTCACCCGTATTCGGGTGACAGCAAAAGTTCTCATCAGGCCACGTCACCCGTAATTCGGGTGACGCTGATTTGACTACTTACAAAGGATTTCCGAAAATATTTCGACAAATATTCTACAGGAGGTAATGAAACTATCGAATTCTTATAAAAATGGTTTATTAAAAAAATTATTCGCAGTGTATAACATTCAAACATTCTCTGCAAAGTTGAGGTTGATCAGGACAGCTTGGACAAAAAGGTGTTTGTTTTTTCAGATATGCTCGTGCCTCTGATCGGTCCATTTCGTATCTTTTATTTGAACTGTAGCTTCCTCGGTATCATCAACATTTCTTTCTTCTTCCATGACCAATTCTCTCGTAAAATCTCGTCAATAGTATCTTCATAACATTCATTATCACTAAGATTATATTTATCAGTATCCAAATCAGAATCTGACGATGTAATTTTATTTATGCTTCTCCTTTCGGGCAATCCGATCTCTTTTCATTATTGAAAAAAAATAAGGGCAGAGATTTTAAGTTATACCATTCGGTACTCGGCAAAGATTCCAACTGTTCATGCAGGAACAGAAACAGATATGAATTAACAGCGCACGCTTCCTATAGCGGCACGGGTGGCCTGTAGGAGATTTTGTTGTAAATACGCGTGGCAGTCAACGTGTTAAAGAATAATAGAAGATAGGGGTTGCCACGAAAAAAAAGTGTGTTACCAACGGACAATCGAAGAGTCGAGATCGGACCGTCGAGCGATCAACATCCCACTTCTGAAACATCTGAATTGTTATTGTATCGAATTGTGTTATAGTTAATATTCTTTATTGTAAATAAAATGCCGCGACGCGAGAGAAAAATGGTGTAATTCGCAACAATATCATTGTCCCGACGACCGACGATAGAGCGAAGAATCGACGAATTTCCGTCGAAATTCTGTCGACGCGAGCATCCGCCCCGCGAGCTCGGTTATGTCAAAGGCTCCCTCGCGAGGACGCGCGAACGATCTAATTCGAGGATGTCGCGTCGCAACGACAGGTGAAGATGCAGGAGAATGGGCAATCCGGCAATCTGAGCGTTGCGTTTCACAGGGCCGACCGTCGAAACTGCGCGAACGACGACTGCCATTCGACGTAACAGGGGGACACGCACACACGCGGTTGCCCGGTACACGGAAATCGGCGTACGATAATTGCAACGAGCGTGTCGCGCGCCCGAGGGTGCAAACGAGCATAACTTTCCGGCGATTCGAGGACCGCGGTTTCGAGAAAAATTGCCCGGGAACCGGTCGTAAATCTTCGTTTCCCTTTGACCTCTTCTGGAAAAGTCAGGGAAACGGTTCCGAGCGAGAAACATGTGCGAGGTTTCACATTGTCTTACCGGCGTTCGAAAAAAAAAAAGAAACCTATGACCCTTGGCCTAACGTCGACCGAACAATTATCGGGTCGCGCGTTCGCGCGGCCTCCTTCCGTCTTTCTTCCAGGAATTTTCTTGCCGTCCGACCAACGAAAAAGGTCCCAACGTACGAGGTCTCTCTTTATTCACACATTGTTCCGACCCCGAAGGAAACAAACGTCTCGGTCGTTTGCACGCGCGCCTGTTTCTCTATTCTCTCTCTCTCTCTCTCTCTCTCTCTCTCTCTCTCTCTCTCTCTCTCTCTCTCTCTCTCTCTCTCTCTCTGTCTGTCTGTCTGTCTGTCTCTCTCTCTCTCTCTCTCTCTCTGTCTCTCTCTCTCTCTCTCTCTCTCTCTCTCTCTCTTATTCTCCCTCTTTCGTTTTTTTTCTGCTCCGAGCCCCCTCGCCACGGCTGTATCTTTACGCACACGCATACGTGCATACATGGTGGCCATGTGCAACCAGCTCCGCCCCTGACCGTGGCTCGTTCACGCTACTTCCACCGAACCTTTTCTCCTTCGACCTTCTTTCGTGAGCATGGGACGCCCGGTTTTATGGTCGCGCCTCAAGGTCTAGATTCCAGCGACGGGGGCAGCGACGGTTCTGTCGCCTCGTCGCGAAATAAATCGCGACCGATCGTCGAGTTCGTACGGCGGCCAACCCTCGATCGCGGGCCGCAACGATCTCAGCAAATTCGATACGATCGAAGCACGGTAAATTCTTTCGAATTGTTCCTCTCAACTTGCGAACAAAAATGGCAAAAGTTGGTACAGCGCCGAGATTCGTTTCTCTGTTTAACCGTTTGATCTCGAAGCTATTTCAATTCTAAAATGAAGGCATTTGTATCGATCTACAATATTTTCGTATGATCGTACGCTCATAATCATCGTTTCAATCGGATGCATGGGAGATCGAACCTGTTGGCTTATGGAAGACTTCTGTTTCTTTTTTTAAATTTCTCGAATACAAACTCGAGTAAGGTGAAAATTCTTTTGAAAAATTGTGTAGCAATTTTTAGCGCCGCCTCAGAGTCTCCGATGGGTTAATAATTTTAATAATTTGCAAGGAATGGGATAATACCTCCCAATTCTTATAATTTATATATATATATATATATATATATATATATATATATATACATATATATAATTAATATATTATTAATATATATTATATTATTATAAATTATTTATTATTATATGAATAATAATATAATAATACATAAATACTATTTGACATATCCAAAAATGTTGTACATCACTTTGCAAGATACGGGAGCTGCATAGAACTTTCTTTCTTTCGTTAATGATTCTAATAATTAGAAAATAACTCATCGGTATTCACGAATCTTTCTAATCTTTTCACTGTTGAAAATTTTACGCAGTAATTTTTGTCATAAATGCATAAAGATCCGTGATCTAGTAACAACAGCCTGGGACTTCCACCTTCGAGGGCGACTGTCACCGTAACGAAGGCAACGAGCTCGCGCGTCCGGCACCAGAAGAAGAACAAATGATTCGAATCTTATCGTTCGAGGGTCAAGGCGACACCCGTGAATTCGCGAACCGATCGGACAGTGTGCCCGCTGCACACGAAAGGGAGCGCGAGAGAAAAATTACGAAGGTGTAGAACAAAAGAAAACTAGCGAGGAAGAAGAGGGCGGGAGGAGGAGGAGGAGGAGAGAGCACCTCGAGATAAATCGCGAGTACGGCGGAGGGCCGGTCGTGGCCTTTATGTAGTAAACTATTGGTAGTGCGAACAGCTCAATGGTGAAACGGGAGACGTAACCGAAGCTGCGTCATAAAACGGTAATGGGGCGTCGCGTTTCCTTTTCCTAGAGCCTTTGCAAGAGGGTGGACGTTAAGGGCGGGCGGGAGGGGCCAGGGAGAAAGTTAGGATGTAGGTACATACGTTGCGCGTTGGGTTCGTACGCCTCCGAAAAGGAACATTCTCGCAGCCATTCCTTCCAGAAACGAATATCCGAGAAATCTCGAAGCGTTTCCAGGCGATTCTGGAACATTCTCTTGGGGGCCACCCTTCGCCAAAGGTGCTTCGCGATTAGAGAAACGGCAGCGACGCTGTCTTAACCCTTTGGAGTCCGATTTATTTTTCGTTAGTTTGCGTTATATCATATTCACCCCTTAACGCACAGTTTTTTTGAAAAAAACCGGCCAAAGAAGTCAATTTTTTTTTAATGTAGAAAAAAAAAACACAATTTAGAACATTTTCTTAGCAAAAAGATTAAAAAAATACAAAAATAAAAGGTTTCCATTTGTTACCGCCCCTAATTCAACTTTTCTTTTGGTGGAGAATTTTGATATACTGCGCTTTTTTGTTCCATGGGAAAAGGCTATATTTTATTCTTGAATAAATAAGTGTTATAGCTTACAATCCCATGTAAATGATAAATATCAGTAAAACGATATTTTTTCTTTGCTTTCACATTGTTATGTTCAATTCTCGATTATATTCGAGTGTGGAAAATTACAGCAGCATAAAATACAACGCCGCTCGAATTATCTCGAGTGTGCACAGTTTGGCCTGTTTAGCGCGCTCGAATTAACACGAGCGTACAAGTTAAGGGGTTAACCCTTAGCGGACGAGAGGCGACTCTCGGTCGTCACGGCATTTCGCGCGGCAGGACGAATGGCGAGCGAGAGGCGACAGTCGGTGTTTATGTTAAATTTCGTTATCTCGAACATTATCCAACGTACTGTTTTATGAGAAAGTCCCTGAAGCGGTGGCGCAAATTATTTTTCCGGAGACTGGAAATTTGTTTAATCGATTCGTACATTCTCTACGAACATGTAAAAAGACAGAGAAACGAACAGCCAGTTCAAGTTCGACGACCAACTCCGACGAAATTCGTCTAAACGGGAAACCGCATGTAATTGTTACTGGCACAAAGAAAGATTGCAAAGTTTGTTCCAGTCGAAACAAACCAGAGGGAAGACACGAGACGACCTATTTCTGTGATACATGTCCAGATAAACTAAGAATGCATCTTGGTCAATGTTTTATAAACTATCACACCAATAATGCAATAAATTCTATCTTAACACTTAACCAACCGAATGGGGAGATCTCCTCGTTTTAAATTCAGTCGATTGACGACCGAATGGATGATTGATGAAAAATTAAAACTGATTGCTTAATTTTATTAAGATTTGCACGAGGTACGAATGCTGAAGAAGTAATTGATGCCATATAAGTTTGCTTAGCAATTTTTGTTCAATAGAATAAAATATCTTTATTTTATGAAAACTTTCGAGGTCTCTAGCGCGGTCGTGGAAGTGTTAAAATCGAATAGAACACAAAAATTCTCATAAATATAAGAAAACATTAATTAATTAAACAGAAACAAAAAGGAGAACATTGATCATATAGTGGATGACATCGGTAGACTGCGGATTTTTATGGAAAATAAAAATTGTCCGAGTTAATAAAAAGAAGCCGAAGTTTCCTCTTTCGATCATTTTAATCGGTTAATATAAAAATATTCTTTAATTCTTTCAATTTCTTTACACTTTTGTGTATTTGATCTCGTCGTTTTTGTCAAAAATGCACCAAATCCGCAGTGTCTAGACATTAGAATTCTTTCGCATCCGAGACATCGTGGTCATAATCAGTTTGTTCGAATATATTATTGGGTTGGAAACTAAGTAATTACCGATTTCAGTTATAGATGTCTCTCACTCCCATTTTTATGATATCCGTAAATGTTATATTATAAAATATAATATAATATATTATTATATAATATTATTAATAATAATAATAATATAATAATTATAATAATAATATTATTATTAATATAAATGTAATATTATTAATATAATATAATATATTATTATTGTTATTTTCTATTATCCGTGAATGTTAGCTACTGGACAAATTGAATGCAGCGGTCAAGGAAAAGCGACCAGAATTGGTCAATCGTAAAGGTGTCATTTTCCACCAGGACAATGCACACGTCTTTGTCCACTCGGCAAAAATTGATGGATATTGGTTGGGAATTGATGTTACATCCACCATATAGCACTGATCTCGCGCCATCGGATTACCACTTATTTCGATCCCTGGACAACTCCCTTCGTGGTAAAACTTTTAACGATGATGACGCTGTAAAATCTCACTTAACTCAGTTTTTGGCCGAAAAGGATCAGACTTTCTACGAGCGTGGAATTTTCAAGTTGTCGGAGAGATGGCAAAAGGTCATCGAACAAAATGGAAAATACATTGCAGATTAAACTTCGTTCCAAGTAAAAAAAATTTTTATTTCATTGAACAAATCGGCAATTACTTAGTTGCCAATCCAATACAACGAAAATGTATTTTTAAAATTGGTCAAAAATTAGTGTCGACCGTATTTATTATATCACACGCGGCTCTCGACGTGTCGAGGTTATAAATAACTTTGACATAACCTCGACATAACCAGAACCACAATATAACTTAACACGCTTCAATTAGAATTTCGTGCGTTTCCGACACCTCGTCCTATCACCGAAAGATCAACGAGCAAATCGAAGTCACTCTTCCACGCAAAGTTCGAAAAGAATGGTAAACTACTCCCGCTCCTGCCAGCTGGAAAATCGGATAACGATTGAGAACAGAAATTGGGGTACATCGTCTATCCGGTTAGGGGTTAAAGACTCGATATGTTTTAGTCGGTCCGTCGCGTCAGCGGGCGAGGTCCACGGTGGTCCGTGACCGAGGCTCGTCGTAGCCATAACAACGCTTCGTTCTTTCTCTTCTCCGGTCTTTCTTGCCGAACCAACTCGCTCCACCCACGTCCACGGTACGAAGAAGATTTGCGAATAAGCTTGCACGCGCCGGTGGTCGCGCGAAGCGTTGCGATTACCAAACAGGCGTATCGGATGAATCCACCGTCGAAGCAACGAGAGACCCGGCGTTTCCAACGAGATAATTTCCTGCGCGATTCGCAGGCCGTCGGTCGATCACCGCAGTACCGACGGTTGGACACTCGCGCGAAGCTCCGCGATCGGGTCCAGACCGACCCACGACTTCGCGTGCACAAACATTTTGATTTAAGATTTTGTTATTGTTCCTATTATTATTAACACTATGCCGTCCGCAGATTTTAGATATGATTCTTTTGTTTGACGTCGGCATAATAGCTTGGAAATTTTAGATTTAAAAAAATTTTCGAAGATGGCGGTAGTATAAATTTCTAAAATTAAGGTATTTCTGATCAAAGATTTTTTGTTGTTATTCCTATTATTATTAACACTATGCCGTCCGCAGATCTTATATATGATTCTTTTGTTTGACGTCGGCATAATAGCTTGGAAATTTTAGATTTAAAAAAATTTTCGAAGATGGCGGTAATATCAATTTCTAAAATTAAGATATTTCATCCAAGAATTCTCGTACTTAATTCTTAGTTAAATAAGCACAATGCTATAGTTAGTTTGTTGCCTTTTAACACCCAAGAAATATAGTTCAAATGTTATTTCAGTTTTTTAAAATGTCACCAAAGTGGTACCACCGGCATACAACAGATAATTTTTGCATGCCACCAGACAGCATAGTGTTAATATTATCTGGTTGTACTTTTCTTTACATACTACAGCAAATTCTCCCTAATTGACCCTCGGTTTGCACACAAAAATGGACAATTTGGGAAGAGAAGATACTTTTTGTAGTTACCGATTGTCAATAATATATAGGATTATATTCTGTAATATAGGAAATTAAGTTTATTGTATCGTTATTTTAATGGAAATTTAGATTTTGAATTTTATCGATAAACTATAAAATCCAAAAATATAAAATTTATTGGGACTCAATGTTCAAATAAAACCATATAGTCGAATTCACGAAATTTATTGTATCGGTATTTTAATGGAAATTTAGATTTTGAATTTTATCGATAAACTCTAAAATCCAAAAATATAAAATTTATTGGGACTCAATGTTCAAATAAAACCATATAGTCGAATAAACGAAGTTTATTGTATCGGTATTTTAATGGAAATTTAGATTTTGAATTTTATCGATAAACTCTAAAATCCAAAAATAAAAGAATTTATTGGGACTCAATGTTCAAATAAAACCATATAGTCGAATAAACGTCCCTCCCTCGATCTTCAAATAATAATTCATCCTCTTCGTAAATTGCCAATTTTTGTGTACAAACCGAGGGTCGATTAGGCAGAATTGACTGTAATTACATTTGCTACATTTGCCTCTGTATTCGCAGTCGTTGCTCGAACATAAAGGAACGGCAGACGGCATCGAGGGTGAAACGGCGAAGCAGGTCCCGAGCTCTGGGACCGAGGAAACTCGGACGCGGTGCAGCGAGGGTTAAAAAGGATGCAGAAACGACTGTGGAACCGTCGTTAGACTGAGAGACGCGCACGCGGGAGAAGCGAATTCTGCGATAATCTACGGGATTCCCGAGCGATGCAGGTCTGTAAGTGCACGAAGCGACCCGGGCGACGCACTCGGTGCATGGAGGGCACGTGTGCCGACAGGGGGTCCTCGTCTCGAGTTTTCCATCGAGCAACAAGTGTTTCGACATGTGTACCGGACCCGTGCGTCCTTTCTCGCCGGTCACAGCGGGTACGGTCGCGGCCACTTCGGAGGCGGTAAATCATTCTCTACAAGCCCGCGCGACGATCGTCCTTGCGGCGAAGCGAAACGGGGGGCACGAAAATCGGTGGACCCTCGAGGGCCGCCCCGGGGCCCGGGCTCGAACGAGTCGAATTTCGCCGTGCAGGGTGTAGCCGTGAACGTCCGATCGGGTTTTCCAGCGGCCGTCTTTCCTCTCCCGTCGTTCTTTACCCGGAACGATTACCGAATCGCGACGAGATGAGACGAGGCGCGACGAAGCGCGTCGAGGCGCGACGAGGCGACACGAGACGAGAAGCGACGCAACGAACAGCTTATCGAATTCCTGACGCCCCTCTCGACCCCCCTCGCGATAATCGCGCAAGGTGTGCGTAAGGCTAGAACTCGTCGCGCGTTCGTGATTAGAGCACCGATATTTGTAAACCGTTTGATAACGGCCGGTTGTTTGGTCAATCGTTTATCGCGCTTTTCGTGTCGCCAAGCGGACAAAAGTGGCCCTTAACGTTATCCTTTGACTTGCTTTCGAAACGAATTTCACGCGCTCCTTTCTCTTTCTCGCCTCTTTCTTTATTTCTTTTCACCGGCATTCAAGTTTTACACGGCCGACACGTGTAGATATAATTTGTTATCTTCATTTGTTAACGCATCCGAAGGAATTCGTAAAATTGGTACGCATTTTGGTTGCTTGACTTTTTCCTATACCGCATCATTGCAAGCGGGGAAAATCTAGGCGAATGGATCTAAAATGCATTCGATTTTTACAAATTTCTTCAGATGCATTAACAAATTAAGGTAACGAATTATATTTGCACGCGTCTCGTACACGACCGTGGACAAAGCGGATTCGGTCGCATAAGTTGCAATGACGAAAAATACGAACAAATAATATAAACAAATCATAAAATAGTGTAGAATAGAGATATAAAATTGACGTCCATCATAAATAAATAATAATTTTCAAAAGATCGATCTTCTTGAAACATACTGTTAAACAATAAAGGTAAAAACTAGTAATAAAAATTTAAACAGAATTTATTTTTATAACTTTTCAACTTAAACTTATCAGACGTTCGAATACTTGTCATTGGCATTCAACGGTCATAGTTCTTCTTGGTGCCCAAAGGCATCGTCGCTCCTCGGCAGTTATTTCGTGTGCGGTGAGTTTTTCGTTTCAGTTGTTTGGATCAAAGCAGTCTGTCGCAGTTATATAAACGGATTTAAAGGATACTAAATAGCATGTGTACATACTTAGAATAAAATATATTGGGTTGGCAACTAAGTAATTGCCGATTTCAGTTATAGATGTCTCTCACTCCCATTTTTATGATATTCGTAAATGTTATATTATAAAATATAATATAATATATATTATTATATAATATAATAATAATAATATTATATTATAAAATATAATATAATATATTATTATATAATATTATTAATATAATAATATTAATATTATAATTATAATAATAATATTATTATTAATATAAATATAATATTATTAATATAATATAATATATTATTATTGTTATTTTCTATTATCCGTGAATGTTAGCTACTGGACAAATTGAATGCAGCGGTCAAGGAAAAGCGACCAGAATTGGTCAATCGTAAAGGTGTCATTTTCCAGCAGGACATTGCTAGGCCGCACACGTCTTTGTCCACTCGGCAAAAATTGATGGATATTGGTTGGGAATTGATGTTACACCCACCATATAGCCCTGATCTCGCGCCATCGGATTACCACTTATTTCGATCCCTGGACAACTCCCTTCGTGGTAAAACTTTTAACGATGATGACGCTGTAAAATCTCACTTAACTCAGTTTTTGGCCGAAAAGGATCAGTCTTTCTACGAGCGTGGAATTTTCAAGTTGTCGGGGAGATGGCAAAAGGTCATCGAACAAAATGGAAAATACAATACAGATTAAACTTCGTTCCAAGTAAAAAAAATTGTTTATTTCATTGAACAAATCGGCAATTACTTAGTTGCCAAGCCAATATATCATTACTTAACTGGATACGCGGTATTGCTCTTTTGCTTTTTCTCCATCATATGTGACATGAAAATGCCATGTTTTTTTTAAAAATATTTTTTTAATTACGTAAACAACGTTTTATACTGAATCGAAAGTCTTTTCATATACTCGTAAAGGAGTAATTTTCCTTTCATTTATTCGAATAAATGTCGCATAGGCAAAGTTGTACCAGTGATCGAATACTTTCGTATACGTGAGAAAGTTAATCTCGCGAATATCTTTTCTGCTGGAAATAAAACAAGTCAAGAAATCAATGGCCAAGATCGCGCCGCGCTGAAGTGCGCAGCTTCTGTCTTCGGGGGCAATCGAAATAAGTTGGAACACGGTTTCATGTGTTCCGCAAGTGTGCCGGATTTGGCGTTGAAATCCTCTCGAAAGCTGTCCGAGTGTCTCGAGAGCGCGCGACGTTCTAAATTAGGCGAAAGAATGTTGGAATATGGAAATTAGAAACAAGTACCAATCGCGCGCCACGTAACGTTAATGTATCGTCATAGCGACATCTGTACATTGGTTGTATCGTCTGTCTATAACAGTTGTCATTGCTCACTCTCGTGCCGGCGGATAAAGCGAACGCATCTTCCTTGATTATTGTAAAAGTATCTTCGTATATAACGGATTGTGATCGAGTGTGAGAGACTGCGTAAGCGATCGAGTGTAAGAGAGAATTATTAGAGCTTATTCGAGTCATAAATAACTTCCGACGCGGCTAGCTAGAATCTATTGTTAACTCTTTGCACTCGGGTGGTGACTCTGAGGCACCACTAAAAATTTGTTATGTCATGTTCTAAGGTAATTTTTCTATCAGCAAAGGTTAGATTTAAATATATATAATATATAAAATGAGTATAAAATGAGAATACTGTAAGTTAGAAAAATGATTTTAGATTTACAGTTAAGACAGAGCTTCGAGTGCAAAGGGTTAATGTTTACCCACTATAAGTCACGAATAAATTTTTGCTTTCGGCGAGTAGATAAGAGTTCGAAATAAATAAAATAATAAAATAAATAAATAAAAAAAGAAACAAGAAAATAAAATAAACGTCTGATAAAAGAACGGAAGTTATTTATTGACTCGACCGAAAACTTCGCAAATCAAAGAAAGAAGTGATGCAATAATCGAACTCACGTTCTCGTCTGCGGGGTACGGTCCCTCTGCCGCCGGTTCTTGAACCAATTCGACACCTGGGTCATCGTCAGGCCGATCTTGTCCGCGAGATTCTTCTTCTCGTTCTTGTTCGGGTACCTGTTGCTCAAGTAGAATTGCTTCAGCGCCTGCCTCGAGCGTTCCTTGAAGCAGTAGACGACCTCCTCGCCGTCCCAGATCGTCTTCGGCAGCGGATACTTCTTCCTCAGCCGGTACTTGTCCACGGCGCCCAGCGGTCGTCCGCGGATCTTCTCTGCCTCGCGATAGTGCGAGTTGAACCACATCTTCTGGAGCTCTTCATGCCGGCGAGGCGAGAAACGATTGCTCTCGAGGATCGAGTAGAGCTCGCGGCAGGCGCCTCGGTGGAAGGCCACCGCCGCCCTCGCCACCAGCACGCTCTCGCCACCCCGTAACACCTCGTCCTCTGGCAGCGACCAGAGAAACCTGATCGAAATCACTCCTATCAATTTTCTGCGATCGCAACTTTCGCTAAATCAGATCCTTTCGCGTCGACGAGGTCCTCGAGGTCCCGGGCCCTCCTTGGCTCGCGACTCCTTTCTTTTTCTGGTAATTCAACCCCGCGTACTTTCGGTTGAGGCACTCGAAACGACAGGGTTAGATTTGTAATAGTTCAATTAAATGTTGCAAGCGATCGCTGGACTGCGAATCTTCGCGCAAAATGCAAATCTTACGAGACAATCGTAGGAAACAGAAATTAAGTAAGAATACATTATTTTACTTAATAATTTTGATAAATTGCTACTAATTCTACATAAATGTTATTAAATTCTTTCTCATATCTCCATCATTTTATATGTCAGCTACTCGTTTTTGCCATAAGTTCATGAAATCCGCAGTCTAGTTGATCCAACGTTACGCAAAAGTATCGTCGAATGACTCGAAAAGTTGATCGTTGACTCCAACGCGCGCGATTTTACGAACATTTCGCGAACAGTGGACGTTATTGTTCTCAAGCTCGACGTTCTACGTAAAATTTGAAGCTGCGTAGATCGAAATGATAAACGGCGAGTGTTTTCTGCGAACAAGTAAATACGTGAACGATTGTAATCCGAAAACGAAACGTGTTCTAATTCGTATCACGATCCGTGTTTATTTACGCTGGGTAATGCACAACGGCGATCGAAGATATTCGACTGCTTGGTCGAATGAAAAATAATTTTGGCATAAATCAAAACTAGAGCGTACGCTCGAGCATCGATACGCTAAACGTCATCGCGTTTGATCGAAGAGAAAAACGATCCTGAGTAAGCAGCGACTTCTAAACATCGACGGATGTGCTCGCACTCTTGCACCTATTCCCGACGGTGATGCGGTTCAAGGGGAAAACAACGAGTAACAATATGAACTGCCTGCATTGTTTTCAATTTTCTCGGTTCGCGAATCGATGGGAATCGAGATGCGTTTATTTCATCGACGAACGTAAACTGGAACATTGTTTTGGAGCTGTTGTCGAAGCTGCGAACCGGACGATACGATACTTGTTTGCCCAAATATTAGCCGCCAATTAGAAGTAATTTCATCGAAAATGGACGACGAATGGCTGCAAATATTGCGACAGCGAAGTATTTTTCACCGTAAACCCGTATTCGTGCCATATTAAATCGAAACCGAAAGGCTGTTCGTTTTCGCGATAGAGGTTGCATTTCGAGCATTCGGAAGTCATCGGTGGCACTCGGTTTTCGGAGTTTCCAACATTCGGGGCTATTCTATGCGGAATTGTTTGAATTTATGCCAGAACGTGAACTCTTGCAAATTCCTATTCTCGTAATTGGACTGCGGATCTTCGTGCAAAATAAAGGTTTCCATCGTCGTGAGATTTCAAGAGATAAGAATTCGGTAAGAATGTATCTCTCGCGATAATAGTTTCAATTATTTAAAAAATATCACGCTGTATTCTTTTAGTCTTTCATTTTTTAGCGCGGTCTTCTCATTTTGTGTTCCGTGTCACCGTTTTTCTCACAAACGCATAAAATCCGCGGTCTACTCGTGATCCACCGAAGAAATTCGAATCGAGAAGCATCGTGCTGCATAAAAAAAATTCAGCAAACTTCAGCACGATTACCGACGCGAAGCTCCGTTTCGCCTTACGATTTGCTTCGCCGATCAAACATCGACGGCGAAAGAACAGATCTGAACAACGAATTCGCTTCGGATCCATAAAATCAGAAAATCCGGCGCGTACAGATTTTCCGCGAAGTCGCGTTGGAAAATCGACGTTCCGTCGACGCGACGTATGCGTGCGAAATACGCACTCGAACGATCGCGATTTACCTTTGGAAAACGCGACAGGCCCGTCCGCGACGTGTCCGATCGACGCTGGAGCAACGAACTGACCGCGGATTTCTATGGAAAATGAAAACTGTCCGCGTTAACGCTAAACCTTAGTGTTAAAGTCAAAGTGACCGCTTTCTTATTTTGCAGTTCTGCAAAGTTCCGAGACTCTTTCGTGGAAAACGCTTGAATAAGTTATATTATTGGAGCAAGTTTTATAATAAAAACTTTACAAATTCCAAATAAATTCGGTCTTCTGACTTTTGTGAAGCGGCACATGCCAGTTAATGTTACTGCTTGGTAGGTTTAGTGTTAACCGTTTGACTGCTGAGGAGCGCTATCGCGCTCTTCTTATGTTGTGCCAAAAAAAGAGCGCGATGGCGCTCCTGTTTTTTTTTTACGCCAAGACTGCGGAGAGCGTAATAACGCTGCTCTAAATCACTAGAATTTGTGCTTATCACCAATTTTATTCACAAAATTAATCAAAACAAATTTATGCAAATAAGTGGTATTTTTTCATTTTTATTGTTGCAAAGCAATGCAAGCGAGTTTATTGTATGAAAAGTGTTTTACAGTTTCTTCCCATACACGCGCAATTAGTGGCGCAGTTTTGGCATATGTCCGAAAAAAATATAAGTTTTATAATAAAAACTTTACAAATTCCAAGTAAATTCGGTGTTCTCACTTTTGTGAAGCAGTAGTACATGCCAATTAATATCACTGCTTGGCCTACCAATGCGCCACTAATTGCGCGTGTATAGGAAAAAAATGTACAAACTAAACCTATTTAGTGTTAATTGCAAGATGTAGGAGCTACGGAAACGTTTAATTTGATTTCTCACCGATTCCAACGAGCCGCAAATAACGCGACATAATGTCTCGAAATTCTCTAAACTCTCTTCTCACCGTTTCGAGAACGATCTACCAATGTTTGTCCTAAGCGCACAAGATCCGCAGTCCGGTAACGAATCGCCTTACCTCGTGAGCTTATCGATGTCCTTGCTCTGGGACAGTGCTTCGCACATGCAAGAGATCTGCTCGGGCGTGAAGTTGCTGGTGGAGGTTCCCAGGGACAGTGCTCCGATGTTCCCGACGTTCCCGTTGCCGTTGTTGCAACTGGACAACACCTGCGGATACTGCGGGCTGCCGTTGGCCGCGGACGTCAGGTTCTGCGGATGGGAGTGATGCGCCAAAGAGAGACCCTGCATCGACGAGCTATTGTTGTACTGTTCGGCGGACGGGTTCCGATGGACGGCGCCCATCTGGCTGTTGCAGTCGCTGTTCGGCGATGACAGTTGATCCAAACTGTCAGACATTCTCTGCGGATTCCTCATGACACTCAGTCCAGACGCATCTTTCGCGGGCCGGGATCGTATCCGCGGCCCTTCCCCGAGGACCGAGGACCGGCTGGTCCTTCCTTCGAGGTGCTTCCCCGACGACCGTCCGACGGAGGAGAGCAGCCCGCGGCCGCGGCGAACGTTCCCGACGGTGTGCGGCGGCTATCGATCCGGCCGCGGAAACGATTCGATCGCGGTTCCGAGCCGGTGCGTCGTGTCTACGACTCGGCCGGATGAACGGCTCGCGACCAAAGTAAGCATCCGTTGCTCGAACGATCGGCGCCACCCGACGGTTGCTTGATCGGCCGTGTTTCATTCATGTTCACGAGCGCGACTTTCCATTCACGAATCCTTATCGCGCCGCATGAGAACCGGCCGACGTCCCGACGCTGTCCACCGGATCGGGGAACGCTCTGTTGTGTTCTCCCTCGCCAAAAAACAGACACGATCCGTCTCACACAACAAGAAACACAGAACACACCGGCGCACACTGCAAGGTCCACGGAAATCCAAGGTTCGAGTATCCAAGATCGTTTTTCTCACAGTTTTTCTTTTCTTTTCGCAACACCGACGATTTTGATCCGGCGAAACCGGCTCGACGCGGTTCGCGCGTCCGAAAATTCCGGACGACGATAAAGGTAACGCGGTCGTGATTGCACTGCGACGCCTCTCCCGCTACCGATCGCTTGGCGCCGATGCCGATGCCGATGCAGATGCGAGAGCCGCTGCCGTTTCGTTGGTAGCGAGGTCGGCGATGGTGGCGGCGTGCTCTCTCTTCCTCTTCTCTTCGCCCTGTTTTTTTCGCGCCGCGGAGAGTAGCAGAGAGTGAGAGAGAAAGAGAGAGAGAGAGGAGCGGGAGCGATCGACGCGCCGATTGGCCGGCCGGCTGCGCGCGAGCGGCTCCCATTGGCCGGCCCCGGGGGCGGCGCAATCTTCTACCCCCGGCGAAAGCCACCCCATTCGGCGCCCCCGGGCTCCACTCCACGGTGGATCCTCACCTGCCGGCGCGACGCCACGCAACGCGACGAGTTCGATAGACGATTGTACCCCCTGCTATGCGGGATTTGTTGTCTCTCGATTATATCATCTAGGAATATCAGCGACGATCCTGGCCGATCCTGGCCGATCCTGGCCGAGGGTTTTTCGGCGAGAGAGGATACTTCGCCGCGGTCGGAGTAGCTTCTCGAAAAAGGTCTCTTTTATCCGAGGTACTCTTGACAGATTTATCGTATTTTCCTAGATTGCTTGGACAATTAACCCTTTGCATTCGAAGCCGTTTTAATTGTAAATCTAAAATAATTTCTCCGACTTGGAGCATCTCCATTTTGTACGACAAAGTGCATTTTATGCGTATTAAAATTGTGTATCGTGACTCGTACGACAGTTATACTTTCAACAATTTTTTAAATCTAAACTTTGTTGATTTAAAAATAATCTTGGAACGTGATATAACAATTTTAGTGGTGCCTCGGAGTCACCTCTCGAAGGCAAGGAGTTAAGATTGCTCCGATTTTCTTGGAGTTTTAGGATCGTTCGCCTGTTATCGGTAGACTGCAGATTCTTTTGCAAGATAAAAATCGTCCGCGTCAATTGCAAAATATAGAAACTAAATAAAATAAATTCTCCCAAACTGACCATTTTTGTTTCCAAGCTGAACGTCGATTAGGTAGAATTTACTGCAGCAATTTCGCTCTTTCTTCGATCATTTTGACGGACTGAAAAGAATATATTGACGTTTGCAAATCCTTTTAATCTTCTTACTATTTTAAACCGGCATCAATTTTGCCATAAATAAAAAACAATTTCGCCAACAAATAAATTTGCCATAAAAATTTTGTCATAGCTATACATACACGTCTATCGACAGGAAACCAGCGAAGTTTGAAAAAATCGACTTTTAAAGAAATATTTAATATTTTCTAAACTATTGGGTTGGCAACTAAGTAATTGCCGATTTATTCAATGAAATAAACAATTTTTTTTACTTGGAACGAAGTTTAATCTGTATTGTATTTTCCATTTTGTTCGATGACCTTTTGCCATCTCCCCGACAACTTGAAAATTCCACGCTCGTAGAAAGTCTGATCCTTTTCGGCCAAAAACTGAGTTAAGTGAGATTTTACAGCGTCATCATCGTTAAAAGTTTTACCACGAAGGGAGTTGTCCAGGGATCGAAATAAGTGGTAATCCGATGGCGCGAGATCGGGGCTATATGGTGGGTGTAACATCAATTCCCAACCAATATCCATGAATTTTTGCCGAGTGGACAAAGACGTGGGCGGCCTAGCATTGTCCTGCTGGAAAATGACACCTTTACGATTGACCAATTCTGGTCGCTTTTCCTTGACCGCTGCATTCAATTTGTCCAGTTGCTAACATTCGCGGATAATAAAAAATAACATAATAATAATAATAACAATAATAATTTTATAATATAACATTTACGGATATCATAAAAATGGGAGTAAGAGACATCTATAACTGAAATCGGCAATTACTTAGTTGCCAACCCAATAACAATAAGATTTTGGCAACAACTATATAACGAGGACGTTTAGGATTTCAAAGGGATTTTTAGAAAGGTATAAATACTCTTCCCGACGATAGTTATCGTCCTGATACAGCAGGTTCCATTCCGATCGAATCCCTTTCGTCGACACTTTCCTCCGGCCGACATCTTTCGATTACTCATCTTCGAGATTCTCGTCGATATTCCTCATGCCTGATCTCTGGCTAATTATCGAGCTCGGAAGACGTGGATCGATCCTGGTCGAGCTTCGAAGCGGAAACGACAGATTTCCCGCGATTGAAATCGTTGGACCTGTGGCGTCGATGGTTCCGCGAGTTTTCTCGTCGCCGCTGGGTCTAAGCGGCTCCGATTTCCCTGAAACTAGCACGATCGCGCATAATCGTGCAGATGCGTGTGGTCTGACGAATCCAGGATGCTAGCTCGCCGACGCCCGAGAATATAGGAGGCGGTGAATACGTACACCGGAAACGAAACGCGTCAACGTTACCGTACACCGTGTTGTGATTCTAAGCTGTGCTATCACGCCTCGCGTTCGACTAATTTCATAACAACCGGCAACAATTCCCCGCTTTGTTCAGCGTTCCTTATCTCGGCGGTTTATTCGCGTCGATTCTTTCTCCTTTCGTCGGGAGAGCGGGAACCGATTCTTCGAACAGGCCAAAACAAATCGTCGTGAAATCATCGGCTCCGATCGGCGTGTTATCGGCGAACGAAAACAAAATTCGTGTATAACAAGGGCTGCGGGCTGCTGCGAGCTGTTGCGAGCGCGTGTTTGGAACACTTTGGTGAATCATCGCACGAGGAAGCTGGATCGCGCGTATTTCCAGGGTGGTTTGTGATCCGTCGGCAGGAAGTCGAAGCTGGCCGGCGAATGAAAATAGCGTGGACCACCGGCGTTACGTAGATCAATCGGTGCCGATGTCCTGGCAGAGGAACGAGGTTGTCTTTCGGCTGCCACGGAAATCTCCGCGTTCGCCACGCCTCGCCAATCCTTTAACCCGGCTCCGCCTTTCTGAACTAATTGCCTCCCGTATGTCGCTCGATGCTGTCCCGCTGTGACGAGACTCGTCACGCGTCTTCCCGATACTCGACACTGACGGATTTTCCATAAGGAATGCGTCCGAACTGGATCTGCTCGAAGGAAAAATCATGATTTCCCACTGAGAAACCCGCGGCGAACCGGCCGTCCACGAATTCTCCACGTTTTCGGAGCACACACGATGGTTACCAACATGTATTAGGTCTACCGGAAAGTTCTGTCCGATAGTGTCACTTCAAGTTTCAATCCATATGGACATGTTGATTTGAGACATATACGACTATCTCTCTTTATCGTTGCATTTACACACATGTACTCTCCTAAATAAACTGAAACAAAGATGTCTCATGTCATTATTAAGCGAGACGCGATCGCGAAAACATGGCTACCGATGATAATGCCAGACCACATGCTGCTTTGGCGACTCGTCAGAAAATCGCAGAGCTAGGCTGGGAAATTCTGTCGCATCCACCATACTCCCCAGACCTAGCATCCTCCGATTATCACTTGTTTCTCTCTTTGCAAAACTTTTTACAGGAAAAGAAATTCAAAACTGAAGCTGATGTCAACCAAGCACTGGTTGAGTTCTTCGTCTCTAAAAATAAATCATTTTTTAAAAATGGCATTTACAAGTTGCCATCACGCTGGCAAGAAGTCATAAGTAACGATGGAAAGTATATTCTACAATAAATATTATTAAATCTATGAAAATTGTGTTATTTCACCTAATATTTCCCTTCGATATTCTGCATCGAAGACTGCGACGCCGACTGCCATAAGACGCTCGTTGGTCCGCTAGTTGGCGACGCTAAAGAGCTATCATCGAATGTTTCAGCAATCCCTGTAACGGCTCAGGTTCGTGGAAGAACAATTACACTACGATTTATCGTCGTAAACCGTAGGGAAAATTCAATTCCACGCGTAGTTTTTTGTTCTCCGCTGGAAACTGTACGCGCGCGAATTCGGTGTTCATATTCTTCCGTTAAGAACTCGTTTTCTTTTTCAGTGTTTCATTGTTGTACTCATTTTCCGTTCAACTATTTGTTTTCTTCTGCAGTTCTCCAAACGGCACTTAACCCTTTAACATACGATTTTCTTCTTAGTTACTACGATTAGAAACGTTTCGATTGCAATAATTTCTTAGAAGGGGAAGAAAATCGATGTTTATCGTATGCCTAAGTTTACTCGATTGCTTAAATATTCGCGACAAGAGATTAGAATTTTATTCCAATTTTGAGGGACAGAATAACGTCTATACTCGATAAGTTATTGCTAGAAATTTTCACGACGAGCCGAGCTCGTCGAAGTATGGCAAGGGGTTAATTATATTCTTCTTCTACTTATTATATATTCGCCGGTTACTATCATTATTGTTGGTTCAAACTTGATAGCATTTAATCACGGAGGGTTAATCTGGGGTTAATAATCACTCGGAAGATTTTTCTGATAAACGCAAAATTGTGATCTTGCTATACGCGAAGATGTTCAAAGTTATATCGCATTATTTTTCGCTCAACTCGGAATATCCCCTCGCAGAATTATTTCTTCCTCGTTTACCTGGTCTTTATGTATAAGAACGCTAGTTTTTGTACACAGCGTCGACCACAGCCGATCGAGCTCGATGCCTGTCCAGGTGAACGACCGGCAACAATATACACCAAACAGCCCCGTGTTTATATCTGTACTTGTCGCCTGGTTCATCGTTCCAATAATCCTAATATCGAATCCGCTACCCATTTTCCATTGTCTCACGCACAGTTCTTGTACCGTTTCTTCATATTCTATATTCTACATTTATCTACACTATTTAACTCTGTTCATTTCTTTGTATTTTTTAATTTAATTATTAGAATATACTTTTTCAAAACTATGTATTTATAACAATACAGACCGTTCTACCTTCTGACCATCGATCCTTTTCGTAGCTAGGGTTCCCAACAAAAGTCGACTTGAAATAAAAATCATTAGCCAGCTGTAAAATTCTATAGGAATTAATAAATAAAAGAATTTGTGTTTCGGTTTATGTGTTTTGCGCGATTACTTTGCAGTAGAAAAAGGTAATAACAATTGAAAAGAAATGCCACCTTGACATGAATATTGATGGCCAATTGATTCTAAATTTAAATTTTAAATTGATTTTTTTCAGATTTTCTTATTTTTTATATTTATTTGAGTACAGCCAAAACACGGGGAAATAAATTATTATTTAAAGATTAAGGGAGAGACGTTTATTGATTACATCGTCTTCATTTCACATTGAGTTCGAATAAATTTTATATTATTAAATGAGCCGTTTATTTCGAAAGTGGCATAAGTCACTTTGTTTTTAAGTCGATATATTTAAGGGTTTGCGTTTTAACACGTTTAAAAATATGGATGCTAACTTTCGAGAAGATTTACTTGTATTTGTTATCTCAGAGGATACTGATATTTTTCTCAGTATAAATAATTTCGTATAAACATTAAAAAATCACCACTTTTCATTACGGTAAAGTGACTTATGCCACTTTCAAAATAAACGGCTCAAATGTTAGGTTTTATAGTTCATCGATAAAATAAAAAATCTAATAACCGTAAAAAATAATACTCAAACATTAAAATACACAGCTTAAAATGTCGAATTAAATTTCCATTAAAATTCCAATATAATGAACTTAATTTCCTATACAACGTCGCCCTATCGGCGACATCAGAATGCAGAGGATTAACCGAACGTGAAAGGAAATGCATAACAATGTTCTGCAACTGAAATGTACCCTAATCGTCGACTCGGACACAGGAGAGGCGTATCAGCTATTTTCGTCGGTGTTTGTGTCACCTATAGAAGAAACTCGCAGAACGTAAGCGGATCGTTGAACGGATTAAAAGCGGCCGGAGTCCGGACTTCCGGTCCCGGCAATTGATCGGGAAGGGCTCGCGAGATAAATTGCGAATTGGTCGAAATTCGCAGGGCCTCCGGGCTCCTAGGCATCGGCACTATGACACCGCCAGCAGAGGCAAGAGCCGATGATAGAGGGGCGGCGCCGCGCTTTGCGATGGCGTCTCCTTCGATTTGGTGTCGGATTTCCTCCGAGCCGCCATTTTCCTCGCTTCCTCTCTGTCTCTCTCCCTCGCGCTCCCCCTGTTCCCCTCCTCGTCCTCCTTTATACTATACACCCCCGCTGCCCGTTTCCACCCTCGCGCAAGACAGGAATGCGCTTTCTTATCAAAACGATCCTCGGACTGCCGAGTCCACCACTTTTCTCTTCTTCTCGGGCTCTGTTCTCCCGCACCCTCGCCCTCCCTCGCTCGTCACATCCCGCCGGGATTACCGGCGAGATTGATGCTCGTTAAAATCGCTTACCCTTGTTTCGCGCGAACCTCCACTCTCTCGGACATCGTCTCGTTTAACCCTTACGCCGATAACAAAATATTGTCGACGTTGTTCCCAGGACCGGGTTATCGTTACCTCTATAACGAGATCCTATATTGCGTTACTATTTTATATAGCCTTTATGTAATTGTAGAAACATTCATTTTTATTGATTTTATATTTATTACCGAGAATCAGAAAAATGGAGGTGAAGGAACGAAGGAGAGGTAGAGCGAGAGAAAGAGCGAACAGGAGTATTTAAGCGTTAGTTGGAAGAGTTAAGATGCAAGTGACAGGATTAAGCATTAATTAATGAAACCGGCAAGGGATCGTTAATAAATATTATTATATCGTTAATAAATTAAGGGATCGTTAATATACAGTTGATCGTTATAAATAAATATATATTATTATAATAAATATTTAATAATATTATTATTGACTGTCTGGGGAATTGCTACTCCTAACAAACGTATATCAAACTTTAGTGTGCGATTTTCGTACTTTTTTGATAACAAAATTGCACGAAACGGATATCGATAGGATATTGGAATATTTTAGTGGAAATGAAAAATTATTTTGTGGAAAATGTGCAGAAGCGTACCCGGTTAATGACAGGTTAACCTGCGCGCCGGTATTCGAATCGTATAAATTATAAATAAATCTGAAGATTCGTTGGCTGCAAAATCGGCGATAGGAGCGCAATTATTTGGATTAAATTGAAATTTGCATCGGTAGGAGCTGCAAAAAGGTCGAAGACGCTGGTTAAAACTCGGAGAGTGTACGATTCTCTGAACAAATGTTTATGAACAATGTTTTGTGAAATTACGGTTACCACAAGAAAACAATGTTAACCCTTTGCACTGTAACAACGTTTCGGACTCGAGACGGAAGATTTCATACGTAACCCGCCAAACATGAATTTCATATATTTCATTTAAATCGAAATAAAATTTGATTCTTCTGTTATTAATAGACTGCGGATCTTCGTGCAAAATAGAAATTTTCAAAGACGATTGTACGAGACAGGAATTGAACACAAACAAATTGTTTCTTTTAATAATTTCGGGAGGTTGAAAGCAGCGCAATAAAATCATTAAATTCTTCCAATGTCGTCGCAATTTTACATCTCGTTTTTACCATGAATGCATAAGATCCGCAGTCTAGTTATTAAATGTAGAGGAGGACGTGGAAAGAAAACAAAAGTTGTATCGTTCTTTTAGGGAAATTACTAAAAATGAAACTGTGCTGATCGACGCGGCTGTGAAAGAAATCATGGTGCAAGGTGTTAACGAGGGGCGAGCAAGTTTTTCGATGAATTAAATTAAATATAATATTTATTAAATTAAATTAAATTAAATATAATATTTATTAAATTAAATTAAATTAAATATATTAATTAATTTAATAATTATTAATTAATTTAATTGAATTAATTAAATTAAATTAAATTAAATTACGATAAATTCTCCTTAACTTTCTTTCAGCTTGTAAACGGAAATGGACAATTTTTGGGAAGAGGAGATACAATTATTCGAGCCTCGCGGTTCATTTTTACAGTTGCCGATTGTCGACGAGACTCGTACAATCGCATCTCCTCTCTTCCCAAATTGTCCATTTCTGTTTACAAGCTGAAAGAAAATTAAGAAGAATTTACTGTACCGATGTACCGATCCGACATTTTACTCATTCGCCGAATGTTCGACAGGAGTTCACCGGAGACCGATGACTTCTCGCGGCGATTCTCGCGATGCCTCGAGCCGGCATCGGACGAGGCCGATCCGCGCCACACGAGGCGGCCACGGGAACAAAGGGGAGTGCGGGAAGACTTTCCACTCGGGATCGACTGGTCCGTCTACCTGAACGTGTGTACATATAGTTCGGTGACGCATTAGGTGCGGAGAGGACGAAGCGGGCAAGGGTGCGAAGGCTCGCGAGGTGGGGAACCCCGGGAGGAAAGCGAGGGAACCCGGAGCAAAGCGGAATGGAGCGGAACAGAACGGAGCACCGACATCGACATCGACATCGGCACCGGCATCGTCAACGGCACCGGCAACGACAACGGCACCAGCATCGGCGTCGGCGTCGTATTTCGCTGTACTGCGTTTAATTGCATTCCAAAATGGCTCTGTGCAAAATCGACCCGACGATACTCTCCCGTTCGTCCTCGTTCAGCCCCTTGAAGTTCACCGACAAACGGTCTGGCATCTTCACCGGCGTAAATTCAGACAAATTAAACCGGACTCGGGTGCTCTCCCTGACTCTCCCCCCCTCTCTCTCTCTCTTTCTCTTTCCCTCTCGTAGATTTCAACGCGGCCGTCCAAGCTCCGCTGGCGCTTTCCTCTCTCGCATTCGCTTTCATAGTCCTGTCTCGTCCAACGTTTCAAGTATCTGCCCCGTTTGCACCTAAACCGACCCGGACAAAGAGCACAGAGCA
Source organism: Megalopta genalis (assembly GCF_051020955.1). Taxonomy (NCBI): domain Eukaryota; kingdom Metazoa; phylum Arthropoda; class Insecta; order Hymenoptera; family Halictidae; genus Megalopta; species Megalopta genalis. The sequence goes on along the minus strand of NC_135019.1, from coordinate 17,175,325 downwards.
ACACACAGAGTTTATAATGACGCGTTTGCCGCCGCCGACAAACGCTGCGCGACCCGCGTTCAACCCCCTCCGGGATTTAAAAACGAAAAGCCAATTGCCGGGTGGGACACTGGAGACTAACGTGCGCCCAGCGGTGGTCTGCCAGTGTTATTTCTCTGTGTACATGCTAATGCAAAGCGTTCGGTCTCCTACCTAATACTTGACTAGACACCTATCGTCCGCACACCCGACGATATCGTTCGCTTTTATTAACCCCTTAGGCACGACGCGCCACTATAGTGGCTTTCGCGGATATCATCTTTCAGAACGACGCGCCGCTATAGTGACTTTCGCGGATGTCTTCTCTCTGAACGAGACGCCACTATAGTGGCTTTCGCGGATATCATTTCTCTGAATGAGACGCCACTATAGTGGCTTTCGCGGATGTCATCTCCCTGGACGACGCGCCACTATAGTGACTTGCTCTAGTAGATCACTCGCTCATCGTTTGAATCAAATAATCGTCTTCATATGCATCGTTTCACACTTCTTTTGTCTTCACATCGATTTACAACAGTCTACAGGGTGTCCCAAAAATGTCTCGCAATCCGGAAATGGCGGGTTCCTCGGATCATTTGAAGCAACTTCTTCCTTTACAAAAATGTTCTCCGAGGCACCGTTAACGAGTTATTAACGAAAAACAGTGGCCAATAAGAATCGAGTACGGCTGACGCGAGGCGGCCCAGCCAACCAGCGCGCGAAGCCCAGTTTCGCTCACTGACTCGGTCGTCTCGCGCCAGTGAGCTCGCCTCTCATTGGTCACTGTTTTTCGTTAATAACTCGTTAACGGTGCCTCGGAGAAAATTTTTGTAAAGGAAAAAATTGCTTCAAATGACCCGAGGAACCCGTCACTTTCGGATTGCGAGACATTTTTGGGACACTCTGTAGTGGCTCGCTCTAGTAGCTCACTCGCTCTCCGTTTGAATGAAATAATCATCTTCCTATGTATTGTTCCACATTTCTTTTGTCTTCACATCGATTTACAACAGTGTTAACAATATACAGACGGAATACATACAGTATCAGACTCTGTACAGTACATATCAGAATCTGCTGTCCAGGGAAATAGCCTCGCGCAGAATTCAGCCGTACCTAAAAGGTTAAAATGCGCGCGACCTCCATCGAAATGTTTTATCCGAGTTCGATCCAGCTATACAAGTTGCCACGAAGTCGTTTAGCGTCGACACGCCCGATGATGTCCGAAGGATATTTTTGCAGAAACGCCTTCGTCGACGCGAATGCTTATCGCGAAACGTTTTATATTTTCTCCCGGTTTAATCGTCTTGAACAGCAATTGCTTTGTGCCGTATCCACCTGCGAATAACTGTGCGACGCTTACTCCAGAGGGTCTCCCGTTCGTCGAATAAATTAAAAAAAGCTCTTTGACACCTTAACACTGGTCACACCGAGCAATAAAATTGTGCGTCGCCTCGGAAAACTGGCGAGATCCGATTTCTTTGGATCGGTATAGTTTTCATTGTAGGAGTTGCTCCGGTAACGTAATTTATTCGATCGATGATTGCGTTTTTATAATTATTATAATCGTGAAATGAAAAATGGGATCGTTCGACCATTGTAGGTTTAGTGGCTACAAAATAGTCGTTTTTTCGACTGCTCGGGAAACGCCGGGTGACGAAAAACAGTAAATTTCTTGATTGCTCGTGAAACGCCGGAGAGATAAAAATGATCGAAACTTAATAAAAAGAACTCGATATTTAAAACGTTAATTATTTTTTTAAATTAGAACCCCTCTTTTTAAGAACCCCTACACGCAAAAGTTTTCGCACAAACAGCCAGAACCGTTTCATTATATTCCATTAAGGAAGAATTTTCGCGCAAATTCTAAAGCGACATGTTACCGGTAGTATTTAAACAAAAGTCGTTCGAAATGATCGAAGACCGGTTCTATCTAAAAAATTGAATATCTCGTAGTCTCGACCGAGCAATCTGCACGTATACGAGTTCACGGGTCAGGCAGCTCTCCAGCTGTCGGTGTTCGGCATGCGTGAGTCCGCGGATCTGTCCAGAGACATCGACGGCTGTCGCGTTTGCCGCGGCTCGAACCGTTCTTCCCGCGTTCCTTTCTCGCGGCGAACAATTTTATTTCCGGAGAAAGCAGCGACCGATGTACGTCGGCGAATATCGTCGCTGAACGCGTCGACCGATGCTACGCGCCGGTCAGGTGGTTCTCGTATTTCGGTGTAAACGGTGTCGATACGGCCTGTCCGTACATGTGTACGCGCGTTTATATCTATAAAATTCATACCGGCGAACAATAAAACCGGCGGGTCCGTCTCGCGGGTGTCGAAACGATTGCCGGTCGTGTTGGTGGCCGACACCGGACACCGGCCCGGCGAGATAGCGATTATCTTTGTGCGCGCGTAACGCATACGCGCGACAACTGGACTCCGTTGACAATCGGTTTGGTTTATTTTTAGAAGGCTGACATTCTTGGCGAATGCAGGTGAGAGAGCCAAGTACGGTCCCCGAAGTCTTCGCTGTTCCACCCAGTTTCCTCCGTTTCGTCGGCCGACTCTCGCTTTCCTTCGACTTCGGAGCGTCGCGCGTGTTCGTCCGATCTCTGGCTCGACGACTGGAACTCGGTGAAGAATGGAAGACGTTGTACAGAGGGCAAACTGCAAAATTCCAGATTCCTCGGTATCGTCGTGTTCGCGCTAGACCAGAGCGATCGTCTTTCCTTGCTTTTCTATTAGGTTGGGGAATAAGTTCGTAGCGTTTTTATATTTTCTTTTATTTTACAACGATCTTTTGCTGTTTGACAAAGTGTATAATATTCATTCGATAGAGCTCTTTCTGCTCTACAAAACTGTGCTAATCGTCTTTTTGAGTAATTTAATTTTTTATTACTTTGGAGGCTTAGAAATGGAATATCCAGAAGGTAAAAAGCCACATTTTCGACACCTTCTCTTCTTCGCTTTTCATCGAGGCGAAAAAGCTGCCGAAGCAGCCCGGGACATTTGCAACGTATACGGAGAAGGTGTCATAGGCGAGTCTACAGCACGAAAATGGTTTGCGAAGTTCAAAAATGGCGATTTCGACGTCGACGACACGCCCCGCAGCGGAAAACCTTTCGAATTCGACGAAGAGCGTCTCGAAGCACTTTTGAAGGAGGACGGTCACCGAACAAGTCGTGAATTGGCCGAAAAAATGAACTACGATCATAAAACGATTCTCAATCATCTTCATTCAATGGGATTTGTCGAAAAATTGAGAGCCTGGGTGCCTCGCAAGCTTAAACGAAAACATCAAAGAAAATCGCCATCAAATTGCTTGATGAAAACGCTACGAACTTATTCCCCAACCCAATAGTTCGAAACAAAGACAGATCTTCCTTATTTTCCTTCTAGCAAAAGAAGAAGAGACGACGAAGGTCCGTCGATTTGGCGCTCGCGTGACTCTGGTCTCGGGGAGAAGCGACGCGACGGGGTGCAAAGTACTCCGAAGCGTTGTTTTTCAAATTCGGAGCACGTTGTTCGCCACGGTGCGCGTCACCGCGATCGTCATTCGATAATGGGCTGGTGGAGCAAGGTCGTGGACAAGAGCGGACTGGACCCGGAGGACAAAACGCTAGATTCGCTCTATCCCAGCGCGACAATGAGATCACGTTGGCGGGCGGATTAGGCGACGTAATCCGTCGGTTATTTCCCCATTAATGGGGTCGCTGGGAAGATCGGTGAGAGAGATTCTACGGGAAAGAGCGCGAACAGGCGTGAACACAGGTAGCTGCCCTTTCACCGGGGTGATCCTCCTAATGCCCGAAAATATGCTCTTTATGTGTCACTGGCCACTTTATGCCACTTTTTCCGCGTCGCTCCACTACCGTGGCTCATGTTGGGACGATCTTCTTCCCACCATCCGCCGACTACGAAATCAAATGGAACCCTGCGTGGAAGGTCGTCGGACGTCGGCCGACATTCAAAGGGTTGGCCCGTACTTCGGAGTTTTCCTTCGAGCGAGCTTCTCGGTAGCGATAAATTGTCTGTAGAAACGCGCGCGACGATTCGCGATCTTTCAGGCTAATAAGAACGTTCGCGGAGCTCTGACACTTCATGAAAAAACAAGGAAAATTACGCGAATTCAAAGCGACGGTTCGGATGAATTTTGAGATATGTTCTCGCGGGGCTATTTCTATGTAACTTGGCTTAAACGAAAGCTGAAAGTGTCTACTTTAAGACATGGTAGATTAGATTGCAATAGAACGACGAGATCGTTTTGAGAAATTAAAAAATATCGACCTCCGACGCCATGGGATTTACAAGATTTAAATGGAAAAGTTCGGATTTTAAGATACGTTCCCGCAAAGCTATTTCTATGAAACTCGGCTTAAACGAAAGCTGGAAGTGTCTACTTTATAAAACAGGGTAGCTTAGACACGGTATATTTTCTTACAAGAAAACGCGAACGGACTTATAACGCAGGCTATAATATTTATCTCGTCGAAGGGAAGATCGCGTCTGCGAATTCGAGCAATTAGCGATCGTTTCGGAGACTCGAGAGGGTTCCCTGAGAGGCAAGCCGCTGTCGGAGGATCGCTGCGCGTCGAGATCATGCTCGGCGAGCGTGGCTCGTTTCAGAAAAAATTCTGATTTCAGGGCGCGACCGCCGCGAAACGAAAAGCTGCGCTAATCATTGTTATTATTGGCAGACAACAATAGCCGCGAGCCGCCTGTAGTTTAGGAGGGAAAGTGCAGCGCGTAGGACATTACGGTCGTAATAGGTTGGAATGGTCGATTACACGGTTAGTTAGGCGCGCCCGGTGATTTGAGGGTAGTCGAAACGCGGACTGTCATCATCCCCGTTGCAACGCGCGTCGGCTAAGCACGCCGTGTGCACCCTGGAAACTGCCGCAACGACGAGCCCCCAAGTGTCCGAGGTATCGGGAAGGGTTCCGGCAGATTTTCCGGTGGCCGTTCTCCCGCTCGACTTCTTATTTGCCCGGAAATTTTCACCGTAAAACACCGTTTTGCGACGAGGAACCGACGTTGTCTTTCTCCGCGGGCGATGCGACGGCTCGGGCGGTGATTTACGGCGATGGCTAATTATCCGCGATCCGACGCACAGAGGGAAAAACAGCGGCGCTGGTCGTGAACAACGCGTCAGAAACCACTTCGGTTTCGATCCGGTCGTAACGGTAGGCTCGATCGAACGCAATCCGAGAACCCCCGTCCGAGAGCTCCGCGGAAATAGTTGACACGCATTTTTCAGCGGATTCGATTTTATTTGTTTGCGCTGCGAAAACATTGCCTCTAAAGTGGTACTCCCGGTCGGGCTCTTCGCTGCAATCTTCTGCATTCTGTTTAAATACCTCGATCGTTTTATTCGTTTTTATTAATCGCGTTCTAGTCGTTCGTTCGCGGACGAGAAGTTTTTCGAAGGCGCGATCAACTTTTCGACGGTGCCGGTGCATACGTGCGCCGCGAATTTTTTCATTTCGTTTTTACGACCGGCGCGATTTTAACCTTCAAGTAGGATCCAAATTTTGTATAGCTTGCTTTACAGACTGATGGGATATCAAATTGACGTACCAGTTGAAGATTAAACTTTTAGAAGACGAGGCGCCACGATTTTCGCATCGAGAAAATCGAATTAATTTTGCGCGCGTCGTTGCTTAAAGTAATAACTGGATTTTATGCTCCTGTGACATAAAAACGGATAGGTCAATTATAAAATTGTAAGGCCATTGGAACGAATCCGAGGATATTGTTACATTATTTTCAATTTGTTACAATTCGGAGGAACGTTATCGTTTAACTGATGACTCTTACGATTAACTTAAACAATTTTATATTTTGCATTTCTTATTTTTGGAGATTCTGTAATCTTTTCGCGGCAGTACTTTTGCAATATCTCGCGAGAGATCTTTCTCTTTTCGACTTTCTCGTTGGAAAGTGTTAATTTTTCGTTTTTCTTTCTTTTTTGGAACGAATCTCGATCGGCGGCTCGTCCAACGCGATATTATGATAACAAGCAATGTTTACATCGAATTGTTGCATAATAAAGGAGACATAACGGTAATAACGGTATTGATTTCGCGTAGCCGGTGTCGCCTGGCCGGGGAATCCGTTCGCGTTTGTAATATAGTGCCACTTGGCACATTCGGCGTCCCCTTATCTGCGCGGCACCGTGTCAGGTGAGTTTTGTGGGAAAAAAGGTGGACGCGGGTCTCTGGACAGGATCGTCTTTCGCTGACTCGCATCATTTATCTGCAGGTAAAGTACGACTGCTGCTTGGTCGCCTAAACGTCGCGGACCCTACGGACTCGTTCTCACACTCGTTTTTCGCGTTCCAAACTGCTGCTCGAAAGCGAATCGTCGAGATATATGTATCTGTAATCTCCGTGTCTCGGATTAATTAATTTCATTTGTCTTCTTTCATAAAATGCCGGAGTCCACGTTCTATTGACATTTAGGGGACCGGAAAGTAAATATTGGCTCGGATCGTGGCAGCGATTCGTTCGTGAAAGAAATACCACGCGTACATTAGCGCGATTTCGCGTCGCGAATATGTTTATACTTTTTGTCACACGTTTCATTGATTGCGACGAAGAAAATGTTCGTCTCGAAGATCGAGCGCGTTCCAGACGTCCGATTGACGGAACGTCCGAAATTTCGATCGTGCCAAAATTATCTGTCCGCAGATATTTAATAGAAGATGGGAGCAACGAACGCGAACTTATGAGACGATCCAATGAATACAAATAATTTCTAACGAAATCTATCGACTTAAATAAAAACATTTGCCGATCATCTCTATATCTACAGGTTAACACTAAACCCACCGCGGTCAAAATAACCGTTCTCTTATTTTGCAATTCTGCAAACTAAGAGACTCTTTCATGAAAAATGCTTGAATAAATTACATTATTGGAGCGAGTTTTATAATAAATACTTTACAAAATCGAAATAAATTCGATCTTCTCACTCGTACGAAGCAATGCGCTCCAGGTACTATTACTGTTTGGTAGGTTTCGTGTTAAGAAGAGAAGAGAACAGTAGAAATCTGTAGTTCCAAGGAAAAATGCCGCGTGTCGCGTGAAATTTTGCTTGAAATTCACTAACCGTTTCTATTGGGTTGGCAACTAAATAATTGCCGATTTGTTCAATGAAATAAAAAATTTTTTTTTACTTGGAACGAAGTTTAATCTGTAATGTATTTTCCATTTTGTTCGATGACCTTTTGCCATCTCTCTGACAACCTGAAAATTCCACGCTCGTAGAAAGTCTGATCCTTTTCGGCCAAAAACTGAGTTAAGTGAGATTTTACAGCGTCGTCATCGTTAAAAGTTTTACCACGAAGGGAGTTGTCCAGGGATCGAAATAAATGGTAATCCGATGGCGCGAGATCGGGGCTATATGGTGGGTGTAACATCAATTCCCAACCAATATCCATCAATTTTTGCCGAGTGGACAAAGACGTGGGCGGCCCAGCATTGTCCTGGTGGAAAATGACACCTTTACGATTGACCAATTCTGGTCGCTTTTCCTTGACCGCTGCATTCAATTTGTCCAGTTGCTAACATTCACGGATAATCCAAAATAACATAATAATAATTTCATAATATAACATTTACGGATATCATAAAAATCTATAACCGAAATCGGCAATTACTTAGTTTCCAACCCAATAATACAATCTTGACATAACCGTTTCGTATTACCAATGTTTCCTTGTTTCTTCAGTTTTTGAATCTATACAATTTAACCTTCACGATTGCTTTTTCAGACCGATCACGCGAATCCCGTATTCCACTGCTCGATTAGTGCACAGACCGAGATCGTTCGAAATCGTGACACGCGGCGTTTTTCCTTACAGCCATGAAAATATCGAGAGAATCGAAATGCGTCGGATCGCGCCAGTCTACTCGTCGGAAATGTTACAGTCCGTGGAAAAAGGACGGGCCGATTCGTTGGTCAGATTTTTCCCAACGGGAGAAAGCTTGCGAGATCGTTGTTAAAATGTCTGGTTCCATTTCCCGCCGCGGAAAACGCGTCCGCGCATCCGGGAAGAATAAAGGCTTGACGCCATAGAGGCATCGCCACTGTTATGTCGACAATATGTTCCGGATCCTTAATAACGACGACAGCGAACGGTATTAAGAGGTATTACAAAGCGGGGACACTTGAATGCGTGTCGAGGAGGGTTCTCACTCTTGAAAAGAGCATCTGAACACAGAGTACCCTGTTGCCCCCTCGATGTTATTATGAACTCCCCCCCATTCACGACTCCGGGCTCACGACACGCTCCTCTCTCTCTCTCTCTCTCTCTCTCTCTCTCTCTCTCTCTCTCTCTCCCTCTCTTCGCCCTGCCTCCCTTTCCCTTACACGCAGTCCTCCCTTCTTCATTTTGTCAGCGATGGCCGAAACCGAGGGAAAATGATTTAAAACACCATTTTCGATACTTTTACAAATGAAAAGAGCATTTTCAAACGCATTAACAGTATTTTAGGGAACGGACGAGAGACGATCGAATAAATAATTCAGTGTTCGAGTACTTTTTTGCATCGAAGGAAGCGTGCGAATTTTGAAGCGTTACGTGCCAAAAAAATCAAACAAAAGTGGCTATTACTATTTCAAGTACCATAATCTCCGCTTCTCGCCCCTGTTTGGTCGTCGCGCCCCAAGCACGATCGCACGACGCAACGAACAAGGTCCGTCCGTCCGCGACCAAGGTAATTTCAGGAGTCTAAAAAAAAGGTGCAAGGTCGTCTAACAAAATTGATCAATTTTCTCCGGGTAATTTACGGAAACATCTTCGTTCCAGTGACTCGAAAGACTCTCGAGTTACGCTGGATGCTGCGAGGGCGGGGAATTCCGCAGTAATTCGATGATAATTCCTGTATCGACGCGGTCGGGTCGACGCGGTGGCGAAGTAAAAAATGGGAAACGAGGGGAAGTTTCGCAGGTGTCGCGTTACATCATTGTGTCCGCCGGTCCCGGGGCACCCCAATGCCAGCCCTGGATACGAGCGCTCTAGTAGGCGAGGCGTCGCGACGCGGCTCGCGTAATCAACCCTCGAAAACGTCCTCTCCCTCTGCGACTATCGTCCATCCCTGTCCCCGGGACGCACGCTTTCCGAACGATGTAATTTGCCCGCACCGCAACCGAGATTTATTTAATTAGACGATGCATCCCCCCCGATTCGTCGCGCTCGATGCTTATTCCCGTGGCGCGCGGATCTTCCATGCGATACCTACCCAATAACACTGTTACGTACGCGGACCTAATGGAAACCAATGGGAGCAACGACACCGATACGAGCCAGCACCGAAATATTTCAATGACCTTCGCTGGTGGTCGAGTCGACGCGTTTCTTCGTCGTTTTACGTTCGAGCAATTCATCGACAAACCAGATAATTGCTTCTGTTTCCATGAGAAATATTAGATTGCGTGGTAAGTCCGTTCGCGGTGTCTTGTCAGAAAGTATAGTACCGTGCAGACGTCGACGCGAACGGACTTCGGCCTGATCTAGCCTGTCTTAAAGTAGACACTTCCAGCTTTCTTATAACCGTTTGCGCACCACGAGAGCCACTTTTGCGCTCTTCAGATTTTGTGTCGAGAAAAGCCAGGGCATTTGGCCGAAACAGACGACTTACGGCCCACCCGAAATTTGTCGAAACGTGCTCGGTCTTTCAGACGCATGTATACGTCGCGCGTCGCATCGCTGTCAGTAATCCAATTTGCATTTTGTTGTTACCTATTCTAAATTAATAGTATATATATTTTCATTCATAACGTTTTATTTTATGTTTTACGGCTTTCTTCGACACACAATCGAAGGAGCGCTATTGCGCTCTTCGGCGCTTTTCGATCCCGGTTTTTCAGAACCATCTGGTACGCAAACGGTTAAGCTAAGTTGCATAGAAATAGCTCTGCGGGAACGTATCTTAACCCTTTTAGTGCCATGCGAAAAAGAGGTGCCTATGCGAGAATAACCGGCCGAATCTCACGGTTTTACTAGGGTTTGGGAAAATGCTCCTAAAAACCAAACAAGAAGCAATATTTACATGTTTCAAAAAGCAGTAAATTAAGGACGAAATAGAGAACAAAACAATGACACTAGATTTTCTATATTCATTGAAAATTATATAAATAACAAAGGTATAAAAGATCATAAAGAAAGTAAAAGTCCAGTTCTCTCTCTTACAAAACGTATTTGCACGTACAAAACGTCATCTTTTCGTCATAATTTTATATAGATCATTTATTACAAAGTATATACTTTGCATTTCTAATATATCTTGTAACAAGATAAATAATATTACATAACAAACATAAAAAATAACTCGAAGGTACATGGTAAGCGCCGGACGGATTATCTCTTCCGAAATATGTAATTGTTATAGGTAATATAACATTGCTGAAACAAAATTATGTTGCCATAAATATATTTGTGATATAATTTTGCATAATACTTCATTATAATAACATAAACATTTATATTTATATTTATATATTATAAATGCGTAAAATTTTGTTATTATAAAGCGCTATAAGGCGCGGGCCGATACATCGGCTCTGGCACTTCTCGCCAGTGCAGCAAGAGCCGATATATCGGCCTCCGGCACTAAAAGGGTTAAACTTTATCGTTCTTTATCCGAAGTTTTCCATTTAAATAACGTCAGAGAGGTCGATATTTTTTAATGTTTTAAAACGATCTCGTCGTTCTATTGCAATCTAATCTACCCTGTCTTAAAGTAAACACTTCCAGCTTTCATTCAGGTCGAATTTCCTGGAAATAGCCTCGCGAGAACGTATTTCAAAGCTCGTCGGAACTATCGCTTTGAATTCGTGCAATTTTCCTTGGTTCTTTTTTTCCCTAGGTGTCAGAGGTCTCTCTCTCCGTGAACGGACTTATTACACAATCTAATAAAAGCACACGCGAATTACGGCTCTCCGATGACGTATATCCGACATTATCCGGCGATAGATTCGCGCTGACACCGCAGACGACCCAAGGCCGTGTCGCACCTTTGTCGGCTTATCGCGACCAACTAGCCAGACTACTTACGCTGTGAGAATCGAGCATTTATCGCATTACACCTCCTGGAATTGTATTTATAACGTGCTCCAGGAAGCGGCTGCACGACGGATCCACGTGCAGCGCCGATTAGAGCGCGGGACGTGCTCGAATAAGTTGTTCGGGATAGATTAACACCGAGCCTATCGCCATCGAATTATACCTGTTCAACGCGTGACCGTTCCGCCAATATGGACGTTCTTCGTGTCGTTCTTCGCCGCAGCGTTTACGCAAAACTCCCACGCGCCCGCCTCGACCGCAGACACTCCGGGAATCAAGAGCTTGTCAAAATAAAGACTGCGGTTCGCCGCCCACGAACCCGGGAAGGTGCAAAATCCAGGTAGCCGGGTTATCTTTTGTTGGGGCTAAATGGATTCCCGGAGAGCGACGCTGCGCGCCGTTCGACGAGGTGCGAAAGCACGCTTTAAAGAGGAAACACGAAGCCTATCCGACCATTAAAAGCGCATTTCGCGCCGCGAGATGCACGCGTACGTCTTTTCGTCGGCACTTTCCCCGATCGATCGTACTCGCGCCGTTCGTCCGCGAATCGGCGTTGCACCTTCGAGCCGCCCCGAGCTCCAATCGTTGCGCAACATTTGATGACCGATCATCGGGAAAAGTGGAAATCGGATCATCAGAAGAGGCAGGCACGTCCAATCTCGAAGACGATAGTAATTAGACAGCAAATATTTCCGAAAAGTAAAAATTGTTTGAGTTAATCGTGAGAAACACAAGTCGGATGAAAATATCTTTTTGCTTTTAATAATTATAATAAGTTAAAGATAATGCAACGATATTCTCAAATTTTTCCAACGACATTACAATTTTATATTTCACTGTTCGTTTTTATCATAAACGCGTAAAATATAATAATATAATAATATATAAAATAGGGAAAACTGGATATCGGACCGTCCGAAGGGAAAAGTGCAGGCACGTCCAATCTCGAAGACGATAGTAATTAGACAGCGAATATTTCCGGAAAGTAAAAATTGTTTGAGTTAAGCGTAAGAAACACAAGTCGGATGAAAATATCTTTTTGCTTTTGATAATTATAATAAGTTAAAGATAATGCAACGATATTCTCAAATTTTTCCAACGACATTACAATTTTATATTTCACTGTTCGTTTTTATCATAAACGCGTAAAATATAATAATATAATAATATATAAAATAGGGAAAACTGGATATCGGACCGTCCGAAGGGAAAAGTACAGGCACGTCCAATCTCGAAGACGATAGTAATTAGACAGCGAATATTTCCGGAAAGTAAAAATTGTTTGAGTTAAGCGTAAGAAACACAAGTCGGATGAAAATATCTTTTTGCTTTTGATAATTAGAGTAAGTTGAAGTTAATGCAACGATATTCTCAAATTTTTCCAACGACATTACAATTTTATATTTCACTGCTCGTTTTTATCATAAACGCGTAAAATATAATAATATAAAATATAATAATAATATAATAATAATATAATAATATAATAATGTATAAAATAGGGAAAACTAGATATCGGACCGTCCGAAGGGAAAAGTGTAGGCACGCCCAATCTCGAAGACGATAATAATTAGACAGCGAATATTTACGCAAAGTAAAAATTGTTTGAGTTAATCGTGAGAAACACAAGTCGGATGAAAATATCTTTTTGCTTTTAATAATTATAATAAGTTAAAGATAATGCAACGATATTCTCAAATTTTTCCAACGACATTGCAATTTTATATTTCACTGTTCGTTTTGATCATAAACGCGTAAAATATAATAATAATATAATAATATACAAAATATAATAATAATTCTTCGGAATCATATTTATTCTTGCAAAACCTTGAACGACCGAAATTGCACTATTAATTTTAGTATAAGAAGGTCGGAGTTCGGAAATGTTTCGGCAGCTTTCATCGCGATCGGACGTCCGTCCGCGGACTATTCGCCGATCGATTAAGCTCGCGGCGTCTTCGTTAATCGGCGGTTGCGAATACCTTCGAAGGAACCCGGGGCGTCCACGGAATCGTTACGCGAGATTAGATGCCGCGATTTATTAGGCAGTCGCCCCCGGCTGCGGCGACGTCACGCGCGACATAACTTATCGTTGGGCAGCGATGCAAGCGATACAGAGAATAGTCGTATATAACGAAGGTTATGGTGTTACCGGTGGATGGTGGAGTGGCACGGTGTCCAGTGACTCCCATGTCGGCTTGTTATCCGGACCGCCCCATCGTTATCTGCAATTACCCGAAAACAGCCCCTAGTTTATAAATTATAGACCACCCCGTCCCCATCCCCCTCCTGCAACATCCCCGTCCACGATCCTTCCCCTCCCTTCCACCCCTGGAAACGCCGTGCACCGCGCCCTTCCTATCGGCCTCCAGGCCCCAGCTTCCGCCAGGATTACATCTGTCATCAAACGCAACCAATTACGCTCAATTATCCTGGGCCGGCCACCCCCTTCCACGGTGATGACCCGTATCTCGCGATGTCATCGTGGCCGTCGCGCGTCGTTTGGCCGGCGACAACGTTCGCGCGGTCGTTATCGCGGTTTGGTGAACGTATGGTCTGGTGAAAAGTTTGCCGCGAGAAATCGGCGCAGCCGGTCGCCGAACTTTCTGCCGGCTTTAACGAGCGACCTTGTCGAGCTGCGATCATTTTGTATACTTGTTCTGCGTGTCCAGATGTACACAGGGCATAGTCAATTTAACGTTGCGGAAAGAAGAAGTTTCTCTATCATCATCATCATTATTATTATTATTATTATTATTATTATTATTATTATTATTATTATTATTATTGTTATTTATTTCTCTTGTTTATATGTACCAATATCATTGATCGTCCTGTGAAGTTCAACGATCGCGAAAGTTCCATATTCCCCTGCGTCGCCTTAGAAACCGCCCTTTCTTTGTTCTTCCGTCTCGTAGGACTACATTTGACGAATGCAATTGTCTAAATCGTACACATACAAATGCTGATCGTTATTGTTACTTTTGGAATTCTTTTGTTAAAAACCTAAATTTTTGATGCGACGTTGTAGCATCCTCTTTTATCTTACTCGTCTGCCATTGTTTAACTATCTACTATGGACTGGTTGTATTTTCTTTATCCTTGTAACAAAGGGTTTTTACCCGCGAATACTAAATAAATAATAATAATAATAATAATAATAATTTCTGACGTCGACCAATTGATTTATTTTCTCTTCTCATTCCTCGAATAGCGATCGAATGGCGGCCGTTATTATTACTAGCCGAAAGTGGGTTTTTTTCACATGTGACTTCTACAGATGAACTAATCAATACTGAAATACAAAATTTAATGACGATAATTCCATTCTCTTAGTTTTGTCCCCTACTTTGTCTATCTACTTGAATAAAATTCGAATTCGAATGAAATAATTATATTTCCGCGAAAAGGTTCGCAATGGGGCAGATCTCTCGTCGCGCGTCTTTCCAAAGTATCCGAAAGGGCACGTCGGGCCGCGTTTTGGCGTGCAAGCGGGCCCCGTAGTATGATTTCGCGATTATCGTCGGGCGCGGAAGCTAGACGCGTAAGATCCGAGATTACGAGACGTAATCCTCGATTCGAAGCGATTTTCTCGACTAGTCGTGCTACGCACAGTTAGAGGGTCGGGCGTATCTCGGGGACAATGCGATCGGCCTGCTCGAACCATTGTCGCCGAGACGTTTCAATGGGCATTACGACAATGAACTGTTGACAACTGTGCGTCGCGTTGCGTAAAGGGCGGCGGTTCCCTTTTAGTTAGGTTCCCTTCGACGGGTATAAGCCTGCTTGACTGTACTTTTCACGCCCTTTTCCACCGGCCCGAGGACGCCATGGAATTATTATGTCGCGTGACCACCCTTCTCCTACGTAGCGGGCAAACATCTGCTATCGTAAATATTAACGAGTTCGTCCGGATACGACCATTAGCGCGTCGATTGCCGTCGCAATTCTTCATCTTGGATGTATGTATTATACATTGGTATTTGAACGGATCGATTTTTAGTAAAGGTTTCGTCGGTCGACGAAGAAGCTGCCGAAGAGGAATTCGTTTCATCGACAGTTCGGCGGTCGACAACGCGTCGAGTCGCATCGGTTCAGGACGAGCGCGTTCGACAAGTTTTAGAGCGCACAGTATAAAGAAAAGAAATATCGAACAGTGTTGAAAGAAAATCTACGACGACACACGCATCTGTTCGTTCGCATTTCCTATTCACGCCGCCATTGCAACCGAACGAATCGCTGCGACACAATTCGATCCCTCGCATACGATTGAATTAGGTTTCAATTTTGTTGACACACGGAACTCACAGGAAGAAGGCGGTTGCGGCAGAGAGCAAACTTGTATAACAGCCTTTATTTTATCGATATGCTACAATCTTAATAGACGCGCGTTACGCACCACCCCGTGGCCGTGTCCCGCAAATACGCGATCCGCCGTTCCGTGCTGATCTTCGCACCACGCGGCGCGTTACAATAACTATTACGAGACTTAACATTGCAGAAATAGGACAAGCGATATGATTCATAATCCGTCGCGTTCACTCCGATTACACGACACAATTGGGCTAGTCCTCCTAACAGAATTGCATCTTCCAGGCCACGCTATCATCATCATCATCATCATCATCATTATCATCATCATCGATTCGTTAACGATCGCGGCGCTGCAACCCCTCGACCGTCTATCCCCTAACCGTCGATAATATTTATGTATGTATAATAAGATTGGCTTTAGCACAAAAATACATCTTCGTAATTACATGTAGACCATCTCCGTGGTAAGAATCGGAGCCCCTATATCGTAAGTAACGTTCCCGTAGCATAAAAAGTTCAAACATCGAAAATCTCTCTCTCTCTCTCTCTCTCTCTCTCTTTCTATCTTTCTATCTATCTATCGCTCACACACTCTTTCTCTCCCTTTCTCTCTCTCTCTCTCTCTCTCTCTCTCTCTCTCTCTCTCTTGCCCTGGAATTCTTCGAACAGTCGCGAAAAGGAAAAAGACATTCCTCCGTTCTGCCGACGAAGACTCGCGCACCGACGATCCCTAACAACGTTGACTTCGTCACAGAAACACGACACGCGATGCTCGTCATCTGTATACATATATGTATGCACGTACGTACGTATGTATGTAATGTATATGTATTTATATATTTACACACGAAGTTTCAACTTTATTTTTTTTTTTTTTTAATATGCGCTTGGAAGACAGAGGTTCATATGTTACGCACATATCGATATAATTGTAATAAATTGATATGCGTCGTGAAGTGTGCGCGCGTCGTGCACGCGCGCACACACGCGAAACACATACGGGTATTTCATTCTTTTTCATTTTCTTTTATCTTTTATACTCTTAAGTATGCGATTCACCTCGGTAAACTATAGCTACGTTCATACGGGATCGGAGAATCGAGCTCGACTTGATCGATGCCCACCGCCGTTCGTCTTCGTTCGCTTCCGTTGTCCCCCTATTACCGCGGCCTACGAAGTCTTTGAAACGTACGAGGAGCGTAAGGATCGATATTGCAACACGATTATCTAAGCCGTTTCGCGTCCTAAATCCGACTCGATCGTCCCAGGAACGAGTGATTTCCATATTCCTTTTACCTTTCGTTTTTATTAACGCTCTAAAAGTACATCGTTGATATGGTCTATTCATCGACTAACAATGAATGCACGTTCGTGATATGTTTTAAAGGATCATTAAAAACTCCGCGCGGTCGCCGAAGTTCGCGACGATCACGAAATCCAAAGAACACAGGGGCAGAAACCGAAAACCGACCGATCGTGAATCGGGATCTTGCCGAAGCAGCAGCTTTCAGGGAGCTTCCCGGCCGAGAGATAATCGAACGACAGAACCGGGTCGCGATCTTCGCCGATCGCGGCAACATATTTACACGATATATTACATCGACGATCAGAAATAGTCTGAAATTAGACGACCTACAGCTCTAGCGATCGTAACACACGTAGGATTTAGAGATGCGAGAGCACGTGGAACAATCGAAGGAAATCATTGTCGTCTCGACGACGAGAAACCTCCGCCCCGGCGATGTACGCGTTCGAACAACCGAATGGAACAGGCTCTAGGCAAAGTTTGGGGTCGCGGATGTGCGTCTAGCGAGAAAAGAGGATTCCGAATCGGTGGAAAACTAGCGGAGAGGCGAACGTTAGCGACGGGACTCGTACGAAAATGGAGTCTCGTCAGCGGCGGAAGCAGACGGAAAATCGCTACATGCAAATAAATAAGACGACTGCGATCGGTCCGCGGATCCTCGTGAAATGCGAAGAAACTATTGTAGAATCGTGTGTAACCGAAAATTTGCATAAAGATCCGCGGCCTGATAATAACGATGGTAACTGGACCGCGGATCTTCGGGAGTCGAAAAAATTTGAAGAAAAAAAAACACAGCAAAACGTTCAGCGCGCGCATCCTTGATCGAATGAAAGCGGGAGCTCGCGCGAAGATCCGCGGTCTATCGATAACAATAACAAATATAGTAGCACGTATACGTTGAAACTCGAGAAACGGTACATTCGACGTCGCGGTAAGGATCGATCGATCGATCGATCGACCAGTTCCTACCGAATTGTTAGCTGCCTGATGGGGCTTTGTTCTCCGAACGGCGACGCCGATGCCGATTTTTCACGAAATCGGCAGCGACGCCGGCGGATCCGCGGAATCCGGCTCCGCGAATTCGCTCGTTCGATTCTTCGCGTCGATCGACGCGTCCTTCCTCGTCAATGATGCGTCGTTCGAATCGTCGACGTCGTTGGATCGCGTGGAGCAACGAGTCGAGATCCAGCGAACGATCTATGAAGATCGTTGCGATCGCGATCGGCCCGGGCGACGTAGAAGGGCGATAGCGATCGATCGCTATCGCCGTCCTCGTAGCTGCTGGAAATCCTCTCGCCGCTCGGCTGGATGCATCGACGGTTCCCCTTACTCCATGGTGTCGTACTTGACCTTTTTCACTTTGAAGTAGCGATACCCTGCGTAGCCGGTGATGGTCAGCAGAACGGCGGCTGCTAGCGTCGATCCGACAGCGACCGGCGCGGTCTCGTCCCGAAATCCGCGCGCGCTCAGCGCCGTGCAGGAGAACTCGGCTGCGAACTCGTTGTTCTTGTACTTGAACGGCTGCAGCTTCATGTCTCTGAAATTTGTCGGATCGTATCCCTCCGTCAGTTGATTTTCGTGCCACGATATAAACAGCACGTATCAGCGATCCGGTGATTTACCTGAGAAGCACGCTGGCGTGGTTCTTGCCGTCGGTTAGGGGGATTTCCGTCTCCCCGCTGCAGGCGTACGATTTTCCGACAGGCGTCGGGAACAACATGGAGCTGTGCTTTTGGCCGGTGCTCAGTCGAACCGTTTTGTCTTGGAGGGAAAAGAAAATTGTAATCGATCGATTATCGAACTTCGAGAGAGAGAGAGAGAGAGAGAGAGAGAGAGAAATTAGGTGCAACTTACTCGGCTGATCGATGTGCTCGAAGTGGCGGTCGCTGGAGTTGTAGGTCAGCTCGATCTTCTCGACGTACCATCGCTCTCCGCCGGGTGTCTGAAATGGTCGCAGGTTGCCTTTCGATCAACGAGTGTCTCAAATTGTCTAAGAATCTAGGTTTAAGGATCACCGGGACAGTATACTCTTAAATTTTCCCCTTTCATTCTAATCCCAGCGACTGTCTACCGGATGGTTGCACCAATCAAACCCTATTCTGTTGCACCCTTGAGCTTCGCGCAACCCCTTCAAAGAGGTCAAGGATGTAGGTCGTACGTCGTTAGAGACGGAGATCGTTTCTTAGAGACCGTTCTAGCTAGAAGAGCGTTCGCAGTGCCGCGTATGCATATCGGTTCGATAGATGTTTAAGAACGATATCGATACGATAAAAATATTCTTGTACATCAGGGGTGTCAAACTCGCGGCCCGAGATGAACATTTTTGATGTCAAGTATCAGGACGTGAACAATAATTTAACTTTATATATGTTTATTACAATGTACTAGTCAAAGTAAAAATATTTGTTTCTATGAACATTGATTTCTTTTTTTTTGCGGCCCACCTAAAGTTAAGCATCGTTTATTTATCATTATGGCCCAAGTTAGCTTCTGAGTTTGACACCCCTGTTGTACATTGTCGATGAAAATATCTGCCAGGTGAAATATCCACGCGACCGTGTAGTGGTATAACGACAGACGTCCGATTTGTTTGATCGAATACGTTTTTGGCAGGATAGGTGAATCGATTACCTTGGCGAAGCTCCACAAAAGGACGAACGCCTTCCATTTCAAGGACATCGTGACCGTGTTCTCGTCGTTGCAGTTGCCGGTGACCGTGGCGTCGTTCGGAACATAAATGCTAGCCTCCTGCGACAGAACATCGTTGAAATTAACTCGGCGAACCCGCGAAACGGCGCTTGGTATCTCGAACGACATTGATGCTCACTCCATCTTCCCCAAGGTTCGTGCGATATTTCACGGTGATCAGTGCGTCGACTTGCAACAGAATGCAGGCCTGCCCGTTGCTACGGTCCAAACGGTACAACGGCTGCTCCGACCCGAACGATTTGTGAATCGACACCGTTGTTGATTCCAGAAGTATCGTGGTCGTACTTCTCAGCTCAAAGTTCAAAACATCGTTGTCGTTAAAAACTGGGCTCTTAAAAAACGAAACTTACCGTTTACTTTCACCGTTAAGACACGCGACAGGTTCTCTACGAAAGCATCTAAAGTCGCAGCGTGCTCTAGCAACAGGCAACATTCGACAGAGTTTCAACGCGTCGATGATCTTGGTCGGAGATGATTCGGTGATTATCCGCAGATATAATCGCAAGAATCGTTTGCGCTAAAAGCGGAAAATTTCCCGCAACGACAACATCGTTTTCCAAGCGTTCGACGCGTTTCTTCTCAGCGTATCGTAAAGTTACTCCGCCAGTAACGACGAGTAATCCGCGGATTTTCGCTCTCGATCCCGTCAGTTCCGACTTTCTCCGCTTCTTAGAATCGCCTTGGAAAATCTTCGTTTCGCCTAAATTATC
This sequence comes from Megalopta genalis, assembly GCF_051020955.1. Classification (NCBI taxonomy): domain Eukaryota; kingdom Metazoa; phylum Arthropoda; class Insecta; order Hymenoptera; family Halictidae; genus Megalopta; species Megalopta genalis. The sequence continues at coordinate 17,155,207 of NC_135019.1, read as the reverse complement.
CACGGAAGGCGAGAAAGCTACGTGAAAAAGATGCTGTCGATGCGACCTCTCCGGCGTCCCCGCAGCAAACATCGTCCGATCGCATTGCCAACAACGTTCGAATCACTCTCGCGCTCCGAACTCGCCGTACGCTTCCTAAAACTATCGTTTCGCCGATCGAATGCAAGCGACTCCATAATTCGGTCGGGATTGTCTCTCACAACTTCCGACGCGTGTATCGATCGCGGAAAAAAAAACTATCCAACTAGTTCGACGCGAACTTCCCGATAAAATATTCACGAGCGACGCAGCCCGCCGTACGAATCGGCGCCCGAGGCTCGTTAGCGTCGTTTCGGGGCATTTTGTTTACAATGTACAGCTTGCCGTTTCTTTTTTCTTTTTTTTTTTCGTTTCACGGTAAGAGCGTTCTTACCGAAGCCTGCTTGGACTTCGAGCCGGGCAGGTCGAACGTCAATTTCGGCGTTCTGCGTGTCGTGTAGAGCTGATCCTCGAGCTTCTGTGGCAGCGGCGAAGGGCTGGGTAGGCTGATCGCCGAAGTCGAGACACACCCTGCGGAAAGGTCATTCGTTAGGCGATAGGGCAGTCGGTTTCCGCTGCACGCGACGCTTTTCCGGCACGAAGGCCGTCTTTAACAATGACTTTTTCGCGAGCTCGTTACGCCCGTTCCTTGAACCGGAAGGCATTCCCGAGGTGGTTCACTCTATCGAAAGGCGGCTACCCTAAACGCGAGCCTACAACCCAACCGAGTGCTGTCGGGCCGAACGACGTTGCTTATCGTTTCCCAAGAGGGGCTGTGCGGGATCACGCGACCGCTCCGGCCTCACGCAACAGCATTTTCTTTAATTATCTCTCGTTTCGCGGGCTAATCAGCCGCGAGTGCAACCCCATCGGGAGATTAAAACTGGAAAACCAACCGCCGTGGTTGCTCGGCGACGGGCAAGGGGTCGCCGTTCGTTGTACGTTCGAGCGAAACGGAGAAACGTGTCGAATGGAAAAGCGGATTGATTGATCTTTCTTTCGCCGAGGGGCTTCTTCGTTGAACGTTCGCGGGTCGGCTAGACAGAAGATCCGAATTCGTGTACTGCGACGCGACTTGCGAAGCCACTGGCCGCAGAGGATTTCCTGCTGCGTGCGTCCACGAAAATCGTGGCGGAAACTCGATCGACTCACATAGTACGAAGACGGCCTTGGTGTAATCCACGCGACGCGCCATCGTGTCCTCTCGCTGGCTGGCTTCGCGACTCCGGAGACCACGGGGCACCGAGGAGGATTTAAAAAAAGTACGTCTGGTCGCGGCAGTTGCACGCAACACTGTTCTGTCGAGACGACGTTCGCGGAACTTGTGAGCCGAGCGAGGAAACTCGGGCGCAGGTCGATCGATAGTGGGAGCTTTCAGCATGCGCTGCGATGCTTTCCTATATATCTACGCGTGGACGTGTACCGTCACGGAGATGAGAAGATGGACAGAGGGTCGGGAGGATTTGCTCTCCCCTTTTACGATCTTTGCACGTACGGATCGAGCCCGATAATAAATAAGACGGATCCAAGGATCGATCGTACTCGAATTTCTCGAGTTTGCCGTCCGTTGGTCGCATAACGATGATAATACGTTGAAATTTCACCGGGAAAAGCACGTTCCTTGCTTTCGTTCGGTGACGTCGGGCGTCGGCGTTGGCGTCGGCGTCGTAGGAGGGTCGTCGAGGGTGCGTTGGTGTTAGTTGTTCTTTTCATTCACCTCATGCGCCCTGGCTGTGCCACAAGTATCTAAGACCACGGCTGTCAGCGATCTCCCCTTTCAAATCGAGCCACCGCGACGACTGAATGGGCGGTATTGACGTGTCCGCGGAATTGATTTTCCAATTTGTCCCTGTTTAAATCGCGTGCTTCTACGTCGGCGGGGTCGTGGGTTCGGTTATTTTCGACTCGGAACCTTTCTACGGAAGCGTCTAGATGGTCGGATCGCTCGAGAGGGATTTTCGGAACGGGGCCATGATGCTGCGGCATCTTGGCGAGGGTTGAAGGGCGCCGGAAATGGCAGCCGAGGACAGGTTTGGCGCATCGTAACGGCGCGTGGGCGATTCGTTACACTGGTAAAGTTCAAATAGTCATTTCTAAACGGAATTTCATCGTCATGGTTAACGAAAGTAAACGGCGAGAGGGCGAGGGCGTGATGAAATGAGACGACGGTGAAATTTATGGTTGGAGCAACATTATCTTCACGGACGTTCCACCTATATCGTTGGTGCGCGAGATTGCGCTCATTTTTTTTCAGTTTCAATCTCCTTTACACCCACCATGAAATGGTTGTCGTAGCTGGTGAAGAAGTTAGAGAGTGCGAAAGTAAAAATAGAGCGTGTGATGCAATAGATAGAAATTTTGGTTGTCAATATTATGAGATTAATGTACATAGGTCATGCAATGGATGGAAATTGTGAAAATAACTGTAATAGATCTGGACTGCAGATCTACGTATCAAATTGAAATTGTTTGCATAAATGGAAATCTCTTTCATTGATAAATTTAATTTTAGTAGCTCGAAGATAGTATATTCGTTAAATTTTATAATTTAATATCCACATGATTTCATCGTACATACATCAAATCCACAGTCCGGTAACAAAATAGGCATATGATACGATAGGTCGAAATTGAAAATCAGGAAAACAGGAAATTAATTGGAAAGAAAGGCAGAAATCAAATATGATTTTCGAAACAATACTATATACAAGAAGAAATGGGAAAAATAAAGATCTTATTAGGAAAATGAAAATAAAATGGATAATTCGGATTATAAACGTTCATCGTAGTTAACTACCTTATCGACTCATAAAGTGGAGACTGATTCGAGCGCCATCTCCTCATAAACGATATAAATTTGTGAAACTGTAGCGGTGCTGTAATTTATATTACGCAAAAGTAGCGTTGAAACGCAATATAAATCTTAAATTAGTTTCTTTTATAATCTTCGTATTGCTACGAAATAATTTCAGGTAATTGCAATGTAACATAAAGTCCCCAAGAACTCGACAGGGATTTTTGTAGATCCCAATTAACCCTTCGATCGATAATTAAGTTAATATTAAATACGGTTCATCGTTCGATGTCACTTTGGTTAGGAAACAGGAAATTCAAAATATGTCGAAAGTTCAATTGTGAATCCCTGGTCCATTCCAATGACTAAGATGGACCAGGGCAGGCTCAGGATAGCTCTAGAAGTCCAATGGTTAAATTGACGGTAGACCAGGGTAGGTCAGGGTTATCGGGGTAGGTCAAGGCAGGTCACCCTTGTCATCTTGGAACCTCCAGCTCCTGTCAGAGGATCCAGCTCGAATGATCCCTTATCTATAATATATAAGGAAGACTTATCGCTTATTTAAAAGGAGAACTCGTTCCTTATGTATCTCGTATGTACAAGTTACACATCCCGTATCGAAATCAAATCTCACCCTGTGAATCCACTAAAACTATAGTATAAAAAACTATAGTATAAAAGACTCCCAACCAAAAGAATAAAGAGTATCATAACTGAGTCGACCTCGATACGTACAGTTTCATTCTAAAATCTATCATCGCTACTAACTAACATCATTTTAAGTTTAAGGGCAGAATAAGTTTAAGGACAACACCTATTTCGTTGGCGATCCTGACCTGAAGTCCCCGTGTTACATACATGCGCAACGAAATACCAAATAACTTTTAAAAGATAATTACTATCATTAAATTTGTTTTCTACATTCATTGATATTCGTACATTTCCTTTGCTTTTCGATACTGTTTTAGCGAACTATTTCTCAACTAATCGTTGTCCACGAGAAGAGGATTCTGTAATCAATCGTTAATTACAGACCCTCTAATAAGAGATACGCAATAAGGGTAAAGTTAGGCCCGTTGAACACTATTTTTCAGCACGTCCATGTGCCGACCGCGTGCTTGTGTAATAAACACAAGCAAATAAAATGAAAACACAGATGTGTCGTACTATATACACATATGTATTACTTGTGCTTAAACATGGCAGCGCCAATCAGAATCGTGGACGTTATATTGTGTGACTCGAATTAGAGGATCTCTGCCGCGAATCGGTAAGGCAGTGAGACCTGACACAAAAGAGCCCATAAGGTGTAATGTCTATTCTTACATCTAGTCTGTGTAGAAATTAAGGAAAAGCGAACTATTTTACGCACAGTTTTCATACTTGAATAAGTTCAAGACCGTCGCAGGGACGCGGAAGTTTGTACATCGAATCAGTTTTGTATTCGCGCAACAAATTGGCAAGCATCTTTCCCGTGTGAAAGATTATGTTGGCTCTTTTTGTTAGAGTAAGGGATCACAGGATAATTAAATAGTACCAAATAAAACAAGCAGTAAGACGACGAGTTTGAGTCGAGGATTCACAATAACAAATAATCATATTCTAATGTATTGCCGTTGCTTAGTAATTAGTACAAATTCCCAGTACCCGGCTGAGAATCTGCAAATAATAACATATTCGTTACACGTGTAGATTTAACGTACATACATATACGATGCCAAATGAAGTAACTTTTTAATTCGTTTATTCATTAAAATGTTCCATATTCTCGGTACGATTAATAAATGTATGTATACGTATACACACAACGTGCACACTTTGTCCGATTACTCGGGAAGGGACATAAATTGCCATATTGAAATTAATGCATGTGCCATCTGGTACGAAATCTGCGAATCGAAATTGCTTTCAGAGACCTCTTAAGAAATATATGATCACTAAACTACTGTCAGGTTTGTTTGGGTGAGCCTAATATTATTTTTTTTCAGGCAACACTTGTCGATCGATTTTCAATTGCTACCATATTAGGACCGATTGCCCGAAATTCATTACCAGGAAGGAATTTCGCGACAACCGAAACGAAGATGTTCGAAGCCGAGAAGCGTAAGACACACGAGTATTTTCATTATACTTTGATGGTTATGTATTTGCCGAACGTTTCAATCTATGTGTCAACGTATAGTACATCGAGGCCGGTTTCGGCGATAGGAATATGAAATTATCCTTACTATCCCCTTACGAATAGAGAAATTTTTGACGATGCCGGCGCAAGAGAAACGAAAATTCTATAAAGGTAACGTCACCACGTTGGATCAGATTCCGACGTTGCAGGACTACTTCAATGAAAACAAGGCGAGGCTCATCGACAAAGACAACAAGGTCAAGAAAGTCGAAGAAATAGCGAAAAAAGTGTCCATATGGAGCGGTGATATTACTTCCTTGGAGATCGATGCCATCGTAAATGCAGCAAACTCGAGTCTTCTCGGTGGTGGTGGGGGTATGCAGACGTGTTTGTTAAAAGCGACTGGGTAAACAAGATAATTTTACTATATACAATATTCTTTAGTCGACGGAGCTATTCACAGATCTGCAGGAGCAAATTTGAAGCGTGAATGTGCTACTTTGAAAGGATGTAAAGTTGGAGAAGCTAAGATAACGGGGGGTTACATGTTGCCTGCTAAATGTTAGTACACAAACACATCTTAAAAAGCAGCAATTTCATGTACTGTAATTTTTTAGATGTCATTCATACCGTCGGTCCGCAAGGATCAGGTAAAGATAAGTTGACAGCGTGTTATCGAAATAGCTTGGCCTTAGCCAAAGAGAACGGATTGCGCTCGATAGCTTTCCCATGCATATCGACAGGGATCTACGGGTATCCTCAAGGACCAGCCGCGGAAACAGCTATGACCACCGTCAAAGAATTCCTAGAAAAGCACGGCGATACCGTAAGATTAAAATCTGATACTACGAGAGTCTGGTTAAAATATAGAATTGCTATGTTTTTTGTATTTGCAGATGGACAGAGTTATCTTTTGCACGTTCCTGAAAACCGACAGAGACCTGTACGAGGAATTGGCAACGATGTATTTGTCGAACTCATAAGGAGTATTTTTTCAGATTGAATAAAAACTGAGCATTGTAAAACTGTATGAAAGTGTGGATGAAATAATATTCTTAAAAACTATGAACACAGATATTCTTCCCCTGACATCATTCGGAGCATGGTAAATCTATTGGAGGGGCCACCTCCAATTAAAACGACCTTGAAATATGTTGTCAAGGTCATTATTCATTTACATCTTTTTCTTATACATATAAAGGTGCTCTCTTTTAAACTGTTGATACTGTTGCAATGAACATATCTACGAATCCGTGACGTATTAGTATACGATCCGAAATTGCAATGTGATAGTAATATACATATATAAACATCACACTATTTAAGAGAATTCATCTTTAAAAAAGCATTCGATTTTTCTAACCGGTTACGTAACTGTCTTCTTTAGGATAATGAGGATTATGTATCTCATTAATAAAAACATAAACGAATAAAATAGTTTGAGTATAATGGTTTTAAAGCAATCTGGAACATGCTTTTTTGATTGAATCCCGAATATATGAAATTCCTATCGCATTAAATGTCTAATCTGATTAGAAATTTCTATCTCCAACTTTTTTGAAAGTATCTCAAACACCAAGAGAAAATCGTACACTGTATCGATAGGAAAAAAGTAACCTTGACAACATATGTCAAGGTGATTGAAATCGTAGATGGCTCCCTTAAACTGCATGTTTACTCCAAGCATTCAAAAGATAACAAAAAAGGCGTGTATATTGTTGCAATACGATACCGAGTATTCCGAATTTAAATATTCGCGGGCGAACGCATAGCTCGTGGCCGAGCGGCCAGCGATTGGAGGTGACGGCAGCGCCGCAACTTAACGGTTCGTCCGCATCGTGCTTCGGCTCGACGACGGCGCGTCGCCATCTTGAAAAATCGAAGTGTGGTAATGTCTGTATGTGGTAATAGGTGGGGGACAGTCGTTAATGTGGTGCGTCTCGTACGGAAAATCTGTCACAAATGGGTAAATATCTTTTGCATTGAAGTCGCTGGTTCCGAGGGTCAGCCGGTCTCGTGGTTATCGCGTATCCCGAAACGCTTGAACGCTGGTAAAAGAAGCACACCCATAGCTGGCCGCTGGTACTACTCTCGCCGATCTGTCGTGGCGAAGGTGCGCTCTCTCGAGCGAGATCGCGGCTAGTGAACAGTGCGTGCGTCCTCGCGAGAGAGTACAGTGTCGATATCGTCGGACGTTTCGTTACGGCTCCTCCCGCGGATCGGTCTGGTGGCCGTGATACACCGAGTCGACCGTTTTAGCTGCGTGTACGTCCCCGACGTTCTATACGTCGTCGCATCTTCGAACGTCGCTCGAGACCCGAGAAAAGTGTGTGCGTGCCTGGGTGCGTGAGTGCGTGCGCGCTCTCTCTCTCTCTCTCTCTCCCTCTCTCTTTCTCCCTCTTTCGTTCTCTACCTCTTTCTATCCCAGCATGAAAATTCACGGCTACCTCGCCCCGTGAACGTGTAACGATCGTGTGTGGAAAACCGAAGGAACACGGTGGTGTGCTGGTTAGTATCGCCGCGCTTGTTATCCTCGCCGTAAACGGGTTCGCGGAGCCGCTCGTATCCGCTCGCGGAGGGATCTCTCTTTCTCCCGATCAAAACGGTCGAGCAAAAGCGGACGTACACGGACCGAGTCCCGTAATCCTGAATGGCCGCCGCCACCGCTTTCTAGGTTACTGACGGACACCCAGAGAGAGAGAGCAACGGAGAGAATATCGTCAGGTGGAACAGAGAGGAACGGAGAGGAACCGAGAGCACGGTAGACCGTAGAAGCGAGACCGCGAAGGATAGAGTGGGACAGAGGGAAGAGCGAGAAGGAGCTCGCGCGAGTTTTCCAAGGCGGAGTGAGACGCGGCGGTGAGGCCCGTGCGTGCCGAAGAGGAAGACAGACACACACGGAGCGAGCGAACGCGAGAGCTCGCGCGCTCGCGACTCCATACACGAGCGAGCACCGATGTGCGACCACCGAGGTACGCGATCACCATCACCCGGGTGGATTTCTCGCGTCCGTCGCCGATCTCTGATCGGGGACTCGCTGCATGTGGCGGGCAAGGCTTAAATCGCTGCTACTGCCATCGCCGTCACCGCCGCCGCCGCCGCCGCCGCTGGCTGGTGCCGCCGTCGCCGTCACCGCCACCGCTGTCTTCGTCGCACACGTCGACATCGATACCGACATCGAGGCCGAGACTTTACCTTAAAGATAAACGACCTGCGTAACCTGCGGCCCCCATCTGTTCGCGTACGAATCCTCGTCGTCTACACATGCATCATCCCCGTCGGCCCGAGTGCACGACGGCAGACACCCAGTGATACAGAGTCCCCGAGCTTAGCCTTAGCTCCTCGTCGACGCGTCCTACCTACCGACTGGTAATAAGTGGGTGTGGGTTCCGTTCGTATGGCTGTGTGTGCGTGCGCGTGTGCTCGCGTGTACGTACCCCGTGTACCTGCGCTCCCGTGCGTACCTGCCTATGTATGACTGTTCGCGCTTATGTGCACGATACTGTAACCCTGGTAAGTATTACTAGAAATCCTCAGATTTTCAAGAGCTGCCACAGCGAGAGCGTCGGTAAAAAAGATTGCTCTCGGAAAGTCGCTAAGCTTTTCTCTTTGTCTCTCTCGCTCCGGCTCCTCTGCTCTCTTTCTCTCTCTCTCTCTCTCTCTCTCTCTCTGCCTCTCTGTCGCTCTCTATCTACCTTTCGATCTCTGTCGCGCTTGCATGCTCACGGACAGACGTACACGCACTCAATTTGGCTCCGAAAAGGCTTCCCCCTCTGCAGACCTCTTCACCGGCGGCTTCACCTTTTATTTTCGCCCTCGTAGTCGCCGTATACCAGCAACTTTACATTTTCGTTTCACGGCTGTCACTGTCCACGCGAATCTATCTCGTTGACGCCACCCGTTACGACCGCGGCGGACCATTATCGGCCGTTAATCCGTTCGGTTCTACGGCGGCTGCATTAACAACGGAATTGTTATTTTATTATACGGAGTGCACCGTTTCGGAACGCGCAGACAGAGATACGGACGGAAAGGAGAAATTAATAAGCAGGGCTGTATTGTGCTCGACGGCTTCGGGTGCTTTGGAATTGGCCCCGCGCATCTCCCCCTAGATTAAAACTTTTATATTGTATCATAGACTATTTGCAATCGAATTAACCGTATCTGTAGTTGACTTAAATTAATGGCAAGATCGGGAAACGGCTCGAGATTGGGGAATGATTTTAGTTATTGTAAAAAATATGTAGACAGCTGAACGCTTCATGGACATATTATTGTCAAGCTCCGAATTGTTACGCATTCATTTTTAGCAGACTCTCGAGTCGTAACCGCTAATTTCTCCAAAAAGGGGACTAATATATCCGACCAACTTCCCCGACATCATCAAGTTATAACAATTGTAGGGGTTGGACAGTCATCGTGGATCTTTAAACGAATCTTCATTTCTATACTTAATACCATGAAAATGAAAAAGAAAGACCTTCCTGCGGTACAAATAAAGTGAAACTGTTACCAATTGCTAGCGTTTTCTTGTACATTAGAAGTTTTCGTATACGACGAACGGGTAAAACGGAATAAAATTCTGCAGCGATCGAAGGGTTTGTCGCAACGAAGGGGCAGTTCCGCTTCGATTTCGCAGTTCGATAATAACCGACGCTGGGCATCGGGTCTCGAAAAGCAGGCTGCATCGGGCTATCTCGTGGTATAACGACCATACGTGGCCATATGTGCCCGATCGTTTGACAACTCGGACGCCTTCTTCGGTCCGCCCACTTCCTTGTGCGCCCGACGGGCAACCTGCGAGAAGCCCCTGTCGAAATACATTTCTCTCTCTCTCTCTCTCTCTCTCTCTTCCTCATTTTTTTTTATTTAGCTTTCCGTCCCTTTGTCTCGTTCGCCAAGAGTCACCCACGCTACTACCGTGTTCTCCCCTCGCGTGTAACCTTTTGTAAATCCGCCCGGTACGAGACATCGTTCCCTAGCCTCGTTGTCAACCGTGCGCGTATGCAAACGGAGAGGTGCACCCTACTCTGACGCGGTGCACGTTTCCACCACACGGTGGGACACACACACGCCGGTTTGCGAATTGTGCGCGATTCCTCGTTATCGATTTTCCGCGTGCAGTTATCCGCGAGGATAGGACGAAGAAGGCGAAGAACGCGTTCCGAATGTAATGGTTTCCGATAATCCCGGTATCGAAACGCTCCGGGAGCTGACCCGCGGATATAATTACGGCGGCGGGGCCGACGATTGGATCCGGCGAGCCGGCGACCAAGTCTCGAAAGGCTTTCGTACGAGGAAAATGGCTGCACGGTGTGCGTTCGTCTGTGCCGGAAATACTGTAAATAATTAATGGCTCTCGTTGCGCGATGCAACGGCCTCGCTGGAACGGTCCGTTTCACGAAACTACCGGCCGTGGTAACAGGGGTTGTAGTAGAACGCGCTTGGACGTTCGTGGGCCGTTTTATAGAAATTAACTCCGCCGGCTCGTTTAAATTCTGGGCCCTTCGAATCGTCGCTGCGGCGCGCGAACATGGACACGCCGGGCCCTTTAACAGGTTCGCAGACACGAACGCGATAACGTTGAAATTTACAAGCCACATTGTCACGCGTTCGATTCTATACAGCGTTTATTTCATTGAAATTATTACACGCTTTAATGCAATAGCTGTCCGGTTCACCGTTTATTTCTATTTTATTTTTCGTCTTTTCTTGGTGTACGAAAAACATATCTATCGCAATGCGATACTCCGAACAGTCGTACAAAGCGTGATCAATCAAGATTTGGACGATGCGATTGGTTTAACACGTTGGCTGCCGTGGGGGTCACCGGTGACCGGCGACGCGACAAATAGTTGAAATACATAATTAGGGTAAACATCGATACTTATAAATTTCTAAATAATACCATTGTTTTTGTAATGCTTTGAAGAAATTAATGCCGTACAGGAACATGCAAAAATAATTTTATTAGTACAAGGAAAATATACATGTTATTTGTGCGCGTAACGATGAAACACATTGAAACACGGTAGGCACAGAAAAGGTGAAACCAGAACAGTCGGCACAATACGTCGCCACTTTCTTAGTGCAATTCTTTGCTCTCATTCTTCCTAGCTGTTTTGCATTTTTTTCATAACACAATTCGCAAAATCGTCTTATATTTCGCATACTTCCCGGTTCCCTTTTAAGTTCATGACGACGTTTTTTCTGTACGTAATTGCTTGGCGAAGTGCAATCTTCATCGTTAGAACATTTCGCTAAATACATCGCTAACTTCATCCTAAACTTGGAGATCGAAATATAATCGCAAAAATGGTCTGCGGCGCCTTGGGGGTCACCGGTGACCCCCGCCACGAAAAATGCATAAAACAAGTTTATACAACTAAACTTATCTGCTGTAAATAATATTTCAACATAATATGCATCGCATAATGAAAAGTTCATGTTGGCGCCTTGGGCAAGTCACGTAAAATTCGCGCGGCAGCCAACGTGTTAAAGAAGAAATCGTCCGTTTATTATCGCAGATCGTTCTATCGTTTGCCGTCCGCGAACGCGTTAAATTCCGGATTTCAAATTTTTCAGTCCAGCGGTGTCGATAATAGCAAACGATGCCGGGTCCATGCGGATCCATTGTACCCTCGTTGAGCCCTCGAGTGGGCCATTGGGTGGCACATACAATTTGAGACTAACGAGTCTCTCGTGCGTGTGCCGATGTTCGAAGATTCGGATCGAGGACTGCTGCGATTCGCGTCGGTCTCGTAAAATGGTATTAGGTCTACCGAAAAGTACTGTCCGATAATGCCATTTCAAGTTTCAATACGTATGCAGATATTCATTTCCGACATATATTTATCAAGAATTGTATTTATAAATCGCCATTACGCTGACGAGAGGTCGGAAAGCAACGACGGAGATTATATTGTACAGTTGATATTATGAATTATTATTCTTTATTATTCTTTATTATATATTATTATATATATTATTATATATTATTCTTTATTATATTTATTTATTATTCTTTTTACCTCGCAAACAGGCAGAACTTTCCGGTAGACCTAATATTTTGGAGCAGCCCAAGGGGATGAAATCTGCCCTATCGAGGGGGGAGGATCCTAATTCTCGCATCAAAAGACTCATCTTTCCGAGTTCCGAATACTCTATTTTAGGACATCTCGCCGAGAGGCGACAAAGAAAACTTGGCCGGCGCCATAGGATCTCTGGTAGAAACGTTCCCTGTAGCTTCCAGCCGAAGAAAGGGTCCTCGAGACGCGTATTATCCGGACGGTACTCGCGGATATTCGGAAAGCCATTAGCGGGATTGCGGGATCGCGGTTGCCGGGGTGGGTACGCGCGGATCGACTCCCGGCGATCAAGATTGTGTATCGGGTTTTCCGGCATGAACACCGGCGTGCGCCGACATTCGAATCGATGGGCCTCGCGGCGCGGCGAGACGAAACGCGGCGCCGATACGCTCGCTCCCTTTCTCCCGTTCCGCTCGATACGCGTCGACACCGGACAAAATCGTCTCTTTTCAGGCGGGAGAGTTCATCGTTACCCGTCAGCCGGCGATTTATTCTTGGATTACGTTATGGAAGCCCGGTTCGCGGGTTTATGTAATAGCCGGTGCTGCGTTCTCGCGCGCCGCGCCGCGCCGCGCCGGCGAAACCAGACCACGAAGCGGAACAGAGCGGAGCGAGTAACCGGAGGAATTCCTCCTCGTGCAACTGGTCGGATCGAGCCGGTCGGTCGGTTTGTTTCGGTCGGGCCCGTTATCCGCGTTTTCCAGGCCGAACCCGAAACCTCTCGGCCTAGCCGGGAGTCCCGAAAGATCGACGGGATCGCAGAGATTCGGAGGATCGAGGCGCGGCCGGCTCGCAGCTGCGCGCCTGTGCCGCTGACCCAGTTCGTAGGGATGGCCATGCACCTAATTTTCCGCGACTCCGACTAGCCCAGTTTCGACTGGCAACCTTTGCCTCGCCCGACGCACTCGCGCCCGCGCTCCCGTCGCACCTGCATTCTTACGCGGATCGTGTCCGCGACCCTCCTCCGCAGCCACAGGTGGCTAGAAGCTTCGAAGGGGCGGGTCTGGACTGCCGAAGCGAGTCTCGCCTTTCGCGGAATTTTTTTTTTTTTTTTATTCAAAGAACACGGTCGTCCGCGTCGATTCTTCGTACACTTTTCTCGGGTCGAAATAATTACGCGAGACGCGCCGCTTCGAGCAAGGTCGTGACCCTAGTGCACCGTCGTTTATAGCATCGATTCTTCTCGGACCTGTTTACCATCGTTCGGCGTCGATAACGTATACGTATTTTCCGCGCCGCGGTACTCAACGTTCCGCGCTGTCGGATCGGGAAATCCGGGACGTTCTCCCGTAGTTCGAGAGTTCGATCGGATCGCGATTATTTGAAGGCCGATTTAACCTTTTCGGTACGGCTGAATTCTGCGCCAGGCTATTTCTCTGGACGGCAGAGTCTGATGTGTACTGTACAGAGTCTGATACTGTATATACAGGGTGTCGCAAAAATGACTCGCAATCCGAAAGTGGCGGGTTCCTCAGGCCATTCGAAGCAACTTTTTCCTTTACAAAAATTTTCTTCGAGGCACCGTTACCGAGTTATTAACGAAAAACAGTGACCAATGAGAGGCGAGCTCACTGGCGCTGGTTGTCTGGGCCGCCTCGCGTCAGCCGTACTCGATTCTTATTGGTCACTGTTTTTCGTTAATAACTCGTTAACGGTGCCTCGGAGAACATTTTTGTAAAGGAAGAAGTTGCTTCAAACGATCCGAGGAACCCGCCATTGCCGGATTGCGAGACATTTTTGGGACACCCTGTAGACTGTTGTAAATCGATGCGAAGACAAAAGAAGTGTGAAACGATGCGTATGAAGACGATTATTTGATTCAAACGATGAGCGAGTGAGCTACTAGAGCAAGCCACTATAGTGGCGCGTCGTCCAGAGAGATAAAATCCGCGAAAGTCACTACAGTGGCGCGTCGTTCTAAAAGATGATATCCGCGGAAGCCACTATAGCGGCGCGTCGTGCCTAAAAGGTTAAATACGGACGTCCGCAACTTTGTTGTTCTCTCGAGAAAATCCGAACGAGTCCTCGCGGGAGACGCGGCACGCTCTCGCCGTTTTGCGAAAGCGCGACGACCAATCATCGATCGCTTCGGAGTTCTAGACCGCAACACCGCCTCTCGACAGAGACAACCGGCGACACGATCCGAACAACAATAAGGACGCCTACGCCCCCGATTAGTTTCGCGGGCAAACTTTTCCCCGTTACGCAGAGGCCGACGCGCCCGAGCGATTCTCACGCTCGCGCTCGCCGCTATAATTAGTCGGCGATGTCTCGCAGGTGCCCGCCCAATAAAAGCGTATTCGAAACACCTGTTTCGCTGACGCACGCAATCGTGCCCGCTATCGCGCTCCCCCGTACCCAATGTCGGCCAATCAATTTCGAATCACTGTCGCTATGCCCTCGCCAGGCTCTGTTGTGGACATTGTGGGAATGTCTCACTCGGCGTCTGCTTTCGAACACCGTTTACTTATCAGAATTGTTCCCTTGTCCCGGCGAGACTGGCAATTAAGCTCGAATACATCGTTCCCTTGCTTCTTCGTTAGTTCGGACGATCATCTTGGATTGCAAATTTTGTTGGAGTCGTTGACTTCTTCCTTTTAAAACCTACCGAGTCTTAAAGGTAACCAACGTCCGTATTTGAGCCGTTTATTTTGAAAGTGGCACAAGTCACTTTGTTTTTAAGTCGATATATATAAGGGTTCGCGTTTTAACACGTTTAAAAATATGGATGCTAACTTTCGAGAAGATTTACTTGTATTTGTTATCTCAGGATGCTGATATTTTTCTCAGTATAAATAATTTCGTATAAACATTAAAAAATCACCACTTTTCATTACGGTAAAGCGACTTATGCCACTTTCAAAATAAACGGCTCATTTATTTAGACCTTTCGATCATTTTCTACGAGAGATAATTTCTAATTTCACACAACGACTCTGATTCCAAAAATGTTTAAACTAAACTATCGCGGATTCCTTGGATTTCAGTTCAGCCGGATGCTCCAGGTGTTTCGAGACTCGACTTCCTCGTTCGAGCTACCTTTTTTTCTCTCTTTCTCGAACGTCAAAGTAGGCAATCAAACACAAATGCACCTGTTCCTTGATCTCCGCAGCGACTCCGCGGCAATTATGCTCGGAATCACTGTCATTAAATTCCGAAACGATTGCAGATGCGGTAGACACGGATTCTACGCCTTTTCCGACCGCTTTCAAATTTGATTTACTCGTCGCAGACCGACGGGGAAGACTCTGGACGACACTCTGGATCCTATCTTTTCGGAGCGCGGATCGCGAATCGCTGAAAGAGTCTGCCCGCGGATGTTCTCGTCGCCGCCGTCTCTTTCGTTCGAATTTCGATGCCCGAGCGCGTATTTTTTCTCGCGGACCGCGCGGACTAAATTCGAGGGCCCGTTTCACAACGCTGGCGGGCCGAGTTTCTCCTGGTTATGTACGGCTTTAATACCGTATACATCCGACCTGTTTGCGGCTTTTGTGTTGCACGGCGCGGCGGTCGACCGAAGGCGGAAGTGTGTCGGTCCTCTCACTCTTTATGTCTCGCGACCGGGCCGCAGCGACGACTCTCGCAAGAAAATTACGCGCGATCACGTTCGTCGCGACTCGAAAATAATCTCGTCCCGGCCGTGCAGCATCCTTTTCCGTTCACGGACCATGAAATCGCTATCGGTAAGGCGGCGCTCATCCTCGGTACATTGATCACGAAACGGTATGGATTTTCGAAGCGTCCAGCACCGGTTCGTTGCCTGTCGAAAACACCGTTTACTTTAAACACGTTGAATGCCACGCCGGTTTTACAGAAATTGTCTGTGGCGCCACGATGAATTTTCTTTTATGCGATACATATGAGCCGTTTATTTTGTAAGTGGCATAAGTCACTTAGTTTTTAAGTCGATATATTTAAGGGTTCGCGTTTTAACACGTTTAAAAATATGAATGCTAACATTCGAGAAGATTTACTTGTATTTGTTATCTCAGGATACTGATATTTTTCTCAGTATAAATAATTTCGTATAAACATCAAAATATCACCACTTTTCATTACGGTAAAGTGATTTATGCCGCTTTCAGAATAAACGGCTCATATAATGTTGAAATATTATCTGCGATAGATAACTTACAGCGTATAACCATGTTTGACATAGTTAATTGCGACAGGGGTCACCGTTTGAATCGACGATGGTAATAATACACAATTTTAGATATTGACATTTGTTTTAAATTATATACAGGGTGTCCCGAAAATGTCTCGCAATCCGGAAATGTCGGGTTCCTGAGGTCATTTGAAGCAACTTTTTCCTTTGCGAAAATTTTCTCCGAGGCTTCGTTTACGAGTTATTAACGAAAAACGTTGACCAATAAGAGACGAGCTCGGCTGGCACGCGGCGGCCCAGCCAACGAGTGCACGGAGCCTGGTTCCGCTCATTGGCTCGGCCGTCTCGCGCCAAATGATCTCGCCTCTGATTGGTCACTGTTTTTCGTTAATAACTCGTAAACGAAGCCGCGGATGACATTTTCGCTAAAGAAAAAGTTGCTTCAAATTACCTCAGGAATCCCCTACTTTCGGATTGCGAGACATTTTTGGGACACCCTGTGTATTCCAATCAATTTGGGCGCGCCGGTCACCGGTGGCCCCCATGGCGTCACCGCCAAGTTAAGTGCCCGTCACCGGTGACCCCCGCGGCATTCAACGTGTTAAACGATTACTTTTACGTCCAGCGTGCTCGGACACCGTTCGCGAACGTAATCGCTAGATTACCGCGCGAATTTCACGCGTTTACGATAAAAATGAATCGGTCGACATTTTCATTCGACTTGTGTTTCTCATGATTATCTTAAACAATTTTTATTTCGCATAAAGATACACAGTCTAGTAATCGCACTCCAATGCACTGTTCGTGTGTCCTGGATTACGCCATTTTGATGTCTTGCTGTTGCTTTTATTCCCGGTGCAATTATTTCGATAGATATTGGCGCGGTTGGGAACCCGGTAGGGATTAAATGGTTATTACGCTTCGCAACGCCTTCGTAAAGTAGAACAATAAACAAGAGTTTACGCCTTTTGCCGCGCGAAAGGATCTTCGCGGTACCAATAATTAGAGAACAAAAGCTTGTAGAGATTCTTTGTTCTTTAGTTTAAAGCTCGAGTTCCGAGTTCCACGAGCTGAAACTGATAAAGGAGCCGGGGATTTTGTGTATTCGACACCGTGATCGCCTTATGTCACACGTTACGTGGTTCACGGAATCATTTGGTCAGATTTGAAAATGAATTTCTACGCTAATTTATCGTATCTTCATAATTCCGTTAGGATCCGCGAAACTTAAGAACAATGAAAATGCGAACGATGTCGTACGATTTAGCTTTTCAATTTTAACTTGATTAAATGAGATTGATTAATTGATTTGATGAAATTCGTGAGGCGATTAACGCGGCGGTCAAAGTGTCGAAACAGGTACACAGGTAGGTGAGGTTTAACCCTTTGCACTCGAAGCTATTTTAACCAATAATAATTTTTCTGACTTATAGTATTTCCATTTTATATAACAAAGTGCATTTTATGCGTATGAAATTGAGTCTTGCGGTGACTCGTACAACAGTTACATTTTTAACAATTTCTTAAACGCAAACTTTGTTAACACTATGCCGTCCGCAGATCTTAGATATGATTCCTTTGTTTGACGCTGGCAAAATAGCTTGAAAATTTTAGATTTTGAAAGAAATTTCGAAGATGACGGTAATATAAATTCCTAAAATTAAGATAAGTCATTCAAGAATTTTCGTACTTAATTCTTAGTTAAATAAGCACAATGCTATGGTTAGTTTGCAGCCTTTTAACACCCAAGAAATATAGTTCAAATGTTATTTCAGTTTTTTCAAATGGCACCAGCGTGGTGCCACCGGACGGCATAGTGTTAATATAAAAATTATCTTGGTATATGCTATAACAATTTTTTTTAGCAGTGCCTCAGAGTCACCGCTCGAGTGCAAAGGGTTAAAACGGTGAAATATTCGAATTATTTATTATTGACAAATGGATCGCTACGATTAAGTTTCGCAATCCTGGTCGAAGCTTTCGAAAACCGTATTCAAATTTCGTTCTCGACATCCGCCATTTTTCGCAAAGGCACCGCGCCAATATTTAACGAAAGCTTCGCGTGTTGGTAATAGGGTGCAATCGAAAACGATACCCGCGAATGGATTGCAGCACAGTTGGGGCGTGCAACTGTAACGTAGAAATTCGTCGATAAAGGAGCATCCGACTTCGGGATTTTTCCGCTTCGCCGACAGGGTCGTCGCGGCGTTGCCCGGTGCCTCGGCCACGCGGTGCCAGAGAGATAATGCCCTCGACGGGACTAATAATCCCTCAATGCCGGGGAACAACTTTCGCCAACCTTGTTTCGTCGGGTACGCGCGCGACGCGTGCACGTAACTTCAAGATCGGCCGCCGCGTATTTTCGTTTTCCGTGCTGTTTCGACGGCATCCAGCTCCACGCGATCGTCTAACCCTGACCTGCACGCTTAGGAAAGTCCTAAACGGCCTAACGCCGCCGTTGTGAGCCTCTTATCGGACTTATCAAACCAGTTACCAATTCACTTATCTAAATTTAGTGTTTACCAGTATTAGCGGACTGCGGATTTCATGCGTTTACGGCAGGAGCTGGTAGGAGAAACGCCAAACAGCGAAATCGTTGTATCGGTCTGTACCGGTCCAAATGATTAAAAAGAGAAAATTCGGGTAGAACATTTTTATGCCGCAAGGAGATTTTCAGAATAGTTGTCGATTTTGTGGATTTTTCGTTCTATGCAATTTTTGGTATAGATTTTAATGATCGGACTACGGATTTTCGAGCAAAGGAAAAATTGTCTGCATCAAACCCAAGGAATAGAAATTAAGTAGCAACTACGTTCTTCCTTTAATAGGTTAAAAATAATACGTTGACGTTCTAAATTGCTTTTAACGTTTGCGCTATCTTAAATTGTAAGTACCCAATTTTGCCATAGACGCATAAAATCCGCAGTCCAGCAACGATGCACACGCTAAATACGCGTTCAATGGAGCCACGTATAACCAAAAGTATTAACATTTTCGATTAATTTTAACCAGAAACAATCTTTCAATCAGTGATACAAGCATTTCAATTTGATAATCTCATAAAATGAAAATACTCGTTATTAGATTATGTGGATCTTCGCGCATCTATAGTGTCTGCAGATTTTTAAATTGCGAAAGAACGTACGAATTAACAAAGTCCGACGATATTTTTACTTCCTTTCTGCAATCGATTAGCTTTCAATTGACGAAGGAAACTTTTCCGTGATTCTAATTCTCGTAAAGTGACGCATAAAAATGGGGATTTGCGCAAAGAAGCACAGACGACTCTTTATACTTGGTACGGCTAGTTGATAAGTGGCAACAAGTCGGTAGAAATAGTGGCCGGCGCATGATTGATGGGGGCATAAATCTGTATTTTATCGGCGAATAAAACGGAGAAGATTTATGAATCGACCGAATGTTTTAGGATTATTATCGAAACGTTTCGAATCGCGAGGTACATCGAAACGAGCAAAATTGCTACGAAGAACGGTGCAAAGGGTTTTGCGAAGCGCTTGAAAGATCGTTCTCTCGGTCTCCGTATAATTTTTAACGCGACCTTACGAAGTAGAACAATCGAATCTCGGCCAGATAAACGAGAACTCGAAGTCGCCCCCGATGATCCATCGCGTAGCATGGCGTGCTACAAGGTATGATTCACTCTCGCCTCTACCGGTAGAAGTTCGTCCGCGGCTGGTTTTCGACGGCTGACCTAATGCAACGGAGGGCCCCGTGTCCTCCTTTACGGCCAATCGTAAAACGTTGTCTCTCGCATCGAGCCCCGAAAACGATCCGCACCGACTCACGGGCTCTCGGCTTCGGAGTTCAGATTAAAAGCCGCGCCGCGCCATTGGTCCTACAGAAAACACGACTGGATTACGGACTTTCCCGTCTCAGATAGTCCAGAGTCGAGATGCGTTAGGCCATTTATCGCTTTAGCATACCGGGTGAACGACCTAACGTAATCAGCTTACATTATTACAGTATTTCCTTGTTGATAGACCGATCGGCGAAGGTCTTCCAAATACTACGTTTTCCCGCGTTTTCTCCATTCGCCTTCCACATTCGAGAAACGAGCCTGCGATTATTATTTGCCGAAAATTATTTATTCGTCACATTTATTCGCGGGAAAAATCCTTCGTTACGAAAGAAAGGTAACGCGCGAGGAAGAACGAAATGGAAATTACACAACGGAAAATACAGGGTGTCCCAGGTTTTAATGTTCAAACTTTGTTAGTGTATTCCATGGCACAAAGTAAGAAAGAAATGTTATGTAAACATAGGTCATACAGAGCTTTATTAAGAAGTTATAACAAAAATTCGGAATAGGAATAGTAATCAACTTGCTGTCACCGCGAGCATGGCTTGAGTAGATCAGCACATGCCGTGTGTTTATGTAAGCTGCGTTTATTAATACATTTCGAAATGTATTAATAACCGTTGTTGACAATACATGATCGACATCGACCGAAGATTTCTTTTTATTTTTTCTTTTTCTTTTTAGTTGATTACTATTCCTATTCTGAATTTTTGTTATAACTTTTTAATAAAGCTCTATATGACCTATGTTTACGTAACATTTTTTTCTTACTTTGTACCATAGAATATACGGACAAAGTTTGAACATTAAAACCTGGGACACCCTGTATAATCGCTTAGAAAAGTCGGTAAAAATAATTATTCTGCCATATGCCGGAACGATAGTTTTCCGACTTCTTAAGGATTGTTCAACGATATTTGCTTTTGCGCGCACGAAGTTAGCGCGATTAATCGTGCTATTTATACAATTTTGAGATCCGTACGTTGCCGCGATGATTTACAGAACAAAATGGAGATATTTTGATGATGGTACGTACAACGAGAGCGATTGAATAATTGCCGGACTTGAAATACGAGCTTTGATTACTTTTCGCTCACGCACATAATTATTATAGTAAAAGAATTAAAAAAAAAATCGATAAGCGTAAAAGTTCAGTTGATTAAAATAACGAGGCGGCGATGTTCATTTTAATCTGGTCGAATAAACGCACCCTTCGCAATAGAAATCGATAAACCTTATTATTCATTTTGCTTTTAATTTTAATGCCGCAGTATGTATTCGCACGATCGATGCTCGACGCAATCTGCTAAAATAAACCGACGAAAATCGTAGAGGAATCGGAAGAAAGTTTCGATTTCGTGTAGTTAACACGTTCGTCACCCAGATCTGGGTGACGGGTATGCTTCCATGGGGGCCCCGTCACCCAAATATGGGTGACGCTTTTCTTATTCAATTTATAGGACTTTCGGTTGGATTTTAAAAGGAATAAAATGGAATAAGCACTGAAATATAAATATAGGATATACAACTTAAAAATACTAAGAATGTTATACTATACTTTTTACTAATTTATATTTAGTATAATACATTACATTATACTATGTCGTACGGTGTGCGTTGAAACATTCTAAACACATTTCAGGTGATTTTTTTCGCTTCTTGACGTTCAGGTTATGTCGAGATTAAATTTATTTAAAATTATTTATTTAAAAAATGTATCGCTCTGTTCATGTTTCGGTGCTCCATCAGTCGGATTCGGGCCCCGCGAGAAACTCGTCCGAATTGCGCTGGGCGACGAACGTGTTAATCGATTCGTCGAACGAGCAACTTGAAACCGTGCGCCTTGCGTTTGGGTCCGAACGGACCCGGCACCGTATCGGGAGGGCAGAACGGTATTCCTTCTGTCCGATCGATCGCGAGAGAGACGGGCAAGCTCGAGAATACGCCGGCCGAGAAGCGAGGACGGCACTGTTCTAATTGAACGCACGGTTCACGGCGCATACCAATTAATAAAGAGCAGTCCGGTGATCGCGGATGGACCGGATGCACCGTTATCGCGTCCGATAAGCGGGACTTTGTTTTTCACGGGAGAGCCCGCGAACGAGCAAGAACAGGCCGATATCTCATCTCGGCGTGCACTTGAACCTTTCGGACGTCGCGCCGTCGCGCGCGTCCTCGGATCGTTTCCTAACACGATCGATGGACGCCCACAGTGACTGGATAGATTTCTTCCAGTATCTTTCAAAGAAATATCCAGCAGAAAAACTGCTACACCTCGTCGGCTCTGTTAATCCTTCGCGATGCTCCGTGCCTTTATCCGGACACGGTAGCCAGCTATTGATTTTGCTGAAACACGATTTTCTTTTTTCAAACTGAAGCACAAGGTGATTTTTTTTTATTTAGCGAATTTTCTACGCGGACTTCTCTGTGCAACAAGAGCGAATTTCTGCTGGACGCGAACAATTAGTACGCGCGAAGAATGAACGGTGCAATTACAACCCTTTGCACTTCTCTACGAACTCTTAAAAAACCTTTGACTATTTTTAGTAAATACTTTTATGGGTTTTGCAGAAAAATGGTCAAATTTCATGTTTCTTTTTGACCCTAAACCTGCCGAGATCTAAAAGCGACTAAGAAAAAGCGACTCTTATGAGAATTACAGAAAAGAATTTATCGAAATTTTTCACAACTCTTACAATAGTGCGTGCCCGAATAAACTTTAGCTTAATAAGCTAATTTGCCATAAACGAAGCTTTATGGCTTTGATAATTATGAAATGAAAGGTGTGAAACCGATCGTTTGATCGACGGTGGTATTTAATGTTAGAGAAAAGTATGTTTTCTCGCGTTCACCGATCGATCGCTTGTTTTAGCGATAAAAATGTGTTCGTTTTAACCCATTGACTGCCAACTACGAGATATCTCGTGGTAAGCGTCTGTACCAAAACTGCCAGCTACGAGATATCTCGTAGTGGGTGCTGCAAGTTTAGATTGGCTACAAATGGCTATTTAAGTTAGGAACTGGCGGGAATGGTGAGTTGCTCAGGTCATTTGAAGCAACTTCTTCCTTTACAAAAATTTTCTCCGAGGCACCGTTAACGAGTTATTAACGAAAAACAGTGATCAATAAGAGTCGATTACGGCTGACGCGAAGCGGCTCAGCCAACCAGCGCACGAAGCCCAGTTCCGCTCATTGGCTCGGTCGCCTCGCGCCAGCTGAGCTGGGATTCGACCGCCTCGACCGCTGGCGCCGTTGGCTCGGCCGCCTCTCGCCAGCTGAGCTCGCCTCTCATTGGTCACTGTTTTTCGTTAATAACTCGTTAATGGTGCCTCGGAGAAAATTTTTGTAAAGGAAAAAATTACTTCAAATCACCTAAGGAACCCGCCACTTTCGGATTGCGAGACATTTTTGGGACACCCTTATAGTGTAGAGAACATATTGATTATAAAAAAAAAATACTGTAAATGCCATTGCAATATTATATCGGTAACTTAATATTATTATATTTTGTAGAACTTCATGTTTTCTTTAAAATAAAACCGTGGCACCATATTGATGGCAACATATTGATTATCAAAAAAAAATACTGTAAATGCCATTGCAATATTATATCGGTAACTTAATATTATTATATTTTGTAAAACGTCATGTTTTTTCTTTAAAATAAAACCGTGGCACCATATTGATGGCAACATATTGATTATCAAAAAAAAAATACTGTAATTGCCATTGCAATATTATATCGGTAACTTAACATCATTATATTTTGTAATAATACCGTGGCGCCCAGGGCAAGACGCGCTAAATTTGCGTGGCAGTCAATGGGTTAAACACCAGAAAAGATAAACAAATTTAGGGCAGGGCCGGTAATAAAGTGAACACGTACCGAAACGGGAATGTAGAAACTACAATTTTTTATTTTGCGCGAATGCGTTCGGTTTGTAAAATGATCTAATTGCCCCGTACGAACGAAACTCCGCGGGACTTTCGTGGTGAAATGGATCCACCTCCATTTGCCGTCAGAAGTCAAAGGATTTTTCGGCGTTTATGGCGAGTCTTCGGCTGATCGTTCACGTGTGCACACGTTCTGTTGCAGGCGTAGGGGAAGAGGTCGCACCGTTAAAGCGTCGGAGGGTTTGAGGCAGTGAAACTGGCTGGCCTACAATGTCCGCTAGTATGCGGAGCACTCTGCAAACCGTTCCAGAATCAGTGCCGGCCGACCACGTCACAAACTCCAAAGTAAGTTCCACCGTTTGGCGAAAGTCCGCTTACAGTAATGTCCGTTTTATTCGTTGTTTGCAATTCAGGGGCGAAACGGTGACGGAGTTCTCACGCGACAAATTCACTTCGGCTCCCCCCCTCCTCCATCTTCTTCCGCCGTCTTGGGAAACTTAGAATCATCCCCCGGAACGTAAACTGTTACTTTTTGTTCCTCCGCTCGGCGGCTAGATTCGCGGACGTTCCACCAGCAAAACGACAGTTTGAAAATATTTCGCGAAGCGTTCGAACATTTTGTTCGAGATGTTCCTCGAAGCAGCAGATTGCAAATTTGTTTCGAAAGGATTAGCCCTTTGCACTCGAAGACATTTTAACACTTCCACGACCGCGCTAGAAATCTGAAAAATTTTCATAAAATTAAAATATTTCATTCCCTTGAACGAAAATTATGAAGCAAACTTATAATGGCATCGATTACTTCTTCAGCAATAGTACATCTTGCAAATCTGAATAAAATTGAGCAATAATTTTTAATTTTTCATTAATCATCCATTCGGTCGTCAACCGACTGAATTTAAAACGGGGAGATCTCCCCGTTCGGTTGGCTAAGTGTTAACTGTAAATCTAAACCAATTTCTCTGGCTAATAGTATTTCCATTTTGTACGACAAAGCGCATTCTATGCGTAAAAAATTGAGTTTTGCGGTTACTCGTAACAACGATTACACTTTTAACGATTTTTATAAATCTAAACTTTGTTAATACAAAAATTATGTTGGAACGTGATACAACAATATTGGCGGCGCTTCAGAGCCACCGCTCGAGTGCAAAGAGTTAATACTTTGGCTGCCGCGTCACCTACACGTTGGCGACGGAATTATTTATTCAGCTTTGAAAATTCATTTTTAAGACGATCCAATATCACTCGCTAGTTTCATCGGGATCCAGGAAACGTAAGAACGTTCAAAACATCGCCGACGTCGTGTAATTTATATTTTCAATTTCAATTTCGCTATAAATAAAATACTTCGATGAAATTTTGTGTAGGTTTTGACGCGTAGCAGTCGAACCGTCGAAGGAACTTTCCCAAGACTGCGTAAAGACTGTGGTACATCAATGATCGTAGATCAGAGAAAGTAAAATTATGCACAAAGTCGAATACTATTGGGTTGGCAACTAAGTAATTGCCGATTTGTTCAATGAAATAAAAAATTTTTATTTACTTGGAACGAAGTTTAATCTGTAATGTATTTTCCATTTTGTTCGATGACCTTTTGCCATCTCTCCGACAACTTGAAAATTCCACGCTCGTAGAAAGTCTGATCCTTTTCGGCCAAAAACTGAGTTAAGTGAGATTTTACAGCGTCATCGTCGTTAAAAGTTTTACCACGAAGGGAGTTGTCCAGGGATCGAAATAAGTGGTAATCCGATGGCGCGAGATCAGGGCTATATTTCCCAATTCCCAACCAGTATCCATCAATTTTTGCCGAGTGGACAAAGACGTGTGCGGCCTAGCATTGTCCTGCTGGAAAATGACACCTTTACGATTGACCAATTCTGCTCGCTTTTCCTTGACCGCTGCATTCAATTTGTCCAGTTGCTAACATTCACGGATAATAAAAAATAACATAATAATAATAATAATAATAATAATAATAATAATAATAATAATAATTTTATAAAATTTTATAAAATGGGAGTGAGAGACATCTATAACTGAAATCGGCAATTACTTAGTTGCCAACCCAATAGAAGCATCCGAGCAACGAATAAATTTAAGTACTTATCCGGCGGTTTACGAAAGAGCAGTTTTGTACGTAGGCTACCCTCGATTTACCGGCCAACTGTAGGCGCACAATCGATGTCCGCGAATCCGAGATGCCCAAGGCTTGCCAAAACAGTGGTTGGTGCACCTAGAATTTCATTAGCGACCGGCGTAATCGATCGAGCTCTAGAGCATGCTCGAAGATGTCGCGTGTCCCGCCCACATCCGGTGTTCCTCGAGACAGGCTCGATCGAACGCCGTTGAAAAAAAATCGAATTCCATCGGTAGACCCAGCCTCTCGTCACCGTTTCGTCGATCGATAGTGTGCCTTGTCACGCGAAACGCGTTAAAGGGTACTCGGTTGAGCGATCGCGCTCGGCGCACGGATTTGCGGTGACCGGACAGCGTCGTCGTCGACGACGACGATCGCGATAGAAATAAGGAAAAAGAAAAAAAGATGGGAAACAGACGAGAAAATAATCGAGAAAATAATTGAGAAAACCGACGGAGGGGAGACCGTCGAGGCTCGATCGAGTTCGGTCGGCGCAAGCTCCGTGCCCGAGAGCCGATCGTGACTCGTGATTGTAATCGTTGATCGTGAGTCGTGATCGGGCATAAATATACATTTGGAAGTGTTGTTCCGTTGCGGCGATCGCGTCATTTCGTGGTGCTTCGTGACGTCTTTGGTTAACGGGTCGGGGTGTTGCACTGTACTAACGCTTCACCAGTCGCGTCAAGGAAAGACACGGAGTAGGACGCGTTTGCCGGCGATCGGCAGCCTCCTTTTTTTTCCTCTTTGTCGCCAGCGGAGCTCAGGCCCCGATCTCGTCGATCGTTTTCGCGAGTCGCGCCCGACGACGCCGACGACGACTCGCTCGAACAGGTTTCCGACTGCTTTCGAATTTTCTCCGGCCGCGAGAACTACTCGAGCTTTCGCGTTCGCCAAGGCTGTTTTCGAGAGGATCGAGGCGCCCGCGAGCTCGACGTTCCATCGCGACGATGCCCAATTAGGCCGTTTTGTACGCGGAGCTGTCCAATTTGTTGCAGTTCTCGGATCGGGCATGATTTACGGCGCGAATAATAGCCGCGCGAATATCCACTTTCTTCGCGATAATACGCGTTTCTACGCGCGGCTATATTAGAGCCGATGCAAAATTCGTGGCCAATTATCCGCTTGTTTTAGAATAACGACACGCGAAGACGCGTCGTTTCGTGCGCGTCGCCGGTGCCAAACTTGACTATTTGCGACCTACTCATTGTAAACTAACTGTGCACGTAACAGCGATCTATCTGTCTGTGCGTTGTATCGATTTTGAAGCAAGTTACGTTATCTTCCGCCACCGACTAACGAGCGTCAAGCCTAATTAAGCATTTCGATCCGAAGCATCGGGATTAAATTGCGAAGCAAGGGGCCAATCGACTCGTTCAAGGTCTTATTAATCTCAATAATAATTAATTAGTAGACTGCGGATCTTATGCATTTATCGTAAAAACCAGTGGATAGAATTTAAAACGTCGGAGAAATTTTAAGAGTTTAACATTGCTTATCTATTATTTTATCTATTATTAGTTATGTTAGTTATTATAGTTTATTATTATTAGTTATTATTAGTTATTATAGTTTATTATTATTAGTTATTATAGTTTATCTATTATTTTTAACTTTCTAAAATCTTTACCGAAAGAAAGAAACCGCTACTTGGCTCTTGTTTATCGCAATTGACAATGTCAATTTTTATTTTGCCCAAAGATCCGCGATCTATTAATTAGGGTATTTTCGGGGGGCTTGGAGCCGACTCGGTAAGCACTTAACAGGCATCGCGGAACTTCGGGATAAGCTTCGAACGTTTCGCACCGTCGCCCTTTGTGTCCGCGCGTGACTCGAGCCCCGCCGATGGAAAGTCGATGTGGCCAATTTGATTCCACCGGTAGACCTTGGATAGGGCTCACCGGCCGAATATGGTTTCGGCAGTACGGTCGCTGACATCGGCCGGTCGCGACCGCGTTACCGGTTAGGAAATCCACGTATCCGCTTCGGCGATACCAGCGGAAGCTGATCGGTCTGGCCCGGACGCTTGCTCGAAAGCTGATTATTACGCCGAAGCCTCGGATAGTCGCTTAGAGATTCGCTGGCAATTAGGGATAGCGGTATTGGACACTGTTCGAGCCCGAGAGCTACGACGGCTGTCTAGAACCGTGTCCTTGGGGCTTGATTTTGGGGGGATAAAGAGTCCCGGATTTTTCTGGCTCCGTCGAGAGCAATTAAACCTACGCGATGGATGCAAGCGAGACGATGGATTAAGACACTAACAGGATCGGTTTTGTAAGATCGAATTACCCTAATGTCAGGAGAATTTAGAATGTATTTAGCATTTATTTAGCATTTATTTAGAATTTATTTAGCATTTATTTAAGATTTATTTAGGATTTATTTAAGATTTATTTAGGATTTATTTACCGATCTAGACCGCGGCGTACCAAAAATATTAAAAATTATACAACAATTCAAACTCATCATAGGATCGTAATAGTTGTAAAGCGTTACGTTTAAGTTCTGAAAGTGTACAGAGAATATTCAGTGATCCGGATAATTTATTCGCATTAATGAAAATACTATTCAAGCAACTGGCCATACTTTGGTCAATAATCATTTGTTCATGTGTACGGGTGTAAAAATCCTTTGTTACAGACGAAGAAGTACAAATAAAGAGCTTCTTTTATAGCTGTCATACGAGTACAATAAAAATAGAAAGAACAATATATGTGCATAATGATACAACGCAATACAAACGTAAGAAGAAAAATAAGAGATAGTGTGATATATATATAATAAGTATCATATAATAACAAATATACATATAGTGGATACAGTAAAGGCGTATAGTACGGGTAAACAATAGATGAGAGATTTCATCAGCATATCCGGGTAGCGCCGTTGGCGCTACCAAAGAATGGCGTCTTAGGACAACCCAGGAACTATCGAAGCTTAAATGGGATAAGAAAAGCAGCGATTTAACGTCTTAAAAGACAAATTGAAACTATAGGAACACGATGCTAGATCCCGACTTAAAAGAACGGAACAACACGCGGCCAAAGCATCGACCGCGCAACTATTGTCTCGCCTGCCCAATAATATTTCTGTTTATTTTAAATAATTATAATAATTATATAATATATATATATAATTATATAATATATATATATTTATATAATATATATATAATTATATAATAATTATAATAATTTTGGCTTTAACACTAAACCTACCAAGCAGTAATACTAACTGTACACGTACTGCTTCACAAAAGTGAGAAGACCGAATTTATTTAGGATTTGTTTGTTAGTTTTTATTATAAAACGCGCTCCAATAATGTAATTTATTCAAGCATTTTTCATGAAAGAGTCTCTACAGTTTGCAGAATTGCAAACTAAGAGAACGGTTATTTTGATGATCGGCAAAATTGTTTTATTTAAGTTGATAGATTTACGTTAGAAATTATTTGTATTTATTGGATCCTCTCAGAAGTTCACGTTCGTTGCTCCCATCTTTTATTAAATATCTGCGGACGGTTAGTGAATTTCAAGCAGAATTTCACGCGACGCGCGGCATTTTTCCTTGGAACTACAGATTTCTACCGTTCTCTTCTCTTCTTAACGCTAAACCTACCAAGCAGTAATAGTATCTGGAGCGCATTGCTTCATACGAGTGAGAAGATCGAATTTATTTCGATTTTGTTTGTTAGTTTTTATTATAAAACTTGCTCGAATAATATAACTTATTCAAGACGTTTTCCACGAAAGAGGTCTCGGAACTTTGCAGAATTGCAAAATAAGAAAGCGATCACTTTGACCGCGGTAGGTTTAGCGTTAAATCATTACTTTTCTTACGATCACCTAACAACACACACGAAGTTGATAGACCGGCGTCTATAATTTAAAAAAAAAGCAGGTCGCCCGTAGCGATCAAAAGTTTGGCCACCCCACTGATCTAAGGAAACCGTGTCTCTCCCAGAGGACGCATGCTAGAATCGACGTTGCGCGACCGATATCTAGCTGGTGAATTTGGCAGTTTCTTCCTGCGATGTCGTCTTCTTCCCGGAAGCGTGTTGTCCCCAGGGCCAACGAGCCCGTATCCCCGGACTAGGAAGTCGAAGTCGAAAAGCGGACGAGTTTGCCAGTTGCTCGGACGAGTTGATCCGAGTTCGCGGATGCTGGCGTTGACCCTGACCCAAACGGCTAGCGTAACCAGAGGACGCTATCGACCCCGTTAATTAGCGGCGCGGGCGAAACGCTCTGCGCTGTGCCGCGCCGGCTCGCGCGGTTCCGCCTCGTTCCAGGAAAGAGGCCGTCACACGATGACTCGTGTTACCGGTTTCGTTCTCGTGACGTGACGAAACGGGAGTCAGTCTCTCTCTCTCTCTCTCTCTCTCTCTCTCTCTCTCTTTCTAATCGCGACAAATTAAGCAACGGACTAAGTCGCATAGCCGCCGAGCGTTTGCGAACGATGCATTCGTACTTGACTCGGTTGTAGCTCTCTCCCGCTCCTCGAGGGAACACGTCTTCTCTCTTCTCTCTCTCTCTTCTCTCCCTCGTGACTCTTTCCCCGACGCGGCGCGCTCAATCGTTAGAGTCCGCAATTGTTCGTTAAGCTTAATTCTAGTCGACGACGAAGCAGCCACTTCGCGGCCTACGGTAGCACCCTTTCCGCCGCCGCGACGGCTCACCTTGTTTTCTAGGACTCCCGGTTCTTCCAGCTCGAGTTGTTCAACGCTGGAACCTCTCTCGACCAGTTGGGACGACCCGTTTCAGGTTCTTCACCCTGCATTTGCTCCTCCAGGAGATTACCAACCCTTAACCGGACACGTCTTTCGCTCCGGGGCACACGGACCATCGAAAATTAGCTGGAACCCTTAGAAAGATGTTGCAGACCGAACTCGAACGTTCGTTTTGCTCTTGTCGATGGGCTAACAGTTGGGCGAGAGTCCGTTTCCGACAAAGTTTACGATCTTGTTCGGAGCTTCCACGAGAAGATGGTTAATTCTGGAAAAGGTGCCAAAGAAGTTAAAGAGCGCGAGGGTTTCTTTTTTTATTCCCCTTTGTCATTTCGTGACATTTTCCAGTCATTTCTCTCTCGGAAAAAGTATTTTAGTCGTCGCACAGTGAGCTAGTCCCTTCGCGGCGACTTTGATTGACATTGGTTAGCTCTTAACTCGGCGGGAGGCACTGCTGGGTTCGATTTACCGCAGAAGTAACCAAGTTAAATTAGGAAGGCCGTCGGTGTTTCCGTTATCAGTTTTCAGAGAGAGGTTTACTCAAGATTTTAATGCTTAGCCAACCGAACGGGGTGATCTCCCCTTTTAAATTTAGTCGTTCGACGACCGAATAGATGATTAACGAAAAATTAAAAATGATTGCTTAATTTTATTAAGATTTGTGTGAAGTACGAATGCTGGAGAAGAATACTGATGCCATATAAGTTTGCTTCGTAATTTTTGTTCAATAGAATGAAATATTTGAATTTTATTACCGCAGAAGTAACCAAGTTAAATTAGGAAGGCCGTATTAAGATTTGCATGAAGTACGAATGCTGAAGAAGTAATCGATGCCATATAAGTTTGCTTCGTAATTTTTGTTCAATAGAATGAAATATTTTAATTTTATGAAAATTTTTGGTTTCTAGCGCGGTCGTGGAAGTGTTAAGATACGTTTGAAACTATAATTTGCATTTTGAAACGCTGTAACTTAATTCACAGGTAACAGGGTTAAGAAAAATATTCCAAAGCCGTGGTTTTTGATGTTTCAAATAAAGATATTTTTATTTTTTTTCGTAACGAGAACCGGTGTTACAATGCGGGGCGCGCATCTCGCAGAGTGAAATTTCCAATTGCGAGCGGATAGATAAGAAGAGTCTCCCGACGAACCGCGTAAAGGTTAACCCTTTGCACCCGAGTGGTGACTCCGAGGCACCATTAAAATTGTTACATCACGTTCCAAGATAATTTTTATATTGTAAAAGTCTAGACAAACTATAGACAAACTATATTGTAAAAGTCTAAACAAAAGATTGTTAAAAGCCTAACTGTTGTACGAGTCAAAAGACTATAAATTTCTTATGCATAAAATGCACTTTGTCGTATAAAATGGAAATATACCGTAAGTTAGAAGAATCAATTTAGATTTACAGTTAAAATGGCTTCGAGTGCAAAGGGTTAAAGATCTAGATAAATTCTCCATCGTCCGGCAGAATTTCCAATATCTGCTCTCGCGAATCTCTCCGCGAAATATTGGGTTGGCAACTAAGTAATTGCCGATTTGTTCAATGAAATAAAAAATTTTTTTTACTTGGAACGAAGTTTAATCTGTATTGTATTTTCCATTTTGTTCGATGACCTTTTGCCATCTCTCCGACAACTTGAAAATTCCACGCTCGTAGAAAGTCTGGTCCTTTTCGGCCAAAAACCGAGTTAAGTGAGATTTTACAGCGTCATCATCATTAAAAGTTTTACCACGAAGGGAGTGCTATATGGTGGGTGTAACATCAATTCCCAACCAATATCCATCAATTTTTGCCGAGTGGACAAAGACGTTTGCGGCCTAGCATTGTCCTGGTGGAAAGTGACACCTTTACGATTGACCAATTCTGGTCGCTTTTCCTTGACCGCTGCATTCAATTTGTCCAGGTGCTAACATTCACGGATAATCAAAAATAACAATAATAATATATTATATTATATTAATAATATTATATTTATATTAATAATAATATTATTATTATATTAATATTATTATAATATTATTGTTATTATAATATTAATATTATTATAATATTATTATTATTATTAATATAATAATAATAATAATAATAATATATAATAATATATTATATTATATTTTATAATATAACATTTACGGATATCATAAAAATGGGCGTGAGAGACATCTATAACTGAAATCGGCAATTACTTAGTTGCCAACCCAATAGAAGATTTCAGCCGTAAACTCCGCTAGACAGGAGTTAAATCGAAAGCCGACCGTCGTTTCTGAGTTTAACGAGATGATTTCAATAAGACGAACGCGCCTGTAAAGGTCGGTTAAGGGTTAGCCGCGAGTCACTCGGAACTGCTCGACGGTTTTAGCGTCGCGCGGATAATAGATAGACATTGTATTCCGGAAGGAAGGAACTGCAAGCTCGATCATTCGATTGTCACGTGTCGCGACACGGTCCGAAGGGGGTTGGATCGATATCAATGGGTTATCGGTTGGCCGCTGTTCGCGCGTGTTAGCTGACACCTAAGTTTAGCTATTCCATTTTCTTCGGAGCGGCATATACACAGAAAATAATTCGCCGAGCGTGAATTTAGTCCACGGCATTCCGCCAATTCGCCGGACCCTGACGCATTTGTCGTTCGTCGCTCGTCCGATTACCAGCCCCACGGTCATGCCACTGTCTCACCTGATTCGAAATACTGTTCACCCCGAAGAACAATCGTCCCGACCGACGTCTCGCCTTCGAATATCTCGGGTTACGAGAGCGTGGAAACGCAGAGGACCGTTATGGAACTCTCGCGATTCACACCCCCATGCGACGGCGGAGATTTTCTCCGCGTTCGAACGCAAATTCGTCTGAAAAATCTTGCAGCTTTCTTTCGGCAAAATATTAGTTTCTCTTTTTCATTTATTTATTTGTAAACGTAAAAAAAAGCATCAGTTTCCCTAGATTCTTGAATAAGCGCGGAAGGTGCGCGATATTCTTGGATCTGCGAAATACGCCTGGCGAAACGCGAAATAGGTGAATCATTCGACAGTAATTATTGGCACAAATGGCAATGATTTTGAAATTTCACGAACAGCTAAACAGGCATATATACGTTCAGTTATTTGCTCTAGAACAATACCATGTCTAGATTATCGCTATCGGTTCGAACGCTCTAGTTACACCGACGATAATGCTTCCGTAGAAAAATGTCCCATCGCGGCGAGAAAATTCTGTTCGTAACGTCGAAACACGAACGAAAGCGCGCTGAAAATTTCGAGAAGATTCGTCGAGCCGTCGCTTGAATAGAAATTCGTAAAAGTCGGCGCACTCGTGAGATACCCGGATATTTTTGTGTTTAACCTGGGTGTCTCCGGGTGTCTCATGGGTGCTCGGGTACCCGTATAGTAAAGGTACTAGCTCTCGTAGCAATCTTAGGGGTGGCGCGAAGAATCGGTAAGAAGATCCTCGTTCGGAAACGCCGTACCGATAGAGCGTTAAGCCGTTTGGCCGAGGCGGCGCCAGATGGCGATCGCGGTCGTTTCGTTCGAACGCCGCTGCCGGGAGAGGCAGCGGAGGCGAAACCGATCGACGAAGACGTTGTTGCAATCTATCGGTTGCACCGCCGGGAATCGCATCTTATCGCGCCGAATCGCATGCCATCGCATCGCGACGCGGCGCTGAATCGAAACGCTCCGAATCCGCGTATCGAATTCCCGAAATAGTTAGGACTCGACGAGCGAATAAGGGACGGCGGGCTCTCGTCGTTTTTTCGCAGACAATCCCGAATCTCGTTGTGTCCGGGCAGGTAGCCGGAGGATCGGGAGGAACGGCGACTGCCATTTATGGCAGCGAGGACCGCCGTAGAGAATCAATTGTCCCCGTTCCCGTGCAGCTTCGCGGCGAAGCTGCCGCCGTGCTCGTTGCCAATTGTTCCCAGGCCGCCGGCTTCCACCTACGAGAAACCGGCGTGGTTGACCTCGCGGAACGACCACGCCATCGGCCGCGCTCTCGTCCACGGGACCTGGATGCCACGCGCTTATGCGAAAGAACCGATCTCTCGTGCGGCCCGAACAACGCCGAGGTTTCGCCACGCGACCTCTCCGGGCTTCCGCAAATGCTCGAATCAAGCTCAATTAAAGGCAACACTTGCTCCGCGAAAGATGATACCTGGAATCGTCATAGTTGTTGCTCGAACGCTCGGCCGTCATCGAGTTCGGCGTTATTTTATTTCTCATTTTATTTTCATCTTATTTCGTTCGGATCTGTCTCGAGGAAATATTTATCCGAGATTTGGAAACCGAATGAATTGCTTTTATTATTATTTTATATTCATCTTATATATATAATAATCATATATAATAATATAATAATATAGATTTATATAATAATATATATAACAATATAATTAATAATATATTATATATATTATAATATATAATAATATAATATAATAATATATATTAATAATATATTATATATATTATTATTTTATATTCATCTTATTTCGTTCGGATCGTCTCGAAAAAATATTTATCCGAGATTTAGAAACCGAATGAATTGCTTTTATTATTATTTTATATTCATCTCATATACATATATTAAATAATAATAATCATCTTATATATATAAAATAATAATATATTATATATATTATTATTTTATTTTCATCGTATTTGATTCGGATCGTCTCGAAGAAATATTTATCTGAGATTTGGAAACCAAATGATTTGCTTTTATTATTATTTTATATTCATCTTATATATATCTATATTAAATAATAATAATTATCTTATATATATACATA
Source organism: Megalopta genalis (assembly GCF_051020955.1). Classification (NCBI taxonomy): domain Eukaryota; kingdom Metazoa; phylum Arthropoda; class Insecta; order Hymenoptera; family Halictidae; genus Megalopta; species Megalopta genalis. The sequence continues at coordinate 17,119,715 of NC_135019.1, read as the reverse complement.
TATATATAAAATAATATATTATTATTTTATTTTCATCTTATTTCGTTCGGATCGTCTCGAAGAAATATTTATCCGAGATTTGGAAACCGAATGAATTGCTTTTAGTCGAACATTTTGTTCGAATAATTCGTTATTCGTCGTAGATTGTTCTAACTATTTATTCGAGTGAATTCATTGTTCTATTTATTCCAATAATTCGTTATTCGTCGCCGATTATTCTATTCAATAATTCTTTATTCGAATAATTCTTTATCCGAATGATTCTATGCACGAATAATTTCGTATTCGAACAAGATCCGATTCGATTGAACTCATATTCGATTGAAATTTCTATCTGGATAAATTTGTACTCGAATTCAATTTTATTCGTTCGACTTCGCCTCTTTTTTATCCGTCATCCGAGAATACAATTTTGTCCATCTCTGGAGTTTATCCGGCAATCGGAATAAAATCTTCCTCTCCGATCCAACAGATAGAATATTAATAACAAAAATAATAATAGTTTATTGATGCGACGAGTAAAAAAACCCTTCGTCGCATACTCTGCAGAACAAAATAAGTTATAAAAAGAAATAAGTGAGGGTAGAAAAAAATAAAAATGTAAGAAGTACATAATATAATATCATGAACGCGATACGCTACGACGATTTTCGTGCTGCGATTAAGATGGAACGTCTAAACGAAGCAGAGGAATTATTGAAAGAATCAAGATTGCCGCGGAAACGGTAAAAAGCGAGGAACAATCGGCGCGGACAATTAAATTGGCCGTATAGAGCGCGGCGAGATTCGGGTTGTGGAGTAATCCGATCTTATTGGACCGACTAATTAATTTTCGGGTGAACAGTATCGATCGGGATAGTCGTGTTCGTCCCGATCCCCGCTGTCGATCGTTTTCGAAAGGGCAGTGAATATCGGAAAGAACTTGCCCGCTGGCTTTAAACGGACTTACGAAGTTCGGCGGCGTCCTCCGGCGATGCAATTACGGGGTTAAATAAAGAAGAGCGTCTCGACCGTTCTGGCCGCAATGTTTCCTCTCGGCCGCTTTATGGCTACGTGGATATCGAGAACCCATTAGCGGGACGGCGGCCTGGATGGCGCAAGGTAAAGAATAAAGTAAGAATAATGTAAAAATAACCCGTACGCTGGACCTCGCGTCGAACGAGAACGAGACGGACGCGTACGTTCCCCCACCTACGCCGGGGAAATCGTGCGAGATTTTCTTGCTTCGCGATGAAAGTCTTAGCTCCGGCCGACGCGGCGAGGGAAAACAGGTGTCGATTTCACGTCTGTCCCGCAGTTTTCGATCGGGCCCGGTTGCCATGCTCTCCGCTCACGAGAATGGACAAAATTCAAGAAATGTCGCTGCTCTTCGCTCTATTATTACTTATTATAATTATTATTATTATATTATATATTATATTATATTATTATTATATTATACATTACATTGCAATTACATTACAATTTCATTACATTGCAATTACATTACAATTTCATTACATTGCAATTACATTACAATTACATTACATTACAATTTCATTACATTGCAATTACATTACATTGCAATTACATTACAATTACATTACATTACAATTTCATTACATTGCAATTTCATTACATTACAATTACATTACATTACAATTACATTATAATTACATTACATTAGAATTACATTACATTAGAATTACATTACATTACAATTACATTACATTACAATTACATTACAATTACATTACAATTACATTACAATTACGTTACAATTACGTTACAATTACGTTACAATTACATTACAATTACATTACAATTACATTACAATTACATTACAATTACATTACAATTACATTACAATTACATTACAATTACATTACAATTACATTACAATTACATTACAATTACATTACAATTACATTACATTACAATTACATTACAATTACATTACAATTACATTACAATTACATTACAATTACATTACAATTACATTACAATTACAATTACAATTACATTACATTACAATTACATTACAATTACATTACAATTACATTACAATTACATTACAATTACATTACAATTACATTACATTACAATTACATTACAATTACATTACAATTACATTACAATTACATTACAATTACATTACAATTACAATTACATTACATTACATTACATTACATTACAATTACATTACATTACATTACAATTACATTAAATTACAATATTACATTACATTATATTATTATATTATATTATATAGGATTATATAATATATATATAACATTAATAATATATTATAATGTAGAATATATATTATATATTATTATTATAATTATTATATTTACTCTATTCAATGCTACGCGTACGATGTGTTAAAATGCCTAAATAATCGCATTTAGCAGCAGGCTGTCCAAAAAAAATCGAGCAGCAGATTAATTTCAAGAGAGTCCTCCGAGCGAATATATTAGGATGATCGAATAGCGTAATAACGCGTCGTATAAACGACGTGCACTGTACGTAGCACGAAACGTCGTCTTCTCGCGATCGATCTTCTAATCGTGGAGCTCTAATTCGTCGACGGGCATAGCTCGCACACTTTTCGCTCGCGCAGAACAGATCGCACGTGGTACGTGGATAGCGAGCGTTAGGAATCGAGGAACGGCTGTATTTTACTATCCTTTGTGTATTTTACCGGCGTGTTGCGTTTCCAATGAATCAACGCATTGATTGCCACGTCAAGTCGATCGTACACGGCTGGGATGATTCATTGAGTTTCGGAACAAATGTTTGTTGTCGAACGTTCCGAACACTCTAGATATTATTAGGATCTGCAGCAAACGGGAGTTGGCCACCAGTGACCTCCACGATCTCGTGCTTCGCATGAAAATAGTCGAATTGGTCTTATGCGCGTCGGCATGTAAAGTCTCGCTGTACATAAATGTCGCTGCTCTTCTCACTCTATTAGTACTTATTATAATTATTATTATTATATTATATATTGTATTATATTATTATTATATTATACATTATATTACAATTACATTACAATTACATTGCAATTACATTGCAATTACATTACATTACATTACAATTACATTACATTACATTATATTACAATTACATTTCAATTACATTACATTACAATTACATTACATTACATTATATTACATTACATTACATTACATTACATTACATTACATTACATTACATTACATTACATTACATTACATTACATTACATTACAATTACATTACATTACAATTACATTACATTGCAATTACATTACATTGCAATTACATTACATTACAATTACATTACATTACAATTATATTACATTACATTACATTAAATGTGGCACGATAATCTGGAAGTCTGTATCTTTCATTTGTTAAATTCTTTTAATATTTAACCAAGCAGGCTACGGTGTATTTAATTGAACGTTTTACCGTTTCAGTCCCAAGATGCGCGATCGCGCTGTTGAGATTTTATGTCGAGAAAAAACCCAGCACATTTCGAACATCGTGGACAACCGACGGTGCGTTACCGATTGTCGAAGCGCGCTCAGATTTACCGAAGAAAATACATCGCACAACTTCTTTTAACCCTTTGCACTCGAAGCTATTTTAACTGTAAATATAAAATCATTTTTCTCACTTATAGTATTTTTTATTTTATATGATAAAATGCATTTTATGCATATGAAATTGATTCTTGGGACTCACACAACAGTTACATTCTTAACCATTTTTTGAATCTAAACTTTGTTAATATAAAAATTATTTTAAAACGCGATATAACAAATGTTAGTGGTGCCTCTGAGTCATCACTCGAGTGTAAAGTATTAATGTAAATAGTACATTTTACAATAGGTAGAACAAATACTATAATAATGCAATAATACATTAGAAAATAAAATTTTTTAATTCATTATTATTGCGTCGCTTGGTATTTCTCGACATAAAATAAAACAAGCGCTATCGCGGTGCTTGGGTCTTCTCGCACTCGTTTAGAGAAAGCGCGGTTTCGCTGTTTGGGATTCTTCGATAGTGTTTTTTCAATACCGCCTGGAACTCAAACGGTTAAACGGTGAAACCGAGGAACACGAAAAAGTGGATGCATAAAAACGCATTAGCTATCGAATCGATTCGATACACTAGCGATTTCAGACGAAAAAACTATAACCCCTTGAACCTAACAAACAGATTAGCCAAGTAAATCTAACATTATTCCAAATATCACGACGATCGCAAACAAATTGTTATAACATAATGTACAGCGATCTAAATGCAACCGTGTAAGTTACTCCTCGTGTCACAGTAAATCGTCAAAAACGAACTTGTTCATAATTCCATCAGAGAATTCACTGTAAATGCTCTGAGTCGATAAAGAAAAAAAGAACAAGTAAAGAAGCAATCGTTTCGATCGAATATAACTTTTCAATTTCAGTTTCCTCGACTAAAGTGTTACGAGATCCTCAAGGTCTGCGATTCGGAATCAAAGGAATCTTCTTTTTGAAGTACGAGGTCGTCTCATAAATTCGTATCGTTTGCCGGTTTTATTTTTTTTTTTAACGTCTTTGGACAGAGACAGACAATTAATAATATAATATAATATAATATAATATAATATAATATAATATAATATAATATAATATAATATAATATAATATAATATAATATAATATATAATATATATTAATTATAATATAATATAATAATTAATAATATAATAAACGTCTCTTCGGTTGGGCGACTAGAACGTGTTTGTTCTTCGATACAGAAATTACCTTTGCAAAATCGATTCAACGCGTCAAGAAGTATAAACGTGTTCGCGTGACGAACTTACGAGACGACCGAATGGTAGAAAATCGACGACGCATCGATAGACTCGACGTGTAGAGGCAGGCAGCAACCGCTTTTAGTCAAGGAGACATTAACACTAAACCTACCGCGGTCGAAGTGACCGCTTTCTTATTTTGCAATTCTGCAAAGTTCCGAGACTCTTTCGTGGAAAACGCTTGAATAAGTTATGTTATTGGAGCAAGTCTTATAATAAAAACTTTAGAAATTCCAAATAAATTCGGTCTTCTCACTTTTGTGAAGCGGTACAATGCCAGTTAGTATTACTGCTTGGTAGGTATAGTGTTAAAGCTAGAAATAAGTTCTCAATTTTCAAATAAACAGACATTATCGGGCAGGCGAGACAATAGTTGCGCGGTCGATGCTTTGGCCGCGTGTTGTTCCGTTCTTTTAAGTCGGGATCTAGCATCGTGTTCCAATAGTTTCAATTTGTCTTTGAAGACGTTAAATTGCTGCTTTTCTTATCCCATTTAAGCTTGGTAAATTTAGTGTTGATTCCTTAAAACGGGGGAACTACGAATGAATTCGCACGTCCGATATTCGACGATGACCGCGTCGGCCGCGACGCCTGAAATCGCGCTCAATACCCGGAAGAAGCGTCAGACTCCGATATGCGGTCGTAGAGTCCAATTTACTGGTTAGGAGCCGTCGGTATAACCTTGCGCGACCACGCGCGCCTCCGTACCGTTCACATAATAAAGACGATACGCCGCTGAAAACATGCCGGATAAGATCGCGCCGACGCAATAGCCGGCGAAAAACGCTCGACAATCGATCAACCACGCGTACCGGGCTTAACCCGACACTGTTCGAGCTGTTTCACGGCTCGAGAGCAATTTGCGGCAAGAAAGCAGATGGCAACCGCAAACCGGGGTTCTTCGTTGGCCAGCTCGCGCATCCGCAAACAACGCTCTCGCTCATCGAAACGAACGCGGCCAGAGCTTCGTTGAGATTTTTCAGAAGTTTCGCTCTTGGTTTTCGAATCGCAACGTTGCTCTCTGTCGAACGCGTCATCTTCTCCGAAGTCGGGCTTCCGGGATACAATCTCCCGATAATGAGATTGAGAATCGTCTCCACGAGACTTGGGAAAACCGAATTGCCAAAGAAACAGCACTTGCGAATACACTGAGACCTCAATTGTGAAATTAGGAGAAATTTAAAGAACAATTGGAACCATAGAATGGAATTATTGTCACCCAAATCTACCGAGCGACCTATGCTTTATACAGAGTGTCCCAAAAATGTTTCGCAATTCGAAAGTGGCGGGTTCCTCAGGTCATTTGAAGCAACTTTTTCCTTTACAAAAATGTTCTCCGAGGCACCATTAACGAGTTATTAACGAAAAACAGTGACCAATGAGAGGCGAGATCAGCTGCCGCGAGGTGGCCGAGACAACGGCGCCAGCGGTCGAGCGGTCGAATCCCAGCACAGCTGGCGCGAGGCGACCGAGTCAATGAGCGGAACTGGGCTTCGTGCGCTGGTTGGCTGGGCCGCGTCGCGTCAGCCGCACTCGATTCTTATTGGTCACTGTTTTTCGTTAATAACTCGTTAACGATGCCTCGGAGAACATTTTTGTAAAGGAAGAAGCTGCTTCGAATGATCCGACGAACCCGCCACTTTCGGATTGCGAGACATTTTTGGGACACCTTGTAGAAATAACAAGACGGAATTTCAGTTGAACTTCTCGCCATTTTTATTGCAATGCACGCTTGATTTATGATATTTATTCAATTATTTTCTATGGAAATGTCTCTACAGATTCAACAATTTTCAAATAAAAGTGTGATAGTGGTCATTTAATATAAAAATATAAAAAAATAGATTTGAGAGAATCTATATATAAAAAACAGCAATATAAAAAACAGATTTGAGAGAATGCACAGCTTTGCAAACGGAATAACATTTTTCAAATTAGATCAAACGTCTTGAATATTTTCTCGAGATGTTAGTCCGACCAGTTTGCTAAAAGAATAAGTAAACAAATATTTCTAGGTTGCAATTGTAATAAGGAGAATTTCAAAAATACGCTCCATCGATCTGTGTAACTCGTACCGTATGCTGAAAAATTTTATCGAAATAATAACGAATCTGAATATATTGTCGTTCGACTCTTTTTGTTACAAAACCATACAAATCTCGACGTTACGTTGAAAATCGGAAAATTTATCGCGATATTCAGACTGTCTCGCTCAATTACGTCCAGGATGTTGTTCCTTCGTCGAGGGTCGTGGAGCGATTTTTCTGCGGAAAAACACGATCGTCGTGGAAAGCATCGACGTCCTCTTTAAGATCAACATCGCCGGCTCCGCATTTTCCGTAGCCGCGGATCAGCGTCGTGCTGATCCATCGAAAAACTGCTTTGCGGCACGAAGCACTCGAAGCTTCGCCGGCTTCCGCGAGACCCACTCGATATCCGCGGCCGAGGTGCTGCATTTTTTTGCGAATTAATCGCATCTCAAGGAGAACCGGGGCCCCGGTCGCCTTCGATCCGCGAGAATTCCTCGCCGCCCTGTAAAAGCAAGCCAGTAAACCGAGTCGAGTCGAGCCGAGCCGATCCCGGCCAACGTCTCCTGCTCTTAATTATCACGAAAGACCCGCCCCGGAGAATCGGCAGCAATCGCTAGGAAGAGAAATCGCGCCCAGGAAAACTCGGGCTCTTTTTCTTTTCGCGGCCTATCGTTCCCCAATGCGATTACGCAACGGAGCTCGACTGCGCTCGGCCGGTTCTCCTTCTCGGAATCACCGTCGTCACGGTGAGATCACCGCAAAAGCGATCTCACGGTATCGGCTACGAAAACGATTCGATACCGCGATCCAGGCTCGATACGGCGATGCACGATTTTCACCGATTTTTCATCGTTTATAATTTTCTACACAGTTATCGGAACTTTGGGGCCAGCAACGACAGAGACTGCTACGCGATGCGGCGTAGCACAGACTCTGTTCTAGAAAAATCGAATTTCTGCGGGAACGAATATTAATTTTCTCCAATTTAGCTTTCACCAATCAATTACGTTCAATTAATTTTCTTGGAATAGAATCAGTCGCGATGCGTCGATTTCTTTTCGAGACAGCTGAAAGATAACAATTAGCTGTTTTCCACTCGTCGTAAAGAAATCACAAGATTTTGTGTTACAACGAGTACACTCGTGCGTAACAATTCGCTGTTCAAATTGCAATTTCAGTGAGAGCCAAATTATATTCGTAAAGTTGAAGACGTTTCGAATATTTGGAGGCCAAGATGAAATAAAACAGACGAATGAATAATTATAACGAACAAATAATTATAATTATAACTAAATACAATAAATAATTATAATGAAAAAGTTGTATGCAGTGACTGGGTTGTACAGGGTGTCCGAAAATTGTGTTACTTCCGGGAAATGAGGGGTTCCTGAGCTCATTCGAAGAAACTTTTCCCTTAGCGAAAATGCGATCCGCGGCTCTGTTTACGAGTTATTAACGAAAAACACTGACCAATGGGAGACGAGCACGCCTGGCGCAAGGCGGCCGAGCCAACGAGCGGTCGAAGCCCAGTTCAACTGATTGGCTCGGCCGCCTCGCGCCAGGCAAGTTTGCCTCCCATTGGTCAGTGTTTTTCGTCAGTAACTAGTAAACAAAGCCGCGGATTGCATTTTCGCCAAGGAAAAAGTTACTTCAACCGACCTCAGGAATCCCTCATTTCTCGAAAGTAGTGCAATTTTGGCTCATCTTGTATAGTATACTCGATATCGTTTTCATTCCTTCGACACAATTTGGGTGCACACTTTTCAAAGAGATCGCAACAGCTGACCGCTTAAGTACTAAACCAGGGGTGTCAAACTCAAAAGCTAACTTCGATCAAATAAACAATGCTTAACTTTAGGTGGGCCGCAAAAAAAAATCAATGTTCATAGAAACAAATATTTTTATTTTGACTAGTACATTGTAATAAACACATATATAAAGTTAAATTATTGTTTACGCCCTGATACTTGACATAAAAAATGTTCGTCTCGGGCCGCGAGTTTGACACCCCTGTACTAAACAAATAAATTATTCGATAGTTTTTACATACATTTAGGTACGCCTTGCAAATCTTGCTTCATTCGACTCGGTTCGCGGAGGCAACGTTGCATCGATAGCCGATCGGTCAGGAAAGACGACGAGGAAAGATCGATGCCTGCGTAGAGCGAGCGGAGCGCGCCCGGAAAACCCAATTGAAAAGGTCGATGCGAGTAACCTAATCGGACCTAAGCACGACCAATCGCCGAGTAGTCGGTAATTTCTGTTTACCGAGTTAAAAGGGTTAAAAGGAGAGCAATTTCCGAAAGCGAGATCAACAAGGTGTACCATTTAAGACGGTTTCTATTCTGAACGCAATGCCAAGGCCGCGGTGTTCGCCCACTTCGCATTGATTATACGGGTTTGGAGGATCGATAAATCGAAGGGTGAAGACACGCGGCGCGCGTGTGTTGAGTAATAATAATACATACATGTATATCGACGGAGGTGAGCGAGCGCGCGCGCGCGAGCACGGACCGCGTGAAAACCATCGTTAATCCGTAACGATGTTATGACTACGGTTCTACATGGAACATTTGGCTCCCCGATCACGTTCGCCGAACGATATTTCCGATCGGATTGGTCGGATCGTCAGCGTTCTCGCCTCGCTGCGAACCGACCCACGGAAAATGGCGTCCGCGAGGTTGAATTCTCTGAAATTTGAAACGAAAATCGGACAACTTGGGTAGAGGAGACGCGATTATTCGAGCATCGCGGCACGTTCTTACAGTTACCGATTGTTCAACAACTGTAAGAACGAGCCGTGTAATACTGGTTATAATACTAGATCCTATTCAGACGTACTAATTTTTGTAACGCTGAACCTATCATAGTGATCGAAATGACCGGTTCCACATTTTGTTATTCAAACATTTTTGGTATCGTAGGAACTGATCGAATAAATTTCTTAATTCAAGCATTCATGTTATAAAAGAAACTGGTGAGACGTCTACATAAATTCAGTCCTGTAATTCTTACAAAACAACGCATGTCAGACGTCTTTGGTGCTCGGTAGTATAGGTTTAACCCTTCGGGGACCAAAACTATTTATTTCACGACTCTCCGCAACGGACTGGTATTGACAACAGAACTATCGACTATAAAACGTTACTATTGTACATTATTTTATGACGAGAACGAGATTGTATTTACTCGAATTTCGTACGATTTCGATTACAATTAGATCGCGGATTTTACGCATTTATGGCAAAACTGGAACTGTGAAACTTAAAACAGAGAAGAGATTGCGTGCAATGAAGAACGTTGATTCGTTAAGCTCAACTTATCAACCCTTAGGGGACCAAAACTATTTATTTCCAGTTTACACACTGCCAAGTCCAGACTGTTTTTTCAGACGAAGAGAAATTGTTTACTGAAAATTTTTGTATCAAATATAGAGAAGAGGTATTCATTTTTTAAATGAAACTTCGTCGATATATTTTCATCGAAACAATCGTGCCTATTCTTCCAATGTTTCCAGCCAGATTTCACGGTTTTATTGATTTCTGCCGCGTGTATGGCGGCATTGGACCGTTAAGGGTTAATTGATTAATTCAATTATATTTAATAATCGTATCTCCTTTTCTCAAATTGCCCGTTTTTAGTTACAAGCCGAAGATCGATTAGGGAGAATTCATCGTATATCGGTTATCCGTCGAAAATGGGACAACTTGGGTAGAGGAGATGCGATTATTCGAGCATCGCGGCACGTTTTTGCAGTTACCGATTGTTCAACAACTGTAAGAACGAACCGTGTAATACTTTTTAATAATTTTAATTCTTTTAACCCTTAGAGAGGACCAAAACTATTTATTTCCAGTTTACACACTGCCAAGTCCAGACTGTTCTTCGGACGAAGAGAAATTTTTTACTGAAAATTTTTGCATCAAATATAGAGAAGAGACATACGTTTTTTAAATAAAACTTCGTCGATATATTTTCATCGAAACAATCGTGCCTATTCCCTCAATATTTCCTGCCACATTTTACGGTTTTATTGATTTCGGCATCGAACTGTTAAGAGTTGATTAATTAATTTAATTATATTTAATAATCGCATCTCCTTTCCTCAAATTGCCCGTTTTTAGTTACAAGCCGAAGGACGATTAGGGAGAATTCACCGTATATCGGTTATCCGCCGATCGTTTGAAGCTTGTCATACGACTGGCGTGTTTTCACGACGATGAATCACGTCTTGTAATCGCTTTCGAAAGTTTCGATGCGCAACATGGCGCGCTCACGATCCGGTCGATCCGGAGCAAACAAAAGTGCTGCGAACGGTGGAACAGCGACACGATTACCCCGTCCTAATTAGCTGTCGTTTCGTCAAGGAAAGGTCGTGATTCGTCGAGTGACGGCGACGGTAACGGTAGCGATGACGTACACACCTGGTCACTGGGAACGCGTCATCGTTAACCGACTCGCTAGATTCGCAGAAAAAGTTGCGCTAATCGACAGTGTACATTCACTGAAACGGGCCTCGGGCCTTTCGCGAGCTACAAGGAACATTTTTCTGCCGGTGAAATCGTTTTGCCGGTCGTAATCATCCTGGATCGCTAACCGTGCCGGTGTATATCTTATCTGCGAAATACTCGCTGCCAATTTTATGCATTCGTTATCAAGAATGCAGGCGAATTTTCAGACCGCGGCGAAACTTTTATTTTGCAATTCAGTCTTATACGCGCGCATACTTGTTTCTAACTGTTTCCTGGATTTTTCGTCGGATTCATTCTTATTATCTCGGACAAATTACTTATCGTTTCTCGTTCGTCCGTTCCTTCGCTACGAATATTTTCGTCCAAGTGTAGAAACGTTATTAACCGGTTTGCCGTTTCCGACGAGTATACTCTTCGTAAAATGATGCCATTCCATCGTGAAAAGTATACTCTAAATATACTCGTAATAATAGAGTATAATATAATAAATATATTTATATATAATAATATAATAAATATAATTATATATAATAATATAATAATATAATTATATCATAAATATACTCGTCAAAAACTGCCAACCACGATGATTTGCCCACCCCACGATTTGTCTGTTAAATGTCCATTACTAATAAAAAAGAAGGATTTTTTAATTATTTTTTAATTACCGATTTTTACTTATCAAAAATTAATTAATTTAAAACAAAAAGTTGGTGTTTAGAACAGATTTCTTAAAAATAGGCATGACAATCAATGCATTAAGGACACTCTGATGTACTTTATTAAATTTTACATCTTTCTTTCAAAGTGTTGCATTTAAACAAAATATACAAAAAAAATCAAACATTGCAAGATGTTTTATATTATGTTATTGTTTTATATATTGTTATATATAAATTTATATATATAAAATATTATAAATTAATATAATAATAAAATAATATAAATTTATATATATAAAATATTATAAATTAATATAATAATAAAATAATATAAATTTATATATATATTAATATAATTAATATAATTTATATATAATTATATAAAATATAAAAATATAAGATATAAATTATTATATTAATATAATTTATGAATATAATTTATATATATATATATATATATATATATATATTTATAATAAAATATTATAAATTTATATATATTGTTTTATATTATTTTATATTACGATTATTACAGTAAACGACACACTTTTCGAAGAGATTGCATCTATTAACATTCGCCCCTTCCCATAGTGCCCAAAAACATGCATAAAAATCCGCGGCCGCATCACGTCGTAAATTTCATCCCTCGTCGATCGTCCGTCACCCACGCGACGTTGCGCGCGTCAGACCCGGAAAGCGTGACGTCGTCACAAGTATGACGCGGTAGCAGCATCCACCGGTAGAACACGCGTCGAACAAGCGTACCTCTAAACGTGACCTCCTCGAGGTCGCGGCTTCGAACCGTGGAAACTGCGAACACGTGATCGCGCGAGGACCCGGGTTACATAGTCCCGTTTGCCCGCGTCGCGCTCCACATCTGTCGCTCATTATTTATAATTTTTCTCCGGATCACCTGCCGGCCCGCCTGCGCCGGTCGTTTCTGACCCACATAATAAACGAGCAACAATGTTTTCCAATCGGCGAGACGCGGTTCGAACTGGAGCGGAAAAGCGGCTGGTAACGTAACACGCCCGGCGTGTAGAACGGAGCGCGGAGCGTGGCGGAGCAGAGCAGAGCAGAGCGAAGCGAAGCAGCGCGCCCAGCAGAGCACGTTCTTCCGATCGATCGAGGCGTTGAAGAAGGCTGTGGCCCGCAAGCTCGATCATCTCTCTCGCCACGAGAGACCGTAACCCGACCATTAACTGGGTTGATCTTGCCGGCGCGCAAAGGGAACGTGTCAAGGATGTATGCACGGTATACGCGAAGCCTGGCCCGGACGATCGATAACACCGTTTTCCCCGTTCGAGCTCGATCCGAGTCATCGGGCAATTCTATCTACCTTCCGAGTAGGGCCGTTCGGATGCTCGAATTTTCAAGCGATCGCGACGCGAAGCGAATCGGACGCGAAGTCGCTTCTCGGCCCGATCCGGCGACACGAGCAAACTGAGATTTAGCGCGATTTATTCACCCTTCATGCAGAATATCTCGACTTGTCGACGACAACGGCGATTTAGTGTTTATTTACCATTTTCACGGGATATTTCAACTTGTCAACGGCAACAGCGATTCAGCGCGATTTATTTACCACTCGTTTTTTACGGGACATCTTAACTTGTCAATGACAACGGCGATAATATAGACTTAGGGTAGTCGAGCAGGTTACTGGTATACTTTGGTATGTTTTCCGGACATAATTATAAGCTTTTTTTCTAGAGAATAAGATTTTTTTTTTAGTTCCAAGTTTTTGTGCTTTATCCGTCCTTCCGCGACTGCCGCATTATTGTCACTTTCACTCGCTGTGACAAAGGGCTTATCCCGTCGATAAACGAAGTTACTG